>NC_136073.1:679103515-680303515 GCF_964261635.1 Lissotriton helveticus
AGCAACCAAATTTTTAACAAACTCATTAACCTCTCCAAATTGTAACCAGAGCATCACAATGTTTACCCAAACTATGATGTCAATCATGGTGTCTTGTTGTCTTATACTGACCAACGCTCACCTCTTAATTCATACGAGCAAGATGTTATTGTATCAGGGTAGCGTATAGACATGAAACCAACTGTTCCATATTTTAGCGTGTGCAGTTCCACGTGCCAGGGAGGATAAAAGGGGGGATTCTTTACAAAGAACTATCATACCATAGCCCTTAACTCACCCACTAAAAATGACAACAAAACGAGCGCTTCCTAATCTTGTTCCATTCAATAGAATCATTCAATCCATCCCTGTCGACCTGCTCTTGGTAAATCCATAGAGCTTCTTTTCTAGCCAGTATATTCTCGATGTTATGTCTTTCCCCGACCACCCTCTCAAGGACCACCCTCTCAAGGACCACCCATTTGAGATCCCTGGGGTCATGTCCCTTCTCACTGAAGTGTTCTACCAGACTTTAGTCAATTTCTTTGCTTTTATGGTACGGAGATGTTCCTGTATTCGGACCTTCACTTTTCTTGATGTTAAACCAATGTAGTGAAGTCCACAGGTACATGTTAATCTCTAAATCACATTCACTGTATTACAGTTGCTAAACCTGGTAAGGTGCCAGGTTCTGCCATCTCTCAAAGTCTGTGGCGATTTAGAGATTGTGCTAGACAAGGCAGTGTGCTATTGTTAGACAAACACTACAAATTTCTTGTAATTCTCTTCACAAGAAACAATGCAAATGGCATCCACTACCTAAGAACAAAAATGGTCTTAAAATCTCTGCATTACGGTCAAAATCTGCTGATGGCATGGACCTGCAGGGGTGCAGCTCCCTCTGAAATAAATCTGCATCGATAAAGTCTTTAGGGGTAGTCTTGTCAAGCTAGTGCAGTGGCTACTGATTGGATTTTTTTATTTGCAAGAGTGTGTCATAAACATTTTTAAAACTTGTTGTCGCCTAAATATAGCATACAAAAGGGGATGATGGACGGAGCGTTTGAACAAATCAAACACTCACCCCCAGTCAACTGATCTGGGTTTAATCCCCCACCATTCTTTAGTTCACTCAGCCACCCCAGTTCAGACATGGCTATATGCAAATCAGTCTGACCCTGTGCCTTGTGGGAACAGTCCAGCCTGAACTGCCAAGCCATGTCTTCCCTGGACCGGAAACGAGCATCCTGGGACCGGTTTCGGATTCATAATCCTCATCAGCCAGGCTATCTTGAATCCAGTGGCCAAGTGAACAAGGGACTCACGTCTGAGCATACCCTGCCACACTTAGGGCGAACAAAGCGATACAAAAGGGGATGATGGACGGAGCGTTTGAACAAATCAAACACTCACCCCCAGTCAACTGATCTGGGTTTAATCCACCACCATTCTTTAGTTCACTCAGCCACCCCAGTTCAGACATGGCTATATGCAAATCAGTCTGACCCCGTGGATTAAACCCAGATCTTTTGACTGGGTGTGAGTGTTTGATTGATTCAGATGCTCCGTCCATCACCACCCCCTTTTGTACCGCCTAAATATAGCAGACAAATCCTGGCAGTTAAAAAGAAATAAACATTCACTTAATTTTGATTGAACATTACGGGGTGATATCTGGTAGGCATTGAAACCCTTTAGTTGTAATTCATACCACAGGACAGGCTTTTGAGGGTATACAAAAATGTTACTATTTTTGAGTTACTGTTACCGGAAGTCCAAATATAAACAGACAAGAACGGGCAATAAAAAAAAGATAACTAATTTAAAGAGAATAGCTAAATACTTTATTTAGATATATAAAACATATCTTTAAAAGATTCTTCCAGCACATTGATACAATCTTACAACTTAAAGAAAAGAAATAAAAAAATAAAAAAAATAAGAGCAAAATAAAATGTGGCCTGCTTAACAGTGCTTACAGCAACGTGTCAATTTAGAAATTAGCACTCCCGGAAAATGCAGATGGAGTTAAATACATTTTTCTGCACAATGGTCCAATTTTCCTAGAAGACTATAAGCATGCTGAACGAATTTGGCCAATTTTATGTTTAAAACAGTGTTCTCTGAGGACAGAGCAGCAATAATGGCGTGTCTGCAAGACCGAACTCCCAACCTGTTCCATTCCGGCCTGAGTAGGCGTCTGCGTTGGAGGATAAAACAGGGGCATATACAAAGCACGTGCAAAAAAGTTTCGTTTGCTGACCCACACCCTCTGCACGTTTGATCAACCCTTTTTTGACGCCATACAGGGAGATTTGAAGGAAGCGCCAGTCTCCCAGTCTTAGGGCGGTCAGGCATCGCTTTAGATGATAGGAGAATGTAATTGAAAGATAATTTGCCGGGGATAGTCGTTTGTAGCAGTTGATTACTGCCCAAGCATGGCTACGTTTCACAAGGAGTGCTTTTTCCATGATCAGGGATTTCAGTCTTGTAGCTTTTTTGATAGTAGTTTTGAAGGCGGTCTGGCTTGGGTTAGGGGCCCAAAGATCCGCAGCAGACATTTGTTGAATGTAATCATTTAGGAGGCGGCCGAATGTCCCCCCCGGATTGCTCATACTGATTTCATTCCAGACCAAGAGTTCCAAAGTACCAGCTTCTGCCTGTCTTAGTTTGTGGATCAGGTTAAGATATGAGCCAACATTAGAGGATTCATAGTTTAATTAAGCCCAGCTCTAATCTGACCTGTGCTGGCGAGGAGGAACTCGGCAGGCGAAGCAGTTTCTTATAAAGTTTAGTTGTCAGTTTATTTAAGGATTTATTCATTTTTCCCTTAAAGATCTCTATGCCATACGAAAGTGTGGCCCCGATCTTTGCTCTGAGCACTTCCAATAGGGGCAAGACCGTGGGGCCTGAGAGTCTCCTCGAGAGCTTAGCCAAGGATATCATTAACGCTGTAGCCTTGGCTGCAATCACAGTGCCCTGTTTGGTGAAACTGCCCCTGGAGTCCAAATGGACCCCTAAGTATTTGTACGATTTGCCGATTGAGATGCTTTCTTTGTTTATTGTCCAGCCTCCACCGCTGTAGCGTTTTTTGCCAAACGGAACAACCATAGTTTTTTTCATGTTAATTTCTAACTGATTGTTAACCGTGTATTGCATTAAGACATCCAGGAGTCTCTGTAGCCCCACTCTGGTGAGACTGAACAGTGCCAAGTCGTCGGCATATAAGAGATTGCATAATGCCGTGCCTCCTACTTTTGGTGGATGGCTAATTACTTTCTCTAGAGAACTTGATAGGTCCGCAATGAATAGATTGAAGAGAAGGGGAGCCAGCACGCATCACTGTTTGACACCACGAAAGGTCCAAATTTTCCGAGAGAGATGCGCGCCAGACCCTAACTTCACTCTAACCCATGTGTTGGAGAATAGCTTTTTTTTTATTTTTGAGAGTTCATGAAACACAATGAAAACCAATTTACATGATTAGAGGAAAGAAGACAAAATATAAAATCAACCATCATTATGGAGACAGAAGTAATGCAGAGATCGATTTGGCGGCATACAGAAATTAATATCTGATTAAATTGATTCCTTTAAATAGATAATAAGCCAATTACATGCGATATCATATATCCTGTGACATTTTGAGACATTTTGAGGACCGGATAAGCTCGCTACACTCTGTTTGCCCGCCAAGCAGCCACTGGTGCCCAGATCTTCAGTCCCATTTCTCTTGTTTTTTTACCCTTAAGTACATACAGGGCCACCTCAACATTATGTATTCCTAAGAATCTAAACATCCACATTTGGAAGGTTGGGGCCTCGGTATCTTTCCAGGCAGCTGAGATTAATATTCGGAGTACGGCTGTGGAGATAGACTAAAGCTTCAGTCTCAATATTTAAATTTAATTTGTTTTCACATCCTACGATCATAAGTGTTGGGGACAGGGTTATTTTAGCATCTAGCAACCCCTCCCAGAATGCTTCAATTTCCTTTTTAATTGATCCGAGTTTCTCACACTGATAAAACATGTGGATAATGTCAGCCGGACCTTTAGAACATCTGGGACAGTTGTGATCCACCCTCTTGCCCCAATCATAAAGCTTGGAGGGGGTATAGTACAGGTTGAATAATGTTTTAAAGTGCTGAGCTCTTAGATTGGAGGAGCGTAAGAATCTTCATCCATTAAAAGGGCTCTATCCAGGTCGATATCTGGATCCTCCAATTTAGAAGCCCAGGCTGCCTCAGTTTTACCCATATCATCCTGGGATCTGTGGTACTGAAAATTCTAGACCCGTGTCATAAACATCGTCGAATCATGACGATTTCGGTACCCACAGACCGAGAATGACTAGCTTACTTAATCTTCCCGACGGCCCCCCAGCGCCTAGAGACCCTTACAGGTGATTGTGCGCTATACAAATGTGGACTTTACTTTACTTTACTTTACCACACACAAGCATTTTCGTCATATTCGGGTGACGAGAACACCCTGAAATTAGAGATTCCGTCCTGAACCCTCGGGTTCCATTTTGTATACGACAGCCATTTTGTGGTTGCCCTCACATAGGCCGATGACTAAGGCTGAAAACGAGTCTGAAGGACACGTTTACCTTTGCTGACTTCTGTGTGACCTGGGCAAGCTGACTCCACTGCCTGAAGCCAAACCTGTTAGGTCAGTTCCTCTCCCAGTGGCCGATCGAGATTAGTATCAAGGCACAACATGTCATAAACCTTTCATCGCACACAAACCATGCCTAATCTTACACACACCTGTCTCTGTTCCTTACTTTATGACCTGCTTTACGAGGAGGAGGTGCCCGATTTTATTAGGGGTCCGTCGATATCTGATGAAAATGTTGGGCCTTGCCGGGTAAATGTAAATGTAGTTGAGCTTATATAGCGCACAGCTACCCGCAGTGGGTGTCCCGGCGCTTGCTTAGGGAACCCTTCCTGGTATTCCCCTGTGAGATAGCAGGGTATCCACAAGGTGAAAGTCAGGCATCCCACTGCGAGGGGCCGTTTTGGAGATTAAGCAAGCTATTGCCCAGAGTCGCAGAGTGTGAACCCGTGAGTCGAGGAGGCACCGGGGCGAGAATTATCGAGTCCGTGGAATTTTTTTTAGCCCAAGACCCGCCGAGGCGGGGAATTGAACCCTGGTCCAGGACCGATCTCAGCTTCCGGGTCTGCTGCCTCTAACCCCTGAGCCACACTTCTCCATTGATTGTGGGCTGGACAAACTGAAATATGGGCTTGTCATCATGACTCTGCTTTTTCTTTTTAGTGAAAATATGTGAATGGTCAACTGTAAAATAAGGAATGTTTGCCTAAAGCATAATATTTTGTATAAAAGGGATGGCTAGCTTTGTAAGTTTAAGCAGTCTCCTGAGAATATACACCGTGTTGTACTTCTAGGATATCTGTTACTGGCTGCAGCCAATAAATTCGATCTTTGACTTCACCTAGAAGACTGTGTTTCTGTAGTCTGAAACAGGAAGGACTCGAAGTCTTAGGGTGTGTTCCCTGGCACCGCTGGGTTCCGAAAAACCTAGTACTTCAGTTGGCGCCCAGCGTCGGGCGATTTCAGCGGTACCGGTCCAAGCCAGAGGTTCGTGAGGAGCTTCGTGTGAAAATTCTGGAGGAAGGCCGCCACTTCATCGACCCCTGCATGTGGACGTGGTCCGAAAGTCTTTGCTGCGAGGTTCCCCGCTTCCCGACGGCTACGAAGGACTGCTGCCCTGACTATCACCCTGTTTTGGACCCTTGATGATTGGTAGACCAAAACGATAGACGAGTCTTCTGGTGACGTCATCGATACCTCAGTTAAGTATAAGTGGAGCGTCTCCCAGTCCTTAGTTTGGTTCTTAGCTTGGGTATCCCCTTGGGATCTTTGATTTGGAACTTGCAAGTACCAAAGCCGAGGGACTCGTGTATTCACGAGACTATCGTATTCGATAATCCTTTGAAGTTTGAAGCTAGACTAGTGAGCGAAGATGCCTGGTCTTAGCAGACTTGGAAATTTGTTTTGTCTTGGTTGTAATAGGGATTCCCGATTGGAGGACTCGTGTCCGGTTCCTCCGATTGGAACTCCAACTTATGAGCTCTATGTGAAGCACGGCGTGGGCCCCATCACATATAATGAAGTGTGGATCCGATACACCAGGAAAGATGGTGTTTTAAAATGTCCCCAATATGGTAGCTTTGGTACGGAGATTTTAGATAATCTAGAGGTGAGACTTTTTAAGAAAAAAGCCCGGCCGGCAATGTTTGACTCTTTCCGCCTATGGCAAAAGGAAGCCAAACAGAAGGAAATTAAATTAGCAAAGAGAAATAAAAGAGAAAAGGGTATCTCAATAATGCAAGCTGCTATGCAGTATAAAGATAATGAAGAGGAACAGATGAGTGAGCAGTTGCACAGCAACGTAAAATGGTAATCGATAAATGCTACCCTACTTTGCCGCTTCTCCAGCAAGATGCAGCAAAGGGACTTGAGAAAGACCCTTTAATGTCACATTTATTGAGTTCGCCACCCCCTTATGCGCAAAGTGCTACAGCACCTCCGCAACCTTTAGTTGTGCAACCCCCGGTTGTTGTGCCTCCTGCTCCTCCACAACCGCCAGCACCTCTTCAGTTGGATCCTACTCTTCTGGTCCAGCCTTCTCAAGGGCCACTGACTTTGCTACCTGCTCTGCTACCTGTTCCGCCTTCAACTCCTGCAACTTCTCCACCTGTTCTTACTACCTCTGCTACTGTTCCTACGTTGACCTTTTCTCAGTCTGCTTTATCTCCCGTCCTGTCGACTTCTCCGTTTGTTCGACAGAGAATGACTGACACTGTGGCCAGTCTTATATTTCCTCTCTTTGGGTCATCTGGTGTGACCCCTGATTCGGAACGTAAACAGTTGCGTAGTCAACTGCCTGATTCTCGAGAGAGAAATGTTTGACCGTATGGCGCGTAAATGGGTTACCGATCCTACAAGATATGAGTTAGTCTGTTATGGATGTCTTCCGACAATTGGAAGCACCGAAGCAGAGATGTTTTTGAGAAAATGTGTGTTTTTCTTTGGGAGGAATTGGAGGACAATGATTTGGAATCCAATCCGCCTAATTTGTGCCGTGTACGGTTTGAGTTTGCAAAGGGCACGATTGTGGGTTCTGATGTTGAGAAAGCGTTTGCGACGTTGTTGTCGTTTAGGAGTGAGTCTCCTTCTCAGTCACTGTTCGAACCTGACTCCTCTGTTAGGAGAAAAGTGAGACAATATCCAATGAGAGAAGTCCCTCCGGTTTGGAAGGAAGCAGTTCAGGCTGATGCCGCTCATAACATTGATGCCGTACCAGCTCATTTTCAGCGTGTTTGGGTACATGTTCCATGGAAGCGAGCTGAAGTTTTGGCTCTTAAGCAGACTTTACCTGACCCCCGTAGAAATCCTGCAGGGTACTACAAGGAGCTATCTCAGACTGCAGACTCATGCATTATGAATCTAGCCGACATAGACATGTTGTTTGGAAATGTTGTTCCTCAGCCTTTGTGGGGATTGATTCGCCATACAGATCATGCACAAGAGTTAGGTGAGACATGGGCTAATATTAGTGCTGCAGATGAAAGACAAGTAGGCAGTGCTAAACCTGAGCCTTTGGTAGCAGAACTCCCTGGTAAGATCGTTACTTACATGAAGACTTTAATGCCTGCGATGCGTGTGAATTGGGATAAATTGTCTGCATGTAAGCAAAAGAAAGAGGAGACAGTATCGGATTTCTTCACTAGGTTTGAAGAGACGTTTGTCGACCACAGTGGTCAAGATATGAGTACAGAAGGTGGTCAACGGTTGTTCGTTGACAAGTTTGTGCACAGTTTGCTTCCCGAGTTGTGTAAGAAATTAAAGGATTCAGAAAGTTCTTGGGCAGTTTCCTCGTCAGCACAGATATTGGCTACTGCACAGTATTACGAAAATAGGGATAAAGATGAGAAAGATAGAGCAGACAAGAAAACTAAAGAGTTAAAGACGAAAGTGCTTTTACAGCAGGCGTATCCGCCTCGTGGTGGTCAAAATAACTATCAGCAACCTCGGCAATTTCAGAGAAACTCTCAAAGGTTCGAGTCTTCTCAACCACGTTTTCCTGTAGGTCCTAATCAGTGTTCATATTGTAAGGAAGAGGGTCATTTTAAGTACAGTTGCCCTATTTTGTTACAGCGTATGAATGGTGTTTCTGGTGCAAGAGGTCGAGGTGTTCAGCAAGCACCTAGGGGTAGAGGACGTGGAAATTTCCCCCAGAACGTGCGCTCTTTCCCGCCACAAAATTCAATGAATAGTTTTGATCAGCAGAATAACTCGTCCGGTAGGACGACTCAGTACTATGCTGATGACTACTATGCAGAAGATGAGAACATGGAAGGTAATGATTGCTAGAACAGCCGTAGACAAAGAGAGGGAGTTGTTTCAGTTCCAGTAGATCAGAGTGGACCTTATGTTGAGGTGATTACATCAGGTGTGTCAGAGCCTTTTCTGTTGGATACTGGTGCTACAAAGAGTTCTATTATGCACTCTAAACTCCCTGGCGCACCTTTGTCTGGTGAAATGAATGTTTCAGTGGGTTTTTCTGGCGCCCCGGTTAGGAACCCGATTTCTAGTCCTATGTCCCTTTCTGTTGGACCTTGTGAATTCGAAGCACCCCTTATTCTGACGACAGGTTGTGGTGAAAACTTGTTAGGATTGGACCTGTTAAAAAGATTGTACGCGACATTGTATTCTCCTTCGGGAGTACAACTTACACTGGCTAAGAAAGTGGTCTCTCCTATGTATTTGTCGAAGGATAAACTTCCGACAGATTTGTCATTTCTTCCTGATACTCTTTGGGCTACTGGTCCTAATGATGTGGGTCTCTTGGAAATACCGCCATATGTTGTGACATTGAAAGTGAATGTTAAAATGCCACGCATTCCCCAATACAAGATTTCTAGTGAAGGTGAAAAAGCGTTGCTAGCGATCATTTCGATTTGATTGAAAATGATGTAATTGAAGAGACAAGAGGCAACGTTTGCAATAGTCCTGTTCTGCCTGTTTTGAAACGTACTGACCTTTCTCAGCCACCTGTTTACAGGTTTGTGATTGATCTTAGAGAGGTGAACAAAATAGTTGTGCCACAATTTCCAGTTGTTCCTGATATCACTGCCCTATTGACTATGATTCCAGCTTCCGCGACTTGGTTCTCGGTGATTGACTTTAAGAATGCTTTCTTCAGCATCCCGATTGCCGAGGAGAGCAGGGATATTTTCTGCTTCTGTTTAGGAGGTCGAAGCTTCCGCTTCAAAAGCGCTCCCCAAGGCTACTGTGAAAGCCCATCGATATATAGTCAGGCTCTAAAAACACAGCTTGATACGATTGTTTTACCTGACGGCGCTACCCTTGTTCAGTACGTTGACGATTTGCTAATTTCTGCAGATCATTTGTCTGACTTGCATCACAAAGTGTCCCTTTCGAAATTACAATATTGTCGACAAGAATGACCTACTTAGGTCATCTCTTATCGAAGGAGGGAAGTAAACTGACCCCAGAACGAATTCAGGCAATAGCAAAATTGATTGTGCCAAAAACACAGAGAGAAGTGCGTGCCTTCTTGGGCATTACATCATATTGCAGACAATGGATACCGAATTTTTCTTTGTTGGCCAAACCTTTGGTGGCATTACTTGTAAAGATACACCGAATCCCCTTCCATGGTCTGAAGATTGTCAGAAAAGTTTTACCGAATTGCGTGATGCATTGTGTTCGGCTCCTGTGTTGGGTACCCCCGACTACAGTAAGCCCTTTACATTGTATGTCCATGAGAAAGAAGGTTGTGCATTGTCAGTGTTGACCCAGTTGTTCGGAGACAAGCAGCGTCCATGCGCGTACTTTTCGTCGACTTTGGATCCGGTAGCTAAAGCGTTGCCAAGTTGTTTAAGAGCCACAGCGGCAGCAGCTGTTTCTATCCGGCAGTCTGCTGGCTTAGTGATGAATAATACATTGATTGTGATGGTTCCACATGCAGTGGACACTTTGTTAAACAGAACCAAGACACAGCACTTAACTAGTGCTCGATTGTCAGGTTACGAGTTGACACTGTTAGCGAGTCATGTGCACATAAAAAGATGCAACACGTTGAATCCAGCTACGTTGTTGCCGATTGTAACAGAGACAGATGCTTCTGAACAGCATGATTGTTTTCTCAGGACAGAAGAAGAAACGAAAGGGAGGATAGATTTGAAAGACACTCCTCTTGTGAAGTGTGATGGTACCTTATGGGTGGATGGTTCATGCTTCAAGCTTCCGAATGGTGATACGACTGCGGCATATGCTGTTACGACTTTGCATACGATTGTTGAAGCTGCACGTATCCCACACAATTCAGCTCAAGCAGCAGAATTGGTTGCACTTACGAGAGCGTGTGTGTTATCGAAAGGAATGAAAGTGACCATATATACCGACAGCCAGTATGCGTTTGGTGTGGCTCATAGTTTTGGACGATTGTGGAAAGAACGTGGGTTCCTGACTTCGCATGGAGCCAAGATTCAGCATGGTCAGTTGGTGAATGAGCTTCTCAGTCACTTACTCTGCCGTTGCAAGTTGCGATTGTGAAATGCAGTGCACACAAGAAGGTTACTGATGATGTTGGTCGTGGTAATACATTTGCTGATGAAGTCGCAAAAGAAACAGCAAGGGATGTGATTAGCCGAATGTATGTTGCAGGCCCTGCAAGATGGGTTGGTGACGCTGGAATGTGTGAAGATACGATAGAGAGTGTAAAATCTATTCAAGCTGAAGCTACAGAGAAAGAGTTGTGTGTGGAGAGAAAGTACGGGTAAATTGGATGCGAATGGTTGTTGGGTTGAGTTGTCAGAGCATCAGCGATGGTTGTTACCCGATGCGTATGTGCTTGCAGTGGTTACAATGGCCCATGGAATGGCTCACATCAGTGTGAAAGGGATTTGTAAATTGTTGGCTCCAGTATGGCAAAATGCTGGAATCTGTAAGTGTGCAGAGAATGTGGTCAAGAACTGAATGGTGTGTTTGAGATACAATCCTGGTAGGGGAACCCCAACTCCAGCTGGTCATTTTGCGCCTCCTACGTATCCGTTCGAGGTTTTGCAGCTAGATTTTATCCACATGGAAAGGTGCAACAATTTGAAATACGTACTCGTTGTTGTTTGCGCCTTTTCAAGATGGGTAGAAGCATATCCCCTGAAAGACAAACCTGCCCTGTCCACAGCTGAAGTCCTTGTCAAAGAATTTTCCCCTAGGTTCGGTTTGCCGAGAATGGTCTGGAGTGATAATGGGAGTGAATTTGTGGGCCGAGTGATGAAGAAAGTATGTGAGGGACTAGGAATCTAGCAAAAATTCCACGCTGCAAATCACCCCCAATCAGCTGGACTAGTAGAATGCTACAATGGCAAATAAAGCTAAAACTGGCCAAGATACAAGCAAGCTCTGGTCTTAAATGGCCTGACGCTCTGCCTTTAGCACTCCTATCAACAAGAATGACTGTGCATTCACGAGTGGGACTTAGTCCTTATGAAATAGTATTCGGCCGTCCGGCCAACATATGGGGAGTGCCAAGGCCGACAAAATTCAGTGAGATCGAACACCCTGTACTGCTTGATTATTTGTATGAATTGACTGCTAAATTGCGTGTTTTACAGCAACAGGTTCATGACACTCTGCCTCAGGTTTCTGAAAATCCAGGCCACATCATCGATCCTGGCTCATGGGTTTTGGTGAAAAACTTCCAGCGGACGAAAAACTATCAGCCCTGTTGGACAGGCCCTCACCTAGTCCTTCTCTCAACGAGATCAGCCGTTCGTGTGGAAGGGAAAAAGAACTGGATCCACGGCGTACACTGCAAGAGGGTCCCTTTGCCTCTGCCGTACGACCGGTGGGTCCAGGAGGGTATCGCTGACTCTGAGACTGAGACTGTGCCTCGTTTTCTGCCGTTCAGTGATGCACGTGTAAAAGGAACAATTTCTGAGCGAGAAAGTGACAATCTTTTGCAAGAAGCTGTGCCACCGTCAACTCGATTGGACACTACCGAGCCTGAACTCTTGTTTCAAAACCAGACATTACCTGGGAAAAGACGTTATAACCTGAGGCCGAGAACTATGGACAAATAAAATATTTCTTTTTCATTGCTATTTTTGAAAGTGCAGCTCTCTTATCTGGGAAACTTTGTTATTTTTGTTTTGCGAACCACCATCCGGGTTCAGCTGTAGGGTTGCGGTTGCCGAAGTCTTTGAGGTGCAGCCGAAGACGTTAGGTCAACGGTTCTGGTTGGTCTAAGGGAGTTGCCCTGGACTGACAGAAGCATTCCTTAGCATAGAACACCTTACCACTGTGAGCAGCAGTTAGAGAGGATGTAGTTTTTCGAGATGGAGAGACCTGCCAAAGAGAAACTTTAAAGCTAAAATATGTATGATGATGACCAAGAAACGTTTTTTGATATTATGCATTTTCATGTTGTTCAGTGTAATGATGTTTTTAATAGGGTATATTTTATTCTCTTTTCAAGTGACATTTGCACCCCCTACACAGCCCATACCTCCTTCTACTGTTTCCTCACATTCTTTTCACCCTTTGCCTGAACATGAGTCCGCTAGAAGGTTAGAGTTTATTAATAACTCCTTCATTCAGCTTTTACACCAACACCAATTAGTAGTGAACACGACTAACTGTTGGGTGTGTGGTCTTATGCCTCACACTACGGACAAAGGTATCCCTTACCTGGTCCTGCCTTTCAGCCATAATGGTTCTGTGTGGGCATACTGAACAATGTTCAGCTACGCTCATGAAGTCAACCCCCTACGTTCTGTAAAAGATAATCCCAAGAATAGTGCTCTAGTTAAGGGTATAGTAGATATGATTAGGGAAGATACTTCCTATGAGACTATCCCGAGAGATGAGACACTAGCATACATTGGATGGAACGTGACCGGATATGGAGTTACTCTGAGTGAAAAACAGCGAGCTAAGAGATCCTCCCCGATTTGGATTGTACCCCATCAGGGTCAGCTATGTCTGGAAGGTAATGGTAAAAATCCCAGAGCTCAGCTAGGGAAGAGTATCTGCAATGAGACGTATGTTTTTGCATCTCAGACTTCCCCTTCGTTCCTAGCAGCTAGGGGCACCTATTTCATCTGTCATGATAGAGCCTACACATGGTTGCCCCCTGACTTCTCGGGCACATGTTTAGTTTCATTCCTGTTGCCTCCCTCCTACACAGCGGCGGCAGATTACCATAAGACAAGGATAGTTAGAGGTGTCTTCAGTAAAGAAGACACTGCAGGACAAGAATTTGGAGACTTCGTGAAGGGTTTCCTGCCGTTTTGGGGACCCATGGTTAACAGCAGGAACATAAGGCAATTAACGAGGGTGGTTGAATCCACCGTAGTTGAAACCGCTGGTGCCCTTAGTAACTTGACTGCTGAGCTCCAGTCGGATCGTCTCATGACCCTTCAGAACAGGGTTGTGTTAGATGTCATACTTGCAGACCGAGGTGGGGTATGTAAAGTGATCCAATCAAGTTGCTGTGTTTTCATTCCAGATAACGCTCCAACAGTGTACCAGGCCATTTCCAAACTGCATAAGATCTCTGAATCTATTCATGTGGACGAAGGAGATTGGTCGATGATGGGATGGTTCTGGGAACTGTTATCCGCCTGGGGATGGAAGATTCTGATGGTCATTGGGATGATCTTAGCCATTCTTTTCCTGTTCTGTCTGTGCGTGCAGTGTGCCCTGCTATATGTGGCCTTTGTGCTGCATCATGTGTAAGGAAACCTGCATCGAGGGACGAGCTAAGTAATAGGATGATGCTTCAGCAACATCTCAATGACTTTACGAATATAGACCTGGACTCAGATTAGCGTGAGGATAGGTTAATTGCCTATGTAAGGGCAAAAGGAGGGTCTGTGGTACTGAAAATTCTGGACCCGTGTCATAAACATCGTCGAATCATGACGATTTCGGTACCCTCAGACCGAGAATGATTAGCTTACCACACACAAGCATTTTCGTCATATTCGGGTGACGAGAACACCCTGAAATTAGAGATTCCGTCCTGAACCCTCGGGTTCCATTTTGTATACGACAGCCATTTTGTGGTGACCCTCACATAGGCCGATGACTAAGGCTGAAAACTAGTCTGAAGGACACGTTTACCTTTGCTGACTTCTGTGTGACCTGGGCAAGCTGACTCCACTGCCTGAAGCCAAACCTGTTCGGTCAGTTCCTCTCCCAGTGGCCGATCGAGATTTGTATCAAGGCACAACATGTCATAAACCTTTCATCGCACACAAACCATGCCTAATCTTGCACACACCCGTCTCTGTTCCTTACTTTATGACCTGCTTTACGAGGAGGAGGTGCCCGATTTTATTAGGGGTCCGTCGATATCTGATGAAAATGTTGGGCCTTGCCGGGTAATTGATTGTGGGCTGGACAAACTGAAATATGGGCTTGTCATCATGACTCTGCTTTTTCTTTGTAGTGAAAATATGTGAATGGTCAACTGTAAAATAAGGAATGTTTGCCTAAAGCATAATATTTTGTATAGAAGGGATGGCTAGCTTTGTAAGTTTGAGCAGTCTCCTGAGAATATACACCGTGTTGTACTTCTAGGATATCTGTTACTGGCTGCAGCCAATAAATTCGATCTTTGACTTCACCTAGAAGACTGTGTTTCTGTAGTCTGAAACAGGAAGGACTCGAAGTCTTAGGGTGTGTTCCCTGGCACCGCTAGGTTCCGAAAAACCCAGTACTTCAGATCCCTCCACAAACAGCCTATACACTCCATTGATTCTTAGGTCTCCCCCTTCAGATAATCCAGTATGTTACACCTCTCGTTTAGAATGATACGAGGCCTTCTTGATCTAATTGTGCTGACCACCTGAGCGTATTTATAATCTTGGTTACCCTGGAGGGAGTACCTTTGTTTCAGGTCTTCGAGAGATCTACACTCGTCCCCTGCCATGACTTGCCCCAGTGTCAGAATACCCTGTCGCTCCCAGTGTCTCCAACACCCATCCTTGCTTAGGTTAGGGAAGATACCAGAGTTCAAAAGTGGGGTGTGGTGGATGTATTTAGAGATTGACAAGGCTTTCTGAGCTGCAGCTCAGATCCCCATATCCCTTCAAGTATTTTGTATCTTGTTTTTTTGTAGTACCTTCTTTCTGTTCTCCTTAATAATACCCCGGTAGCCTCGCTACCAAGCAACGATTCGAAAATAGAGGGGATAGCATCATGTCTGTTCAAGGTATTTACACTGTTTCCCACGGGATCGAATAATATAGCCATCTGCGTAAGGAGACAAGACCAATGATAGTATCTAAGATTTGGCAGTCACGGGGCCCCCCTTTCCTGTGGCAAAGACATGTATTTCATGTATCTTCTGACCTTTCCATATTGCCACAGGAAATTCATGAAAATAGCTTCTATTTCTTAGATGATTTTTCTCTCTATTTTAAAGGGGATTGCCCGGAATTTATATAATACCTTGGGGAACATAGTCATTTTGATGACATTGGCACGCCCTATTATTGAGAGTTGCAATGTATCCATTCTTTTCAGATTCTCCCTCATTGATTTCATAAGAGCGATGAAGTTATCTCTGATTATACGCTCCGTCTGTGCGTTAATCGTTACCCCCGGATACACCACGGAATCGACGGATCTGGAGTCTGATTTGATTATATTCTTAGAACACAACACCTGGGTCTTGCCCACATTTAAGCGATACCCTGATTGTCTCCCGAATAGGCTCGTGATTCCCACCACTTCACGCATAGCCACGTCGGGTTTAGTAGTGATGACAGCCAGATCTTCGGCATATGCCAAGATTTTTGTTTGGAATCCCTTCGTGACTACCAGTTTAATTACAGTGTTATTCATTATCTGGCGTATTAGAGGATCGATATATAGTGCAAATAAGATGGGTAAGCACGGGCATTCCTGCCTAGTCCCCCTCGTGATATAGATCTTCTCCGAGCTCTCACCCATCATTTGAATCTTAGCAACTGGGGTAGTATACATTGCCTGAATGGCCTTCCGAAACTTTGGCCAGAACCCCCTTTCATCGAGCACCCTCCACAGAAACTCCCATCTGACGCGGTCAAAAGCTTTCTCCGCGTCGAGGAGGATCATTGCGACACCCCCCTCCCCGGCAGCATGGATATCGAACAGCGTGATGGCTCATCTGATGTGGTCCGTAGTTCCCCTACCGGGAATAAATCCATGCTGCCAGGGAGAGACCAGGGTCCAATGGTCCGTCCCAAGCGGGTAGCTAAGATCTTAGCATATAATTTATTATCCGCGTTTATCAGGGATATGGGCCTGTATGGCCAGGGTTTTCCTTGGGCTTACCCTTTTTATGAAACACCACAATATTGGTGCTCATCTATGACTCCGGAATTATACCTGTGTTTATTATTCCTTTGAATAGGTCTAACAAGAGTGGGGATGTTTCCTCAAATACCCATTTATAAAATTCGAGTGGTAGACCGTCGGGGCCAGCAGCCTTCCCTGCTGCTAGATCTTCTATGGCCTCCGAAAGTTCGTCCAAGGTGATGGCTTGTTCTAAGATTTCTCTGTCACCCTGAGCCACTTTGTTTCCCAGTCCTGTCCACTCGGTCAATGGATCCTCTATAACCGGCTCTTCCTGATACAGTGCTTGATAATATCTTTTAAAGACATTTATGATTCCCTTTAGCTCCTCATATCTCATACCCTGCTCTTCTGTGTGTAATGATATTTTTCGACGTGACCTGTCTAATGCGGAGTACCAATGCTCTACCAGCTTGTTCCCCCGTCTCATACAGCCTCCTTATTTGTGTTTGATATTCCGCAGCTGCTTTTTTGGCTAGTTGTTTTTGTATCTCAGCTTTGATAGTACTCACTCTTTCTAGACTTTCTATTCCCTGCCTTCTCTGGGTTATATCTTTCCTATGCTGTTCCTCGGCGACCGATAATTTATTCATTAGTTGTTCTCTCTCTAGATTAAGCCTTTTCCAATTTCGAGAAGTATAGCTGGTAGTTTCTCCCCTTAAAGCAGCTTTGTAGCTATCCCAGACAGTTTCGCGATGCGCTGTATCTATTTGCATCGAAGAAAGTCTGTGACCAATTCTTAATATTTACTACATAGGTACTATCTGTTAAGAGCTTCCTATCGAAGGTCCAGGGTCTCAGTTTTTTAGCTGGCCTGGTAACATTTATTGTTAATATCAATGGGTTATGGTCTGATATTATCTTGGGCAGTTTACTGATTTCAACTGTGCTAATCTTGGCGGCGGAAATCATAAAATAATCTAACTTAGAATATTTCTGGAATGGATGTGAAAAATATGTGAAGCCTGGATTCCCTGGTTCGATACTCCCCCAGACATCCCTCAGCCCATGTGAATGCATCATCGAGCATACTGCCCGATATACCCGGGGTTTACGTCCAGTATATACGGTTCCCTCTTCGAAGTCTGCTGAGATATTCAAATCCCCACAGACCACTATGGGGGCCGGCGAGCTCGTCAACTCCTCCATACGGTCGAAGGTATTGGGGTCATCACCATTGGCCCCATAAATACAGCAAATGGTGATGCCCAGATTCATTTCACATAATGCCCACCTCCCCATAGTATCTGACTTAAATCGTTTTGCTCCCCCCAGACACACCTTGCTAATAATAGCGACCCCCCTGATAGTAGATGTTTGGGAGGAACAAGAAAGAGTCTCAAATCCTTTTAAGTTTAGCCAATGCTTTTTCCCCCAGGGCAGATGGGTCTCCTGCATACACAAGATATCCATTAGTGTGAATTTAACAAATTCCTCCAGTCTTCTCTTTTTTTTTCCCTAGTCGTTTAGGCCCCCCGTATTCAAAGAGCAGATCCTAAGCTTAGACATACTTCTGCTTTAAATCCTTCCTTCTATTCAGCCGGCCGTTTAACATGCTGAAAACACGTTTGAATACATATCTTATTACAGCTTTATACCTCAGCCAGATTACAATTACAATAGTGTCATGAATTCTCTTTTTTGAGTTTACACCCCCCCCCCCTGCCACCACTCAGTCCCTCCACCCCCCCTACCACCCATTGAGGCATCCTGGGTCCGACTGGAACCAGGTGTGGGCGTCTGTCTGGTCCGTGCACAAAAGACCGATCTCAGAGCCTCCGGCCCTGCCTGCTTGAGAGAAAAAAAAGGTGAGATTGAGAGCATAGGCCCATATCCAGTACAGTACTTGTTTAAGCATCACCAGCAGCTAATCTATCCCCAATAGAGTTTCATGCAATTTGTAATATTTTCACACTTATAGGTCATCCATAACACTGGTTACCGAACAGCAACCATAGCCCTTTATTGAGTTATTAGTTCATGGTCTTTGTCAGTTTTCCTTCCTTACAGTGTCCGATATTCTTTCAGGTAGCTTTCCGCTTGAATTTCGCTGCTGAAGAAGCGCGTGGTTCCCTTAAAAATTACTTTAAGTCGGGAAGGGTTTTGGAGGTAAACCGTCGCACCGGTTTTTTCGAAGGGAGTGAAAAGCTGCCTCATTCTCCACCTTCGTTCGACTGTTGGATGTAAAGTCTGGTCTGACAAAGAAGAGTAATCCATTATGCTCCCGCTTGCTGGTGGGGCGCGCAAGGTTTTAGATAGCTTCACGTAAAATAAAGTCACCAAAATACACGAACATTGCCCTTGGGTATTTAGTGGAGTTCTCGATATGTTTACATTGTGTAAGGGGAAAGCGATGAGCCCGCTGGATTTCTTTCTCCATATCCCAGGATTGTAATTCCGGGAAGGCTTTTTTCAGAAGATTGCTTATATAGTCTGGGTCCATTCCAATTTCAAGACTTTCAAATGAGTTAATTTTACAAACCGTGAAACCTTTACATAGTGAACGATTATCCTGAAAACCTAGCAATTATTTGGCCCTCCTGGACCGATGTTGGACATTCCGGAATGAAAGTAAAAGATGGTGGAGGGATGGGTGTACTTTTTCTTAGCTTACCTATACTTGAAGCTGTTGGTTTCTTGATTCAATCCTGTTCCATGCTCTGAGGTAAAAAAAAAGGTCCTGTGCCTGACTGAATTTGTGGATTTCTAATGCGGACTTGGGGTTTCCGATCAGGCAGTTAGATTAGAGGATCAGGCCAGAACAGCATTGCAAGGCCTTCAGGCTTGTTCCCATCCAAGAGGAAAAGGGGTATCACTCTGCTTCTCATTCTGTGAGAACCACCGCAGGTTCCACATATGTCTTTTTAATGTTAATATAGAATTTCCTGAAACTGAATTGGAGGCTAATATGTCCAGTTATTGATGTTTGGATACGGTTAATTGTTGGAGTGAAGGTGTTCTAAATTTCCAAATCAAATTCAACGAGGCCGAGTTTCCCTCGGAGAGGCTTCTGAGAAGGTTCTTGTGTTTTAGGCATTTGTAAAGCCATCGTACACTGAGGTTTCTTGATGTTGGGATAACCTACTAATGCTGCGATTGGAGCTGCGGAATTATGATGGAAACAGGAAATATTTTCAGTTCCTGTCCGAAGTGTATCGTAGAAGATTCTTAACGGATAGGAAAATGTCAATTTGACATTTGTGTGGGGAGACTGTGATGGCGACATTGCCGAATAAAGAAGTTCTTAGAGTATTAACAAAAATAGCTTATTCAATCTTGATTGGAAGGGGCTTTGGTCCATTAAAAGTTTTCAGTTGTTAAATTAGGAGATTGTTGTAACTTTCTTGGTGGACAATCGTCATCTTTGAAAGAGTTTCTTTGGCATACTGGAGGCCAATTAAGTTTTCTCCAAATGGAGCAAATATGTTGCCTTTTAGAGATTGAACAAACTAAACATGCTGCTGTGTTTTAAAGAAATGAGAGATAGTTATAGTTTTGAATGGGGCGGCAAAGAGGATCACATTCTCATAGTCTATACATGATTGGGTGATAACATTAACAACTGCTGCAGGATGGCATTTGTTCACAAATGGAAGGATATTGCAGATCTCCATGAGTTAAAGCAATCAAACACTGGCACTTTTTATATGAAGGGCGGGCCTAATGTTGGATTTATATTAGGGTCAAAATGAATGTCCAGGTTGTGAACTGAAGTGGCATCAGGCAGGCTCTGATTCAATACTATTGGTCTGGAGAGAGTATCAGGTGTTACTCCTGTTTGATGAAATCAAAGGTTTGGTCTTGGATGGTTCCAATTTAAGATAGTTCTGAGGCATCTGCCACCTTCCAACTGTAGGGCGTTTGTTATGGAAGGAGTACTAGCAGTGTCATGTTTAAAACCAAAGATCAACTTTGTCTTCACTTACACGTAAAATTTTGCGGTACCTTATTAAAGAGTTTCATAAGTTAGTGCTTGTAGATGTCAAAACTAGGGAAAGTTTGGAGCCATGACACACTTCAGTCGAGAGCTTTGTGTTTAAACACTTACAAACGTAGAGTAACCTCTTGGTAATGAATGCTCAAATAAGAGGACCGCCAGCTAGAGACTTCACAGTGAATCCCAATTTTCTAGAGTATGGTAATTAAAATGAAGTTAATGGAATGTAATGTACTGTGGTGGTGGAAGACAAGCCATGTACTACGACCTCCAGGTATATTCCTGCTCTGGTGGAGCTATTTTACTGCGCTAATGTGTTTTTGTAAATTGAAGACACGAAGAAGTGACTGATGGATCTGTCCTTGTTTCTCTGGTAACAGCAGCCAACCTCCCATTTGGTATTTGTGGTTAATAGAAAATCAAGGCCTTGATCGTTCAAAGGCAATCCCAGTATTGAGTTCTGCAAAGGTGATTGTGAGCTGTCATTGTTGTGTAAACGTTGACGTTTCTGATCATTACTGTTTGAACCATCCATGAAATGTTTGAACATAAAGTTTAATTTTGAAAAATAAAATATGAAGATACCCCATTTGACCAAAGCCGCTACACTTAATTTAAGGTGTGAGCAGGTAGACATCTCCTGCACTCCAAAATGCACAATATCACTGTAAGGAGTAGGTTGTTGAGCTCTACTCCCTGGTAGCTATGGCACAGATAAGACCGGCATTACTCGGGACAATGTATAAAGCAAGCTGTACCAGAACAGTAGTAAATTGAATATACACCATAGTAAAACAAATTACAAACTTAATCAAAGAAATACTGTACATTCTAATAATTAAAATTACACCAAATGCCAAAAATCAAATTAGGAAGAATTTGGAAAGTATTATTTTTTAAAATCTTTTTATGAACTTTTGCTCATATGACCATACACAAACAGTTATTACAATCTGTACATGGTTGATTTCTTAATATCTTTACCCTTGTTAATCCAGAGAAATGTTCTTTAAAAAAAAAAAAAAATAAGTGCTACAAACCGTTAGACGCCAACCACAGTCAACTGGTAGACAAAGACCTAGACACAATTTGAGGCCGCCCCCAAGCAAGCCGGTCCCACTTGTACGGACGTTTTACCTTGGGACTTAGTCTCAAAAATGAAAGTCTAAAATTTTCAGCAGGGCAAGGTAGCCATAGAGGGCTCTATGGGGTTGGCTAGCCATTGGATACTGTACCGGTAAATCTGCTGGAAAGCTCTGAGCGGTAGAAATTTGAATGGTCAGTCCAGCAACTGATCTTCTTAGTTTGGATCACTTTAGCAGGTTTGTCTTAGTTCTAAGGAGGTCTGTTTCTAAATCCTGGCTTTTAACGGGTGGTAGGAGAAGTCCAGCCAGAGACCGCCATGGGTTCCATGACCTTCAGAATGGCACTTGGGAGTCTGAATTCACTCCAGCAGGGTTCAGGACCGGTCTAGTTGGAGGTGGTCAGCTAGGTAGTTGCAGGAAAAAGTCTGTTGTAGCTTGTTGTGTCCTATAGCTTTAACAGGAGGTTAGCCTTTTGACCCTTGGACTCCTCTTATTTGTCCTAGTTATGCCTATCAAATGCCAATTACTAGCTGGCAGTAGTGGAAGAAAACATACAAATGGGCCCTTAGAGGCTTTAGGTAGGGGAAATGTTACTTTCTAAACCACCCTTTACTTGATATTTATCAAATATCTGACTTCACATTGAATCAGATTTTTTTTTGACAATTCAATTTTTTTTTGCAGTTTCCTAACTAAAATTAGTATTATTAAATGTAACCTAGTGTTTTCCTATAGAAAAAACAGCCTTGCTATATTGAACATAGCTTTTGGGTTTTTTTCACTACACATCTCACTTTTAACTACCATGCTTACTTAGCCCAATGCAAAATAAGTCCTACTTATGAGTGACTCGTAAATATTTAAAAGAGAGATTTTTAGCTGTTGAATTTGCAGATTAAAACCGCAACAGCCAGGTTACAAATGGTAGGCCTACAGTCATGCTTGTACTGTCATTCTAGCAGATGCCGCAATGGATGCTGCAGTCTTCTTGTAACGTTTAACTTCAATGTCCTGGGAACCCTTTGTACCATATTCTAGGGACTCTCATGAATGTTAAACATGCCAAACATGGATATTCCAATTTCGCCATGTTGAAAGAGGGAGCACAGGAACTTTTTCACTGGTTAAAAGGGGTGAAGTGCACAGAGTTCTACAGCCAGAAAAACTATAGGATCCAGCTAAAGGTGGCAAATTTGGGGTAACCTGTAGAAGGGCCAACATTCCAACAAATACTATTTACATAGCTTCAGATTCCATTGTACAATCTGAATTAGTGGTCCAGTCAAAAATACAGCCACACATTTGTTTGCTATGGGCCATTTGTTGATGAGCAGCAATGTTTGACTTTACTCTGAACTTCCGATCATGGTACAAAAGCATAGATCGGCTCTGCCGTTTGACTTCTTCATGTTAGTTTCTTCATATTCTAAGACTAGAACCAGTTTCTTCATATTCTAAGACTAGAACCACAAATGTTTACTTACTTCTTGTTCTATGAATAGAATCACAAATTGCAAGGTTTATTCTGATCCTTGTTTTTTCACTGTGACACAGCTCACTTCCGTGTAACCACACTGCGCCCAAGAGCAATTAAAGCTAGCGGTCTATGGGAGTAGAGCATTATGATTGTTTTTCAGAGCTACAGCTTGCTTGGCATACTGAAAGTTACGTTTGCCTGGCAGTCTAACCGTGGGTAGATGTTTGATGTCAGAGTGTAGTTAAGCCGTCTGATGAGTAACCTTAAGATTGTTACAATTTACTTTTTGTTGCAGAGTTGCTGTGTGCTTAGTATTGGTCTAGTTGGAAATTGTTGTTGAAGTTGACCAGTGAACTCCGAGATGGAACCTAACTTCGAATTAAAATTGCAAATAAGTTTCTGCCTTGTAGGTTCTTCATTGATGTCCTTGAATATTAGAATTGCCCCTACAGCACATGGAATCCCTGTACACTTTGTACCATGTGAAATAACTCATAATAAATGGTAAAAATGCATGCGTATTATATGTATACAGATAGGCTTAAGCTTCTCAGTGTTATACTCCTTGTTTATGTTTATTCAATTTGGTGTATGATTAGTTTGTGTCAATTTATCTTTAGCACTCAAAGAATAGCTATTAAAAATAAGTTTAAGTACTTTTTATTTTAGCATCCACTACAGAGAGTTATATCCCTGGGAGACGGAGTAGTAGTAGGGTCAGATACATAACGAGAATGGATCACAGAGTACATTATTTGGGTAGCATTAGGGTATTGAGAATTTGCAATGGGGGAGCGGTCAGTGGAATTAAAGCTCGGTTTGTGGACTTTATATATTTTTTTATTAAGATGGTTTTAAATGTCAAATGTATTGGTCAGGCAACTATTTTTTACTATGGCACAAAGAATGGGTTCTTAACTCTTAAGGGTTTATATAATCTTACCCACGCCTATTATATGGCCATAAAAGTGAGCATTAAGTAGACCTGAATATGTTTATTTTAAGATGTTCTATTTATCTCATGAAGCTGTTAAAAAGCAAGAGGCCTTGTGAATAATGCGGCTATTTACAAAATTGCAGCAATATGTTTAAAGAGCTGAACTTTTGAAACCCATCTCTAAACACAAGAATGACCTAGAGTGGATATAAAATGCTTCCATTCTTAAATTAGTTTACCACAGTCCTTGCCCCCATTTCTTTTCTTTGTTTTATGGAAGCGTACCAGTCAGCTTACCATAAAGGTTACTGGAATTTTCATTTCCTGTCCTGGACTTTCCTTTTACAAATCATTGTTTTCGTTTGTTCATCAAATTTCTGTTGATCTTCAGTTTATGATTTACAAAATGCATAGATTTATTCAGTAAAACGATCAGTAATAAAACCATACATGTCCAGGTTTTCTCCAGTTTTCTTTTCCTAAGATCATATTTCTGAGGAGACCTCTCTACCATATGTATCATTTGATGGGGATGGTGTACTTTGCTGCCTAGACCAAGAAATCATCACCAATGCATTCATTTCTGTTCTAAGCACCTCACCATTTGTGTAGCTTTAAGCAGGGGCCACACAGATTTTAGGGGTGCTAGTTGGGTGTGGGGAGCAGTAACAGAAGGGAATGCCTTAGGAACGAAATTCAGAAGGAGGTACACCAGAGATGGTTAGAGTTATTTGAAGGGTAGGTGCTAAGTAGTGGTTCTCTGGGATGCAGCAGTGTTACGAAGGAGTGGTAAGATCATTACAATTTTGTTCCTAATGCTCAGGCCTGCAGGCGAGACCTTGTTGCCAATTTTCCTGTATCTCTTGCCTTCAAAATTTGTGATGTTATTGCTATGGGTGCCATCTTAATTTGTGATTTCATCTTCATACCGGGAAAGAATGGTGTTAAATATTAAGACTTCAGTGCTTAATTAATTATAGTTAAATCATACATATGCCACATGCAGTGCATGTTAAGTTGTTACTTTAAGCCGGTATCTTTGGGGATGAATTATAATGCTCTTGTTAATGACATTTTTTGCCTTGTTTCCTCCCATAATAAATGGGTCTGGAAACCTGCAGGCCACATTATGCATTAGTTTTCTCATATACACATTCTTAATTGCCTACCAGATGCCTGACAGAGGTGGATTACTTAAGACAATTGTAATTGTCTTCCCATCTTTGTAGAGATTTATGATCAATTATGGAACTTACTTTGAATAACTTGGCTTATGCCACATCTCCAGCCTATGTTCAACCATCTCCAGCCTATGTTCAACCAGGAGTTTATCTTTTATTTCTAACCAAAGCTTCCTTGACCATCACTCCAAACGCCCTGAGACTGCAGTCTGAAGTTTAGGAATGGAGCAAAAGTTTTAATTAAAATAAACGTAAATTATGAACTGAGTGCACAGGCATATTACTTCATTGCTTGTATATTTTATAATTGTACATTGTATTTTTAGTAGGATTATATTGTAAAATGTATTTTATATAGTGCTTACTACCCCTGATGATGCTTTGAATCACTTCAAGGCAAGAAGCAGTGTACTCCAAAACCCAATGTTAGATATAAATATAATAGTTTAGTAATATGTGCTTCTTCTTTCCTTCTAGGAGTAATTGTGGCATGTTTAGGTTTGTGCTCCTGCTATCTTGTGCATTTGCTCTAGTGTTTTGAATGGTGCTGGATTAATTGAGGTAGATTAGTCAAGGTCAGATGTGAGGTGTTATTTTGAGTGATGGACATGAGCGCCTGTTAGTTGGAAGAATGGGATAGTAGTAGGGAGAAGATTGAAAGGCTGTTTCATAGACTGAAAGGTTTGAGATGAGTCATCGAGGTGGAAAAAATGTTCTTTTTATAAATAATTATAAACTTATGTACATGCATAACCACACATCTAAATGTATACATATTTACATATGTATCACCCTGTATATTTAACCACATGTACATACATGTAGTTAAGTTTTGACGTACACACATGTGCTTGAATCTACAGACTGTTTTTGTCTCTAAATGGAATATACCCTTACAGATTCATTCTCTATAATCGTATTCACATTCTGTGACATACATGAGTTATCATACAAAGAAGCATAAACCTGCACAGTTCTCTACATACTATGAAATTCATATGTCACTCATAAACATACTGTTATTGTTGTACATGGTTTTTAAGTGTGTGTGTGTGTGTGTGTATGTATATATATATATATATATATATATATATATATATATATATATATATATATATCCGCCCCCCCCATATGCAGGTATGTCCCTATACAGATTGATGCCACATTATTATGGAAGGATTGTTGCAACAGACCATGCAAGCAAAAATGATGGATCAGAACTGGCTGCCTATAGCACTAGTTCCTTCATACAAATTCATTTTTTCTCAGCTTGCCACTCACAAAGCGGTCCATTTTTAATTTGTTAAATAGTCTTATTAGCGATAATCTCCCAGGTCTGACACCCTTTAGCAACACTTAATCCTGTCTGATTCTGGCGAACTTCTTACCTTGCCCTCAGTGATTGATACACATGGTAGGGTAATCCTCAGCAGCTCTCTTCACTTGAAGGGATGTAGGTGTTGTCATGGACTCATCTCGATGTGATGTGCAAAATGCTATTTGTATCCTTAGTTGTACTGTCCACTGTTTTTATCAGACCTTCTGCTATCCTTGTAGAAAACTGATGATCTGGTTTAGGAGTGGATCAGCAATTCCTTTTTAGGTCTCGCCCTGGAACAGGGACAGAGACTCTATAGCTGTCTGATGCCGGGGAATGAGGGACACAAAACTGGCACGATTTTTAGCAGTCGGATTTGGCTGCGCGAACGCGCACGTTCCGTCCTGCGCCGCCCTCCCAGCCTACTGCGCATGCGCCGCCCTCCCAGCCTACCGCGCATGCATGCATGCACACACACAGACACACACACACACACACACACACACGTCGCAGACAGACACTCGCTCACACACACACCCCCTCCCTCACAGTCACACACACGCACTCCAAGACACATACACACACGCACGCACACACATACACACACATACACAGGCCGCCTCCCCCCCGCGCCTACATGCTCCTCTCCCTCCGCCCGCCCGCCGCTCAGCAACGCACTCACCGGCTTCCTCTCCTCAGCTGCAAGGCCCGGCAGCAGGACTCTTCTTCCCTCCTTCGGCACCGGGGCGCAGGGTAGGCTCCTGCCTGCTCCGGTGCTCCCTGCTCCCAACACGGCTCCAATCGCGGCTCTTCCGTGGGAGGCGGGGTAGGCTCCCGCCCTCCTACTTCCTGTTTCCGGGTGTCGCGCCGGCCTGCCTGACTTCCTGGTCGCAGGCCGGCAGAGTAACGAGGATGTTTTGCGGTATGTATTTATTTATTTAATTATGCATTTTTATATAGCGCAGACTTTACCCGAAGGCGGTATTTATTTTTTTATGTATTTATGCATTTTTATATAGCGCGGACTTTACCCGAAGGCGGTATTTCTTTATTCATGTATTTATGCATTTTTATATAGCGCGGACTTTACCCGAAGGCGGTAATGCTTGCCTTAGCGTAATGGTGTTCCTTCTTAATTTATTGGTGGTGTCCCTGTTAGAATTATTCCCACTTTTAGTCTAGCAATGCTTGGCATGATGTTGGCATCTTTGGCATTATTGAGCCCATCCCTGGTATAATGGGACCACAACGTATTGTGGGCATTCTTGACCCAATTGTGCTTCTCTTCACCAGCGGTGATGGTCATCCCTGGCATGCGATGGGTGTTCATGGAATTGGATGTTGATATGT
Source organism: Lissotriton helveticus (assembly GCF_964261635.1). Classification (NCBI taxonomy): domain Eukaryota; kingdom Metazoa; phylum Chordata; class Amphibia; order Caudata; family Salamandridae; genus Lissotriton; species Lissotriton helveticus. The sequence continues at coordinate 679,131,189 of NC_136073.1, forward strand.
AGACATGTAAAGCCAGACTCTGTCCATGGGGCAGTAATATTCATGAGTACTTGATGACATGGAGATCAAAGATACAACTAAAACTGAAAAGCCATTATTTTGAGAGACTGTCATATTTGTTTTTGGGAATCAGAAATATTTATTAAAATGAAATGCTTGTAATAACAAGCCAATGCATGATTACCAGCTGTGATCGTGTTTTCAAAATGTTTGTAAAGTTGATGTTAAAGTGATAATTCATGCTAATTTCTGTAGTCTTATTTACATCTTGTTTACAATTATACTATACTACTAATGTATGTTTACTAGCCATAACTGTACTGTTATGTTACATTTTAATTACAGTGTTTGCCTTTTACAATCATTTTCTTACAAACTACCTCGTAAAACAAAAATATTTATGGCTAAAATATTTTGCACTGTTTGCACAATATATTTGTGATGTTTACACTTACCTATTTGAAATTAAAATGTACAAATGGACATTTAGTCAATTACCATTAAAAAGTTTAACTTTTTTGCTAAGATATTCTTGTAATCTTTTATGCAAACAAATTTAAATACTGCATAAATAATTTTAACAACAAATACTTTATATGTAGCTTTTTATGTACATAAGAAAACTATAGCATAAAGCAAAAAACATTGCCATTTACAATAATAATAGCTCAAACTTAAATAATGCGAGACCTATTGCATTGCAAATGCTTGTTACGATTAGAAATTGCAAAAAAAGATTTTTGTGTTCTGTGCATGGTCAACTTGTTGGTTGTACTCAGTCACCCAGTAAATATTTACACTGAGCCGAAGAAGTAGCTATGATATCTTGCTAGAAGTACCTACAGAGGTAAACGTATGGTTGTTTGCACAATTTTAATGTAATGGCCAAATAGAAGCAGAAGGCAAATATGAGCCATGGTGTACAGCTGTATTTACTTTAGGGTGGTACTACTGCCTTGTACACCGTGTGTCCTGCTGCTGTGGTTTGTAGTTCAACCAGGAAGGTCAAATCTGCAGCTAGATAGACACTTGGTTAGACAAAAAGATGTCCAGTCACCCTTTTGCATCTTGTGAATGATATTAAAGAGGTCTTTCTTGATGTCTGGGCTGAACAAGTGTAGTTCTTTTAGCTGCAGTATCACTAGATTATGGATTGTCTAGTCCAGTGGTTTTTACCTTGTGGTCCGAAGACCCTTGATCAGAGAAGGCTAGGCATGGGGGTCTGACTGCTTGGAATATTAAATATTAGCAGATTAATAAAGTATATATAAGTAAAGAAAGAAAATGTACAACTGCATTTTGGGACATTCTGTAAATATGAAGGAATTTGAAATTGGAAGATAAAAATGAAATTAGTATCCCCAGATTCAATCATGGGAGCACTGTAAGAGCATCACACAGAATATACTATTCAAGTCAGGGAGATGTATCAAGTGCGTGACTACCCAACTGCCTCCGCAGTGCTGGAAAGGTTAATCTCCGATAAAGAGTCCTTGTCAGATAGGTAGGTTTTCAGTTGAAAACCTACCTATTCAGGTTTTCTAAAAATGAGAAGGTTATTTGATATGAGGCAGAGAGACAAAGCGTTCCAGAGCTGGGGCGCAATAAAAGCAAAGGAACACCCTCTACATCTGGACTTTTTCATTTTAAGGATGCGGAGCTGGTGTAGGCTGGTTGAAATGAGTGCACTGTTCGTCTGATAAGGACTAATCAGGTGATCGAGGATGCGATGATGCATTGAAAGTAATCCGTTTGCTGATGGGTAGCCAGTGCAATTAGTGAGTGTTGTGGAAGCAGACTGAGACGTGGGAATACCCAAGAGGATCCGGGCTATAGCATTTTTAATTACTTGCAGTCTTTTAATGACAGTGTCTCCTCCCTAGATAAAGAGAGCTCCTGCTGGCTGGAGGACATTTTGAAAAGAGCAAAATAGTAAAGGGGAGTAAAGGAGAAGCAGAAGGGTTTATGATTCCCCACCTACTCGCTGCTTCATACCGGGGCCCCTGGACCGCCAACACCCTGGTGGTGTCTGCGGGTGGCCCGGATGATGGGGGTGAACAGTGAGGAGCCATTAAACACTAGACACGGGTGGCTGCCTTGAAGGCGGCACGATGGCTGCTCCATGGCTGGGGAAAGAAGTCGCTGTGCTAGTCGCTCATGAGCCTGTGGCCCTCGAGCCTGACTGGGTGGATAGCAGCTCATTTTGTGGGCGTAAGTGCCCACAACCGGTCCCAGATGGTGTTGAGAAGCCAGATCCTTGCAAGCTAACCCACCCACCAACATACCCCACAGCCCCCCCCCCCCCCTCTGCTGGCTTAATCTCTTTGGCCACCTGTGAGAGCGGCAATGACCCAACGTGGGTTGATGTGCTCCTGGTCTGCACTGGGGGCAGCCTCCCTGTGTCTGTGGTCTTGTTGGCTGAACTATCAGGACTCCGGGGCCCTGTGAAGACGGGCTGTGTACTTCCTAATGAGGAGCTGGATAGCCCTGCAGCTGGACCGCACTTACACAATTCTGGGGATCCTCAAGACGTTTTGGTAGCCCGGCGGAAATTGTGACTCCCAGTGGATGAGGGGGGGAATTGCTGCTACTGACTTTGAGCTTTACTACCTGGCTGCCCAGTTGCAGTGGGTAGCTCAGTGACGCTATTTCATCTGGGACGCTTTGAACTGTGGGGGTGGGGGCTGCCCTCTCTGGTTCTTTTGACCTGTATCCTGTTGAAACCTAACCCTACGTTGGTTGTACGTGGGGAGAATGTATTAATTAGGACAGCGATACACATCTGGTTCTGGGCACTACAGAGAATGCTTACAAGGGTCCCATAGAACTGCAAACTCCCCTTGTTGAATGCTCCGTATTGGCAACATCTGGGGAGCCGAGGTGGCCAGCAATTATTGTTATAACATCTCATTCTAAATAAAGCGCACACACACACAGTTAGTTGTAAAAGTTGAGAAGTAAAGTTTATTTGCTTTAGCTCAAGCGAGAACATCAAACAACCACTATTCTGCTGGGGGTTACAATCTGCACCCTTTTACACATTTCGAGACCCGTAGGAGAACATTACACTGAAGACCGTTGGCAGACAGTACGTGATTGTGGTCAGGTGATAATCTGGAGGCTAATTCAGAAGGTTCACTCAGGGTGCACTGAAACTGCCTGCAAGCACACTCCGAGAAAACCCACAACTTTAAAACCTCCTATTCTGGTATCTGCATGCCATCAACAGCACGTACACTGTCTGCCTCTCCATAGACGAAGAGAATGTAATAACGAACTGCAAAACGGCGTAGAACTTATAAAATGGATGAAAAATTGTTGACAAAATATATCTACTTTCACATTATGTGTCGAGGTGGGACTCCCTATAATGGGTCGAGGTGGGACTCCCTATAATGGGTCGAGGTGGGACTCCCTATAATGGGTGAGTTGTTCATTGGGGGCGAAGCCACACCTTGTCTGGATCTTCGAGAAATGTACAGTATTCCGGTTGGACATTTACTTCTTCACCAGGCACTGATGGGTAAGATCCGGGCCTGGTGGGGTTTGGGATCTGCGATGCCTGTGGAGCATGAATGCCTCCGCTATCTCGTCTTAATAACTCGGAAAACAAATACTGTTGAGCTATTTTAGAGTGCTTCACTGAAAGCAGCACAGATAGATTTATATCAATTTATATCCGCTGTGGATAGTAGACTCCAGGCCATCATTTGATGATTAAGCTTGAAAGACCTTGGCCTACACCCCCAAGGTATCTGGGAATGCCGAGTTTAAATTGTTCCAATATTATTTCTTGCACCAGGCATACCTCACGCCGCTTGACATCTATGCTATGTTTTCGAGGGCCTCATCGAATTGCCCCCAATGCAGCACGGAGGATGACGTTTAAAAATTTCTTTTTTATATGTGTTGGACTTACCCAAGTTGGCCCCTTTTTGGGGCCTGGTACTGCAGGTTGTCCGACAGAACTTTTGAATGCTACCTGCATCAGTGCCTGCTGGGCTTCCATATCCGTAGATCTGACCGTAAAGTGACAGACGGGTTTACAGACTTGGCACTCATCCTTGCACGTATGCAATTGATGATGAGCTGTAAATCGGCCAGGGGCCCTGATCTCTACAGATGTTGCAAGGAATGAAGTGGGTGAACTGTTAGAAGGAGGCCATTTGGAGGGAGGAGGCTAGAGGGGGTGCGAAAGATCCCATTCTTGCCTGCATGGAATGCGATATTGTAGGATTTTGGTGGAAGAGGGACCCTCAGGGGAGCATACGCTGGACCTGGCTGCATCTCTGGTGCAGCCTGGCATCACTTCTGTCACTTTAGTTGGTCTGGGACCCAAGCAGACTTGACTGAAGCATGGGTGAAGGCTCTGGTAGGCATTAGCATGGTTGCCCTTTGTTGTGGTCACTGGTTCATTACTGCTCCAGCATACTAATATTGTGACTTGCCACTCCAGTTTCACTCTGCATATGTAACTCTGTAAATTGATTTGTTAACTAATGTCTCGTTGCCTGTCTCCTTTGCTACACACCTATGCCTTATCTGATCTATGTTAGCTCTGTTGTACTGTTTGTAAAAAATAACAACAACAAAATGTTGCACGCTCATAGTTTGTCATTTTGGTCTGACACAATCGCCAACTCCATTAGCAGAGGTAGACTGATCTCTTCAGTGTTTCTCAGTCCCACAGATGATCTCAGTATTTAAGTGTATTTGTATCATGTGTTGGCTGTAGATACATATGCTTAGAATTATCCTGCTGTCTAGTGTTGGGCTTGGACGATTACAAGTGGTTTTTCTTCAAAGAAGTCTTCGAGTCACGAGGTATAGTGACCCCTCCTCCGGTGTGTATTATGCATGTTCCTCGTCTCCTTTGTTTTTTTTTTTTTTTTGTGTTTTTTTATTAAAATGAGCAATAAAATAAGAATTACAGAGATGGGCCTACAACCACACGGGCTGGCCGCTAGTAGCAACGCACAACATAAGTAGCAAACGATCCTTCCCGTGGCCGGGCACAAGGAAAATACCAATTACTGCTCGAAACATAGGACAGGACATGACAATTTTTATAATAATCATGAAAACAACAAACTCTAAAACAAGGCGAATGCACAGTAATCAAGTCAGCCCACGAGGCGGAGGGGAAAGCAACTAATCAGGAAGACAAAAGCAAAGCAATGAAACTCGGCATGGCCGGGTGGGGGGGGGCCAGCGGGGAGGGCAGGAAAATCCTAAAACCATATGAAAAATTTTCGGGAATGTCAGCCTAGGGAGATAGGGTCACATCTGGAGCGTCAACCAGGGGAGGGGCACAAATGTCTCCACGATATGCATTCCACTGACCCCAAATCTTCGTCACGCCCTGGGTCTGCCCCTAGCCACATAGACGGTCTTCTCTCGGAACATGGACCAGTCCATGTTATCCTCCCACACCGAAACCTCGGGAGGTCTGGATGCGCCCCAAAGTTGCGCAATGTCCCGCTTCGCGACCATGTATCCCAAGGTCGCCCATCTGGTCTGGGCCACAGAATAGTCGGTGGGTTCCCACACGTTCAACAGGCATCGTCGGGCCTCAGGCCGCAGGGTAATACCAGTCACAACAGTCATCACCGCAAGCACATCAATCCAGTAGGCTGCTACCACCGGGCACTCCCAAAGAATATGCAGAAACGTGGCACTCATCCCACAACCACGCTTACATAGACCATCCGGGGAAAAACCCATCACAACCAGACGCGGACCGGTTACATACACCCGGTGGAGGATCTTAAGTTGAACCAAACGGAGACGGGCGGGGATGGCGACCTCTTTCGGAGAAGAGAGTGCCGACTGCCAATCCTCGTCATCCAAGTCCAATCCGTCATCGACCCAAACCTCCCGAAGTCGGACCAATAAGTCAGCGCGATTATTAATAAGTTTCTTGTAAATAAGGGAGATAGTGCTATCGGGCAGGTGTCCATCCAGTATACGATCCTCAAGGGGAGAGGACTCGGGCAGGGTCACATCAGGAGTCAGAACTGAGGCTAGGGCATGCCGGACCTGCAAATACCGAAAAAACTCTCTATCACTCAAGTCATATTCTGCCTTAAGGGCCTGGAAAGACTTCACTCTACCCTGCACACAGACGTCACCCACTTTACATATCCCAATCATATCCCAGCGGTCAAAACCCTTAGTAGACCAGAGACACCCCAAACGTTCAGAAGCATAAAGCGGGGTCGCCATTGTCAGTCGGTTCTCCCATCCCAAACTCACATTCGCGGCGCGCCACACATTGACTGCGATCCTGGACGGGCCCACAAGATGGCGCCCGGCCGATCTGGAATAAAGCGCTCTATTAAAATCCCCTCCCGGCAGCTGGAGTCTATCCATCTCAAAGGCCGGATCTCGACCCGGGGAATACATTACGTGATTAATGGCAGACAGCTGGGCAGCCCAATAATATCTCTTGATATCGGGGAGCGCCATGCCCCCGTCATACCAAGGGATAGTAAGTTTCGCAAGGGCGATACGTGGACGCCCCTCCCAGATCAGTTGCCTTTGAAGACTCTCGATCTCCCGGAAATAGGTAGCGGGAATGTCGTCATAAGAATTTTGAAGCGCGTATAGGAATCGCGGCAAAGACATCATTTTAAAAAGGGCAGCCCTGCCTAGAGGAGACAGGGGTAGCTTACGCCAACGGGCCACATCCAGTCGCAGTCTAAGAAGCGGGGGAAGGAGGTTACGCTCGAACCGGAGTGAGGAGTCCAGCGTGATAAAAATCCCCAAATATTTGAAGCCAGAGTGGACAACCTGGATAGGAAACCTGTCCGGTAATGGGGGCAAAACACCCGAGAGAACATATACACAGGACTTAGCCCAATTAATAACCAGACCCGAGTTAGCACCAAACGAAGTAAGAACGTCGAATAAGACATTTAAAGATTTACGAGGGGAAGTAAGATACAGAAGAATGTCATCCGCGTAAAGCGAGACGCGGTCTTCAAAATCCGGTGACCAACGGATCCCTTTGAGTGAAGGTTCCCATCGAAGCCACGCAGCCAACGGTTCCAGAGCAAGCGTGAAAAGCAACGGAGACAGGGGGCACCCCTGACGGGTCCCCCTACCAAGACAGAAGGGGACAGAAACTCGACCGTTTACTACTACCTGTGCCAAGGGTTCGGCGTATAATAACTTCACCCAACCAATAAACTCAGGCCCAAAACCGAATTTCTCAAGAGCTGCCCAAAGATAGGGCCACTCTACCGTGTCGAAGGCCATCGAGGCGTCCAGCGAAGCCAAAATGGCCGGCTCCGTCAGTAGCCCCGCCCTCGCAACAGCTCCGTGGAGACGGCGTAGATTGAGAGCCGTGTTGCGATGCGGGATAAATCCGGACTGATCCGGATGAACCAAGCCACTAATGACCGTCAAGAGGCGGGTTGCCAGGAGCTTAGCCAGGACCTTGGGTTCAACATTCAAAAGGGAAATGGGCCTGTAAGACGAACAAAGGTCCCGAGATTTACCTTCTTTGGGAATAACAACTATCGTAGCCAAACGCTGATCATATGGGAGAATACCCCGTTCGCGGGATTCCAAAAACATGGCACGAAGATAGGGCGCCACCTTGTCAGGACGTAGCTTGTACAATTCGATTGGCAATCCATTCGGGCCCAAGGCCTTGCCCGAACGGAGTGAGCGAATGGCCGTCGCTATCTCGTCCGTAGTAAAAGGTGACTCCAAAGAGACTCGGTCTAAATCGGAAACACTGGGCAGAGCTATATCACGCAACAAAAGGCGAGAGTCATCAACATCCCGTTCAGACACAGGGGTATAAACCGCACGAAAATAATCCGCAAAACATTCAACTATTTCAACCGGGTCTGTCACTCCCACACCACTCGAAGTCTGAATCACAGGCACCACACGATTCGCCCTCTCAGTCTTATCCAGCCATGCCAGTAATTTACCCGCTTTGTCCCCCACATCATACAAACGACCCTGTTGCTCCCGAAACATCAGTTTAGCCGCATCTGTGACCAAAGACTTATAAGCAAATTGCTTCAGACCCAGGGCGTGGAGTTTCTCAGATGTAACGTTCGATTCTAGGTCAGCCTCTATCTCAGCAATCTCCCTCTCAAGGTCTACCACCTCCCGATTCCTCGCCTTCTTGGATTTGGCAATAAGGGTGAGGGCCTGCCCGCAAATCACTGTCTTAAAGGCCTCCCACAGGGATACAGCCGAGGAAACGGAACCCTCGTTGTCGCAAAAAATAATTGTCCAAAGACTTAATCAAGAGATTGCGGGTCTCGGGGGATGTGAGGTACCATGGGTTGATAGGAGCCACCCGGCCCGCCGCCTCCACCCCCACCTCAAAACAAAGCCAGAGCGGGGAATGATCAGAGATGCCCCGGGGAAGGTGCCTAATCTCACGAATCGCTGGCGACTGCGCCGCAGGCATCAGGAAATAATCCAGTCTAGACAGACTCCCATGGGCCCCAGAGTGGAAAGTGTATTGAAGCTGAGTAGGATGCATAAGTCTCCAGCAATCCACCAAGCCGAACGTATCCAGAAACCCACCCAGCCACTGTTGTGACAAAGGGGTGTCCCTAGGGGGGTGACGATCATGTAGACCGGAGAGCACAGAATTAAAGTCACCTGCTATGAAGAGAGTACTATCAGGGAGGTTCAACAACACACGGCCCAAATCGGAAAAGGTAGAGGTCTGTAGACCAGGGGGCACATAAACGGCAAACAAGGAAAGGGTTCGACCCTCATAGCGACCCACGAGGACGGCGTAACGCCCCCGATCATCAAGGATCACATCATCAATAGCTAGGGGGAGGGAAGCCCGAACAAGGATACCCACCCCCCTGGAACCCGTGGTAAACCCCGAATGTGCGGCGAGGCGATAGCCCCACCTATTCATTGCACGACATGTATTGCCTACCAAGTGAGTCTCCTGCAGAAAAACAATATCTGGAGACAAACGTCGTATACATCGCAACACCACACCCCGCTTAATACGATCCCCCAGACCATTAACATTCCACGAAATAAACCTCAACCCGCTACCCCCCATCCCATAAAGCAACGCCGCAACCCCCCTCCAATGAGCATGACATCAAAAACATCATTAGCAAGATAGAATCGCCTTGAGAACACAACACACAAACATCAAACTTCCCATCCACCCACCCCCCAACAATCAAGAAAACACCCCCCACCCTGCACCCCTGCAAGAAGCTAAAAAGCCACCCCAACATGCAGTGTGCCTGTCGCCCAAGAATCCCCATTCTACAAAAATACCCCGGAGGAGGAAAGGCTCTGACCCACCCGCCACCCCAACAAGAAAAATAACAAAGCGATCACTCAGACAGCAGAGGCACTTGGGCATAGAATCCCAGAAGAAGTTACTTGACACGAGGACCCGGGCATAAACAAACCGTTCAGCTCTCTACACCACCCTCAGCACCACCCGGGTGGGCGGCGGACTCAGCCGCAGGGGGTCGGTCCGGCAGGGAGTCCAGCCAGTCATTCACAGCATAAGGCCGATCAAAGAAAAAGGCTCGTTCATTGTACTCAACTCTCGTCTCCTTTGTTAGATTGTTTTTTCCACCATCTGGTTCAGACGTAGTCATAGCCGCTCCGAGAACCAAAGCTTCAATCCACACCGAGGCCTTTTTAGGCTGTCGGTCTTTTCTCTCCAGACCAACAAATTTCAGATCTGGACAACAGCATCTGGTGCTTTTAATCATGTAATGGCGCTCGCCGTTCTTAGACTTCGTCTCCATTCTACAGTACTACCTCCACAGGTCTGGAAAACACGTCCTTTAACTTTTGTCCTAATTGCCATGCAAAATATTCCAGGCAAGACCAGCATAAAGTCTAGAACCTATCTTTGGCACTGGAGTACAAAGAGACCTCCTGTGAGGGGTGTTTAGTGTTCCGATCGAAAAAACACTTCAACAAAGGGAGTGTCATTTGACCCACACAAACATGTAGTGATGCACCGATTAGCTTTGGAACCAGACCCCAATCAAGAGCCAGTAGACTCAGAGGTATAGACTCCTCCACCTAAAGTACAGACACTGCTGGTTAGCTATAGGGACAGTTTGGATTCAGACTTTGACTCCATACAGGGACATGTGAGTACCTCGAGAAAAGGTGCCCAAACCACCCACACATGCTTTCGGAGCCCCACTGCCTTCATGCCATGGACGTCTCCATCAACGGGCACACAAGTCCACTACGTCTGGAAAGCCTTCCAGTAGCGTTTAAAAATGTAAAGCTTTAAAATGTATCTTGCTGCCAGCACCTAACAACCTTCATAGTCACAACCAAAGTCAAGAAGATACTCGGAACCGAAAAAATAAACCTCTCATCGGAAAAAGTCTCTGAATCAAAACATGGTTCAGCCGCAAAAGCTTCAGCTTCCAAACCAACACATAAGCCGTCTGCGTTGAACTCAATTACTAAAAACCACAACCATTAAAATAGGCTCTTGAACGCCCTCCACATCCTCTACGTCAAAATCTACAAAGGAGTGCTACATAGCCACAGGAAAAAATAGAGCCCATTCTTCAACTCTTGTAAGACTGGCTGGACAAGGGACAAAACTTTGTACACCCTCATACTGGGAAGCTAGGCATAAAAACACCACTATCTGCTTCCCTCACAGTTCAAAAGAGAAAAACAGGTTTTTGAGGAAGACCTTGCTGAGCCTCAACCAACTCCTCAACAAAAGAATCCAGCATTTACAATGCAACGGTCTCGCCTTTGCAAAAGTTAGAGCTATTGGCATTGTAAATGACTAACTTTTTATTTATGTGTTGGTTTTGAAAACAGATAAATGGCATTGCCATTTCAATGCCAATAGAGTGAGTAGTAGTGATTAATAAAACCTTTTTATCCGTGTGGTCCATCCTTAGGTGCAGCATTCTAAGACCCGTGAACATGGAGCTCGTCAGTGTGCGTTTCTGCATAGCGCCAGTGGGTGCCTTTTAAAGCAAACATATGCTTGTGGTGTATACCCATTAATGTTGTAAAGGGGGCGTGTGAATAGTTGGGTGTCTGAATGCTGCTTCTAGATATCTGTATTTTGTATCCATAGGTTCTTAAATAGGCTTTGCTGGAGTCCCCTAGTGTCGATGGAAGTCTAGGCGTATTCATGCTTCCTCTAGAGTGCCAAGTGATGCCCCTATAGGAGAGTGTGCTAGAACGCGCTGTCAAATGGGTTCTTAGGTGGGCAACTTCTGTGTTTCTTCCGATATGCAACATCCACAGATGCATGGTATGACCTATATGTATGGGTCTCTGCAGTGTGCACTTGTATGTGCCTGAGCTCCTTATAGATTCTGTAGGTGCAGCTAGCACAGCCCTAGCGCGTCAGTCCGTATGATATTTATGAAGCCCTTCTCGCCTCCTCCTTTGTGCTGTCCCCTAGCTCTGGCACAGGCTGTTCCCCGCCCTGCGCCTCTCCCGCCGCGCCGCCCCCTGCACAAGCAGCATCCTGACCCAGCGTTTAATTGGACTCTTCTTTGGAGCGACGCCAGAAGGCAGCTCCTGCACTCCTCTAAAGGTCTGCACCCTAGGCATAGCCCAGGTCGCACATGCTAAATACCGGCCCTGTACAATGGCCATGATGTGAACACAGAACTGATACAAAAGTTAGTTTTTTTTTTTTTTTTATATAAATCTTTTTATTGCGGTTTGAAGCAAAAGTTAGTTTTAAACGTAAGTAAGATGTTCATAAAAAGGAGCCACCTCTTTCATTATACGACATGTCAACCACTACCAAACCTTGGGAAACTTGGCAGCATATTTACCTGGTAGCACCAGCCCACCTTTGGCTCCTGATACCGCCTGCATCTCCTGTGGCACGGCCGGACATTTGACGGCTCCTGTGGTCTTCCCTTGCGGGCTCCTGACATCGGCCCGGGTCCCCCCCGCCGCCAGCGACTCCATTACATCTAGCGTCTTGGCCGCTGAGAGGGGGGGACTACAACCCCCAAGAGGCTTTGCGGCCTACGCCGCACACCTGCAGTCGGCGCCCGGAGGCGCATAAAAACAGCGCCCTCTTTGCGGCAGAGCGAGAACCACTACCAAACCTTGGGAAACTTGGCAGCATATTTACCTGGTAGCACCAGCCCACCTTTGGCTCCTGATACCGCCTGCATCTCCTGTGGCACGGCCGGACATTTGACGGCTCCTGTGGTCTTCCCTTGCGGGCTCCTGACATCGGCCCGGGTCCCCCCATGCCGCCAGCAACGCCATTACATCTAGCGTCGCGGCTGCCGAGAGGGGGAGACTACAACCCCCAAGAGGCTTTGCGGCCGACGCCGCACACCTGCAGTCGGCGCCCGGAGGCGCATAAAAACAACGCCCTCTTTCCCGGGACGCGCGCTGGCGGTCGCCGGGCAGAGGGCGGGCTGTCTTTGGCCGTCAGTGGACGGAGGAGGATGGGACTGCCCCCCCCCTTTCATTTCTCGAGGACCCACCTACTGATAAAGCCACATCCCAAAAGGTACTGTAGCTATTGAGATTTAATTCCCTTGTTGCAAGCACTGTAGTAAGAATTAATTGGACAAACAGGAGGCGGCATTTTTGTTTTAGTTGTGATTAGGACTTTGTTACTTTATTTTCATACTTACAATCTGAGACTTCCATCTGCAGAATGAGCAAAAAGTAAAAATACCAGCCACACGATCGAATACCAAGCTGCAGGTAGCAGAATCCCAGCCCCTCCCCACTTTGACTGCAATTGACAAGATGCTGCAACAAACAATTGGTGTTGTGGCTACTGCCATTGAGAATACTGAGAGAAGGCTATCAATACCACCAACACTATTCATTCAAAATCAGGGAGGCGATATCTCAACCACCATGACTGATGCTTTACAGGCAAATTCATACTTAACATCATCGTATGTAGATTTGCCCTGTAGTCAGATACCCATAGAGACTTCTATAGATGCCCAGGATTCTCCGATCATCTTGACCTCCCCCTCTCCTGCGATAACGCCGGGTGCACACAAACTACACCCTAGGAAAAAGAAAGAAAAGATTCCCAAAAAACTGGGCAAAAATAACCCGGCAAATCACAACCTGGTGACCCCGACTGCTAACTCATCGTTCCCGACACCTGGAATACCGTGCTGGGTCACCAATATGGTGGCCGACCTACAAGCATGCCTGGAGCGGACTATTGTCACTCAACTTAAACCCTTGGTGTCGAAACTCGATAAACTAATGTCCACTGTAAACAGCAAGGGTGTAGGGACAATAGAGCCAGCCAAGCCACCGGGAAGTGCTGTACCTTTTGTGGGTGACACCACCCTTAAAAATACTCTTAGAGGTGGGGCAGCCGGGGGAAAGAATCCCATTACACAGACTAATAATGCAGGAGTTACGCCAAACATCCAGAAGCCGGCACACGCTCCACCTCATCCTCTGCCCATTACCAATACTCACGACCAAGCCCATCGAGCAGCGGGAAATCTGAAAATTGACCCAGACAAAGCCACCCCAATGACTAATGAGGGCGCAAAGGGGGGTAAAACCGGCTCATCGGAGAAAAGGAATATAACACCAAGAGCTATTCCCTATCAGCCACCAACAATAAATCTACCCCCAGAAGCCCAACCGTATGTGGTAGCACTAGCAGGAGTTCCATCCTTAAGTGAGGGGAAAAGAGAAAAGGAGAATGAGGTTAAAAACAAGTGCATTCAATGGCTTAGCGTAAATAGACCCCTGCCATCAAATGTTTCAGGCGAAATACTGTCGGCTAGAAGAGTAGGCTGGTTGGGAGGGGACCAAAGACAGTAGCAGGAGATGTCATAATTTTGAACTTCAGGGACACACCTGCTGTAGAATATATCTGCGACGCCCCACTTTATAGACTAAATACCCAAATATGTCCATTACATCTTTAATACTTCTACCCTACTCCTAGTTTGGAACCGTCCCACCCCAAAAGAGCATATTACAACAGGGGCTGTCAGCTTCCACCGCACAGAATACCAAATGGGTGATTAACTAGGGCGGGTATGTTTTCGTGTAGTCCCCTCTTTCCGCTCCAACCACATTGGAACAGGTTCAGCGTGCTGGAAGAGGTGGACTGACTTAGATCTAAGGGAAACTCCCCTCCTCAAGATACTAATGAAATCCCTAGAAGGGCACGGGTAACAGAGGAAAACGAGCCATTATCCATCCCTAGGGAGGAGTTAATAGCCCACTTTTCTTCTAGGGAGAAGATTAGTGATAAGGGGAACAAGGAACTAATTGATCCTGAAAAAATAGTAGAAGGATGTCTAAAACTGGTATCCTGGAACATAGCCGGGCAAAAAAATAAATTGCTTACTCCGGAGTGGGCCGCTTTCATGGCAATACATGACATCTGCCTGATGCAAGAGACCTGGGCACTGGAGGAGAGCACAAGCTCGACCTTCGCAACCTATGATGTTCTGGCAGTGTCTACAGGCACCCACCGGGTGGGTTATCAATTTGGATAGGCTCTCATTTGGGTATCCAGGCGACCCAAATCCAAACAAATTCCCGTGATATCCAGTGTGTTTTGCTAAAACCTCCAAGTAGCTATAATAAACATCTACTCGAGGCCGTCTAGGAACGGGCAAGAGTCGAATGAAATTAAAGCCCTTAATTCCTTTATCCTTGCGCTAGACCCCTTCATTGCAATAATTCTCTGTGGTGATTTTAATTTCCAATTTGAGCCGCTGGGTACCCTGGAGTTGGGTGAACAAGATGAAGTGGACGCACTGTGGTACATCCTCGAGCCTAATATCACTCCAGTCAGGGCATGGACCCCGTTAACGCTACAAATAAAATCTTTCACCCTTGCAACGTCCTTGCGGGCGTGCAATGGAGGAATGGACCCCGACCGCCCAGGTACAGCCACGTTTAATAGGGCAAACAAGGTTTCCATCATTGACTATGTCATGGTGGAAGCGAAAAATTGGGATAAGCTGACGGAATTTAGGGTTGTGCAAAGGCATGATAGCGACCACAATGCCTTGGTTTTAACTTTTAAACCCGGGTCCTTTGGTCTGACAAACCCTGTCCCTAACCCTGACATAGAGCTCCCTCCACTTATGGTGTCTAATAATAGAAGGAGGGTTAAATGGCCCCACCTAGTAGTCGCCCTCACAGCTTGCAAAAATATATCTGCTCGCAATTCCCTTTATAACCCAGATGGGTGACTCGACTTCTGGGCAGCGTGCAGTAGATATACATAGGCAGCTAGCAGTGGCATTGGGGGAAGTGTTCTACCCTGTAAGTAGGAGTAAGCGACGCGTTCCTAAGACGCATCTCTGGTTTGATGATGCCTGCAAGAAATTAAAAAAGGAGCTCCTTGCGGCAATCAAATCCAAAGATAAAGCGAATATCAGGGCAATTAGACTGTCGTATAAAAAAGAGATCATCAGGGGTAAGAGAGTGGGAGGAAGCCAGGTGGGAAGATCTGAGAGGTGCCCTCCTGGAAAAGGATTCCAAATTATTTTGGGCAATAGTAAGCTCTGGTGCGAGAGAGGGAGGAGAAACTCTCCTACCAAATATCGCCCCCTCAGTTTGGGAGGCGCACTTTGCAGCGCTTTATACAAGTCCTGAGACTGGCACCCTTGAACATATAAACAGGGCCCGGATACCAGAGTCAGACAGTGCCCCTGGGACTCAATTGGTCACAGACCTCCCGCACGAGTGTCGACTGCGGGGGGTCCTGGGCTCGGACTACCAAATGGGCTAGTGGGGAGAGGACAGGCTCTGGAAACATTGAGAGTATCTCACTTAAGGAAGTGGAATCTGCGGTTGCCAGGCTGCTCCCAAATAAAGCCCCAGGTCTAGATAGGTTACCAGGCGACCTTTTCCGATCCCAGCCAAAAATCTGGGCACCGTACCTTGTTGTATTGTTTAATGCGGTCCTCAGGGGAGCTAAGCTCCTAGACTCCTGGGCGGGCGCTGAGATCGTCCCCATTTTTAAAAAGGGATGCCCTTTAGTTCCATCGAACTACAGGCCGATTAGTCTTCTGGATACAACCCAGAAACTAATGGGCCGCATCCTTCTGGACAGAATATTGGGATGGATGGAGGAATTTGAAATATTAACCACCCTCCAGGCCGGTTTTAGATCTGGAATCTCGACCCTGGACCTAATTTTTAGGCTGCAGGTCCTCTTCTGGAAGACAGTAAAAGTAGAGGGTGGCAGCCTCTACCTTGTCTTCGTAGACCTGCGGGCCGCTTTCGACCTTGTGCCCAGGGAGAGTCTATGGAGGGTCTTGAAAGAACTTGGCCTCCCGTCCTATTTACTAGATGTCCTGAAGCGTTTCCATGCAGGGAACTATGCCCAGGTGAGGTGTGCGAAAAACGGGAAATTATCAGCATGCTTCCCTGTAACTAGAGGTGTTCGACAGGGCTGCGCCCTGGCCCCTGCGCTCTTCAGTCTTTACATCAATGGTTTGGTGGGGGAATTAGCTAGAGTCAGGGACAGTGATGCCCCGTGGTTGGCCACAGGCCGGGTGCCCGCCCTGATGTTCGCAGACGATACTTTGTTGTTGTCGCGAACATCAACGGGCATCCAGCGGGTTCTGGACGGGTTTGTTTCTTTTTGCGCCTCGAGGGGCCTAGAGATAAACTTGGAGAAGACCAAGTTCATAATCTTCGGTCCCCCGAGGCGCACCCGCCCGGGCCCTGTGCTAAATGGTACCCCGCTTGAACGGGTGAGAACCTTTGTTTACCTGGGTGTCACCCTGACTGAAAATTTGGCTGGGGCCCACAGGTATCTAAATCCACCCTGAGGCTTTCGCAGATCGTAGGGGGTATAGGCAAGTTTCAAAAAACAACCCAATTCAAGCCAGTTACCCCTCCCCTCGAGATCTATGGTGCCCAAGCTAGGCCAACTGTGATGTATGCCGCAGAACTCTGGGGTTACAAGAACACGCAAAGCCTCCTCAAGGTGGAGCAGGCCTTTATGAGGAACTTGGTGGGCCTTCCCCAGAGTACCCCGCTCGTACCCTTGAGATTAGACCTAGGTCTAGAGCCCATTACAGAACTGATAGCTGCTCGACCTCTCCTGTATTGGAGAAGGCTCTGGACAGTACCGGAGTTAGTGGATTATAGAGCCGAATTCGCTGTAGTTTGGGAGCGGTTGAAGAGCAAGAATACAACTTGGTTATTACACATTAAAGCCCTCGCATACAACATTGGCTTGCCCCAATTATGGGACACCCCGGAGGTGAGCTGCCCAGTGGTACAGAGAAAAGAACTGTTGGCCGCTTTGAGACATTACAACCTAAGTTTGCTATACAGCTCGACAACTATGGGCAGGCTGACTATAGAATTTCTGCAGGTGAAACTCACACCCAAGAGGGAGGAATTTTTGGACCTAATATAGCCTTCACTAGCAAGGAAATTGTACACTCAATTAAGACATGGCTGTCTGCCTATCGGGGCATTGACTTGTACATGGGCTGGACGAGAAGATGGAATCTGCCCAGCTTGTAAAAGCAGTAAAGAAGACATTGTCCATATTTTGTTCTTCTGCCCAGCCTATAGTAAAACACGGAGATGCTGGTTGGCACCGTTGTGCAGAAATTTGGGACTAAAACAATATGCACAAGCCTGCAGAATTTTAAGACTTGACCCCTCCCCCCTTATTGTGTTCTCTGTGTTCGAGGCATGTGGGCTGCTAAATTCATATCTATTGCATAGATCGCCGCCTAGTGTTGGGTCCGGATGATCTCACATTGTTGTCCTGGAAGAGTCTTCGAAGTATCACGAGATAGGTGGCTCCTCCCCTGGACTACAGTGCGCACGGGCATCAGCTCCATACCCAGATTGTTTTTTTCCGCCATTGGGTTCGGATGTGGTTTCGACGTCTCCGTGTCGGAACCGAAAAACTTTGTTCTTAAGGCCAAAAGGCCTTCGTTACCTGCGTCGGTATTGTTTGCGTACGGTCTCGAGCATCCTCCGACTCTCTGAGCCGGAATTCTGCGGAGTCGAGTAACTCTTCGGACATCGAGGCCCTCTCGTCGCAGCAAGACCCCGACGAACTTAACATGGAACGGAGCCCGTTCAAGTTCTGCCCCGTCTGTGGATCCAAATATCCACATATCGATGTGCATCCGGTCTGTAATAAATGCCTCTCGCCGGACCACAACGAGGAAAACTGCATGGCCTGTTCAAAATTCAGGTCAAAGAAGACGCTCAAGCATCGGCGCGCGGCGCGCCTCGAGGCCCAGCGAGCGGCCCCGGCACCCGACGACATATACGACGACCCCGCAGAAGAAGGCGGTAGCCATCATCTTCAGATTTCTCCACCGTCGACGGAGGTCGAGGCGGAGCCCGAAGACCAGGTCGAAGGACAGGCCCTGGACCTTGAATACGTCGAGGAGGTAGGGGACGACGAAGAAGTTTATGGGGCCGCGGAAGATAGCTCAGAGGAAGAGCTATGCCCCGAAAGCTACATGACTCAGGCTCAGGTCACGGGATCGCCACTCGGCCTTACCCACGACCCAGCACCGCTATCCACGGCCCCGCCTTCTGGCCCGGCCACGGACACTCACGCGGAGCCGCCATTACACGTATCGAAACCGAAACCTTCGGATTCGACGGCACCAAAGATGGCCGACGTCCCATCCAAACCGAAACCATCGGATTCGACAACAAAAAAAATGGCCGACGTCCAACACAAAATAGCGAAGCCTGCTCCTTCATCGACTCCGTCGACCTCCGGCCCACAGAAGTCGAAGAAGACTGTCGAGTCACCAGCGCCGCAGAAGGTGCCCAAGGAATCATCCTCTAAGAAGGACGTCCATCAAGTGTCAAGCCCAGTTGCTAGATTTGGGCCCAGATCTTTTGACTGGGGGAGTGTGTGACATTGATCCACATTCAGTCCATCACTTGTTGTTTTTGCAGTTGCTCCGGCGCGGACCTCAAACTGCTGACACGCCTTCGGCCGCCACTGCGGCGCCTACCAGTAAACGCACAGTCGAGTCAAAGTCCACTAAAAGCCATGACCCGAAGACAGGGAGCACTACGCATCGGCACAAAGATGCCGGATCGGCAGCAACGGCGTCGGCGCCAAAGGCTGCAACAGAGCCGCGACCCGTTAGTAACGAAGATTCGTCGACGGAAAACTCGTCGACACCGAGGGACTCCGACGCTACCGAACATCGGCCGCCAGTTTCTAAACCCTCTGCTTCCTTCACTAAGCAGGTCACCGACTCCCTCAAACGGATTCGGGGAAAGACTTTGTCGTCAACGGCTCCCACGCCGTCGGCTTCGAAATCGGTGGACACACCTCCGAAGACCTCGGCCAAGCTTCTCTACTCTCTGCCGCCTAAGGTGGCACCGAAGGCATTTGCACCCAGATCGGTGCTGAAAATCGCTGACACGTCGGACACTTCCACGCACAAAAGCTTGGATCGACATCACGCCTCTGAAGACCAATCAGAGCATTACATCGATGCCCAAACGGGGAAATTGACCCTCTACAAAAGGAAAATCACTTCCCAACCACTGGAATCCTATGTCATTCCACTGAAAAAGAAAAGGCCGGCACAGGACATTCCTGCCCTTGTTGAACCAGTTCTGCCACCACCGAGAAGGAGTCCATCACCTTCCCCCGACCAATCAGGTGGAGAGGATGATGACCAAGATGACCAGTACAATTTCCCAGTTGACAATGACCCTGATGTTCAACTGGACTCATATGGCGATACTGGGGACCAAGGTGGACATCAGGTGGTACAAGATCCACAGGGGTTTGGGGCACGTACTTCACCAACAGAGGATTCTGCAGCGTTTAATGCTTTGATAGAGCGGGCAGCGGCAAATCATGATGTGGACATGCATGCTGACCCGGTAGAGGAGGATTTTTTGTTTGACACTTTCTCTGTCTCTGACAGAACAGTTAAAATACTTCCTATGCTCAAAGGTGTCCTTAAACATGCACCAGAAATCTTTAAGGAACTACCAGGGCGAGAGTGGTGAACCCGCGTATCGAAAAGAAATACAGGCCGGCACCTGGAGACCCTGCATATATTCGGGGACAGTTGCCTCTGGATTCGTTGGTGGTCGCCAATGCCCGCAAGAGGGCGAACTCCCAAACAACGGGTGAAGCTCCTCCCCCAGACAAGGAGTCGAAAGTGCTTGAGGCATCCGGCAAAAGGGTGGCTGCGCAAGCTGCCAATATCTGGCGTATAGCAAACACACAGGCACTATTGGCACGATACGATAGGGCACATTACGACACCCTAGAACAGCTCCTTCAACACCTACCTGATCAGTTTAAGGAAGGGGCCCGAAATGCTCATACAAGAGGGAAAACTCATCTCAAACGCAGCAATAAAGTGTGCACTTGATGTGGCTGATACAGCGGCTAGGGGGATTAACACTAGCGTCATGTTAAGGCGACAAGCTTGGCTTCGCATATCTGGATTTAAACCCGATATTCAAACTACAATACTCAACCAGCCCGTCAATCCAGACAGACTGTTTGGTCCAGATGTTGACACCACCCTGGAAAAGATTAAAAAGGACAATGAGACTGCTAAGTCCATGGGGGCGCTTCAGTCTCAACAATTCAGGGGAAGCACTTTTCGTCGCTCAGGAGCACGTGGTGTTACCAGAGGACAGTTGGGTCAACAAACACAATTCGCAAAAAGTGGTGCACAATCCTCGTACCCCAAGCAGGGTCGAGGGGTTTACAGAGGTAACAGTGCCAAAGGCAGGGGCAGAGGGAACAACAACTCCTGTTCCTCTGCCGCCAACAAACAGTGACTCTCTGTCACTGCCCCCCGACCATCCAACACCTGTCGGGGGGAGACTCCAGCAGTTCCTGCCAGTCTGGACGTCCATCACCACGGACAGGTGGGTGAGAAAACTTATCCAGTACGGTTATTGTTTGGAGTTAACATCCACTCCTCCCAACATTCCCCCAAAACACCGTCCTATGTCGGAAGAGCACTTGCACTTATTGCAGCAGGAAGTTGTGGTGATGCTGCAAAAAGGCGCAATCGAGCTCGTACCGGTGGAAGAGGAAGGAACAGGAGTCTATTCCCTGTACTTCCTCATCCCAAAGAAGGACGGATCCCTCAGACCCATTCTGGATCTACGCCCTCTCAACATGTATATACTGTCGGAACACTTTCACATGCTGACACTGCAGCAAATTCTTCCACTGCTAAACCAAGGGGACTTCCTAGCAACCTTGGACCTCAAGGATGCTTATTTCCACATCCCACAGAAAATACCTCAGGTTCACCATTCAAACCAGGCACTATCAGTTCAAAGTCCTACCCTTCGGGGTGACTACTGGCCCCAGAGTGTTTACGAAGTGTCTGGCGACAGTGGCGGCGCACCTCAGACGGCAGAACATACATGTCTACCCGTACCTAGACGACTGGCTTGTTCAAGCAAAGTCGGAACAACAGTGCGCCACAGACATGTCCCACACTATTCACCTCCTTCACAGTCTGGGGTTCTCGCTGAACTACCCAAAGTCGCACCTTCAGCCAGCCCATGTGCGGCAGTATCTGGGCGCGACAATAAACGCCCTGACTGCTATGGCTCAGCCAAATCCAGTCAGGATCGACACAATTCAATCGCTGATCCAGAGGTTCAGACCGCAACACTCCCTTCCAGCGAGAGTGTTCATGCAGTTGATAGGCATGATGGCCTCCTGCATCTTCATAGTCCCGCACGCGAGGTTGCACATGCGTCCGCTCCAAGAATGCTTGGCAAATCAGTGGACACAGGCTCGGGGACAACTGACAGACCTAGTGTTGGTCACCGGTCGGGCATACAACTCTCTGCATTGGTGGAATCCACACAACCTTTGCAAGGGACGACCGTTCCAAGAGCCAGTGCCACAGATTATCCTAACGACGGACGCATCTCTCCAAGGGTGGGGAGCCCATGTGCTCCACTACACTGTGCAGGGACTGTGGTCCACCCAGCAACAGGGGTTGCACATCAACTACCTAGAATTGATGGCAATCTTCATGGCGCTAAAGTCCTTCAAAGTACATCTGTGCAACAAAGTCGTGTTGATCCGGACGGACAACATGACAGCCATGTACTAAATCCAAAAACAGGGAGGCACTCACTCGCCACAGCTGTCTCATCTGGCTCAGAGCATGTGGAAGTGGGCCATTCAGAGGAACATTTTCCTCATGGCAGAACACCTCCCGGGCAAGGACAATCAAATGGCGGATCTGCTCAGCAGATACAGCCATCAAATGCACGAGTGGGAGATACATCCATCAGTACTCCACCCGTACTTCCAGCAGTGGGGTCATCCAGAGATAGACCTGTTTGCCACAAGGGAAAACGCAAAATGCCAAAGCTTTGCCGCCAGGTTCCCTCACCCGGAATCGCAAGGGAATGCGATATGGATGAACTGGTCAGGCAAATTTGCGTACGCTTTTCCCCCAACGCCTCTCATTCCGCTGGTGGCAAGAAAGCTAAAGCAACACTCAATGACTCTCATCCTGGTTGCTCCAACATGGGCACGCAAACCATGGTACACCACGTTTCTAGAACTTTCCGTGGTACCGCATCAAAGGCTGCATCTCACATCCAGGCTCCTGACGCAGAACCATGGAGACATTCAGCATCCAGATCCGCAACAGCTCAATCTGGCGATCTGGCTACTGAGGTCTTAGAATTTGGCTACCTCAACCTGCCTCCAGAATGCATGGACATCATCCGGGAGGCAAGCAAGCCCACTACCAGAGCTTGCTATGCAGCAAAGTGGAAGCGGTTTGTCGTTTACTGTACAGACCACAATATCAACCCGCTAGACGCATCCATTCCTAACATCATCTGCTATTTGTTACATCTTTACAAATGCAATCTAGCGTACGCTTCCATTCGGATACACTTATCCGCCATAGCGGCTTATCTCCAGAATAGGCAGCATCTCTCTGTTTTCAGGGTACCTGCCATTAAAGCCTTCCTGGAGGGACTGAAGCGAGTCATTCCTCCAAGAACACCACCAGCTCCAGTGTGGAACCTCAATGTGGTCCTCACTAGGCTGATGGGTCCACCTTTCGAGCCACTGCACTCCTGCGAAATTCAATTTCTAACCTGGAAAGTGGCTTTTCTCATTGCTATTACATCGCTCAGACGTGTTAGTGAGCTGCAAGCGCTCACGATCCAAGAGCCATTCATCCAAATACATTCAAACAGAGTAGTGCTCCGCACTAACCCTAAATTCCTTCCTAAAGTAGTGTCACAGTTTCATATCAACCAAACTATTTACCTACCCGCATTCTTCCAAAACCCACAAACAGTAGCGGAAAGAATGCATCATACATTGGACGTTAGGAGGGCGTTGATGTACTACATTGACAGAACGCAACACTTTAGGAAAACACAACAACTTTTTGTTGCCTTCTCAGCGCAGCACAAAGGCAACCCCATTTCCAAAGCAGGAATAGCCAGATGGATTGTTAAGTGCATTCAAATCTGTTATCAAAAGGCTAAGCGTACTTTAACAATACCCCCAAGGGCGCACTCCACACGCAAGTTGGGGGCCTCCATGGCTTTCCTGGGGAACATTCCTTTAGAAGACATTTGTAGAGCAGCCACATGGGCTACACCACACACATTTACCAAACATTACTGTGTTGATGTGCATTCCAAACAGCAAGCAGCTGTAGGACAGGCTGTTCTCAAGACACTCTTTCAGACTTCTGCAGCTGGCACGGGCAACCGCCCTTAATGGAGGGACTGCTGTGTATTCTATGCAATAGATATGAATTTAGCAGCCCACATGCCTCGAACTGAATATGCTACTTACCAGTATGCATCTGTTCTTGGCATGTAGGGCTAATAACATTCATATCGCCCGCCCTCCTCCCCGGTGCCCGTAGCGGCTGCAGATACTCTCTTGCATTCATCATTAGCATGGACATCCTTTACACTATTTCACTCCATCTCTGCCACAATGGCTAAAAACAATCTGGGGATGGAGTCGATGCCCATGCGCACTGTAGTCCAGGGGAGGAGCCACCTATCTCGTGATACTTCGAAGACTCTTCCAGGACAACAATGTGCTATCATCCGGACCCAACACTAGGCGGCGATCTATGCAATAGATATGAATGTTAGCAGCCCTACATGCCAAGAACAGATGCATACTGGTAAGTAGCATATTTATTCCCGCTACCTACATGGTATGTGGCGCAGAAGGTCTACCCTGATTAACTGTGATAAACTTTGTTGATCGCTACCTCTTTCCTTTTTGATAACTTACTGTTTAATAATTTTTTAACTCCATGTTCTTAACTATTTATGCATTTTATCCTAGCGCATGTATGTATTTTATCTGCACTTTTATGGTCTATGACCGAAATAAAGTTATCAAATGAATGATATGTCAACTTGTAGTTCTTTTTTTTTTTTTTTTTTTTGTCGAGAGGAACTTTTCCAGAAAATATTTTACTCGGAGATAAAAAAAGAATCTGATGAACCTGTAAAATAAAGAGTTTTAAGGAATATATATATTTTCCACGGCACTGGGACACCTTTTGTATATATTGGTGTTGGAGTGCCGAAATGATGCGAACACATTCTTACTACCTAGTGTGCGTTTCTGAGCATTAACTGAGTGTGTGATTTTTGTCTTTTTCAATTGTCCCAAGGAAACAAAACACATCACAAGAGTTCCTGTCACCCATGGGCCCTTCCATTCTCAAACGAGGTTTACATCACCCTTGATGACAATTTAAGAGAGGCTCTACGAGTACACGTTCACCAACAAAAACATTTACGGGCGATTCTTCAGATGTTGATGAAATGCTCATGTATGCCTGCGCTCTTGGTTTGCATACAGTAATATAAACGCGGTGTAGCAACACCTGTGTCGGCAAGGTGTCTCTGCACCCGTTTCACCGCATGGCACGAGTCCGTCTCATTACACACTCTGTCTATATATATATATATATATATACTCTGATTTTATGTGTGCATTGTATTAGGCGGTGTGTGTCCCACAGTGTAAACACACAGTGTGCGCACTTGGAACGCACTATGGTAGGTATTTACTAGCATATACACGGTGTGCATGCACCTGCCTGATTACCAAGTGGTTTGCATACTAGTAATACACCTTTGTCTCGGCATGGTAGCTGTACGGTAGTTGCAAGCACATGCTGCGGGTTTACCACGCTGTCACCACTTGGCGTGCGCAAAGTTTTCTAAAAAAAAAAGACGCACACCGTGCGTGATCCTGTGTCCCTGCCTATAGTACGTGGGGCAGAAGCTCGTGCAGCAGTACAAACCGCCTGTGTGTTCAGGCACCCACCATGCGCCTTGTGCTCAACTGGATGGACCTTCCGGAAAAGGGGTCTGCTCGTGAGGAAGAATCTAGTTCCTTATCTATGTGTCCGTGTCTGTAGGAAGGGCCGGGGCAGGGACTGGGGAGGAGGCCCTCCGAGGAAGGAGGTGGAAAGAGGAGGGGCTAGGGCTTGTGGTTGTTGAGATGCGGAGCCGGGAGACAAGGACAGGAGAAGGGCTGTAGTGGCGCATGGATAAACTAATTGGAGACACCGACACGCGGACTTGGGGCCACGAAGAGGGTAATTGAAAGAGGAGGTCCATGCACTGGAAGAGAGAGGGGAGTATATAGAGGAGAATGAGGGATACGGTGCCTGAGGTAGAAATGAGGCGAGGGATACCAGCTCAGACGGTTGAGGAGAAAAGGGGTTGATGCACCGAGGAGGAGAGTTGGGGGTGGGGGGGGAGGGCTAGACAGGAGGAGAGGTAGGTTGGTGACCGAGTGGTTGGATGACGATTGAAGAACTGGAAATGACCACGTGTCTGTCACGTAATACTTCGCCACTTCCTGACTTTTAAATCAACATCACTTTGCAATCTTTTACTTGTAGTTTCACTTCCTCAAATATTAGCATGGACGTAAATGTCTAAGCTTGAGAGGTGGTACTTGGTACACCTACTGGGCAGAAGAAAGAGTGGTGCTGTAACTGAGATACGAGGGAAGGGAGTAGCAGAACTAGAAGAAGTATAAACAAGCGCTCGCCATCTCTTAAGCCCCGTCCTTTTCAGACTGGGGGGGGGCGTGTTTTTTCTTTCTCCCCTCTTCTCCATTGGCTGGAGGAGAGGAGAGAAAGGAACGAAAAAAACACGCCCCTCAATCCGAAAAGGACGGGGCTTACAGTGAAAACACAACGTCACAGACCTTCTCCAATGGCTGGCTGCCGTTTAGGAGGCCAGCCAATGGAGAAGAGGGGCGGATTCAAGCCCCACTACTAGAGACATAAGATCTCGCGAGCGAGACTGCGCAAGCGCAGCCTACGCTAGCCGAGAACTAAAAAGGAGAGACACCAGCCCTATTTCTTTCCCTACCTCTCCACCATCTCGAATTCCTTCTCTCATTTTGTCATCTCCTGTTCCGACTTCACCTACTCTACCTTCAAGGCCAGTGCAGGCACCCTCTCCAGAACACTTGCCTTCTGAGCAGCCTTTACCTTCACCAAACCAATCACCTCAAAGTGACCATCATCATGAAGGGGTCAATGTGCCTTAGTTTATAGAGCTACAGAGAAATCCCAATACTGCCCTTGACCCATTTGACATTTAGGATTCTTGTCCATTGGATGATACCGATCCAATTATCTATCCATGCAAACCCTCACCATCAGATGATAAATCAGTTTGACATCAGTAGGGATGTTACATACCACAAAGCAAGCCTACACACAATTCCACAAAAAGGATTTCCTGGTAGAAACACTAAACAGATCACAAAGTATATCGTATTCGCTACCTATACTTAAAGGTAAGCTATCATTAACACAGGACCTATTTAAGCTGCAAGTTAAATCTAGAGTAGTAACCCCTCATATTGAAAAGAAATATAACACAAGACTACCAAACCTGCTTTACTGTCCTTCATTAGCTTAGTACTGACACTATCCCTTCATTCCCTTAGGTGTCCCTATCATTGTAGGTCCTGAAGAGACCCCTCATAGCACACAGAGTCGAAACGCCATGGACTACACAATACAAAGTGCTGTGTGTTGGTTCGCTTTTTTAATATAGTTTTGATTACAAAATGTATACCTGTTAATGGTCGCTTTTGAGTTTTAAAGGAAATCATGTACATATGTCACAAAATATGTTACCTTCGTTATAGGTTCCTTATACTTTCACTGGGAAACCATTCACCAATGTGTTTGATTTCTTGTTGAGTGTTAGAAATACTAAAAGTGTATCTTCATGTTATTTCAGCTTATTATATAAACAAAATTGCTTACCGCAATCAACTTCCTGTGTGTTTGGCCGCTCTTTCTCAGATATCAACAATAACTCTTACCATTGCCATGGTGCAGTCCTTTCCATTATTATAAAGAAGGTATTAGTCCGCAGGAGCCATTGTTTCTTAGTTAAATACTTTACATTTGCTGCTAAGCATATGTTTTTATGGCCAACACATGCTAAGAATGGAATATTACTTACCATGTAAGCATCTATTCATAGCGTGTAGTGCTGTATATTCATATGCACCCACACGCCTCCCCAGGGGCTTTTGGTTGTATTACTTAAAACAATTTAGAACATACTTTACACACTCATTTATGTGCATGTTCTCTTTATTCTGTCACTTTATTGCTCCTTCTTTCTAGCACTCACCAGATGAGACAAAAACAATCTAACAAATGACCCGAGGAACATGCACAATGCACACCGGATGAGCCACTATACCATGTGACTCGAAGTCTTCGAACAAAATCAACTTGTAATCATCCAAGCCCAACAATAGATTGCAGGATAATGCTAAGCATATGAATCTATGGCACTACACGCTACAAATACATACTTACAGGGTAAATGACCTATTCCTTCCCTTTTTAGGCACCAAAGCTTTCCTTTCTGATTGCTTCACCAGTCGCAGAACTCCCTTACCTCAGTCCTCTATGTGGGCAAACTTAATCTAGTGCCAGCAAGAGACTTGTACCTGATGTATCTGATGTTTGGCAAGTTCATACTCCCATTCAATTTTTTGCCTATAGGTTTTGTGGTCTTTGTAGGAGAGTAGGATCTGCTTACTATGGTTACCCCCACTTTTTGCTGCGTTTCACTGATTTATCGACTTTAGTCTGGCTGGGGCCCTGCTAACCAGGACCCCAGCCTAGCTGCTTCCTCTCTAAATTGATTGCATGTACGTACTCCTACCTTGGCTGCCGTGATTGGGCTGTGCTGTTGTTTGGACTCCACTGCCGTTGCTGATTGCGGAACCCGCTTCGCGGGTCCCGCATCGCCCTGGGACTTGGGCTGATCATCAGGAAGGCGACTGTGACCTAGGATTTGGGCAGGAGGACTGCGAGCAAAGGGTTGTGGACTCACTCTTCCAGGAGTCCAAGGAAAAACTGCACCCGTCACACCTGGGCTGCTCTCCCTCATTGCCCCGCCTCCCGGGATTGAGATAAAGTGCCCCGTTAGCTGCTGGAACGCGGGACACTCCTACCTTGGCTGCCGTGATTGGGCTGTGCTGTTGTTTGGACTCCACTGCCGTTGCTGCTTGCGGAACCCGCTTCGCGGGTCCCGCATCGCCCTGGGACTTGGGCTGATCATTAGGAAGGCGACTGTGACCTAGGATTTGGGCAGGAGGGCTGCGAGCAAAGGGTTGTGGACTCACTCTTCCAGGAGTGCAAGGAAAAACCGTGCCAGTCACACCTGGGCTGCTCTCCCTCATTGCCCCGCCCACTCATCTAATCAGAGTAAGCACCCTACAAGAAACGCTGCATTCTGCTGCGCGGGAGCGCGCGGGAGCGCCCGGGGCTAAGCCCGGGCTAAGCCCGGGCAAAGGGCGGGCCCTCTGAGACCCTCCGAGAACCGACGAGACCGGACCGGATATAACCCTTGGTACTTTGTTGTTCCCTATTCCTGTATATGATAATAGACTGGTCTGTTGGACAACTTTGAACTGTTTTTTCGTCTCTCTGTACATTGCCTAGCTTGAGTTGATCATGTCCGATAAACAGGGAGGTTTGCTAAATAAAACGCTTGACAACTATTTCACCAAGGCCTCCCCTGATATCCCTATGGAAATTGCTTTGGCAGAGCGGCGAGCAGAACGCCGTCGCTCTGTGGAAAGCATGAAAAATCAGGCAGCATCGCCATTACTTCTACCTACTGCTTCCACCAGTGAGAATACCCAGATAGCCAATGTAATTGTTCATATACTGGACATTCAGCCTCCAGAAGTGAACAATATTACACCCACACTAACCACCCCCCCCGAGTTGGCTATGATTGGTACCTCTCCAATTACTCACATGAGTACTTCCAACATAACAAAGGCACCTGTCCATATACTAGCCAAAACAACGCGAAATAGGGTAAAAAATCCCTTGTTTGCATCTAGGGCACATGGCCCTCCTCCTTGTAAGAAACGGCGAAAAAGGGGGGATTCGCAACAACCAAAGTTAAGTCACTCTGACTTTGGGAAAAAGACGAAGACTCTCGTTAACAACCCGGTTAGCCCTTTAGTAGACACAGAAGGGTCTAACATTACATCATTGGTTTCACCCAAAATGCATATAGATGAAGAGGGCAGTTTGGATACTATTGTGGTTGATAAAGTACCCCAAGTAAATCGAGACCTTGTTACACTAGATACCCTAGAAAGCCTATTCAAAACCTACTCCGCGCCAATTCTAGAAAGGCTGATCGAAGTGGAACTTAGACTAAGCAAAATTGAGCGTGCATTGGGAAGTAAGGGTGTTGATACCATCTTAACCCCTAGCAATGTACTGCATAACACCACGATACAACCTGAATCTATCCTAGCTGTACCAGTCTCTGCCCCAATTTCTATCCCATTGACGAATCCCTCCACTTCCAAGCACACAGGGAACAAAACGACTTCCCAGTTCATTCCACCACCCAAACAACCACAAAATAAACTAGATCCAATACCAGCTATGTTAGTTAGTAAATCCTCCAATGCTACGGCAAACACACCCCAGGAGAGACCAACAATTGAGGCGGGGGGCCCTAAGTCTAGCTGGGGGAGACCTAAACAGGCTCCTTTACCTGAACTACCACCAGAGGCAGTGCCCTTTGTGGTAGTCCTAACAGGGGTCCCTGTGTTGCAACCAAACAAGCGGGAGGGTTTTGCCCAATTGAAGAATAAGATTATGCACTGGCTAAGACTATACAGGCCAATAGCAAATCATATTAATGGCAAAATTGTTCACGTTCGCCGTCTTCAATGGCTGGGGGGTAGACCCAAAGACATCGAGGGTGATGTGGTGGTTGTGAACTTCAGGGATCCTAACGCTGTCCAATTTATATTAAATTGGCCGTCAGGCATTACTAACAACTGTATAAAACCTAGACCACTGACGTATTTTTATCCTAGGTCAGTGGTATTCGCCTCCCAGCACCAACCACCCCAGCAGATAACATCTCTAACCCACCCTAGTTGCTATCCATCGATCATACAGAGTGCTGGGAATACCCAATACACTCTGTTCCCGCCAACCACACAGAATGCAAGGGACTCTCATTACCTACCCCATCTGGCACCAGCATCTGATTCCTATGGGTGGAATTATATCCCAGCCAGACCCTTCAATGTTAACAACAGAAGAATGAACCACTTAAAACCATTCACACCTCTAGAGACCACCAACAGATTCGATATATTTAGTGGACTAGACGATTGTGACTGATGCCATAAGACACTGGGGGGTGAGGGAAAAGGAATAAGAACTGTCAACGTTGGGGGGGGGGTGGGCGGGGGGGGGGGTGGAAAGTGGAATAAGTATTCTGTGCGTTGGGGGCATTGTTAATGAAACTGAAGATTTGGGGAATACAGGGCTCTTACCTGTGGCTGTATTAACAACTAGGGATAGATCTACCTCAGATGAGTGATATACACCTACTTGTCTTGGTGTCACCTCAGGACAATCTGAGTAGTACAGAAGGTTCTTCGGTTGTACAACTTGAGGTTCTCCCTAGTTGCAGGGAGGTGGAAGAGGTACTTCTGGAATCGACAGTTGCAACAAGGCAGCCACTCAAATTGGTCTCCTGGAACATAGCCGGAGTCCCAAAAAACCTGAGGGACCCAGATTGGGCTAACTATATTGATTCCTTCGACTTCTGCATGTTACAGGAGACCTGGTCAGTTGATACTCCACATAGATTGGGTTACAAAACTTATGGAATTGGTGCCATTCCATCTAGGAGTGGAAGCCCTTCGGATGGTTTAATAACCTGGGTGAAAGTATATCTAAGGGTGAAAATCGAGGTGGTGGATGTGAATTCCCCAGACATATTAGCAGTAAAAATCACTGCACGAGAAGGGAAGAACCTATTTTTAATAAACATGTATAATCGGCCATCACCCGCAACAAGAGAATCACCAATACTATCCAAACTAGATTACCTCTTAAGTCATTTGGATGTCAGGGAGGATTTTATTATTGTGGCCGGCGATTTAAATTGTAACTATGAGCCAGTCATGGGTGTTGGTGATATCTTTGAAGAGGAAGACCAGGCTAATAGAATCCCCGCCATGGATAATGCTAAATCAGTTAAATGTTCAACTTTGGCTCTCCAAATGACCAAAATATGCACAGAATACTGCCTTAGGGCTTGCAATGGACGGTTACCGTCTGATAGTGTGAAGAAGCCTACCTTTTGTAGGAAAAACTACAAAAGTAATATTGATTTTGTTATTGCTTCCATACCAACTTGGGCATACCTCCTTGACATTGAGGTAATAGAGAGACTAGAAAGTGACCATTTTCCCTTAGATCTTAAAATGGAAGCCTCACTGCTGGAGGTTATAGCTTCCTCTACGTCCTTAGAAGGAAGTAATGGTGATAACAATGAGATCCATATTAACAATAATAGGCGATCACTAAAATGGCCACTTATATTGGACCATGGCGAAATTGTTGCAGAAATATACACACTTTTCGCATGCATATTTGGCCCATATCTAGACCGTATATCAGATGAGGAAAACAACACTCACTTTAAGACCTTACACCAAAAAATTTTCGATGCTCTTAAGCTTCTAGTTACTAAAATGCCTAAAAAAAGTCAGCAAAAGACACACAATCTATCCCACAGTAAACCCTGGTATGATAGAGCTTGCAGGGAGTCCAAAAGGGAACTTTTAACAGCGATTAAATCTAAGGTATCCTTAGATATTAAAACAGCTAGGAACAATTACAAATCAGTACAAAAGGCTTCAAAAATAGCTTGGGAAGAGGAAAAATGGGCCGACATGCTGCTGGCCGCCAAATCACGTGATAACATAGCTTTTTGGAGGCTAGTAGCTAATGGAAACCATGTAGGGAGAGTGGTTAAGGACGTCTATTTGGACGAACAAACCTGGGTCATCCACTTCACTAGCTTGTATAAAAAATATGAAGAGCTCCCCTCTGATATGAATGCCCCAAGCAACGTACTCCCAACAGACTATCTGGATTTCACTTTAGGTGAAACAGAGTTGGTAATAACCCAAATAAAATCTGGTAAAGCCCCAGGGTTAGACAAGATTCCAGGAGACTTATATAAACATGATCTAAAAGTATGGGTACCTTATATCAACCACCTGTGCAATAAGTTTTCCCGTAACCCAGACTTTCCAGAAAGTTGGAAGGGAGCCGAAATAGTGTTCATTTTTAAAAAAGGAGACAGGATGGACCTCTCCAACTATCGTCCAATCAGTTTAATGGATATACTCCAGAAAATCTATGCACGACATATTTTACTTCGTGTCAATGATTGGCTGGATGAAAATGCAATTTTAACTAGATATCAAGCTGGATTCAGATCCAAAGTCCGTACAATAGATCAAATCTTCCGATTTTGTTGCCTTTACTGGAAATATGTTAAGATCAAAAAGGGTCAATTATATGTCGCATTCGTCGATTTAAGGGCAGCATTCGATTTAGTGCCTCGCAAGTTATTATGGGAAGTATTGAGTGCAGTAGGGATGCCCAACAATTTAATAGTTCAAATCAAAGAGCTCCATAGAGGCAACTTTGCGAGAATCCGTTGGGGCCCTAATGGAGAACTAACCCCAAAAATTCCCATTGAGCGTGGTGTTCGCCAAGGGTGCGTTTTGGCACCTACACTCTTTTCCCTTTTCGTGAATGACATCCCCTCATATCTTGAGGGATGCGAAAATGATTCTCCTAAACTGAATGGCGAAAAGGTAACTTCCCTACTATTTGCAGACAACACTATTTTGATTTCCCAAACTAAAAGAGGTCTCCAGGCTCTATTGAATTCCTTTAGTGAATATTGCAGCAAGAAGGGACTGGAGATAAATGGGGAAAAAGACTAAATGTATGGCCCTAAACTCTACTAAATCAGACAAAGGCTGCTTAACCCTTAAAGGAGTAAAACTAGAATCAGTCCCCCATTTTGCATATCTAGGGGTGACACTGGACTCCAAATTTTCCTGGAAGGCTCAATTGGAAAAAAGTAAAATGACAATTTCCCAGAACGTTAAACCCATCCTTAGGGAACAAAGCCTGAGTACCAGTAAAGCTGTGTCGCCGGCGGTTGAACTTTTCAAATTTAAAGTACAGCCAGCAGTCCTTTATGGTGCAGAAATTTGGGGCCCTGGGTCCAAGGGCACTTTTAGTGTCCTGGATAATAATTTTATGAGAAGTTTGGTAAGGGTTCCGAGAGGCACACCCATTGTGCCCCTTCAACTAGACCTAAACCTTAAAAGGACAGACCACCACATTATAATACGCCCATTGCTCCTGTGGGTTAGGTTATGGCGGGTACCCGAATTACAAGATTACAGGGATGGGCTAAAAGAAATTATGGAGCTTGATAACCTTAAAGTTATCCCGTGGTTTAAACATGTCAAAACTTGGTTTACTAACTTAGGTCTGAAACATTTTTGGGAGAACCCAGACCAACTACCATCTGATCCGAAACAAATATTAAAAAGGGCCTTCTGGACCTTTATTGCTAACATGATCAAGAGTGCTCCAACTGGTGGGACCTTAGTGACAAAGTTTCTCACTTTTAAGGACGAACCACTATTTGAGACCTTTCTGGATGAAATAGAGCCTCCACTTGCCAAAACTTTATTTAAAAAAATTAGATATGGTAATCTCCAAATAAGCTCAACCTTGGCACGTTGGGCCAGTGGTCCAAATGTTTCAAACCCAGTGACAGATGAACTTTGCCCTATGTGTGATAGCCACCAGAAAGAAAATGAGCAACATATCCTCTTTTTCTGCCCAGTATATGCAAAGGCCAGGAAAAGATGGATAAAACCAATTTGCCTAGTGTTAGGCGTGAGATCATGTATACAGGCCTTGAGAATTTTTTCAACTAACACAACTCAAACTATAGTATTTAGTGTTAGCAAATTTCTGCATTGTATTTTTTTCCAAAGGAAAAAACTGGGATATCAATTGTAAACGGGATCAACTCCAGAGATAGAACTGACAAACTTTTTTAGCTATTAGCGGGGGGCCCACTGTTGAACTCTGATTGTTTGTGTATTGATTGTCTCCAATATGAAATGCATTGCTTTTAGCGAATGGTTTTCAGTTCCATGCTGTACAGTTTTACTTTGTTCTTTTTTATTGTATGTATACGTGCTGTTCTTTTATGGCAACAAAGCCGAAATAAAGAATCTTGAAATGAAATGATTGCATGTACGTTAGGTACACTCCAGATTGGTTACTGGGTTACCCTTGTGAGTCCCTAGTATATGATACCTTAGGTACCGAGGGCATAGGTACCCCAGAGGCCTACCAGGGGCTGAAGCACTTATTATGCCACCCCTGGGAAGCCTTCCGAAATGGCACCACAGGTCTGCTACTGCAGCCTGGGTAAGGTGGTACTTGTACCCCTTACTAAGATATAGGCTACCTATATCTACTTTTAAATACAGACACATATAAACCTATAAGTCACTCCTATGGCAGGCCTTGACAATCCTGAAGGCAGAGTGCTTGATTTTGTGTGAGAGGGTACCCAAGCATGAGCTGAGCCCCTCTGCAGCTTTCGTAATCCCTTCCTTATAGCTGTTCTGTGATACAGCCATACCATATACTCTTAAGTGAATTTTAACCTCACGGTAAATGCTAACTTGGAATGGCTGCATCAAAACATGTTGTGTTAGGTGTCAAACGCTTTGGAATCCTACCCCCCTCCAGTTCTGGTGGCGTGGGTAGAATTCCACCCTTCTAGAGGGAGAAGACATGTACACACTTACCTGACCGGTAATAGTTTAAAAAAGCCCCAGCATCACAAAATGGATGCTGCTGCCACAGACACGAGTCTGACCTGCTGCTGGACAAAACTCCGGCAGGGGAGGCCTGGACAATTGGTTTCCTGTCCAGGGAGGTGTAACCACCTCCCCAGACAGGCTTTAGTGTATTGGGGCAGGGTGGGTGCATTCAGAGAATGCTTTTCAGACAGTACCTGGGGCACACAGTGTCCCTGTGCATACCCCAGTTCAAACAGGTTGCTGGGGCCCTCCGTCCCAGCTCTGGTGCGAAACTGGACAAAGGGGAAGGGGTGTAACCACCCCTACCCAGGTACTCCCATAGGTGGGACCTTCGAGTTAGTCCAACCTCTAAACTTAGTATAAGTATAGGGACCCAGTCCCTAGGACTTTAGATTACCCTGGACGAAACTCTGCAACATGTACCCTGGAACTTCGACATTCTATTTCGACTAGAAGACTGAAGGATCTCCCTTGGGGGTCAAGGAGTGACTCCCCTGTTCAAACAGGCACCAAAGAAGCATCTTGCCGGTCTGCATTTCCAAGGCTCCCGCCGGATCCCGAAGGATTTGCGACACATGTCACGGACTTTCAGACATCTCTGAGGCAGACATGAGCTCACAGCAAAGCTGAGACCCGCACCAGTCACGAGAGACATGGGACCGGAATTCCTGGACACTGTGCATATTTGCAAGTGCACCTACTTCCAGAGCTTTCCTGAAGTTGTGCATTGGGCTACTCCTTGTCCAAGCCCTGAGCACCCTCTGCCCCGAAGATTGTGGGCCTACACTCCACGAGTGTTCCGTGGGCTTTTAGCATTTCTACTCGAGGCCCCATCGCGATCCCTGGTCCGTCGACTTGTTGGTCCCAACGAAGGTAACTTTTTTGTTTCTTGGGCTTCCTTGGTTGCTCCAGACGTGCCCTGACTCCCCTCCAAAGGGTGAGTCTCTCAGACCTTGCTGGTCTGCTCCGAAGCCAATCTTTGCATTCTATGTGGGTTGCTGTTGCCAAGGCTTGTTGGGTCCAATCCGGATACCGACGCTGCAGCACTTGACATCCGACGTGGGACAGCTCGAATCCAGCTCCTGGTTGTCGTCGACGCCGACTGGTCCTCGTGGCTGAAGAGTCAAGCTTCACCTACTTCACTTGATATCACCCGACATTGGTTGGCATCTTCTCCTCTCCTCACCTTCTTGGTCACTGGCTAGTGACCCAGACTCTTTCCCCTCCGCTTTCAGGTTCTTCAGTTCTCCGATCCACTCTTGGATCCATCCGGGCACTTTTCATCTGGTCGCCTGCAGCACTTATTTGCAGCTCTCCATAGGAAACGATGACGAAACCCGGCACCAAAAGACACCTATGCACCCGGCGTCCCTGGGTGAGGTAACATGAGTACTTCGGTACTCCCGTGGGTCTTGACTCTCAAACTGTCCAGTACTGAAGGGATTTGTTGCTAGTCCACTCCTAAGTGTCCTTAATCTTTAAAAATCTAACCGCAACTTTCTCCATAGAAGTCAATGCTGATTCGCGGCTGTGTTTAGACACTGAACGTGTCCCCGTGGCTCTCCTGCGTCCCTAGGCCTTGTCTCTGTTTGTAGCAGTACTTATACCACTTTCTTAGTATATGGTTTGTGAGGCCCCTAGGGCAAAATGTATACTGTGCTAATTTACTGTGTGCTAATTAAGTTTTCTGTAAGTACTTTTGCCTCTAGCCTCATAAAGAGACTAGAGGGGTGTGTTTAGAATAAATACATATATTTTATATATATATACCTGGTGTGGTTCTCCTTTCATTTGGTCATTCATTTTTTTTTTGTCAACTCTTTTTTTTATTGGCATTTTTATCGTCTCCATTTCAAAAAACATATTGTACGCATCATGCACATCAAACATTTTATCCCAGTGTTCCGCTATCAGTACCCCGACATCACCATTCTCTATTTAGACGCCGCTATATTATGACATACGCGTCAGGCGACTGAGTCTCGGGCCTTCGTGCATGGCCATAGTTCGTGCAAGTCTTTGCGTCTCCTCTCCACTCGGGGTGCCATTTCGTGTAAACGTAACTCAGTTGCAACCAAAACATTTGCAATAAATAGCAATAACTAGATGCGGCAGCGTCCTTTGGGTGCAATACAAATCAATCCCTCATTTCCCCTTCCCAAGGTCCCCTTCCCCCTTTGACAGACAGTAAATACATTTTTCTTCTCCCATCCTGTCCAGTTGGCTACCCGCACCCCCCACTCCATTCCTACTGTTACTTCCCTCCTGATAGCGGTCCACTCCGCACGGCCCCACGAGAGTAGGGAGAGGGTCCACGCCTGCACACTGGATGCGTCCCCTGCCTTCCACCGCTTTGTCAGGAGTCTCGTAACGGATCTCACGGCCTGTGCATTGTACTAGCCGGGCATGCACCTCCTTCCAATAATTGCTGAGCCGCGGGCAGCGCCACAGTAGGTGAATTACATGTAAGTGTAGACGCATGCCTTCGCACCCTCAGTTCAGGGGATGTAGGCACCTGAGAGAATTTATGAGTTTAAAGTTATACCTACTAACTTTTCACACAGAAGCAGAAATTCATGCCACTAGGGCAGAGATTTACCTTTAGTACAGGACAGGGCAAAATAATAACGTTTATCATATCACAAAAAATAGTACAAATATCTTATGTAACAAAAAAATTAACTATTTAAAGTTCTCCTATTTAATTCAATTCAAAATAGCTTTATTCGATTTTGCAAACAAAATCATAAAAGCCCAGAATTACATTCCACAGCGCCACAGTAGGTGAAGGAGGTCCGCAGCGAGCTCGCCGCAGCGGGGGCAAGACGCGTCCACCCTATGGAAGTATTTATTAATTAAAGCCGGAGTAAGGTAGGCCCTATGGACGATATATACCTGGACCTGGCGGAAGCGCATGTTCCTGGGTATGCGCACCGGGCTTTTAAGTATCCGCTCCCATCCTTTGTCCGCCAGCGGCCTCCCCATGTCCCGCTCCCACTTCCCGCGAAGGGGGGCCAGGTCCAGCTCTGTGTGTAAGCGTAGGGACGCAGCAAACCATTTGATGAGATGTCTGCCCCTACCCATGACATGGAGGTACTGTATCACCAGGTGCTGCGCCGGTTCCTCCGTTATGTCACCCCATCTC
This sequence comes from Lissotriton helveticus, assembly GCF_964261635.1. Lineage (NCBI taxonomy): Eukaryota > Metazoa > Chordata > Amphibia > Caudata > Salamandridae > Lissotriton > Lissotriton helveticus. The sequence goes on from NC_136073.1 coordinate 679,169,579, forward strand.
ACTGCCATTCGGGCTGTGAGCGATCTATGCATCAGGAATCCCCCAGGGCGGAGCCCAGCCTCCGCAACCAGCGACTCAAAGGGAATCAGGGCTCCATCCTGATCAAGGTCGCCCAGCGTCTGCACTTCCGCCGCCTGCCACTGCTCGAGCATGCGATGCGTGAGGACGCCTTCGCCCCCCGGAGAGCCCTCCAGCGGGACTGCAGGCGCGTATGGCAGCACTTTCCTCGTGAGGTAGAGTGCCCTACGGAAGCACTTGTATGCCATCCCTAGCAGGAGCGGGGCAGGTTTGGCCCTGTCCGCCAGGGAGTGAAACAGTGCAGTGATCCTTTCCAAGGCATAAGGCGGCTCCCTTGTGGCAGAGTCCTCTCTTCCCCTGTCCGCCAACCAGCGTGCAACCCATTGGAGCTGCGCTGCCAGATAGTAATGTTCAAAGCAGGGGGCAGCTAGGCCGCTTTTGTCTGTGGGGAGAAATAGCTTCCCCAGGTCCAGTCGGTGCCTGGACGCGCCCCACACAGTGTCACGCAGGATCCCGTTGAGCCTGGAAAAGAAGGCCGTCGGCACAAACAGCGGCAGATGAAGTAGTACAGGAGGCGGGGAAGCATCACCATTTTGGTCAAAGCGACCCTGCCCGTGGTCTTCAGGGGGAGCGTGGACCAGAAACTCATCCAGCGCCCTGAGCGCTGGAACTGCTCTGCCTAGATTCCCGTCCATCAGGTCCGCCGGCCGCCGGTATATCTGGATCCCCAGGTACTTAAACGTTTCCGCGCGCCATTGCACTCTCGTGCCTTGCAGGCTGTACTCTGGATCTCGCGCCTCATTATTGAAGGCGTAGAGGCAGGATTTACCCGCATTGACTCTGAGCCCCGAGAGGTCGGCAAAACGGCTCAGCAGTGGGGCTAGTTGGTCCGGCATATCATTCACATCCCTGACAAAGACCAAGGGGTCGTCCGCATACAGGGACACCTGATGCACGCCATCGCCCAGTGGGATCCCATCAGTCAGCAGTTGCCTCATGGCCGCCGCCAGTGGCTCAATGGCCAGCGCAAAGAGCAGCGGCGACAGGGGGCACCCTTGTCGGGTGCCTCTGCCTATCGCCACCTCCTCCGAGACATATGGCCCCAGTCGAACGCGGACCACAGGGTTCCTGTACAGAAGCCCAACCATCTCCAAGAAGTCACTGCCCAGCTCATACTCCTCCAGCACCGCTCGAAGGTACCCCCACTAGAGGCTATCTAAGGCCTTTTCCAGGTCTAGCATCAAGCACCCTGCTCTCGGCCACACCATCGTCGCCTCCACTCGAAAATATCTCCTAATGTTCAGGGAGGTGGACCTCGCCGGCACGAAACCGTTCTGGTTTCATTTGGTCATTTATGAGATTATAGACTGGTAAAACAAGCTGCTTTGCATTCATTCAAGACTTAGCCTGAAGGCTGCTCTTCACAGCTACCACTAGAAAAGCTTTCTATAAAGGTTGTCTTTAAAGCTACCATCAATAAGGGTTGTTTGGACTGGTGCAAGGTGCTCACTAGAATAGTGGACAGCATATGCCAGGCCAACTTCTCAGTCTTGAGTTGTTCTGTCCTTTAGCCTGGTCATCCTTTGGGCCTGAAGGAATTTGGACTGAAGACTAAATGGACAAGGGGCACATTGGTGTGAAACGTGCACTACTTGCTATACAAGCGCCACTGTAAATGACTCTATCTTAGTGAATACCTTCTTATTACATGCCATTTCTGGTGATGTGAATGCTTGATCTGATACCTTCTCAGCATACCTATTGCTATCATTAACCTCTGAATAGGCATTGTATACATTCCCAGCTTTAACTTAATCTGTACAAAAGCTATTGTTGCCATGTTTTTTCTTGAGGAAGTACCCTTTTATTTCATGTATTGTGATAACCGTTCACGTTTTTGTTAGCACGCCCACTCTCAAACTCACCATAGACTCGGTATCCCATTTTACCAATGAATTGTTAACCTTAGTACAGACAAGCACTCGACGAATTCGAACTATTTGCAGCCCATATTTCTAACCAGTTTATGTACGGAGTTGGAACCTGATCTTGCCTGAGGCATGACTAAGCTTTGTGGCGGAAAGGGGGAGTTAATGACCGGATCCTTATTAGAGACTTGCAGAAGTGCAAGTTAGTGTGTGGCTGCTTCATGATTTGGCAGGAGTGCATTGGAGAAAGCTGGGATGATATGGCCCCCTGCCAGACTTGAAGGATGTGGAACTTAACTTCTTTTCTTCATCTTAGTTTCTTTTTTCTATGCATGCTTATTAGTTGGAAGCTAAAACGTTTCCCAGCTCAGTTTGTATTTTGATGGCACTGCTCTGGTAAAATCTTCATAAAATAGATGGGTTGCCCGCATCTGTTTCTCTAGTCAACCGCTCTTGATCTGAACAAGTTCTCCTCAGCCAATTTCTCTGCCGATAACAGTCCAAGAACCAACAGTACCGAAATTCTTCAGATATAGTTTTATTAGTGGATAATCCAGAGTATAAATTTATTTTTTTCTGCATGCACAGTGTCTTTGTGATGTTTTTCAAAGTGGAGGTTATGATTGGAGGTCAATGATATGATTGTTAAAACAGTGGGCACTTTTCTCCTCTCAAGTGGATCCTGCAAAGGTTGTCTGCAGGAGTAGAATGTATTGTTTTCTATGGCGTCTCAATGCATGTAACTCGCACAGCGGGGCCTTCATGCGTTCTGGAAATGCTGGCGCTTTTTTTAGTTTTTTGCAACATTTGCATTTTTCTGCTGTAACTCGAAATAACTCGGTGGTCTAGTTTTGTCTGATTTGATCTTTTAGAGCCTTGTCTTTGCTCCTTTTTAATGTAACTTTGTTAATCAAACTTTGAAATTGCTTATGTTTTAAAAGGATTTTACTGTCACGTTTGATAATATTCCCTGTAGCATTTCATCCTTTTCAAGAATTCCAGTATTCAAGGTTGTGCGCCTTTCTTTTAGACTACCCTGATGGAGCAGACTGGCTATTTGACAGTGTCTGAATCTTTGAGTTCACTTGGGATTGAGGGACATTCAAATGTTTAAATTGTAGGCAATCTGGTTTACTTAAAACTAACATTAAAGTTGAAGTTTGTGTCTGATTCCAGTAAGCCATATACGACCATTGAGATAAGCAGATGGTGAGACTAGCAAGGCCTTAAAGGACGCTTCACCCACTGTGCGTACTTTGACTTCCACCTGAACTCATTTCATCACCTTTAGTCCCTTTGCACCTGCGACTCAGCACAGTTTCACAATAAGGGCTCTTGATATTAGGTGTATTTGTTTCATTAGTGCGGTCACTGTTATGACCTAGTTGGTAAATGTCTGAAAATAATTAAGTTCTCTGTACTTTTTATCATGAAAGCATTAGAAATGCCTTTTTTTCTGATGCAGGGACAGCATCGAGTATCCACTGGCAGTAACCTGACTGGAGGCAACACCAGAGATCTGGTGGGGCACCAAAAATTCTGTTTAAGGCCGTTTCAGCTTTTATGGCATAGCTGATGGCCCTGGAAGGTCTGATGCATCTGGATCAACGCCTGAATTGCCTCCAAAGTGGGGGACTGACTCTAAGGCCTAGAGAGCCCGTTGTGTCCTGCAACTCTGAATGGTGGCAGTGCTAGGACAGAGACCATGTTCGGACCTCTTAATTTTTCAACCTACCTGAATTCCATGACTTTGATGACAACCTGTCATGGGAGCGTCAGTGCTATCAACTTCGAACGGGACCACTTTTCCGACTTCTTGAGGAGTTCAGCCATGGCAAATTTTGCTTTGTCATCTTGGATTGACTTTCTATTCATTTTCGTGCAGTACTCTCACGGCAGTCGAGTTTTTGGAACGGAAACACCACAGGCAGGTGTCATGGATGTCAGTCACCGATTGTTGTCCACGACAATCTCGACATTGCTTAAGCACTGCAGTCTTAGGGAGAGACATGTCTGCACTAAAAATTGAAGAGAAGGTGCAGGAGGGAACGGAAGTGGCCCAACTCCACATTTCTCTGCGATAATTCCCATAAATGCTTGGGGCTGGGTTCGATTCCTTTTGATGAACAGCATTAAATTAAGTCTTTTGGACTCTGTACAGTCGGTTGAATTTTCAGACCTGAAGGATGAAGCAGGTGAACGTTCCCGTAGGTACTGGGCACACCCTATCGATTGTGCCAAAACCTCCATTGCTTTGGTAGGTGGAACAGGATGAGTTTTTTTTTCTTTTTCTTTTCTGTTTGTTCTCCATGCAGTCTTATTTTATTCAGGTCACAGTGAACCTGAAGAACCTTACGTTGTTGATTTGTGAACTGTCTATAAGCAACCCCTTTTGTTTCAATAATTGCATATTAAAATGCAGTGCCAATTTAAGAAACTAGTAACTTGGTTGGTTGATCTGTGTGAAACGTCCTAAGAAAATCCCAGTGCATGTGTTTCTCTAATTGTGGTGTGAACCTTTCCGTACGCTTGGTTTCTTTCTGGCATTTAAAGGGTAATGTGATTGTGCTAAATCAGTGCTCATAACTGTCAGGTGACTGCCAAATTCCAGTAAATAATTTTGATATTTTTGTATAGTCCTAAAGAGTAGGAGCTGTAAGGCCAGGCTTAAGCAGCTCGCCCACATGCTTGGAAGTTGCGACATATAAGCTGGTATTTTCAAAACTCCTTTTGTTTTAGTTTTCTTCGGTGCTATATTTCTTACAGCAGTGTTGAACTTGATGGATACTTCTAAATGCAGATTCCTCACCTTTGCACTATTCCCCTGAACTGATAAAACAATGGTTCTTAACTGTGGTCAATAAACGCTTGGGGTTCCTTAGAGGGTCCATGCCTGCTTAGAAAAGTAAATTATTTTAACTGATTAATAAAGTGGATATATATAAAGAAGAAATGTACAATTGAACATGTTTAGACTTAAGGCACGATTCGTCGTGTGAGAAGTGCGCCCTGTATGCAAAGGCGATATTAGACCCCTAGGCTGTACATTGCCAAACACAGGAACAAGTCATGGGTCTTATAATTTGGGCTTATACTTTTGCTCCAAGTTGAAGGCCCAGAATGCATTCATGGTTATAAGGCTGCTCCCGTGAGTAGTTGTCTTCACCATCAAAGTCCAATCAGAAACGCAAAAAAGACCTAAGCGTAATTCGATCCTCATCCTGTCACTCTGTATCCAATGAGATGTTACAATGGCGCAAAGGTGCTAATTGATTTTGCTCCTGATCTCTGAATGTGGAGCTGATTCTGCAGTTGATCCCAATGTGCTCGAAGTTCTTTGCATGACAGATCGGCAATGCTGTGTATCTTTTGCACTTTTTTTAGCTCCCACTGGCAAGCCTTAAGGCCTCAAAAAAATCTGCAGGGGCCCTCCGTCAGATTACTATAGTTGGCTCTATTCTTAGTGCCTTCTAGACCCGTGAGGCCTCTTACAGATTCAGTACTGTCACTGGTGAAGACCTTGAGACCCACAATGGTCCCTCCTTCATCTACATTGATGTCGGTGCTGCGGAGGAGAATCTGGTACAGACTCCGATATCTGACCTTAAACTGTCATCTACTCGACCCCGGCAGAGATCTTGCTCTACATCTGCTTCAGCACACTTGATCCCCACACAGCTTGAGTTTGATCCCAAGAGACCCCGACCGCAGAGGTTCCCTCAGAGGCGCTATTGTTTGTTGGCTGGGTTCTGACCAAGATTTGCACCACTCGAATTATGCTGGTAATGGATATGTTTTAACCCCCCTGTCTTGCATGGACTTGCAGGAGGCCAGTGGGCTTGATGCTTAAACTGATATAGCAGCGGTTTTTAACCCTTAGTCCTGGGGGGTCTATGAAGCATACTCTGAGGGTCCATGGCTGCTTAAAAAAATAGTAACAGATTAATAAAGTTAGTCCACTCGGATTGTTTTGAAAGAGCAGTGTAAGTGTAGCAAACAGAATATAGTATGGATGATAAGTAGTCCTTGTTTTTGTTTTGTGACTCAAATCATCGAAAATGTATAGGCTCGGGTCTTCTACTTCAGTGGGGGTCCCGCATTCCAATAATTATTCATTGGGGGTCCCCTGGTCCCAGTAATTATTAAATGGGTGTCCACAGAAGTCAAACGGTTAAGAAACTGTGTGTAATAGGGTAGGGAATTTGACTTTTTGACTCCCAGAGGAGGAGAGTGCCTTTGTTTTAGTTATTAGTCTAGTGGCTGAGGTACTCAACCTTCAACTACTTTCTGTTGAGCTCATGAAGGAGGTCCTTAAAGAAATTTTCCTACTTGGGTCAGTTATCGGAAATCTTGTTTCCATTCAATGAAGCCCTGACTGACACCTTAATGGAGCCCATTTCTTGTCCACCGGTGTCGCATATTATGTCTGCCCAGGATGTAGGCAACGGGATGGTAATCTTGGACTTACAGTATGTGTATTTTCATATACCTGTCCTACCTGTTCAGGGGAGTCCAGGAGCACTTTCAATTTTCCATGCTCCCCTTCAGCCTCACCAGTGCTCCTCATGTGTTCATGAAAGTGATGGCAGTGGTTGCTGCTCATTTTCCGACATCTGAGATACTAGCATTGCCGTATGAATGGCTGTTGTAGGCGGGCTCACCGCAGTCAGTCGGGATACCACCTCCAGACAACTGGAAATCATCAGACATCTTTGGGGTTCTCTATCAATATGCAGAAGTTGCACCTGACTCCGCTTCTGAGACTTCCTTTTTATAGGAGCTGTCTTGAACACACTGCACTTCACTGCCTTCCCTTGTTTCAACAAGTCCAATACATTTAGGCCATGATACTGATGTTCCAACCTTGGTCTTGGACCTTGGTGAGAACAGCTCTGAGGTTTATTACATTATTGGCCTCCTTGTTGTTGATTATGCCAGGTGACATAGGCAGGCCTTGCAGTGGAATCTGAAGTCCCTGTGAGCTCAGCTCACATGTGAGCTCAGCTCACAGATGCCATCCAGGTTTCGGAGATGCCTGCATGCTATCTACAGTGGTGGTTACTTGACCACAGTTGGACCAGCGACAGACCCCCTCTCACTGCCCCCCCCTCCCGCCTCCCCACAAAGATCTGACTATGGTGACTGATGCGTCCCTGCTAGTTTAGGGAGATCTGGTGAGGTTGATATCAGAGAAATCTGGTTTTGTGACCAATCTGTTGGATTTTTAGAGGGCGGGGAGAGGGACGCAGGGGGGGGGGTGGGTGGGCGGGAGGTGGTACCTGAAGGTTTGGGCATGAGCTATTCTTTCCCCAATCTGGTTCCTGCTTTTGGTCGATCTTGTTGCAGCAACATGGTGGGGTTCTACTTCCGAACCTGTGCAGTGGTACTGCTCTGTGGAGTTGACTGCTTTCCATTTACCATCTTAGGTTGTGGATGCCATTGGGCTACAAAATCCATTGATGCAGGGCCCTTTACAAGCCAACAGTTGGGTGTTTTGTCTTTGGCCCAGCAAGGCATTGCTAGGGCCACTATTAAGTTATTTGTCAGCCCTTTCGGACTTTTCACTTTTGCAAGACCAAACAACCTTGTATTGGTCTAAATCCGTTCACAGACCCACCTCTGGGGAGGTATTGCTTGAGCATCTATTCTAAGGTAAGAAATGTGCGTCTAGAAGTCTTTATCAGATGAACAAGTTACTTACCTTTGGTAACACCTTATCTGATAGACTATCTAACTGCAGATTGCTTACAGTACACCTATCATCCCCGCTCTGCATACGTAATTCTCTACGTGGGCTGACCCTTGTAGGTTCTTAGTGTCTGCACAATAGTCCATCACCATTCTGTCGTGGCACTGCTTTTGGTGTGGAAATGTCACAAATAGAAACTGACATCAGCCCCTATATAGGCACCACACTTTTCCCTTGATGCTAGGCTGAACAACGCTGCCTACTGGCGTGTAGAGGGTACAGGTCCGGATTTTCCAGATGAGGCCTGGGGAAACTTTTAGGGTAGTTGCTACCAGATAAGGCGTTAGTGAAGGTAAGTAACTTTGATCATGGTCATTAGTTGAAATAAGGATGCCCCTTGCATAACCCATCAGTCGGGAGAAGCCTGGACATTTTTTGTAAGTACTAAATGACTCTCTTTTTTGGCATTTGTGTGGTCTTTGGCAGATAACTTTCATCATTCTTGGTAGGAGTGGGATTGTTGTGGTTACTAGAAAAGCTTTCATTAAGTGTGACTCCAAGTAATGACACTTGGACATTGGTTTGTGTTCTAACTAATGCCATTTGGGGTGGCGAAAAAGAGGGCAGTTGTCCTCTGTACTGCTGGAGGATTACACTTGTAGCCAGTGGTTACAGGATTCTGAATGGCTGATTTCCAGAACATGCATCATGTTAAATTGTAATGCGATTCAAGGTGCTGGACCTCTAGGTATATGGTCTGCGTACTAATGCCCATCTGAAGGTTTTGGTTGATTCTATAATAAGTAGGCATGGGCGGTAAACTCTGCTTGCTGAGTTTTCTGCATTCTGCACTCCGCAGAGCTCGCTGCCGCTCGGTTAGAATTTCTACCCGAGCGGCAGGAAGACCAGCATGAACACCAGTTCACACTGCACTCCGCATCTTGCGGAACTCTGCTGAGTTTTTTTGTCACTTCGCGGAGTTCTGCTGGTACTAGATCTACGTAGGCTTTTCCTCTTTCTATACTATTGGTTTGGAAAGATTTGATCAGGCCATAGCTGCACAGAACTAGGGATTTGTCTGTTTTGCCATCTCTGCAATGTATAATAAAGGGAAGGCTGGAGGATTTACAGAACTGCGGTCAGTCAGTGTAATGGTGTTGTTTGCATCAGTGTACCAGTTAGTCTGCTGTACAGAGTTCAGCTGTATGTTTAGTATTTTCACCTAACTCCGTTTTATTTTTTATTTTCAGCCCGACAACGAAATATCCTCAGATTGCAACCATGTAAGTATGGAAATCGTTACATATGCTGTGCTGGCTTGACCATGTCACACTCATTACCATTACAACTGGCTCTAAGATGTAATGAAGGGCGCGACTGAAAACAGACTGGCCCTTAGGTGCTAGGGTGGGAAGATTTTCCAGATGGGTTAGCTACAACTATATATGCATGTGAAACAAACATGGAATGCTTGAATTTTAGGTTTCTGAATGCAGCAAATGCCAAGTTACGCTGACTTGATCCCATGTTTCTCGTGGTTAATAAATATAATGAAGCTATTTAATATTTCTTTTAGTTGACCTTTGCTGCTGTAAAATGTCAACCCTGTTGCTCTTGTGTTCATAGTCTCAAACTCATCAGTCTCAATTTCCAATCATTTTTAATTTTCTGATCACATCTCCCCATCATTTCACAGCTCCAAAGTCTTCAAATGGCTTGTAGTAATGCAGGCTTTGTTTCATCACCCTTCAACCATTTAGTCCCGGTATGGCTTATGTACATATGGACTTACCCACTTGACAATTATTTTCTTCTGTGCAGTGGGAGTTTGTGTTCTCCTTTTCCTTTCAGTGGAAAGTCATTTTAGAGGTTAACGTGTTCATTCTATTGACTGCCAATGGAGGAGCGTTGTGCAAGTGCCCATGCCAGGCAAAGCTCAATGTGTCCTGTTTGACCGGTCCGAACAGTACAGCACTATGTTGCACTATTTTGAGCAGGTGTCCATGCAGTGAAAGTTAAACACTTTGCCTTGTTTTATCCTAGTACACTCTAATGCATGTCCTTTCAATGTCACTTCAAGCTCAGTTTTGAGAGCCAAAGGCTTGTTTGCTTAAATACACAAACCATCCTAGAATTGCTGGTTTGTACTCCATGAGCTACATTAGCTAATCTAAATGTACATTCATAGGACTCATATATTCTGCACATTGGAATTATTTAGATATTCAACAAATAAATGATCTCTTGTTGTCTTTAGTGTTCCGTGATCACCGTTTATGTTGTAAGCGAAGTATATTTTAGAATGCTCTGAATTGTTCTGTAACTAGAGGTTTTTCTGAGAAAAGTAAAACTGACTGGTGTTTCTCACCCCTCTCACTGTTCCTGTTCGGTTAAGTGAGGTTGTTAGTAGTTAAACATGCTAGGCATTCTCTTACAAATGCAGATAATACAGCAAGCCCTAACTGAAATCTCCGAGTTAGTGAATGTATGTATATATATATATATATATATATATATATATATATATATATATATATCTATCTATCTCGATCTATCCAGCTCCAAGGTTGCCCCTCCAGTTTAAGGAAGCTATCTATCCAGCTCCAAGGTTGCCCCTCCAGTTTAAGGAAGCACTCGCACCACAGTGTTCGCATACAGCATTTATTGAGTGCAAGTGAAGTCCAAATGCTGTCTATTTTCAGCTGCTCCAGTATGCCTTACGCGTTTCGAAATTACTTCTTCTTCAGAGGCATGTCGGACGTTATGTGCAAAATGGCTCATCCCAGCAGTTTTTCAACATTTGCATGCCCCTAGTGGGCTGTCTCTATAGCGCTGTGCATTGCTTGCTGGGAATCGTAGTGCCAATCAAATCCACGATGGTTGCACATAAAATACCTGCTTCAAGACTTTGAATAAGCCCCAGCATTCCAAATTCACTTCCATTCTGCACTGCGGTCCCACATTTTGTAGCCCCCTTCAGCCCAGGGGTGGTGCCTCCTCCGCGGCAGGACGGCCGCCTATGTATATCCAGCTCCAAGGTTGCCCGTCCAGAATGGCTCATCCCAGCAGTTTTTCAACATTTGCACGCCCCTAGTGGGCTGTCTCTATAGCGCTGTGCATTGCTTGCTGGGAATCGTAGTGCCAAGCAAATACACGATGGTTGCACATAAAATACCTGCTTCAAAACTGCTGGGATGAGCCATTTTGCACATAACGCCCGACATGCCTCTGAGGAAGAAGTAATTTCGAAACGCGTAAGGCCTACTGGAGCGCCTGAAAATAGACCGCATTTGGACTTCACTTGCACTCAATAAATGCTGTATGCGAACACTGTGGTGCGAATGCTTCCTTAAACTATTTTAGCAAAACAAACAAGATGATGGACGGAATGTTGCACAATGGCAAAACATTCACCCCCAGTCACAGATCTGGGTTCAATCCATCGTTATTTTGCTTACCAAGCCACCCCAGTTGAGACATGGCCATATGCAAATCAGTCTTGACCGTATGCTTGAAGCAGTTGGAGATGTACATTTCCCCAGTTTCTATATCCATGAAATCTTCCTCACACGTACTGTGCTCCGAGCAGTTGACCTACTATATTTACAGAGCTCTCCGCTATTCCCAGAGGCTGTCGGACTGATCTGCAGTGTGTTGGAATACAGTTCAAAGAAGCAGATGAGCGAACAAATACATTAAGTATATGAGAAATGATTTACTGCTAAATGAAAACATCTTCTTTTGCAGAGAATAATGGCAGATGCAAAGTGACCTATTTTTGCCACTGGCAACCAGTGTGCCGAGCTTCGATTCATAGATGCTGATTGGAAGGGGGTTAAGTAATGGAATAATCTTTGTTGATCATTTATAATCTAGTTGACCACATGTAGGAAACCCTAAGTATATAGAAATACAGTAGGGAAGGCATGACTTATTCATGGCCTGGATAACTATTCTCAGACAACTTGCAGGAAGCAAAGGAATTGACTTATGACTAATTCTGCTGCAATAAAATCAGTACAAGGTGACCTTGTTGATCTGTTCACTGAAGGAGAGATTTCGGCCAGATTTCTTGCTGAAGTGAGGGATCTGAGATATGCATAATTCAGAATTCCACCAGTTTGAAGTCCACAGATCAAGAGAGCCTCTTGCTGTTTTCCATCAATGATTTGTTTTCTTCGAAGAGCGATTGCATGCACAAAGGAATAACTTTTAAGAGAAACCAGGATCTGGGTAGCTTCTCACACAGCCTAATTGAAAATTGAATGGGCAGAAGTTGTCTGGCTGAAGGTGAGAAATATAAATTGAAAACAATGGCACTCAAAAGATCCCTTAGGAACCCAGCATATAAGAGGTGTAGAAGAGGACCAGAAAGGAGGGCTACTAAAAGGCTGCTTTTTATCCTAAAGAAAGGACATTAGCCAGGTAAAGACCTCGACACAGATTCCAGCATCATAAATGTGTTTAATGAGCATAGTCTGAGTAACAATATCATAAGCGGCATTGTGATCGAGTAGAATTGTGGCTGCTCTACCACTTACGTGCAAAATAGCTTGCAAATCCTCCAAAACCAAGAGAAGCACAGATTCTGTATGGTGAAGAGGGGTCTGAAACCTGCTTGGCAATACTGTGGGATCAAGTGGGAAAAAGCTGCCTTTTAAGTTTCTTATTCAGGTGTTTTTAGCAGCTGAACTGTCATGGCCTCTCTCCTTACCTGTTGAACTATAGGAATGGAAAGTAATAAATCACATAAGGTCCGAATCACTAGTCCGATAGTATTCAGCAGTTAGTGTAAAGTAAAAACTAGATCGGAATATAGGTGAGATCCTGGCTTGGTCTCAAAGGCCAGAGTCCTAACCATATCAAGGGTTGGTGTATCCGAATGTAATTCAGTTGGTTGTAGGGATCTTAATTCATTAGCTGGAGTGAAAGTTGATTTGTTAGTGAAAGATGAGATGTTCTGCCCTTTATCAAAACAAGATATTTTTAGAAAGAAGCACAAGCTTGTTTTATAGCCTCTCCATAAGCCTTTATGGCAGAGCAATGCCTTTTTAGATGTAGAATTATCATGTTGCCAAGTACTTAACATTTACGCTTTCCATTGTTGGTTCCTCAGTATATAAGTGCAGATAGTGATGTCAATAAAGACATTGTCTTGTACAAAGCTGTGTATCCAATTGCTATAGATTTCAGAATAGGCCCACATGCAGAAGACCTGAAGGCTGTCAAAGCTTGACTAAAATTACAGGAGGTTACTTTACACCACGCACTAGTCACTTTCTTGTTGGTGCTATCATGGGAATCCTGGGAAGAGAACGCAAAGGGGGAAAATAATTTTGAAATTGCCAATCTATGCAAAATTGTTCGGGTGAGGAACTTTCAAGTGAGTGGTAAGAGCATAGCACTGAATCTGCTTTGGTGATGGCAGTAGATAGGATCTGGTGCGTGATTTTGACAGTGGGAGGCCGTGTTCTTCGTCCTGCTTGATCTGTATGTAGCCTTAAACGTGGTTTCACCCATGCTACTGACGGCTTGCCTCTCTCAGCTGGGCACTGAGGGTAAAGCGCTCAGTTTACTAAAGTCTTTTCTGACTGGTAGACTTTAGACAGTGGGGTGTGGCCAGTTCTCAGCCACAGACTTGTGTCTCTTGTGGAGTTCCTCTGGGCTCTTCATTGAGTCCGACCCTGTTCAATCTGTAATACTGATAGTCATTTGGGTTCTGGGTTAGTTGTACGCTGATGACACCCAAATTATTGTAGCTATTACTTATGTTGTGTCTTCAGTGGCCGCAAATTTTAAGAGATGAAGGCTAGGTATCCGTTGGTGGATGAAGAATTACCTAAAGCTTAATGCAGACTAAACCAAAATGTTGGTCTTTGACATACAACATTCTATTTGTTCTTCCACCTGGTGGCCTGAAAACTTTGGCCACCCTCCAGCCCTGGTGAGTTCTGCCAAAAATCTTGGTTATTTTCGGTGATAAACTCGGAACAAGTCGGTTGAACTACTAGATCCTGCTTTCACATTATTAGATCTTTGAAACTAGTGTTTCCCTTCATCCCGGTTGATATGCGCAAAGCAGTGGATCCGGCATTGGTGTCCTCTCTGTTGGACTGCTGCATTGTGCTCTATTTCAATATCCGTCAAACCTCTCTTTTAATAAGTTATAGGTGCCTCCTAATGTGGCAGATCAGCTCATTGTGGACATCCCAAAGCATCAGCAAATTTCTCATGGTATGGTGAGCTTCTGTTGGATCCTGTTGAGGAACTAAATTATGTTCAATGCTCTTTGTATTGCACCTCTAGCCCACGTTCTTTTTAGAACCCTACTCCATTGCTGTGAGCCCAAAAGGCTACTGTGCCCAACTCCTAACAAAAGGGTGGTTGTCCCCAGAATTCGTAGAGCTAGATAGGATGGCAGGTCCTTTTCTTGTGCCGTATCTTAACTTTGGAATAGGTTGCCCATATACATCTCGGGAAGTGAAGATGATCTAATGTTTTGAAAACTTCTAAAAACCTGGTTCTTTGCTCTTGTGGCCTCTTAGTTTTCCTTTGGCTGTGCATCCCTATTCTGTTTGTCAGCACTGTGACACCTGCAGGCGCATGTTGTACTTTATAAATGTGTTAATTTCATATTTTCATAAGAGGATAATATGATTGCATCACTGGTAGTTGATTCGGGCAACATTTTGTGGTCTCTGCGAAACTAGGAACAGAAGCAACAATCTATATTTTCTAGGCTCATCTCCAGATAATGTCTTCAAGATTTTGCTATGAAAAAGCAATGCATTTTTAGGTCGAGCCTATGGCAGCGCGCATGCGTTGCATAGGAAATAGACGTCTTGGAATTACTTATAAGAGGCTTCAGTAGAAGCTCGTGCCTGTGGTCCTCACACGCGATTAGCCTTTGTGTCTGGCTTTAGTACGCAATTGCCCAAAGGCGTGTGGAGGTCCCAGCTTCTTGTTAAATGTTTACTCCGAGAGCTTTTTGCTCTCTGGAGCTAGCAGCGGCGCGCAGGGGCCATGTGTCTTTAATTAGTGTGCCTGAGCTTGTCTCCCGAGAGCAAAACACTTTGGTAGTAAACATTTCACAAGAAGCTGGGTGGTGATGTGCACGCTTGGTTAAAATGCAGTCTTTCTCCCCCCGTTTGCAGGACATGGTTGTAATTAAATGTAGTGTCTGGGTCCTGGAGTTTGATGATTACAATATACTTGTGAATACTTTAGGTGTTGCAATGACTGAGATTTCCTAGCTGTCGCTATTTTTTCAAATAATTATTTCATATCTAGGAAAGACCCCAGACACGCGTATGAAAACTATTGTGTTAAAATACATATGTGCAATTTAATTATCACAACTCTCAGCTCTGGAAGTGGCCCGCCAAAGATGCGCGTAACCTCCTCAGTTCTGTTTAAACCATTAAATTTTATTTCCTGGTTATAAATAATTACGAATAACTTGTAATGAATTGGCCTGTCAGGTCTGAGCAGATTCTTTGCAAGCACTTAGGCACCGTCACATGCAGCGGCACGGGCGCGTTTAAAGGGTCAGTGGCTTGTAGTGCGAGGCTAAACCGACAAGGGACGTTTAGTTACGGACCCTTCGCCGGTGTTTGCAGTGCAACGGTCGAGAATGAGTAAAGACGAGCCCATACCCAAGTCTTGGTTTCAGGCGGAGGTTATGTGGCTCTTCTGCTCGCAGGACTAGCACCGGTGCACCCAGCCTCCGCCCTGGGCACCTGTGAGAGCAGGCTCCACCCGAGGCACGCCCCTGCACACAAGCGCCCACGAGGAACAGACACCAGTGGGCGTCTCCTCCACCCAGGACACCAGTGAGAGCAGCCTTCACCCAGGACACCAGTGAGAGCAGCCTTCACCCAGGCCACCAGGTCACCCTACGCTCAAGAAGTCTCCACGACTAACCGACACCAGTGGGAGCCGCATCCACCCAGGACACCGGTGAAAGCAGCTTCCACCAGGACACCACTGAGTGCATCGGCATCCTTCACCAAAGGCGCGTGTAAGAGCAGACTCCACCTGGGGCACGCTAGCACCAGAAGCCTCCACGTGCAACAGACACTAGTGGAAGCCGCCTCCACCTAGGACGACAGGAACACTAGTGAGAGCATCACCCCAGCGCTTGAAGCCTCCACCCCTGGGACACCACTGAAAGCAGCCTCCACCCCGGGACGCTGGTGGTAGCAGCCTCCAACCAGGACACTGGTTAGCCCCCTGCTCCCTAGCACCAAAAGCCTCTACGCAGGACAGACCCCAGCGGGAGCAGCCTTCAGCTGTATAGCCGACGACAGAGCGTTTTTAGGAGACTTGACACCAGTGAGCAGCGGGACAATTTCCCTCCATGGTGCACGAGTTGGCTGGAATGTCCATGCCTGACCTGGGGCATACCGTCAGTGCACAGTCCCCACCCTCAAGGGCCGTGCGCATGCTCCTAATTTGGAGTGGTGCCTGCAGGTGGGGCTCACCAGCACAGATTTCTTACTCCTTAGACTGCGACCCTGAGCATGGCAGTAAAACACTAAAGGGAGAGACCAGAAACAGTGGCAAAGAGAACAGGGACACAGAACAGCCTGAACAAGAGTGATCAAGGGACAGAGAGCGACAGACTGGCGGTGGACGAAAGAGGGACCCGGTGAAATGAAGACCACGCAGCCTTTGTATTCAGGCAGCACTTGCTACTAAATTCCAAAACTGAAGGTCCCGGCACGTATTCTTTTACAAATTAAGCACTGCACCGGTCCTCAACGGAAAGGCGAGGCGTCACCCAAAAGCACGTGTTTATGCGCGGAATATGTGAAGGGCTCTCTCTACCCGCCTCTCAGCAGCAAACTGAGAGAGGATGTGGTCTCACGGCTGGACTGCCGACCTTGGAGCTGAGAATCCAAGGCTCGAGCCTCTGGGTCGACACCACATCCTGTGATTCAGGCCTAATCACTTAATCTCCCCAGCTCTACCAAAACAAGCATTGGCATAGCCAATAGGACTCGCCTTTGGGACCTTTATAAGTGTCAAGTCATGCGACAGTTGATGTTGTTGAACCAAGGATATTATGCTGGATAACTAAACACTTTTAAGGTTCCAAAGGCAAGACGTATTGGCTATGCCAATACTTGTTTAACCGTGTAATCCCAAGCGGTTTCCTCTGCCTCCAGAATTGGCTATGAACAATCAAAACGTGGACACCAAAAGCAAGTCTAAAGTTTAATTCAAGTAAAATGGAATTTGTAGTTTCTCTCACCTTTCAGTTTAATTCTAGGTTTCAATCTGGTCTCTTTCTCTGCTTTCTTTAAATGATGTAACACTCACACTTATTTACTCTGCTTAAATCCCCTGTTTTTTAGGTCTTGGCTGGCGTGGGCTGCGCACATGTGCAGTCACGCTGGCGAGATTTATTGATTTAGTGGGCTTTAAGCCCCGCCCCTCTTTCCCATTGGCCGGCGTCACTGTTTATGCTAAACGGTAGCCAGCCATTGGGAAAGATCTTTTCCTGACATAGACTTTTCTCTTTTATAGACGGCCCACTTGGACGGGCTCGTCTGCCTTCTGTGTGCGTCGCAAAAGGATTCTTATCTTTATGGGGCCATGTGTTCGTTATTCACAAAGTGCATTTACTACTCGTAAATGCCCTTTGTGAATACCCAAAGTTTAACTTTACGACTTTCAGTATTCACAAAGTGCATTTACGAGTAGTAAATGCTCTTTATGAATTCCGAAAGTCGTAAAGTTAGACTTTCATCTAACTATACCTTTGTGAATCGGGCCCTCAGTGTCTAATTTTAAAGACAATTGGATGTATGGCAAATTACTGCACAGAAGCACTGCCCTCTCTGCACTTCAACTCAAGCCATTCAGACACATGACATCATTACTGCCCAAAACCACTGCCCTCCAACTCAACTCTTAGAGCGCACCACTCTGAAGACAATCAAGTGACGTGAATACTGCCTAGATACACTGTCCTGCACCACAACTTGCACAGCGATCAAATCTGTAGACATTGAGGCAAGTTACACGACTCGCTGTCCATTAGCTTTGGGTAACACGGCGTTTTCTCAAAGTGCTCAGCTTAGAAGACACTACATGCATGCAACAGCAGGGTTACTTTCCATAGCTAACTATGGGCATCTCCCTTGCTTCGAACGCCGCCTCTGAAGACATTTAGGCATGTGACATGATGACTGACCTTTGATAACAAAATGCTCGCTTTCCCAGAATGCCTTGCTCTGGAGCAGCATCCCAGCGGCTGGGCAGAATCCAGGATCTGCAATGCATGAAATCCCCCCGCCACCTGTGCTCTGAGCATGACAACAGAAGATCAGTTTCTGACAGCATGTCACCGAAACACCCAATCCAACTTTATTTCACAAACCTGTTTTTTATTTATAAATACATTACTTAAGTGAGCATCTAAACATTCTATTAGTTTGTCAATGTTACTGTTTCTTGTTGCAGCCTTGGAGACTAAAAGTGAAAATTTTGCGACGTCGTCTAAATTGCCAGTAACAAACCCACTCACGTTTGAACACATGGATGGTAAACTTTGTTTATTTGTGGCCTGCTGTATAGCGCCTACACCGCAAGGATGTCGCTTCAGTGCGCTGAGCGGAAGTTAAAATATCTTTACATTCTCAGCTGCTTAGGCAGAAAGAACAGGTGCAGCCACGTCAGAAATACTAGACAATTGCAGCCGAAATGTTACAAAACATGTCCTTGTTTACTAGCAGTGCTTCACCGTCCGTCCACACGCATCTAACTCATCGTGATGCGTTCGAAAGGAATGAGTCACAACCTTGCCACCTCGTGGACACGTGACAGCGCCTTCTGAAGCTAAGAGCACAGCCTTTCAAAAATACACACTTTAATCGGTGTATTTATTGATCATAGAACCTGTGGCGAAATAATAGTTAAACAACTTCTCTCCTAATCTGATAAGATTGAGACATTTTATTGTACAATTACCTAAAATTATTGCAATCGTGAACAGGAAAGAAAAAACTAATTCCTATATGTGGTGGCATGGCGAATTTGACTTTAGATTTTAGTGGCGGGTTCTCTGATGTTTGATGTAGAGAGGTAGACCCGCTTAAGTGCTTCGGGCCTAGCACGAAGAATGGAAGTGCTATATCCTCACCCTTTCAATGCGACGCCCCAACTCTAGAAGGCTTCAGCGAGATGAAGGAAGCTTTTCTCAGACAATGCTCCTTATTGCCTATCAGCTCTTACGCTATTGCTTGTGTCTTGGGGAGTTAGTGGGAGGGGGACGCGACAGCCCTGCTTTGATTTCCTGCGAGGTCGTGTCTGCTGGGAGCTGAGTCTGGGGCTCCTGCAGCCCGTTCAGCAGTTCTTTCTTGTCTCCTAAGGTTGTAATTGAAGCCTATTGTATGCAAGAAGATGGCAGGAAATCTCCCCCTTCCTAGACCGTTCAAAGCAGCCTGCCTCTGGGAAGCGTAGATAATGGGGGGGGGGGGTCCTTCCCTGAAAGGACACATGGGATGGAAATCACTTGAGAAGATGGCTGAATGCTAGAAGCTTGCTTTGAAGATGAAATTAGCGAGAGGGGCATCATTGCCCCATTGCAGATTGGTGATGGGTGGTAAATCATTGTGTCCTGAGTGACCCCTCCCATCACCAGTCGCTTCCTCCTTCTGTGTTTATCTAGCTAGCGATCTCCCAGATCTGCAGCTTTTCCCCCCAGTGTCCTACAGGCTGAGTGGCCTTGGACCTGTTGAGATGTAATCTATGCAGGCACTCGGGAGGTCACCATTGCTGGTTTTCTACTGTCTCCGCGCGCCCTCAGGAACTGTAACAGGAGTCTCTTGTAAAATGCCAAAATCTGACTCCTAATGCCTCCCGCACATGTTTGCGTTGCAGGAAAGATAGAATTCCAATGAAATGCCACATAATGCCCATAGGCTCATATCTGTGTTCCTGATATTTCTTCCCGGTTTATAATTTTAAATGCATCACGAAACCGAGTCATGGCAGTTTTAAAAACAAGCATTGACAATGCAATAGGTCTCGCCTTTAAGTTATAGCCATTTGCTTTGCTGATGGTATTGTATAGCAAAGCAAATTGCTTTAACTTAATAAAAGGTGAGACCTATTGCATTTTCAAACTTGTTTTTCTAGAATCCTAGTTCGCCATGAGAGCACACAATGCAGAGAAGCCATAATTCGCAAAATAACAATGATCCCTCTTTTGGCCCATTATGCCCTTTCTTCCTGCACAGCCATTCAAAACTGTGGTTCAGCCCTCTGTACTCCCATGTTGATGGGGCAATGCACTCCTAATTGGAGTGGCAACATTTTATTCTCCATCTTAAACCTATCTTCTGTTAAGCAGTCAGACCGATATGGGTGCAAAGAACTGAGACCCATTTACCCCAATTGTGAACTCTAATTGAGGCTCTAAGTTACTTAATGGTTGCTCCTTTTTCATAATGTCTTGAATATGTTGACAACATATTTACCAGCAAATCTCCAGATCTTGTAATTCATCCCCAGATAGTAGCTTGTCCCTTTCTTGCTCTGACATATCTGAAAGAGACAATTAGTTATGGATTCCTCACCTCAGAATTATCCCCAGGCGTCAAACTGGATCTGGAGAATTTTTCTTAAGCTCCCTGTGCGTCAATAGGTGGCATTGGGCGACTGAGTTTGTCGTTGGCATCGTGGTCGCCGGAATGACGTTGCGTTATCTTAGACACCGCCCTTGACGCTGACGTCCGTTCTTTTTTTTCCACGCCAGACATCGCAGATCCGGAGAGAGCGGTACCTCCAGTCACTTTCTGATTATGTTTTTGCAACTTTTGTCAACACCTTTTTTTTGAGTCATTCGACTCTTGGTGCACGGAGGGATGTCTCGTCGGACCAGCTGCAAGGCTTGCGACTCCTGTCACAAATTGATGTCGGTCATGGACCCGAACCTCGTGTGCCTTTGGTGCTTGGAGTGCGACCACGACCCAAAGTCGTGCTCAGACTGCCGGGCCATGATCCCAAAGTATTTGCGGGAGCGGTCCCGAAAGCTTCTCGAGGCTCGGCAGTCCGCTCAGTTTGAGGTCCCGGTCAAGATGGAGGTCGCAGGACTGGTCGCGGAGCCACCATTCGTCATCGAAGTCTTCGGGTAAGTCTAAGCACAAGAAAAAGGTGAAGAAGCATAGTTGATTTTCGCGTTCTCCCCGTCCGTCGGCGACACACCATGGGAGCCTGTTGGGTCGACTCTGGCCTTCCCGCCCTTTCCTGGAACCGAGTGATCCCTGCCTAGCTTCACAACTTTTAAGAAGTCTTACATTCCATCTTTGAGCAACCCGACTATGCCGGCGCTCCCTCGGGCCCCGCAGACTCTGCTGGGGGCTCTAGGCTTTCGGCAGCGGCACCGCAGGGCCCCCAAGGATCCAGGCCTGGATCCGGATCGGCGCCAGTCGACGTCGTGACACCTCCGGTGCCGAATCCAGTGACGACACTCCGCCCCCTCAGACGCCGGATGTGTCCCCAGCTGATGTTGACATTAGCCGATGTCGATCCCAGCCTCCCCCTTGATGTAGACACTGAGACGGACCAATGTCGTCCAACCCTTGTTCTTCCCTGGTGTTCATTATCGCCCTGAGTGGCTACCAGAGGGGGGTGAGGAGGACTAGTAGGAGTCTTTGGCCCCCCTGGCAGGCCAGTTGGAAGAACCGGACTGGAGAGAGGAGTTGCCTGATGCCAGTTGTCTGGACACCTCACCAGACCGTGGCATGCTTTCTCTCCTACCGTGGCTACAGAGAAGGGTGCCTCTTACGCAGTGGTGTTGCGTAGGGCGGCCGAGGCTTTAAACCTCAAGCTTCCTATGGTGTCGGTTAGGACTAACCTCCTGACTGAGGTGCTGCAGTCGGCAGCGTCCTCTTCATAGCCCCTGCTGCCATTCAATAAGGCCCTCAGGGACATCGTTATGGGCACTTGATCCAAGTCCAACACAGGGGCTCTTGTGGATAGAAAGATTGCCCAACGCCACCGCCCGGCCAACCTCCTTTTCCTCTCCCACCACCCCACCCCAGAGAGATTGGTGGTCCAAGCCTCGACTTCCAAGGGCCCATTCCCTAACACAGCACCAGATGGGGAGTCCAAGACTGCGGTCGGTGACCACCGCATGTCTCTTGGGCCGTTACTCCCACTCTGTGTGGGACACGGTTGAGCAGGTGCTGCCACAGTGACCGTAGGAGGCCTGTGCCATGCTCTCCAGCGCAGTTGCCGAAGGGAGAGACTCAGTGAAGTTCGCCATCCGATGTGGGCTGGACACTGCCGACTCACTAGGCAGGACGATTTCCACGTCGGTAGCCCTTAGACATTACGCCTAGTTGAGGTCTACTGGCTTTTCAGGTGATTTCCAAGCTACGCTTTTGGACATTAACCTTTGATGGCTATCGCTTGTTTTGCGACAATGCGCTTGAGCGCTTTAAGGACTCCAGGGCTATGGCCAGGTCCTTGGGCCTCGCATCCACCTCCCTTCCACCGCAGTCTGCCTTTCGCGGCTGCGGAAGGGGTGCCCGACCGCGTTCTGCCCAGAGCCACAGGTCTGCACAAGTTGTCAAGCCTCTGCGTGGCCGGGGACATGGGACCCACCATCGTGGGTCTGGGGCCCTGCGGGCGGGCCAGTCCACCAGCGCCCCCTCGGCAGCAGCCTCTAAGCCTTCCTAGTTCGACCTTTCAGGGCCACCAATCGCCAGTAGCCAGCAGGATTCGCCATCACCTCCCCCACTGGCTCAACATCACGTCGGACAGGTGGGTTTTGCAGATAGTCCGAAGGGGCTACTCCCTCCCCTTCGAGACTACCTCAGGTCCATTGCTTGTCGGAGGATCACTTGGCCCTTCTCCAACAGAATGTTATGGCTCTCTTGGCAAGGGAGCCATTGAGGGAGTTCCTTCCCCAGAAGTAGGTTGTGGTTGTTATTCCCACTACTTACTGGTGCACAAGAAGGACAAGGGCCTGCGTCCTGTCTCGGATCTCAGGAACGTCAACTGCAAAATGTTGACACTGGCCTGTCTTCCCTCGACCCTGGAGACTGGATGGTAGCGTTTGACTTTTCGGACGCTTATTTTTACATCCCCGTCCTGCCGGCCCATCGGCGTTACCTACGGTTCACAGTAAGCCTTGAGCACTTTGAGTTTACTGTGCTCCCCTACAGCCTACGGCCTTACGGCCTACGGCCTACGGCCTTACCAGCGCCCCTCTGGTGTTCACGAAAGTGATGGCGGTGGTCGCAGCTCATCTGCACAGATCAGTGGTTCCAGTCTTCCCCTATCTCTGACTGTCTGTTGAAGGTGGGATCGTCCCAGGCTGTCGTCTCCTACCTCCAGACTATGAGCGACCTCCTGAATTCGCTGGGGTTCTCCATCAATGTGCCGAATCAATCAATCATGGCATTTATAAAGCGCACTACATACCCGTGAGGGTCTCGAGGCGCTAGGGGGTGGGGTGGGGGGAACGCTGCTACTGTTCGAAGAGCCAGTTCTTGAGGAGTCTCCTGAAGGTTAGGAGGTCTTCGGTCTGCGGCTGGCGGATGGGGAGGGTGTTTCATGTCTTGGCGGCGAGGTGGGAGAATGATCTACTGCTGGCGGTCACTCTTCGGATGCGGGGGACGGTGGCAAGGGCGTGGTCTGCGGAGCTGGCGGGTGGGTGTGTAGAGGCTGAGTCTGCTATTGAGGTATGCTGGTCCGGTGTTGTGGAGTGCCTTGTGTGCGTGGGTGAGGAGCTTGAAGGTTATCCTCTTGTTGATGGGGAGACCGTGCAGGTCTCTCAGGTGGGGTGTGATGTGGCTGCGGCGAGGGATGTCAAGGATCAGGCGTGCGGAGGAGTTTTGGATGCGTTGGAGCCATTTCAGGAGTTTGGCCGGGACTCGTGCGTTGCCGTAGTCCAGTCTACTGCTGACGAGGGCCTGGGTGACCGTCCTTCTGGTTTTGGTGGGGATCCACTTGAAGATTCTGCGGAGCATGCGGAGGGTGTTGGAGGAGGAGAGAGCGTTGACCTGCTTTGTCATGGAGAAGGTAGAGTCGAGGATAAGCCCTAGGTTGTGCGAGTGGTCGGTGGGTGTAGGGGGTGCTCCTAGTGCAGTCGGCCACCAGGAGTCGTCCCAGGCCGAGGGGGTGGGGCCGAGGATGAAGACCTCCGTCTTGTCTGAGTTCAGTTTCAGTTGGCTGTTGCTCATCCAGTCGGCGACGGCCTTCATTCCTTCGTGGAGGTTGGTTTTGGCGGTGTGGGGGTCTTTGGTGAGGTAGAGGATCAGCTGGGTGTCGTTGGCATAGGAAATGATGTTGAAGTCGTGCCACGTGGGCGAGTGGTGCCATGTAGACGTTGAACAACGTTGGGCTGAGGGATGAGCCTTGGGGTACGACGCAGAGGATCTCGGTGGCTTCGGAGCGGAAAGGGGAAGGCGGATGCTCTGAGTTCTGCCGGAGAGGAAGGAGTTGGTCCAGTCCAGGGCCTTCTCTTGGATTCCGGCGTCCTGGAGGCATGTTCTTAGTGTGCGGTGGCAGACCGTGTCGAAGGCGGCTGACAGGTCCAGGAGGATGAGGGCCGTTGTGTCTCCATTGTCCAGCAGGGTCCTGATGTTGGTGGCAGCGATAAGGGCAGTTTCGGTGCTGTGGTTGCTGGGGAACCCGGACTAGGACGGGTTCAGGATGCTGTTCTCCTCGAAGAAGCTGGTCAGTTGTTGGTTGACTGCCTTTTTGATAACCTTCGCCGGGAACTGGAGCAGGGAGATGGGCCGGAAGTTCTTCAGGTCCTTTGGGTCCGCCTTGTTTTTTTTTTAGTAAGGCGTTGATCTCTGCATGCTTCCAGCTCTCCGGGAAGGTCGCTGTCTCTAAGGATTTTCTGGAGATGGGGTGCGATGGTGCTGCTGGCTTTGTTGAAGATGTGGTGTGGGCAGGGGTCTTTCGGGTATCCGCAGTGGATGATGTTCATGATCTTGATGGTGTCGTCGTCGTTGATGTTGGTCCAGGCGGTTGGTGCGGGTAGTAGTAGTAGTCTGCATTCTTGCGATGGAAGAAGGTGGCCAGCGAGTCGCAGTTCTTGAGACTGCGGGATGTCGTTGGTGTTGGAGCTGAGGTTGGAGAGTTCCTTCACGATGCTGAAGAGCTCTTTGCTGTTGTGTGCGTTGTTGTCTAGGCGTTTTGTGAAGGAGGTCCTTTTGGCGGATCTGATGAGATGGTGGTGTCTGCGGGTGGGGTTCTTGTGGGCTGTGTAGCTTTCCGGTGTTCAATCATGGATTCAGGTTTTTTTGAGTTTTCGGCATGTTCGCTTGGAGGCCTAGAGCGATCTTCGGTAAACCAGCTGGCTCTCTTGCTGGTGTGGGTGTTGTGGGCGTTGTGGACTTCTTGAGCGGGGCGAGGGTGTTGGCGCAGTCATCGATCCATTGCCTGAGGCGTCGGTGTCGGTCGGGTCTGCGGGTGGGCTCTGGGCGAGGGCGGTGGTTAGCTGGTCCTCGGTGACCTTGCTCCAGTGGCGGCAAGGTATCTGCTGGTTGCGGTGGTGTGTAGTGGGTTTCTGGAAGGTGAAGTGGATGCAGCGTTGGTCAGTTCAATGGAGTTTGGTGGTGTGGTTGAAGAAGACGTGGGGGCTTGCTGAGAAGATGGGGTCAAGCGTGTGGCTGGCGGAGTGGGTGGGTGTTGTGACGAGTTGTCTGAGTCCGAGGTTGTTGATCAGGGTGGTGGAGTTGGTGTCGTCGTTGTTCTCGAGGTGGAAGTTCAGGTCCCCGAGGAGGATGTAGTCTGTGGAGGCAAGGGCGTGTGTGCTGATGAAGTCTGCGATGGAGTCGCTGAACTGAGGTTGGGGTCCAGGGGGTCTGTAGATGAGGGTACCCCAAAGGGTGGTGTTGGGGTCAGTGTGGATCTGGAAGTGCAGGTGTTCGGCAGTGCTGAGGCGAAGTGTCACCTGATTCCCTCCCAGAGGGAGCGGTTCTGGACCCAGTGCAGTTTTGGGATTATCTTCCTGAGTAGCGAGTCCGGGATATCCTGGCTATGATTCCGATCTTTCAACCTCTATCCCGGGTTTCGGTCAGAATGACCCTGAGGCTACTGAGCCTTTTGCATCATGGTGGACTAGGCCAGGGGCAGTGGGATCTGAAGTTTCAGTGGGCACAGCATCAGGGGAATCTTTCCAATTGCATCCAGATTTCGTCCAGATTTTGAAGGGCACTGCATGCCAATGGCAGTGGTGGCTAAAGAACCGGCATTGGGTCAGCAGCAGATCTCTCCCTTCTCCAACCATGACCGAAGCATCACTGCTGGGGTGGGGGTGCCACATGGGAGAGGCGGAGATCAGAGGCCTCTGATCTCCGGAGGAGTCTCGGCTCCATATCAACCTTCTGAAGCGTCTGGTGATTCGTCTTGCACTAAAGGCATTCCTTCCCTCTGGCCGGAGAAGAGTGGTGCAGGTGTTCATGGACAACACCACTGCCATGTGGTACTGCAACAAACAGGGTCCAGGACCCCACCCAACCCTATGTCAGGAGGCTCTCCGCCTTTGGCCATGGCTGGAACATCTGGGCATATCTCTGGTGGTTCAGCACCTGGCAGGTTCTCTGAACGCCATGGCGGAAGAACTCCGCTGCAGGTGCATGATGGATCAGGAATGGCATCTTCACTCCGAGGTGGTGCAAGGTCTCTTTCAGCAGTGGGGAGAGCCTTGGTTAGATCTGTTCGCCACTAAAGAGAACACGCAATGTCAGCAGTTTTGCATGTTGCAATTTCCAAGGCGGCACTCGCTAGGCGCCGCTTGTTGTCACAAGTGGAGTTGCGGTCTTCGTAAGCCTTTCCGCCGATACCACTTCTGCCAGGAGTGCTGAAGAAGATCAAGCGCGACCGGGCCCAAGTCATTCTTGTGGCCCTGGATTGGGCACGAAGAGTCTGGTATCCTAAACTATTACACATGGCCATGGATCCTCCGATCAGTCTGCCGCGGCACTCTCAAAGGCTATCTTTCGGCCATTTCGGCCTTCCTTCGGCTGTCTGACCAGCCTTCTCTTTTCAAGTCCCCTAATGAAAATCACTTCCTTGAGGGCATTACTCATTTGTTTGCGCTAACCCCTTTCGTAATGCCCTAGTGGGATCTGAATCTGGTTCTTACTTATCTACGTGCGCTCCTTTCGAGCCGCTACATAACTGTCCTTTCAGACTTATGACCCTTAAAACTGCCTTTCTGGTTGCCATCACCTCTGCTCGCAGGGTGAATGTGCTTCAAGCCCTTTCTTCTAAACCTCCTTTCCTGGCTGTTCACCCGGATAAAGTTGTCCTTTGCACTAGGCCTTCTTTCCTTCCCAAAGTGGTTACCTCTTTCCACATAGGACAGACCATCACTTTGCCCACCTTCTTCCCGCCCCTGCATCCTTCTAAAGAGTAACAGAGGCTTCACCTTCTGGATCCAAAACGTGCGCTTTCGTTATATCTGGATCACACAAAACTATTCCGGGTGGATGACCAGCTCTTTGTTGGCTATGTAGGTGCCAAGAAAGGTTGGGCCGTGCAAAAAAAAGAACCATCTCCCGATGGGTCTTTCTTTGCATCAAAATCTGCTATTCCTTAGCGAAAAAGGAACCTCCAGTGGGGTTGCGTGCCTATTCCACCAGGGCGACTGCAGCCACTACTGCTTTGGGACGTGGAGTCCCCATTCTTGATATCTGCCAAGTGGCTACGTGGGCTTCACTGCACATGTTTACCAAACACTACTTCCTGGACAGCCAAGTCTAGAGAGACTGCTTCTTTGGCCGTTACATTCTCCAGGACTTTCTGGTGTGAACTTGTGGTTCTCAGACCCACCTCCGGGGTTGATATTGATGGGGTATTTATTCTAAGGTGAGGAATCCATGACTAATTGTCTCTTCCACATGAACAAGTTAGTTACCTTCAGTAACGATGTATCTGTACGAGACATAGATTAGTTATGGATTCCTCACTGCCATGCCCGTCCTCCCTGCTCTGCAAACTGATTGCTAGGGTAAGGGACTCCCTTTCAGGGCCCTAGTATTGTGCACCCAGTGGTCAGTGTCTTGCATGGCTCTGTGCTTCTGGCGTGGAATGTCGTGTAAATAACTGTTGTCAGCTCACGAGGGCTGCGTCTAAGTTGATACTGCAACGTCATTCCGCGACCATGACCGTAACAACTAACACCGAGTCGACTGACGCCACCTATTACCGCGCAGGGGTACTGCTGAAGAAGAATTCCCCGGATCCAGTCGGATGCCTGGGGGTAATTCGAAGGTGAGGAATCCATAACTAATCTGTCTCTTACAGATATATTTTTACCGAAGGTAAGAAACTTGATTTTCATTGACAAACCTTGTACTTTCAGTAAAGCCTTTTCCTTTACTAGGCCCATTCTCCGGAACTCTGTTACCTTCTATCTTACTTGTAACTGTTTTGATTTTTGAAAAGAATTTGAAAAGTTTTCTACTTAAACATATTTTTCCTTTATTAAGTGAAACCAATCTCCTTTTGTCGTATTCGGTAATTTTTTTATATAGACATTTATTGGTAGATTATATATTTTGCATAAATATATGGTTTGTGCAGCTCTGTTGTCCCGTAGCAATGTTAATGTATTTTAATTCCTGGTAAATGATTAATGTAGCGATAGACCTTGTGTTTATTCCACAAGGAAAAATGCTGGTACAATATAGTATTCCTAGGCAACGTTCACATTGAGATTAATTTTGCAAAGATTTGTAACTCCATCTGTTGATTTAGGTGTCTCTATTTTTTTCATCTTTATGCATGTCCGGGGAGGCCAGCCTTCTCTTAAGAATTTCATATTTAGTTCATGAAATGTTTTTATTCAGAGATTTAACCTTTGTTCTTCCTGCTTGCCACCTTGTTGGACTCACTAGCAGCTATTCAGTTAGGTTATGATTCTAACTTTCTATGGGGTGAGGAAAAAAAGCAGTTGCTCAGCAGATTTTCGCACCTGCAAATATAGGCCCATGAAAAAATTAAATCTACGCTATTGAACCCCATAAAGTCATTAATCTGCTTCAATGAAAGGTCAGAGGATTCTGGTCTCCAGCAGAAGCCAGGCTCTATATCAACCTGTTGGGGCTTTATGCGATCCGATTGGCACTGAAAGCCTTAATACGTCCAAGGGAAGGCCAGTTCAGTTGTTCACAGACAACACTACCAGCATGTGGTACTGCAACAACAACAGGGATGTGGGGTCGTGGACTCTGTCAAGAGGCCCTGCGGCTCTGGACTTGACTGGAACAACAGGGTATTTGCCTGGTGGTTGAACATCTGGCCGGTTCTCTGAATGCCAGTGCGGACTAATTTAGCCGCCAGTACCATGCAGATCAGAAGTGTCGTCTCCATTTGTAAGTGGCACAGGGACTCTATCAGCGGTGGGGAAAGGGAAAGCCTTGGTTAGATCTGTTAGCCTCTGAAGAGAACGTTCAATGTCAGCTGTTTTGTGCGTTTTAGTTTCCAAAGCGAGACTGGCTCGGCAACGCTTTTCGTCACAAGTGGAGCTCGGGTCTCCTGTACGCCTTTCCACCCATATCACTCCTGCCCAGAGGAGCGACCAGGGCACAAGTTATTCTTTTGTCTCCGAAATGAGCACGGAGAGTCTGGTATCCTGAGCTTTTGGCAATTAACATCGATCCTCCAATCAGGCTGCCTCTTTGGGAGAATCTTCTGTCTCGGGAGAGGATCCTCCATCGGACCCTGTCCACTCTCCACCTCCTTGGGTGGAGTGGGTGGCGACAACTGACAGCTTTTGTCCTTCCTCCCGAAGTCTGTGAAGTTATTCTGGCAGCCAGGCATCCCTCCACGAAATCGGTATATGCCGGACGATGTACCAAACTTTGTAAATATTGCACAGAAAGGTCTATCGACTCCTTATCTGCCTCTGTCAGATGTTCTCCTGTTCATCCTTTCCTTGGTCCAGCAGGGCTCTGCTCTGGGCACTCTTAAGGACTACCTTTCGGCCCTCTCAGCTTTTCTTCGGCTGCAGCCTTCACTTTTAAATCTCCTCAGGTGCAGACATTTTTTGAATGGGTTAACCCACTTGTTTTCCACTTCTCCTTTTATTATGCCACAGTGGGACATCAATTTGGTCCTTACTTTCTCAATGTGCGCACTGTTTGAGTCACTGCACAACTGCCATATATAGTTGCTCACTATCAAAACAGCCTTTTTGGTGGCAATCACCTCTTCCAGTAGGGTAAGCGAACTGCAGGCACTGTCATTCTCTTCCAGGTGATCCTCATCAATAGTCATAAGCACTGAATATTCCCGCCCATGTGCGGGACCATTCAGTGCTTATGACTTTGATGAGGATACCCCTGGAAGAGAACTAGGATTACAGGTAAGTAACTTATCCTTACAGCCTTTTTACCAGACCGTCTTTCCGGTGAAGGACTGGGCCCTCTAGGGCCACGGCGTGTACTTACAACCACCTGCTCTGCCTTCCCAAGAATTAACTGCCTGTCAGACAGTAGAGAATACAAACTTACTTTATTCAGTATATACTCTGCAGAGGAGCCCAGTCAGGCCTTCACCCCAACATGTCTGCCGTGGGGGACTAACGCCCCAGGGGTACGCTAATACTTAATAAACCCTTCTAGAGACTTTGGCCACGCCTCCAATGGAAAGTTACCGGCTTGAGCCGGGCATGAACAAATGAGGTACAGAGAGATGAGCCAACACCTGCCAGATGGGTGCACTATCAGTACTCCAAGGCCTCTGTGTCGAGTCTCAGCATCTTCTAGCGTGGGAGTAGAACTACACATCGAGATTGGAATGCAGAGAAAGAATATCAGTTTATTAACAAGTCGGGTTACAACCTTGATCAGAAGAGAAAATAATAACGGAGTACAGTGTTTTGCAATGGCAAGCGAAAGAGAAATAAGGCCTAGTATGAGCACAACCCAAGCAGTCTTCTAGTGATTGCGAAATACAAAATGGAGTCACACAAGCTAACTAAGCTTACATGCTGCGAGAATAACTCGATGGGTTGCATAATGTGAATACAAATAGTGTCTATTTAGCCACATAATGCTAACCTAAAATAGCATGTATAAGTGCACAACGGGAACCTGGAGTTTCAAACCTAACACTGGGGAAAGTGGTACACCGAACTTTGGTATCTTTTCTGCCCAAGGTTGTGACAACCTTCCATCTGGGACAGTCTGTTAATCTGCTCACTTTTGTATGCACCTCCGCATCCTTCTACAGAAGAGGAGCGTCTCCACCGTCTGGACCCAAAAGAGTGTTCTTGTTCTACCTTGATTGCATCAAAGAGTTCCGGGTGGCTGACCAACTCTTTTTATAGGGTACGTGTGAGCTAAGAAGGGGTGTGCCGTTCAAAAGAGGACCATCTAACGCTGGGTTTTCCTCTATATTAAAATGTAACTCCTTGGCAAAGAAGCAGGCTCCTGAAAACCATACGTTCAATTCGACCAAGGCGAAAGCTGCCACCACAGCCCTGCAGCATGGTGTTCCAATTATCTGGTGGGGACCTAGTCTAGCCGCAGATTTCTTACCGACCCACGCATCCTCTCCGCACTGCAGAATTAATTTGTGTGGGCTGTTCCCATTCAGGGCCCTCGTCTTTTTAACACACCATTGTGGACGTCACGACTACAACTAACACGATTCGGACTACGCCGCATGGAGTTGACTGACTCCTTATACCGGCGCGTAGGGGTACTGCTAAGAAAAATCTTCCAAAACAAGCCTGATGCCTGGGAGTTAAAAGGTAAAGAATCTGCGACTAGACTCTCTACCAGATAAGGTGTTACCGGAGGTAAGTAACTTGTCTGTTTAGTTGCATACAACATTTAGCATTCATTGCAGAAGGAAGAGAGTAAATGGGGTCTTTAGTATTATATTTTGAGTGCAGAATTGGAAGTCTGTTAGGAGAAAGGGGACCTGTTTGTTCACTGCAGGACTTTGTTTGCTTGGGTAATCGTGTTTGGTAGCTCAAAATTATATTTGTCCGCAGTGTGAATTATAATTGGATACTTTTCCTGCATTGAAGTATTTAGTTTCATTAAAAATTTATTGAGTAGTCTTGGAAATTAGTAACTCTTCAAGCATTTGAAAGGTAGGTGGTTCGAGAGGAAATGCCATAAATACTCTTTTACACATCACCAGTAAGTGAGAGGCGCTTAATTTTGGTTCTTAGTAATTGCATGGATGTGAATGAAGTGTAATTCTTGGAACATATCGCCCATTTTAGTGAGGTCAAGGGACTAAAGTTGTGTAGCAGCTTGCTTCTCACATGACCAATTCATTCTCGGGTGATTAAATAGTGGCAGCGCACTAAAGTATAAATATAATCCACCTCTTATCTGCAGTGTGTCCTGTGCCTTTGCAGTGTATGCCAAAAAACACAGTTGATGGACAGAATGTAGAACAATGTCATACATTCACCCCAGTACAAGGATCTGGGCCTAAATCCATCGTTTTTTTGCACTCCACACCACCCTGGGTTAGACACTGGCTATATGCAAATCCGCTCTGACCCTGTGCCTCATGGGTCCAGTCCAAACTACCAAGCCATGTCTTTCCCAGACCGGAATCAAGCATCCAAGGACCGGTTTCTGGCTATCAGCCTGGATAGCTTGACTCCAGTGGTGTGGAGAGCCTGGGACTCACGTCTGAGCATACCCAGCCCACTCGGGGTGAAAATTGCAAAAAACACAGTTGATGGACAGAATGTAGTAGTTCGGACTGGATTGTTCCCATGAGGCACAGGGTCAGAGATGATTTGCATATAGCCAGTGTCTAACCCAGGGTGGCGTGGAGTGCAAAAAAACGATGGATTTAGGCCCAGATCCTTGTACTTGGGTGAATGTATAACATTGATCTACATTCTGTCCATCGACTGTTTTTTGCAATTTTCACCCCGAGTGGGCTGGGTATGCTCAGACGTGAGTCCCAGGCTCTCCACACCACTGGAGTCAAGCTATCCAGGCTGATGAAGGCTGATAGCCAGAAACCGGTCCTTGGATGCTTGATTCCATGTCTGGGAAAGACATGGCTTGGTAGTTCGGACTGGACTGTTCCCATGAGGCACAGGGTCAGAGCTGATTTGCATATAGCCAGTGTCTAGCCCAGGGTGGCGTGGAGTGCAAAAAAACGATGGATTTAGGCCCAGATCCTTGTACTGGGGTGAATGTATGACATTGTTCTACAGTCTATCCATCAACTGTGTTTTTTGCAATTTGCAGTGTATGCCATCATAATTAGGGCTCCCAGGTTTATGGTATTTATTTTTTTTACATTTCCGTCTTAATTATCCATATTTATTTGGGTTTTGTGGAAAAATTAAGCCGAAATTGGTATATTTCCACATATAACCGGTAATGCTTGAGTGGCTACTAGGTTTCAATGCTGCAATCAGCCACAGGAGATAAATCAATGCACTTAAGAAAATATGCAAATTTCAGTATCAACCTTGGACATATCTACTGCTGTTAAAGCCTCTTTACTAAAGGTTCTTTCTTTTTTAGCCCCCTTATCGATCCCTCCACACAGCTATTGGCCTGGCAGTCATGACAGACCATATTTAGCATTACTCCAAAAGCAACCCAATTCCTGTTTTTATCCACATTTTAAAATAAATACAGACAAGAAATAAATGTTTTCTGTCTGTATTTATTTGTAAAAAATCTGTAAAAAGGAAAACGGGGAGCCTTAATCATAATCTATGAATGCATGTATGAGGGTTATACTGACTCCACGATTGAAGGGGAGTAGGAGATGTGGTATTTCTATTGCAATATGCCGCTTAAATGGAGGTAGGTGATGCCTACACTGCGTAACTGGCCCAGTGCACAAGGTAAAGTTTGAGGTTTGCGTCTGCAAAACTACCTATATGGTAAGGTAGGGCCCGAATTTCCCATGAGAGTTTGAGTTGCTTACCTGTCCATGCTAGCCCAATCAGTAAAGATGTAAGGGATTTAAAGAATTAATTGAACAGGGGGGGGGGGGTGGGTGAGAATATTGGGATAGAGATAGAGCAGCCTGGGCAGCATCCATCTTCATCAAGGCTTTGTGTTCTGCTATTGAAAGTTGGAGAGTAGACTATCGCTCCATCTGGTCTTCTCGCTTGGAAATGGCAGTGATAATTGACTCGTATGAACTTATTTTTGTTGCAACTAGTCCGCATCCTGATGCACTTAACTGCCTCCACATAATGGAAACTTGCAAACAATAGCTGCAGAGATTGTGTGGCATTTGAATTACTAGTTCCTTACCACACTGCTGCACCACAGAGTAGTGGAGCGAGTTCCGGTTCAGAAAGGATCATGGCTTACCCAGTCTCCTGAGAATAGCAACAAGATATTTGTACTTGGGGGAGTTGAATGCTTTAGGAATATTACTGCTGCTTCTATTTTTTTTGTCTAACTGGTGTGAGGGTGAACAAAGTGCATAGGTCTGGACCTTACAGAAATGAATCTTGCCTCGTCTAGACAACCAGACCTCTGAGGAGAGAGACTAATCTATTAGCGATTTGTTTAATGAGGATTTTTGTGTTGGACACAACAAGATGATGGACAGAGTGCTGAAACTTTTCAAATGCTCACCCCTAGTCAAGAGATCTGGGTTAAATCTGTTGTTCTTTTGCTCACCATGCCGCCCCAGTTTGCACCCAGCCATAAGCAAATCAGTCTTGACCCTGCTCCCCATGAGAACAGTTCAGCCAGAACTTCAGGCCAGGGACTGGAAACGAGCATCCTGTGTCCGGTTTTGGGGTATCACCCCCTCATCAGCCAGGCTAGCTTGAATCAAGTGCCAGAGCAAGCAAAGGACCCACGTCTGGGCATACCCTTGGACCCTTAACTCGAACGTAGCAAACAATACAAGGTGATGGAAGGAGTGTTGAAACTTTTAAAAAACTCACCATCCGTGAAGAGTTTTGAGGGAAAGGGCCCTGTAGTATTCACGTAGGTCTGGAGGCTCCCCAGGTTTGTCTAAGATGATAGAGAGGCTATCTCATTGATGGTGGAAGCATAGATTATGTTCACCTCCTCAAACACATTGAGTAGTTACTGTTTCTGAATCCCAACTCTGACTTATTGTGTAGTTCCTGCAGTTGAGCCCTATTAGAAAGACCCCATGTAATGCTACTTTAAATCTTTTATGATGAGCAGATTGTTTTTGATGGTTCAAAGTATTTGCTTTTTTGTTTTTTTTGCATTAATGGTTGGCTGCACCAACAATCGCTAGATTTTTGGCTTTGCTTTAATGCTGAGAGCAATAAAGTTCTTATCTTTTTTAGTGTCATGAAATGAGTAGACTAACCTTATGCTACACTTTTCAAAATTACTTTACCCAAAAAAGGCTGCTAAGCTCAGATATGCAATTAAGTGGCTGTTAAGGCATTTAACACCAATCACTACTGTCTGCTGCTCGCCACACATACTTTCCATTCTGTATGAATTCTAATTATTAACAAGAAAGTCTTCACTCATTTCAACCTCATTGGGCCCTGCCAATTCCATGTAGCTCTACTTTATACCCATGAAACAAGGTGCATTTGCCTGGTCATAACAAACTCACTTGGGTTGTTCCGATTAAAAATTGTATTATGTTTTCGCTGGATTTCCTTATTTCATGAACCACCTCTATAGAATATCTTCCTTCCCCATTCACCAATTAGTTGCTCCTTTGTCACATTAGTCTGTTACTTTCCAGCCACACGAGTGACTTGCTTCTTACAAATCTTTTTTTTTTTTTTTACACCATCATTCATTCTTACATATGTCATGCACTGGTTGGGAGGTAACCTTTGCATTGCATAGCGAAATCAGACATTTTGACTATTTAAAGCGGAAGTCTTAAAGTTACCAGCAAGATTTCTGAAAGTGTCTGAAGGCCATTGCAATAAAAAAATCTGGTCCCAGAAAAGGGATAGCCCTATAATCTACTTGAAATGTTGGCATATAAACTGTCTAAGAGGATAGATTATACTAACATTATTTCTAAGTACACGGATGTCTACAAAATAGTTAGTGCACATGGTATCTTACTCTAAAATGCATTGATAGCAATTTGAACTGATTTGATAGCTACCAGTTTTACTCCAGTAATTGTAACAAAATCATTCAAGTTGTAAACCTTATGCGTGCCCATTTCTAAGAGGAGCACTACAGTTGTAATTCATAAAAATCTTTTTTGAACCAGAAGGAATGCCAACATTTGGGATCATTTCCCTAGCTCTGCTTCTACCTCTTGCTGCAGGTTAGGACACTGGAACAATATGTGTCTTAACTACTTGCAAAACTTCCACAAGGGTTCCATTGTTATGATATGGACTATTGTTTTTAAAGACTGGTTCACAATAATGGAAATTTAAAATACATTATCTTGAATATTGCACATAAGATTGAAGCATTTTGATTGTAAAAAAGTAATGTTGGTATGATAAATGCCTAAGTGAGATTTCCCTTGTGGATAAACAGTTGAAAATCTATGCATTGTGAAACCATATCCAACTACATTTAAGAATTGCCTCAACTCTCAATGGAATGTCATGCCTTTTGTGTATATAACATAAATATGAATGCACATATGAGTTTTTGCTCATAGCTGGAGTGAATATGTGCTAAAACACCTTTGTTTGCTTTGCTAGTTATTATGGAACTATAAGCTAAACCTGACAACTGATCCAAAATTTGAGTCCGTGGCACGTGAGGTCTGCAAGTCTACCATCATAGAGGTGAGCAATTCCATAAAACTGTCATGAATTGTGCTTGTGGGTGCTGAGTGTGAAGCAGACATTTAGTGAACGTGTGCTTTGTCATTATTTTGGAACTCTATGGGTGACGTTCTCAAGTATGCTATTGCTCCAGAATGAAAAGCTCCCTGTGATATTGCATGGGGTGTTTTCAGTTTTTGGTGATGGCAGACGCTGGTTTGCCAAGTGTGTCGCATTGCTGTCCTTTGTGCAGGGGGTCTCTGGTTGAGATAATCTGGCTGTTTTGATATTGTGAGGTTCCAATTCTTTGTGGTGGTTCTGAGACTGTCTAGTTGTCATTAACTTGCTCCAGTGTTGCGAAGGAGAGCTGGGTTTTTGGTGCTTTCTTTTGAAGTGCCTTATAGAACATTCATAAAAGAGAAGCTGTGGTTCTTGGAGTGCAGCTTTATTTGAGACCTAATTTTCCCATTATTGATTTCAGTAAAAATGAGTTTGTTCTTCGGTGTGAGATTGTAGGCCGTGCCATAGAAAATTGCTTGCACCAACCCCAACAGACCATTACAATATTGCAAAAGTAGTCTTAAGCTCATTTAAGCAACACCTTTTCAGAAAAATGTCCACTTTTCAACAGATCAAAGAATGTGCAAATGAGCCACCTGGAAAGGGCTACCTGGTGTCCTGCTTGGTTGACCATCGAGTGAATATCACAGAATACCAGTGCCATCAGTATATCACCAAGATGACTGCTATCATTTACAGTGACTATCGTCTGATATGTGGCTTTATGAACGACTGCAAGAATGACATCAATAAACTGCGATGTGGCAGCATTCGCCCTGGCGAGAAGGTACTGCTTCATACATTTAAACATTATTTTTGTGTTCTTGAGGTTGTAGTTAAGTTAATCATTTGATTGGTTTCAGATTTTGTGTTAATTAAAACGACCATTTAGATCGCATTGTAAAAACCTTTAGTTAGACCATGATCATGAGCACATAGAGACTATTAGAAAATTACCAGTTAAACATTTATTGAAAAATAAATACAATTATAGTTTGAACATTGAGAAGAGGCCCTGATTTCATTTACTTATGTTGAACATCTAATGTACAACAGATTCCTTCAATAAAATGAGGCCATTATTTTTAGAGGAAGTCCAAGAATGTGGCAAGTGTGTAGCTTTTGCCTTATGTCAGCTTTATATTCCAAGGCTTTCATGTGTGCATGCAGTTGTCTGTAGCAGGTACTATTAATGAGAAAACGGAAAGCCCCTAAAACAACTAAAGTCCCAGTTAAAACAAAAAAAAATTGGAAACCTGCGGGGGCTGGTGCTCTCATAGATGGGGACAGAATCACTAGCTTCGATGATATTGATCATTTAATTGAGGAAGTAGAGACTATGCTGAACGTTGAAACATCTAATGCTAAAAATAAAACAAGCTCTGCAAAAGTACCTGAATTTTTTAAGAGTGA
The DNA here is from genome assembly GCF_964261635.1 of Lissotriton helveticus. Lineage (NCBI taxonomy): Eukaryota > Metazoa > Chordata > Amphibia > Caudata > Salamandridae > Lissotriton > Lissotriton helveticus. The sequence goes on from NC_136073.1 coordinate 679,207,374, forward strand.
AAACCACGATTAAATCAAATACTGCCCGCAGAAACTAAGGCAGTTTGCATAAAACCGCATTGGTACTTTAAGCACCCTTGACTTAGCAGTTGCAATTGGTAATGAAGCGAGAGGCCTTTACTTGTGAGCATTTGTCAAAACCTAACCGGCTGCCACTGTCTCCCAAAATAAACATTGTTCCTAACATCTCTTGCCTTAATAGGTTTGCTCTGGTAGCTGATACAGGGACAATCTGAGTCTTCGCCCACACGTCAGACACAGATCATAGCTCGTGTCTCACCTATAGTTAACAGAACCCATACAGATTTAAATGTTGATACTTCTCAGCCATCTACAGACACTGGTGACCTGCTTATTCTGCACAGCAAACTGGATACCTTGAAGTATTTAATTGTTTCTTTAATTGAAAGAATTAGAAAGATGAAAGCAGTTCTATCAGCAATTGCTCCTGCAAATACTCCTGTAAGCGAGGGGCTTCAGAAGGGGTCTTGATTTGGTAAGAATCTTGCTGTCGGGGAGCCCCCAGATCTTTCGGCTCTGATGAAGTGTCATCCTTGCGCCCAGCATATAAATATTATTTAGGCAAACCAAGCAAAGTGTTCAGGCACCAAACCTATGCACAGTTTATATCAACAGATTACAGCCCCACACAGTTGACAGAATAATGTGGATTCTAAATTTCTCGTGCCCCCTGACAAGCCTTTTGAATGCTTATATGGCCCAAGACAGTCTTTTGTATGTTGCAGTGATGGCCCACTGTTGGGCCAACCCTTGGAGTATGAGAAACCACTTTCATCAAGCATCTAGACAGGCACCACCTTCACAGTTCTTGGAGAGACCCTCCTATCCAGATCATATTGAAGTTCCCAGGAGGGTAGTTTATTTGACTTATGCACTGGATCAGGGTGAAGCGTAATTGTCTCTTTGTAATATGGTCTGACATTGAATATGTGAGATGGTGTGATGTGGGCTCGGCAATTTCTGATTTTATTCTAGTTTAATTTAATAATGAGACGCTGGATGAAGGCCTTATAAATCATGAACTTCATACTTGCCATCTCCATGGACCTCCAGCTTCTGATATAAGCTTAAATTGTCTCCCCTGACTACTCAGTTCACTTCTAATAACTTAAGGCACCCCCTCTACTCAAGGTTCCATATGCCACAATCTGCTGCCGGACCAGACGTATCCGGCCTGAATACAAACAACTGACTAAGGCATCACATCCATCCCGCTGCACTGGACGATTGGATTAGGATTGTTCTCTTCCAGGGCATCCTCATCAATAGTCATAAGCATTAGAATATTCCCCGGAAACACTATCATATGTGCTATATATGAGCTTCGTAGGACGCACACTGCAGCGGGCCCCCCTCTGGTTAACGTTGACTGTTCACACTTGCACGCAGATTTCAAATTGTTTTGCCTTACGCGTTTCGAGACCTCTCGTCTCTCATCAGAGGCAGCTCATTACATATGAGTGACGTGTTGCTCTTCTTTGAATAGTTCTCACACAGTTCTGATTGGATCTCCGCCCACGGTGGGACGTTCTTTATCCTCGTTGCAGCACAGTGCATGCTGATCTCACGAGTGCAGAAGAGTAACAAAGCATCACGCTATCTCCCTTAAGTAGGTGTCACTCGCATGTATTAGATAAGAGCATTGCATTTCCCTTCGTCGGGTTCTGGATGCGCGTGTGAATTTCATTAGTCTGGCTCGCTGCACTGCATATTGCCGGAATGGTTTCCAACCACAGCCTCTTTTCCTTATAAAGATGGTGCTATCCTACCACGGCGGGGCCGCCGTGCAATAATAGTATTCACCAAATGCCTGGATTTGATATATTACGGCCAGCCTGGGTCGTGGAGAGCGAACTGCCGTGAAATTAAACACACGGACTGCATTTGGAATAACCAAGTCACCTTCAAATATAAAAAACGGGCCCTCCTCTCAACACCCACTGGAGGGTGAAAGCTGTGGAAAGAACAGGATTACTGACACACTTCGGGAAAGGTGAACGAACATTGCACCACAAGTCCCAGCATACCTGCAGGCTGCACATCTAAGTCAGTCCACCTGGCGGCAGGTACTGTGAAATTAAATGAGGAACTTGTCACGAGGCAGCCGTCACAATCAGTTCGAGTCCGTGATCAAGAGGCAGGCAGCCTCGAAACGCGTAGGACTTTAAAGCGAGAATATTGAAAGGAATGCAGGTTTTTCATGAATAAACTGACCACTTAGGAAAAGAAGAAGTGAGTCCCACTTGTGTTATTGTGAGCGCCTCCAAAGCTAATGGCAACTTATCTGTTGATGAGATATATATATATATATATATATATAATATATTTTTGCTGCCAAAATCACAATAGAGCTGGATTATGCTGTAAAGAATTTCCACCATACATGAAACATATGCATTAGAAACATGAAACACAACATCAAAGATTGTTTTGAATCTGTTTGTGCTGAAAAAGCAGTAGAAATTCTTATTATATCCTGAAAGCATAGAAAGCTTCCAGGCTGCATTGCAAACACACAGTCTGAAAAGACTGAAAAGCTAACCTGTAGCTGCATGCTACAAAAAACTGACACCGTGCCTTTAAGGCACTCATGACCCCCAGTATCCCATCATGCCTCAGGGGTGACAGTTGGGTCAGTTGTTCTTTCCGGCTCCTTCAGGAAGGATCCTGGTTCCACAGCTCCACTCTTTTTCTGTTTTCTGACAGAAAATTCTCTGTCTACATTTTTTTTTAAATTTATGTATTATTTTCCAAAAGAAATACAGAAATAAAGAGAAGTATACAAATTCAAAATACAATGTTGTTTCATAAGGTGTCACTCTAGTCGCAATCATTACTTGTACAATCTTTCGAACATACTCGAAATGCATGGCCAAGATGGAGAGAGAGGCCCACAGTGAGGAAACATATCTACCGCAAACATTTAAGGCAGCATTACCACTCAACGTTCCCATTCGTGTATGTGTCATTTGCAATTCCCCACAACAGCGAGGCGCCTGGACAAAGGGGGGCAGGGAGACCCCACAAAGTGTGCATCGAGACAATGGTCAACATCAGGGTACCCCCACATCCCTCAACCAATACCCTCAGGGGCCATCGCAGGTGTAGAGGTGCGTTGACTACTCTCAATGGTGCCTGCTATATACGCGCGGTATGGGCCCCAAATGTCGACTGGCCTGGATGTGGTAGGGACCATGTCTGAGTATTCTGTACTGTTAATATTGCAGTGTGCCATGCTCCGGAGCCAGGAGCTGTGTAGCGGGGGTCGTCGGTCGCACCATCTCAGTGCAACTTCTCGCTTGGCTAGCAGAAAACTCAGTGCCGCCAGTCTGCGCACTGACTTTGGAAATTCAGCCACGTATCCCAGGAGAGCGATCTCCGGGATCGGGGCCAGGGTTAAGTTAAGCATGTCACTGAGTGTGCTGTGTACTCGGGACCAATATTCATGCAACTTAGGGCAGGTCCATGAAAGGTGAGCGAAATCTGCGAATGGTCCACCGCATTTGGGACAGGCATGAGATCTTGATGGGTCTATCCTATGTAGTCGCGCTGGTGTGAAGTACAGCCTACGCAAAAACTTAAAATGTAAAAGTTTGTGTTTGCTATTGATAGACGTTTTTGGTCGTTCTGCAGTACCACTGCCATTGATCATCCGAGATGGTGTACCCCAAATCTGTCTCCCAAGCAGCACGTACCACCTGATCTCGAGAGGGGAGGAGGTCGCAGCACATCTGATACAACTTAGAGACCAAGTGTGCGCCCGATGGGTGCTGTATGATGAAAGTGAGGGGCGTCATCTCTTCGGGGGGGAGGGGGAACGAGGAGAATGAAGCGCGTAGCAAGGAGCGCAGTCTGGTTAGAACAAATGAGTCCATGAACGTCCTCTCGGTAAAACGGGCATCCTCAGTCAGTGTGAAAGCATGACCTTCCGGGAACAGATCCCCGACGGTTGTTATGTGGAACTTGGTCAACGTTTGTCGCACCACTGTCTCCCCAGTTCTGTTTTCTACATTTTTAACCTTACTTCGACATTTTTCATCTAGTCATGTAGGTTTTCTCTTGTTGGTTGGCATTTTCATCTTGATATGCCTTCCCTTTTTGACAAGTGCCCTTCTTGTGGCAAGAAGAAGGCAAAGACGGACAGCCATGAGGTATGCATCCTTTGCCTACCTGAAGAACATGACCCTAGGACCTGCCCTCACTGCGAGTCCCTGTCATCAAGAACTTTGAAAGACCGGGGGAGAATTAGAGTCTATGGCCTAGGCCATAGGTCTTCTAGAGGGAGATCCCCAGCCAAGAAGTGCTCCAAGAGGTCCAGAGAACCTTCAAAGGGCGGGTCTTCTCGTCCTGCAGCTTCAGCGTCGGGCTCGGCGCTGAGAAAGGAGCAACCGGTGGGTCATTCTTCAAAAAAACGACATTTATCACCGTCGACGACGGGCTCGCCATCAACAAGAACCGGTATGTCGTCGTTGAGATGTCAAGACCCTCCGCCATCGTCAACTCGGCGTCGCGAGATAAGACCCCTCTGCCGTCGTCAACCAGGCGGCGATCGGCGTCGAGGGGCGTTACACCTCCGCCGTCGTCAACCAGGCGACGACCGGCGTCGAGAAGTGTGACTCCTCCGCCGACGTCAACCAGGCGACGTTCGGCGTCGAGGGGTAAGGAGCCTCCGCCTTCGTCGTCGTCCCGACGTTCGGCGTCGAGAGCTGGCTCACCGTCGTCGCAGGCTAAGCGACCGACGTAGAGAGCCCCAAGTCCTCCACCGTCGACAACCAGGCGTCGATCGGCGTCGAGGAGGAGATCTTCGTCAACGTCACGTCGACGTTCGGCGTCGAGGGCGACCAATACCCCTCCGCCGACGTCACGTAGACATTCGAAGTCAAAGGCAGCTCCGTCGTCAGCCACAACGCCGCTCGACGTCGAGAGACCATTCCTCACGTCGTTCGCCGTCGAGGCATACGACGTCGAGATCGCCTGATCCACCGGCGCCACAGAGACAGTTGGCGTTGAAGGAAAGGACTCCGTCGACGGTGGGGCAGCACCAGTCGACGTCGGGAGGTCATCATCGCTCGGAGTCAAGGCATGCGCCTTCTGAGCATTCGACGTCGAGGCGCCATGAACGGTCCAGATCGACGTCGAGACACCATGAACGAAGATCCAGGGATGGTTCAGTGATCCTAGTGACTGAATCAGCCTCCCATCACTCTTCTGGTTCTTCCAGATCAAGATCCAGAAGTCCTGCCCGCAGATCTAGAAGTCCTGCCCGCAGACCTCCCACTGATGGTGTGCAGTTGTCTCCCAGATGGAATATGCCTCTGCACAATTGGCGAGACTCAGGTGCTACAAGAAGGCTGCAGGAATACGTCAGCCCAGTACACAGATCTCCTCTGCAAAGACTGGTCGAGGAAGTAGACAGTCGCAGCCCTCCCAGGCGCAGAGAAAGATCACCTGTGAGGCGAGCTGCATCTTGTTCTCCTGCACGAGAAGAACGCACAGGGAGGTCTCACGAGAGGAGGTGCGATCGTTCCCCTAGACGGGAGGTATCCGCCAGAAGATCTCGCGAAAGAAGGGCTCGAACACCAGCTACTTCTCCTACCTCCTCTACCCGCTCTTCCATACGGGATTACTCTTCCACTTTGGTTGATAGCCCTGTCTCTAGGGTTTCCCTGGTGGACGATATCAACACCTATCATGATGTCTTACAGAGGGGGGCACTGAAATTAAACATCGAGCTGTCTGTGCCACAGGTCTCCACGACAGTGATCTTTGAGACTCTTCACCAAAAGTCGGGGTCTCGTCCAGTGCTACCGTTGGTCCCAGGGATCATGGATCCTGTCAATGATGTGTTCCTGGCTCCAGCATCGGCAAAAGCGGTGCCGGCTCGCATCCAAAAGAAGTATAAGGCCGCACCCTCTGACCCGATCTTTGTGAAAGCGGACCCGCCCGCCGACTCAGTAGTCGTGGCGGCGGCACGAAAGACCCACTCAGTCTCTCCCTCCTCCTCAACTCCTCCTGATAAGGACAGCAAGTTGCAAGACTCGTGGGGCCACAAGGTCTGCAGTTCTGCTGCTTCGAAGCTGAAGGTTTCTAGCGCGGCTGCGCTTTTAGGCAGGTACGATAGAGCCTTATGGGACTCAATGGAGCGTTTTAAATCAAAATTGCCTAAGGAGGACCAACAAGACTTTGAGGAGACCCTGACGGAAGGAAGTCTGGTGGCTAACCAGATAGTTAGCACTGCTGCAGACGGAGCAATACTGGCAGGACATTCATATGCCCATGGAGTATGTGCCAGACGTTCTTCGTGGGTGCGCCTGACTGCCCTCAAGCCTGATGCGCAGCAGCGCATTCTGAACCTCCCGTTTACCGGAACATCTCTCTTCGGCCAGCACACGGACGACGAGATGAGTCGGATGAAAGCCGAGCTCGACACCGTCAAGGCAGTCGGCTTAGAAAAAAAGGAGGAGTTTAAACGCCGTTTCAAGTCCAACAGCGGCAGAGGGGCTCAACAGAGGGTTCAAACCCCTCAGTGGTCCCAAAATAAGACCCAGGGCAAAACCCAGTTTCGGGGTGGTAAAGCCAACCGAGGTAGAGGTCACCAGCAGTCCTCTACCTCTACGAGAGGAGGAAAACCATGAGCACTGGCTTCCTCTAGCGCCGTTGTCCACTCCAGTGGGAGGAAGTGTTTCAAAACATCTGGCAGAGTGGGGCAGCATCACGAACGATCAGTGGGTGCTGAATACACTGCGCAATGGATATGCTCTTCGTTTCCGTGCGCCTCAACAGGACATTCCCCCAAAGAAATCTTGTCCGCACCAACTCGATCTGCTCCGAAAAGAGGTGAAGGCTCTTCTCTTAAAACGAGCTATAGAAGAGGTGCCTCCCTCACAAAGGGGAAAAGGAGTCTACTCCAGATACTTTCTTGTCCCCAAAAAGGATCAGGAAAACAAGTTCCGGCCTATCCTGGATCTTCGTGTTCTGAACAAGAACATAGTCAAGGAGAAGTTCCGCATGCTTGCTCTTCACCAAATATGTCCACATCTGCAAGTGGGAGATTGAATGTGTTCGATGGACTTGCAAGATGCCTACTTCCACATTCCAATTGCCATGCGACATCGGGAGTTCTTAAGGTTTCTGGTGGGCAGCAAACACTACCAGTACAGGGTCCTGCCTTTCGGGCTAAAGTCCGCGCCGAGAGTCTTCACCAAGTGCATGGCAGCGGTGGCAGCCTGCCTGCACAAAAGAGGACTTTTCGTCTATCCCTACCTGGACGAATGGCTCCTAAAAGGCCCATCTCCTCATCAGGTAGAGAACGACTTTCACCTTTGCCTGCTACAATTGCACAGGCTCGGCCTCCACGTCAACATGGAGAAGTCAGTACAACTACCGACCCAATCCATTCACTACCTGGGCTCCGTTCTGGATACAAAATTGGGAAAAGCGTATCCTTCGGAGGAGAGACTATTTTCTATGCAGCAAAAGTGCGGAGTTCTACTAGAGTCCCAGAATCCAACAGCGCCTCAGGTAGTGTCTCTGCTGGGTTCCATGGCGTCCTGCATCTTCCTGATCCCTCACGCCAGGCTGAGGATGCGACCTTTGCAGCAGGCTCTGGAGGATCAAATGGGATTAGTCGACGGGGCTCTGGGAAGACCGGATCTATCTTTCCCAGGTGACGAAGACCTCCATCAAATGGTGGACTCATCCTCGCAACCTTCTGGTGGGAGTACCTTTTCACCAACCTCTCCCGACAGTCTATAGTCACAGACGCGTCTCTCCAAGGCTGTGGAGCACACATGGGGTGTGTGCAGATTCAAGGAAGGTGGTCAGCAAAAGAACAGACCTACCATATCAACATGCTGGAGCTTCGAGCAGTCCATCTGGCTCTAAAGTCCTTCCTTCCTGCACTCTAATCACACTCAGTTCTGATACAAACGGACAATACGACGACCATGTTCTACCTGAACAAGCAGGGCGGAACTCGGTCGCGTCCTCTTTCTCTGGAGGCACAAGCCATATGGCACTGGCTGCTTGCCCGGAACCTCACAGTAGTGGCGGTGCACCTCCCAGGAGAGCTAAATATCAAGGCCGACGCACTCAGCAGACACTTAGAAAATCAGCCAGACTGGGTCCTGCACGACGAGGTGGTGGCAGACCTCTTCCATCGCTGGCGTCATCCAGAAATCGATCTGTTCGCGGACGACGACAAACTCAAAATGCCACGCCTTCGCGTCCAGATTCCACTGTCCAGGGACAAGGGGGAATGCCCTTTTGATGGACTGGTCAGGGACATTTGCTTACGCATTTCCTCCTCTGCCCCTGATTCCGAAGGTGGTGTCCAAACTCATCAGATCCAGCATGACCATGATCCTGGTAGCCCCGGACTGGCCTCGGCAGTGGTGGTACCCGGACCTTCTACAGCTGTCGGTGCTTCCACCCAGGAGACTGCCCTGCAGGCCGGACCTGTTGACCAAGATGGGGGGGGGGGGGGGAGGATTCTTCATCCCAACCTTCCCTCACTGCACTTAACAGCATGGCTCCTGAGGTCCTACAATACGGACATTTAAATTTGCCACCTGATTGTATGCACATTTTAAAGGAAGCGAAACGACCCTCCACAAAAACGTCTTATGCGGTTAAGTGGAAGAGGTTTTTTCTTTGGTGCAGAGAACGTCACTTTGATCCCTCATCAGCACAGGAGGAGGGGATTCTGCCTTACTTGTTGTACTTAGCAAGATCTGGTCTTAAATATGCTTCGATCAGGGTGCACCTCTCGGCCATTACGGCTTATAGGAAGTCTCCTACTCAGCCCTCTTCTTCCAGATGGAGGTGGTCAAGGACTTCTAACAGGGGTTGAAGAAAGTGTACCCCCCTGTTAGAAACCCTTCTCCTCCGTGGGAATTAAACCTAGTGTTGTCTAAGTTGATGCCCCCCCCCCCTTTGAACCCATCCACAGATCTTCCTTGCAACACCTATCGTGGAAGGCCGCTTTTCTAGTTGCAATTACATCAGCGCGCAGAGTAAGTGAGATACAGGCGCTGTGTACAAAAGAACCCTACACTGTTTTCCATCACAACAGAGTAGTCTTAAGGGCGCATCCATCCTTTTTACCTAAGGTTGTCTCTGATTTTCATATAAATCAGTATTTCTCTTCCTTCTTTTTTCCCAAACCCTACGACCCCGGCTGAGCGGTCGCTGCACTCTTTAGATCTCAAGAGTCCTTAAATTTTATTTGGAAAGGACCAAAGAAAGTAGGAAGACGGACCAATTGTTTATCAACTACGGTCCACTGAGGACGGGCTTTCCAGCTGCCAAAAGATCCATCTCCAGATGGATCGTCTCCTGTATTAAATTGGCTTATCAGCTTGCAGGCAAGCCCTTACTTTTGTCACCTAAAGCACACTCTACTAGGGGGAAAGCGGCAACAGTAGCTTTCCTGCATGATGTCCCTATGTCAGAGATTTGCAAGGCTGCAACCTGGAGATCAGTTCATACCTTTACAAGGCATTACTGCCTAGAATCTGATTCCAGGACTGATACTAAAGTAGGACAAGCCTCTTTGAGGAATCTATTTGGGTAGCCTGCGGCCAGTACAAGCTTAGTTTTTCTAGGCGTAGTAATGTTATTACTGTATTGTTACTCCTTTGCCCGCAGGGAGATGAGGTGAGGCTCGCTATTCTATTCTAATGCTTGGGACTATTGATGAGGATTCCCTGGAAGAGAAGGATTAGTTACTTACCTGTAATCCTAGTTCTCTTCCAGGGGTATCCTCATCAAAGTCATAAGCAACCCTCCCGCCTCCCCGGGCAAAGGATCTTAATTAATTTGGAGATATTGTTAACCTATTTGTTTCCATGGTTTTTCAGTCTCCGAAAAGAACTGACCCAACTGTCACCCCTGAGTCATGATGGGATACTGGGGGTCATGAGTGCTTTAAAGGCACGGTGTCAGTTTTTTGTAGCATGCAGCTACAGGTTAGCTTTTCAGTCTTTTAGACTGTGTGTTTGCAATGCAGCCTGGGAGCTTTCTATGCTTTCAGGATATAATAAGAATTTCTACTGCTTTGTCAGCATTAAAACAGTTTCAAAACAAGCTTTGATGTTGTTTTTCATGTTTCTAATGCATATGTTTCATGTATGGTGGAAATTCTTTACAGCATAATCCAGCTCTATTGTGATTTTGGCTGCAATTGCTTGTTTATATATATATGTGTGTGTGTGTGTGTGTGTGTGTGTGTGTGTGTGTGTGTGTGTGTGTGTGTGTGTATATATATATATATATATATATATATATATATGTATATGTATATATATGTATATATATGTATATATATGTATATATATTACTGGCGATAGCGAGTAGGTATATATAGTTAGGATTGTTTTCCATAGGGAAATCGCAACATTCTATTGGGAATAACTTTGGCGCCGGTTGAGGAATCTTCCTGAAATTTTCCTTAACTTTGGCTCGCGGCGCTCCGCTCCTTCCCTGAATATATATATGTATGTGTATATATATATATATATATATATATATATCTATATATCAAAAACCAAACTTCTTCTATGACAGAAGCGGCCGACACATGCTCAGTGCGGTAAGAGACCTTTAATTGCCAGTATTATCATCAGCGCACAACACAAGTATTTAACAGCGAAACGCTAGGCAGATGCGTTTCAGGCATTGGCCTTTCTTCAGTGCCCATTTCACTACTGTGTCCACATTGCACCTGGGGGCCTGTTTAAATGTCTGTTAGTCCACTCCCATCGGAGTCATTTGGAACGCCCCCTGCTCTTGGTTGCAAAAAAGCGCAAATCCCTGCTCCTGTCCCCTCCGAGTTTTGTAGAAGCCGCTGCAGGAACCCAGATACAGTGATTAGGCTCCCGAACACCATGTGGTGCCCCACCTTACTGGCCACGGTCACAAAATTCGCAGGACAGCTTCACTGGGAGGCATAATTGGAAAGTCTCTCAAACACGCACCTAATTCCCAAATCATTAATATATATATTACTTACTGGCGATAGCGAGTAGGTATATATAGTTAGGATTGTTTTCCATAGGGAAATCGCAACATTCTATTGGGAATAACTTTGGCGCCGGTTGAGGAATCTTCCTGAAATTTTCCTTAACTTTGGTTCGCGGCGCTCCGCTCCTTCCCTGAATATATATATATATATATATGTGGGGCACATATGATAGTGTTTCCGGGGTCCCGCGCATGGGCGGAAATATTCTAATGCTATGACTTTGATGAGGATACCCCTGGAAGGGAACTAGGATTACAGGTAAGTAACTAATCCATAATGCACAACCAGCTGATTAACATTCTACAGACATGTGTGAACCACAAGTAAACTTTTCTATGATCTCATGGAATTTGCCTGGGGATAAAATCCAAATTAATTGAGACTGAAAGGTCATCTTATATAGGCGATTATGATGTATGCGTGTTCCAAGAAACCTGGGCAGTGAACAAAGTGTCTGTTAATAGTTTTACATCATATTGTGAGGAAGCTAAACCCCAGGGAAACATGTCCCGGCTGCTGGTGGGTTGTTAATATTAGTGAAAAGTATTGTTTTGTGTTTGCATTAGTTGGTGGTTGACTCCCCTGATTTAATGGGAGTCTCTTTTAGGGTTCTTTCCTGTTTGTTTATTGTATTATTTAGCGCTTATGTAAGGCCGGCTCCTGCCAGCTACGACTCACTTGTTTTGGCTCTTCTTGAGAAGCTTGTTGAACTTCACCAACATAATGCAGAAGTAACAGTGGAGGGTGAGTTTAATGCACCTCTTGAACCTTCACCGTACTTCAATGTGTTAGTAGAACAGGACGATGAACAATGGACTATACCTCACTTAGTTGGTAACCATCTGTATTATTTCACTAACACAGCCCTCCAGCTAACATCCACGACTTTTGATTGGGGGTTTAAGGCCTGTAATGGACGCACTTGATCCGATTCCGATAGGGTACCTACCTTTAAAAGAGGTACCTATACGAGTGTTATAGATTGTCCTATTAGATGCAAGGCTCTGGCCATTGCTTGTTGACTTGAAATTTGAAAACTGCATGGATAGCAACCACAACCTTCTGATTACACTTTTTTCCGGAGATGTTCTTGGGGGTGTTTTGATCACTTGTCACACTGTTGTCCCAGAACCTATCCTAATGAATAATTATAGGAGTGTTTCTTGGCCAATTATATGTTTAATCATTGATCATATGCTACATTCTGAGATATAATATTATTATGTAGCCTTTCTATCAGACTATAAAGACCTTCCTGCCACTGAAATCCCTATCCTTGAGCTACGTGAAAAGTTTTTTAAAATAAACTACAAGATCTTTTTTTAAGAAGTTGGTCATAAGCAAAAATCGTGTTTGATGATAACAAACAAATGGATTAACTCTGAGTGTTCACTTTAAAAAAGATTGTTAAAGAGCTGTTAAATGGCGCATACCCCCAGAGGTTGTATCGGCCTGGTGAAATTACAATGTGGCTTTTGCAAAAGTTAGGAGCAATTTGGGAAGAACATAATTGGCAAGACTTGCTGCATGCTGTTAAATGGAACTATTGCAAATCATTTTGACATATAATATCCCACAAAAGCATTGACAGGGTAAACACCTTCCACTACAAAATTCAACCAGAGAGATGGATTGCACACTATTCTACCCTGTATACTCAAGTTGAGTCTGATGGCCTTCTAGTTTGCTCAAAATCTAGAATTTCTCCCAAGGACCCACGCAAGGCTAATACACAAGAGGGAAGTGTAATACTTTTACTGCTATAAACCGCTTAAAATCAGCAAAAGCTCCTGGTCCTGATTAAATACCTGGCGATTTGTTAAAATCTGAGTCCCAAGTCTGGATTAGCTTCATTAATCTTTTATTGAACACCATTGCAGCACGGAGGGGAAATCTCGGAGTCCTGGAGGGATGCTAAGATAATTCTGGTCTATAAGCAGAGCGATGCCTGCAGTCCATCTGAATATAGGCCTATACGCCTTATTGACACTTTGCAGAAGGTATTTGCAGGGCAAGTCATTGATAAATTGCAAAACTGGATAGATGAAGAGTGCAACTTGTTTACACTTGAGGCTGGGTTCCGTATGAAAACTACCATCTCCAATCAAGTTTTTAAGTTTGCCCTTTTGCATTGGAAGTATGTACTGCTGAAAAAACAATGTATATGTGGCTTTTGTAGATCTGCACTCTATATTTAATATTGTTCCTTTTGAGAACTTATGAAGAGTTTTATGTGAAATGGGAGCTCCTGAGAACTTGATTATTCTTATTGCAAGAATGCATGATATGAACTACGCTGAGGTCTGCTGGGTCAGGCAGGGCAAATTGACTGACCCTTGAAACCCATTGTACTAAGCCACATGTGCAGCACTTTTGGAGCTGAAATATGGTGCTATGCTGATCTCCAGAAGCTGTCCATAGCAGAGAATATTCTTGCTATATCATTTATTATAGTTCTAGCTAATTCTCCTCTTATTCCCCTTTTTTATGAGTATTGCTGGAACATCTGACATGGCTCAACTGAAGCCCCAGATGTACTGGGTACGTCTCTGGTCCATACCAGAGTTGATAGATTATAGGGACTCTCTTAGGGAATTGATGAAAATGACCAGTGCAATGAAAGTTCCCTGGTTCAACTTTGTATCACGCTGGATCTGAAAGAGACACGTTAGTATTAGATTCCTTACCTTAGAATACCCCCAGGCGTCAGACTGGATCCGGAAATGTTTGCGTAGCAGTACCCTTGCGCGTCGGTAGGCGTCGGCTGCGGCTCCGCGTCCGTCGTCTGTGTCGTGGGCGCCGTGATGACGTCGTCGGAGTACTTAGACGCCGCCTCCGCGTGCTGACGTCAGTTCGTCTTTTTTCCGCGCCAGCAAGCGCAGATCTGGAAAAAGCAGTAACCCTAGTCATTTTTTGACTAACTTTTTTTATCACTTTTGATTGTTTCTCGAAGTCTTTCGACTCCGAACGATGCCGTAGGGATGCCCGGCTTTAAGCACTGCGATGATTGCGACCGCCTGATGTCGGTCACGGATCCTCACCGTGTGTGTTTTATCTTGTCTCGGCGTCGACCACGACAACAAGCCCTGCTCCGACTGCCGGGCCCTCTCTACGAAAGCCAGGCGGGAGCGGTCCCGCAGGCGACTCGAGCTCTGGCAGTCGGTCCCGCGCCGCGAGAGGTCCCGATCCCATGGGAGGTCGAGGGACAGGTCGCGGGCTCGGAGCCACCACAGTTCGAGGGTAGGCCGCACTCCTCCGGGTCGAAGTCATCGTCAGGTAAGAGGCACAAGAAGTCCAAGCGGCGTCATCTCTCTTCGGACTCCCCCCGACGCTCGCGCAATGCGGCCGGGGGTTCGGGTGACACCAACCACGCGGCTCCGACGGAGTCGCAGGCGCCGCGTCCAGCCCCATACCCTACGGTCCCTGGGCTTCACGCGTCGCAGGAGATAGAGCGCTTCCTCATGGCCATGAGGAAACTCTTTCCTCCGACGGGCTCCGCAGCGCCTTCGGGCCCAGCGGACCCGTCTGGGACCCCTAGCGGGTCGGGGGGATCTGCCCCGACGCCGTCGGGTGCTTCGGCCCCGACGCCGCCGACGCCTTCGGGCCCGGCGCCGCAGGTTCCCGTTATCCCGGCGCCGCAGGGTTCAGCGGCCCCGGTGCCGTCGGCGCCTTCGGGCCCGGCGCCGCGGGACGCCGCTGGCCCCCCTTCGGGATCTGGTTCGTCGCCGGTGGACCTTACGACCTCCCTCAGGCGCCGTCCTCGGGCGGCGCCGTCCCCGGTTCCACCTTCGTTCCTGTTCAGACGTCGGAACGGCCCCGATGGGCGCCGCTCCAGACGTCGTTTGGTGAGTTTTAATTTTATGAACAGGCCCCATTAGTTGAGAACCCTGGGTTTCAGGAGATGGGCGATGAAGAGGACTGGGAGGGGTCTGAGGACCCTCTGACCAGGGAGTGTCAGTCTCATGAGGACCTGACAGGTGACCTTGGGGTTGCCAGTGGTCTGGACACTTCGCCGGACACTGTCTTTGTCTCCCCTCCTACCAAGGCTTCGGAGGAGGGGGCAACATATAGTGTGGTGCTGATGAGGGCTGCCAAGGCCTTGGGCCTTGAGCTCCCCATCGCGGCCGTGAGGACTAACCTCCTCACTGAGGTCCTTAAACCGCAGTCAAGCTCGGCCGAGCCTCTGCTGCCCTTTAATGAGGCCTTGACCGACGTTCTTCTGGGCACTTGGTCCAAGCCCGCTACGGGTTCGCCCGTAGATAGGAACGTGGCCAGACGCCACCGCCCAGCCCCGGGCGACCCATGTTTTCTGTCCTCCCACCCTTCCCCCGAGAGCCTGGTCATCCAGGCCTCCAATTCCCAGACCGCATTCCCGTCGGCTCCGCCTGACAGGGAATCCAAGAGGTATGAGCAATACGGCAAGAAGGTATTCTCCTACCTGAGTCTGGAACTGCGGTCTTCCAACACCGCATGCCTCTTGGGACTTTACACCCACTCTGTGTGGGATAAGGTCGCGGAGGTGCTGCCAGAGTGTCCGTTGGAGGTACGGGCCAAACTCGGCCAAGCCCTTGTGGAGGGCCGGGATGCAGCCAAATATTCCATCAGGTGTGGGCTGGATACCACCGACTCGCTGGGTAGAGCGATGGCAACGATGGTGGCGGTCAGACGCCACGCCTGGCTGAGGTCCGCCAACTTTTCGGCAGATGTCCAGAACACACTCATGGACATGCCGCTCGATGGCCGTCGCCTCTTTGGCGACAAAGCAGACCATGCGCTTGAGCGCTTTAAGGACTCCAGGGCTACGGCCAAGTCCTTGGGCCTCTCGGGCCCGCGCCAGCAATCGGCTGCTTTTCACTCCTTTCGTGGCCCCGGGAGGGGTGCGCCCACACGCGCCGCCAGCCACGCTCCGCAGGGCAATACCCAACGCGGTGGCGGCCGTGGGAACCGCCGTCCGGGCGGTCGGGGGCAACGGCAAGGTCAGTCCACAACTTCCCCCGCAGCATCCGCCTCAAAACCCTCCTAGTCCGTGCTTTCAGGCCCATATGACGCCAGTGGGGGGCAGGGTTCGCCATCACCACCTCCACTGGCGCACTGTGCCATCGGACAGGTGGGTGCTGCAAATCGTCCGAAGGGGCTACTCCCTCCCCTTCGAGGCGACTCCTCCAGCCATGCCACCGCAAACCCACCGTGTATCGGGGGATCATTTGCGACTTCTGCAGGAGGAAGTTACGGCCCTCTTGGCCAAGGGGGCCATCGAGCGCGTTCCTGGGCCAGAAGTAGGGTGTGGTTGCTACTCCCACTACTTTCTGGTACCCAAGAAGGGCAAAGGGGGCCTACGCCCTATCTTGGACCTAAGGAACGTCCACTGCTTCCTTCGGAAGGAGAAGTTCAAGATGCTGACACTGGCTCAGGTCCTAGCTGCCCTGGACCCAGGAGACTGGATGGTAGCGTTGGACTTGCAGGACGCTTATTTTCATATCCCCGTCCTGCCTGCCCACCGGCGCTACCTGCAGTTCATGGTTGGCCACGAGCACTTTCAGTTTACCGTGCTCCCCTTCGGCCTTACCAGCGCCCCACAGGTGTTCACAAAGGTGATGGCGGTGGTCGCAGCTCATCTGCGCAGGTTAGGGGTTTCAGTCTTCCCCTACCTCGACGACTGGTTGTTGAAGGCGGGCTCGCCCCAGACAGTCGTCAGCCACCTCCAGACTACGGCAGACCTCCTGCACCAGCCGGGGTTCTCCATCAATGTGCCGAAGTCACACCTGTGCCCCTCTCAGAAGCTCCTCTTCATCGGAGCGGTTCTGGGCGCGGTTTCGGGTTTATCCACCCGAACAGCGGGTCCGGGATATTCAGGCTCTGATTCCCATCTTTCAGCCGTTATCCTGGGTTTCGGTCAGGTTGACGCTGTGGCTTCTGGGGCTGATGGCCTCCTGCATCCTACTGGTGCATCACGCCAGGTGGCGAATGCGGGCTCTGCAGTGGGACCTGAAGTTTCAGTGGGCCCAGCATCAGGGCAACCGACCACGTCCTGATCTCGGAGGGCACTGCGAGACAGCTGCAGTGGTGGCTTACCGACCGCGATTGGGTCAACGGCAGATCCCTCTCCCTTCCCGAACCGGAGCACGTAGTTGTGACGGACGCGTCCCTCCAGGGCTGGGGAGGCCACATGGGAGAGGTGGAGATCAGAGGCATCTGGTCTCCGGCGGAGGCCCGGCTCCACATCAACCTGTTGGAGCTTCGGGCGATTCGTCTGGCACTGAAGGCATTCCTCCCCTCTGTCTGGGGGAGTGTAGTGCAGGTGTTCACAGACAACACCACCGCCATGTGGTACTGCAACAAACAAGGCGGGGTGGGGTCGTGGACCCTTTGTCAGGAGGCTCTTCGCCTTTGGCAATGGCTGGAACGCCAGGACGTAACCCTGGTGGCTCAACACCTGGCAGGTTCTCTGAACGCCAGGGCGGACAAGCTCAGCCGTCGGTGCATGATGGATCATGAATGGCGTCTGAACTCGGACGTGGCGCAAGGCCTCTTTCAGCGATGGGGAGAGCCTTGGTTAGATCTATTCGCCACCGACGAGAACGCGCAATGTCATCAGTTCTGCGCGTTGGAATTTCCAAGGCGGCACTCGCTCGGAGACGCTTTTCGTCGCAAGTGGAGATGCGGTCTGTTGTACGCCTTTCCGCCTATACCACTTCTGCCCAGAGTGCTGAAGAAGATCAAGCGCGACCGGGCCCAAGTCATCCTTGTGGCTCCGGACTGGGCGAGAAGGTACTGGTATCCAGAGCTACTCAGTCTGTCAGTCGATCCCCCGGTTCATCTGCCTCTTCAGGAGGACCTTCAGTCGCAGCAGCAGGGGACGGTCCTCCACCCGAACCTGTCCAGTCTCCACCTCCATGCTTGGAGATTGAGCGGCGACAGTTGAGGCCATTTGACTTGCCTCCTAAAGTTTGTAACATCATTCTGGCAGCCAGGCGTCCCTCCACGAAGTCTGTATACGCCTGCAGGTGGAACAGATTTGTGGCATGGTGCACAGCAAAGGCTGTGGATCCCCTCAATGCCCCTCTTTCTGAGGTCCTGCTCTTCCTTCTTTCTCTTGCCCAGCAGGGCTCTGCTCTGGGCACTATCAAGGGCTACCTTTCTGCCCTTTCAGCCTTTCTCAGGCTGCCTGATTAACCTTCCTGATTCAAGTCCCCTATTGTAAGTAGATTTCTTAAGGGCATCACACACACGTTTCCTCCTGTTCCGTTTGTGATGCCCCAGTGGGACTTGAACCTGGTTCTTACTTTTCTGATGTGCGCTCCCTTTGAGCCACTTCACAACTGTCTTCTTCGCCTTCTGACTTTGAAGACCGCTTTCTTGGTTGCCATCACCTCTGCCAGGAGAGTGAGTGAGCTCCAGGCCCTTTCTTGTACTCCACCTTTCCTTTCTGTCCATCCGGACAAAGTGGTGCTGCGTACCAAACCTTCTTTCCTGCCCAAGGTTGTCACGGCCTTCCACATCGGGCAGTCTATCACCTTGCCAACCTTCTTCCCGCCACCGCATCCCTCTAAAGAGGAGGAGAGGCTCCACCGTCTGGACCCAAAACGTGCGTTCTCATTCTACTTGGATCGCACACGCCAGTTCCGGGTGGATGACCAACTCTTTGTTCGTTACGTGGGCGCGAAGAAGGGGAAAGCGGTGCACAAGAGGACCATCTCCCGGTGGATCATCCTGTGTATCCAGGCATGCTACTCCTTGGCTAGGAAAGAGCCCCCTGTTGGACTGCGGGCTCATTCTACCAGAGCGACGGCGGCTACCACTGCCCTGGGCAGGGGTGTGCCCTTACAAGACATCTGTTAGGCAGCTACGTGGGCATCGCTGCACACGTTTGCAAGACACTACTGCCTGGACAGCCAAGTCCGGAGGGATGGCTTCTTTGGCCGTTCCGTCCTCCAGGACTTTCTGGTGTGATTATTGGTTCGCAGACCCACCACCGGGGTTGGTATTGCTGGGGTATCTATTCTAAGGTAAGGAATCTAATACTAACGTATCTCTTTCAGATGCACACGTTACTACTTGTGTAACGATATATCTGTAAGAGACATTAGTTAGTATTAGATTCCTTACCGACCCACCCATCCTCCCCGTTCTGCGAACCAATATCTAGGGTTAGGGTTGTCCCCTTTCAGGGCCCTAGTTTCAATGGCACCAGTGTTGGTTTTTAACATGGCTCTGCGTTTCTGGCGTGGAAAAGCTGTGTCTAAGAACTGACGTCAGCACGCGGAGGCGGCGTCTAAGTACTCCAACGTCATCATGGCGCCCACGACGCCAACGACTGACGCGGAGCCGCAGACGACGCCTACCGACGCGCAAGGGTACTGCTACGCAAACATTTCCGTATCCAGTCTGACGCCTGGGGATATTCTAAGGTAAGGAATCTAATACTAACTAATGTCTCTTACAGATATATCGTTACACAAGTAGTAACTTGTGCTTCAGGAGCCTAGGACTAATGAAACTATGGGAAGATCCAGGAAGAATTTCTAAGGCTGAGGTTGCAGGTTTGAAATCTCTATATTGGGCCTATGTTTGTGAAAAATATTCTTTGAGTGGGACAAACTTTCATTTGGCGATGCAGTGCGCGCAATGAAATTAGTTTTATTTATTTATATTACTTACCTGTATTTGGCCGTATTCCGTAGTTTACTACCCCCCACCCTGCCCCTCCCCCGGTCACGGTGATTAATTATCTGGTGCCTTGAGATTTCTGAAAACTGATCATTCAGGCCCAATTGTACGTGCTGTTATTCACCTTCTGTTAAATATTTGGTACAAGTGAAACCAAGCTCTTTCAATAATAGTTACATTGTGAATCTGGTATTGCTGTAAATAGTGTTGCTTCAGTATCGGTGTGGGGCTAGGCCCTCTGCCTCCTGAGACACATTTTTGCCATTTTGCACTATTTTGTAGCCCAGCACTTTATGACGCTTCATTGACGTGTTGTTAAATCGTAGCGCTTTTATGACTTTGCACTTCATCTTTTTTACATCTGTATTTCCTTCAGGCTGGTTGATGAATTGTTTCTATATGTACTGTTTAGCTATCCTTGTATGAAGTGAATGCTCCATTTTTAACCATTTGTCAATCGTTAAACTTGTAAAAAAAAATTCTCTTTATAGTCCTGTTTTTTGTTATTTTTTGTAAAGGTATGCTCTGATGGTTAATACGCAGAATGAAGAGGCAATTGATTGACACATTCTTTTATCTCATTCACCCCGTCTGCTACCCCACGTAGGTTTTGTCGCAGGAGGGAGATCTCCACCCTGAATTCACCAATCTTGGTCTCCAGCACCAACCGTAAGGCTTGATTTGCCAACGAAATGGGAGTAGGAAGAGGAACTCTCTGTCAGTCTGCCAATGATTCCCCAAGGGTCAAGGAAGAGGTGGGGGAGAGAGGCCACCACAGAGAAGCCCTCTGCTTCCTCGCGGCTGTCCAGGCCCCCTTCCCTCACCTCTTCGCCAGATCAGGAACATCACCAGCCCTCAATGTTATGTGCTCATTCATTGGGCCTCAGGGGCCAGCACCAATCCTTCGTCTTCAGAGCTGGATGTTGGAAGTGTGTGGGAGGGGGATGGTCTGGCCCACCTTCAGCTCGTGCTGTACGCTCCTCATCTACTGCAGCTCACTCTGCCTTCTTAAAATACTGATACCAGCTACCAGCATTTATTAAGTCTTGCAAAATCCCAGTGGCTTAGATATTTCGTGCGAGTGGTACTCTACGTACTCTTCTGACCCAGCTTAGGAGGGCTTCTTTCATAATTTTTTGTGAAGGCAGTGGAGGTCTTCAAAGTGACATCCTTGTATTTAGCAGAAATCTTGCAGTCCTCCCTAGATTATGTGAAACCCTTTTATCCAGTCCGACTTTCCTTGGCCTTGTAATGACTACATAGGAGAAGCCTTTTTTGGGCCCACCAGTCCATGGCTAGATCGCCAGATGCTGCATGCCTGCTCTGCTACACCTGCACTTTTTGTCCTTCCACCAGTCACCACTAGGATCGGGTTGTTTAATCTAAATCGTCTAAGAAATACCCAAACTCCCTGCCTAGTGCTCCCCCAAAAAGCTGGACTCCTTAAGTTACCAAGTTTGTGCTTTAGGCCTTTTGTCTCTCCACATGGCTGATACCACCTGCCTTTTTGGCCAGTATGTCAAGGGTTATAGGAACTGGAAAAATCTACGATTGTCAGAATGCTAGACCATTTGAAGAAGCCTTTCTCTGACCGGGTGAGTGATGGCCCGGATGCATCAAAATTGATTCAGAAATGTGGCTGAACTCCACAGGCACCGTTGCTTGGTCTGTGAGTACAGCTGTCCCACTGAATATACATGCGTCCAGTCCGACCAGATTTTCGATAGATGACTGGGCAATGCTGATGAGTGTGCTTTTTAGGTCGAGCCTAGAGCAGTACATGCGCTGCTTGCTCCACTTTTAGTAAGAGGGTTTTCAAAGTGCTACCACAGGCTTTTTGGTGGCCTGAAGCTTGCGTGCACGCACGCAGCCACCATCTGTCTTTTTTCCTCTGTCATGGGTAATTAAGTGCATCGCGATCACTTTCGGCGCCTGCGCCCTCTGAGGCTGTCTTTCTCTTTCTTCCCACTCCTCCCCCAGAGGTGCTGTCCTGTCTTCACGCCCCTCTGGGGAGTGCAGACCGTTCCTCTCGCTTCTGATGTGCAGACAGTCCTCTGCTCTCTCCTTCGGGGTGCAGACCGTTCCTCACTTATTTGAGGGGCAGCACTTTTCTCACTCCTTTGAAGTGCAGACCCATCCTCACTCTGCTATCTAAAGGTGCAGACCAGTCCTCACTCCTCTGGGGTGCAGCCCTCCTCCTCACTCCTCCCCCAGAGGAGCAGACCCTTCCTTGCCCTGGCTGCAGCTCTCTTCCTCTCACTCCTCTCACTCCTCTCACTCCTCTCACTCCTCTCACTCCTCTCACTCCTCTCACTCCTCTCCCAGAGGTGCTGGCCCATCTTCACTTCTCTCCCCGGAGGACCAGTTCATTCCTCGAAGCTCTTGGCTGCCCTCTCCGGGCCCGTGGTGACGTGGTACAGGGCGGACTGGAAGCACCTCCGTGGGTGGGCACCTTGGCGGTCCATGGTGCCCTCTTAGTGGGCTGTAGAAATTGGATGCCAGGTTTACTGCCACTTGCCGCAGGCGGGCGAAGGAGCTCTGTCCCTGCCAGCCTGTGAGCTCAGCATCCCGGGTCTGACGAGTGCCCGTGCTGTGCTCTCGCTTCTCTCACGCCCTCCCTTCACACTCACATAGGTGGTTCGCTGTCACAGCTCTGCCCGCGCGCACTCTGAGCGTGATTCTGATCTCCGCTCTGCCTGTGTGTGCGCGCGTGGTGTGAGTACTCTGTGTGCACGCACTCTGTGTGTGCATGTATACTATGTGTGTACGTGTGTGCCGTCTACGTATTGTCTGTGTTGTCTGTGTATGCTGGTGTCTCTCTATGTGCCAGCCACTTTCTTTGTGTTTATAGCCCAGCGTGTGACGCCATGATGTATCTATCTGTGTGTCAAATCGTACAGCATGCCAATATTCCAATTGTTGTCATTCCCTGTATGCTCCTCTGTGTCTTGTAACTGTCACTTTCTAGCTTGCACCCATTCAGTTATGTCTTACTAGGTGTTGACTTTAAGTCTATGGCTGTTAGCGTGTGTATCTGTCCTACTTTTTCTGCACCTGTACTTCTGCAAGTTTCTATGTGCTTGTCTGTGTGTTTCTTTCGCTATGGATGTTAGTCTGTGTGCGCGTCTCTCTGGCTCCCATCTAGAGTGCGTCTATATGCACGAGTGCACTCTTCAGTGTGTGGCAAGCTCTGTCTAGCCCTGTGTCTTTATATCGACTGATATCTTTGCCCATTCTCTTCCTACCATCACACATTTTTATCCTAGGTCTCGCTCCCTGCTCTTTCTCCATCACATTATCTGCCCTTCTTTCTTTATCCTATATTTTTCATCATTCTATTTTCTGATTTGTGATTATATTATCTGTTGATCTTTGCTTCTCAATCATTTGTTCCACTCTATTACCCCCTTCGCCTTTATTAGGTAATTGCTTCCCTTTTCTCTTTCTTACCTACCGTCTCCTTCCCTCTCGTGTTCTCTGTTTGGTCTCACATGTTCCTGCTCTTTCTCTTCTTTTCCTCCACCCCCACACCATCCATTCATCCTTTTCTCTCTTCGCTTAATCTGTGGTTACTCCTTCTCTTCCCTTGTCATGCTTTCGGCTGTGGTAACCCATTCTCTTTTAATGTTTTCAGCTGTGGTGACTCCTTCTCCTCCCTTCATGTTTATCGCGCCCGTCCGCATTCAACTCTCCCTTCTCTTCTGTCGCCTGTTTGGAGTGACCAACCGCTCCAGGGTGGAGAAGCCCTGAATAATCAAGGGCTTAGGGACCCCGTATTAGGGTCCTGCTCCTCGTTTAATTCAGAAATAGCTCTCCTCCTGTCTCCTGGAGCTCTTCTCCTGTCTCCTATAGTTCGCTTAAATTCTACCTCATCTAGGTTTGATTACCCTCTCCTCTCTTCTGAGGTCTCACACTGGTGTCTCCTCGCTATCATTCCTCCCTTCTCCTTTCACTATGTTCTCGTGCTGTTGTCTGCACCCCATGTCTTTTCTGATCCAATCACCGGAGCAGAGGTTCGGATACGGCCACGGTCTCTGATCCGTTCTGATGGCCTCTTTCCTCAGCCATTATATTGGGAGGGAGGAGGCGTTTAACACCGTGAATCCCGCTCACAGTCCCGGGTGACACCAGGCGCAATCCTGCCCCAGGGAAAACCGCTGTCCCGCCTCCTCGTAAGCAACAAACGCAGACAAGTTCTTGTTTGGAAAGGCAAGTTTTAGTGCAGAAACGTGACCGAGATACAGAAGTCCTTTAATATTGATTATTGAGGCTGATTCATTGGAATGAGGCCGGCCAAGGAAAGTAAGTGCCACTTTCTAACCAGCTGCCCTTCTTGAAAACTTTTACTGTTTCAGACCCACAATGATGAACAAGCATTGGCATAGCCAATAGGTCTCGCTTTTGGGACCTTATGAGTGTTTAGCCATGCAACAGTTGATGTTGTTGCACCAAGGATATTGTGCTGCATAACTAAATACTTATAAGATCCCAAAAGCGAGACCTTTTGGCTATGCCAATGCTTGTTAATGGTGAGCGGATATTCAAAACTAAGGCATTACTCCTCCTTGGAATGTATCAAGAAAAGCGGGACTAAGGCTCACACCCTAGGCCAGCACAGTGCCATGCCTGCAGGCGTGGCATTGGAGGTTGCAGGAGGAGACCCACAGCAGCAGCGCTAAGTAGGGGTGTAGGGGGTCGTAGGTGCACAGTCTTTCAGCTCACCAAGAACTACGGACATTGGGTGCAGGGGGGCCTTTCGATGTCAGTCTTCTTGTGCGGTCAGCCTCTGAATTCACACTGCAGGCGCCGCCATCGAGATCAGGAAAGGTTAGCCAACGCTGGCCTTGTGGTCAGGATTATTTGGGAGATTTTACTGGACAGATGAGCCACTCACTCGAGCCGTGGGTAGCTGGTGCAGAGTGGGCAGGAGTCGCTGTTCTAGCTAGATGCTGAACCCTTGGAGAAGTTTTCTTCTGGACCAGTCCGCTGTCCATGGGAGATTAGTCTTTTTCATTGGCAGCAGTCCTTCCAGGGCTTTCAGAGGTCGCTGGATGCAAGACAGGTCGCATGTTTGTCGAAGCTGGCAACAGGCTGGTAGGATTGGGGCCAAGGCAGTCGTCGTCTTCAGTCTTCTCTGCAGGGATGTTTTTTTTCTTCTTACGTCGTCCCAGATCTAGTTCCTGGTCTCGGGGAGCCACCCAAATACTAGATCTAGGGGTGTTTAGGGAAGTAGCAGGTAGGGCCAATGAGCACCTTACCTGGGGTGACTACACCCTCTATCATGCCACCCTCCTATGGGAGGGAGCGTAGACCTAGCCCTGCTTGGAGGGTGGTTTCCCCATCTTCAAGATGGCGGGGACTGAAAGATGTGCTTCCTCTCGCCTCCTCTGGGGTGGAGTTGGCAGAGTCGAGCACCCTCCTATTCTTCTAGGTTTTCCCTCCCAAAGTGGGGGTGTAAACCGGGGCTGCCATCTGCTACTAGCATCAGAGGCTGGGGGTCGCATTACAAAGGCGGCAGGCCTTAGAAGCTTCCCCTTCGAGCACTGGTCCATCCTTGGCGAGAAGGTGTGACACATCTGCCCAGGATTTGCATGGTTTCTGGTCCCAAAGTGCAGCTGCTTTCCACCCACGGGTCCAGAAACCTGTATGTATGTGTGTGGCAGGCTGCCTAAAGCTAGCCAGTCCCCACACAAAGGGTTTTCAGGGGGTCGCCTCTCAGGTACCCTCTGAGGAGTACATGTTGTAATACATCTCACACTGGCATGAGTGTAGATTTATTACAAGTAGTAGTTTGGTGGCAAAAACCCTCCTGGTTTCAGAAAAACCATCATGGTGCTGTGGAACCAAAGTTGTCGAGTTTACAGCCCATGTACTCCTCATGGCTTCCCTGGCACTTACAATATTTAAGAATTGACTTAAGCATTGTAGGAGCATATCTTCTCCTGTAGATATGGTGTCGCACTGTGCGCTACAATCAAAACCAGGCAAAATGGTGGCTAACCATGGCAAGAGGCACTTTCTCACCACATCCATTGTGTGGGGGACTAAAACAGGCTTCAACCCATGCAACAACTGCATAAAACAGATGACTGTCTCTGACCGACACACGAATGCTTCGGTTAGGGATATGACTCAAAGTTGTGTGATGAGTGCTCCCTCATGCACCTGTATGTAATCCAGGACCGCAAAGCTGTACATTGCCGAACACAGGTAGAATTGTAAAGTCTTGCATAAGTCCTGCTATAAGTTGTGGACCCACTCCCAAGGTCGCTCCAGCAAGAAGTAGTCTTTGCAGTCAAAGTCCTCCTGAAAGTTTTAAGTTCAAGTGGAAGGTGCTCTCTATCGAAAGAGAAGATGCAAGTGCGTAAAGGTGTAGATTGATCTCTATCTCTCGCAATGTCCGATTGAGGAGCAGGTTGTGCAGTTGATCCAATGTGCTCCGAGTTCACCGGGCCATCTGTGATGATGCAGCAGGATGAGACCTTTAAGGAGGGCATGCAGCTGCAACCTGAGCCATTGCTTCAGTCCAATAATTCCTTTAATAGGCCTGTCTCTTGCGACTTCACTGTCCTCACACAGCATCCTACTCCAGAGATATTTCTACCAGCAAAGTGAACCCAAATTTGTTTACGATCTTCCTGGCCAGGGAGTTGGAAAGAATTGAGGCATTCAAAGTGACAAATGTTCGTCCTGGCCAATCAAGCACTGAGGTCAGTCAATGCAGTTTATTGGGACAATATATGCATGCCCTCTAGGACATGGTCAGTGAGATCTTGCTGCCGGCCCTGGAAGAACTTTGAGCATCACCGACTCAAACCATTTAGGCTATGCAGCCATATAGATGACGTGGGCTAGCTTGATACACGGATTGTCAGTCGTGGATGGTGTGCACCAGTGTGGTAGTCTGTCTCCTGTGTGGATGCAATCTACAGGCTTCCCAGGAGGCATACCGTCCTCCCTTATGGATATGCCTTTTGATGGCTCCAGCCTGTTTGACAAATCTGATTGAGCCCTAGAACTCTCTAGAACTGGGCCAAAGCCCTATCTCTAGATCTTGTGATGCCCAGCCATGCAGTTTGATCTCCATTTAAGGACATTTTGAGGCTTCTCCAAAGGGTTGGCTTAACGGCAACACCAGTCTCCACTGCCTCCTCTGCAGTCACCCCAGTCCTTTTGTGGAAGAGGACGTGGATCTGGCAGGCAGAACAATGGTCATATGTGGTATCTGTCTTCCACGTCTCTCTCCCCTGTGGCAGTAACCCTAAGCTGCTTTAGCTTGTTCTCAGAGGTGCACAATCACCCCATAGGAGACTGAATCCAGTAATTTCTCCAAGGTTGGCGATGCAGCACATTCAGCAGATGGATCCTTCAGAACATTCAGCATGGTTTTGAACTATTATCTTTCCCCCCATCACATTGGCTCTTGGAGGCGTATCTATAGGTTCTAATGCAAGAGGTATAAGCTTTAATTAACAGAGGAACCACAAGAAGGTCCTGGACTCTAAAATAAAGACTGGTTCCTGCACTTACTACTTCCTTATACTGGAGAAGACTAAGGGCTACTGCTTAGCTAAGATTTTCAACCTCTGAATGCCTTCCTACGGAAGGATGCATTCAAAATGCTCATGCTGGCCCAGGTACTATCTACCATGGATCGGGGTGACCTGGATATTGGCTTTAGAACCACAGGATGCACAGTTTCATATACCTGTCCTGCAGATATTACCTGTGGTTAAACGTAGGCCAGGATAATTATCAGGTGGTCTCAACAGTGCCGCTTGGGTGTCCAGAAAAGTGATTGGGTGGTCCCCTCCCATATTGTGTTGTTGGGAATACCAGTTTCCACCTACCGTGACGACTGGCTTTTAAAGTCCGTCTCACAACAGTCAGTCTTAGACCAGGCCCAGACAATTGGCAAACCTCCTGACATTGTTTGGGTTCGCGATCATCAAGCCTAAAGTCTCACTGGCCTCCAACTCAGGGTCTCCCCTTGATTTGAGCGATCATGAGTATAGTTTAGTTATGGGTGTTCATTCTTGTGCAGCAAGTCCTGAACATTTTTTGCTATGTACCCGGTGTTTCATACTCTGTCCTGGATCTCAGTGAGAGTAGTTCTGAGGCTTCTTGGCTTGTTAGCCTATTACATCCTCGTCAGCCACACCAAGGTAGCTTATAGGGTCTTAACAATGGAATCTAAACTCCCAGTGGTCCCTGCTCCAAGGCAGCCTGTCTGGTATATCCAGTAGTTGGAGGTAACTATGGACTATCTGCAGAGGTATTTGCTAGACTACAGTGGGACAAAAAGCAGTGCCCTTTTCTTGCACCCCATTTAGACCTGAATATGGTGGAGGTAGTGATCAGAGGACTCTGGCCCCTTATCAGAATTCTATGATTTGCAGGCTGTTTGTATGATGTTGGTCATCCTGCCATTCATCAAGGAGTGACCTGAGTACAGGTCCTCACTAACATCACGCCATGTGTTACTGTCAAGCCGTGCGGAGTGGTTTATTGGGGTAGTCTGCAAAGGGGCTCTTAACCACCTCTGGAGTTGGCTGTAACATAAGGGCATATTCCTGATCATGAACCACCTGGTCGAATCTCCAAACCTCTTTTGACAGTGGAAGAGCCCTGGCTCAAGCTTTTCGATGATGTCAAATGTGAAGTGCCAGAACTTTTGTGCATTGGTGTTTCCGCAAAAACATTCTCACAGATGCATTCCAGTTGCAGTGGAACACGAGACTCCATTTAGCCTTATACATGTTGCCTCTCCTGGCCAGAATTCTGAAGATCAGGCACAACTGGGTCCAAATTATTCGAATAGCTCCAGATAAAGCAGGAGAGTGTGATACCTGTAGCTTCTGGGCATGAGTGTCTGTGTCCTGATCAAGGTGCTACTCAGGGAGGATCATCTGTCACAGCAGCAAGGCAGGGTTTCACACCTGAACAAGGGAAATCTATACCTTCATGTATGAAGATTGAGCAGCAGAGGTTGGCTGAATTGGATCTGCCACCTGAAGTTCTAAAGGTCATCCTTGCTGCCTGTGGTCCTTCTACAAAGACCATTTATGCCGGGCACTGGGGCAAATTTGTGGACTGCTAGACAGATCCATTATAAGCTAAACTGTTAGATGCTTTGATATTTTTT
Source organism: Lissotriton helveticus (assembly GCF_964261635.1). Classification (NCBI taxonomy): domain Eukaryota; kingdom Metazoa; phylum Chordata; class Amphibia; order Caudata; family Salamandridae; genus Lissotriton; species Lissotriton helveticus. The sequence goes on from NC_136073.1 coordinate 679,236,230, forward strand.
GGTTTGTTGTTTTTTGTCCAGCATGGCCTTGCAGTAAGCACTATTAAATGTTATTTGTTGGCCTTTTCAGCCTTAATGCTTTTGCTGGAACCAACATTTCTTGTTTAAATCATCTTAAAAGGTTAACACATGTCCCTCCCAAACAGTTTGTAATACCACAGCGTGACCTTCATTTCAGCTCATCCCTGCTGTATTGGTACAACCACCCTACAACACCTTTTTCACAGACATACTGGTGCTGAGTACTCTGATGGCTGCCTTGACCAAAGTAGTTACTTCTTTACACATTGGTTAATCCTTCAATCTCCCAGTGTTTTTTGCCCAGGCTCACCCCTCGAACGAGAATGAGAGACTTCTTTGGTTGGATCCCAAAAGAGCTTTAATCTTTTAGTTCTATCAGACCAATGACCATCAGATGGATGGTCTTTTTTTTTTTTTTGCTTGCGGGGGTGGGTTTGATGAGGGGTGGTGCATACTCTAACTGACCACATACCCCACCTCTCTAAACTTTTTCCAGTCTAAGAAGGTCCAACATTGGAGATCTGATCCCTTAACTCTATTATACACACTTGTTTTGTGTTCCACGTCTGAGGGTGCCGAAAGAATCCAGAAAGAAACTGTCATTGATACGAAGAGAAGGGGCTTAGATGCAACTTAACTACTTCACTTATGGACCTAAAGAAAGTCACTGCGGAGCCGCATGGTGCAACCTAGCTGCACTCAGGAGCACTGCTATAGAAGTTTTTCTGATCCAGTCTGGCGCCTGGGGAATATTCTAAAGGTGAGGAATAGAGTTGTATTTATATCAATAAGGGCTAGCTAGTTTAGTAGGATATAGGAGACTCAGTTAGGTACGTCAAGGAGCAACATAAAGTGAGGAAAGACGTTGTTTTCCTCATAAAGCCCTCACCCACCGACCTAGTCGGTGGCATGCTTCATCATCGGGCCCACCACAGTGGCACCGAATGTGCCCCGGGTGTGCTTCAACGCCAGGAGACTGCGGAGCTGGTATGTTGCTGAGTGTGCGGTGAAAAAGGGTGAGAAGGTGTAGTTTAAAAGCTATGCAGGAGGTCCCAGCACCCGAGGGTTGTTTATTTTTAATGAACTGGGCCTCTGCTAGCAGATAAAAAGGCAAGGAGACGTGTTGGAGTGCTAATTATGACCTCCAGCGTCTAGTGCGGTCTACATGTTTCAGCCAGTGCCTTGTTAATTTGAAGCTGGCTTTCCTCAGGACCATTTACTATGTGAAAGAGTGCAAAATAAACTTAATTTAAGTGATTGTGTTGTTTTTTTCGCTATGTGTGGCGCTCGCTAAGGCGCTGTAGCTGTTAGAGGGGATTCCCTCAAGCTTGACTACATATGACACATAGGACAGGGACAAGACGTACAAGGTAGTCATATCAGTATGGTAATTAATTGTACCACAATGTTGCCGACTTATTAGGTGGTGTACGACCTATAAACGGCTATGGTGAGCTCATGGCACGTGCATGAGGCTGGTGAGGCAGGGGCCCAGTTCATTATGTTGCTCCTTGACGTACCTAACTGAGTCTCCTATATCCTACTAAACTAGCTAGCCCTTATTGATATAAATACATATAACCCTGGGGATCCGGCCTAGCTTATCTAGTCCTCTCTCTCCCTTTTGATCTGAGGAATAGAGTTGCCCTGGCCAAGGCACCCCTGAGCATTAAAACTCCTGCATCCCTCCACGCTGGAGTACTATCATACCACCAGAAAAATACTTTTTCTGTTGGCAAGTAATGTGTTCATATGGGATGTACATTAAATCTTAGAGGATTTTTATTTTGTGCATTTAGTTAAGTTAATTCAGGTTTCTTCTTTCAGGATGCGCATTCACAGGGCGAGGTGGTGTCTTGTCTAGAGAAAGGCCTTGTGAAAGAGGCTGAAGAGCCTGGTAACAACACTCAAGTCTCAGATGATTGTAAGCGAGCCATCCTGCGTGTTGCTGAACTCTCCTCTGATGACTTTCACTTGGACAGGCACCTTTACTTTGCCTGCCGGGACGATCGAGAGCGCTTCTGTGAGAACGTAAGTCACTAAGTTTGTCTCAACTTCATGCATAACTAATGTTCAAAGATTGTCTGTTGCCTTCATGAGTTCACAAAAATAGTGTTTTGAAAAGGTTTCCTGTTTGATTTTAAATAAAGTTTCTCACATTAAGCTAGTTTGGCTGCCTGAACCAGATTGCACATCTGTGAGTCTTTCACCAGATTTCTGTTTTGCACTATGAACAGAATATCTAGTTACAGAACACGACATTAAACATTTTCTCAATTCTCAGTAACTTTTATTTGCTTTCTTGTATTGTTCATTTTATAAAGTTTCTATTCTGTGGAGCCCACCATTAAAATGGTTTATTTAGGTTTTCTTGAAAAATGAACCACCTTTCATAGAAGTAGACTTCTGCTTCTAAATGGAAACCTGAATTGAGACTAGAAAAGTACTTCTGTGAATCAAACAATTTCTGATGTATTGTTCTAACTACAGATTCTACACCTTACAATACTCCCCTGGCACCCTACTGGATCTGTAAACGTTTCTCCAGGAATGCTCCCACATGCCACAGTGTGGCTTTGGGCTCGTTATGTACCAGTCCAGATGTTAAGTTGTGAATGAGCATATAACTGCCATCCCTGTGAATTCTGTATGTTCCTTTCTCCGCCTTGTGATGTGGATATGGAGCTTTGCTGCCAATTTTGTCAGCCTTCTGATGACTTCCATACAAAATCCAGTGTGACAGTGTACAATGTTTACTAAAGAGATCTTAAACTGTGCATTTGGGAAACTGATGTCGGCCACACACCCTCACGGGGTAGATCTGGTGTGCCTAGGATTGGACCACGACTTAAAGTTGTGCAATGAATGAACCCATTATGAACCCAAAGGTAATCCAGGACTAAGAAGCAAAGTTGTAATTTGAGCTTGACTTATTTAAAAGTTGCAACTTTTGTTGTCTTCCAAAGTCATGGTACCGGACTCTGACTCTGGCAGTGTCCATGATGGTCAATTTCGTGGATGAAGTCCTACGATAAGTCGAAGTCCAGATGAAAATACCAAAAAGCAAAGCACGACTTCAACCCCCCGGATCCACCCACTCTATATCCAAAGACAAGGCATGAGGCGGTCTTCCATTTGATATTGAGTTGCTGAGCAAATTCCCCAAGTAATGCTGGTGTGCCCCGAGTTCCCTGGCCCATTGCCGACAGGATTGAAGCCTTCAGCGGGGCCATGCTGCAGTTGTTTGATATACTTCCGGCTCCCTCCAGTATGCCTTCAGGCCCAGATAAAACTCCTAGGGCCACCAGTTGGATTACTGCTGGTGGATCAGTCCTCTGCTCCATCGAACCCCTTGGGACACATTTCAGGCACTGCATCGACTCCAGTACATGCTTCCATTACAGCTCTCAAGACCTGCGCCAGTCACTTCTACGCCGAAGAGTATCTGGTGCTGATTCCAGTGTCAGACACTGAACCGACTTTGGCCTGATCTTGAACTATGTCGTACAATGAGATTACAAAATCTCAGCCACACGTTATACAGCCCAATTCTGACCCTGTGTCTCTACCGGGGCCAATAAGCTAGCTGAGGCTCCATTATCTGTTGATCTCTGATCCTGATCCAGGAACACCACATGATTGGGATGATGGTGGGACGGTTATTTTCTCCCCTCCCACTACACAAATGCAAGTTTCTAAATTAATTTACAAGAAGTCAGTGACTTTTATACCTCCCCTGAGGCAGGGTTTGACTCTCCACTTTGCCCACCAATGAAGGCGAGTACATCATCTGCAGCAGTGGTCCGACAGGTATATGTAGTATTATATCTACTGATTCCTCCAGTCAAGAACAAAACAAACATTGTAATTTTGCAGCTTGGCCAGGCTGGTCTGAATGCTTGATTCCTCTAATGAAGCCCATACTGATACCTCGATAGGCACATAGTCAAAGCCTTTTTTTCTGCACACTGTTTAATAGACAGGTAGCCAGAAGTCAGGCTGGTTTATAGTGAACCTGATGTACTTACTAAACAAGAGAGGCTTGTGTTTCAGGTTTCAACCAGTCAGGGGAATCCTAGTTTGTCCACGAGTAGGAAGTCCAGGAGAATAGAAGCATTTAGAAAACAAATGTTTTTCTCTGCTGGCCTGGCGTTGTGGTTAGCAAATGTATGTAGCTAGATACATGCCCTCCGGGACAGCAAGATCTTGCCAGTGATCCCAGCAGACATTGGGGCTTCTTTGGCTCAGGCAGTTCATGATGGACAAGATGCAGCAAAATCTGTGGTCCTCACTAGCCTAAATAACGATGATCGCCTGTGGAAATCGGTTGGTACCAATGTTACAGTTCTGTAACATTTATGGATGCGTTCTATGGTATTTTCTGGGGAAATACAAGTGCCTCTCATGGATAGGGCTTTTGATCGATCAGACCCTTCCAGTTAATAAGCAGATTGTTTCTTGGAGCGATTTAAAGTAAGTAGGGCCACAGCATGCTCCTTGGGTCTGTTGACCCTTGCCAAACAGTTGACACTCCAGCTCAAGAAGTTCAGAGGCTTCTCCAGAGCACTGGTTTACAGAAAAGACAGCCCCCCAACCAGTACATATGTCGCCCCAATCTTTTTTAGGACTTCCAGATATGGGTTTGGCAGTCTGGGCACAGAAACAGCAGTAGCATCAATTCTCCCATCCCCCTTACAGCAACTACCACCAAGCTGTGTGTGTTTGATTTTAATGGTGCATACCCATCTTTTGGGCTGCAGAATTCAAACCATTTCTCCCATAGTGAAAATCCATCACGTCCTACTGATATTTCGGGATGGCTAGACCCTATCTTTCCTTTTTGCCTCTCACCCCCACAAATCAGGAGTGCTTCTCCATTCTGTTACAGGAAGTGCAAGTGTTAATCTTCTATGGTGTTATTGAAAGGATTTCAGACATGGAAAGAGGAGAGGGTTGTTACTCTAATTTTTTAGTTCAAACTATTTTTATTTTGAACACAGCGTTAAGCCTACAACCTCGTGCCGAGGCCGGCCGTGTATAGAATAGCTCTTGTGGTTCTGCGCCCGCGCGGGCGAAAGGGGATCTTTAACACAGCGCCTTGCCTACAACCCTCCAAGGAGGGCCGGCTGCGTGGCTTAGGGGCGCGTTTCGCAGGGGCTTGTCACAGGCGAGCGCATATCCACTTTGCAATGAGGGTATCCGGCGGGCAACCAACCCAACTGACTCTAACAGCCCAACAGGGCACAACTGCCTCCAAGAGAGACGAAGGCCAGAGTGGCAAGTAGGAAAAAAGGAAGAAGATGGGTCAAGGGGACCTAAGAGCAGGCGAAGAGAGGGAGAAAGGGTGGTGGGTATGCGCGGCATGCCAGTGTGCGAGACATGGGGGGCGCGCGTGGCAGCAGCAGCAACTATAGCGAGCATGACATTCAAGAGTTTAGCCTGGCAGGGTCAGCAGGGACGAGTGCGTCCTCGAAGTGGTGTAGAGCACGGAGTCTAGGGGGCATGTGGCGCGCGTATTCCGTGGAGCAGAGGTGCCGCACTAAGGGCTCCCAAACCGTGTTGAAGCGTGTGTCCCGCGCCTGTAACCGTGCCGTGAGCAATTCCATTGCTAGGACCTGCCGAAGGCGCACAAACCAAGAAGCTATGGGCGGCGCCTCCGTTCGTTTCCAGTATAGGGCGATGAGTTGCTTAGCTGTACCAAGCATCTGGAGCGCAAGGATCCAGTCGCTGCGGGTGAGTGCCTTGAGTGTGGTTGGTCGAATGCCGAGTAGAACCGTGCTCACGGCCTCGGGTAGGGGAAAACCCAGTTCCCCTTTGATGTGGCTAAGCACCTCCTTCCAGAAAACAGCCAGGGTCGAACACGTCCACCATATATGCACAAAGTCACCAGTCGCAGAACCACATCTCCAGCACATCGGCGAAGCATTGGGGAACATCTTGCTAAGGCGCAGCGGGGTATAGTACCATTGAGTGAGCAATTTGTAGGCGTTTTCTCTCTGCGGGATGCTGCAATATATTTTGGGTATATCCCGCCATAATCCGTTCCATTGGGAGATGTCGATGTCGATGTCTGTGGCTGCCGCCAATTGCCATTGACTCTGGTAGGGGTGAGCGGGCGTCGATGCAGGGTGCTGCAGTATGTAGTATATTTGCGAGATCAGCCTCTTCAGGCCCCCAAGGGAACGCGCCAACTTCTCAAAGGGCGTGTAGGCCCGAGTGGCTGCTTGGTACATGTCGTCCCCCATGGTCCAGTGGCGCAGCTGAGTATGCTGTAGACCAGTTGTCAGCGGTACTTTAAATTCCTCCCTACAGTCTTTCCAAGTTTTGGGAGCGCCCCCGAGGAAAAGATCCCCAACGACTCTGCAGTCCCCTTGCGTCCAATTGTCGAATGCCCGAGACCGGTAGGCCGGGGGGAACTGTGGGTTTCCCGCTATCGGGGTGTGTGGGGATGGGAAGGTAGTGAGACCCCTAGACACAGCTACAGTATCCCAGATATCCAAGACCGTTTTTGTGGGAACCGCCATGTACGCACTTCTGGAGCGTGCTGCCCGTGGAAGCCAGGGTAGGTCCCATATGGTACGGCCTGTGACCGCCCGATCCATATGGAACCAATGCTTGTCGCTTTCGCGTGCGCCCCACTCCACCACGAAGCGGAGATGTGCTGCCCAGTAGTAGTGCACCAAATTGGGGCATGCCAGGCCGCCTCTATCTCGCGGCTCCATAAGAACCTTCTGAGAGAACCGGGGTCGCTTCCCGCCCCAGATGAAGGACGTGACTTCGTGCTGAAGGCTTCGAATACAGTGGAGCGGAATAGGGGTGGGCAGACATTGGAATACGTATAGAATTCTAGGGAGGATCGACATTTTAACCGCGTTGAGGTGCCCCAGCCAAGAGATCATCAGAGGCTTCCACCTCCGAAGGTCCTCCAGAACTGCCTTGCGGCACTCCGTCCAGTTCACCGAGGACCAAGAGTCCAAGTGGGATGTTAAGGTAAGGCCCAGGTACTTGATGTGGTCCTCTGCCCATTGGTAGGGCACAGCCTTCTTCAGGGTTGGGATTTCCTCCGCAGGGATAGTGAGGTTGAGCGCCCAGGATTTAGTGTGGTTTATTTTAAGACCCGACGCCCGCTCGTAGAGACAGAGCACCTCGTGGACCGCTGGTAAAGACTGACTAGGGCGCGTGAGGGTGGGGATCAGGTCGTCGGCAAATAGGGCCACCTTATTGTCTCTCCCCCCGTGGGCGATGCCATGTATTCTAGAGTCGCGCCTGATCATTGCCGCAAGTGGTTCCACTGCGAGGGCGAACAGGAGCGGCGAGAGTGGGCACTCGTGCCTCTGTGTATCGTTAGCGGTGGCGTTAGTTGGCCATTTATTCTAATTCTGGCTTGTGGCCCTAGGTATGGGGCCATGATACTCGCTATCATTTTGGGACCTAGACCGAGCTTCTGGAGTACCTCTTTCAGGAAGGCCCAGTCCACCCGATCAAAGGCCTTTTCCGCGTCAAGCGAGAGGAGGCAAGCCGGGATGCCCCAATGCCTTGCCCTCGAGATGCGCCAGTCTGCGTACATTGTCCGCCCCCTGTCGGTCCCGGATGAACCCCACCTGGTCTGGGTTCACCAACCCCGGCATGTATGGGTCGAGCCGTTTAGCCAGTACCTTGGTATAGATCTTTAAGTCAGTGTTCAGGAGGGCGATAGGGCGGTAGGAGGCACATAGCGCTCTCCGCCATTCCCATATCAGGAGACAGGCCAGACGCGTCCGAAAAAGTGTGGTATAGCCTCAATAGGTAGGGGCGAAGTTGAGTCTGAAAGAGTGTAAAAGGTCAGTGGCAAGCCATCTGGCCCAGGCGTTTTCCCGGTGGGAAGATCTTTAATAGCCGCAGAGACCTCATCTTCCAGTATGGGCTCTTCCAGCTCGGTCGCGCATGCCGGCGGCAGCGAAGCCCCCTCATAGTCAGCGAGGACGGCCGCCCGTGCTTCCACTGACGTAGATTCCTCCGCGTAGAGAGAAGAGTAGTAGGCCACAAAGGCGTCTTGTTTGGCTCTTTCCGGGACGACTCTAGAGCCGTCCTGACGTTGAATATTGGCAATGTGGGCTCTGGCTGCTCTCGCCCTCAGCCTTCCTGCCAGCAGGCGCCCCACCTTATCTCCTCCCTCATAATATTTTTGTTTTAATGCCAGTAGGGAGTGTTCCGCCTTGTTGGTGCGCAGGAGTCGAAGCTGCCCCCTAAGGTTAGCTAACGTTCTCCTGGACGCCAGGGAAGGCCGGTCTCTGTCACACGCCTCCGCCTGTTTGATCTCACCCGCTAGGTCAGACTCCAGCTTGTAGGCTGCCTGTCTCCCCGCTATCACCAGGGAGGTAATGTGGCCCCGTATGGTGGCCTTAAAGGCATCCCACACCACCGGGAATGACGTTTCCGAGTTGTCGTTAATGGCGAAGTACGAGTCTTTGGCCTCCCGGATGCTGTTAACATTCTCCGGGTCCCGAAGAACGCTCGGCGGGAGGGTCCATCGTCGCTCCCGGGGGGCATGTGCTAGTGGATCCTGTATTGATAGTTCCACATGCGCATGGTCCGAGAGCGAGATATCCGAGATGGCAACCTTCAGCGTGTCTCGGGTCAGGTCAAGGGAGGTGAAGATGTGGTCGATACGCGAGTAGGTGCGGTGGGAGTGCGAATAAAAGGTATAGTCACGGACTCCTGGATTATGGTAACGCCACGCATCGACGAGTCCCAGGTCTGTAATTTGCGCCCGTAGCGTGGATGACATTGCGCCCGCGCCGCTAAACGCGTGTTCCCCGCGGTCTATTTCTGGATCCCATACTAGATTGAAATCCCCGCTCAGGATAGTACGCGGTCCGTCTATCTGAAATTGCTCCCGCAGGAGCGACTGGAGATATTTATCTTGCGACTGGTTGGGTGCATATACATTGCCTACGGTGAACTGTACCCCTCCCACCTGTACCGTAACTCGAAGGAAGCGTCCATCACCACTCTTGTAGGGTTTGGTGGATCCCCGCCCAATGCCAGCTCTACACAGGATTGCCACCCCCGCCGTTTTAGTGTCTGCCGATGCCCAGAATTGTGTGGGGTATCTGGGGTGTGCCATGCGTCTAGTATCCCCCAACAGAAGGTGCGTCTCCTGGAGGAAAATGATGTCAGGGGAGTGATGGAGAAGGTAGCGCCATACCTGGTTCCGCTTGTTAGGGGAGTTAAGCCCTTTGACATTGAGTGTCAGGACTTTTAGGGGCTTGGGAACATTTACCGCCATATCGCTAAGGGGTAGTAGCTGTCACTTCGCCTATCGCCATCCACCCTGCGGAGTGAAGGGAGTTAACCACCCCCACCCGTCGCGGTCGCGCAGGTACCCGCAATATTCTCCAAACCACCATACTACACAGGGAGAAGGACCCAAGTACAGGAGAAGCTCAGAGGAGAAGTAGGAAGAGCAGAGCGAGCAGGAAAATAGAAAGAACATAGAAGATGTAAAACCATAACAGGCCAACAGGGCCATGGCATAATGTCCCAGGTTCCGGGCATCCTCTACCAGAGGGTTCGGATGATCTCCGGAATGTCACTTCCTATGGGACAAGGTGGGGGGTGGTCTACTGAGGGTATGGATCTCGGTTGTCTCGAGGCCCGTCTACCCCGCTGCCCAGCGCGAATTCGGGGGTAGGTAACTCAGGTACATCTCAAAGGCAGGCGTGCCGTACCAGTCAGCCCAGAGGCATCGGGCCCCCGCAATGAGGAACCAGCTCCCGAGCGGCCGCAGGGTCACAGTCGCTTGCAAGGGAATAAGCGTGCTCTGTAGTGTCTTGCTTGGCTTGGAGCGCAGGGCAGGCAGCAGCCGGAGAGGTACAGAGTCAACGATCTCTGCCAAGTCGTGTGGCCCCCCGGGGGGCCGCAGGCGATCATGAGACCTTGTCCACTATGTCACTGGGCTGGGGCCCGCGGGGTTGCCTTCCGCGGTCGTCCGTGGGGGAGCAAGGGTATTCCATGGCATCCAGCTTGGTCGCAGATGTAGAGGACTTCCATCAGGGATTGCGGCAGCGTTCTCCTCACAAGTCGCTGGCCTCCCAGGGCCGGGAGCCATTCCGCTGTACGTTACGGAGTGGGAGGTTTCGAGGTGTGACCCTCGCGATCGCCTTCGAGGGAGCGGATGTGCTCTATGATGTCCTGCTTGGCCTGGGACGTGGAGCGATCCTCCCCTGGGGGGGTTCGACGACGCCGATTCACTGTGGTCCAGTCCGGACGAGAGGGGCTATGCTCTGGGGATTCTGAAAGGCGAAGCAATGTTGCCGCCTCGTGATAGGAGCGGATGACTCTGCGCTTGTCTTCCCAGCGAAAAATGAGGGCAAAGGGGTGTCCCCATTGGTATGGAATGTCAAGGGCTCGCAGCTTCTCCGTCACCGAGCGGAAGACCTTCCGTCTGTGCAGGGTGTTGGGGGCCAGGTCTTGGAAGATTTGAATCTTATGCCCTCCGTAGCGTAGATCAGGCTTATCCCTTGCCGCTTTCAATATGGCCTCCTTCTCCGTGAAGTAGTGCACTCGGGTTATAATGTCCGGGAGGAGACCCGATCTGCCTCCCGCCCCGAACACTCGATGGGCACGGTCCAAGAGCGGAGGCTGGGCGTCTTCATTGCCCCACACCTCGTGCAGGAGTTGGGCCACATAGGCCATGGTGTCTGTTCCTTCCTCCCCGAGTGGCACACCCCGAATACGGAGATTGTTGCGGCGCCCCCTATTTTCAAGGTCCTCCTGCTTGACCTGCTTGACCTGGAGCTCGATATTCTGTTCCTCCAGGTTCGCCACTCGTTGCCACAGTTGCTCCAGGTCTTCTGTGCGGGTATCGACAATCTTCTCAAGTCCATCAACTCTGTCCCCCAGCTCTGTTGCCTCCTTACGCAGCTCTTTGACGCACGAGTGTACTTCCGATCTCAGGGATCCGATTTCAGGTCTGCCATGAAAGAGGACATGAAGGCCTGGGTCACCGGAGGGGAGTCCGCAGCAGGAGGCGGCACGTCTTCAGCCGACGCTGACGCTCCCGTTTTGGCCCACATGGCAACCACCGATGTGCCCTTAGGCGCCGCTGCCGTGTCCGTCTTGCCTCCCCTGCCGCGGGTCATCGTCAGTCCTGAACGCAAAGTCCGGCCCCCCGGCGTGTCCCAAGTCGCCGTAGGCGTGGGTCCACTGCGTCGCTTTAGCTGGGCGGGGGGGTAGGCAGTACTCCACCGTGGACCCTCACCCCTCTCAGGCACCCCCCCCGTCCGTAGGTCTGCGTCGGCCGGTAAGTGAAATTCAGGCCCAAGCCCGTAGGGGTCTTGAAGGAGCACGTGAGGGGTCCGTCGCGGTGTGCAGCTCACCTCGTAGAGCCCAGGCCGCTGCGCCGCAGCCGAGACGCGTTCCCGCCTCCTCACCACCAACGGTCCGCGCCTCTCAGGGGGCGAAGGGGGGGTTACGTGTAGGGTACCACTGGAGACAAAGGCAATTGAAGGGGAACTCACACAACTCTGATAGCCTCTCCCCCCTGCTCAGGAGCATCCAGCCAGGCTGTGGGGTGCAGTCACCAGCAAGCTTAGTGATTCGCCCAGTCCGCCAACTCTGCTGTACCCCCCAAATAGTCGGGCTATACACCACTTGCAGCACCGTCGTGTAGCCAGGCCCAGTCCGACCTACCGGTGGGGGGGAAAAGTGTTCAGGTCGCCCCCGCAGCCTCCCGGGCAGCGCCGTCCACTCCAGAGTCCGTGCTGTGGCGGGGGGTGGAGTGTTGCAGGTCCAACGTGAGTCCGCTGGCTAGGACAGCAGGGTTGGGTCGTAGCGTAGGGCCCAGGCCAGTGTACCCCTCGCCAGACAGGGCCCCGTCACTCCCTGCCAGGTCAACAGCGGCTGCAGATTCCCATCTGGGCCCCCGATGCTCAGCAGGGTCAGGCACCCGGGCAGAGGCACCGAGCAGGGAAGGCAAGATGGCGGACAAAGCTCAGGTCTCTCTGCAGACAGCCGCCTCCTCAGACCCCCGGGCAGCGCTCCCCGACCGAGAGTAGTAGCACGGTGGCCCAAGGCAGTCCGATGGTGGGCCAGGGACCCTCTATGGCACTCGTGTCAGGGCCCGATCTGTCCAACCACGGTGATAGCGTGATGCGGGGGGGGGGGGCCCGCTCCCAGCGCCCGACCCCGCTTCAGCAGGCGGACCCCACTCGCCAGGGGCCGCAGCGCCCAGCCAGCTCTCACTGTAGCGCAGGGGGGGCAGGCACCCGGGCGGTGGGCGTCCGGCAGAGGGTAGAAAATGGCGGACAGTACCTTAAGGGGTCCTCGAGAGTTCAGGGTGCATCCGTCGGCAAGCTGGTGGCGGGGACAGCAGAGACAGCTCGCAGCTTACCAGGTCGTCTCTGCAACCGCAGCAGGGCTCCGCAGCAGCAGTCCAGCCGGTGGTCTCTCCGCGCCAGTTGCGGCCCTACGCCTCCGCCAAAGCCGGGGTCTCGCGTAGTGCCCGCGTAGTGCCCGCAGCCAGGGGGCGCCTCCACGTCGGCTGCCTCCTCCTCTCCGGTCTCCGGGCCCCTGACGTGCAGTCGGCAGCCGGGGAAGCCGCCGCAGGGGGTTGCCCGCTCTCCCGGTCTCGGCTTCGGCTCAGGGAGTCGTCCGCTAGAGAGGCGCGATCCAGGCGCCAGCCGCCGGGCTCCTTGGCAAAATGGCGGGGTCGCCCCGGCAGGCAAACGTTCAGGCCCCTAGCTGGCCCCAGCTGGATCCCCCACACCGGAGCGACTTCTCCGGAGGTCACCTCGCATCCAGGGTGCAGGAAACAGGCGGGGTTCCCCAGAAAGCCCCCCGAATTCCGCGTAAGATGGCTAATTAAGGCAGCGGGGTGACGGAGCCCGCTCGAGATGCGCCCGTTCACATCGCTGCCTAGGCCACGCCCCCCTACTCTAATTTTTTCCATTTGTCGAAGATGGCCTATTTTGGACCTTCAACCTCTGAATGGCTTCCTATGGAAAAAGAAATTCAAAAGGCTCATGCTGGCCCAGATCCTGTCTGCTCTAGACCTGGGTGACTGGATGATGGTGTTGGACCAGCAGAATGTGTATTTTCATATATCTGCCTTGAAGACTCACAGATGCTTCCTGTTGTTCAAGGTAGGCCAAGCTGGTTTCAGTGTGCTGTGCTCCCTTTTGGCATCACAACTGTTTCTCCGATGTTCACGAAAGTGATGGCGTTGATCACTGCTCATTTTTTGAGGTCGGGATACCATTTTACCCCTACCTCAAAGACTGGCTGTTAAAGGTGATCCCACCAGTCAGTTGTAGATCTCTACCAGACGATGGCGAACCACTTTACATTCAGTGTGGCCCACAATCAACAAGTGAATGTCGCTCCTGACTCCTTTTTAGAGACTGCCATTCATAGGAGCAATTCTGGATACAGTGCTGTTCTGGGCCTTCCCTCCAGTGCGAGGAGTCCAGGACATTTGGGCTATGACACTGATGTTGCAGCCTTGCTCCTCTATTTTGTTGGGCAGCTCTGAGGCTTCTTGGCCTCTTAGCACCCTGCATCATCTTCATTGGCTACGTGAGATGATCCATGCAGGCTCCGCAATTAAAGCTGACGTTCTGTTTTAGCCCGCATCAGGGATCTTCTGATTGCTTTCATCCATATCTTCAAGCAGCCACCATTGCAGAGAGTGAGCAGGCTCCTCAAACGCAGTTGGTCCAGGAACAACCTCCTCTCCCTTCCCCACCCAGGCTGACTGTGTTGATGGACGTGCCCCTGGTAGACTGGGAAAGCTTGAGCTGAGAGGGCTCTGGTCTCCAATGTAAGCCTGGATTCACATCAATCTGTTTGGGTTGAAGGATGTTCAGCTGGCTCTGAAGGCTTTCCTGCTGTCCATCAAGGGGTGGCTGGTACGCATTCTCACAGACAGTACCGTCCTGTGGTATTGCAGCAAGCATGACGGAATGGGAAATATAGGCACTTGACTGGGTCCTTAAATGCCAGAGCGGGTGAACAAAATGGGTGGTATCTCAAGGATCCGAAATGCTGTCTGAATTATGAGGTGTTGCAGGTTACTTTCCAACAGTGACTAGACTTTTTCACCATCACTGAAAGCTTGTAATGCGGATTTTTTCACGTTGGACTTTCTGCAAGAACACTCACTAGCAAATGAATTCCAGTTGGAGTGGAACATGGTACTCTTGTGCCCCTTTGCTCTGCTGCTTCTCCTGCCTCAGGTCTGTAAAAGTTCAGGAACAACAAGTGGTAGCCAAGGGTAGCCAAGGGTTCGGAGAGAGGCAGCTCGGGAGAATATATAAAGTTGAAGCCCATTGTACCACTAAGCTTTTGCCATACTCAGCAGGTGTTAGATAAAGTCTGAATGTCCTTGGGGTCTAATTTGAGACCCCATGACAGAGCATTTATGGGTGTAGGATTTGCCAGGTCCGTTCCGGCTTAGCATAAGGCAGACAGGCATCTGGGTGAAAGCAGTAATGTTCAGAGTGAGCTTGGGTAGCCAAGAAATAGATGAGGAAATAGGGGATGGCGAAGCCGCCACGATCATATGGGAGAGTGAGGGTGTCCCAGGCAACCCGGGAGTCTGCGGCCTGCCCATACCAGCCTCAAAAGTAGGCTGCCCAGCGTCATAAAGAATGAGTTAGTCGAAGGAATAGGTATTTCTGATAGATACATCTGCCGTGTGGATTCCTCACCTTGTGAATATCCCCTTGCGTCAGCAACATTCGGAAATTCTTTTCGTAGCTTCGCGCCGACGTGGACATGGACGTCATAGAGGCACGGCATCGCTCGCGACTCCGCTGACGTCACCGACGCCTATAACAGGCCCACGCCGGCGTGATGACATCAGTTCCCTTTTTTCCGCGTCGTCGACACTAACGGTTTTTTGGGATCATACTGTAGCTTCACAGTTACTTTGTTACTATTATTACTTTTACTGTGTCTATCTATATTCTCTTCGAGATGTCGTCGAAGAAGACTGGTTTTAAGGCTTGCGGTGAATGTGGCAAGACCATGTCTATTACCGACACACATGAATGCTGTGTTTGGTGCCTGAGTTCCGACCATGACGTCGAGGATTGCCCTTGCTGCAAGAAGATGACCCCGAAGGCCTTACGGGCGAGGGAGACAAAACTCCTCGTAGCGAAACTAAAAAATAAGAAAGTTAAGAAGTCTTCGAAGTCTCGATCTCGACGTTCGAGGTCTCGATCGAGATCGCGCTCGGAGTCGTCTTCGGCTCATGCTTCAAAATCTTCGAGGAAGAAGCACAAGAAGAGGAGCCATGAGTCACTTCATCACTCAGAAAAGGACTCTAGTTCGAGGCCGAAGTCCCAGGTCAAGCTTCTAAGTAAGGAAGTGGAGGTTTCGGAGTCGGAAGGTCAGAACTCTGTTGGTGAGGCTTCACATCTGAATTCGCCAGAGTCTCCGAAGCAGGTCCATTCTCCAGTTCCATCCAATCCTTCTGGTCAGGAGGATGAACGTGAGGAGCGGGGGGCTGATGAGATCGAGGTTCCGGTGCCTGCGGGTTCGTCGACCCCGGTTCCTGGACTCGATGAAGAGGTCGACGTCGTATCGACTCCGCCTCCTCGAACAACCCAGAGGTCCGTATCCGGATTTTCCGGCTCCAGGTCAGGATCCATCTCAGTTCCTGAATGCCATGTTTGGAGTTTATTCTAGGGCGATGTTCCCGTCTGGTGCACCTGTTGGTCCCACGGGTCCTATGGCTTTTAACTTGGGTGTTCCCCAGGCTTATGCCCCTGCGCCCTTCATGCCTTTTATGCCGGCTATGCCACCGCATTGGCATTTTCCAGCACCTCCTGTGTCGTCGACGCCGAGGCGCACGACCCCGACTCCGTCGACGCCGATTCCATCGACGCCGGTGCCTTCGACTCCGAAGCAGGATGCTACTCGACCTCGGGTGAAACGACCTCATCCGACTTCGGGATCGACGCCGGCCCCGACCCCGTCTGAGTCGATTGCGAATCCTTCGACTTCTATCGTGAAGGAAAGGTCACGGAGAGAAGCTCAGAGACTTCTGGAGTAAGAAAGATATCAGTATACGGATACTGAGGAAGGAGAGTTACAGGAGTCTGAGGGTCCTTTTGAGGACTTGGGTGAAGCCAGTGGGCTTGAACTGTCTCCTGAATGGGATTTGACTTCAGTGTCGAATGTACCGTCGAAGGATGTGGTTCCTTATCACATTGTTATTAAAAAAGCAGCGAGTTTATTGAACACCCATCTATGAGGTCTGGAAGAAGCCTTTGTCTGCTCCTGCAGTTTCTAGGACAGTGGCGAGGAGATAGAGTTGCTCCAGGTGACCCTGAATTTTTGTCAACACACCCCCTGCCTGAGAGTTTAGTTGTGCAGGCTGCCTGCTCGAAATGGTCTGCTGGGGCCTTTCTGCAGGTTCCTGGGGATAAAGAATCCAGAAAGCAGGATCAAACTGCCAAGAAAGTCTTCTCATCAGCCAGTATGGCGCTTAAATCAACTAACGCAACTTGTCTGATGGGGAGGTATATTCATGCCTTGATGGATTCTGTCAAGCAGTTGGTTCCGAAAATCCCTGAGGAAGAGAGAAAAGATTTTCAGGAGGTGATATCGGACACTCAGGCAGCTGCAAGACAAGTGATTCAGAGTGGTCTGGACACGGCTGATTCGGTGGCAAGGGTTATGGGTTCTTCCGTAGCCACTAGGAGGGCTGCCTGGCTTAAAACATCGGAGTTCTCTGCAGATGTTCAGTCTGTTTTGATGGACTTGCCTTTTGATGGCTCAGGATTGTTTGGCAAGAAGGCTGATACTGCCTTGGAACGTTTTAAAGACAGTAGAGCCACTGCGAAATCTTTGGGTCTTCAGTCCAGGGGTACTACTGGAAGGCGCTTCAGAGGGTTTGGCAGATCTTCCTTTCGTTCTTACAGACCATCTCAGCAACAGCCACAACAACAGCAAAATACGCTGTACAAATCGTACAGAGGCAGGCAAAGATCCCGCCCTAGAGGTCGTCAAGCTTCCTCCTCCCCTTCCCAACCCCCTGCCAACGTAGCAAAGCAGCCCTAGATCCGCCATTCCGGATCATGTGGTCCCAGTAGGGGGTCGGCTTACACATTTTCTACAAGATTGGGAATTAATAACATCGGATCTTTGGGTTCTCAATCTTGTAGAGAATGGGTATGCTCTTCCTTTCCAGGAGTTCCCTCCCAATTACCCTCCTTAACAGGGTTATTGTTCGGAGGACCACCTGCTTCTCCTGCAGGAAGAAGTCCTGGCACTGTTCCGAAAAGGTGCGATAGAGGTGGTTCCAGAGCAGGAAAGGGGTCAGGGGTGCTACTCCTGGTATTTCCTGATCCCCAAGAAAGATGGCAGGCTTCGGCCAATCCTGGACCTCAGGATTTTGAACCTTTACCTCAAACAGGAAAAGTTCAAGATGCTCACTCTTGCACAGGTTCTTCAGGCGCTGCTGGAAGAAGACTGGATGGTGTCGATCGACTTGCAGGATGCGTATTTTCATATTCCCATCTTGAAGTCGCACAGAAAGTATCTCCGTTTTACGTTTGGGTCTCAACACTACCAGTTTGTGGTCCTTCCGTTTGGACTTACTACTGCACCTCGAGTTTTCACCAAGGTGATGGCAGTGGTGGCAGCTCATCTCAGGAGAACGGGGATACATGAGTTTCCGTATCTAGACGACTGGCTGATCAAGGCGGAGTCGCCGGAGAAGGTGCTCCATCATCTGCAAGAGACAACTCAGTTGTTGCACAGGTTGGGTTTTTCGATAAATGTACCCAAGTCTCACCTGGTGCCCTCCCAGCGCAACCTGTTCATAGGTGCGGTACTGGACACTACTGTGTGTCGTGCATTCCCTCCTCCTCAAAGGATTCGCGACATACAGGGAATGATTCCTTTGTTCTACAATGGAGCGGTCGTTCCAGTCCTGAAGGTTCTTCGCCTGCTCGGTCTGATGGCTTCTTGTTTTCTGTTGGTCAACCATGCACGCTGGCACATGAGGGCACTCCAGTGGTGCCTCCGCAGGCAGTGGTATCAGCACAACGGGGATCTCAGGGAGTCGTGAGGATCTCCAGAGAAACTGCAGCGGATCTGTCTTGGTGGAGCGTGGAGGGCAATCTGTCTCAAGGGAAGCCCTTCCAACTACCTCCATCAGTGGCCACAGTAATAACGGATGCTTCCACTCTAGGGTGGGGTGCTCATCTGGCGGATCTGGAGATCAAGGGTCTTTGGTCTCCAGAGGAAAGGTTGCTTCATATCAACCTTCTAGAGTTGCGGGCGATACGTCTGGCACTCAAGGCCTTCCTCCCTTCCCTTCGCGGTCGTTCGGTCCAAGTCCTGACGGACAACACGACCGCGATGTGGTACATCAACAAACAGGGAGGAGTAGGGTCGCAGTGTCTCTGCAGAGAGGCTCTGCGACTCTGGTCCTGGGTTCAGGACCATCAGATTTGTCTGATGGCAAATCATCTGGCCGGAGTTCAGAACGTTCGTGCAGACAGTCTGTTGGCAGTTCTCTGCCGATCACGAGTGGAGGCTCCATCCAGAGGTAGTTCACGACATCTTTCAGATGTGGGGGACTCCTCGGGTGGACCTGTTTGCCACTCACGAGAATGCTCACTGCCTGTCATTCTGAAGTCTCCAGTATCCGATGCAAGGAGCCCTGGGGGACGCGTTTCAGTTGAGTTGGGGCTCACAACTCCTTTACGCGTTTTCCTCCCATACCTTTGATTCCTCGGGTTCTGAGGAAAATTCGCCCAAGACCGGGCCCAAGTCATATTGATCGCCCTTGATGGCCAAGAAGGGTGTGGTACTCGGACCTTCTCCACCTCTCCTCTCACCCGCCGCTCCGTCTCCCTCACAGGGCAGATCTCCTCTCTCAGATGGAGGGGCAGGTTCTTCACCCCCACCTCCAGACCTTACACCTTCATGCCTGGAGATTGAACGGGGCAACCTGAGTTCTTTTTCTCTCCCTCCTGATGTAGTGGATGTCACCTTGTCAGCCAGGCGTGACTCCACTAAGTCCATCTATTCTTAAAGGTGGTCAAAATTTGTTACTTGGTGCAGGGAGAAGTCTATAGACCCTTTGAAGGCCCATTTATCTGATGTTCTCCAGTTTGCCCTTTCTCTGGCACAGCAGGGGCTTGCTGTTGTCTTAAGGTTTTTGAAGGGCCTCATAAATAAGTTCCCTCCAACTCCTTTTATTGTGCCTCAGTGGGACTTAAATCTTGTATTGACGTTTTTGATGGGTGCTCCTTTTGAGCCTCTTCATAAATGTCCTATGAGGCTTCTGACTTTCAAAACGGTTTTCCTCGTTGCAATAACCTCGGCAAGGAGGGTAAGTGAGCTTCAAGCTCTTAGTCACAAGCCCCCTTTCTTGACCATTCATGCTGATCGAATGGTTCTTAGGACCAGGGCTGCTTTTCTGCCAAAGGTGGTGACTCCTTTCCACCTTGGTCAATCCATTACCCTTCCTACCTTTTATCCTCCCCCTCACCCTTCCAAGGAGGAGGAGAGATTACACCGTCTTGACCCCAAGAGGGCGGGGTCTTTTTACCTGGACAGAACTAAAGACTGTCGTGTGGACGACCAGCTCTTCATTGGTTTTGCTGGCTGCAAGAGAGGAAGAGCGGTCCATAAGAGGACTTTGTCAAGATGGATCGTCCTCTGTATTAAGATCTGCTACTCTTTGGCCGGTAAGGAACCACCAGAGGGTATAAAGGCTCATTCTACTAGAGCTAAGTCTTCGACCTCAGCATTGGCTAGAGGTGTGCCTGTAGAGGATATTTGTAGAGCGGCAACTTGGTCTTCCCTCCACACATTTGCGAAGCATTACTGCTTAGATTCCGAAGTGAGGAGGGAAGGTCACTTTGCACGCTCTGTCCTTCAGGATTTCCTGGTCTAGAAGAGTGGACACCCTCCTCCGGGAATGGGGACTGCTGTGGGACTCTATTCACAAGGTGAGGAATCCACACAGCAGATGTATCTATCAGAAGAACAAGTTACTTGCCTTCGGTAACGCTTTTTCTGGTAGATACAATATCTGCCTGTGGATTCCTCACTGACCCACCCGCCTCCCCGTTGTCCACTCTTCTTTGCCAGAGTTTCTATTATGTATTTATTTTATTGTCAAGGAGTTGTTTATTTCAAATGTTTTATTGCATTTGCTTCACACTGTGTGTGTTACCTTGATATTTGTACTGCGTATACTGTGTATATGTCTACTGTCATTGGTCCGTCCGTGTGCCTCGAAGGCACGTAAAAAAGGGCGAAACTGATGTCATCATGCCGGCGTGGGCCTGTTATAGGCGTCGGTGACGTCAGCGGAGTCGCGAGCGATGCCGTGCCTCTGACGTCCATGTCCACGTCGGCGCGAAGCTACGAAAAGAATTTCCGAATGTTGCTGACGCAAGGGGATATTCACAAGGTGAGGAATCCACAGGCAGATATTGTATCTACCAGAAAAAGCGTTACCGAAGGTAAGTAACTTGTTCATTTGTACATAAATACAATAAGAGGGGGAGGACTGTCATTTTTATGATAGCTATACGGCCTGCCATGGAAAGGGGAAGTTGTATCCAGTGGTCTACTTGTGCTGAGTCTGTCCATGGTGAAATCATAATTTAAACAAATGACTTGTTCTCTGTTTGTGTGTAAAACAATGCCCAGGTGTTTAGTGGAGATGGTAATCCACTTGAAAGGATATTCACTTGTGGGGAGGTCAGGTAGCATCAGTGAGGGGGTGCAGTCCCGATTTCACCCAGTTGATGCATATGCCAGAAAAGCCACCAAACCTGACAGTTTCCCGCACTGTATGGGTCAGGTTGTCTGAGGGGTGTCGGATGAACAACCGAATGTCATTGGCATACATTGAGATAAAAAGTGGTCTGAATTTAAGGTCTCGATGCATGTGGTGTTCTTGAAGGTGGCGTACTAAGGGGTCCATGGCTATAATAAAGGCGAGAGCAGGTAACCCTGTCTAGTACCTCAGGATATGTTACAAACTAGAGCCATTGATACAGATAGGAGCTGTGGGATTCAAATAAAGTGTAAACGAGACCCGTGAATCTGTCAGGGATGCCAAGTTTCCTTAATGTCGCATGGAGGAAATGCCGTTCTAGAGTCCAAGGCATTCTCCGCATCTCCCAAAAGGGCGACCACCGCAGGAGTGTCCAGCGTTTTCGAGGGCTTCAGTGTAGATCTCCGGCAAGTGGAGGTGTCAACATTTTTCTATATGCTTTGTTAAAAGTGCCAGTAAGGCCATCCAGGCCACGGGCCTCCGTTCCATCCAAAGAGTCAATTGCCCGGGCATCTCTTCAGCATAAAATGTCTCTCAGGAACTGCGATTGGCCAGTAGTGAGCCAGACCATGGCAATCTCCTTAAGGTAGGACTGATGCGCCGCGGACTTAGACAGGCGAGGTACACAATGATTTGTAGTATGAGACTAATTTGTGGATTATACTCTCTTGTTGTAATTTGGATGCCATCGTCTAGGACAAGTTGCACAATGTGCCTAGCGTCCCTGGAGGGCACAGGCGGCGGGCTAAAGTTAGTCCATGGCAGTAAAACTTGTAAACTTGTAGATTTGTAGAGCGCGAATTGTTGCCCGGAGGCGTCCAAGCGCTAGGACCAACGCCATATCGTCGGGCTGCAGAGTATTTGCCAAGGGAGATGACCTCCCCATCAGCTTGGTCAGAAAACTCCTCTAACAGAACTGAGTGTTTATGGAGAGATGATGGGGAGGATTAGGGAGTATTCTCCATGTCGCTGTTGCTGTCCATGAGTGCGGCCTCCACATACGCCAGGCTGTTGCGAAGGTCAAATAGCACCCCTGCTTTTTCGAAGTGCAGATTCCACGGATATATACCTTAAAGGCATCCCAGAGGTTGGCGTACTGGTTAACAGCCTGTATTGATCTTAACATGATCATTTATGGCAATTTGTAGTTCAGTGTGGGAAACTACATCCAAAAAAGCAGTTGTGGGGAAGGACCAGTGACATTCCCAAACCCCCACCATATGGAAGAGTGAGTAGCAGCCGAAATGGTGCGGGTTCTGGATGTGTGTGAGATAGTATCTGTAGATCTCGAGAGCCAGAGGCTGCTGTCTGCCGAGAGGAACCAGTAATCCACCCGTGTCCACACTGTTTGCGATGCAGAATAAAATGTGTAACCGGGAGTGGTAGGGTGATGAAAGCGCCAGGTGTCCTTAAGGGCATGAGTATGGACTGCATCCTGAAGAATGCGTAAGGTGCCTAGCTTGCCATCGGGGCAGGTACTTAGCGAATCCAAGGCAGGATCTTAGAAGTAGGTTCAAGTCGCCACCTATTAAAATTACATCTGCATCAAACTTGTCTAAGAGGGTGGATACGTTCTGGGGAAAAAAGGGGTATCGCCAGTATTTGGGGCATACAACTTTAGGAAGAGAAATCCACTCCCAGCATTGTTTGTTTAGGCAACTTGTATAGCGCGCAGATATCCTGCAGAGGGCGGTTATTGTTTTAAAAGCCATGTTTTTAATTGTTTCCTGAAGATGATTAGTGTGGGACTGGTTTTAATGAAGAGAGGGAGGGAATTCCAAATTCTGGCCGTGGAGACTAGGAAGCGCCGATCTCCCCAAGAAGCTTTCTTGGTGCGTTGGTCAGGTAGTAGATATGCTGTGGAGGAGCGTAGTGGTCTGTTGGGTGTGTATAGGCAAAAAGCTTGTTTTAGAAACTGTGGTCCCGAATTATTGATTGCTTTGTAAGCGATGCATAGTGCTTTGAATTTGGTCCGGCTTCTGATAGGCAGCCAGTGGAGTTGGCGAATGGCCGGTGTGATGTGTTTGAACTTGGGGATGCCGAGTAGAATTCTGGCTGCCGAGTTTTGAACCAACTGAAGCTTGCTAAGGACTTTTTCTTGGGCATTGAGCAGGAGTGCATTGCAGTAGTCTGTTTTAGAAAAGATTAATGTGGTGATCAGTGTTTTGCCGGCTGAGACGGGGAGATATGGTAATAGTTTCTTAATTTTTCTTAGGATATTGAAGGAGGAGGAGACAACAGCATTTGCTTGGTAGGTGAACGAGAGCTTATCGTCTAACAGGACCCCAAGATTTCTGACCTTGGTGACGGGGTCTGACGGTGGACCCAACTCATTGGGCCACCAGGTAGGGGACCACCCTGGGGTGAGGTTGCCGAAGGTCATTACGTCCGTCCCTATTACCAAAAGGTGGAAGACTTGATTGTCAACGGTAGTATGGTGCAGAAATGGGAGTATTTTATGTATACATATTCAGACCCCCCACCCCTCGACTAAGAGCTATAGCTTGCAAAGTATTGAGGGGGACCTCAGGACGCAGGGAAAGTGGGAGATGATTGAGGAGGGGGATGTGACCGGCTGAGTCATGGTCGTCCTCGACGTCTAACAAGGGGCCAGGCCGACTTGCTGATTTAGGTTGGTTGAACGTGAGCCTGCGTTGTTTGAAGTCTCCATGACCCATGGTGGGGGAGTGTCTGAAGCAAACCGGGAGACTGTGAGTAAGAGAGGCCAACTGGCGAGCAGAAGGGCAGTCCAAGGGGAGGCAGTTTGGAGCACTATAAGCATAAGCTGACTATAGCTCAGACTGTGAACAAGGGGGGCCCACAAGGGGGGGGGGGGGTGTCCCAGGGGCGGCGTCAGTGATTGAGCAGGCAGGGCAAGGCTGTCACAACTGACCCGGGTTAAGGAGGTTTTGTGGAGCAGCAGGGTACTCATGATCATAGCGCTCTGCACCCCTGGGCAGTATGGGATAAGCAGCAAGAAACAAGTGTTCGAGGCATATGAGCTGCAGATCTCACACTTAGCATTAGATCGCCTTCTGGTGTTGAGCTCAGATACTTGCAGGTTGTTGTCTTGGAAGACGTCTTTGTAGTCACGAGATAGGTGACTCCTCCCTTGGTCAAAAGTGCGCATGGGCATCGGCTCCATCCTTAGATTGTTTTTTTTCACCATTGGGTTCAGATGTAACTTTTCCGCTCCAGTTCGAAATCTATTCCAAAGTAGTTTGACGCGAAAAAACTTTGTTAACTTCTAAAACATCTATAACCTTCGACTCTACTTCATCAACTCGATTCCGGTTGTCGACGCAGGCCGTCGAGCCTTTTCACGCCGTGAGGCCTACAGCTCATGGAAAGGACACCATTCAAGAAATGCCCCCAGTGTGGAGCAAAATTCCAGCACAGTGACCATCACAAGGTCTGCAACCTGTGCTTATCACCTGAACACGACGAGTCCAGCTGTCCAGCCTGCCCATCTTTTCGATCTAAGAAGACCATTCGAGATCGAAGAGCCCGCCGACCTATCATGTAGAAATCGGCTCCGGAACCGGTGGATATCTTCGACGAAGGCCCAGATGTCCCCGAAGAAGATTCCGAGGATCTCAATCGTTTCAGATCATACGACTCCGATGATTCCATCAGTCTGGGTCAAAGAGTGAGTACTACTGCCCCTACCCCCACCAAAATCGAAGGCAATGATCCACACTCCTCCTGCTGGGCCCAGTTGCGACTGAAAACTTACTTCAGGAGCCCAGCCTTCGGGCCCGGCTCCGAAGAAAATCGAAAAGCCTTCCAGTAGCTCGGGACTGAGCAAACCGCACGTGCCAATCCCACCAGCACCTTTGGCACTGAAACCAAAAAAAGTCCCGGCTCCGAAACCGGTTCAGACGCTGTCGACTTTTAAAGACAAACTGGGCCCGAAAACTCCCAAGCCCGTAGACAAACCGGCTTTGACCGCTACCATACCGAAACATCCAGCTTTGGCTCTGCAACCAAAACCCTCAGAGCCAAAATCTACGCCAAAGGACTCTATCTCGCCTCCTAAGGCTAAGGACAAAAACAAACACCAACCCCGCTTGGAACCGAAAAAATCAGCGCCGAAAGCGGTTCATGAGTAAGAGGAGCTTTTTCATCAAGATCCTATTGATCCAAAGCAGAAAAAGATTTATATTGATCCAGAAACAGGACAAGTCACCATTGGACCAAATAGAAAAAGGAAGTTAGGCACAGCACCTGTTCCTCCAATGCCTGTGAAGAAGGACTCTGCCACATCGCCTATGCACCCTTCTCCAAACTTCTCCACCTTATACACCTCCACATAACGATTCTGATGATGACATGGGGCAGGGGGTGACCCAGATGAGCCTTTCACGTACCCGACTGACTCACCTGATTGGGAGTACCCTGTCCCACAAAACATGACATCCCAAGTCCACACACACACACCTCTCAAAACCATCTCCTCCAGAATACAATATTGGTTTTGGACACTTAATTAATAGAGCTGCCATCTATCATGGTGTCACAATGCATTCAGATGAGGCAGAAGAGGACTTTTTATTAGATACCTTTGAACAGTCCCAAAAGTGCCAGGGTTCTAAACCCTATAATAGAAAAGTAGAGACCTGCCCCTGCAGATCCTGCCTACATTAAGATTAAGATTCTCTGGTCGTTTCCAATGCTAGGAAGTGTGATAACTTCCAAACCTCAGGAGAAGCGCCACCTCCTGATAAAGAGTCCAAGCTACTAGACGCTTCTGGTAAAAGAATAGCTGCTCAAGCAGCCAATACCTGGCACATAGCTAACACCCAGGCACTGCTCACAAGATATGACTGGGCCCATTACGACCAGTTAGAAACCCTACTACAACATTTGCTGACCAATATAGAACACAAGCAAATGATCTAATCCAGGAGGGTAAACTAATTTCAAATGCATCAATAAAATGTGCACTTGATGCAGCAGACACTGGCTCTTGAGCCATAAATACCAGTGTGCTCCTTGGATGTCATGCCTGGCTCCGCATCTCTGGTTTTAAGCAGGAGGTCCAGACTACTATCCTTAATCAGCCGTTTAACCAACAACAACTTTTTGGCCCTGCTGTGGACACTGCTCTAGAAAAAAGACACTGAGACAAATCCATGGGAGCTTTACAGTCCCCACAAACACTAGGCTCCTTTCGTCGCTCCTTCTACAGAGGAGCCGCCAAACAAATGGGAGCAGACAACTCATCTTCCTTTAAAGCCACTAAACAAACATCCCCCAATAGAGGATATTTTAGAGGCGGATACAGAGGAAACCGTATTAAAGGAAGAGGTCGAGGTAATAAAACCAATCGTGCCTCTCCCACCACAAAACAGTGACTTCCTTCCGCTCCCCCCACAACATCGCACTACAGTCGGGGGGAGATTTAAAGGACGCCTACTTCCACATTCCCATACATCCTTCTCACAGGAAGTATGTAAGGTTTGTACTGGACGGACAACACTATCAGTTCAACGTCCTCTCATTCGGAGTAACAACTGCACCCAGAGTGTTCACAAAGTGCCTTGCAGTAGTAGCAACACATCTCAGGAGAAGACAAATCCATGTCTTCCCATATCTCGACGACTGGCTAATAAAAGCCAAGTCATTCAATCAGTGTGTTCATCAAACTCCTCAAACCATTCAAACATTACACAACTTGGGGTTCACAATCAACCACACCAAGTCGCATCTCCAGACCTCTCATATACACCAATATCTGGGGGCCACAATAAACACCTAGCAACTTTAAACAAACTTCAGGTTGTGCAGAATGCGGCTGCACGGCTCCTACGTCATGTTCCACGGAGAGCCTCCGTCTCCCAAGCACTTTATGATCTTCACTGGCTTAGGATTGCCAGTCAAATTAAATTCAAGGCTCTTTGTTACATTTTTAAGATTAAACAAGGCTTAGCCCCTGCATATTTACATGACCTCATTCAAGCCTATCATCCTAGTCGTTCACTGAGATCCTCTGGGAAAGGTGATTTTGTGATTCCGAGATTCAGGTTGGTGAAGATGGGCGGCCGCTCATTTTCCCACCTGAGTCCGAAGTTCTGGAATGCTTTGCCCGCTGTCTTAAAAACTGAAACCAGTCTCCTTCGTTTCCGCAAGGGACTTAAAACGTGGCTCTTTCAGTAATGATTTATGGTTGCTCTTTTTTCCTCTCTTAATCTGTCCCTTGGTGCCGGGAAACCCACTGCGGGTAGCTGTGCGCCTTATAAGCTAAATAAATAAATAACCGCTCTAGCATATCCCAGTCCAGCCAGGATAGTGAGCATTCAAGCCTTAGTCGCAAAATTTAAAAACCAACACTTTCAGCCAGTGTTCATGCAACTCGATGGCATCTTGTATTTTTATTGTACCATATGCAAGACTTCAAATGCGTCAATTACAGGAATGTCTAGCACAACAGTGGAATCAGGCTCAAGGACAACTTACAGATCTGGTGTTGGTGGACAGCTGCACACATCGCTCTCTGCAGTGGTGGAACACCAAAAACTTATCCAAAGGGCGGCCATTCCTCGAACCTGTTCCACAGATAGTACTTGCAACAGACGCATTACTCACAGGATGGGGAGCCCATCTCCTCGGACATACAACTCCGGGCCGATGGACCACTCAACAAAGAGTGCTCCTCATCAATCACCTAGCGTTACTAGCAATATTCCTAGCACTAAAATCTTTCCAAGTACATGTACAGAACAAAGCTGTCTTGATCCGGACGGACAACATGACAGCCATGTACTACATACAAAAACAAGGAGGAACACATTCTCTGCCAATGTCCTAGCTTGCACAGAACATTTGGAGATGGGCCATTCCACAAAAAATATATCTATTGGCAGAACGCCTTCCAGGAGTTCACAATCAGATTGCAGATCTGTTAAGTCGACAGACACAACAGATTCAAGAATGGGAACTACACCCACAAGTTCTTCTACCATTTTCCACAAGGAGGGCCAACCAGACATAGATCTGTTCGCCACACACGACAACGCAAAATGCCCAACCTTTGCCGTTAGGTTTCCACACCCGTTGTCCAAGGGCAATGCGAAATGGATCAACTGGTCAGGCAAATTTGCATAAGCTTTTCCACCTCTCCCACTAATACCACTAGTTGTACGCAAGCTCCACAAAAGTCTCTCAAAATAATCTTAATAGCTCCCCCATGGGCACTGAAACCGTGGTTCACAACGCTGCTAGAACTCTCACTAGTTCCGCACCAAAGACTGTGCCTGTCCCCATCCCTCTTAACGCAGAACCATGGAGAGATCAGACATCCAGATCCAAATCAGCTGAATCTGGCTCCTGAAGTCTTAGTTTGGTTACATTAACCTGCCACCAGACTGTATGAAAGTCATTGAAGAAGCCTACTACTAGAGCTTGCTATGCTGCAAAATGGAAAAGATATGCCATTTACTGCACCAATAATCATATTGATCCACTGGATGCTTCCATCCAGAATATCATTTGCTATCTACTGCATTTACACAGATGTAATCTAGCATACTCCTCTATACGTTTACATCTTGCAGCACTTGCTGCGTACTTACAAAACAGACAACACTTGTTATTATTTATTTAGAGTCCCTGCAATTTAAGCATTTAATGAAGGACTAAAAAGAATAGTTCTGCCTAGGTTACCACCCTCTCCAGTGTGGAACCTAAATATTGCCCTTACCAGGCTCATGGGACCCCCATTTGAACCTTTTCAAATGCGAACTACAGTTCCTCACATGGAAAACAGCTTTCCTAGTTGCCGTTACCTTCTTAGAAGAGTAAGTGAGATTCAAGCTTTCTCTACACAGGAACCATTTTTACAATTGCATCGTAACAAAGTGGTCCTCGGAACAAACCCAAAATTCTTTCCTTAAGTCATCACTCCGTTTCATCTTAATCAGTGGAGTTGCCAGTGTTTTTTCAAAACCCAAACTCTGTAGTAGAAAGAGCTCTACACACACCAGATGTTAAAAGAGCCATTCTTTATTACATTGACAGAACTAAATTCCTTTGCAAAACAACTGTTTGTAGCTTTCTCCCCACCGCTTAAAAGCAATCCCAAGTCTAAAGCTGGTATTGCAAGGTGAATTGTAAAATGTATCCAAATATGCTATCAAAAAGCAAAACACACATTAACAATTCCTCCTAGAGCGCACTCCACACGCAAGCTAGGAGCCTCTATGGCTTTCTTAGAGAACATTCCCCCTAGAAGACATCTGTAAAGCAGCAACATGGTCTACAACACACACCTTCACTAAACATTATTGTGTTGATGGCCAAGCAGCAATCTGCAGTAGGCCAAGCTGTTCTTAAAACAATCAAACTACTGCAACAGATACAGGTGACCACCGCTAGGGGAGATACTGCTGTATAGTCTATGCTTAGTGTGAGATCTGCAGCTCATATGCCTCAAACGGAAAATGCTACTTACCAGTATGCATCTGTTCTTGGCATGTAGAGCTGCAGAGTTCGAGGCATGTGGGCTGCTGAATTCATATCTATAGCATAGATCGCCGCCTAGTGTTGGGTCCGGATGATAGCACATTGTTGTCCTGGAAGAGTCTTCAAAGTATCACGAGATAGGTGGCTCCTCCCCTGGACTACAGTGCGCATGGGCATCGACTCCATCCCCAGATAGTTTTTTTCCGCCATTGGGTTCGGATGCATATTCGATAACTCCAGTTCGGAATCGATATAACTTTTCCTTAAGGCCAGAAGGCCTTTCCATTTACCGTCGGTATTGTTTTGCGCTCGGTGCCCAGCTCTGTTCCGGCTCAGTTCCCGAGTCTGACGTCCAGAGGAGTCGCGTGGCTCTTCGGTGCTCGAGGCCCGGTCGACGCAGCAAGACTTTTGACACATCATGGAACGGAGTCCGTTCAAGAAATGTCCCGTGTGCGGATCGAAGTATCCACACATCGACGTCCACCCGGTGTGCAACAAGTGCCTATCGCCGGACCACGATGAAGTCAACTGTATGGCTTGTTCCAGGTTTCAATCGAAGAAGACGATTCGACTTTGGCGGGTGGCGCGCCAGGAGGCCTGGCAATCGGCCCCGGCACCGGTGGACATCTTCGACAGAGAAGAAGCAGACGAACAGGAAGTTCATCTGCAAATTTCTCCTCCAGCGGAGGCGATTGACTACGACTACGACGCGGACGTCGAAGTGCTAGATGCAGAAGAAGTCGTCGACGAGGTAGGAGACGACAATGAGGCCTATGGGGCCATGGAAGATAGCTCAGGGGAAGAGCTAAGCCCCGATCACACAATCACTACGGCTCAGGTCAAGGGATCGCCACACGGCCTTACCCAAGACCTTCCACCCAGATCCACGGCCTTGCCTACGGGCCCGGCTACGGACACTTCTGCAGAGCCGCCGCTGGTCAAACCGAAACTGAAACCTTCGGTATCGACGACAACAACAGTGATGGAGACGCAGTCGAAACAGAAAACGTCTGTCCCTCCGGCCGCCTCCTCGTCTTCCGATACGTCGGGGCAGCCGAAGCCGAAGAAGGCTGTCGACCCGGGGAAGTCTACCAAGGGCGCCGAGCCGAAGTCGGTCAAGGGTGTCGAGGCGAAATCGGCCAAGGGCGTCGAACCGAACACTGGGACCCCACACACAGTAGTCAAGGCCCCCGACAAGAAAACGTCAGCGCCGAAGGCCGTCGACACAAAAGGAGGGCACAGCGTGCCGAAAAGGGATGATCCTGTACCTCGGCCGGACAAGAACAAGGCATCGACACTAGAGTCTTCCCTCACTGGTGGACCGAAAACGTCTGTCGGTTCGACGAAACCGTCCGCTTCCTTTACGAAGCAAGTCTCGGACTCTCTGCAACGCATCAAAAACAAGGCTTCCGCGGCCGCTCCGAAGGATGCTTCCACGCCGAAGCCGGCTGCTGCAACGCCAAAGTCTTCCACGCCACTCCTGTTTACGTTGCCGCCGAAGGTGGCACCGAAGGCCTTCGCACCACGCTTGGTCACCGAAGCGCCGGTGCCAGTGTCTACAGCGTCGAAGCATTCTCAGCTTCTTAGGAGCTTAAAGCATCGACAACCCTCGGTGGAGGAGCAGTCGGAACACTTTATCGACGCAGACACCGGGAAACTTACCCTCTACAAGAGGAAAATCACGGCAACCCGGCCTCTGGAGTCCTACACGATTCCTTTGAAGCGCAAGAAACCTGCTACAGACTCCCCAGTTCTAATAGAGCCGCTTGCTCCACAGACTCCAAGAGTAGCTACACCCTCACCCACTTATTCAGATGTGGAGGGCGGAGAAGGTGATGACGAGGAGTATAACTTTCCTGCCAACACTGATCCTGAAGATCAGCAAGACTCTTGGGCAGATGCAGGTGACACAGTGGATCAGCATACTGCCCAGGACCCCCAAGTCTACAATGTCAAGCCCTCTCCTACTGAGGATTCAGCTGCATTTAATGCTCTAATTGAGAGGGCAGCTAAAAACCACGACGTGGAGCTACACGCTGACCCTATCGAAGTGGACTTCCTCTGTGATACCTTTTCAACAGCAGAAAAGACTGTCAAGACTCTCCCCATGCTGAAAGGGGTTCTGAAACATGCTGCAGACATTTTTAAGGAACCCACACAGGCCAGGGTGGTCAACCCTAGGATTGAAAAGAAATATAAACCGGCACCTGGCGACCCTACCTACATCAAGGGCCAGTTGCCATTGGACTCTCTGGTCAATTCTAATGCCCGGAAAAGGGCGAACTCGCAGACCACTGGTGATGCTCCTCCCCCTGACAAGGAATCTAAAGTGCTGGAGGCATCAGGGAAGAGGGTGGCGGCTCAAGCGGACAATATCTGGCGTATCTCAAACACTCAGGCGCTCCTGGCCAGATATGACCGGGCGCACTATGACACACTAGAGACCCTGTTACAACATCTTCCAGATCAGTATAAAGAGGGAGCTGAGATGTTTATTCAGGAAGGGAAGCTCATCTCCAACGCTTCTATTAAATGTGCATTGGACGTGGCAGACACCGCGGCCAGGGCTATGAACACCAGTGTGATGTTGAGACATCAGGCCTGGCTCAGAATCTCCGGTTTCAAGCCGGAGATACAGACCACCATCCTCAATCAGCCGGTGAACCCTGATAGGTGGTATCCACCTCAGGACTAAATAACCTTAGAGAAGATAAAGAAGGATACCGAGACTGCAAAGTCCATGGGGGCCCTACAGTCCCAGCAGTTTCGAGGCAGTACTTTTCGTCGCTCAAGCGGTAGAGTTGTTTCCAGAGGCCAGATGTCCCAGCAAACGCAATACAATAAGGGAGGGGCGCAGTCCTCTTACACCAAGCGGAGTAGTGGCGGCTATCGGGGCAACAGCGCCAAGGGCAGAGGTCGTGGAAACAACAACTCCCGCTCCTCCGCCACCAACAGACAGTGACGCTCTGTCACTGCCCCCCGACCATACTACACCTGTCGGGGGGGGGAGACTCCAGCAGTTCCTGCCGGTCTGCAAATCCATCACCACAGACAGGTGGGTCAGGAAACGTATCCAGTTCGGTTATTGTCTGGAATTAACTTCCACTCCACCCAACATGCCACCAAAACACCGTCCTATGTCCACAGAGCATTTGCACTTATTGCAGCAGGAGGTACTCGTCATGCTGCAAAAAGGGGCAATCGAGCTCGTGCCGGTGGAGAAAGAAGGCACGGGAGTGTACTCCCTGTACTTCTTAATCCCCAAAAAAGACTGCTCCCTCAGACCCATTCTGGACCTCAGACCCTAAATCAGTACATTCTATCGGAACACTTTCATATGCTCACACTGCAGCAGGTTCTCCCGTTGCTCAATCAGGGAGACTTCCTCGCAACCTTGGATCTCAAGGATGTGTACTTCCACATTCCACTGCATCCATCACACAGAAAATACCTCAGGTTCACCATCCAGGGTCGGCATTATCAGTTCAAGGTCCTCCCTTTCGGGGTGACCACAGCGCCCAGGGTGTTCACAAAATGCCTGGCGACAGTGGCGGCGCACCTCAGGAGACAGAACGTTCACGTTTACCCTTATCTGGACGACTGGCTTGTGCAAAGTCGGCCCAGCAGTGCGCCGCCAACACGTCCCACACCATTCACCTTCTTCACAATCTGGGATTCTCACTAAATTACCCGAAGTCGCACCTTCAGCCAGCCCATGTGCGGCAGTATCTGGGCGCGACGATAGATACTCTGGCAGCCACGGCTCAGCCGAATCCTGTGGGGATCGACAGTATTCAGTCCCTAATCCAAAGGTTCAGACCGCAACACTCGCTTCCAGCAAGAGTTTTCATGCAGTTGATGGGCATGATGGCCTCCTGCATTTTCATAGTCCCGCACGCAAGGCTACCTATGCGCCCGCTCCAAGAATGCTTGGCTCATCAGTGGACTCAGGCTCAAGGACAATTGAACGACCTAGTGTTGGTGACCGGTCGGGCATACAACTCTCTGCATTGGTGGAATCCACACAACCTTTGCAAGGGCCGACCGTTCCAGGAGCCAGTGCCACAGATTATCCTGACAACGGACGCATCTCTCCAGGGATGGGGAGCTCATGTACTCCACTACACGGTGCAGGGACTATGGACAACGCAGCAAAGGAAGATGCACATCAACTACCTAGAACTGATGGCAATCTTCATGGCATTGAAGTAATTCAAAGTGCATCTGTGCAACAAGGTCGTGTTGATCCGGACGGACAACATGACTGCCATGTACTACATTCAGAAGCAGGGAGGTACACACTCTCCACAGTTGTCTCATCTGGCTCAGAGCATGTGGAAGTGGGCCATTCAGAGGAACATCTTCCTCATGGCAGAGCACCTCCCGGGCAAAGACAATCAGATGGCGGATCTGCTCAGCAGGTACAGCCACCAAATGCACGAGTGGGAGACACATCCATCAGTACTCCGCCCGTACTTCCGGCAGTGGGGTCATCCGGAGATAGACCTGTTTGCCACAAGGGAAAACGCAAAATGCCAAAGCTTTGCCGCCAGGTTCCCTCACCCACAGTCGCAGGGCAATGCGATATGGATGAACTGGTCAGGCAGATTTGCGTACGCTTTTCCCCCAGCACCTCTCATTCCGCTGGTGGCACGAAAGCTAAAGCAATACTCGATGACACTCATCCTGGTTGCTCCAACGTGGGCACGCCAACCATGGTACACCATGTTTCTAGAACTCTCCGTGGTACCGCATCAAAGGCTGCACCTCACACCCAGGCTTTTGACGCAGAACCCTGGCGACATTCAGCATCCGGATCCGCAACAGCTCAACCTGGCGATCTGGCTCCTGAAGTCTTAGAGTTGGGCTACCTTAACTTGCCTTCTGAATGCATGGATATCATACGGGAAGCAAGAAAGCCCACCACCAGAGCTTGCTATGCAGCAAAATGGAAGTGGTTTGTCGTTTACTGTACTGAACACAACATCAACCCGCTAGATGCTTATTTATTTATTTTTAACATTTCTAGAGCGCACAAATACCTTACGGTGTCTCGGCGCTAGAGTTTGCAGATTACGAGGGTTCCAGTGATATCTTACTGATTAAAGAGCCATGTCTTAAGATGTTTTCGAAATGAAAGTAGCGAAGAATGGTCTTTAACCTGGGAAGGGATCTGATTCCATAATTTTGACGCAGCCACTACAAAACGTCTATCTCCCCATGTTACCTTTTTTGTGCATGGAATTTGGAGCTGTTGGGCCGAAGATGACCTTAGTGTTCGACTAGGTTTATACATTTTGAATGCTCTTTTGAAGAAATCAGGTCCATTGTTGTTCAAGGCCTTGTGAGTGATACACATGGCCTTAAACTTTATCCGGCTTCTTATTGGTAGCGAGTGGAGCTCGTGAATTGTGGGAGAGATAGAAGCGTGCTTCGGTATCCCCATAAGAATCCTTGCAGCAGCATTTTGGACTAGCTGTAATTTGCTCAAAACTTGCTCCTGTGCGTTAAGCAATAGGCCATTGCAATAGTCCACCTTGGATAGCACCAAGGAGGACATTAGGGTTTTACCTGCAGTTGGGGGAAGGAAAGGGAGCAATTTCTTTACCATTCTTAGGGTGAAAAAAGAGGACGAAACCACAGCATTGGCATGGCTGAGGAACGTAAGCTTATTATCAAAAAGCACGCCCAAGTTTTTCACCTTGGCTACTGGCAGTGGAGGAGTTCCCAGTTCTGAAGGCCACCAGACCGGAGACCAAGACGGAGTTAGTTCACCAAAAACCATTACCTCCGTCTTGTCAGAATTTAGCTTTAAGCAATTCCGATTCATCCATGTACTGATGGCCCTCATGCCCTCCTGAAAGTTCGCGGCCACTGCTTCTCCGTTTTTGTGTATCTCCAGGACCAGCTGAGTGTCATCGGCATATGATGTTAACCCTATACCGAATGACTTAATTTCCCTCGCCAAGTCCGACACGTAGATGTTAAAAAGTGTCGGACTTAGCGAGGAGCCCTGGGGAACACCACAAGGGAGAATGAAGTCAGGAGAGCAAAAACTCCCCATCTTCACGGACTGTACTCTATTGGCCAGAAAGAATGCCAGAGTTGCTCTGGCCCTGCCCTGAATGCCAAAGGCAGCGACACGGTCGATCAAGATGGAGTGATCGACCGTGTCGAAGGCCGCGGATAAATCCAGGAGTATCAAGATCGCTGCACCGCCCCTGTCCATGATTATCCTGACCTCCTCTGCGGCTTTTATCAGAGCAGTCTCCGTCCCATGGCCCCTCCTGAACCCAAACTGCGTGTTGTCGAGTAGATCATTCTGATCAATAAAGGTCGACAGCTGTTGGTTCATTACCTTTTCAATTATTTTTGAAGGATAAGGGAGAGAGGCAATTGGACGGTAGTTTTTGGGCTCTAAAGGGTTTAGTGCGTTTTTTTTTAAAAGAGGTGTTACAGTTGCCTTTTTCCAGATAGGGGGATAAACACCTGTCTGAAATATGGTATGACAGATGTTGCTGAGTACTGGGGCTATTAGGTCGGATACTGATTTAATGATACGTGGAGGGCATGGGTCCAGTGATGATCCTGATTTAACTATATTTATAAGCTCCACCATGGACAAAGGTGGCGAAAAAACCTCAAAGTTTGGTTTTGGTGACCGAGGGGGAGTCTCCGGGGTAGCCGAATCAATGGTCGTTATTTTAGTAAAGTTGTCAAAGATATCCATAACCTTGGCCTGGAAAAAGTCCGCTACCTTGTTGAAGAATATTTGGGACGGTTCGATTGGGGAGGGAGGGGCAGGAGGATTGGCTAGGTCTTTTACCACCTGATACAGTTGTTTATTTGAATTGAGAGCACGTTCTATTTGTATGCTACAGAAGGCGCATTTTTCAGCTGTGATCAACTTTCTGTAGCTAAGCAAGGCGTTCTTATAAGTCTCTCTATCATAGTTATCATAATTCCTACGCCAACGCCGCTCCAAGTTTCTGCAGCGTTGTCTTTCGAGCCTTAATGACTCCGAAAACCAAGCCGCAGAAGGTTTGGTGCGATTTGGCTGCGTTTTTTTATTTGGTGCTAAGTGGTCTAATGCCTTAAGTAGCCAGCTTCCACTCCCAACATCATCTGTCATTTGTTACATCTTTACAAATGCAATCTAGCATATGCTTCCATTCGGATACACTTATCCGCAATAGCGGCTTATCTCCAAAACAGGCAGCATCTCTCCGTTTTCAAAGTGCCTGCCATTAAAGCCTTCCTAGAAGGACTAAAGCGGGTCATCCCTCCCAGGACCCCGCCAGCTCCTGTATGGAACCTCAATGTGGTCCTCACCAGGTTGATGGGCCCACCCTTTGAGCCTCTCCATTCATGTGAGATTCAGTTCTTAACGTGGAAAGTGGCTTTTCTCATTGCCATTACGTCTCTACGACGTGTTAGTGAGCCCCAGGCGCTCACTGTACAAGAGCCATTCATTCAAATTGACTCCAACAGGGTGGTGCTGCGCACTAACCCTAAATTTCTTCCTAAAGTGGTTTCGCAGTTCCATGTCAATCAGACCATTGAGCTGCCTGTGTTCTTTCAAAACCCAGAGACAGTTGCCGAAAGAATGCTCCACACTCTTGATGTCAAACGAGCTT
This sequence comes from Lissotriton helveticus, assembly GCF_964261635.1. Taxonomy (NCBI): domain Eukaryota; kingdom Metazoa; phylum Chordata; class Amphibia; order Caudata; family Salamandridae; genus Lissotriton; species Lissotriton helveticus. The sequence goes on from NC_136073.1 coordinate 679,273,145, forward strand.
TAATGTACTACATCGATAGGACCAAAGACTTTAGGAAGACACAACAACTCTTTGTTGCCTTTTCAGCCCAGCACAAAGGCAACACAATTTCCAAAGGAGGTATAGCCAGGTGGATCGTTAAGTGTATTCAGATTTGCTATCACAAGGCTAAGCGCTCTTTAACGGTCCCCCCAGAGCCCACTCCACCCGCAAGTTGGGGGCCTCCATGGCTTTCCTTGGTAATATCCCTTTGGAAGATATTTGTAGAGCAGCCACATGGTCTACACCACACACATTTACTAAACACTACTGTGTAGATGTGCACTCCAAGCAGCTGTAGGGCAGGCTGTTCTTAAAACACTTTTTCAAACGTCTGCAGCTGGCACAGGCGGCCGCCGTTAATGGAGGGACTGCTATTCATTCTATGCTATAGATATGAATTCAGCAGCCCACATGCCTCGAACTGAATATGCTACTTACCAGTATGCATCTGTTCTTGGCATGTAGGGCTGCTGACATTCATATCGCCCGCCCTCCTCCCTGGCGCCTGTAGCGGCTGCAGTATTTACACTTACTCTTAGCATGGTCATCGCTCACACTGTTACACTCCATCTTCGCCACAATGGCTAAAAACAATCTGGGGATGGAGTCGATGCCCATGCCCACTGTAGTCCAGGGGAGGAGCCACCTATCTCGTGATACTTCGAAGACTCTTCCAGGACAACAATGTGCAATCATCCGGACCCAACACTAGGCGGCGATCTATGCTATAGATATGAATGTCAGCAGCCCTACATGCCAAGAACAGATGCATACTGGTAAGTAGCATATTCATTCTCACACGCCCACCCGCCTCCCCGGGATCTGTATCTGTTCCAGTCCTATCTTACTTAGATACACAAACACATGGACCTCTTTTTTCTTTCTACTAACTCCATCATTTCCCATCATGGCGAAAAACAATCTAAGGATGGAGTCGATGCCCATGTGCACTATTGTCCAAGGGAGGAGTCACATATCTTGTGACTACAAAGACTTCTTCCAAGACAACAACCACCTACAAGCATCCGAGCCCAACACCAGATAGCGATTTAATGGCAAGTGTGAGAATCTGCAGCTCTACATGCCAAGAACAGATGCATACTGGTAAGTAGCATTTTCCTTGATGCGTCAGGGGGAACACTGGAGGTAAGTAAAAGCTGCGGGCAGTGGTGAAGTGACCAAGTGTTCCAGCCAGAGGCCCTCTGCATTAGTGCAGTAGGGGGGTAGCAAGGCAGTGCGGCCCGCACTCTGGGATTAGCCTGTCACGGTGTAGCAGGCCCCACCGGGAGATGTCTGCTGCGGCAGGCGGGGACATAGGCCGAGCCTGGCTCCAACGATCATGTGTGTGGGCGCATCCCATCAGGCTCCCGCAGGTCCCAGCAGGTGCAGGCATTGTAGGCCGGCCAGCGGACAAGGGACGGTCAGGTGCGGTGAGTGCAGGCGGGTCAGTGTCAGCCTACGGCCCAGCAGGGGAGCTCAGCGGAACCCTGCCGACTTTGCCTCAGGCTCACCCACGGCCCTGTCATGCAGGGTGTGAGAAAGTGGCCCAATATATACTGGACAATAATAAAGTACAGTGTGTGTAGAGTCCACAAACCCCAAAGGTATAACAGAGGTTAAAGTCAGGACTGACCTTACTCTCCAAAGTGGTAGCTTGGTCGAGCAGTAAGGCAGTACCAGAGGGCAGTGCAAAGCATTTGTTGTACACACTCAGTCAGCAAAGGATTTCACACACACAAAGACTGAACTCCAGGCCAATGGTTTTTATATCCAAAGATATAGTTGTTTTATTTGTTTTATTTTTAGAACCAACCGGCATAAAAATATACTTTGCTAGGTATGAGAACTCTCATGTAATTACTTTTCAAGGAAGCAATAAAGCTGGTGAACACAATAGGTACAGGAGTTGCTGAAGGCAACTCCAGTCTAGACACACTTTAGCATTGAGCTCAATGGTCTGTTACCATAAAAGGACAGTTGATTACAGTACAGATTACTTTAGTAGTTCCAGGACTAGATCATAGATTCAGTCCTGGGATCTAAGCTGAAACCAGATTAGCAAAAACGTTTTAGTTACTGTGGTGAATTTTCATGAATATAAAGCGGTTTTAAAAGTTCACACTTAGAAACTTTTCAATGACAATCTGGCAATATTATTCAATGGGAGAAAATTCAGGTTGCAGGTAAAGTATGATCGCGTTACTTTTGTAATCCAGTACTGGGCTTCTAGGGCCAGCACTGGGGTCTGAACTTAAAACAGATAATTGCGTTTCAGTATTTCGTATGATTTGTAAAGAATATTTCAAGTTTTCAAAAGTAGGCACTTTGAAGAAATTTCATAGAAAAGCATACAATGGGTTCCTATGGAGAAAATACAGATTACTAGCAAACCCGGTAAGGATTACTTTTGCGGTTCAGTACTGGGCTGTAAGTTACAGTACTGGCTTCTCACCTGCTTGCAGGTGAGTACTTCGGAATTCGGACTTCGGGTGATTTTATATGAATATTTGCAGTTTTCAAACCCTTAACACTTAGAAAATTTTCGAGTCAGAATGGGTCAATGTTATCCAATGGCAGGTAAGTGAGTTAGCGGTTTCTAGGTGAGTACTTGGCTGGTAAAGTTAAGGTTCCGGGTATAGACTCAGGGGTCCCCCAGGGTCAGGTAAGTAAAGTCGGTTCCGCCCCAGCAACGCAGGGCTGGCCGGGTGCAGAGGTAGGTAGGCCCAATGATATCCAATGAGGGAAAGGGGGCCTTCGGTTGGTGGCTACTGGCTAGCAGGCCACGCGGCTGTGGGAGCTAGGCTCCTGGTCACTTGCTCAGGGCAAGGGGGGGGGGGGGGGGGAAGTAGAATAGGAAAAAGGTGGCACAGCCAGTGGCACTCTGGCGGCTGGGTGCAGGGTGCTCTTGAGACGTCGGTCTCTCAATGTTATCCAATGGGAAAGGTCAACAAGGAACAAAGGCTGCAGGCTCGGGGACAGAGACTCTCCAGGGCGACCAGCACTTCGAGAGGTAAGTTGGGATCTTGGAGCACAGGTAGGTACCCCAAAGGGAGGCACAGGGGGCTGTAGGGGGCTGTAGGGCGCCGGGTGCAGGGGTGTCTTTGGGTGTCGGAAATGCTTACCCTCGGTTGGTCGTGGTTGGGGTGACCCCTGGTTCTGAGTCTGCAGGCGTCGGCTGGTTCTTCGAGGAGGGTCTTTGGGCACTGGACTTCGGGTCCCAGTCGCTGGGGGGACGTCCTCGTGGTCTTGGTTCGGTTGGGCCCGGCCCGGCTCGGCGGGTGCAGAGTGGGCTGGTCCGGAGCTTCCTGGTTGGCACCAGGTGGGTTGTTGCAGCAGAGCCTCTGCTGATGGGAGTCCCAGTCTTTAAGAGGGTCAAGGCAGGCAGGTCCTCCGGGTGTCCCAAGGTTGCTGTCCGCAGGAGTCGCCGGGATTAGGCAGGAGCAGGTTCCAGCATCGACAGGCCGGTAGGGCTGTGGCCAAGTCAGTTGTTGTCGTCCTGTAGTTAGCAGCTGCACGGCGGGTCTTATTCTTATTGATCTTCTTTTCGTATCGCGATCTGAGGAAGGAAGGTTCAGGGAGCCCCTAAATACTGAATTTAGGGGCGTTACAGGTAGGGCAAGGGCAGGAACCAATGGGTCTCTGTCCTGGGGTGAGTACACCCCCTAGCCTGCTCCTCTCCTGTGGGAGGGGGGCAGGAGCCTAGCTGGGATTGGGCAGGGCTCCCCATCTACAAGATGGCCGGAGCCTGGGGTCGTGCTTCACCTAGTCTTCCCCCACCTGAGGGGTTGGGTTGGCACAGGCTGGCACCCCCCCTTCCTGACGTAGTTTTTCCCGCCAGTCTTCCCGCCAGAGTGGGGTTTGGATCTGGTAGGGGCCAGTTGCTGGGTACAGCAAATGGTCTGGAGAAGCTCACAGAGGCGGCATGCCTTTGAAGCTCCCCCCCCTCGCCCAGGATGTGCATTGTTGCAGGCCCAGGAGAACGGGGGGCTCTCCACCCAGGGGTCCAGCAACATGTCTGCTGTGTGGCAGCCTCTGCAGCCACTCAGCCCAGACGTGGATTGTAGGTTAGGATTTCAGAGGGCATCTCTAAGATACCCTCTGGTGCATTTTACATCAAATCCCACACTGGCATCAGTGCGGGTTTAATGTGCTGAGAAGTTTGGTACCAAACTGGTCAGTCTTCAGTGTAGCCATTATGGTGCTGTGGAGTTCGTAATGACAAACTCCCAGCACCATATACTCTTAATGGCATCACTGCACTTAATGTGCCCAGGAATGGCCCTGGGTACTGTCGGGGCACAGGGCTCATGCACCTGTGCCCACACCTCTGGCATAGGGCACCCAGCTAGAGGGGTGACTGAAGTATGCCAGGGCAGTGGGGTTCAGTGGGCATGGCACACAGGCATGTGTTCCATGTCGACTCCTGGTTTAGTTCTGTACTTAGGCACTCAGCCTGCAAAGGCAGGGTGTGGGTGCCAGGGTACAGGGCCCCTGAGGGTAGCACAACAAGTGCTGCAGGCCTCAGGGGTCTTCTCTGGTCACCATGCCCTGGGTACCTAGGGTACCATTTACTAGGGGCTGACATGTGGGCAGAGATGCCAATTGCATTTTTAGTTTCAACACGGTTTTAGGGAAGGACCACAGGCCCTGGGTACCTGGTTGGCAGGAACCCAGGGCACACTCAGTCAAAGCACATCAGCAGTTCAGAAAAAAGTGGGGGCATACCAAGGCAAGAAAGGTGGCACTTTCTCACACAGGGCATCCAAGGTGGGTAAGAATGCTCCCCCCCCCCCCCCCCCCCCCAAGCCAAGTTGCTGCAGTCTACGTTGATGGCCCGAAGTTGTTGTTGGAAGGTGTGGAGGGTCCCAACAGGCTTGCCTGCTTCAGCAGGACCGCGCTCCCACTGCAGCAAAATTAGGCATCTGAAGGAGGCATTATGCATCGAATAAAGGATCCCTGCACACCCTTGGCTATGTGGGTTCAAAGTCTTTGTAGCATTAGTTGATTGAAACTGGGATGCGATCCGCAACCCTTAGGATACGGGATGTTGGTTCCAGAGCTTTATTGCCGCGTGGCCATGACAGTCGACGGCTCGACCACGTCCCCCTAAACTCCCATATTAATCAGTTTGCTTTCAAATTGGTGTTGTCAACTTAATCATGCCATTCTTCTGGAAGCACTGGTGTGAGGAAATGTGGAGTATTATATGGTGTGGTTGTGCAACCTCACTGTTAAATACCCTTACCCACCCCTTTAGGTCCAGTAGGTTTCATCTGTCAATCCCTCATCAACCCTGGGTGGCTGTGGCACTGAACAGCAAGGTTTACACAGCGGTCTTCCGTTAGGGATTCCTCGGTCCACAAAGATAGTGCAGGGGTCCTTGTTGCAGGGTCAACATCCCATGTGCTCATCTCTGGTCTAGCCGAAGTCTAATTTCCACTGATCTATCAGTCACCCGGTGTTACGGTCACAGGCTAATCCTTCCTCTGTTGATAACTCACTTTGTGAGGGTCCCACTAACTCTCAGTTTCTGGGTAAGACCTTGACTCCGGTCACAGTCCTGCACTCTCCCCGCAGCTCCGTCTCGCCGTCACTGCCTGCGGAGCCCCCGGCCCTGGGTGTTCGAGGCTGCTGCCTCCAAGTTTTCCTTCATCTTGTGCTCTGCTAATTGTGATTTCTCTGCTGCCTGATACTTGTTTTCTTCTGTGCCTGTTTTCCTGCATCTGCTTCATCCTCATTTATGCCGTGTTACTTACGTTTTCTTTTCTGTGCCCACTGCCTGAGCTTGATCTTCAGAGGCACACCCCTGTGTGCCCTAAGACCACTGCTGCTCGCATTGGTTGTGCCCCTCTTAGTTCACCTGCCTTCCGTTCTGCTGTATTTACCACTGTCTTGCTTGCTCCTCTGTATTTTCTATGCCCCTTACTGTCTCCAGAACTATTACCCTTCCCCTGTTACCCAGCTGCTCCTCCATCCTTCAGCCCCACATATGGAGGCCGCGCAGCAGCGGGCACGCCGCTGGCGTGCCACTGACTTGCTCAAGGCAAGCCCGTCTGCGCCGGTCCGTGCCTGGACCGCACCCAGCGCCAGGACCCCTGGCCCCCGCGAGCACCACACCGCCCGCCTCCACTACGACTCCAACACCCTCCACGCACTCAACGCCGGACGATCACGCACCTGCGGCCTGGCCACTCCGAAGCGCACTCAAAGACCCTTCTCCTGCCGGAACTGCAGCTTCACCAGGATTTGACCCTCCAACCCGCCCACCGAAGAACCCAACTTCCTCCAATGCATCCTGCTCAACACCGGCTCCGCCCGCAAACACGCCGTCAAACTCTGGGACCTACTTGACACCAACGCCCCAGACGTCGCCTTCCTGACGGAGACCTGGGTGAACCCCTCCTCGGCACCCGACATCGCCATAGCCATCCCGGAAGGCTATAAGATCACCCGCAAGGACCGCACCAACGGAGTAGGAGGAGAAATTGCCATCGTCCACAAGAACACTCTCAAAGTCTCAACCAACACCGACAACACCCTCAGCACCGCTGAACACCTGCACTTACAGATCCACACCGACCCCAAAACCACCCTCAGAAGCACCCTCGTCTACAGACGCCCCCGGACCCCGACCGAAGTTCAGCGACTCCATCGCCAACTTCATCAGCACACATGCCCTCGCCTCCACGGAATACATCCTCCTCGGGGACCTGAACTTCCACTTCAAGGACAACGACTCCAACTCCTCCACCCTGATCGACAACCTCGCCAAACTCGGACAACTTGTCACAACACCCACCCACTCTGCCGGCCACACACTTGACCCCATCTTCTCAGCAAGCACCCACGTCTCCTTCAACCACACCACCGAACTCCACTGGACCGACCACAGCTGCATCCACTTCACCTTCCAGAAACCCACCACACCCAACAGATGCCTCGCCGCAACTGGAGCAAGGTCAACAAGGACCAGCTTACCACCGCCCTCGCCCAGAGCCCACCCGCAGACCCAACTAACTCCGCAGCCTCAGACAGTGGATCGACGACTACGCCAACACCCTCGCCACACTCAAGAAACCTCCCAACAACCACACCAGCACGAGAGCCAGCTGGTTCACCGAAGACCTCCAGACCCCCAAGCGAACCTGCCGAAAACTCAAAAGAACTGGACCCGCGAACAAACACCGGAAAGCTACACAGCTCACAAGAACGCCACCCGCAGACACCACCACCTCATCAGATCCGCCAAAAGGACCTCCTTCACAGACCGTCTAGACAACAAGGCACACAACAGCAAAGAGCTCTTCAGCATCGTGAAGGAACTCTCCAAACCAAGCTCCAACACCAACGACATCCCACTGTCTCAAGACCTGTGCAACTCGTTGGCCACCTTCTTCTATCGCAAGATCGCAGACATCCACCACCGCTTCAACGCCGTCACCACCCCAGCAACCGCTGAGATCCCCGCTCCCACGACCACCAACCGCGTGCTGGCCTGGACCAACATCAACGACCACAACACCATCAAGTTCATGAAATCCGTCCATTCCGGATCCCCGGAAGACCCCTGCCCACACCACATCTTCAACAAAGCCAGCAGCACCATCGCACCCCACCTCCGGAAAACCATCAACATCTCCTTCGAGACAGCGACTTTCCCGGAGAGCTGGAAGCACACAGAGATCAACGCCTTACTCAAGAAACCCAAGGCCGACCCCAAGGACCTCAAGAACTTCCGACCCATCTCCCTGCTCCCGTTCCCAGTAAAGGTCATCGAAAAGGCCGTCAACAAACAGCTGGCCAGCTTCCTCGAAGAAAACAACATCCTGGACCTGTCCCAGTCCGGGTTCAGCAGCAACCACAGCACTGAAGCTGTCCTCATCGCCGCCACCGTCGCCATCAGGACCCTGCTTGACAATGGAGAAACCGCGGCCCTCATCCTCCTGGATCTGTCAGCCGCCTTCGACACGGTCTGCCACAGCACACTAAGAACACGGCTCCACGACGCCGGAATCCAAGAGAAGGCCTTGGACTGGACCACCTCCTTCCTCTCCGGCAGAACTCAGAGCATCCGCCTCCCCCTCTCCCCCTCTTCCGCTCCGAAGCCGCCGAGATCATCTGCAGCGTCCCCCAAGGCTCATCCCTCAGCCCAACGCTGTTCAACATCTACATGGCAGCGCTCGCCCACGTAGCACGACAACACGACCTGAACATCATCTTCTACGCTGACGACACCCAGATGATCCTCTCCCTCACCATAGACCGCCAAAACCAACCTCCACGAAGGAATGCAGGCCATCGCAGACTGGATGAGAGTCAGCCGACTGAAGCTTAACTCTGACAAGACGGTGGTCCTCATCCTCGGACCCACCCCCTCGGCCTGGGACGACTCCTGGTGGCCGACTGCACTAGGAGCACCCCCTACACCCACCGACCATGCATGCAACCTAGGGGTCATCCTCGACTCCACCCTCTCCATGACCAAGCAGGTCAACGCCGTCTCCTCCTCCTGCTTCAACACCCTCCGCATGCTGCGCAGGATCTTCAAGTGGATCCCCACCGATACGATAAGGACGGTCACTCAGGCCCTCGTTAGCAGTAGACTGGACTACGGCAACACACTCTATGCAGGAGCACCGGCCAAACTCCTGAAACTGCTCTAACGCATCCAGAACGCATCTGCCCGCCTGATCCTCAACATCCCTCGCCGCAGCCACATCACACCCCACCTGAGAGACCTGCACTGGCTCCCCATCAACAAGAGGATAACCTTCAAACTCCTCACCCACGCACACAAGGCACTCCACCACCGGACCAGCATACCTCAACAGCCGACTCAGTCTCTACACCCCTACCAGCCAGCTCCGCTCCACTGACCGCGCCCTCGCCACCGTTCCCCGCATCCGAAGAGTGACCACCGGTGGCAGATTATTCTCCCACCTCGCCGCCAAGACATGGAACACCCTCCCCATCTTCCTGCGGCAGACTGAAGACCTCCTAACCTTCAAGAGACTTAAGACCTGGCTCTACGAACAGTAGCAGCGTGTGCCCCCCTCCTCTCTCCAGCGCCTTGAGACTCTCACGTTGATGTAGTGCGCTTTATAAAGACCATCATTGATTGATTGATTAGACGGCATTCCTGGGCTCTGCAAACTCTGGTGCATCTCTGTGCGTCGGGTCTGTGTCCTTGGTGCTGAACGGCGGTGGTAGTAGCAGCTGGAAGTGTTTGGGCGTCCGTCTTGCCCCAGCAGGCTTCTTCAGCTCTTGTCTCCCTGTGCTGCGTACCGGTCAGTTGGTTGGCCCTTGGAGGGCATGACACTGCAGACACCAGCTTTCTCTTAGCTTGCCTCCAGGTGCAGGCTGCGGTGCAGCAGTGTAGTCCTTCTAGGTCGGTTTCAGATCTGAGGTCTGGATGCGAGGGGTGCTCTTTTTTGTGCTCGTTTGAAACCTGCCTTTTAGGGCTAACACTCGAGTGGCTGCCTGTAGGAGGGAAGTAACACCTCCCTGGTCTGCAGTTTCTAATTGCTTCCCTTACTTTGCTTCCTTTCCTTCCTGTCTCTTCAGTGAGCAGGAAGCTGTCTTGTGCAACAGGCTTCATGTATGCTTGGGAAGGCATATAAGGTTTAAAGCCAACAATGTGGCAGCTTTGTAAAAGCTACATAAGGCAACAAGTTACATTAATTTTGACATGAAATACAAGACGGACTTAATGTAACGAGATGTTAGCTACCTTACAGTATTATATGGCCCTTAGAGACATTGTCGACATTGCTAAGCTATCATGAGCTTTGCTGCCATGATGCTGCTTTTGCGCACGTTACTACATGACTATTTTTTTGCTAGACTCTGTTTGTGCCTTTAAGATGAGAACGAGGTGCTTTTCGCGTTCTCTGCCTTTCCTGGAGTTTAGTCTGAACACGATGTGCAAGGTCGATAAACAATGCCCCTTGTTCTGTCCTTGTCAGTCCCTAGCACCTAGACATAACATGCTACACACAGCTGCAGTGAAGACTCGTACTTTGATATTATGTTGTTGCATGTTGTTTTAACACACTTGGAGAAAGCCGTTCAATGGAGAAGAGCTCCGCTGTTCTTATGATGTAAACCTTACATCCAGGCTTTAAGGTGTGGGGTCTGCTGTCAAAGTTCAGAGATCTTCCTTTATATAAAATAAACTTCTTCTAGTCAAGGGGAGGGTAGTTATGCCTATTTGCCCATTTTCCCACAGTCTTTATATGATGACTAATCCCTGTATTCTATGGAAGTGTAACATTGCTAACTGTGCTGAGTTTATGCATTTTGCTGCTGGAAGTGGCTCGTATACTGTATTGGAGTGCATGATAGTTAAAATAAAAATGTTAAACTATTTTCAGTGACTCTGCATATTCTTATTGTGGACAAGTACGAGTGAATGAGCGAAAGAGTAAGTCTTGCTCGCAAAATTCCTCAGAGTTGGGAGTGTTGTGTCCTGGTTGTCTAAGCATTTGTAGCTGTGTGATATTTGGAGGAGAAGGAATGACACACTATAGCTACTCTGTTTTCGGATACTAATGTGGTAGGTTGGTACACCCCCATACACCGAGGTCCTGTTTTCCTGCGCATAGTTCTGTTTGTGCAGAATCCCTGCAACAAGAGTGCCCACTTTGGGCCCACTGTTCAGGAGTTAACACAGCTGAGGGGTCATCTTCGTATCCTGTGCTTTCCTATTGGGTGATCAAGCCTTTCCACAGTTTAAATGCTGTATTCATATGTTTACTGTCCGGACATGTAAACTACACGTCCTACCTGTGTCATATGTTGTACCCTACCTTAGGACTCGGTATTCCTGCCAGAGGGGAGACTTCCACAGTTGTACTGGGGAAGTAGTGACTTTGCCATTGCTTTCAATGGTAATAGTTAAACTAGCAGTACGTGGTTGCTCTTCCAGTCTGCAGCCACAGGCTGGGGGGCACGTTTTACTTGGGTGATCTAGGGTGGCACAGCTAGTGCTGCAAGCCCTTGGGTACACCTCTAACTTCAATGGCTTGGGTACCATGTACTAGGGACTTAAAAGGTAAGTTAGAAATTTTCAATTGGGCACAGCCAATTCGACGTACACTTTATGGTCAGGGCACTGACACTAGGTTTGATTACCAGGCCTCGGTTCACTCTGAGTTGAAAAACCAGCATCAGCCAAAATAATTGAGTGAACATACAAAAAGGCATTTCCTTACAACTGGTATTAAACCATACAAAGTATTGTGGTCCTTCAGTTACTCATGCTACTGTATACGCTGTTTTTTGTACAGTGACTTACCCTCTGTTCCTTTTGTTACTTTGCAGACCCAGGCAGGAGAAGGCAGAGTGTACAAGTGCCTCTTCAATCACAAGTTTGAGGACTCTATGAGCGAGAAGGTGAGTATCTGAACTGTCAGTATAACAATGTCTAAATCATCAGTTCAGCAATGCTTGATTTTGCGCAGAAAATTGAAGATTTAAAGGCTGAAAAATAAATTATTGAATGAACCTGTTATACATTCTTACGAGTGATCATGATGTGAAGCGCTCCGATACCTTCAGGTCTGGCCAACACTATATAAAACTCCTAAATAAATGCAAACTCTCATAACAAGGTTTCAACCTCAACACTTGCTGCCTGCTCGAGTGTTTATGCAACTAATAGGAATGATGTCCTCTTTCATATTAATTGTACCTCATGCAAGACTCCAAATGCATCCCTTACAGAAGTGTCTAGCACATCAGTGGAACCAGGCTCCAGGTCAGCTTACAGATCTGGTCTTGGTAGACAGACACACATCGCTTTCTGCAGTGGTGGAACACACACAATCTTTCCAAAGGGCAGCCGGTCCTAGACTTGGTTCCACAGATAGTGCTCTCAACAGATGCATCACTCACCGGCTGGGGAGCTTATCTTCGAGACCACACCATTCAGGGTATGTGGACCCATCAGCAAAGAACGCTCCACATCAATCACCTCGAATGACTGGTGTTTTTTTTTTTTTTTTACACTAAAATCATTCCAAGTACAGCTTGTACACAAAGCTGTCCTCGTCCTGATGGACAATGACAGCAATGTACTATAGACAAAAACAGGGGGTGACGCACTCTGCAGCTTTCACGCCTAGCGCAAAGCATATGGAGATGGGCCATTCCTCAAAAAATATATCTCCTAGCAGAACATCTTCCAGGGCAACACAATTAGATTGCGAATCTGCTCAGTTGTCGGAGACAGCAAATCCACGAATGGGAACTTCATCAGCAAGTTATTCATCCATTTTTTCACATGTGGGGCCAGCCAGACATAGACCTGTTCGCCACACATTTAAAATCAAAATGCCCAAGCTTCGCCTCCAGGTATCCACACCCACTGTCCAAAGGCAATGCGATATGGATGAACTGGTCAGGCAGATTTGCGTGCGCTTTTCCACCTCTCCCGCTCAGTCCCTTACTGGTGCACAAGCTCAAACAGTCTCTCACAATGATCCTAGTTGCTCCCACATGGGCACGACAACCATGGTTCACAACCCTGCTGGAACTCAGTAGTTCCACATCAGAAGTTACACCTTTCTCCAAAGCTTCTCACACAGAACCATGGAGAAATAAGGCATCCAGATCCAACTCAACTGAACCTAGCGATCTGGCTCTTGAAGTCTTAGAGTTTGGCTACCTCAACCTCCAGCCAAACTTCATGAATATCATTAAAGAAGCTAGACGTCCTACCACTACAGTGTGCTATGCAGTTAAATGGAAAAGGTTTGTTGTTTACTACAATAATAATGCAATCAATCCACTAGATGCCTCAATACAAAACATTATTGGTTACCTCTTGCATCTACAAAGATTTAATCTGGCATACACATCTATATGATTACATCTTGCCGCCATAGCCGCTTACCTACAAAACAGACACTTGTCACTCTTCAGGGTACCTGCCATCAAAGCATTCATGGAAGGCCTTAAAAGGATAATTCCTCCCAGAGTTCCACCTTCTCAGTGGAACCTTAACATTGTCCTTACCAGGCTCATGGCTCCCCCATTTGAACATTTGCATAAATGTGAATTACAATTTCTCACATGGAAAGTAGCTTTTCTTATAGTGATCACATCTCTAAGGAGAGTTAGTGAACTCCAGGCATTAACCATACATGAACCATTTTTGCAAATACATCACAATAAAGTGGTTCTTAGGACAAACCCCAAATTCCTACCAAAAGTAGTTTCTGCATTCCACCTCAACCAGTCTGTTGTGCTGCTAGTATTTTTTCCTCAACCAGACTCCGTAGCAGAACGGGCTCTTCATACACTTCACGTCAAAATAGCTATCCGTTACTACATTGAAAGAACAAAAACTTTTAGTAAAACTAAACAACTTTTTGTATCTTTCTCACCACCACATAAAGGCAATCCTATATCAAAAGCTGGAATTGCCAGGTGGATCGTTAAGTGCATTCAGATATGCTATCAAAAAGCAAAGCGTATGTTATCCATTTCCCGTAGAGCGCATTCTACATGCAAACTAGGGGCTTCTATGGAATTCTTAGGGGAACATTCAACCAGATGACATCTGCAAAGCAGCAAATTGGGCTACACCACACACTTTCACAAAACACTATTGTGTAGATGTGCAAACAAAACAACAAGCTAATGTGGGCCAGGCTGTATTAAGAACACTTTTTCAAACCACTGCAACAGATACAGGTAGCCACCGCTAAGGAGGTAACTGCTGTATAGTCTATGCACAAGTATACGATCTACAGGTCATATGCCTCGAACGGAAAATGCTACTTACCAGTTTGCATCTATTCTTGGCATGTAGAGCTGTAGATTCGTACACGCTCACCCACCTCCCCGGGTTCCTCTGTCTGTTTCAGTACTATCTTACTTACATGCATCACACTTGGACATCTTTCTTGTTTCTCACTATCACCCTCTATGGCAAAAAACAATCTGAGGGTGGAATCGATGCCCATGCCCACTATCATCCCAAGGACGAGTCACCTATCTCGTGACTACAAAGAACTTCTTACAAGACAAAAAAAAGTGCAAACATCCGAGCCCAACACCAGATGGATATCTATGCACAAGTATACAAATCTACAGCTCTACATGTCAAGAACAGAGGCATAGTGGTAAGTAGCATTTTCCTTTCCCCTCCTCACCACGGCCTCAGTGGCCTTCCTCTTGCACATTCTAAAAGTACGGAGTATTTCAACAGTTTGCGCCACCCCTATATCACAATTGCCTACCAGATGTAAATTGTATGGTGCAATCTACAGCAGGACCACAAGCAAAGGAAATACTAGTTAAATAATAAATGGCAAGTCAGGCAAATAGTCTCATACTGTGGCAAAGATTCCTTGTTCCCACTTATACCAGAGCTCCGGCTCCCCCAGTTTAGATTCTTATCGACATCAGGAGTCTTTTTTAAAAAATATGAAGCTATTCAACTACTTCTGTTCGTGGAAGTCACCTTTAGTTAAACGCAGAGCCAATATGGGGTGGACCAGCCCCTTCCAGTCTATGAAGGGCCAGCCCGTAGCCCGGGTACATCCCGCGATGTGGGAGAGAGGGCAGCTCTTTATAGCGCTTGATGGTCCTGCAGCTAACAGAGCCTCCTGGAGCAAAGAGTGCAGGGACCTGGGGTCCCTCCTGCACAACTACTGTGTCCCGCGCACGGGGGAGCGAGGGCGGCTCTTTATAGCGCTAGATGGTCCTGCAGCTGACAGCGCCTTCTGGCACGAAGAGTCCTGGGACCTGGAGTAACTCCCGCAACGTAACTATGCCTCCATTAGTTGTGTGGGCACAGGTACTGGGCATAAGTAGTCACATGAGAAATGTTATTATTTGATAGTCCTGCAAGGCAAACCTTTTTCTGTGCTCTTTGAGGGGCAGTGAGCACTATGGTCCATGCTCTCTGCCCCAGGATCCCTCGAATGGTTGAAGACCATATCTGGCAGTTCCTATGGGCAGAGGGATTGGTGCATGGCATGGCCAGAGGCCACAGACTGTGTACAGGCTTTGCTGAGTACAGCTAAAGACGGTTACCAAAAAGTTCTGGCGGCAGGTAGAGTGGCCATGCCCTTTGCTTGCTGGGAACGGTTGGAGGACATGGCTAGCGAGCGCAGGGCCAATGTACTGGGCATAGTGTTGCACATACTAAATGTCCTTTATCCAGGTGATAGTAGGGTATTTAGTTAAGAAGAGGTCCTAGTGGTCTACGAATATCAATTACTGATCCACATATTAACTAGCTTATTTAAAATGCACTTTTCCCATCTATAAGTGCTGTAAATAAATTGTACTTCTGTTCATTTTAATTGTGTTACAGTCACTGTGCAGTTAACCATATTTTGAATGGGGTGTTTTGCAGCGTGAATCCTTTTCTGGATTCACATGCTGTGCATCTAGTGGTTGGGTCTGGAATAGTCAGTTTTTTTTCTTCTGGTTTTTGGGTGTCGTCGACCACCAATTGTTGTCCGGTACTGGACAGATGGCGCCCTGGAGGTTGTTGTGCATGGTAGCCATCTTCAGATTCTTTTTTGCCGCTGTTGGGTCTGGAAGCAAGACATGACGCTCTGAAAAATGTAAGGGAAATCCCTGAAAACAAGATAAGTCGAGACTTGAGGGAAAAAACAACATCGACCATTGACATCGCAACCGGAGAGCAAAACTGAACTCTGAAAACAACGTCACCAATACATAAGACATCAAAGGTCGACAAATGGCTAAGTAGGGGCCATGGAAAATACCCCCTTCAAATTCTTCCTTGAGTGCCACCACAAATTTGCACGACGTGTGCAACCTCTGCGTGCCCAAAGACCATAAGGACAAGGACTCTGAGGCCAGCGCGGTGTTCCAGCTGAAAACCCGCTGGACACAGAAAAAGCAGAGAGGCCCACTACGCAACGATGTCCCAAGCATCAAAGAAATCTTCCCTTAAGTACCTAGGCCATTCCAGTGACGAAGATGACCAGGGAGTTCCAGCAGAATCAACGCAAGGATTGGACCTCAAAATCCTAGGAGACTTGGAAAAAATCCCACTCTCACAAGAAGGCGAAGGATACAGAGAAGAAGCAGATTAAGGTAAAACACCATATACATCCATCGGAACCGAAGGGCCACGATAAAAAGACGCAACCTAAGGCAACCCCGATGACAAAGAATAAGGCAATTGAAGGCCAGCCGCGATCCAAGGAACCCCACTGAACCGCACCAAGGGACACCGGCGAGAGAAAATTATAAAAGGTGCCGAAAACAAGGGTCGAACACGAACCCCCCCCGAAGGGAACCGCAACCCCGTCGAAACCAGAGGCAAGCGCGATCAAGAAAAGAAAGTCTCCGGCCTCAGACGCCGAGAGAGCCATCGAAGTTGAAAAAAGAGGAAGCATCTCGATGCCAAAATGGCTACACTACTCCGGAAAAAGATAGTTTGACGCTTCTCTCAAGCAATTGCGAAGGTCCCGGTCAGCTAAGCGGACAAGGTTGACGCCGAAGGGGACAAAGAGGAGGAGATTCTTGAATCACCTCCAACCCACGAACAACATGATGAAGATCGTGAGGAGTACATAGACGCCCCAGAAGAGGAGGAAGCCTCAAAATTTTGCGGACACATGGAATGACCTCGACATTGAAAGCCCAGAAGAGGAATCATTGTTACCATGGCCAGTAGAAGGGCAAATGCCTTCTCTAACAGTGGACCACCCCTGGCGAAAGAAAGCAAACATATGGATATGGATATGGTAGGTAGTAAAATGGAAAAGGAAGTGGCGATGCAGTGGTGCATCGCAAACTCGAATGCCCTGCTGTACCGGTACGGACACCAGCAATGGGATGACATTGAGGAGCTCATCAACAAGCTTCTTGAAGAGGACAAGAAAAGGGCTGAATCTGTTGTCCAGGAAATTCAACATCGCAAACACATGCCTTAAATCGGCACCAGCTGAAGCAGACAGATGTGCACAGGCACCACTCTAAGAAGGTACGCTTGGCTTAGAATATCAGGTTTTAAGCAGGAGGTTCAGACCTCCATCATTAACAGACCATTTACAGGGGAGGCTCTATTTGGAAAGGAGGTGGATGAATCTCGCCAACAATTTAAAATAGATAATGAAACCGCAACAGCCATGGGAGCCCTTTAACAGAGATACCTTAAAAAAAGAGGGTTTAACAGCAGAAAACCCACAGGAATAGGAGCCTTTGTTCAAGGACAGCAAATGTCATATCAACAACAAGGCCAAGGCAATGGACAACCAACAAGCCAGCAAACCGGATACGAAGGCTGGCAACAACAACCAAAGCAGTCCTTTCGAGGAAGAGCCAGAGACCAGACCTCTAGAGGAAGAGGAAATGGCTCAAATTGACTCCCGCACAGGAAAGACCCGTACACAGCACCAGTGGGGGGCAGAATATCACAGTACCTACAACAGTGGCGAAAGAAAACCACAGACAATTGGATATTACATTTGGTAAAATAGGAGTATTGCATAGAATTGACAAACCCCACCAGCAAAATCACCACAAATCAGAAAACATACAGTTAGACTCAGAAATCAAGAACCTTCTTCAAAAACAAGCATTAGAATTGGTACCAAAACAAAACATTTTCAAAGGAAACTACTCACCGTATTTCCTAGTCCCTTAAACAGGACCTATCGCTAAGACCAATCATGGACCTAAGGTTCATAAAAAAAAATATTTTGACACAGCATTTCAAAATGGCTACACTCCAGGAAATAATCCCACACACTTGAAAAGGAGATTACATGGCAACAATGGATCTCGAAGATGCCTATTTGCACATACCTGTGAACACAAACCACAGAAAATATCTCCGGTTCCTTCGCACTACCAGTTCAAAGTACTCCCCTTCGGAATAAAATCAGCACCACATGTCTTCACCAAGTGCCTGGCCGCAGTCGCGGAGAAGTGTGGCTCAATGGTTAGAGCGGCAGACCCTGAGGCAGAGGTCTAGCCCGGGACCAGAGTTCAATTCCCCGCCTCGGCGGGTCTTGAGCTAAAAAATTCCACTGACCTGATAATTCTCGCCTCTGTGCCTATTCCAATCATGGAGTCCCACTCTGCAACTCTGGGCAATAGCTTGCTTAATCTCCACAATGGCCCCCACAACGCTAAGGATGCCTGGCCTCCACCTTGGGGGTGCCCAGGAGTGGACACCTCCCAGGGAAAGCAAGGATGGGTTCCACAGCGGTATTCGTACAAGCGCCTTGAGACCCTTGCGGGTGAGTAGTGCGCTATACAAGTATCAATTTACATTTACAATTTACATTTACATGTGAAAGGATGGAATGCACGTCTGTCCGTATCTGGATGACTGGCTTATAAAGGCAAATACAAAACAAAAATCCACACGCTACAAAGACTAGGATGCTCAATAAATCACAAGTAATCCTCCACAAAACCAGAAAGAGAAAATACTTTCTTAGGTGCAGTACTAAACTCAAAGATCACACAGTCTTACTCTACGCAAAAGAGGATACAAGCTATCAAACAAGAAACCTCCCTCTACCGGTAGGGTCAATCTGTTAATAGTGAGGAGAGTCCTGAAACTCATGGGCATAATGGCGTCTTGCATCACACTCATCCGTCATGCCTGCCTACAATAAATGTTTTTATTATTATTATTATATGCCAACAACTGGTCACAAGCCACAGGGAGTTGGGAGGATCTAGTGGTTGTTATGCACAGGCTGCAAGCAGAAATACAATGGTGGGTATCCAACAAAATAACACAAGACAGACCTATCAAGAATCCAACTCCTTTGACAATTTCTACAGACGCAACCCTCAACTGATGGGGAGTGCACTTCAAACAACTGAAAGTACGAGGCCAGTGGAACAACTAAGACTCCATAAAACACATCAATTACTTGGAAATGAAGACAGTATGCCTAGCATTGAAAGCAATCCAGAAGCACATTCACACAAAGGCTGTCTTGATTCAAATGGACTCCAACACCACAATGTTCTGCCTCCACAAACCGGGAGGTACGAAGTCATTCCTGCTAAGCAAGCTAGCACAACATATCTGGCAATCGGCAATCTCTCAAAGAATCAATCTGCAAATACTACGTCTACCAGGAGTATACAACACAACAGCAGGTCTTCTGAGCAGGCAAAACAACTGCTCCCACGAGTGGGAATTGAAGCACAAGACCGCACAACACATCTTCAAACTTTGGGGAACCCCAGAGATAGACCTGTTTGTGACAATACAAAACAGAAATGCCAGTTCTTTACCTCGGTTTCTTCACTACCTTTCAAGAGAATGCCTGGTCACTAGATTAGTCCGGAACATTTACGCTTTTCCACCAATACCTCTAATCCAGAGAGTTCTGGAAAAATCAGGACAACCAGGGACAAATCTAATTCTCATTGCCCCACAATGGGCCAGACAAACATGGTATTCAAGTCTGCTAGAACTGTCCAGGGGGCAGACAATCAAAATCAAAGCAGACAAGGACCTACTAACAATGCAAGAGGGACCAATCTTTCACCCTGAGCTAACAATGCTACGCCTAGCGGCTTGGCACCTGAATACGTAGTTTGGTTACCTCAATGAACAAAGGAAATTCTAAAGGAGGCAAGAAAACATACTAAAAGACAATGCTATGCCGCAAAATGGAAGCGGTACACCACTTGGTGCACAGCTAACAACCGAATGAACTCCAATACACAAACAGTGATCATATATCTAACTCGCCTCCTTGACAGTCGCATCAACTACTCCAGCATAAAGGTACACCTCGCTGCCATCGTAGCTTCCAGCAGGGGAAAGTCATGCAAGAGCTTTTTCAAAAGACCTGTCATAAAACGGTTCCTAGAGGGGTCTAAAATAATTGCTCTCCCTAGAGCAGCTCCAGTTCCCTTGTGGAGTCTAAATATAGTGCTCACACAACTTGTGACAAAACCATTTGATCCCATACATAAGGCAGAACTCACACATCACTTAAAGACCGAATTTCTTATTGCCGTTACATCCTTACGTAGAGTAAGTGAGTTACAAGTGTTAACCATACAAGAACAATACATGCAAATCCATAAAGACAGTTATTTTAATAACAAACCCACAGTTCCTACCAAAAGTGGTATCCACATATCACTTAAATCAAAGTGTTCTCCTTCTGGTCTTCTTCAAGAACCCAAAAACAAAAGGGGAAAGAAGCCTCCATCCCCTGGATGTAAGGAGAGCACTACTGTACTGCCTACAGAAAACAAAACAAACTCGCAAAACCAAACAATTGTTTGTTGCCTACTCGCATACTAATACAGGGATGTTGTCTCGTAGGCAACAATTTCACAATAGATAGTCCAAGCCATCCAACAATGCTATACCACCGTTAACCAAGAACTAACTGTGAAACCAACAGCTCACTCAACTAGAAAGAAAGGAGCAACTCTGGCATTTATGGCCAATGTGCCCATAGACACTATGTGCAGCAGCTACATGGGCATCACCACACACCTTAGCTAAACATTACTGTGTGGATATACAAATAAATAAGGAAGCACAAATAGCACAGAAAGTACTTCAACACCTTTTCAGTCTTCCTCTTACCACAGCCTCCCCAAGATGGGAGAAACTGCTACGTAATCTGATGCACAGCATGTGAATCCAGAAAAGGATTCACACTGCAAAACAAAATGGTTACTTACCAGTGGGAGTCGTTTTGCAGCTTGAAGAGTTTTCTGGATTCACATGCGACTCACCCGGCCTCCCCTCAAGGAATACAAACAGGTGGGGAATCAAGTTCTAAGAATTCTCTAAAGGACCATCTAAAGGACTATACACTAAAACAGAGAGAAAAAAGAATCTGAATATGGATACCACTTGCAACAACCTCCAGGGCGCTGTCTGATGTCACACAGGGGACGTACCTGGCACCAAATGGTGGTCGCTGACGCCCCAAACCAAGGAAAAAAATAAACAAGGACTATTCAGGACCCAACCACTAGATAGTGGAATGATGCAGAGCATGTCCATCCAGAAAACTCTTCAAGCTGCAAAACTACTCCTACAGGTAAGTAACCATTGTGTTACTGATTTCATTAAAGCTCACAGAAATTGTCCAACAATGCCCAACTTTGCAGCCAAAGTGACCCCCAGTGAACTATTTGATCTCACTGGTGTCATAACCTGATATTAGAGGAGCTTCTGTGTTTAGTCCGCTTTATCAAATTTGTATCTTGATGGGCAACATACAGCCCTTTTTGTATGTAATCTGAGGGTCCTTGATGTTGACAGTGAATTGCATTCTTACAGATACATTTTGTGTTTTTAATACTGGAGTTCGCCTGTGAATGCAGGTTTCTTTTCTTAAAGGCTGCGGGGACATCTGGTTGCAGACACTGATGTGGCTAGCTTTAATATTCTTACACATGTCACTATAAGAACATCTGTTTGGTCCAATTGCAGCCAATGGTTAGAGGGGGTTGGGGGTGACTTGGTAGCATGGTGCCTTAACTTTTGGGATTCTGGTTGTTTGCTGCTGTAGGGGCATCCATCTCTGACTCCACAAACTGGGGCAGGTACAGCCCCTTCTGCACCTCTATCTCAGTGGTTGTGATGACAAGAGGTCACAGGCTCCTCAGGGAGGTAGTGTAAGCCTGCTTTAAGTACTTTAATGAATAATAGAAAGGAATACTACACACAAGTATAGTGACAACACAATTTAGCACTGTGTTGCAGGGTAACTTAAAAATGAAGAAAGACAGACTCCTCTTGGCAATGTAAAAATAACTCTTTACTGTTGCTGCAAGGTGGATGACCGACTTCACATTAGTAAACAGCCGGTCTCAATTTGCTACTTCACTGGCAGCTATTTTATACTCTGTCAGACAACACTTGTTACAAAAGATTAAACGAAGTTAATTAAAAGTTACACATTGGTTACAAAACATGAAATCACCTGTGTGTAAACTCTAACCTATTTCTCTACACATCCTTTATCGCAGTTCTAACAATGCTTAACAAACTAAGTGTTTTTTCTACTCTTCAGTACATGTGTATTTCGGTTGAAACCATGTATATTTGTGTGTGTGCTTTGTATTCCTAAGACCTCTTATGCGATGCTTTGTGTTATTGGCTAATGCAATCCCTGATCTCTGATTCCTATTGTCTAATGATTTTTCAATCTATTGAAAAATAGAATACGTGCCATTATATCTGTGTGCTAAGGCCATAAATTCCTTCAAACTTGCCAAACATGAGTTTTCCTATAACCTTACAGGTTATCTGATACAGACCTCTAACCACAGATTGCTTACCTTTGAATTTCATAGGCGTCGGACTGGATGCGGAAGAATTTTTCCCTGAGCAACACCCCTGAGCTCCAGTACGTGGTATCGGTCGGCTCTGCGTGTCATAGTCTGCGCTGTGTGATGACCGGGTCACCTATATAGGCACCACCTTGGCGCTCCTACATCCGTTCTTTTCTTTTCACCACCCAGTTCAGATCTGTGAAGGGCTACTCTGTCACTTTTTGACAGACTTTTTTTGATGTTTTGACAACCTCTTTATGGTGTGTAGGCTTTTCCATCATAACTAAGACTTATGGTTTTAAACTGTGCGGGGCCTGTCCCCACTGCTTGTCTGTGACTGCCCCACACCTGGGTTGTCTCCGGTGCCAAGAGTGCGACCACAGCTCGAAGTTGGGCTCTAACTGCCAAGCCATTTCTCTGAAAGCTTTAAGGGAGCCGCCCCTAAAGTTGCTTGCGGCCCGGCCTTCAGCACCATATTTCTCTCCTCTGAAGTCTCGTTCATGGTCCCGTATAGAGGAAGGTTTGGGCACCACTCGAGTCCCAAGTCTTCGTCCTCCCACTCACAGTTGTAGAGTTGAACAGGTAAAAGACATAAACACAAGAAGAAGTCGAAGCACGCGTCGACTTCTCCCAGTCTGTCGGTCGACAGAACTGAGGAGTATTGGCATTTTAGGCCTTGTTCTTCTGAACCTGTGCCTGGGTAGGTTCCATGCTTCCCTTCCTGTCTGGAAGCCCAAGCGACCCCCACCCAGCCTAAAGAATTTTATGACTCAGTGTGCCTCATATTTGGGTGGCCTGACCCTACTGGTGCGCCTTTGGCCCCTGGAGGCTCAAAGGGGACCCACTCTGGTTCTACGATGGCAACCACTCCCCCCCCCCCCCCCCTCTCCCCATTCCCCTCCCCCCACACACACAATTGGCTCCGGGCCAACACCGGTCATGCAATTGCGACCAGCGCTGACCCCCACACAGAGGCTCCTGATACGGTCAGCGCCCTCCCTGACAGCGACAACCCTATTCTAATTCCTGATGACCCGGAGCAAGATCTGCATCAACAGAACCCTTGGGTCCAAGGTGGTATCCTCAGCCTTATTATGAGGGGCTAGGAATGGAGGAAGATGGGAGGAGTCGCTGGATCCTTCAAAAGACCAGCCTTACCAAGATATGGACTGGCGAGGAATTGGGTGCAAGTCCATCAGACTGGATACCTCTCCAGATCCTGTCCTGCTTTCTCTCCCTACCGTGGCTTAGGAGGAGGGAGCATCATATGCTATGGTGGTGCGAAGGGCAGCTGAGGTCCTGGACCATTAGCTTCCTTCGGTGACTGTCAAGACTAATATTTTGACGGAGGTCCTGCAGCCAGTTGTCTTCTCCTCGGAGACCTTAACTGATGTCCTACTGGGAACCTGGTCCAAGCCCAGCACATGGGCTCCTGTGAATAGGACTATCGCGCACTGCCATTAACCTGCATCGGGCGACCCGAATTTCCTCACCAACCATCCTACCCCTGAGAGCTTGACGGTCCACGCCTCCACCTCCCACAGCACGCTCCCTTCCTAGCCACAGGACAGAAAATTCAAGAGGCTGGACAACTGCGGTAAAAAAAATTATTCTTCCACCAGCCTTTGTTTATTTATTTATTTATTTTGAAAGTTTTATATAGCGCGAACAAGATCTTCGCAGATATCCGAGCGCTTTACAGAGGAGGGGAGCATATATAAACAGATACATCAATAGTATTAAACGTACAGTTAAGTGATATCATAAACAATCAAGTAAGTCCATTTCAAAGTCAAACAAAAATGCAAAGGGTTCGAACAAGTAGTACAGATCAGTATCGAGCCTTTGAAGTTAACCCCCAGTAGTAGTTCAAGTGCATTTAGCCATGAGGATAGCTTTTACTTCTTTCTTAAAAAGTATGGTAGAGGGGATGAGCCTGGTTTCAGGGGGGAGTGAGTTCCAAATCCTGGGTGCCATTCCTGAGAAGGAGCGTTTATAGGTTTTTTGCTTGCGGAATCTTTTAGGCTTTAGCAAAAGATTGATTGTGCCTCTAGTGTTTCTGGAGCGTCCAGAAATCGTCAGCTTCTGAGCGAGGTATCTAGGTGAGCTCAGGTGGACAGCCTTGTGCGTCAAGCAAGCGATTTTCAGATGTATTCTGGCTTCAAAAGGCAGCCAGTTCAGGGATTTGAAGTCGGGGGAAATGTGCGAGTGTTTTTTTGATCCAGTGATGAGTCTCGCTGCGGCGTTTAAAGAGGCTCTTATGGGTGCCGTAGTAGCTAGGGGGAGACCGCAGAGGGCGATGCTGCCGTATTCTATTCGAGGTATGACTAGTGATTGTACCGCAGTTTGGAAGTCTTTGGCTGGAAGGAAGGGTTTAAGTTTCCTAAGGGTGTTGATTTGGTAGTTCGCTCCCTTAGTTGCTTTGTTGATGTGTTCCAGCATGCTGAGATTGGTGTCAAGTGTTATGCCCAAAGATTTTGCTGAGTCCACGATGGTGGGTTGAACATTGAGTGCCGCTAGGTGTTTAAGCCACATTTGTGCGGTAGTGATCTTCGCGGGAGGTGAGATCAGCAGAAACTCTGTTTTAAAGGCATTGAGTTTGAGATGATTAGCGGCCAGCCAGGATTGGGTGCTTCTGATCGTTGAATTCAAGAGCGTGATGTCTTTGGGTGATTGTAGTTTGAGATAAAGTTGGGTGTCATCGGCATACATGTGGAAGTGTACATTGGATTCTTGTAGCAAGGTGGTGAGAGGTTCCATAACTAGGTTGAACAAAGTTGGGGATAGGGAGGATCCTTGTGGTACGCCTAGCGATACAGGTCTTGGCGAGGACATCAAGTTGTTGCTCTTGAATTTCTGCGACCTGTTATGCAGAAAGGACGTGAACCACTTGAGCACCGTTCCAGATAGACCCATTCTTGTGTTTAATAGTTCGAGTAAATTCTCATGTTTGACGGTGTCAAATGCAGAGGAGAGATCAAGGAGGATGAGGAGGCAGGTATCGTTATGATCTAGGATTTGAAGGGCGTCGTCAATTATGTGAGTCATAGCAGTTTCAGTACTGTGATTTGCTCGGAAGCCTGATTGATGAGAGTTGAGGAGATCAAACTGATTAATGTGTTTAGTCAATTGTATTTGTGCACATTTTTCCAACAGTTTGGCAAGAGTCAGAATATTGGTAATGGGACGGTAGTTGTTTAGGTCAGAGGGGTCAGCTGTAGGTTTCTTTAGCAAAGGTGTGACTTGTCCAACTTTGAGGGAGTCGGGAATGGTCCCTTGTTGAAGTGAGCTGTTAATGATTTTAGTCCAGAGTGGAAGGAGCGACGGGGTAAGGACTTTGACAGCGTTAGCAGGAAGGGGGTCCGTGAGGTGATTAGATGGTTTCAGAGTGCTGAGCAGTCTGCCAATTTCTTCTTCCGTGTAGGTGACAAAGGATGACCAAGTGGCATTGTTTTTTGGTTTAGTGGGTGCTATGCAGTGGGGTTTGGAATAGAGGCTTGCGTCAATGAGGAGATCATTCTTTATGTTGTCGTTTTTTTGGATAAAGAAAGAGGCGAAGTCTTCGCAGGAGGGAGCTTCGCACATAGTGCTGAGAGGTTGGGGTTGTTCTTTGGATTGTGTTCTGATGAGCTCAAACAGCTTTCTCGGACGATTTTTGGCTTGGTCGAGCTGACGGCTGAAGAAGTCTGATTTTGAGCGTTTTATTTTCCTGAAGTAGGCATTTCTCTTTTTCTTCAGTGTTTTTAGGTTCAGTGCAGAGGGAGCTGATCTCCAGGTGCGCTCTGCCATTCGCATGGCACGTCTATCGTCATTGAGACTCCCGTCGTACCAGGGATTGGAAATTTTTGCGGAGGCTTTTTTTAGCTGCAAGGGTGCGACTCCATTAATTATTGAGGTCATAGTGTTGAGATAGTGATCAGTCAAGGATTGGACGTCCTTAACGCCAGTAGGAGGAAGTAGTAAGTTGCAGCTGTTGGGGGGTAGAGAGTTTGAGTTTAGTTTTTTCATGTCTCTTTTCCAGACTTTGGGCCTGGAGGATTGGACGGGGTTAAATTTAACTTTTTCATTGATGAAGAATGTGATAATATGATGGTCTGACCAGTCACAGGGTTGGATAGATTCGAGTTGGGTAGAGGCCTCTTTGGAGATGATAAGGTCGAGGATAGAGCCTGTCTCGTGTGTCGGACTGTTGCAAATTTGAGTGAGGTCAAGGGCGTTAAGGAAATTCTTCAGACCTTTTACCACCGCATCATTATGATCGTTCCAATGGAGGTTGAAGTCACCAAGGTATATTTGTGAGTTGTTGCCCGGAGCTGGTTGAGATCATATCCATGATTTGTTGGGAGAAGGTAAGGTTGTCGCCGGGTGGGTGGTAAATGCCGTGAAGAGTGCATATCGGTTTGCCCTCATTGATAATATCGAGGCAGATGTATTCACAGGAGGTTGGGGAGGGTAGGGAAGGGGAGGTTACTTTCAAGACAGAGAGGTTGCTCCTGTATATACATGCGATTCCGCCACCTTTTTTATTGCCAGACCTGTCAAGTCTAGTGATGTTGTAGTTGGGGGGAACCAGAATGTCCATTATAGGTGTAGAAGATTCTGTTAGCCACGTTTCAGTCATAATGATTAAGTCAAGATCCAATTTTAGGATGAGGTCAGCGATAGCGGAGGAGTGTCTAGCGGCTGATCTGCAGTTGAGGAGAGTGCATTTGAGACGGGGTGTGTCGAGGGTGGAAGGGGGTTCTAGAGCGAGGGGGACTTTACTCAGGTTACTATGGATAGCGATTCTGTTGTTCAGTGTGGGGGGTCTAAGGGGATTGGAGTGAATCGTAGGAATGGCGGTGAGAGTGTCGGGTGTGTTGCTATGGGGAGCTGAGTCGTAGGAGCGGAAGAGGGTGATTGTGTCGAGGTCCGAGAGAGGGTTGCAGGAGCGATGGGGGCAGTTTTCGCGGTTGTGAACAGGGATTGAGGTCCAGTGCGGTGGGAGTCGAGTGTTAGAGTTCACCGCCCGGGTGGAGGACCAGTTGGGAGGGGTGGTGATGGTGGAGGCGCGTGAGGGGTGTCTGGGGTGTGTGCTGAGTAATTGTTTGATGATGTGAATGTCTTGTTTGATCTGGTGGAGGGTGTTGGGTGAGGGGTGACTGGAGTGTGATAGACAGAGTAGTTGTTGTTTGATGATGTGCATGTCTTCTTTGAGCTGGAGGAGGGAGGCCGAAATGCAGTCCAGTGTGGGAAAAGTGTTGGTGGTGGGGATGGGAGGGTCGGGCGTGGATGACATAGGGGAGAGGTTGGTGGTGTGGATGAGAGTATTGGTGGTAGGCGGAGAGTGCAGGGTGGAGGATGGGCGTTTGTTAGTGGTGAAGGGGGTGGATGTTGGGTAGTGGGGGGTGAGACATTGTGGTTGGTGAACACTGCATGCTTATTGAGCTGTTACTCCCACTCTTTATGAGAAATGGTTGCACAAGTACTGCCACAGGTCCTAAAGGAGGCTTGGGCCATTCTCTCCCAAGTAGTATCAGATGAGAAAGATGCAGAAAGGTTTGCAATTCGTTGTGGTCTCGACATGACCGACTTGTTGGGCAGAGCAATTTCATCAACTGTGGCTGTTCGACTTCACACTTGGTTCAGGACTTTTGGCTTTTCAGGGGATGTCCAGGCCTCTCTCCTGGACATGCCCTATGATAGCACTCGTCTCTTTGGAGACAAGGTAGAAATGGAGCTGGAGCGCTTTAAGGGCTCGCGTGCTATGGCCAAGTCCATGGACCTCTCATTGGCCACACGTCCCCGTCTGTCTTTCAAAGCTGGCAGAACATCTCTTCGGACAGGTGGATTCTCCAGATAGTCTGAAGGGGCTACTCTATACCCTCACTCTCAATAATGCAGTAAGAATTGCTTTGCAAAGCAGAAGGAATGCTTTACAGTCTTAAAAATACTCTTGTATTTGTCACTCCGAAACAATCTCACTTAGCAATGACAAAATTTACAGTTGTGTGCAATATATAGAATACAATGAAAACAGTGCTATGCATTAGCAGGTACCAAAAAACAGTAATGGGCCTTGACTCGAACTAAGTCAGGCTGAGTCAAAATACTATATAGAACAAAACATATGCCAGAACTGAGAGACTCCTACAAAATCTTCAAACAAACCCTTATGAATGAAACATAAACGTCTGCTTGATCATTTGCACCATCTAATGATTTATTCAAATTATTCTTTTTTGTATATTTTTTGAAAACACTTTATTCTTTGTGCATAGAATCCTTACAAGAAATAAACACAAACTTCTCTATACAAATATGTACAAATATACACGACATTTACAATTAGCACATTTAGCCTGAACCACATGCACACCTCTCTCAAACTTGGAAGCCAAGTCCTAGGTGCCCATGTGACTTCTAGGAAGTAAGGGAGTTGCTTGGCTTGCTTTAGGCATTCACTGCCGCGCTAGATCACGGAGTTACGGTATGCTCCTCCGCCGACATTGAGAATAATTCAGCGACGTGAGCACATCTTTCGGCAGCGTCCCATGAGAGCAGATCCACGGATCCACTCCACGTTGTTCTTAGGTCTGGAGGCATCTGGGCATTACTTGGTAGCCCGGGTGCCTTAACAAAAAATATTTCAAGCAAAACGGGGATACTGAAACATCAGAACCACATGAAAACAGTGATCCAGAAGACTCAAGCGTCTTGTTGGTCCTGAGGAGAACCCCACCAGTTTGAGGGTTCGAAACGCATCGACCTGGTCCCAGGTCACTCAGACTATGTATTTGTGGGTTTTTATAAATAGAAAAATGTAGCTTTATTCATTGAAAAAAAGAAAAAATATCTGTGCATTTTCAAGATAGTGTGTTTCATTCTTTTTCTTTTGGTATTAGAATGTGTACATTGGGACCACTGTATAGTATGAGGGTCTGAAGTTTGAGAGAGGTGTGTATGTGGTTCAGGCTAAATGTGCTAATTGTAAATGTCGTGTATATTTTGTACATATTTGTATAGAGAAGTTTGTTTATTTCTTGTAAGGATACTATGCACTAAGAATATAGTGTTTTCAAAAAATATACAAAAAAAATAATTTGAATAAATCATTAGATGGTGCAAATGATCAAGCAGACGTTTGTTTCATTCATAAGGGTTTATTTGAAGATTTTGTAGGAGTCTGTCTCAGTTCTGGCATATGTTTTGTTCTATGCATTAGCAGGTAAGCACTTTACTTACAATCCCATTCTTCGGGGGTTTTAACCAACATTGGACAAGGTTCAGTTTAAGGTAGGTACTGCACCACCACCACCACCGGCGGCACTGGGGCGGCCAGGAGCAGATGTCACTGGGCCCAGTGTAAATCCATGGAGACTGGGGGCACCTTGAAAAAGCACAGTTTGCAGGTAAGTACCTGCGATTTCAGGGCACAGGCTCTGGGGGTTAAGATCAGCAAGGGGGCACAAAGCAGAACCAATGCTTACACCACCAGCAGCAAGGGAGTAGCTGGTGCAAAACTGGCGTTGGGCGTCCAATGCGTTTCAGTGAGAAATGTGTGTCGCACAGAAGCTGCAGGCTCGGCCCAGGAGGCTGGCTGAAGGTGACCTCCGGTTGGGCAGGTAAGTTGGAGGCCAAGGCACCATTGGTGGGCTCCCCAAGGCTCGGGGGCTGAGTATGCAGGGGTACTTTTTGATGTATGATCTTCTCGGTCAGAGCCAGTTGTGGTCAGGGGGGAAATCATTTGTGTATATGGCGCAGGAGGCTTTTTGGGATCCAGGAGAGGTCCGCCTCCAATGGAGACGATGTTAGGTCACTGAGGAGACTTCACAGAACATATGAGCCACTCTGGCCGTGGGCATCTGGTGTAGAGTGGGCAGGTGTCACAGATCTTCCTGGAACCGGAATCCTTGGTGGTGGTTCCTTTGGACAGGACTGCTGTCCTCTGGAGATCTGGTCGTGGCTGAAGATTGTCCGTCTTCTTGGGGTTCTTGGAAGACACTCACCATGGGACCGGTGTCGTCTTCTCAGGCTCGAAGCCGGAGACAGGCTAGTAGGGCTGCGGCCAAGGCAGTCTTCTCGCTTTGCTGTGCGGCGTCCTCTTCGTCCATCGTCATCTTGGGTTACAGGAATCTGAGGATCAAGTTTCGGGGGTGCCCCTAAATAATGAATTTAGGGGTGTTACAGGTACTGGCAGATGGTAGCAAATGGGTTACTTGTCTTTAGTGTGACAACACCTTAGAATTTACCCTCCCTTTCGGGAGGGTGCATCCCCTTAATCTGATTGGGGTCAAATCTTTCCATTCAAGATGGAGGACTTCCTAAGGAGAGTCTAGGTCACCTTAGGAGTGGTCCTGGCAGATAGGGGGGATGGGACACACTTCTCCTGACTAATAATTTTCCCGCCGACCTTGCTGCCAAAAGTCAGGCTTGATCAGGGGGGGGTGGGCATCTCCTCCACTAGCTGGAGAAGCCCTGGCTAAAATATCAAAGGGCAGGAAGCCTTTGAGGCTCACAGACCAGAATGCTGTTTCTGCTTGGTGGTAGGTGTGAAGCACCTCCACCCCAAGCAGCCTTTGTCCTCGACCCACAAGAGCACAAGGGCTCCCACCTCAGAGGGTCAGAAACATGTATGTCTGTGTTTGCCAGGCTGGTGCAGACCAGTCAGCTGGTGTAGGAGAGTAAGGTCTGCTTTCCTATGGTCACCCCAATTTTTGCTTTTTGCTTCACTGGTTTTCGAAATAATGTGGCTGTGGGCCTGCTAATCAGACCCACAGCCTGCTGTTCTCTCTCTAAATTCACAGACATGTACTTTAGGTACATCACCAATTTGGTACTGGACACCTTATCAGCACCTGTACAGTGTACTATAGGTACCCAGGGCATAGGTGCGTCCAAGGCCTACCAGGGGCTGCAGCATATCTTTTGCCACCCCTGGCTGGCCATCCAAACTGACACAACTGGCTGATCACTCAGCTGGGGCAAGGTCGTGTAATCACCCCTTGCTTAGATATAGTATACCTATATCTGGACACATATATACCTATAAGTCACTCCTATGGCAGGCCTTGACAATCCTGGAGGCAGAGTGCTTGGTTTTATGTGAGATGGTGCTCTAGCATGAGCTGAGCCTGTCTGCAGCTTTCGGAACCATTTCCTTATAGCTGTTCTAGGATACTGCCATACCATATACTCTTAAGTGCATTATAATCCTCGCTGTTATTGCTAACTTTGGTTTGGCTTTACCAAAACATGTTGTGTAAGGTGTCCTACGCTTTGAAATACTACCCCCTCGCCAGTTCTGGCGACGGGGGTAGCATTCCACCCTTCTAGAGGGCTAAGACATGTGGGTAACAGTAAACGCGGTTAAAACTAACCAGAGCCTCAGCATCACAAAATGGATGCTGCTGCCCCGACACAAGTCTGACCTCCTGCTGCTGACCGAAACCTAATATAATAAACAAAACAAATAGCCAGACAGGTTTACTTTTTTAACTTTGAATCCCACCCAGCTAGTCAGTTCTGGGGATCAACTATTTTATTTTAGTCTTTTTATCTATTTTTTAGAAAAACATTTTTTCATTGAGTTTTTTGAATGTTGTCAAAAGAAACGGTTATCAAACAAGAAATCCATACAAACAGAATAATAAAATCTCAGACTCTATGGGTGGTGTGAATAAATACCTGTACTTTGCACTTGTAAGCCACTCGTGAGTCACTTCAGATAGACGATTGCCTCGCAAGTGTACAGGTTCTGTAAACTGGCAAGCATGGGAATGAGAACCCATTGTTGAGACTATTACTGAAACGTACTTCAATAACGGCTATGAGTGACCACTGCCGGCGAGCATACCTTCAACTTGGGCGGCGTAGCATATAGTCAGGGAGAGCCGGCCATTCATCGGTCCGGAGTTCTTAAGAACGACTTTTCATTTTGTCGGTTCTGTTCAAATTAGACCTAGCCGGAAATATCGGGGATTGTGTTAGGTATCCTGTCTCTCGTTCCGAATGCGGGTAAATGTAAACTTAACTAAACATTTGTACTCACTTGTTCGTTAAGTGAACTGCTCCGCTTGCTCGCATACGGCGTCTGGCGTTAGCACGCCGCAAGCAGAATCGAAGGAATTAAAGGGGCCGCATGTTTTTCGCACGGCGGGGGAAGATGGTACTCGTAGTCCGACATAGCATTACGTACGGTCGTCACAGGAGCCCGTCACAGACACTGGCGCTATAACTGCATCGTTAGTACAGAGAACTGGCACTGACAGGAACCTTGCCAATTTAAATCACAATTTATTATAAACAAGAAGCCAAATGGCTCATAGATTGCTTAATTCAGACAGTTCGTTCAGTCCGGAGTTGGCTGCATCAAATTTCAGTATAAGATATGCTTCCTTTTGAGATAAGCGTATTTCTGGGTCACCACCCCCGCCGACTTTGATCACCGACAACACGGTCCATTTCAAATCATTCACCGTGTGGTTTTGGTGTAGAAAATGAGACACCAGTTGTGCTGTAAGGGTTTTGTTGTTAATTCTGGAACAATGTTGAATGATCCTTTGTCGCACCCCCTGTGTTGTTTTTCCGATGTACACCTTTTTGCATGGACATTGGATCGCATACACTGCTTACTTGGTCTTGCAGTTCGTATGTTCCTCATGTCGCCAGAATTTCTTTCCATCCGTGAACAGAGAACCTTCCATTGTAAGGTTGCACACGGAACAAGTGCCACATTTCCGGTGTCCCTTGACTGGATTCATTCCAAAGATCCTACAACCCAGCTGATGGTCACGATGGATGTAGCGTCGTTATACACACAAATTCCGCAACAAGATGGACTGGATGTCCTTGAAATCTATCTGGGGAAAAAAGGCCTTGTCCCCATCGAGTTCCAACGGAGCTTATTGTTGCCTTCGCGTCACTGGCGCTAAAAAGAAACTTCTTCACATTTGAGGACGAGTGGTTCCTACAGGTGAAAGGCTCAGCGATGGGCTGTCCTTTCGCCCCCGAAATGGCTATTCTGTTCATGGGGCAATACGAAGAAAAATTTGTATATAACAACAATCCATACCAAGCACACATCCAGCAGTGGCTACGATACATAGACGACGTGTGGTGCATCTGGAATGGGACACCGCAATCGTTGGAAGAATTTCATGTATGGCTCAATGATCACAGTCCGGACATCAAGTTCAGTCCTAACCTTTAACGCTAAAGCACTACCATTCTTAGATGTGGAAGTTAAGGCCACGCCTGACGGGTTGGCATGTTCTCTGTTTCAGAAAAAGACGGATAAAAATAACGCCCTTCACTTCAAAGGCTATCATCCCCGGAGTCTCAAGAATAATCTTCCCTACGGACAATTCCGCAGGGTAAGACGAAATTGTTCCAGACTCCAAGATTTTGACATTCATGGTCAAGCACTGGTCAAGAAACTTCAGGAAAGAGGCTATCCACGTAAGCTCCTGAAACACTCTATGAAAAGGGCCAGATGGACGCCAAGGGAGCATCTACTTGAGAAGAGACAAAGGTCACCCACGCAGCGGATGGTGTGTTTATCCACGTTTGGACCTCACACACACCCCCTGCAGAAAATTATTCGAAACTGCTGGCATTTAGTGGAAGAAGTAATGCCTGACGTCAGACAACCCCTGTTTGCCCTAAAAAAAAACAGGAGTATAGGGCAGCAGATTACATCTACACGACCACCAAGAAAAAGAGACACCCAGAGCACCATCTTTGGAATGAATCCAGTCAAGGGACACCGGAAATGTGGCACTTGTTCCGTGTGCGACCTTACAATGGAAGGTTCTCTGTTCACGGATGGAAGGAAATTCTGGCGGCATGAGGAACATACGAACTGCAAGACCAAGTATGCAGTGTATGCGATCCAATGTCCATGCAAAAAGGTGTACATCGGAAAAACAACACAGGAGGTGCGACAAAGGATCATTCAACATTGTTCCAGAATTAACAACAAAACCCTTACAGCACCACTGGCGTCTCATTTTCTACACCACAACCACACGGTGAATGATTTGAAATGGACCGTGTTGTCAGTGATCAAAGTCGGCGGGGGTGGTGACCCAGAAATACGCTTGTCTCAAAAGGAAGCATGTCTTATACTGAAATTTGATACAGCCAATTCCGGACTGAACGAACTGTCTGAATTAAGCAATCTATGAGCCATTTGGCTTCTTGTTTATAATAAATTGTGATTTAAATTGGCAAGGTTCCTGTCAGTGCCAGTTCTCTGTACTAACGATGCAGTTCTAGCGCCAGTGTCTGTGACGGGCTCTTGTGACGACCGTACGTAATGCTATGTCTGACTACGAGTACCATCTTCCCCTGCCGTGCGAAAAACATGCGGCCCCTTTAATTCCTTCGATTCTGCATACGGCGTGCTAACGCCAGACGCCGTATGCGAGCAAGCGGAGCAGTTCACTTAACGAACAAGTGAGTACAAATGTTTAGTTAAGTTTACATTTACCCGCATTCGGAACGAGAGACAGGATACCTAACACAATCCCCGTTATTTCCGGCTAGGTCTAATTTGAACAGAATCGACAAAACGAAAAGTCGTTCTTAAGAACTCCGAACCGATGAATGGCCGGCTCTCCCCGACTCTATATGCTACGCCGCCCAAGTTGAAGGTATGCTCGCCAGCAGTGGTCACTCATAGCCGTTATTGAAGTACATTTCAGTAATAGTCTCAACAATGGGTTCTCATTCCCATTCTTGTCCGTTTACAGAACCTGTACACTTGCGAGGCAATCGTCTATCTGAAGTGACTCACGAGTGGCTTACAAGTGCAAAGTACAGGTATTTATTCACACCAC
Organism: Lissotriton helveticus; assembly: GCF_964261635.1. NCBI lineage: Eukaryota > Metazoa > Chordata > Amphibia > Caudata > Salamandridae > Lissotriton > Lissotriton helveticus. Next base: position 679,308,265 of record NC_136073.1, read on the forward strand.
CCATAGAGTCTGAGATTTTATTATTCTGTTTGTATGGATTCTTTCTTGTTTGATAACCGTTTCTTTTGACGACATTCCAAAAACTCAATGAAATTTTTTTTTTCTAAATAGATAAAAAGACTAAAATAAAATAGTTGAACCCCCAGAACTGACTAGCTGGGTGCGATTCAAAGTTAAAAAAGTAAACCTGTCTGGCTATTTGTTTTGTTTATTATATTGGAGTGGTCTAAGCCAGTCCGAGATAGGACCCAAACCTTTCTGTCCCGCTGACCGAAACCTGGCAGGGGAGGCTTGGACAAAGTTTCCTGTCACAGGGAGGTGCTACACCACCCCAGACAAGAGATAGTGGATTGGAGCAGGGAGGGTTGAATGAAACTAGACACTGCCTGGGGCACACAAGGTGTCCCATGCAAAATCCAGTCAAACCGGTTCTGAGGCACTCCAGCCCCAGCCCTGGCGCAAAACTGGTCAAAGGGAAAGGGGTGTAACCACCCCCTTCCCTGGTCCCACCCATAGGAGGGACCTAGCAGGTAAACCAGCCCCTTGATTTGGAATAAAGGTAGGAGCTGTGCCCATGAGCATTAGATTTATCCTGACTGAAACTTTGATACTGAACGCTGGACCCTTCGACATCCCACTCGATGTGGAAGACTGAAGAATCTCCCTTGTGGTCAACGAGTGACCACCCTGTGCAAACAGGCACCATCCAGCGCCCAACAGTGTGCTTTGTTGCAGTTCCCCCCGGTACTCGAGCGACAGAGATCGACAAGACCCAGCGTTCCCGCCTTCCAACAGCCCGATCCACAGTCCCAGCGAATCTGAGACCAGTGGAGGCGACCTGAAGCGTGGGGCCAGCCATCTTGAAAAGACTGCAAAGTGCTGACCGTGCAGCTCCAGAGGCACCCTCGAAGCTGTGCATTGGGGTTTGAGAAGCCCCAGCCCCGAGCAGATTGTGCACCGAAGAGCTCCCCTCCACACTCAGAGTGCTGCGTGGGGCCCTTTTTGCATTTTCCTGCTCTACGCGTTGTTCCGGTCGCTTGCCCGTTGGCTAGTGGCCCCAGTACCGACTAACCTTTGTATTTGCTCTGCTAGTCTGGTTGCTCCAGACTGGCCCTCGCTCCCCTGAAAAGGAGCAACCCCTCTGACCTTGCTGGTCCGAGAAAGAAGCGATCTTCCAATCCTGCGTGGGTTGCCTTTGCCAAGGCCTGTTGACTCCGATCCGGAAACCGACAGCGAGAGCCTTCGTGGGACAGCTCGTGATTCGATCCTGGTCATCCTCGATGCCCCAGAGTCCACGTGGCAGCGGAGACAAGCTTCTCGTCAACCACCTGATTGCGCACGACATCGCCTGGTTCCTTCCTGGTGCCATCCTGGTCACTGGCTAGTGACCCAGACTCTGTCCCCTCTGCTTTCAGGTACTCTACAGCTTCGATCCACTCTTGGATCCAACCGGACTCTTCTCTCCTGGCCGCCTGCAGCATCTTCATCTCCAGGCTCCATAAAACTCCACGACGAAATCCGACACACTTTGGCACCTATGCACCCGCTTCCTGTGGGTGAGGTAATGATTGAACGCCGGTGCTCCTGTAGTGGTTTAGACCTCTAGTGTCCTAGTTTTAAGTGGCTAAGTTCTAGTCCAGTCGGAAAACTACTAAAACAGTAACTTTGTAACTTTTACGCACCATTGACTTTGCATTGGTGCATGCGTGTGCTTTTAGCGCTGCACCCGATTCCCGCGGGCTACTCCCGTCCTAACTGCTGTTAGTCCAGTGTAGTCCAAGCGATTCCCAAGGCCCTAGGCCTTACCACTGTTCGTAAAGTGATACTTATACCACTTTTTTGATATGGTTTGAGTGGCCACCGGCCCTATCCATAATTGTGCAACTTGTGTATGTTTAACTGTGCTTTTGTTTAAACGCTTGTGCCTCTAGACTCATAAAGAGTATAGAAGATTATTCTAGTAATAAATACATATATTTTTATAATATATAACTTGTGTGGTGTCCTTTCATTTGATATTACAGGATTGCATATGGTAAAACAGCTGGCTTCACATGCCCTCTTGAGTTTAGCCTGAAGGCTGCTTAGTCAATGCTACCTCTAGGATAGCTTGTCTATAAGGTTGACTTACAACCACCACCATAAGGGATTGTTTGGACTGATGCATGATGTGCACAGTTCTGTGGGCACCTTGTATCAGGCCAACTTCTCACAGCTGGACACTAGGGAGTTGGTCGTTTTTCAGGGGGCATTAAGATGCCCTCTTAGTGCATTTTGTAGTAAATACAACTCTGGCATCAGTGTGGGTTTATTATGCTGAGGAGTTTGATACCACACTCCTTTGCATTCAGTAAAGCCATCATGGAGCTGTGGAGTTCTCGATAACAAACTCCCAGCCCATGCACTCAATATGGCTCTACTTAACGTGCAATGTCTGTGAATGGCACAGACATTGTAGGGGCACATTGCTCGTGCAACTGTGCCCTCACCTGTGGTATAGTGCACCCTGCCTTAGGGCTGTGAGGCCTGCTAGAGGGGTGACTTACCTATGCCACAGGCAGTGGTTGGTGGCCATGCCGACTCTGAAGTTTTGTCTCTACCAAAACACCGTCTGCAATGGTAATGTGTGTGTGTGTTTAATGAGGGGTCTCTGAGGGTGGCACAGAACATGTTGCAGCTCTTAGAGACCCTCCCTGGTCACAAGGCCCTTGTTATCACTGGTACCATTTACAAGGGACTTCTAAGTAGGCCAGAGGCGTGCCAGTTGTGGAAACAAAGGTACAGTTTTGGGAAAAAACCGACACTGGGAACCTGATTGACTAGGAGCCAGTACACATTCAAAGTGCATCAGATACCATGCACAAATTGGGGGATAACCATGCAAAAATGTGCATTTTCCAACACGTCTGCATACATTTTTTTTACGCCTGGCAAAGAAACCGGCTCTTGAAGGCCTCAGAGCTCATTCTGCCCGAGCCAAGGTGTAGGAGAGTAGGGTCTGCAATCCTATGATCACCCAGATTTTTGCTTTTTGCTGCACTGGTTTACGACTTTCCCTGGCTGTGGGCCTGCTAATCAGACCCACAGCCTAGCTGTTCTCTCTATCCAAATTGTACTCAGGTACTGAATTGGCACTGGGCCCTCTCCAAGTCCCTGTACCCAGGGCTGAGGTGCACCCAGAAGTCTCCCAGGGGCTGAAGCATGTATTGTGCCACCCCTGGACTGACTAACTAAACTGACACAACTGGCTGCACGACAGCTGGGGCAAGGTGGTGTACTCACCCTTTGCTTTAGATATAGTATGCCTATATCTAACCCCAAAATGGACACACAGATCTCCTATCAGTCACTCCTATGGCAGGCCTTAACAATCCTGAAGGCAGAGTGCTTGGAATCGTGTGAGATGGTGCTCTGGCATGAGCTGAGCCTGTCTGCGGCTTTCGGGATCTATCCCTTAGCCGTTTCCATGATATCGCATACCATATACTCTTAAGTGCATTATAATCCTCGCGGTTATATGCCAACTCTGGTATCGCTTTATTAAAACATGTCGAGTAAGGTGTCATACGAATTGGAATACTAACCCCTCGCCAATTCTGGCGACGGGGTTAGCATTCCACCCTTCTAGAGGGACACAGCATGTATGTAACCCCTAACCCCGGTTAAAGTCAAACAGAGCCTCAGCTCCACAAAATGGATGCTGCCCCCGAGACACAAGTCTGCCCTCCTGCTGCTGGGAGTCCTCCCAGAGCAGGAGATAAGGACAAAGGGTTTCCTGCCAGGGGCGGTGCCAGCACCGTCCCAGACAGGATTTTGTGTATCCTAGGTAGGCAGGGCTTCAGAGGAAGGTGACTACAAGTGGCACCCCGGTGCTCACTATGCATAGGCCGGCTTGAACCAGTTCCAGGGACACTCCAGACCCTGAGCTGGGGAAAAGCCCGCCAAGGAAGTGGGTGTAACCACCCCCCTCCTGGTCCCACCCATAGGGCAGGACTTAGTCGCGTGCCAGCCCCCTTTTTCCAGATAAAGGTAGGAGCAGGCCCCCTTCCAAATTAGATCATCTTTGGAATCAAGACACGACTTTCTACGAAAGGACTTCAAGATTCTCCCTTGTGGCTAAGGAGTAGTCACCCTGCATCCGCAGGCACCATCGCAAGAACACTGCGGTCTGCTGTAAGTCCTTCCTCCGGAATCCGACTGCCCAGCTCGACAAGACCCGGCTTCCCTGGCACCTCCGACCTCTACTCACCTCTACAGCCAAGCTGAGAACCGTGAGTGCAACGAGACCTCAAGGGACCGACTATTGCCAAGACTGCACGACTTCTGCACAGCAAGCCCGCCGAGTAATTTCCTGGCGAGTGCTTTGGGGTCCGAGAAGCCCCGACCCTGAGCAGCTCCAGCACCGAAGAGCAGCCCCCCAGCATCTCCACGATCGGCGTGGGGCCCTTCTGCTTTTTGCTGCTCACCGCGTTGTTTGGCTACTAGCCCGCTGGCTTGTGGCCTTCTGAACGACGCCCGACGACATCACTGCTGCTGGTCTGGTTGCTCCAGACTGGCTCTTGCTCCCTTCCAGAAGAGGAGCACCCCGGACCCTCCTGGTCCACTCAAGACGCCATTTTGAGTCCACCGCGTGGGCTTGAATTAGCCAAGGCTTTGTTGCCCAATCCTGGGTTCTTCGACGCCGACAGCTTCATCCATCGTGGGACAGCTCGCCTCTCCATCCTGGTCGCCGACAACGCCTCCTGGTCCGTGAGATCTGCAGAGCCAGCGTCGCCCACTCACCTAGTCGAGGTGACTATCATCCGGTGCCCTCCTGGTGCCCACTGACTACTGGCTAGTAGTCACGAACTTGGTCCCCTCTGCTTTCAGGTGTCATCCATCTTCCAGATCCAGGCTTGGATCAACTCGAACTATCTTCACTGGTCGCCTGCCAGCATCTTTCTTCCAGGCTCCTGGTCCGGCAACGAGGATTCCCGACGTCTTTTAAGACCTATGCAGCTGCAGCCCCTGGGCTAGGTAACTTCGGCATTTCGGTGCCCCAGCATAGCCTCACTATCCAAGGGTCAGGATCCACTGTCGTTTTCTCCCTACCAGGTCGGGTTCGCCCGTGAACACTAACTTTAGCGTTACTAGCTTCCATAGACTTTGTCCCGCATCCCGCGTGAGAGTGCACACTCTGCACCCGAGTCCCCTAGGCCTCCTAGTAGTAATCTAACGATTCCATAGTCAAGTCCTAGCGATTCCAAAGCCTATTAGTACTGTACTTACCTGCTAGTAATTTCGCATTCCCCTTTTAAAGTATATGGTTTTTCGTGCCCCTCGGGCATTTGTGTATACCGTGCTAACTTAAGTATTTTCGTAAGAGTTTTGTTGTGTGCCTAGCACCCTGTCCTCATAAAGAGTACAGGGTTGTTGTGATTCTAATAAATACACTGTTTATTTTCATAACACTTGTGTGGTGTCCTTTCACTGGGTGTTCAAGGGGTAATGTGATGGTAAAACAGCTGGCTTAACACGCCCTCTAGAGCCTTAGCCTTAGACTGCTCGTATCCATGCTACTAGGATAGCTGGTCTATAAGGTTGACTTACAACCAATCATCAATAAGGGTTGTTTGGACTGATATATAGTGATCACTAGAATAGTGAGCACTGCACATCAGGCCAACTTCTCACACAAGGCAACCACTACAGCTCTCTAGCGTGGTGTCCCGCTCCTAGTTTCCCAGACTACGTGGGCATCCCTGCACACGTTTACCAAGTATTATTGCCTGGACAATCCGGTCCATAGGGAGGGCCTTTTTGGCTGTTTTGTCCCACAGGACTTGCTGGTGTAAACTTTTCCGCAGTCGCTCGTCTGGGGTTGGTATTGCTTGGGTATCTGTTCAAAGATGAGGAATCTGCTGCTAGATATCTCTATCAGATAGACAAGTTACTTGCCTTCGGTAACGCCGTATTTGGTAGACATGATCTAGCCACATATTCCTTACCGACTCAACCATCCTCCTCGCTCTACGGATCAATGTCTTCGCTTTCCCCTTCAGGCCCTAATTGTCTAAACATACCATTGTCAATCAACTTCATGGCTCTGCGCTTCTGACGTGGAAAGTTGTGATAAGTACTGACATCAGCGCCCGAGCTGGTGCCTATATAGACAACACGGATGTCACGATGACCGAGACACCGCCAACTAAGTCACGTGGAGTCAACCGCCACCTATCGACGCGCAGGGGTACTACTCAAGAAAAATCTCCCGGAACCTGTCTGACGCCTGGGAGTTTTAAAGGTAAGGAATCTGCGGCTAGATCATGTCTCTACTAGATAAGGCTTTACCGAAGGTAAGTAACTTGTCCGTTATGGTCAACCTCAAATCATGCCTAGGTGCTAGACTACTGCTTCCATAGACTATCATTAGGGCTTTGTGCCACTGTTTTCACTCAAATCTTTTAAAAATCATATTATTGGTTCTTTTTGTTGTTGTTTTTGTCTTTGGTTTTATGTTACCCATAAAATATTTCTCTATTTTAAAATTAGTTGTGGAAATGTAATTGTGCTTTGTGACATGTTTTACATACATTCACTCCTTAATTCTTACACACTAGCTTTGACTGCTTTGTATCATGTTACCTGGGATTGAGCACAGGTTTATTCAATTTGTATGACATCTAGAGGTGGCGGCCTTATCGTTTGAGGTGACACTTAACCACCCCCAAATCTTTTTTCGTACAGCGGGGTAATGCTTGTCCTTCATGGAGAACCTACGATTGGGAATTCAGTCTGAGAGAGTTTGTTGTGTTGCTTTAAGTATGGGTCCTGTTTTAGGCGGTTTTCTGCAAGATGTGTAATTTGAGGTGGTGCATATATGCCTTGGAAGGTTATCACAATTTTTTGTTAACTCAGATTCGGACTTTAAGGATGTCAATGGAAGGATTAGCTGGAGTGTGGTTTGCGTGTGTCAGTTGAGACTTAGGTTAAATGACCTCACCACACTTTTTGTAATCCCGAAGCAAATAAAGTGCAGTAAAGCCCATTCCAATCTCTCACCCTCCATTCGGCTCTACAGTAAAAGTAGCTGTCAAAACGTTGTCCTTTTTTGAGTCTGTTCCAGTTATTAATGATTTTTTGTACCAAAATACTTGGTTTCTTTTTTGGGAATCTACAAACTAAAGCACGCGTTAAGCTTGAATTCTTCATATAGCCACAACTGATGTCTTTTTGGGTTTAGAACAGTTATTTTCCTCTCCATTCTCGATGGAATAGTAAACGTGATGAAAGTTAAATAAGCCCATATTCATTTCTTTTACAAGTGCCGTGATGCTCTGACAACCCGGCAGAAGCTTATTGCCCAGGACTACAAGATCAGCTATTCACTTGCCAAGTCTTGCAAGAGTGACCTGAAGAAGTACCACTGCAATGTGGATAGCCCTCCCCGGTCTCGTGAAGCCAGACTCTCCTACCTTCTGATGTGTCTGGAGTCTGCTGTGCACAGAGGTAAGTTTGATAAAAGTGCTGTTTTGGGTGGGTGCAAGCTAGTGTGATGAAGAGGAATGGAACATTTATAAAGCACGCTGTAATGCTAACTGTGTGCACTGAAGAATCCGTTGATTACCTATACAGCCTGCTTTTTCTTGAGGAAAGGAGTAAATTGCTTGTATAGGTTCTGGTCTGCCATTTATTTTGTGAACCGTTCTGGAAGTATTATGCTGTACTCATGTAATGTATAGGAGACCAGTTTGGCTTTTAAATGTTTGGTTTCTGTGATTTGGTGCACAAAGTGTTGAGTGCTTTATGAAAGCCTATCCTAATTATGCATAGGATGATTGGTGTGCTTTTTTTTTTTTACCAACTAACTCCTGGTGAAAGTAGACAGATGTGCAGTGAAGCAAACAATTGTAGGGATGTGGCCCCTGGTTCTCAAGTACTTTGATTCCTGCTCTTGTATGCTCCTAAACTAAATGATCAGTGAACATGCAAGTAAGAATCATTATTCTTAGCGTGTCTTTATTATTTTTTTTGCCGTAGTACTGGTCTAGGAAACCCATATTTCTTGATTGAAATTTCTTCCATCAACCTGACTTTTTCTTATAGATTTTTTCAGTCTTCCTGTGTCTTGGTAAGCTTTGATTTGGTTGTCTTGGTGTCGTGTGTTTAAGGATTTCAGCCTGTCTGAATGATGTTCACAAGGCATATATTACTTGCTATTTTATATTCAGCCTAATCAGCGAGGTCTGAAAGGCATGCTATCTTAATAAGCCTTCCCCCCCCCTCACTATATATTCAGATCTCGCTTGGATACTTTATTACAGGAAGTGACAACTCCTACTCAGAAGGGTTAAAAGAATGTCATACAAGGCATGCACAGGTAGGTTCAGTTCTATTTCCTGATTCACAAGGGATGGAGACAAAGCTTATTGGCGCATGGCTCTTTAACAGGTTTACTTAGTAACTCTGACATGAACTTGTTAATTAACCGCATGCGCGCTAGCGGTTTTTGCCGCTGCGCGCTGCGATTCGCAAAAACCCTCGGTACGTGACAAGGTCAGCTCGTCACACGCGCAGCGCAGGTAACGCCCATGACGAGCTGACCTTGTCACGCGCGTCGAAAGGGTTAAGTAGCTGTTAACTTAAGCGATTTAGGATTGAATGTTGCATCATATGTTAGTATGTCAACTTTCTTGTCAATATAAGGAGATACTCGAAGGGATTGGGATTTATAGTAGTAAGGAAATATCCTTTTGGGCTTGATTTAGCTTAGAGGCTTTTTTTCAACCAGATTCTCAGTCATGCCAAGGAGGTACTTAAGTTACTTCAAAGTGACAGAACTACTTCTTTTTTTTTTTTTGTTTAGGAGATTTTTATTAAAGTTTTACAAGATAAAGTACAATTGAAATACAAATACTAAATGCAGGTGTAAGATACAAAATATATTCATAAATCAAGGAAGTACAAAATAGGACAAAATAAGTACTATAAAGATCAAATGAAAGAAAAAGAAAAATTGCAAAAGAGAAGAGAGAGGGAAAGAGAGAAGGAAGAGGAAAGAAAAGGAAGGGATAAAGAAGGGGAAACTTGAAGAGAACACAGGAAGCTAGAACATAGGGGCAGATGTAGAAAGATACGAGTGAAAGGTAACCAGAGAAGGTCAGACTTAATTTTGTGAGATGGAAATAGAAGAGACAGTAGAAATCCTATGTTCATCACAAACAAAATTCCACTAGGTTACTAAAGAAATTTTAGAAGTATCTTTCCACAAGGATAAAATAACTTTAAAAGCAAGAGCGATAAAAAGGTCAAACAATAATGAAATAGGGGATGTGTTATTAATTTCAGCAGATAAAGAGCCTAAAAAAACATTTTGAAAAGACATTGGAAAAGCACATTGAAAAACTTGCATACAAATATCCCAAACTGATTGCCAGAACGAGGAAACATGAGAGCATTCAAATAATTGATGCATTAGTGTACCCTTAACAGTAGAACATGACCAACACATCTGAGAAGAGGATGGGGAAAATTTAGAAATACAAACAGGAGTGAGAACAGCTCTGTTATAAATGAAAAAACAGGGACTGCGTAATATGGGCAGCAGGAGAAACTTTGAACAATTTGGACCATAACTTATCCCAAGTGGCAATAGAAAACTAAACAGATAAGTCATTTTCCCAAGCGAGTTCAATATGGGATTTAGGTCTTTCATCAACATTAGATAACAGTAACTTATAAACAAGGGCAGCTTTGGGTCTATGAGTGGGGAAAAGTGAGAATAAAGGAGAAGGAGTGAGAGAGGGTGTAGCAGCAGGAATAACAAAAGTGGCTAGATGTGATTGTATAGCAGTGGAAATAATGATATATTGAGCAAGGGAGGTGTCTGGTAAATGAAATGTAGCCTGTAGGGTAAGAAAAGGAAGAACAGAACCAAGACGTACCAGTTGATGTACGTAGAGGATACCCTTTTCTTTCCAATATTTGAAATAGAAAGATTTACCCTTGTACTTAAGAAATTTATTGAACCATAAAGCGGAATAAAGGAAACATTGGAGTGGTGTAAAACCAACAGAAAAGGTAGTAAATGACAGGTATCTGGAGTATTTTAGGATAGGGTTTGTAGATAGAAAAGTACTGTTGGACATGAAGATGACATCCGAAAAGGGGAAATCCTTGAGGAGGGAGCGCTCATAAACAATCCAGGTTGGGAGAGGAGTATCACCAAAGTCATAAGCTAAAGCAAAGGATTGTATAAGCAAAAAAGCAGAATGATACAGTTTGAAATTTGAAAAACTAACCCCACCTTCTCCCTTAGGCCGAATAAGCTTGGCAATGGCAATACGTGGGTGTTTGTTATTCCACAGGAATTTGGAACAAATAGAATTGAGTTGAGAAAAATAAGAAAGGGGAATTTTAACAGGGAGCATAGAGAGTGTGTATAAAACATGTGGAGCAATCATCATTTTTATGGTGTCTAACCTACCCCACCAATATAAAAAGAAGGGAGACCAAGTAAGTAAAAGTGACTTGAGTTTGGATATTAGGGCATTGAATGTGAGTTTGAGTATCATGTAAGGAAGGGGCAAACCAGATTCCAAGATATTTAATTTTGGACGGACACCATGCAAACTCCGTATTATCAAACATAAACTGATAACAGGAAGAGTTCAAGGGTAGAACCTCAGTTTTGGAAAGATTCAATTTATAACCAGAGATACTAGAGTATAGTCGCACTTCATCCAAAAAAGGAGGTAGAGATTCAGTGGGATTGGACATATAAATTAATATGTCATCAGCATAGGCAGAAATTTTCATTTCAAGGGAATTATGCTGAAAGCCTCGAGTTTGTGCATTAACACGGATACGTTCTAAAAAGGGTTCAAGGCAAAGGATAAAAAGTAAAGGAGAGAGAGGACATCCTTGTCTAGTGCCCCGTGATAGAGGGAAGGATTTGGAAAAGGTATTAACAAAAATGCTAGCTCTGGGGCACGAGTACAATAGTTTAACAAAAGAGATAAAGGAGGGGCCAAAACCAAACCATTGGAGAGTTGCAAACATAAATTGCCAATTAATACGGCCAAAAGCCTTCTCTGCATCTAAAGAGAGGGTGGCAAGGGGAGATTTACATTTTTTGGCATAAGAGATAACATTAGCGAACATTCGTGCGTTATCAGATGCCAATCTGCCTTTGACGAATCCAACCTGGTCTGTTTTAATTAATAAAGGAATCCCATTCTCAAGACGGGTGGCAAGGATTTTTGCAAACATTTTGCAATCATAATTTATTAGGGAAATGGTACGATAATTCTTACAGTAGGAGTGGTCTTTATCCGGTTTAGGAATGATATTGATCAAAGCATCCATGAAGGATCCGGAGGCTTTTGCGTTGGAAATGAAAAAATTAAAAAGCGCCAAGAGCTTAGGGACAAAAATGGAGGAAAACGTAGTATAAAATTCAGCGGTAAGGCCATCAGGACCCGGGGCCTTGGACTTTTACAATGATTTTATTGCGTTAATTATCGCTTGAGAGGAAATATCTTGTTCTAAAGCATTAAATTCGTCGGGTATGGGAGGTGGAGAGGAAAGGCCAGAAAAAAAAGTATGTACATTTTGAGTAGTGGGGAAGGTATCATCAGAATAAAGAGATTGATAATGCGTATGAAAAACATCAGCAATTTCTTCATCCGATGAAACCTTTTTAATAGAGGATTAATTTAGGATAGGACCGATTGTTTTACGTTTAGACTTGGTCTTTAGATAATTGGCTAACATACGTCTGGCTTTATTTTGACCCCCATGGTATTTGGATTTTATTTTAAGGAGAATATTACAAGCCTCAGTCGTAGCCAATTTATTAAGATATGACTTAGCTTTGATCAACTGATGAAGTGCAGAAGCCGATTTGGAGGTGAAATAAGTATGTTCCAACTCTTTAAGTCGACTTAACTGATCCTCGTATTTTTTCCGTGACACCTTCTTCTTGCTAGAAACATATGAGATGGTAAAGGCACGGAAAGAAGCCTTGAAGGCATCCCGGTTATCAGGAATGGTAGTATCTCTAGGGTTGTTAAAAGTAAAAAAATCATTAGTAAATGCAGTAGCCTCTTTAACAAAAACAGGGTCAAATAATAAAGAAGTATTTAATTTCCATCGACTAAAGTGAGAGGAAGTAAGGGAGAAATCTAATGAGGCATGTACAGGAGCATGGTCAGAAATAAAAATAGAGCCTATATCAGAGGCTTGAATAGACGGCAACAGTGATTTACTAACAAGAATATAATCAATCCTAGATCTTGTTTGATGAACATTAGAGTAAATGTGTATTCAAGCAAATCAGGGTTACAAGTCTTCCAAACATCATACATCGGACGAGAAGTGATGGCAGATTGAAAAGCTTTGTGCGTTTTATCTGGGTTAAATTTTGATTTCGATAATCTGTCAGAAAAAGGGTCCAACCATTGATTAAAACCCCCAGCAACAATCACATTGGGACAATCAAATGAGGAAAGTAAAATTTTAATATTATTCCAAAACTGAGGGTCCGGTTTAACCGGGCCATAAATATTCAATAAAATTAAGGTTTTATTGTGGACAACAATCTTTGCCATCACCCAACGACCATCTTCATCAGTTTGAGTGGATACAATTTGTACAGAAAGATTTATGAAACAATATGGTAACCCCACCTTTTTTGTTGGAGGTAGAGGAGTGAACAACCTGACCAACCCATTGTCTCTTTAGCTTAAGTGATTCAGCTTCAGTACAGCGAGTTTCTTGAAGAAAAGCAATGTGAGAATTAAGTTTGGAGAGATGAGACAGTACCTTTTGACGCTTGACCGGGTTCCCGATACCACGGACATTCCACGTAACGAGTTTACACATAATGGAGGGTAAGGAAGGTATTACACGAAGGGATGAGAAACATTACAGGGAAATATCTGAAAGAAAAAACAGACCACGTAAAAAATAAATAAACATATAATGTTACACAGAATACCAGAACATCCAAAAATTGTGAGATGTAAATTTAAAAAAATAACATTGCAAAACAAGAGAAAATACACTTAGGAGGAGACCAGCCAGTAAAAATACACGCCCATTGGGATGTAGCCCAAATAAGGAAAATATGAACAAAAAGAGAAGAAAAGGGGAAAGTAAGAGAGAAAGGAGGAAGAAGTAGGTAAGGAAAGAGGAACAGATAGAAGTAAACAGACCAAAGCAAAAGAACCAGGTCTGATGAGAAAAGTGAAACCAAAATAGTAGGAGCATAGAGACGCCGAAGAGGAGACAAACCCCCAGTGAGCAACACAGAAGATAAGAGAGACAGAAAACTCAAGACTACAGAAACGACAAAGGACGAAAGAATTGTAGAGGAGAAATATAAAACAGACAAACAAAATAAACTTCGAGCAATTCAGACTGGAAAGGTGACGTAAAGGAAAAAGTAAAATCAATCATTAGTATCCATGCCAAAAGAAGAAAGGTTCTGCAAAAAAGACTGTAGTTTCTGCGGATCATCAAATGAGCGAGTACGACCATTGTGTGTAACTTTACAAAAACAAGGAGGAAGGATGCCATACTGGATATTAAATTGTCTCATCTGAGGTCGAAGATTCAAAAATTCTTTACGTCGAGCATTCGTTGCACTAAAAAGATCTTGAGAAATAAAAATATTATGACCAGACCAAATGAGCCGCCTCTTGAGCTTAGCAGCCTTCAACACAGACATTAACTCAGTAAATTCGAGAAAAAGCATAATAATACCACAAGGTTTAGAGGCATTAGGCTGAAGACGACCTAAACAATGAGCTCTCTGAATATTAAGTGGTTGTGCTGAAGGTTGAAGTTCCAGAAGATCCAATAGAAATTTCTGAAGAAAAGACACCAAATCAGATCCCTCAACATTTTCAGGAAGTATGTAAAGGCGTAGGTTGTTCCTCCGATTACGATTTTCAAGGTCCTCAGTGTGAAGTTTCAACCCATGAATCTCTTGTTCTAATAGAGGGACCTTGGTGGAGATATCTTGAATATCACTGATACGTTGTTCCATTTCTAGAACTTTACCATCCATAACAGCCAGTTTTGCTTCAATTTGATTGAGTTTGACATTGGTAGCGGTCATAAAAGGTCGAAGACTGCAAACTTCTTCTAAAATAGAATCCAGAACAGGATTTGGCGATGACGTAGGAGAAGAAGGGTCATTCTTTGGTCTCTTTACCTTAGTTCCAGTGGGAGAATGCTTCGAATTGCCAGACTCATGAGACATGTTGAAAATTTCAAGTGCAGAAAAAAATAGGCACAAACAGTCTCGTTGAAAACAATGTAGAATAAGTAAGGATGCACAAATATATGGTTGTCAGGGAAGAAATCAAAAGGCATACAGAAATATTGAGAGACCCTGCAGCAAATAACTGAATGCCTAGCTAAAAGAAAAAAAAGATCATAGACCAGTCACAGGAGAGGCAGAACTTCCAGAATGAGGTGGAGTATAAATCCGAAATAAGCACCATTCATAGTATATTCCAAGGCGTTTGCAAGGAGAGCAGAATACATGAGCCACAGAAAATAACAAAAATGAGCATTTGCACCAGTAAGCAGAGCTTATGAACATCACGGTTTAAACCACATTACAGCAATGGAGGAAAGGTGGATACGTGATAAGTGAAATGCTCTAGAAATTAAGCCAGCAACAGTTAGCCAACATAATGTATTCTGAAGTTTTCCATGGTGAGCGATGAAGCAGGGGCCACCAAATATTAAAAAATTAGCATCCACGCCAGAACACAAAATGGCGGCAGCATTACCTCAGATATAGAAGTAGAGGCAGTTGAGGAGAAAGGTGCCCATAAACATAGGAGATGCTTCACATCAAACAGCAGAAACCAAAAAGAGAATTAGCACGCAATGTAGTTAAAGCAAGTCCATTTAATCAGCCAGTAATAAGAGTTCGTGGGTTGTAAAGAGGACGCGGGCTCAGCGGCACAAAATGGCGGCCGCTCGCGTCCGAAATTGGAAAGAAATTACCGGCAATGAAAATAAGATAATGAGGGTCAGCAGGCAGCCAGCATGGAAAGCATTCTTCTCCCGGCACCTCCCGACGTCTGAGACTGCCAACAGGAACCTCTATAATGTCGCCTGAGGTCCGAAAACAGCATTGAAGGCTCGCAACATCGCGGAGCTCACCGAGGGATCGCCATCACCCGTCTGCGCGTAAGCCACGCCCCAGCACTTATTTTTTTTTTAAACGTATCTTTTAATTAAGACCGCATTAAGACCCTCATTGCATTACAAGTATGAAAAAGCACTACAGTCGAATCATTACAGTATATTGTAGGTTCACCTCCTCCCACCGGGAGCTATCACGAAACCTATTCGCCTTCATCTGATCTGTTACAACTTTTAATTAGTATCCAGGTTAGTTTGGAGCTGTATTGTTCCTCTAATGGGGGCCGTGCATGGATTCCCTCTATACACATTCCATTTGTCCCACATTTTTCCTGGGCACCCTCTGTTCACATAAACTGATCTGTTCGAGGCATGTGGGTTGTTCGAGGCATGTGGGCTGCTGATTCATATCTTAGCATAGATCGCCGCCTAGTGTTGGGTCCGGATGTTTGCACCTTGTTGTCTTGGAAGAGTCTTTGAAGTAGCACGAGACGGGTGACTCCTCCCCTGGACTACAGTGCACATGGGCATCTTCTCCATCCTCAGATTGTTTTTCGCCATTGTGGTAAAGATGGAGTATAGAAAAGTAAGAGATGACCACGTAAGTGTATGTTAAGAAGGTAACCCTGCAGCTGTGACGGGCACCGTGGAGGAGGGTGGGCGATATGAATGTCAGCAGCCCTACATGCCAAGAACCGATGCATACTGGTAAGTAGCATTTTCCTTCCGTCGCCTTACACCAGTCCATGTCTGTCTTCCAGTATTGAAGGGTCAGTGGAGCATCTGACCCCCAGCAACTGGCTACTTTTCCCTACCATTAGACCTAAGGTGGTCCAGGTTTGGTCTGCTCGTCCCAGAGCCTGATCTTACTAAACATTAAGGAGACACCATTTGGGAGAGTGTTGGTGCCTCTCCCCCTATCCCGGACATGCAGGACACTACAGCATCACAGTAGTCGTGGATTCTTGGACATGCCCACAGGATATGGTAGAACAACCCCTCCTCACCACAAACTCTGTAACAAAGTGCGTCTGCCTTTCTACCCATTTTTACCAACGTGTTACAGGAGATGTAGGCTCTGTGAAGAATTTTATGCTGGACCAATCTGAAGCGGGCTCTAATGGCTACTTCTCTTGGGAAAGCCAAAGCTTCCATCCGGTCTTGTTCTTGTAGGTCTGTGATGTCATGTCCCCAATGGACACTCAAGGATATGAGGGTGTCGGGGAAGTTTTAAATGAGTTTCTAATATATATGGTTGAGTGCCATAAACGGACAGTTAGTGCGGTGGGCCCCTCCAGTGACAGGCGCCGTGGATCAGTATAGAGCGCTTGGAGGTATTCTCTCGGCTGTAGAACTAGCCTATCCATCCAATAGGCTGGTTCCGATAGTGGTTGGTGAACCCATTGATTTATAGGTGCTAGTTGAGCCGCTCTATAATAAGTCTGAATGTGGGGCAGTGCAATTCTTCCCTCTTACCAGCTATGGGTCAGTTTGTTGAGTGCGATCCGTGGGGATCCCCGATCACGTAAGAGGGTTCGGACTGCACTATCTATTTAGTTAAAGTAGAGCAGGAATCGGAAATTGTGTATTTTGCAGAATGTAGAGAAGTTGCAGTAATGCCATCATTTTAAATTGTGCTGATCTATCCAGGAGGGAGAGGCGGAAAGCTTGCCAGTGTTGGACATCATTTTTAAGTCGTGACAGGGAGCCTTGCAGATTGCATGCCTGAATACGAGCCTGATCATTTTTTACATTTATGCCAAGATATCAGAATCCCTCTTCAGCTATTTGCGCCTCACATTCTGTGGGAAGTGAGGGCATCTGGCTGCAGAGGACAAACACCACTGATGTAGACCAGTTAATTGTGTACCCAGACTATCGGCTGAAAGTAGCAAAGATCTTTAGTATTCTGGTGATAGAGGAATGGGGAGAGGCAAAATTATCATCTGCATACAGTGATATTTTGTCTTCCCAGTACTCTGTCCAGCGAATAATTCTTATAAGTGGATCCCTACGGATCCAGGTTGCCATCGGTTCCAGCATTAACGTAAATATTAAAGGGCAGCCTGGCCTCGTGCCCTCCAAGTATCCTCCAGCACACTATTTTCCAAATCTACCTTGTATCCTTGGGATGCAGATAAACCCTATCCTGTCTATTGTGTGTTATCCATAACTGGTTGACTGTGGGTCTTTATCCTCTTGAAGAGCTGTTGCCGGGTATATCAGTTAAATCCTGTAGAGCAGTGAAAGGTTAGTCCTGTTCTCCAGTTGCAGCTGCTGCCATAGATCAACTAGAACTGTTTCTTCCATCGCTGCAAGTCTTATATTGGCTGTTGCTTTTCCGAAACTTACTTTTTCTGGCTTGGATTGTTTTATTTGAGGTTGTATCAAAACAGCCTTACCAGGTGCTGAAGTGAAATATTTCGCTACAACATTCACAAACTGTATTTGACTTTAGTATTTAATGAGCCCTGTGATTAAATACACAAATGGAAGTACAGTAAAAGTGTTACGGTTTCCTTAACCTCTTACCCCTAGAGTACTTGTACTTTGTATAGGCTTCTCCAGCTAAGGGTGTTTCTTTGTGTTCTACTGCACCCTTTGAGATGAAAAATGTTTGAGGGGGTGGTTGTTTTGTATATGACCTCAACAATAGCAGTTATGGTACTAAATTCTTTAGTTATCTAGTGGATGAAGTGCTTTCATTTTGTTAACCTCTTGGATTTGTTATTGCCTTCTACTCCATCTGCACTCCTCTGTTCTTGGTGCTCTTTAAGAGGTCTCCTTTACTTGCGTTTTATTGCTCAGTTTAGGACTTGACTCCTTCAGCTTTGTATTACAGGAACCATGGCCCTTGACATTGTTAATATCTGTATTTCTTTAATCAAGGGACTAACTACTTTTACCTATTAAATAAGGTGGAAATATGAAAATGTGTAATTCTCACCCGAAGGTAGGATACTATCCATCTTGGGTAAAAAAAAGGTTCTGGGGTTCTTCTGAAAAATATCAAACTTTCAAACTTCCTTGCTTGTCAGTCATACAGCTGAATTTCCTCCCTTATTCTATGTAAGAAATTGCCACCTGTGCTATTCTTTGTCCCTCAACCCAGCAAGGGATGGAGTCTGAGGTTGTCCAAGCTGGAGGGTGGAGTGCCTTAATGCCCTATGGTTAACATAGGTGTCTCTCTTCGCCTGTAGCTCTGCCACAGTTTGGAGACATTGTCTTGCAGGACGTTGAGAACTAGATACTCACAGATGCCAGACACTGAATAAGGGCAGCTGCAAGCATGATGGGAGCATGGAAACAAGAGAAGCAAGAAGTTGGACCAGTGCAGGTATGAAGAGCTTCAGGCAGGTGCAGAGTTGGAGCTGTTTGAAGGCGAGGGCCACACTGAGGACTTCCATTTCCAGTTACCCATCTGTAACACTATTACAGTGTATTTAAGTTTTGCTGAGGGGGTTTGTGGTTAATAGAAAATACTCAGTAATTTCTAATACGTGATTTTTACTAAGTCATATGGCCTCACTTAGGAGAAAGGAGAAATTGAACAATGATATGTTTTGGTCTTTACTTTAGATAATGGCATACTGTATGCCAATCAGCTCCTTGCTTTATAATTTTCCGCACATTTTTCAAAATTGTCTATAGCTGTTTTGGAGGATGCAGAACATATGAATCATGATTGCTGTGGATGTGGTAAGCCATTTTCTTCAAATGGAGCAGTTTCTATCCTTGAGAGACCTCGGTCGACACTTCTGCTTTTGCCTTTACTCTGTGGCTTTGTTGTAACTGGGATCTTGTGCTTTCAGGTGATTTGCCCTGCCTTGTCTACATACAGTGCTCCCAGTTTCAGCTAGCCTCATACTGGGTGAATGTCCTCTTTGATTATTGCTATGTTTTTGGGCTTGGCGTTTAGTCAAATAAGGACTCTTGTGAGCATTGTCACATTTTCCAGACCTTTTTTGAATAATCAAGTGACTGTGAGCACAGGCCGCAGGGTTGCTAATGAAAGTAGAAGGCAGCTGGGTGGTAGTACTTTTTTTTTTTACTTTGCCTGTGATCCACTCAGGCACCCTAAAACGGGAGACCGTTTTCCTGATGCTCTACTACTTCTTCTGCCTAGTGAGAAGGGGAAAGTGTTTTCATCCATCTATTATAGAGCGTTTTAGGAACAAAAGGTAGGTGTGAATACCACTAACTCCTGCATTTCAGTTGACAATGGCTTATTGAGTTTTGGCTTGAGGGTAGGGTATTTACCTGTTGGTCACTAACTTGCAGCTTATACAGAATTTATCATTGCACAAGCTTGACCGGTGGACCTTGACACTGCATAAGTGGCAACTTTGTTTCTCTTGCCTTTTGTGTATGCAGGTTCTTTACCTCCCCTTTGCAGAGAGTGGATGAGGGGTCGAAAGGTCTCAAAAGGATCAGGTGTAGCACCTCGTGCCTCAATAGCATTTTTTTTACCATTAAAACTAAAGTGCTGAATGGTTTGTAAAAGAAAATATTGTTCTTAAGGCACTTAGAGATCATTAACTTGATTGTAATATAGGAGTATGACGCAGTGTTTACTACAGCGATCTTGTGGTGCTTAAATCTAATTAAATGTCAGGATTAGGGCTGTTTCAGCCTGCTCTGACATGGTTGGGTTGAACCTGCTATCCTAAACTTCATTAGGCAATCGTATGCAAACTCAACGGCTTCAGTGCTATAGACTAAAACTGGAGATTGTACACACCTTTTTAAAATATCTTGGGGAGTAAGGCAGGGCTGCGTACTGGCCCCATTTCTCTTCTCCTTATATACAAACGGAGTTGAGAAGGCGCTTATAGGGGCTTCCAGGGATGTTCCCTTTTCGAAAATCAAATGTTACCAATATTGGCGTATGCGGACAATGCGGTTTTAATAGCTAGAACGGGGATCGGGTTACAAAGGCTTATAACCGCTTGAGTCTCTTTTATGGACTCACTACAGTTAAAAGTGAACCAATCCAAGTCCTTCATAATATTAGCCGGGCCACCAAAAAAGAAAAAGTCCCGTACTTTAGTGCGGATGCCGGAAAAATTGAGGTAGTAGACTCTTTCACCTATCTGGGTATCCTTTTTGATAAAGAACTGTCATGGGCAAAATTGATGGAAGGAAGGACGTTGGCGATGGAGAGGGGTACCATTGCTGTCAAATCTTTTGCAAAGAAATTGGGTGTTAAACCCTTATTGCCAATAAAAAACATCTACCAGGCAGAGTAAAAGCAGCAGCGACTTATGGAGCCGGGGTCTGGGGTGTGGTTGCACCCACACCACTACGAACTATTGAAAATAATTTTTTTTAATCTGTAGTGGGCCTCCCTTCCTCTTTCACAAATGAGATCTTACACACAGAATTGGCCCTGCCTTACATATCAAATTACATACAACTAGACCCACTCCTCCTATGGCATTCAATTTGGAGGAGAGACACAGTACCGTTTACCCAATCCGTGATAAGGAGCTGCCTAGCCATGGATAACTGGAAGAGGTCCAGGTGGCTAAGTTACTTAGAGTCAGTTCTAAGAGAGATTGGGCTCCACAAACTTTTTAAAGATCCTTTGGTTTGCAAGAAGGTCTCCAAACAGAAGGTTAGTGGTACCTTCATGCTGATGTCTGAATACAAGCGCAGGGAACACCACAAAGAGAAATACGCAGTTCAGGCATCCTATCTTAATCCACCACTAAAGAAGGGAGGCTTTTCCTATCTAGTAAATGTAAATATGGTACAACACAGATTCATATTACTGAGATTTTGCACCAACTTGATTCCCCTAATGCTTGGTTATCCAGAAAAAACATATAACCACTTTGACCTAAGCGCGTGCCCATGTGATAATCTATCACTTCAAACTGAATTGCACTTAGTTTTATTTTGCAGGCTCTATGAGAATGAAAGGAATGTCTACCTCAAACCAATTTTAAAGAAAACGAAATTTAAGCAGTGTCTGGTAGCATTATACTTTTTAAAAACCCTTTGGTTTGTTACTCAGTAGTGACATTCCTATGGGCCTGCATTAGGAAGAGGAAAGGGATGGCGTGTAGATTACCGAGTTCGTTAAGTAATGACAATGTACCTAGTCTCGTGATATAAAATGTTTCTTCTTCTTTTTTTTTTTACGCACATTCGTCTTTATTCGATAATTGTGATGAAATTGTAATTTTAAAGATAATACCTTGTAAAAACATTTTTAAGATGTATTTATATGTGTTTTTATGATTATTTTTAACATGATCGAATAAAGATGACAATGAATGAATGATTGTAATATAGGAGTATGACGCAGTGTTTTCTACAAAGATCTTGTGGTGCTTAAATCTAATTAAACGTCAGGATTAGGGCTATTTCAGCCTGCTCTGACATTCAGGTTGATATGTGCAGGTTCTTTCTTGTAGTAGGAGTGAAAATAATTTTGATGGGTTGCATCAAGTTGAAGATTTGAGTAGCTGTTTTCTTGCTGGAGCTCTTTCGATAAATGGCTTTTAATGGAAGACTTTCATGGTTGCTATCTTATTGATAAGGAAATTACTCTGGGGTGGAACTTTTATTTTTTTGCACACATTGACTTTTGGTTGACATAATAGAAAACTAATCCGTAGCCTATGATATTAATTATTCAGAAATGTTGCTCCTTGTGGGGCATCACCCAAGAGGGTTCCTGGACATTATTATATTGAAACCTAAGGGAGTGTAAGCAGCTTTTCAAAAGCACATTCAATATGATGTTTTCCTAGTCTGCCCTTTGGGAGGTGTCCAGCATGTAATATAAGTCCTGGGGTTTGGTGAAGCGCTAGAGCAGTTGAACTGGTTGGTTCTTTTGCACCAAGAACATTGGTCTGGATGGGCTGGGTTTTAAGCTGCCCAGTAATGTTTTCTCATGCTTGTGCATTTCCTGTTTATAAAATAGAAGTGTTGGAGGAGTTGGGTGGCATTGGCTAGATGTACAGATCAAGTTGGCCTTCATAGTCACCCTTGTACTCAGTCCACCAGATCTCTAAACTTATTCCAACTTTGCATCTGTACTGTTTGTTCCAATCCACTGGTTATTTAAGTTGCGTACCAGAAGACATTAAAAGGAAAGCTTAGAAGTTGAAAGTAAGTCTAGAAGAAAGCACACTGATATCTCTTGACCGAGCAGTCTTGACCCTTCTGTGTGGCGTTGGGGGGGGGGGGGGAGGGGGCTGCTGAAAGGCTTTATTACAGTAGCCATGACAATGGGTTACTTGTGTTACTGCAAATGGGACAAGTGTGTATGTAGAAATTAAATGGTGATTAGACTAAACAGTAGGTTTTGCAGTAGGAATTTTTTCTGGATTTACATGCTGTGCATTATTCCGCCATCTAGTAGTCTGGTCTGGAATAGCCTCCTTGAATTCATTCTTCTGTGTGTGTTCTTGCCCAAGACCTTCAGGTCAAAACAGAAATCGAGGTTGACTCACTGTGATGGCATCCCCTCAGAGGAAACGGAAGTCCTTAAAAAGGACCGGGTCTGTCTAGCAACAAGGTGGACATTTCGGAGACTAAGGAGATCCAAGGAAAGAACCTGACCTCAAGGATGTCATTGGAGACCAGATTAGCAAGGGCTACAAGAAAACACCTAGGGAGAAACGTTAAACATCCATTAGTACACGGCTGTTACACCACGTACCATTACTTTGCAAGCGTTACAACGCATGCGATGTTACAACGCGTAGCCTTTACTACGCAGGTTGTTACATCACATGCCTTGTAAGGCATGTGCAGTAAAGGCTATCCACATCGTTGTGTAAACGTACGCGCTTTCGCGCGCTTTAGTTTCATCACAACGATGTAGAGGCATTGTCCCTCTAAAGGAACAGTGAATGCAGGGTTACATTGGATCCTAATGGGAAAGAAATGCGTGGAAGCAGCGCAAGACTGCCACAGACAGCAATGTGTGATGCACTGAAACATACAAACATTGCGATGAGCAGTGAAGGGCTAATGCAATGGGAATTAAGAGGTGAGAGAATGTGAGAACTAAGAACACAAGTGGAAAAGGGTAGAGATGCAAAAGTAATTTGTCTCTGATTGAGGTGTCATCATTTCGGGGCCACAAGAAGTAGAGACTGTGGCCTGCTTTAAAAAAAAAAAAAGACGAAGTGCAGAAGGCACATGCATCCATACCCACTATGCGCGTGTGCAGTTGACTGCGTACTAAGCCGGAGAAGACAGGAACCGAAGAGAGCGAGCTTAGAGGGGCTCTGAAGTATTTAAGGGTTTAGGGTAGGGGGTGGGTCGTGTAGGGGGTAGTCTTTTTGGTTTAAGGGTAGTGTGTTTGTGTAGAGTAGTGTATTTGGGTTTAGGGTATTGTTTGGGAGTAGGGACAGGAATGGGGGTTGGGGCAGTGTCGTGCTGGGGGTAGTGTTTTAGGGTAGTGTTGGGGGGTTGTGCAGGGTAGTGTTTCAGTGTAGGGACCGTCTTGGGGGTAGGGGCAGGGTCGTGCTAGGGGTAGTGTTAGGGTTTAGGGTAGTGTTGTGGTGCTAGTGTAGGGTAATTTGTTAGGATTTAGAGTAGGGTCGGGGTGCGTACAGGGCAGTGTTTGGAAGTAGGGACAAGAATGGGGTAGGGGCAGAGTCGTGCTGGGGTAGTGTTTTAGGGTTTAGGGTAGTGTGTTTGTGTAGTATAGGTTAGTGTTTTAGAGTTTAGGGTAGTGTGGGGATGCATGCAGGGTAGTGTTTGAGTGTAGGGAGCGGGCTGGGGGAAGGGGGAGGGTCGTGATTTAATTTAGGGTAGCGTAGTGGTGTTTGAGTAGTGTAGTGTTTGGGTAGTGTTTTAGAGTTTGTGATGTGTATTTTTATTTAAAATGTAGTGTTGGGTTTTTATTACTAGGCAAGTTTTTAGTTTGCATACATTAACACTTGCAATGTATAGGTATGCGAACTAACAACTTGTGTAGTAACGGTATTTGCCAAGTAAAAAACATTGCTGTAAAAAGCTGCGAAGTAATGGTATGCGAAATAACAAGTCATATTCGGGAGAAACCGCCTGAAGCTAAACTGTCGGGGCTGAGAAACATCTGAACCAAATGCTAGACTCGAAGAAACACCTTGATAGTCTACACTAGAGGACAAGGGGAAGCCCAACGAGCCACACTAGTCCAAGGCAAGGGACACCAATGGAGGCAAACCCTTGAAACTTGCTTTGACTTTGAGAAGATCAAAGGTATGGGAGGGAGATGTGGAAAAGCAGCTCAAGGTCGTCCGTAAAGGCCAGGCTCACAACTCCACCAAAATGCCTCTCTGCATTGACACTGAAGTTTGCTGAACCACCAAGGCATCCGATTTGTGACGTCTGTGTTCTTCAGCATCAATGTCAAAACACAGAAATGAAGCAAAACTCGACAACAAAAGAAAATTGCCAGAGCGGAAAAAGAAGCACGTCAAGGCTGAACTAGAGGCCCTAATCGAGAAAGCAGGAATTCATTGACTCTTTGAAGGGATGCAGTATGCCACTAAAAAAGCAAGTGGGATCAAAGTAACCAGAGGAGCTGGAAAAACCCCATATTACCCTGGAGTAATAACAAGTGTATCAGGTGGGGGAATCAACGAATGACTGGCAGGACATATATGCAGATTCTCCAGATGAAGAGGGGGAATCTTATCCACCACCAGATCACATCACTGCATACAATTCAGTAGTAAAGAGGGCTGCAGGCACTTATGGGGTTCAGCTGGAAGAGGAACGATTACAAGCATATTTTCTTTCTGAAAAACTGCTACCTGAGCAGAAGATAAACCAATTTCTCCCAGTGCTCCCAGGCATGCTGGACCAGAGCAGGGTCACATTTAAGGAGCCAGCTGCAGCCAAAGCAATAACGCCAATGGTGGTAGAAAAGTATGCCCTGCTAAACAGATGCGCCACCAACAGTGGAAAGAAATTAAGGAGCTACATGGAACACCTGCCAGAGGAGTTTAAGAAGAGGGCAAGCACCGTATTTCTGGAGCGAAAGACCATTCCCAACACATGCTTGAAATCCATGCTGAATGCAGCTGACACTCAGACAGCTCTGCACAGGCACCACCTTGCACAGACCAGCTTGGCTGAGAATCTCTGGATTCAAACATGTGATCCAGTAATCCATAATCGATATGCCCTTCAGAGGAGACAGCATGAAAATGTACAACAAGACCGCTAAGGCCATGAGAACCTTAAAATATAAAAGAACCTTCCGGGGATGTATGGCACCGAGAAATAGTACGACTTCATCAAGGGGAGCCATGCATCCACATACAGCTCTCGCAACTCTTCAGCAATCAATGGAGTGAGTCCACCACTTTCCCCACAATGGCAGTCCCATTAAACTCCAGCCGACCCTTTCATGGCTGCGAAAGGAGGGGGAACCACACTAGCAAGTGGCTGCAAACAAGGAAACCTCCTTCACAAGCTACCAGTGGGAACAATCCAAGGGTTCCTGAAGGAATGGGAAATCACCTCCGAGAAATGGTTACTAAATATCATAAAATATGGTTATTGCACAGTTAACAGGCCCCTCCAACAACATCGACAAAGAGGATAAAGGTAGATGACGGAGAACGTCTACAACATGAAGTGAAATAATTATTGAGCAAGGAAGCTATAGAGATGCACCGCAGAACCAAAGACTCAAAGGGGTTTACGTGAATGAAATGAAAAGACCATTTGTAAAGCGCAGTAGCTATCCTGAGGCGTCCTAGGGACTGCAGACATACGCGGGGATGGAGGCAGCTTAAGGTCTATAAGGGTTTATTGAAAAGCAGAGTTTTTAGAAGTTAGTGAATAGGTAGCAGGTTGGGCTCTGCCCGTATGTGGAGGGGAAGATTTCCACATTTTGGCTGAGTTGTAGGCAAATGAGCGGCCACCACCACTTGTTCTCTTAACTTTGGGGACTAAGGCGAGGAAGGAAGATGCCGAACAAAGCTGTCTGTTCGGTTGGTAGGGAGTGATCAGTGATTGGCTGATGGCCGGGCCAGTCTTCCAGAAAGCCCTGTGAGCAATGCACTGGGCCTTAAATTAAATTCTTTCCCTAACCCGGGAGACAGTGCAGGCTCTTGGGTCCTGGATAGGTTGACTGCCGACGGGGAATCCAAAGGAGTGTGCGGGCGGCACAATTTTGAATGGTCTGAAGTTTACGAATAGTAGATTGAGGGCCCCCTAAGTAGAGGGCATTCCTGTAATCGAGGCTAGCCAGGATGAGGCCCTGGATCATGATTTGTCTTGCCTGAAATGGGAGCAGGGGAAGGATTTTTCATAATAGCCTGAGCAGGCCTTAGCAGGAGGCTGGAAGCTATGCTGCTTGATAGTTAAAATTAAGAGAGTGGTCCAGCCAGATGCCTAGGCTTTTAATTGGTTTTTTTTGGGGCTGGAGCGGGCCGAGTCAAGTGGGTCACAGTAGATTCGCATTAAATGAGGGAGTATTTCCTAATGGCATGAGCTCAGTTTTGTCCCCATTCAGTTATAAACAGGAAAGTGTCATCCAATTGGCCACCTCTAGACTGCTACTCAAGTTGATTGGAGAGATGTTTGGCTGATTGAGTGCTACCACTAGCTGAGTGTCGTCGGCATAGGTGATGATTTTTATGCCGAAAGGACGGACAATCTCAGCTAGGGGGCTCATATATCTGTTGAACAGTGTGGGGCTCAGGGAGGAGCTCTGAGGCCCACCACAACTGACTGTCAGACTGTTGGAGGCAATATCGCCCTCAAAAACCTGAAAGGAGCGGTCAGCTCGAAACAACCTAAACCAGGTGATAGCATTTCCTGATACTCCTAAGTTCATAAGTCGATGGATCAGTATGTTGTGGTTTACAGTGTCGAATGTGGCACTTAGGTGGAGGAGGATGATTTCCGCAGATCCTCCTTGATCAAGGATTTTCCTAGCCTCCTCAGTTACTGAGGAGGGTGGTTTTGGTTCCTTGCTGGGGACGGAAACCAGTCTGGGAGAGATCAAGTAGGTAATTATTTTCCAAAATCTCTATCAATACTGAGTTGACATATTTCTCCAGAATCTTACTCCGCCATGGTAGCAGGGAGATCGGCCGATAGTTGCTAGGAATGTCATGGTCAAGGTTAGGCTTTTTCAGGAGAGCCTTGGCCATTGCACGCTTCATGGGCGGGTGGGGGGGGGGCAATGCCGGAGGAGATGGAAGCATTGAGCAGATCGAGAGTAGTAGGAAGAATGTTTCCTATGACCGACGGCAAAGCACGTGGAGGTGCCAGGTCAAGAGGGGAGCCAGATTTTATTCTGTGCATGATGGAGTCTAACATAATGGGATCAAGAAGGGGTAGGATATCCAGAGTGGCTGAGGGTCCAGGTCCTGAGTTTATGGTAGTGGCCAAGGCTAGAGTGAGGGGAAAGGAGGTATATATTAGTATTTTCTGGAGAAAGAAATCTGCCAGATTGTCGCTTCGGTTTGAGCATCAATTGGATTGGGGGGTTTCTGGGAAAGTTTGAGGAGGGTTTTGGCAATTCGATAAATTTCCTTGGGGGACGAAGCACCTGCCTTAATTTTTTCTTCATAGAAAACTACTTGAGAGGCTTTGATTTAATCTTTATAGGTTTTTATTGCCTCACTATATGCGGATTTGCTAGTAGGAGAGTAGTTAAATCGCCATTTCCTGTCTAGCTTTTTACAATACCGTTTAAATTCCCGTAATTTGGGAGGGTACCAGGGAGAGGTTGTGGCACTCCGTTTTGTTTGAGTGTATTTCATGGGAGCACAGCGTCTAAGGAGCTGTGGATCCAGCTATTATAGTCTTCATTAGCTACGATGGGGTTGGGGTTGCTGGATGGTCTAGAGCCTTCAAGGGCTGGCATCCAGAGTTCCAGGGGAAGTTTAGACCAGTTGCGTTTCCTACGAATGATCGTGTTAGTGGGGGAGTGAGAGTCGGAAGTAACCCAGGACAAAGGGATTAGGAAATGGTCGGACCAAGGAAGCGGGGATGGAGTTCTCGTTGTAAGTTCTGCGCAGTTGCTAAAGACATGGTCAAGTAGATGACCTTGGGTATGGGTGGGTTCGAACAGTAGCGGTTTGAATTGTAGTGCAGAACGGCTCAGTCAGTTCTTTGGTGGTGTGGTCGGAGACATTATCTAGATGGATATTGAGATCCCCTAATAGTGAGAAGTTAGATGGCACACATGGCAGATTCGCTATGATGGGGGCGGGGGGAGGGCATTGAGAAATTGCCCAAGGGCCCCAGGTGGACGATAAATGAGTAGCCTAGAGAAGGTAGTAGTGGGGGAGAAATCAATGGCGAAAGATAAACTATCACAATCTGGTACCAGGTTAGGGAGACTGCGGCAATTATAGAGCTCTTTGAAAATAATCGCTAGGCCTCCTCCTCTGCGATCCTCTCCTTGTATGTGGTATCCGTGAGGGAGAGCTTGGACGAGGTTAGGCTCAGAGTCTGCTTTAAGCCAAGTCTCTATCAAAAAGAGAGCATCCGGTTTTAGTACTTCTAGGAGCAGGGCGATTTCAGTGGAGTGCTTGGTAAGTGATCTACAATTTAAAAGGTACATATTTCGCTGGGTGCACTTGGTGTGTGGGTCAAGTTCAGTGATTGTAGGTTGGAAATGAAACCCACAGTGTCGGCATGTGTTGTGTTGGGCTGCCACGTTCCATGAGTGCTGGCAGTTTGCAGATAATACACCTTCAAGTTTAAGGAGGGAGCGGGAATTGTATCTCCTAAGGTGCAGATGCAAACAGGCAGGGGTTGTGGCCCCTGGCCCCGTCTGGGAGCAGACGGGCTTGCCTTTGGCGCGCCCACTGCGCTCGTCTGCTGCACGTGTGGAATGGCATCCGATTTAGTAGAAAAATGAAGCTCAGGCCCCTCCGGTCTCCAATCTGGAAGAGGGGAAATGAGCTGAAGCGTTACTGATACCCCCTCCACTCAAACGGGACAAAGACCCGTGGTGGACCGGGGAGCAGAGCTGGTACCAAAACCAGACAAGACGCTAAGACTTCTACTGGACCTGAGCTCATTTAACAAGGTCATAAAGACACAAATTGCAACCATAGACCTCAAGATGCCTACCTGCACATACCAGTAAACAAGCAGCACAAACGATTACTCAGGTTTGTAGTGAACAAGAGACTAACAATTTAAGTTGTTACAATGTGGATGAAAATCCGCTCCACGGGTGTTCACCAAATGTCTAGATGTGAGTGCAGGACACCTGAGACAGGAAATACACACCTATCCATACTTAGACTGTCTTGTGAAAAGAAAGACAAGCAGCCAGTGCACAATGAACATCAACAAGTTCATACAAACCCTGCGCTCACTAGGATTCTCCATCAATTATGAGAAACGGAACCCAGACGCAAAGAAACAATCACAGGGCTGATCCTGGACTCCTACTGGAAGGGCGAAACTTGTAGGAAAGAGGGTCAAAGCATCATACAGCAGAGTCACCTCTACCAGAAGGGGAAAAGTCTTATAATAGCAGTGGGGTAAATGATGAACATGATGCACTCCTGTATTGCTCTGCTCCCACACAAGACTACACATGAAACCAATACATGAATGGGTTTATGGCTCCTGAAGACTTAGTTTAGCCACCTGAAGTTGCCAAGGAGTGCGATGACTATTCTAAAGAAAGCAAGGTGACCAACAACAAGTAAATGCTACAGCAACAAATTGAAGCGATTTCTGCAATGGTGTAACAGGTCTGGGAAACAGACTGGACACAGGACGCCAAAGTTATAAGATTCATGACACATCTACTAGATAAGCACCTGTCCTATACCTTTATCAGGGTCTACCCAGCGTCTATAGCAGCTTTCACAAGAGGCATACAAGGGAGAAGTTTCTTTACCACACCAGTGATAAAATATTTCCTGGAAGGAGCAAAGAAAGTAGCACCCCCAAGAAGCGTGCCTGTGCCTACATGGAACCTTAAATTTTGCACGCACACAACTAATGGCATCACCCTTTCAATCCTTGCAGAATGCACAGTTTTGATTTCTAAACCTCAAAACCTTATTCCTCTTTGCTATCATCACACTGAGGAGGGTCAGTGAAATGCAAGCGCTCGTGACTCATTAGCCGTATCTATGGCTACATAGTCAAAGTGGTAATGAGGACAAACCCAAGGTTCATACCAAAGGTGGTATCAAGCGCCACTTTAACCAAGGTCTAGTTGTTGCAATCCTGGGAACTGTAAAGTGTGGCGAATGCACAGCGGGCGCGCCTAAGGCAAGCCAGTCTGCGCTAGTCAGCGTCCCGGAGGCAACCGGCGCTGGCCACGCTGCTGCTATTGCCCACGCCTGCATACACTGTAACTGGGATGCTTCCACTTCCAAGATTGAGATAAAGGCGGGATGGGAGGCTAAGTGCATCCTTGGTACCCAACCGGTCCCGCAGCATTGGGAGGACAGCCAGTTTAAGGCCCTGCTCCTCAATAGGTGGTCCCTAAAAAACACATGATCTACATATTTATGATCTGCTGCTAGATACAAGCCCTGATTTTTTTTGTTTCTAACTGAAGCACAGCTTAATGAAGGCTCTAACCCTACTATTGCGAGTGCCATTCCTCCCGCGTACCAGATCATAAGGAAGGATCGAACAGTGGGTATAAGCGGAGACGTCGCAATCTTAAAAAAAAAAAATCCTGCATTATAGTACCCACAGATGAGGTAGTGGGGGCGAAGACCTCGAATTTCATGTTGTAGTGTCCGCTCATCAATCTTTTGCCGGCATTTTAATTTATAGCCCCCTATGCCCTTGCCGATACATTCATTGAGTGTCAGTAACATCATATCTCCCCTTGTCACCAAACATAAACACTACCTGATACTTGGAGATTTTAACATTCATATGGACAAGCCAGCCGAGCAGGAGTCCATCGGACTGCGGGAATCTTTAGATCTTTTTAACATGGTCCCTTATGTCCATCTCCCTACTCAGTTGAAGGGACATGCTTTGGATCAGATTTTCTAAAATGTAAAAATAGAAAGTGACACACCCCTTCCTCTAGTGTGGTCAGACCACTATCTCCTTGGTTTTAGAGTCACTAAAGAGCCCAACTGCCCCCAATTTTAAGGGAAGGCACGCCCCAGCATTTTTAGAGCTTTCCATCAGATGACCCCAGACGCCTTGAGTGCTGCTCTCAGTCATCATCCGATCAACGTCAGTGGCAACCTTGAGAATTATGTAGTCTGTCTGGAGAACTGGCTACAGCTCCGCTCTTGGCAACTAGCACCCCCCACCTCTCGCTCGTAAAATCCGACTGAGCCTTTGACCCTTGGTTTACAGAAGCCCTCAGGAAGAGTTAACCCCTTCGGTGCTGGTGACGGAACCGCTCCGTCACCAGCGTCGGGTGAGCTGTGCTGGTGACGGAGCGGTTCCGTCATGGCCCGCCCCGCTCGATAGAACGCTCATGCGCGGCACGAATTCCGCGCCTGCGCTGAGCGTTCTATTGAGCGGGGCGGGCCGTGACGGAACCGCTCCATCACGAGCACAGCTCAACCGAGGCTCGTCACGGAGCGGCTCCGTCACGAGCATGCGGCCGCCGTGCGGCCGCGCAAATTCGTTAGCACTGCGGCGGAATAGCCGCCGCAGTGAAGTGGTTAAAGTGCCTGTAAACGTTTGGAGAGGGCATGGCAGAATAATTTCAATCTCAAAGATAAAATAATCTATAAACGGGCGTTGAAGGTCCGTTATAATATTTATGAGGGAAAGAAATATTTTTTTCATCCAAAATTAAGTCTGCTGAAAACAAAAGAAAAAAAATCTTCAAAATAGTAAAGAGTTTTTGTCTCCAAGTGCTGTCGACAGGCTCTTCACTCCTATTGAGGAATGGGTTAGCTATCTGGCCTCCATGAAAAAATTAAAATCATTCAAGACATGACCCGCCCCTGGCCAAGGGAGGGTTTGTTGGGCCCCCGATTCCTTCCACCCTCTGGAAAGGCCCACCTTTCTCACAGTTCCCTCCAATTCCTCTGGAAAAATCTTTGGAGCTTATGAAAGCCCTCAAGTCAGGCTCACTTACTGACCCATGCCCAGCTAAAGTGCTGGCGTCTATAGCCGAGATTATCAATCCAGCTGTGAATCTGATCCTCAATACTTCACTGCAGAATGGGCAGGTGCCAGACAGATGGAAGAATGCAAAAATTCTCCCACTTCTTAAAAAAAAAAAAAAAAAAAAAAAAAAAAACTTTGGCCGTCCGTTTGGTAGCCTCTAATTATAGGCCAATATCTCTACTCCCCTTCTTCTCCAAAGCATTGGAGAAATATGTGAATCTTGTCAATATGGAATATGTGGAAGTCAACCATGTGCTCCACTATAGCCAGTCTGGTTCCAGAGCAAACTTTAGTACTGAAACAGCTCTACTGGAAGTCTCAGAGGTTATCAAAGAAACATTAGCTAAAGGAGGCAAAGCGGTGTTGGTTCTGTTGGACCTAGTTACAGACCTTTGATACCGTGCTCCACAACTGTCTCCGTCCTTTGCTGCCCTCATCACCCCCATGAAGGTAGGGGTTCCTCAGAGCTCGATTCTGAGCCCGACACTTTTCAACTTGTATATGGTCCCCCTTGCGCATCTAGCAGAAGCAAGTGGCAGGACAATAGTATCATACGCAGATGATACTCAATTGCTGTTTACCTTTGATAAGGGCGCTGATTTTAGAAGGGATGGGATCAACAGATGCCTGTCAGAGGTGTTCTCCTGGTTACAACTGAACCTATTAAAGTGTAATTCGGAGAAATCTGAGATCATTTTCTTTGGTCCTTCTCCCAGTGATGTGTGGCACCAATGGTGGCCTTTGGACATGTCTCCTCCTGCAACCTCAGTAAGGACAGTCAAGAACTTAGGGGTCAAACTGGATGATGATTAATACATGAAAACTCAGATTCAAACAATAGAGGGGTCCTGTTTTGGCTTGTTAAAAACGTTAAAGCATTTTCTGCCCCTGCTTCCGGTGACTCACAGAAAGACGGTGGTCCAGGCTTTGATTGTGTCATGGCTGGACTACGTGAACGTCCTGTACCTGGGCCTTCCGGAATATTTATTGACCCGTCTTTAAGTGGTCCAGATTGCGGCGGCAAGGGCTATTCTTATGCTAGAACCTAGAACGTGGGTGTCCTACTTGAAAGCCCTGCACTGGCTGCCGGTCTGTAAGAGGATTCGGTTTAAAGCTCTGGTTCTCACCTTTAAAGCGCTACACGACACTGGTGCCTTTTATATTAGAAAAAGTTGCGCGTTACATTCCGCAAAGAACGCTGACGTCCTCATCGCAGCAGCAGTTGTCCATCACCAGATTCACCCGCATAGGCGGCCGGTCCTTCCAAGTGCAGGCCTCCCGTCTTTGGAACAGCCTGCCACCGTCACTTAGACAGGTGCAGGATTTACTCACCCTCAGGAAGCGTCTGAAAAACTTGGCTATTCTAGCAATAGCCAATAAGCTGAGTGCTCTGGTAGATTTACTGTCAGTTGTCGGTCTTGAGGTCTTTCAGCACTGCAACACTCTTATGAGTAGCTGTGCGCTCTAGAAGTACCTAGTTACCTTACATTACAAGCTATTGACCTACCACCCTTTTTTTCAGTTGCCTGAAACTGAACGGGGAGAGTGCATTTCAACACTGGATGTCTGAAGGGCAACTATGTACTACTTGCAAATAACAAAATATATCCGGAAAGGATAATAGTTCTTTGTCCTTTGCTCATGCAAGAAGAAGACTTCTGGTCACCAAAGGAACCATTGTGAGATGTATAGTGCAGACAATACAATATTGTCGCAAGGCAGGGGGGAACTCTTAAATAATGGGCCAAAGCGCATTTAACAAGTAAAAAAAAGGGGCAATGCTCACTTTCCTAGGCAGCGTTGCACTAGAAGACCTTTGCGCAGCTGCGACATGGTGATTGGTACATAACTTCTCAAAACATTACAGCATGGACATGCAGATCAAAAGGGAGGCAGAAGTGGGACAAAGAGTACTGAAACATTTGTTTGTAAACGCACACTCTGAAAGACCCAGCCTAGTCAAAGGAGGGCAAACCGCTCTAATCAATGCACCGCATGTGAATTCAGAAAAGCTTCACACTGCAAAACTTAATGGTTACCTGTAGCAGATTTTTTTAACTTGAAGAATTTTCTGGATTCACTTGCCATCCACCTTCGTTCACCCGTAGAGTTGTATTTACTAACTCGACTCAAAAGATCACTGATTAGGAAAAGATGAAATAATCTGAAGATTGCGTTGGGGGATTTACAGGGCGTGCGTCTGCCGTCAAAAACTGAGGGGTTTAAATAAAAATTGTCAACACTAATTGGGGGTGGGAGCAGAAACTAAACATAAAGGAGGATATTCTGTCCCAACCACTTGATGGCGCAATAATGCACAGAATGTGAACCCAGAAAATTCTTGAAGCTGCAAAACTACTACTACCAGTAAATAACCATTTTAGTAAGCACCACAAACCATTTTACCTTTTGTTAAATCTTTATATACTCTTTTCTCTGTACAGGCCGGCCGGTGAGCAGTGAGTGCCAAGGTGAGATGATTGATTATCGGCGAATGTTGATGGAGGATTTCTCTCTAAGCCCCGAGATTATCCTAAGTTGTCGTGGTGAGATTGAGAATCAGTGCTCCGGATTGCATCGCAAAGGTCGCACTCTACACTGCTTGATGAAGGTGGTTCGTGGAGAAAAGGGAAGCATGGGAAGCAACTGCCAACAAGCAGTAAGTGTAGTCTTTTGTATGATTTGTAGATCTTTGGCGAATAATGGTATTAATAATTGTAGAATTATTTGGTAATAATACTAAGGAAATGTTATGTGAGCAGTTTTGTAATGGAGAGAACAAGTAAGCAGCATCTTGCAGTATTGGTTGGGATAGTTTGACGGTATGAATCGAACACACTAGTTTAGCTTACAATTTTGACTTACCTCTGAAAGTGTGTTCTATTACACCAGCATTCTTGATTGCCCCGATCAAGCCTTTTGAGAGCATTCTTCTGGTCTAGCTATATCACAAGTTGATAGTAATTGAATGTTAACTAGGTTCATTTCATTTGTAGGACTTTTTGTAAAATACATCCACTGAGTATAAAGGTTTCAGTTGTGAGGTTCTTTGGAAACCAAGAGCTTAGGGCCATTTAAGTACTTTAAAGTGCTGAAAGCACGTTCTGAATCATAAGATCCTTATTAATGTTTCTATATATAGCATATCTCAGCCTATGTATTACATGCCATAACATTTTATGATTGTACCATGTGTTGCTGTAGGCACACATACTCTGCCTACTCCTGGTGTTGGGCTTGGATGTTTGAAAGTTGTTTTTCTTTGTAGAAAGTATTTTGTGCCATGTAGTGCATTGTGACTCCACACTTAGATGGCAGTGCTTATGGGCAATGACTCCATGTTTGATTGCTTTTTTTCCTCCATCTAGTTTGGACTTGTACCAACAAGACTTTGAGATTCGATGTGTCCTCAGGCCCACACTTAAAATTCGACTCTACCCTTGTTGCCCGTGCTTTTGACAGCCTTCTTTGAAGACAAATTTCAAGTTAGTTACCTACCAATTTCTAGGGACTCTGGCCCTCTCCTGGGCCATTTTTCCTCTTGCTTTCCCCTCCTTTGTAGAGAATGTACACAGATGTAGTGGACATATTTCCAGAACTGTCTCAAGTGCTAACAAAATACCTGTGATCAAGTAGTCTCAAGGTTTGTAACCTGTCTCTCCCCCGATCACAGCGATACTTAATGCAATACTTGCCTCACCTGCTGCTCGAAAAAGACTGTTTGATATGACCAGCAGAGGTGTTGGGCACATCAAAACATGCAGCAATAATCCTTTGAGAGACTTCACAACCTCTTCAGAGAACAAACACCCCTTGACGTTGAAGGAGAAGACTCCAGCCCTCCGAACATTCGTCCCCATCAGCCATCGCTTAGCACGGAGACAGTTTTTTTTCTCTGCCTCTGACCAGGAATAAGAGGTTTTCCTTTCTTTGATGCTCAGTTTTGTTTACGAGAACCTCTACAAGGACTTATGTTCCACAAAGACACTCATACTAAGCCTTTCGAAGAGGCCTGATGTAGAGACCGAGCTTCACTCGTATGTGGGTCGGGCATTATGTCCCTCTTCCAAAACTTACCAGCCTTTAGGGCCTCCACTGCCTTTAGGCTCTGGCGGGCACTATCAAAAGGCCTCAAAGCAGACAACGCCTCCATCCATGGGCAAGACCGCTCCATGGCTGCTGAACTTGAAGTTCCATAGGCCTCTGGTCCCTTAGAAGCAGAGGACCCTTTTGAAACCACAGCCATTGTCTGCTTCGAAGCCGCTGTTGTGTCCTTAGCCACCATCGACCCTGAAACCGCTATTGGTGCCGAAGACAGTCAACTGATGGCTCTGACAACTTGTAGCAACTCATCCCACAAAGGGTTCAAGAGTAACACGATACAAGGCAGCAATTACTTTTGATCAATCATGAAAGTGCGAACATTTTGATTAAATTACATCCGCCAAAACCCTTTGTGGCTCTTCCTCGAAAGAGAAGACTAACATACAAGGAGGAACTTGAGTTGGAGCCTCCTCCAGCTCCCAAGTGCATAAGGCCGGACCACCAACCTGCTCCCCTACAGTCCAATCAAATATTACTTAGTCTAAATTAAGCCATAAAAATACATCAACAAAATTGGATTATTTTAAAACCCCATAAAAACATTAAGAATTTCATAATATGTAATACAGTATGTGAACTAGAGACCGAAAATACAGTTTAAGTCTGCTATTTGAATATAGGCACAAGTCCTAAATCCAGTAGTCGCAATAATACTTTGTCTCTATACATCAGGCTTAGAAAATTTATTAGATGCTAAAAGTATCCAAAGCTAAATCTAAAGTGTCAAGGGCATAGTTTCAAGCCAGCTAAAATTAATTTCCACAAATATACTCAAATAAATTGCCACCCATGTTGCTTAGCCTGACCGCAGCCGAGATATATTTATGTACAGTTGTGCAGATAAATTCAGGTTGCATTAACAGCAGTGCAGGTCTGCATTTCCTAATGTTGAGTCATCAGTAAAAGTACTAAAAAGATTTTCCTCAGAGCTATGTTAAGGTTACACTAACAGGTAATGCAGCGTAGACTGTTTTGATACAGAATCACATGGACAGGGTACAGAATCTGAGTCTCTGTACACAGCTTTAGGATCGGATACAAAAATATGAGCTATGTTGTAATGAAATCTAACCAAGTAAAATCTGTGACCAAAAGATATGGACAAAATAAAGGTAAGGTTCCATATGAGTTATTCTTGATAGCAGTTGGTAGACAGCCACTGTCTGCGTACTACACTCTACCACCTTCCTATAACAGGGTAAGATAGCTGTGTTTGACTGACACTTTACTAAAACGGTTATTATGCTCTGGATTCTGAAATAGTTAGGTTTTCCCTATTTAAGCAAATTGGTCTTTAATGTACATCAACCATGGAATGGTAAAATATATTTCATCCTCAGTCTGAAATCACAGATAGCTTGAGCATTGTTTCTAATTTGGTCCTTACAGAAAGCCACAACAAAATAGGGTGCATTTTCACATAATCCTGTAGGTATAATAGCCCTGCCTCGGAGTGGCATATATATATATACATATATGTCGGCGTGCCGGGGTAAACAGCAATCTTCTCATAAATGTATTTTCAATTGCCTCGATGTCTATCTCTCGAATGCCCAAGATTTCTGCCCCAAAAGTGGCCACCGAAACACACTTGGCCCTGTAAATGTTAGTAATCACATCTCTGGGACCAGAGCCCAGTTTAGCAGAAAACTTAAAAATTTCAACTATAGACTGTTTTAGCTGTGATTTATTGACTTTCACTGGGTGTACCTAGGTACCTTTATCATCAAAACTGATCCCTGAATATGTAAACGTGGATACACGTAGTAATCTAGTGTTTTTTTTAATGTTTTTTTTACATAATTTGATTTCGCTCTGCTAACCGGTCTACTGCATACCACAATAGGATTTAGTGGCATCAATGGACAAGTCCTTCGTGAACTGAACAAAGTTGTCTAGTAACCCCTGCAGACTTACCACTGTTCTAGCCATTAAGACGCAGTCCTCTTAGACATTCAAGTAGGAGGATTCAAGCTTTTAGGTTATTTAAAGCAAAAAAAAAGGGGGAGCAAGCACACATCCTTGCCTAAAACCCCATCCAATTTCATAAGTGGGTGTGCATTCTCGGGCCCATACCGAATCCACCCAAACTGATCGGTATGTAACTGATTTAAAATATGCAAAAGCAGATAGTGTAGGAAGCTGGGTTTCTGTTGCAGTAACCCCGGCCCAATTTCTGAAGCACTTTGACTTGATGTGCCCTGTGTCCCTGCCAATCAGATTCCCAGGGCCTGTGTTCTTTCCCAAAACTGTACCTTGTACCCCCAATTGGCACCTCTCTGGCCACATGCAAGTCCCTTGAAAAAGGTACCATGAGTTCCAAGAGCACTGTGACCAGGGAAGGCCTCTAAGGCCTGTAACACATATTGTGCCACCCTTAGAGGTCAGACAGACAACAACCCCTCCCCCCCTCTGCAGGCTGCGTGTTAAGGTGCATAGAAAAGTGAAGAGTCAACATGGTACACATACCTGTGTGCCATGCCTGGAACCCATTGCCTATGGGATAGGTAAGGCAGCCCTCTAGCTGAGCGCAGTATACCACTTGTGAGGGTACAGTTGCATGAGCACTGTACCCCTACAGTGTCTGTCAATTTTTAGACATTGTAAGGGCAGTAACGCATAAAGAGCATATGGTCTGGGAGGTTGTCATTACGAACTCCACAGCACCATAATGACTGTACTGAATTCTGGGAAGTTTTGTATCAAACTTCTCAGCATAATTAACCTATACTGATGCCAGTGTGGGATTTATTATACCATGCACTCAGAGGGAATCTTAGAGGTGCCCCTGAAAGACAACCAGCCTCTGGTGGGTTCTCTGACAGGTAAACACCAGCCTGCCACCCCGAAACATGTTTCTGGACCCCTGGGGTGGGAGCCTTCGCTCCCTGAGCCCAGAAACAAAGCCTTTCCTGGGCGGAGGTGTTCACACCTCCCCCAGGTCAGGAAGGGCCTACTGTGGCAGGGAAGCTTCAAAGGCCTTGCTGCCTTTGTAACAAGATGTTCGAGGCATATGAGCTGCAGATTGTACACTTAGCATTAGATCGCCACCTGGTGTTGGGCTCGAATGATTGCATGTTGTTGTCGTCTTGGAAGAAGTCTTTGTAGTCACAAGATAGGTGACTCCTCTTTTGGACGACAGTGCGCATGGTCATCGGCTCCATCCTTAGATTGTTATTTTCCGCCACTGGGTTCGGATGCAACTTTTCCGCTCCGGTTCGAAAATCTACTTTTCAAGGACTTTGACGCGCAAAACTTTCCAAAAACAAACTTTAACTTCAATATACATAGACTTGACCTCATCACTTCGATTCCGGTCGTCGACGCGGGCTGTCTGGCCTAACCACATGGTGAGGCCTACACCTCATGGAAAGGACACAATTCATAAAAATGCCCCAAGTGTGGAGCAAAATTTCCACACAGCGACCATCACAAGGTGTGTAACCTGTGTCTGTACCGGAACACGACGAGTCGAGCTGCACAGCTTGTGTCCTTTCGATCCAAGAAGGCCATTCGAGATCGGAGGGCCCGCCGACGCGACATGCAGAGATCTGCTCCGGAACCGGTGGATATCTTTGACGAAGGTCCATGTGTCCCCGAAGAAGATTCTGATGATCTCCAGATCGTATCTGAGGCAGACGACTCCGATGACTCCATACCATCATGTCAACGCGCGAGTACGACTGCCCCTACCCCAGCCCCAACACCTAAACCAGAGGCTAAGGTCAAAACTCCGCCTTTGGGGTCCCGTGGAGACCGAGTCATTGCTTCGTAAGCATCGAGCTCAGCTCCGAAGAAAATATTAAAGCCTTCCGGTAGCTCCATACCGAGCAAACCGTACGTGCCGATACGGCCAGCTCCTTCGGCACCGAAACCAAAAGACGTCCCGGTTCCGAAAAAGAACCAGAAACCGTCGACTCCTAAAGACAATACGGCACCGAAACCAATGAAACCTGTGTCAGACGCTTCCAAGCCGATCAACAGCTTCCAGTCCAAAATCTTTGGTGCCGAAACCTACAAAGCCTGCTACCGATGCCTCCAAGCCCTCGAACCAGGCCTCGACGCTGAAAACGATACCTTCGGTGGCGAAAACTACGCCAAAGAACTATACAACAACTCCTAAGGCTAAAGAAAAGCAGAAATCCGGCTCGGAGCCGAAAAAATCTGCGCCAAAAGCGTTTTCTGAAGAAGAGCTTTTTACACCTGATCTTTTGCAAAAGAAGATATACATAGACCTAGAAACAGGACATGTTTCCACCACACCACACAGGAAGAGGAAGTCTGATACAGCACCTACACCTCCAGTGCCTGTCAAGAAGGACTCTGCCACATCTGCTATGCACCCTTCTTCTCCTGTATCTCCCTCTCCTGTTGTCCCTTTAAACATTACACCTCAAAATGTTCCTCTTCATTCTCCACA
Organism: Lissotriton helveticus; assembly: GCF_964261635.1. NCBI lineage: Eukaryota > Metazoa > Chordata > Amphibia > Caudata > Salamandridae > Lissotriton > Lissotriton helveticus. Next base: position 679,348,985 of record NC_136073.1, read on the forward strand.
ACATGCACCTCCTCAGGATGCTGATGATGATCAGTATAGCATGGGGGGAGGGAAAGACCCAGATGACCCCTTTCCCTACCTAACAGGTTCACCAGACTGGAAGTATCCAAACCCACAGGATATACCAGATATTCGTGACCCACACATATATCCATCTAAACCTTCTCCTCCAGATGATATTGGGTTTGGACACTTGAATAATAGGGCTGCCATCTATCACAATGTCACCATGCATTCAGATGAGGCAGAAGAGGACTTTTTACTAGACGCTTTTGAACATTCCCAAAAATCTGTACAAATACTGCCAATGATTAAAGGGGTTATTAAACATGCCCCAGAAGTGTTTAAAGATCCTGTGCGGGCTATAATCATAAACCCAAGGATAGAAAAAAGTACAGAGCAGCTCCTGGGGATCCTGCTTGCATTAAGGGACAGCTACCCTTAGACTCCCTAGTAGTTTCAAACGCTAGGAAAAGAGCAAATTCACAAACATCAGGAGAAGCACCACCTCCTGATAAAGAATCCAAAATCAAAGAATAGCTGCCCAAGCTAGTAATGCATGGCGCATTGCTAATACACAGGCCCTCCTCGCATGATATGGACTATGATCAGCTAGAGAAACTACTTCAACATCTAACTGATCAATATAAGGCACAAGCAGATGACCTCATACAAAAGGGTAAGCTTATATCTAACGCCTCCATTAAATGCGCACTAGATGTAGCAGACACTGCTTCCAGGGCAATAAACACTAGTGTCCTTCTTAGACGTCACACGTGGCTATGCATTTCAGAATTTAAGTAAGAGGTACAGACTACTATCTTAAATCAACCATTCAACCAACACCAGTTGTTTGCTCCAGAAGTAGACACAGCTCTGGAAAAAATGAAAAAATACACTGATACAGCCAAGTCTATGGGAGCTTTGCAGTCCACCCAAGCAAGAGGCTCCTTTCGTTGCTCCTTTTACAGAGGAGGTTCCAAACAAGCTAGAGCAGACAATTCAGCTTCCTTTAAAACTAATGCACAAGCATCCTCTAATAAAGGATTCTTTAGAGAAAGCTACAGAGGTAATAACAATAAGGGAAGAGGTCGAGGTAACAACAATCAATCCTCTTCCACCACCAAACAGTGACTTGCTTCAGCTCCCCCAACAGCATACCACTCCTGTAGTGGGGTGATTAACACAGTTCCTACCTGTCTGGAACTCCATCACAACAGACAAGTGGGTAAGACAGATTATCCAGTATGGTTACTGCCTAGAGCTTACATCTACCCCTCCAAATATGCCACCCAGACAGCGTCCAATGTCCACAGAACATCTAACGCTGTTCCAACAAGAGGTTCTCTCATTGCTACAAAAAGATGCAATAGAGCTAGTTCCATTGCAACATCAAGGAACAGGGGTCTACTCGCTCTACTTGCTAATACCCAAAAAGGATGGGGACACTGAGACCAATTCTAGATTTAAGGCCTCTCAATCTGTACATACACTCAGATCATTTTCACATGATCACTTTACAACAAGTGCTCCACTGTCTCAGCGTCGACCACGACGACCAGACCTGTTCCGACTGCCGGGCCCTGACTTCGAAGGCTAGACGGAAGCGGTCCCGTAAGCGACTCGAACTCCGGCAGTCGGCCCCGCGCAAAGAGGTCCCGGTCCGGACGGAGGTCGAGGGACCAATCGCGGGTGCGGAGCCATCATAGCTCCGGGAGTCGACATCACTCCTCAGGGTCGAAGTCGTCAGGTAACCACAAGAAGTCGAAGAGACGTCATCGCTCTTCCGACTCCCCCGCGACGCGGCCGGGGGGGGGGTTCCAGGTGGCACCGCCCACGCGGCTCCGTCTGAGTCGCAGGCGCCGCGTCCGGCCTCATACCCTCTGGTCCCTGGGCCTAACGCGGCGCCGGAGGAGATCGAGCGGTTCCTCATGGCCATGAGGTCCCTCTCTCCTCCGACGGGCTCCGCGGTGCCTTCGGGCCCAGCGGACCCGTCTGGGGGTCCTAGCTCGTCGGGGGCTTTGGCCCCGACGCCGTCGGGTGCTTCGACTCCGCCGACGCCTTCGGGCCCGGCGCCGCAGGCCCCCGCTGGATCCGGTTCCGGATCCGGGTCGTCGCCGGTGGACTTAAGGACCTCCCCGGCGCCGACCCCGCAGGTGTCACCCCCGGCTTCACCCCCGGCGCTGTCCTTGGGCTGCGCCGTCCCCGATGCCTCCCTCGACCCGGTTCCGGCGCCGGTGCGGTGCCGCTGGGCGCCGCTTCAGACGCCGTTCGGAGAGTTTACTTTCCCTGAACCGGCCCCATCATATTCTAACCCTGAGTACCAGGAGATGGGTGATGAGGAGGATTGGGAGGGGTCTGAGGACCCTCTGGCACGTGAATGCCAGTCTCAGGAGGACTGGGCAGGTGACCTTGGGGAGGCCAGTGGTATTGACACTTCGCCAGACACTGGCTTTGTCTCACCTCCTACCGTGGCTACGGAGGAGGGGGCAGCCTATAGTGTGGTGTTGATGAGGGCGGCCAAGGCCTTGGGCCTTGAGCTCCCCGTCGCGGCCGTGAGGACTAACCTCCTCACTGAGGTCCTTAAGCCGCAGTCATGCTCAGCCGAGCCTCTGCTGCCGTTTAACGAGGCCTTAACCGACGTTCTTTTGGGCACGTGGTCCAAGCCCGCTACGGGTGCGCCCGTAGATAGGAACGTGGCCAGACGCCACCGCCCGGCTCCGGGCGACCCATGTTCCCTGTCCACCCACCCCACCCCCGAGAGCCTGGTCATCCAGGCCTCCAATTCCCAGACTGCATTCCCGTCTGCTCCGCCAGACAGGGAATCCAAGAGGTACGAGCAGTACGGTAAGAAGATCTTCTCTTCCCTTAGTCTGGGACTGCGGTCTTCCAACACCGCATGCCTCTTGGGCCGCTACACCCACTCTCTGTGGGATACGATTGCGGAAGTGCTGCCAGAGTGTCCGTTGGAGGTACGGGCCAAACTCGGCCAAGCCCTTGTGGAGGGCCGGGATGCAGCCAGATATTCTATCCGGTGTGGGCTGGATACCACCGACTCACTAGGTAGAGCGATGGCAACGACAGTGGCGGTCAGACGCCACGCCTGGTTGAGGTCCGCCAACTTTTCGGCCGATGTATAAAACACACTGATGGACGTGCCGTTTGATGGCCGTCGCCTTTTTGGCGACAAGGCAGACCATGCGCTTGAGCGCTTTAAGGACTCCAGGGCTACGGCCAAGTCCTTGGGCCTCTCGGCCCCGCACGAGCAATCGGCTGCCTTTCACTCCTTTCGTGGCCACGGAAGGGGTGTACCCACACGTGCTGCCAGCCACGCTCCGCAGGGTAATACCCAACGCGGTGGCGGCCGTGGAAACCGCCGTGGCGGCGGTCGGGGTCAACGGCGAGATCAGTCCACACCTTCCCCCGCAGCATCCGCCTCAAAACCCTCCTAGTCCGTGCTTTCAGGCCCATGTGACGCCAGTGGGGGGCAGGGTTCGCCATCACCACCTCCACTGGCGCACTGTCACGTCGGACAGGTGGGTGCTGCAAATCGTCCGAAGGGGCTACTCCCTCCCCTTCGAGGCGACTCCTCCAGCCATGCCACCGCAGAACCACCGTGTATCGGGGGATCATTTGCGACTTCTGCAGGAGGAAGTTACAGCCCTCTTGGCCAAGGGGGCCATCGAGCGTGTTCCTGGGCCAGAAGTAGGGTGTGGTTGCTACTCCCACTACTTTCTGGAACCCAAGAAGGGCAAAGGGGGCCTACTCCCTATCTTGGACCTACGGAACGTCAATGGCTTCCTCCGGAAGGAGAAGTTCAAAATGCTGACTCTGGCTCAGGTCTTAGCTGCCCTGGACCCGTGAGAGTGGATGGTAGCGTTGGACTTGCAGGACGGTTATTTCCACATCCCCGTCCTGCCGGCCCACCGGCGCTACCTGCGTTCACGGTTGGCCACGAGCACTTTCAGTATACCGTGCTCCCCTTCGGCCTTACCAGCGCCCCACGGATGTTCACAAAGGTGATGGCGGTGGTCGCAGCTCATCTGCGCAGGTTAGGGGTTTCAGTCTTCCCCCTACCTCGACGACTGGCTGTTGAAGGCGGGCTCGCCCCAGACAGTCTTCAGCCACCTCCAGACTAGGGCAGATCTCCTGCACCAGCTGGGGTTCTCCATCAATGTGCCGAAGTCTAACCTGTGCCCCTCTCAGAAGCTCCTCTTCATCGGAGCGGTTCTCGACTCGGCGCGGTTTCGGGTTTATCCACCCGAACAGCGGGTCCGGGATATTTAGGCACTGATTCCGATATTTCAGCCTTTATCCCGGGTCTCGGTCAGGTAGACGCTGCGGCTTCTGGGGCTGATGGCCTCCTGCATCCTACTGGTGCATCACGCCAGGTGGCGGATGCGGGCTCTGCAGTGGGACCTGAAGTTTCAGTGGGCCCAGCATCAGGGCAACCTGTCCGACCACGTCCTGATCTCGGAGGGCACTGCGAGACAGCTGCAGTGGTGGCTCACGGACCGCGATTGGGTCAGTGGCAGATCCCTCTCCCTTCCCCAGCCGGAGCACGTAGTTGTGACCGACGCGTCCCTCCAGGGCTGGGGAGGGCACATGGGAGAGGCGGAGATCAGAGGCCTCTGGTCTCCGGCCTAGTCCCAGCTCCATATCAACCTTTTGGAGCTGCGGGCGATTCGTCTAGCACTGAAGGCATTCCTCCCCTCTGTCCGGGGGAGTGTAGTGCAGGTGTTCACGGACAACCCCACCGCCATGTGGTACTGCAACAAACAGGGCGGGGTGGGGTCGTGGACCCTTTGCCAGGAGGCTCTGCGCCTCTGGCAGTGGCTGGAACAGCAGGGCGTGACCCTGGTGGTTCAACACCTGGCAGGTTCTCTGAACGCCAGGGCGGACGAACTCAGCCGTCGGTGCATGATGGATCACGAATGGCGTCTGAACTCGGACGTGGCGCAAGGCCTCTTTCAGCGATGGGGAGAGCCTTGGTTAGATCTATTCGCCACCGAAGAGAACTTCCAAGGCGGCACTCGCTCGGCGACGCTTTTCGTCGCGTGTGGAGTTGCGGTCTGTTGTACACCTTTCCGCCTATACCACTTCTGCCCAGAGTGCTGAAGAAGATCAAGCGCGACCGGGCACAAGTCATCCTTGTGGTTCCGGACTGGGCATGAAGGTACTGGTATCCAGAGCTACTCAGTATGTCAGTCGATACCCCGGTTCGTCTGCCTCTTCAGGAGGACCTTCTGTCGCAGCAGCAGGTGACGGTCCTCCACCCGAACCTGTCCAGTCCAGTCTCCACCTCCATGCTTGGAGATTGAGCGGCGACAGTTGAGGCCATTTGACTTGCCTCCTGAAGTCTGTAATGTCATTCTGGCAGCCAGGCGTCCCTCCACTAAGTCTGTATACGCCTGCAGGTGGAACAGATTTGTGGCATGGTGCACAGCAAAGGCTGTGGATCCTCTTGCTGCCCCTCTTTCTTAGGTTCTTCTCTTCCTTCTTTCTCTTGCCCAGCAGGGCTCTGCTCTGGGCACTATCAAGGGCTCCTTTCTGCCCTTTCAGCCTTTCTAAGGCTGCCTGATCAACCTTCTTTGTTCAAGTCCCCTATTGTAAATCGATTTCTGAAGGGCATCACACACACATTCCCTCCTGTTCCGTTTGTGATGCCTCAGTGGGACTTGAACCTTACGTTTCTGATGTGCGCTCCCTTTGAGCCACTTCACAATTGTCCTCTCCGTCTTCTTACCTTGAAGACTGCCTTCCTGGTTGCCATCACCTCTGCCAGGAGAGTGAGTGAGCTCCAGGCTCTTTCTTGTACTCCTCCTTTCCTTTCTGTCCATCCGGACAAGGTTGTGTTACGTACCAAGCCATCTTTCCTGCCCAAGGTTGTCACAGCCTTCCACATTGGGCAGTCCATCACCTTGCCAACCTTCTTTCCGCCTCCGCACCCCTCTAAAGAGGAAGAGCGGCTCCACCGCCTGGACCCAAAACGTGCGCTCTTACTATCTAGATCGCACACGCCAGTTCCGGGTGGATGACCAACTCTTTGTTGGTTACGTGGGCGCTAAGAAGGGGAAAGCGGTACACAAGAGGACCATTTCCCGGTGGATCATCTTGTGTATCCAGGCATGTTACTCCTTGGCTAAAAAGGAGCCCCCTGTTGGATTGCGGGCTCATTCCACCCAAGCCACGGCGACTACAACTGCCCTGGGCCGGGGAGTGCCCTTACAAGACATCTGTCAGGCAGCTACGTGGGCATCACTGCACACGTTTGCAAGACACTACTGCCTGGACAGCCAAGTCCGGAGGGATGGCTTCTTTGGCCGTTCTGTCCTCCAGGACTTTCTGGTGTGACTATTGGTTCGCAGACCCACCACCGGGGTTGGGATTGCTGGGGTATCTATTCTAAGGTAAGGAATCTATCACTAACGTGTCTCTTTCAGATGCACAAGTTACTACTTGTGTAACGCTATATCTGTAAGAGACATTAGTTAGTGATAGATTCCTTACCGACCCACCCATCCACCCGTTCTGCGAACCGATATCTAGGGTTAGGGTTGCCCCCTTTCAGGGCCCTAGTTTCAATGGCACCAGTGTTGGTTTTTGACATGGCTCAGCACTCCTGGCGTGGAAAAGCTGTGTCTAAGAACTGATGTCAGCACGCGGAGGCGGCGTCTAAGTACTCCTCCGACGTCATCATGGCGCCCACGACGCCGACGACGGACGCGGAGCCGCAGACGACGCCTACCGACGCGCAAGGGTACTGCTACGCAAACATTTCCGGATCCAGTCTGACGCCTGGGGGATATTCTAAGGTAAGGAATCTATCACTAACTAATGTCTCTTACAGATATATCGTTACACAAGTAGTAACTTGTGCTTCACAATAAACCACATCTACAGCCCTCTCATATACATCAATACCTAGGGGCTACAATAAACACCAATACAGCTCTAGCTTATCCCAGCCAGGATATAAAGCATTCAAGCCTTAGTCACAAGGTTTCAAAACCAACACTCTCTCCCAGCCAGAGTGTTCATGCAACTCATAGGCATGATGGCAACCTGGATTTTTTTTATACCATATGCAAGACTGCAAATGCGTCCTTTGCAGGAATGTTTAGCACATCAGTGGAATCAGGCACAAGGACAACTGACGGACCTGGTGTTGGTAGACAGCCGCACACATCGCTCTCTGCTGTGGTGGAACACCAAAAACTTGTCTAGAGGGCGGCCGTTCCTCGAGCCTGTTCCACAACTAGTACTGACAGACGCATCCCTGACAGTATGGGGAGCACATCTGCTCCACCACACAGCTCAGGGAAGATGGACTGCTCAACAAAAGGTGCTTCACATCAATCACCTAGAGTTGCTAGCGATTTTCATGGCACTAAAGTCCTTCCAAGTACACATACAGAACAAGGCTGTCTTAATCCGGACGGACAACATGACAGCCATGTACTACATACAGAAACAAGGAGGCACACATTCCCTGCAACTGTCCCAACTTGCCAAAAACATTTGGAGATGGGCCATTCCACAAAGGTATATCTGTTGGCAGAACACCTTCCAGGAGTTCACAATCAGATAGCCGATCTGTTAAGTCGACAGACACAACAGATTCACAAATGGGAACTACAACTGCAAGTTCTTCAACCATTCTTTCACAAGTAGGGTCATCCAGACGTAGACCTGTATGCCACACACAAACGCAAAATGCCCAACCTTCGCCGCCAGGTTTCCACACCCGTTGTCCAAGGGCAATGTGATATGGATGAACTGGTCAGGCCGATTTGCGTACGCTTTTCTGCCAACACCACTAATACCACTGTTGGTAAGCAAGCTCCGACAACAGTCTCTGAAACTGATTCTGGTAGCTCCCACATGGGCACGCCAACCATGGTTCATCACACTGCTAGAACTCTCTAGTTCCACACCAAAAACTGTCTCACACCATCGATGTTAAGGCAGAACCATGGAGACATCAGGCATCCAGATCCAAATCAACTGAATCTATCAATCTGGCTCCTGAAGTCTTAGACTTTGGTTACCTTAACCTGCCACCAGACTGTATGAATATCATTAAAGAAGCCAGAAGACCTACTACTAGAGCTTGCTATGCTGCTAAATGGAAAAGATTTGCCATTTACTGCAATAATAATCACATTGATCCCTTAGATGCTTCCATCCAAAATATTATCTGTTACCTTCTACATTTACAAAGATGTAATCTAGCTTAATCATCTATACGTTTACATCTTGAAGCCATTGCTGCATATCTGCAAAACAGACAACATATGTCGTTGTTTAGAGTACCAGCAATAAAAGCTTTTATGGAAGGATTACAAATGAATATTCCTCCTAGGTTACCAACCTGTGAGAAAGTGCCATCTTTCTTGCCTTGGTATGCCCCCCACTTTTTTTCTGAACTGCTGATGTGCTTTGACTGAGTGTGCCCTGGGCTCCTGCCAACCAGGTACCCAGGGCCTGTGTTCCTTCCCTAAAACAGTGTTGAAACTAAAACCCAATTGGCATCTCTGCCCACCTGTCAGTCCCTAGTAAATGGTACCCTAGGCACCCAGGGCATGGTGACCAGAGAAGACCCCTGAGGGCTGCAGCACTTATTGTGCCACCCTCAGTGGGCCTGTACTCTGACACCCACACACTGCCTTTGCAGGCTGAGTGTCTAAGTAACAGAACTAAACAGAGAGTCGACACCCCTGTGTGCCATGCCCACAGAACCCACTGCCCTGGCATACTTCAGTCACCCCTCTAGCTCGGTGTCCTATGCCAGAGGTGTGGGCACAGGTGCATGAGCCCTGTACCCCTACAGTAACCAGGTCCATTCCTGGGCACTGCAAGTACAGTGCTGCCATTAAGAGTATATGGTGCTGGGAGTTTGTCATCACTAACTCCACAGCACCATAGTGGCTGCACTGAAGATAGAGAAGTTTAGTATCAAACTTCTCAGCACATTACACCCACACTGATGCCAGTGTGGGATTTAATGTAAAATGCACGACCAAGGGCATCTTAGAGATGCCCCCTGAAACTCGACCAACTCCCAGTGACCTGACTGAGTGGCTGCATTGGCTGCCACCACCAGACATGTTTCTGGACCCCTGGGTCGAGAGCTTGCTGCTCTCGGGGGCCTGAAACAATGCACATACTGGGACGAGGTGCCAAGCCTCCTCCCCCAGGATGGGCAGGTTTCACGAAGGAGAAGTTTCAAAGGCGAACCGCTTTTGTGAGCCTCTCCAGACCACTTGCTGTACTCGGTAACTGGTCCCCACTGGTTCTACTCCCCACTTTGGGCTGGAGACCCGGCGGGAAAGCAAAAGGAGGAAGAGAGGTGTGCCCACCTCTGCCAACTCCACCCCTAAGGTGGGGGAGGCGAGGTGAAGCACAGCCTTGAGTCCCCGCCATCTTGAGGATGGGGGGACCTAGCCAACCAGGGACAGGCTCCTGCCCCCCTCCCACTGGAGAGTGGCAGAATAGGGTGTGTACCCACCCCAGGGAAGGGACCCATATGTCCCTGACGTTTACCTACCTGTAACGCCCCGAAGGTTAGTATTTGGGGGCACCCTGAACCTTCCTTCCTCAGATCCAGCAACCCCAAGAAAAGGAGAAGGATGAAAACCCCTGCAGAGCTAACAAGAGGACGACCCCCACTGACTTGGACCCAGCCCTACAGGCCTGTCTCCCCACGAACCTGCTCCTGCAAAACCCCAGCGTGTCCGGCGGCCAGCAATCTCAAAAACCCCGGAGGACCTGCCTGCATTCACTTTCCAAGCTGTTTCTTCCGCGAACACCAGACGTGTTTAAACTGCAGCTTCTGGTGCCAGCCAGAGACCGCAAATCCAGCCCACTCTGCAGCTGCTGAGCCCAGGTGTCTAGCCCCCCCCCCCCCCCCCCCACCCGGCGATCCTGACCCGAGATCCGGCGACTCCAGACGACGCCTGCAGCCTCAATCCAGTGGACCCACAACCCCGTGGCCTGCTTGCCAGCAGCCACCAACCGGAGCCCCCCTATCCTCCATAGGATAACATTGGGCCTCAACACTCTGCACCCGGCCGCCCGAGTGCCGCTGAGGGTGCAACAACAATGCATCACTGACCCTGGGAGACTCCAGAGTCTAACCCCAGGACCCTAACTCCAAAGACAGATTACCTGCCTGGAAACCGATAACCTCTTTTTCCTCAAAGAATAACATTGACACTTTTTCTCCCAAAAAGTTTCTAAGTGTCGACTTTTGAAAACTACAAATATTCCTTAAAAATCGGCCGAATAACAAAAAGCATTTTCTCAACATTTTTCAGGAAATGTCCCAGTGCTAATTCTAGGATCCATCACTTAGTAAGAAAAAGTATTGATAACCTAACTTACCTACTGAGTGAATTTCCTCCCTTAGGATAATATTGGTGATTCTATGTGAAAAAGTGTCAACTTTTGAAATGCAATAATATTCTTTAAAAATCGTACCTTTAACCAAAACGCATTTACTCACCTGTTTTCAGGAAATGCCCCAGGGCTGAATCTAGGATCCAGTCCTGTGTTAGCAAAAGTAGTCTGAACAGTAACTAACTGCATTTTACGTAAAACTCCCATTCATTCAGATGTACTATACCTGCAATGCGTTGCAAACTGCTTACTTAAACCTGTAACCTAAACCAGTACAAGTTACACTGCAATTTTGAGCTGTTCATACAAGTAATTTACAACTGAAAAGTGTTTTTATGCTTACCTGTACCAGGCTTGCTTGGTTCTAGAAATAAAACAAAAGTATATTTCTTTATACAAATCAATTGGCCTAGAGTTCAGTTCTTGAGTGTGTGAGTCCATTTGCCGACTGAGTGTGTATATCAAATGCTTTACACTGTCCTCTGATACTGCCTTACTGCTCAACCAAGGTTCCACTTTAGAGAGTAAGGTTCTATCTAACTTTAGCATCTGCCAAACCTCTGGAGACCCCCTTCAAGGCTGCTGGGAGTGACGCCCTTCCCGGGAAAGTTTATAAAATTCTACAGGACTAATTGGTTTCAAGGCTATGTGAACTTTTTAACTATGTCTCTAGGGCTGAAGGCAGAGTCCCTAAATCGTGGAAGGACTCTACGATTGTCCTCATTCTAAAGCCAGGGAAAGATCCCTTTAAAGCCGACTCATATATGTCAGTCTCCCTGCTCAACGCGGATTATAAAATCTTTTTGAGCGTTTTGACAGGGAGATTGGTCAAGTTAGTTCCACAGTTGGTTAATACGGACGAAAAGAGATTCATCCCGGGGAGGTTCATTCAGGAACAGACCCTGCAACTGATTGGCAGTATCGACCTCGCTGTGACGCGGTCAATGCCTTTCGCGGTGGCAGCATTTGACGCAGCGAAGGCATTCGACCGTGTCTGTTGAGTCTTCCTGTGGGAGGTATTAAAAATAATGGCTTTAGGTCCAGTTTTTATACGGAGATTGATTAATTGCTATCAGGGGGCCTCAGCTGTGATTTTACTTAACGGTATGTTGACCTCAAGTTTCAGTATTACAAGGGGAACGAGGCAGGGTTGTCTCATCTCGCCCTTACTCTTTGATTTATACATAGAACCTCTTGCCCAAGCAATTAGATTGGATGAATTAATTGTTCCATTCAGTGTCCATCTTTATAGTAGCAAGCTATCCCCTATGCCGATGACTTGCTGTTGTATACCGACAATCCTGCTGAGGTTCTCCCTAGAGTGAAAGTCCTCCTCGAGGAATTCGGCTCGTATTCAGGGTATCCTGCAAACTCCTCCAAGACAGATGTAATGATTTGGAACGTTGACAATTGGCCGGGTAAAACAAGCAGGGAATTCAGATACTTAGGAATAACAATAGTAAATAACATCCCTAAGATTAATTTAAAGAAGGTGTCTAAGGAGATCGATCGCCTGTTTTTAAGATAGGCAAATTTGCCTCTTACAATATATGGTAGGGTAAATTTGGTAAAAATGGTCATCCTGCCTAAATTGACCTACCTTTTTAGCACCATTCCCCTCGAGTTTCCACATAGTGATATAAGCAAAATACAAAGTAAAATAGGAAGTTTTATTTGGTCTAATAAAACGCCCCGGCTCTCCTGGAAGAAATTAAGGCGCACGCTTCGGAAAGGGGGCCTTGCACTTCCTGATATACTTTGGTATTCTTTTGCTTTTCAGTTTAAAAATATTCGGGCATTGCTTTGTACTGCGGGGGGTTCTAATTGGGGGGAATATTTTAAATGAAATGGTTGCATGTGAGGGAGGTGGAGAGGGCTTCTTATATAAGTGTGGCGCGTCCAGATTTTTCAAAAAGGTCCGCCTGAAAGTTTTAAAAGCAGCCCTGAATTTGTGGTACAGGATCAGGAGAATATGGGGATAGGCTACTACTCTGATTTCGCCCCCATTTGGGAGTAACCGGGGCTACCTGTTTGCTTAGAGGATAGCCTAGCGTTACCCATCAAGAAAGACGGTATTCGGGTTTGGTCTGATCTTGTTTCCACAGATGGAATTCACCCCTGGGAGGTATTAAGGTTAAAAATAGGAGACTCTTTCTCTAGATTTAAATATCTACAACTGGCCTCTTGGTGCACTGCAGAGAAAGCCTTTATTGGTGGAAATTGGGAAATCGAGCTTCAATGCCAGAACATACCCCCTATAAAAAAGGAAGTAGGGACTTGGTACAAGAAGCTGCAGGAACCAGAGGATACAGTTCTCCCCTCACAACATGTAGTCTGGAATATGTCAGCTTTGGAGACCATGGCGATAGAATTGTTTGAACCCTCTCTCCAGATGTTATATAAGGTGGTCAAACCGCTTCGCTAAAAAATAACCATTTCTATGTAATCAATAGGTTATATTATACCCCCAAGAAAATAGCATCAACGGGTGCAGGTCAGACAAAGGCTTTTGCGCACTCAGCATATTGTGTACGAAGTAGGCGATAAGGCAGGGAGGCTTCTAGCGTGGCTTGACAAGAAAGACAAGGCTCGGAAGACAATAGCACAGCTCCGTTCCGCTGATGGTGTGATGCATACTTCCCCCTCGAACATAGTAAACACTTTGGCTGACTACTTTGAGATGGTTTACACATCCTCTACTGATATGTCTTCAGAGGAGGCACAGACCTACATTAAAGATATTAAGATGCCTTCCATCTCCGGGGAAGACGCTGTTCTTCTGGAGTCTGACTTTACAGTGGATGAGGTCATAAGCGCTATCCACTCACTGCAGTCTGGTAAGGCTGCAGGGCCAAATGGTATCCCGATAGAACTATACAAGCACGTCTCGTATCATGTAGCTCCACATCTATTGCAAATGTTTACCGATAGCTTGGCCGCGGGGAACTACCTAGGGACCAACGGACTGCAACGATTATAGCCATACCGAAACCCGGTAAGCCTCCAGACGATTGTACGTCATATCGCCCTATTTCGCTATTGAATGCGGAAGCCAAAATACTAGCCAAAATGATCGCTGCACGCCTAACCCCACATCTGGAGACTCTGGTGCATCCGGATCAATCCGGGTTCATGCCAAACAGGAGCACCGCTTTAAATCTACGTAGAGTTCATGCGGCTATGGCGCAGATCCCAGTCCTGTCAGAACCGGCTGTGATATTGTCCTTAGACGCGCGTTTGGCCTTTGATATGGTCGAGTGGCCGTATCTCTTCGCGGTGCTGCGACATCTTGGCTTTAGGCCGAAGTTTTGCGCGTGGATCAAACTTTTATATACAAATCCACTGGCACATGTTGTGGACAATGGTCACATTTCCGGGGATTTCCGGCTGGGTCGTGGTACGCGTCAGGGATGTCCCCTGTCGCCTCTATTTGCATTAATTCTGGAACCGTTGGCAGCATGGATACGATGGGACCCCATGATAAAGGGTCTTAACTGGACTGCATCATGGGCGGACCGCATATCGTTGTACGCTGACGATATTCTTCTCTACTTGACTCGTCCCAGGCCTTCTCTCATGGTCCTCCTTGACATCTGTAGGATTTTTGGGAGGGCTTCTGGATATACCATCAACTGGGCCTAGTCTGTATTGTTTGTCCTCAAAGGGCCCCCGCCAACCCTCCCGAACGACTGCCCGTTGAGGGTTACTGATGGACCTTTCAAATATTTGGGAGTGTGGGTGACACCGAATCGGGAGCTTTTCTATAGCCATAATTTGCTGCCTCTACTGGAGCGACTCCGCACTGATGTGAGGCATTGGCACACCTTACCGCTGACCCTGCTCAGAAAAGCCGCTTTATTTAAAATGATGATGCTGCCGCGGTTTCTGTACATCCTAGAGAACACCCCATTCCAGGTGCCACCGAAATACTTTCAGTCCATAAATGCATTGGTTGCGGGCCTGCTCTGGGGGGGACAAACCTCCACGTATTTCCCGACTAAAGTTGGTAAGGGACTGGTACGAAGGAGGCATCGTACTTCCTGATGTTCAGTTATATTATTGGGCTTCACAACTCAAGATTGTGAATCACTGGCTGCATGCCCCGCAGACAGAGCCTGCATTCAAGGCGGACAGATATGACCTGGGGGTTGGAGGAGTGATGACCGCGCTCTACGATCCCCGGAGTGTAGCAGCCCTGGTGGGCCCTACGGCCCATACGGTGCAGCTCTGGCACAAGCCGTCAGCGCGTCTAAAGTGTCAGAACATGATCACGCAGATGACACCACTTTGGGCGTCACGCCGCCTGGGCCGTCTTTGTAATAGTAAGGGATTTGAGGCCTGGGATCGCATAGGTATCTCGACGATTGGACACATATATAGATGAGGCAAGGTCCTTACTTTTGACCAACTAGTGGCACAGTTCGCCCTGGTGGAGACAGAACGTTTCTGCTATCTGCAAATCACTCATGCCCTGCGGTCAATACTCCCGGCAGAGGGAAAACTACCTGAATCCACTCCCCTGGAGGATAGACTGCTTACGGAACACATGCTTCATAAGGCCACCTCACTGGTTTATCGTAAGCTAATTAATAATATGCCTGACCAGATGGATAGACTTAAAACCGCCTGGGAGACGGACCTGGGTGAGCTTGACGAATCAGATTGGCAGACCGCGCTATCCTCTCCTCGGGAGGTTGCTGTGTCATCACGACTCAGACTAATACAATTAAAAGTCCTACACAGAATCACTACACTAGGGTCACGCTACATAAGATAGGCAGAGCCACACACCAATATTGCCTTAGAGGATGCGGCGAAGAGGGAACGTTTTACCATACTGTTTGGGAATGCCCTGTGATTGCTAGCTGTTGGACCAAAGTACTGCATACTATTTCCCAGGTGATTCATGTCTCGCTGCTCCCTGAGCCGAGACGGTGTCTATTGAACATTTGGGAGCCGAATGACCTCAGTGTCCCCTTGCAAGCGTGGGCAACGTTAGGTATTATGTACGCTAAACGGAATGTGGCCAAGGCCTGCGGATCCGCTGTGTCACCAGCGCTCAGAGACTGGAGCAAGGATTTGGACTCCTCAATGATTGCGGAAAAGATGGTGTATTTACATAGGAAATGTCCACGAAAGTGGGGGGCAATTTGGGAAAACTGGAACGAGTATAGAGGAAATATTTGTGAACCACCCCAGTTGGAAAGGGATGTATGACATTACAACGCATGCTTTTACCACGCATGCTTTTACATCGCAGTTTTTACAACGCATACCATTACAACGCATAGCGCTTTGGGGTGCTGGATAGTGAATAGTTTAATTTACTATTCCAACTCCAGTTCCCGTGGATAGTAGGGAAGGTGTTGGATAGTAAATTAAATCTATTCCCTATCCTAGAGCGCCCCCCAGCGCAAGGCGTTGTAATGGTTTGCGTTGTAAAAGCACTGCGTGGTAAAAGTTGCGTTGTAAAGGATGTTTCCCGTTGGAAAGTGATACTGATTCGGAGGATTAAAGAAGAAAGATGAGGGTGATCGGGATTGTGGGGTTGCTGCTGATGAGAAGTGCTGATCGTGGTGTTTGTTTTCTCTTGTGAGCTCATATGTCCACCATGTGTCATCATGTTGCCTAAGAACGATTGCTGAATATAATGTAACCCTTGTACCTGTCCATTGTTTACTTTTATTATCAATAAAAAGTAAAAAAAAACAAAAATAGCAAAATTCGCCCCCTCTTTTCTTCGAAATACCCCCGATGCGATTCCACCCTGGCTGATGACCTACATATATTCCTTGAATGTGGTGTCTTGAAAGAGTTCTGGCAGAATGTGGAATGTGCTCTTCGTGCTATTTTTAAGGTCATTTTTAATCATCTGAATCTTTCTGTGGTAATATTTGGTGTTGATGATAACTTAATGACTCTATTGTCAGCATCGCAAAAAGGTTTGCTAATGTATTTGATGCTTATTGCCCGGAGGGAGATCTGTAGGTTATGGAAGGATCCATTGCCTCCGCTTTGAGAATTGGCTGAGGGACGCTCTGGGTATGGCCCGCATGAACTTAGGAGATCCGAATGACGATGGGTGTAACATCTGGTCACAGCTCCTAGCATGGGGTAAAGAAATTAGATTGATCTAATGCCCCGAAGTCCAATGATTACACCAAGCTTCATCCGAAGAAGCGGGCCTGGTTAGGCCTACAGCCAATGCAATAGCGGAAACCCTGGGGTGTGCTCAAGATCGAAGGATGGATTCTTGCTTACATTTGTAGACGCTATATGGTGAGATGAGGACTAAAAAAAACACACAAAAAAAACCTCTGGAGACCCTTGAACTCTATACACACTGTACCTCCCTTTGGTGCAGTATATATAGAGCCAGTTTCTTACATCCTTTACAAAAGGTTTTTTCAGAGGCGATTATAGGTGGAATAGTCCCAGGTGCAGAGGTAAAAACACCACACCTCGCACTTTCCCTTCCTCAAGCAAACAATGACTTCCCAGCACTTCCCGTCGACTATGCCACATCTGTCGGCTGAAGACTTCAAAACGTTCTCCCCATTTGGAAATCAATAACGACCGACAAATGGGTGCTTGGAATTATCCAACATGGCTATTGCCTGGAGCTTACCAACAATCCTCCAAACATACCTCCTCGATCACACAAAATGTCTTCAGAGCACCAGCACTTGCTTCAACAAGAAGTGCACTCTTTATTACTCAAAGGGGCTATAGAACCAGTTACACTTCTATACCACGGGTCATGGGTTTATTCCCTTTACTTTCTGATTCCCAAAAAGGACGACTCTGAGACCTATTCTAGATCTCAGAGAGTTAAACAAGAACATATTGCCAGAGCATTTTCACATGGTCCCTCTTGAACAAGTACTTCTCCTGTTGCAACTGGGCGACTATGTCTACACTAGATATAAAGGACGCCTACTTTCATATTCCAAATAATCCTGCTAATCGCGAATACCTGAGAATTGTGATAGCAGGCAAACAGTACCAGTTTAAGGTACTTCCATTTGGCGTCACCACAGCCCCCAGAGTGTTCACCAAATGTCTCGCTGTAGTAGCCGCGCATCTCAGAAGACAATATATACATGTCTTTACTCACCTGGACAACCGGCTTATCAATCGGACAACAGTACATCTGCTTCATCAGTTGGGTTTCACAATAAATGCACAGAAATCTTACCTGTGTCCAACACAGGTGCAGTCTTACCTTGGAGCTTCCATCAATACTCTCCAAGCTCTAGCTACTCCCAATGTAGCCAGGATTCACAATATTCAGGCAACAATATTAGTTTCACCCCAATCCGTCATTACCAGCCAGAGTCTTCATGCAACTGTGGGGAATGATGGCATCCTGTATTGCAATTGTACCTCATGCAAAGCTTCACGTGTCCTCTGCAGGAATGTCTAGCACGTCAATGGAGTCAATCACAGGGTCTATTAACCGATCTTGATTTGGTAGACCACTGCACCCATCGCTGTCTGCAGTGGTTGAACCCTCAAAACGTACGAAAGGGACAGCCCTTCATAGACCCGATTCCACAGATTGTATTGAAGACGGACGCATCCTAACTCGTTGGGTTGCTCATCTTAACATCACACGGGACAAGGATTGTGTTCAGTCACAAACTCCTCGACATCAACTACCAAGAACTGCTAGCAATGTTTCTAGCACTCAATTTTTCTCACTCAAATTCTAGGCAAGACTGTCTTAGTCCACTCAGACAACATGACAGTGATGTATTACCTACAAAAACAGGAAGGGATTTGGAATTGGGCAATTCAACACAAAATATATCTCCTAGCAGAACACCTTCCAGGAGTAGACAGTCAGGTTAGAGACCAGCTCAGCAGACACAGGCTGCAAATCACAAGTGGGAGCTTCATCCCCAAGTTCTTCCTTACTCTCAGAAATGGAGATTTCCACAAATAGATCTGTTTGCCACAGTACACAGCGCAAAATGCCCAAACTTCGCATCCAGGTTCCCACACCAAGCTTCTAAAGACAATGCTCTATGGATTAATTGCAGTACTGAGAGTAAGGGGTCCCAGCAAAGAAGAAAACAATTAATAAACATACAAATTATTTTTACGACAGTAGACAGATGAGCCTGCACTGTATTTAATCACAATGTAGGGATATATTGAATATCATGTCATTGTATAAGCATTCATAAACTATGCAGTGCCCCAAGGGATAAGGGAAGTGATAAGGTGAGGATGGTGTGGATAGGAAATAGTGACTGTAAAAACAAACAAATGGCACAACGGCAATTCATGTGTCAAATAGAATATAGACCAACATTGGGTTCAAAGCATCACTTAATCAAAATCATACTTCACATAACACAACAATGTGTATCAAGACTGGGGTGAATTTGACGGAAAAAGGACGATTGTCGACGTTTCGACCCTCTAAATATCGCAGAATTTAGTTGAACCCTTGCTTCGGGGTCTTCATCGGGACAGGGCAGGGGCAGGCAACCTATTTAATATATATCACAATAATTATTTAGAATTCGAATAATGCACAACATGCGCTACTCTTAAGCACACAGACAAAGCATACCAAATTAATTGTTGCTCGTCCTAAGACAGAAGGTGGACAGGGTGTGATGCATCTGTTGATATTAACTTCAAATCCTAGGGGTAAGAGTTGAAAAATGAAAATAGAGACTGAGAATGCCATCATTTGAATAATAGAATGTAGTAGGACTACGAGAGCACTTACATGCGTAGTAACGCTGAGAAGGCCCTCAAGTCTGTGAATAAAAATGACAAACAAACTATTCGACCTGGCAATAGTCTCGTATGGGTTACAGAATGCGAACAGTTAGTTTCTGCTTGTTAAAGAAACATAGACTCACAGTAAGGTCGGGCGTTAACGGTGAGGGCAAGGAACCAGTTCTGGCCAGAATTTCTGTTAAGAAAATGAATAAATCAATAACTGGAGAATGCGAAAGAATTGCCACATTTCGTACACTGCGGCGTTGGAGACAAAAGCTTACCGGGACGTAGATCGATGGCTTAACACCCGTTAATAATTGTCATCAAAAAAGACCGCAATAATGCAGCGTCTGGGAAAACAAAAGGGGGGACACCACCATTTGTAAAAACCGACCGTGGACATAGAATAAGTCATGTCGGCAGAGAAGACATTTCGAAGCTTACCGGAGACAGAATTGATCTGTGTATGATATCGGCTCGCGTCCAGCAATGGCGAACTGAGCAAATTGTTGGACTAGTTACTGGGGCAACCGGGTCACATGACCACGTTGCTGCATGTAGAGATGGAAAAAAGACTTCCGATAAGATCGGGTTGCTGACTAATCTATGTAACCATAGTAATATTACCGGCACCTCTGTACGAACCTTGTGGGGGAACTTGATAGGAACACCTCAATGGTCTAGTAAGGTGGTTTACAATTAGGTTAGACCCGAAAAAGTGAGGGAGGACAAGTTATAGAGACTTCGGCTATTATTATAATTGATTAAAACTGTTGTAAAATCACAGTGGTGTACCTGTCACAAGACGGTAAAAATACCACAGTTACGGGGGCGTGGCTACGCAAGCGGAGATGGCGGTCGCAGCTTACTAGAGCTCCCGCCTGCCCGCCATTAATCCGACAGTTTATCCTGGTCCCTGACCCCAAATACCCACACCAAAGCAGGGCGATTGTGGCCAGGAGTGCCGCGGACCCTCCGGTACACTCAGCGGTGGTCCTGCGTTCCGGAACCAGCCTAGGCAGCGAGGCGAGTGGTGCGGCCTAGGGGGCTGTGGAGCAGCCGGGGCCTCAATTTTGGAGCTCCCCGGCCGGGGAGCCGTGCAGTGCGCCGCTTGGCCTGGTGGCGGCCGCGACGATTGGCAATCCGGGGCATCGAGGGCGCAGAAGACTTGCGCGGATCTCCTCGCCCAGCTGCTTCGTGAGGAGACCCGGGGGCAGCAGAGGATAGGAGGCGGCCGAGACGGCCTGGTGACCTGGGCGCAGCCGGGACCTGGATTTTCGCGGCCCCGCGTCCACCTGGGGCCTGCGGACTTGGAGGGGATCGGACGCCCTGGTGATCCTGCCCGGCGGTGAATGGCCCGGGACACAGATGACCGGCGGGGCGGCTGGCAACAACAGTGAGTAGTGGCCCTCCCCATGCCCCCCCCCGGACCGGAGGAGACACAGGCGCTGTGGCGCGAGACACTCTTGGCCTATCTACCCTTCAAGGGGGGGGTTGCTGGTCGTGTGAGACCCTGCTCATTTGCGGTCATTGAGGCCTGTCCCGCTCTGGACTAGACATTGGGCCATACCAGAACGGCCCCTCCAGGACCCACCGGGGGGCCAGCGTCTGGACATTGCTTCCCCCCCCCCCCCCCTCCCACTATATTGGATAGGCTCCAACGGGGGCGGTCAGACTCCCACCCATTCGGCTACATCTTGGGGGCCCTCATAATCTCGGCAGTCATGACCAGAGGAGGCGGTGGCTCCACCAAGCAAGTGACCATCGATAAATTTACGGGGCCCGGGGGGGGCCCTGGACCGTCGGGGGGCGCTCCGCCTGGAGGGGGGCCGGACAATGCAGCCCTCATGGCGGCCATCACCCAGTCGAGAGACATGCTGGACGCCAAGATAGGGGCAGTTGGCGCGGATGTGACCCTGTTGCGCCAGGACCTGAGAAATGCCGTGGCGCGTATCACCGAGACCGAATCCAGGGTATCGGTGGTGGAAGAAGATGTGACTACCCTTAAAAAGAAAATGGCGGCGATGGAATCTGCGCAACGGACCACTGCGCTCCGTGTGGAAGATGCCGAAGGGCGGGCACGCCGCAATAACCTCCGCTTTATTGGCTTTCCGGAGCGCTGTGGCAAGGGCAACATGGAACAATTCCTCGCACAATGGCTGGAGTCCTGGATGCCCCCGGGGACGCTATCTGCCTGCTTCATTATTGAAAGAGCGCACCGAGCCTTGACGCAAAGACCACCTGAGGGCGAGCGGCCTAGGGCGGTGATCGCTAGACTGCTGAATTATCACGACAGGGACGCCATACTGAGGGAAGCTAGAGCCAAGGAAGCCCTCCTGTACGAAAACAGTAAGATCATGATTTTTCCTGATTACACTAAACTTGTGCAACAACAGCGTCATTCCTTCCTAGCTGCCAAGGCAAAGTTGAGAGGCCTTAAGCTCCAATACTCCCTGCTGTACCCGGCGCGCCTGAGGGTGATCTTCCAATCACAGACACTGTTCTTCGATACGCCGGAGGACCTGTTCAAATGGACGGATGAAACGGTGCGGATCAGACCTAATTCTCAACCAGGACTCAATCCAAGCTCTCCTGAGGGATCACCACGGGCGCAGCGACACCGGACGATGAAGAATGGTCGGAACAAACGCTCCAACTCGCGAAGGCGTGCGGCCTCGGTAGATGGCACTCAGAACAGTGGTAGAACCGAAGATTCGGAACACTCTGGCACGGATCATTGAGATCTCCGGGGCCTTGGCTCCCCTATTCTACTATTGATGCTGTGAATTCTGGTGGGACTCATCGGGCTGCCTGAGCCCTATTGCTTGCCTGGCTGTGCTGCTGCCCTGGGGCAGTACTGCTTCTGTCTCCTGAACGTGGATGGAGTTGTGGGGTGGGGGTTCGGGGACTATGTGATAGGGGCTACCACTCTCCAATTAGAGAGAGTGACACTGAGGGAGGGGGGGTGACTTTACGGTTCCTTGTTCGGGGATGTTGGGATCCATTGGTATGGGTGGGCCCGGGCCCTCTGTTCTGGTCTCGAGACCGCCCATGCCGCGACAGGTACTTCATGGTTCATTGAGGTATGGGGTGGGGGGAGGCGGGTTGCGGGTGGTCAGGGTTGTGGCCGCTGAGTTGGGGCTGGGGACCGTTTGGGGCTGTGGGACTGAGGGGTCTGTTGTTGTTGGGAGGGTCGGGGACGGGAGGGGTGGGGGAATGCACGTGCTGTATTTTGAAGACATGGAAAGAGTACATGGGGAGTGGCGATGGCACCGGGGGCCGTCATGTTGGACTTCAATTGACTATGGTTGACTCGCCTCGCGGACTCCCCCGGGAGTCCCTTCGGATAATCACATGGAATGTCAGGGGGATGCTGGATGTAATTAAAAGGGGAGCGGTCCTGCGGTGGGGAAAAAGGGAGGCTGCTGATGTACTCCTGCTCCAAGAAACTCACATGATGGGCTCTAAGGTTCTTAGCCTACAGAGATTTGGATATCATCCGGTCTTTCATGCCGGTTTTGTCAGGGGTGTTGCTATACTGGTGCATCGTAGAGTTGCATACGTTCACGAGAAGCAGTGGGCGGACCCACAAGGCCGTTTTATATTCATCAAGGGCATGGTGGGCGGGGAGCCAGTAGTGTTGGGTAGTGTGTATGCCCCCCCCCCTCTGCAGTGGGCCCTATCCGAGAGGCTGTTTGCGGTGTGGGATGATATTCCGGAGTCCTTGGCGGTGATTGGCGGCGATTGGAATGAGGTAATGGATGTGCATGTAGACCGTCAGAGGCGGCAGGGAATGCTTGCTGGTCCTTCTGCGAGTTCCCCAACCCGGTTGCAGGCTATGGCTGAGGGATTGGGATGGATGGATGTGTGGCGGCATTTGCATCCGACAGCGCGAGAATACACATATGTCTCTGCAGTGCATGGCTCGTTCTCGAGGCTGGATTATGTGTTTATGCCTGCCGTCTGTCTGAGTAGAGTGCGCAGCGCGGCGATGCTTCCAAGGGGCCTCTCGGACCACTCCCCTGTCTCAGTCACAATAGACCTTCTGACGAAGAAACAACCTTTCCGGTGGAGGATGTCCTCGTGGCATCTCCAACAGCACTCTTATGTCCAACACCTGCGGGAAGCTGTTGCACACTATTGGCGTGAGAACCTAGTAGAGGATATGGATGTAGTGGTAGTCTGGGAAGCCATGAAACCTACTATAAGGGGGGTGGATATTGCTTGGTGCGCTGAAGCCCGCCGTGCTCGTCGGGAGTCGACCACTACGGCTGCCAAACTTGTAGAGGAGCTAGAGCAGCGGAGTCGGGGTGGAGGGGACGAGGTAGCGGTGCGGCTGCTTCTCCAGGCGCAGCAGTCCTATGCCACTCTCCTAATGGACGAGGCTAAACAGGCGTGGCTCGCCACGCGGAGCAGGATATACCAGTGGGGAGACAAGTCCAGTACCATGCTCCATAGGTTGTGTCAGCAGCGTCTCCAGCCGATCGAGCTGCCGGGCCTCACTGGTGAGGACGGGGTGACGATGACGGAACCGGCTGACCTTGCAGCGAGCTTCGCCGATTATTTTAGGTCACAATATGCCCCACAAGATAGTCTCAGCTTTGAAGACGTAGCTAAATTTATCGACGACTTGCCCCCTCGGGCGGTTTCCGACGAGGCTAGACGGGACCTAGATGCTCCGCTTACGGCGGAGGAACTAGGGGAGGCGCTGGGTCAACTGAATGTCGGTAAAGCTCCGGGCCCGAATGGCTACCCGTGTGAATTTTTTAAGAAGTTCCAGCTTCTCCTCGGACCCATTACCGGGCTGCTCTAGAGGCGGCACGAGAGCGGGGCGGACTGCCGCCTGACTGGTGCCACGCCGAAATTGTTGTTTTTCAAAAACCTGGTAGACCCCCTGACCGACATGACTCGTATCGCCCCATATCGTTACTAAATATAGAAGCCAAGATTCTAGCCAAGGCGATAGCGAATCGTTTACTTCCCTATATGGTGGACTTGGTCCACCCAGACCAGGCAGGCTTTATGCCCCACCGGGCGACGCGGCACAACATTAGGCGCGCGCAGGCGGCGGTGGACGCGATGGGGGTCCTGGGAGAGGAGGCGGCTTTATTATTGGCAGACATACATAAGGCGTTCGATTCCGTCAGTTGGACGTACCTTTTCGCGCTCCTCTCCCGCCTTAATCTGGGCCCGGTGCTTCTGTCGTACATCTCACTGCTTTATACAGATGTCACGGCGTCCGTTAGAGTCGCTGGGGCCACGTCGGGGATGTTTCCCATCGGACGGGGGACCCGTCAGGGGTGCCCGTTGTCCCCGTACTTGTTTGCGCTGGTCATGGAGCCGCTAGCGTCGTGGGTTCGCATAGATGCACAGCTGCGGGGTTTTGTTTGGTCTGAAACCCTTATCGATAGAATTGCCTTATATGCGGACGACGTCCTCTTCTTTCTTACTGACTTGGACCGCTCGGGGCCCCGAGTGTTGGAGATGATGAGGATTTTCGGAGAGGTCTCTGGTCTCAGCTTGAGTGTAGGCAAGTCTACCCTCTGGGTGCTGGGAGGCAGGGCGGAGGTGGGCCTCTGGGCGTCAGGCTTACGGCAGGCAACTGATGGTCTGAAGTATTTGGGGTTGTTCCTATCTGAATCCGCCAGTGTTACGTGGGAACGTAATATTGTGCCTGTATGGGGCAAAGTTCAAAACGATTTTAAAACTTGGTCCCGGATGCCATTAACCATTTTTGGCAAATCGGCGATATTTAAGATGGTGGCTCTTCCCCGTCTATTGTATCAGTTGCAGAACTACCCTCACCCCATCCCTCCCCAGTGGTTTCGGCAAGTTAATTCCGCCCTGTGTCACTATCTGTGGGCCGGGGGCGCAGTCAGAGTTGCCCTGAAGACGTGCTTCCTCTCCACGTATTGTGGAGGTTTAGCCACCCCAGATCTGATGTCATATTATCAGGCTTCACAGTTGCTCGTACTTAATGAATGGTGGTATGGTGATAGAGGGGACCCGGCCTACGCCCTGGAGCGCTCATTGATGGGCGACCATACCTTGCACACGGTGCTCGGCTCGGCTGCGGCGAATATTGCCATGCGTCACGAGGGTGGTCTTCACGGTGTGGCGGCAGGCGTTACGTCGTATGGGTTGGCGGGGCAGGCTAACTGCTGAGACACCGTTGTGGCATAACGGTCAACTCCCCAGCCTGATGACTCTCTCTGGGTTCGACGGCTGGGATGCTGTTGGGATATCGACATTGGGACAGGTCATGTCCGGGACTACTCTTAAGTCCTTCCAGGACCTTAGTGCTGAGTTCGAAATGCCCCAGACCCAGTTCTTCCGTTACTTGCAACTCCGACATGCACTTACACCCAGTATCGCGGACCTTGACTCGCTCCCTGAGTTTAGCCCCATCGAAGCTAAGATATTCATGGGGGACCTGGGTGACAAGAAAATCTCTCGTATTTATCAAACGTTGGTGACCCACTGCTCCTCCACCCTACTGCCTTTGAAAGCCGCATGGGAGGCTGACGTAGGCCCCCTAGACGAAGACGACTGGAGGGAAGCCCTGGAGTCCCCACGTGGAACCGCGATAGCGATGAGGCTTCGCCTCATTCAATTCAAGTATCTCCATAGGGCTTATTATACACGAGAGAGGCTCTGGAAGGCTGGACTGATTGGCTCGTCGGATTGTTTGCGGTGTGGCGCGACGGTGGGTACGCTGCTGCATACAGTGTGGTCATGCCCTAGATTGATTGGATTCTGGAGGGGCGTATGGAACTGTTTGTCTGAGGTTTTGGGGTGGGACCTCCCACGCACCCATCGGTTGGGCCTACTCCATGTACTCGAGGGCGTGGGTGGGAACATCTACAAGCGCCACTTGTTGTTGCTGGGCTTAATAGTGGCTAAGCGGGACCTAGCCAGGGCGTGGAAGAGTGTCCGGGCCCCCCCCCTGTGTGCATGGAAGGCCGGCTTAGATTTTTATATGGGATTGGAACGACCTGTGTTTGAGGCGAGGGGCTGTCCCAATAAGCATTTTAAGATCTGGAAGAGATGGGCGGAGTACAGGGGGCTGCTTCTTGATCCCCCGGAGGTGCAAGAGGAAGAGTTGTAGACAATGGTGCCTGGTGCCTCCTTGCTGTGTCATGCCTTACGACCAATGTTACTGAGTGTCTACTGCACGTGCATGGGGTTAGGGTGGGATAAGGGGTGGGTGATGGGGGTGTTGGGTGTTGGGGGGACAGGGGTAGGGGAGAGGGATCCTTACTTTGACTTCTTCTTCTTTTCCTTGGTTCTCTTATGATGTGTGTACACTATGCTGCAATGTTTGGTGGCGCTCTCCTGATTGTGGAGAACCACGCCTTTTTGCTCTGCTTTACCTCAAATAAAATAAAAAGTTGTTGTGAAAAAAAAAATACCACAGTTACAAAAGAAACACACTTTTGATAAATGTAACCACGACTTGATAGCAGGCACAAATACTACAAGCAAGCGTGCTATTGTTTTTGGGAAGGTACTCTACGTGCAATGCCTGCACGCACCTACGTGTACTGTATGCGTCGATGGGGCGTGGACAAGCAGCCGTTCATAGCAGCAGGACGTGGGGCTTCTCGGCTGTGTGTGGAAACATGGAGGCGGTGAAAGGCTAGATGGATGATGCGCAGCACAATACATACATTCACACAAACAATGATGCGCGTTGTCATGACAGCAGCACACATATGAGCTCCGTGATAAGTAACACCGCACCTTACACTGCTGAACTGAAAGTAAAGCAGACACTCGCTTCTTTTGCACGCCCCTATCTAATCTTGTAATAAACTGCTGAAATGTCGATTTTGGGAAGCCAGGTTCTCCTTTTCACAGCTGCATTCATGCGTCCTTATCTGCGATTTACAGCTTGTTTTTTTCGTTTTTTTTTTATTTTTGTTTTTTTTTCGCCCAAGTCCGCATTTGCTGCACGCCATCCGTTTTCATCTGCTCGCTAATTGTAATACCATTACAGCAGACATAATTTTATTAGTAATCAAGCAGTTCATCAAACGACTCGGAAATAACTTTATTGCCAAGTTCTGCAAATGCCAAAAGGGTAATATCCATATAGGATGTAAATACAGGGATGCATGCTACAACACGTGACTGCAAAACCACCCTTTGCAAAAACATAGACTTTCTAATATGGAAAAGCCAAATCTGCACCTTTCAGAAATATCGGCCTATAAAAAAACATCTTTATTCAGCTAGATTGACTTCTGACATATCTGAGACCGCGCTGCTCTCGCTGCAGCCCTTGCATATCTGCGGCCAGGGCCTTGAATGGGGTCTCAGGCGAATGTCCTAGTGGGATATTTCTGTAAACTCGAGTCTCTGGTATTTTCCCAAATATGTTTTTGCAGTCCACCTTTTCACAAATTACCAGTGAGCGTGGAAACTTTGATGAAAGGCTCGATATATGTGCATGCTTTAAAATACATCAACACACAAACAAGAAGGACAAGAAAAACGTGCGAACACTGGCCCGGATCCACCGGTCAGTAAACTTCCCCGAGGCAGAGAAGGCATGCTGGTCTGGCGGGTAAAACACAACACTATGCACACTCTCGGGTTTGGAATGCAAATATTGTTTTATATCCTCCTGTCCTTTGACTTTTTTTTTCATGACTAAGCGTCGGGCGAACTTTGTACCAAGAAAATGATAGTTTGAGGAATTTGGATTTGGTCAAACTTCTTCACCATAGCCCCTACTAAAGCACCGCCCCTGCCCCAAAACACCGGGTGCCTCCACCCCTGATAAATAAAGGCCACGTGAGTCAGAAAAGGCCTTTCCTGAGACCATCGTCTGGATGTGTGGCTAGGACAATGGCAGGAAGCCGAGCAGTCCGGCCTGAACACAGAGCGCGCGCTCCAAGGCCGGAGCCAGGCAGAGTTCACCCCGAGGCGCCTGCTGCGAGGTCCCAGTGCGGAGAAGCCCCGCTCTGTCGGATACCCCACTCTCCAGGCCCCCTTCGAGCCTCCAAAGGACTGGCCCCCAAAGCTTGCCTGGGCCCCACGCCCCCCTCGCACTGCGCGAGCCGCAGGAAGAAACAGGACCCGCACCGGCAACCTTATTAACCCCTCATGCGCATCCCTTGACCCCTGCCGACCCTGTCCTCCACCCACTTAGAGCCCCTCCCCCACCTGCTCAAAACATAATGCGGGCCGGGTGTGGGGGTGAAAGGGCATTGTCGCCTTGGATACAGTTCGCAATCAATTGCAACAAAAGTATGAATATTTTACCACGTTATTGCCAAAGCACCCTCTCACCTAATGTTTCACTACGAAATCAAGGAAAGGGGACATGTGATGTGAGGAGTCTGAAGGGCAAATTGTAAAAAACTGGGCAAAGTGAAGCGCTGCTGGAGGCAGGGGCTTGGGGGGTCAGGAGACAGAGGCGCGGCAAGAGGAGTTTTTTTTTTTTTTAAAGTGGCCTGTCTCATCGTCCAAAGGGATACAGTCAAACATACAAGCAAACACAGATGAGCAACCTAGAAAGTCGTGTATAGAGACAGGAACATAGACCGAGCGAAACACGGGCAGTGAGACAGGCTGTACAGATAAGCGAATTCGATGATACTGGAAAATTTCATTTTTATTATCTGCAACGTTTTTAATTCTGTCACGGTCAGAAAGACGAGAGTTTATTTTCTCTTTACTCCCATAGTCAGCACCATTAATAAAGTTAACAAGGTCATTTTAAGATTCAGGGGCGTGTTTTTCGTGCTCTCCCCTTCCCATTGGCTGGAAGGTAAAATTCCAGCCAATGGGAAGAGGAGAGGGCGGGACTTAAAAAAAGACCCAGAAACGCCCCCGAATTGCGTCTGGACGGGGAACAGAGTAACGGACACCCATCTCTTCCAATGGCTAGCCTCCATTTATGGAGCTAGCCAATTGAAGAGAAGGTGGGACAAAGCCCCACACTGTAGGATCATAAGATTTCGCCTGTGCGCGAGCACTGCTACGCAGTGCTACGGCCAGGCGAAACCTAAAAAAATAATGACCTGGATGAGCTACTTACAAAAAGGATCTGGAAAACCTGACAACTCTAACTTTAAAGTGAGCCCCTTGGCAGGACCACTAATTATTTGTGGGTGAGGCAGGTATCTGTGCCCTCCCCCAATGTATGCAGACTGTGCGTGAATGAACATATTTAGAGTACCTTGGATAGTTTTGCAGCCAATTTTTTCCACCTTTGTGTGCATGCACAATGCGAAAAGTGGTAAGTTAATGTTGCAGACTTAACCCAATGGGACAGTTCCGAATGAGTGTATTTTTAGAACCTTTTTTAAAAAATTGTGTTTATTACATTTTTGACATAAAACAAAACAGAGGCACAATGTGCCAACATTTAGCCAGTCATATCATAGATAAATCACAAAGTGCAACGTACATCACAGCATTTCGTATCCAGCACAAGTTGCAATGCTATATAAGAAACTTTACACATTAACGTTCGGGATGTATTCCAAAGGACAGGAATGATATGTAACTGCAGAGGTGTAATAATCTAGGCCAACGTGTCCAGCTCCTTTACACATCATTACATCCACATTAGCACACCATTATATATCTCCTGTTAAAAACATATATCAAAGAAAGGATGTGGAGGGCATTTGTTCTCAGAAAAGTTTTAACTGGGCGTGGCCATATGTCACATCTAGTAGCCAAGCCTTATAGTCTGGCACTCGCTTCCTACCCCAACGAATTGCAACTTGTCTGCGAGCATACAGTAACAGTAAAGCATGTAACTTAAGCCTGTTGGGCACCGTGTCACGCACGTACCCTAAAATCCCCAGTATCATACATGGGGGGTCCTCCCTACCTATAATCTGATTTACTGCACGAAATATCTCACTCCAAAACGTGTGCAGATGCGAACACTCCCACGCCATATGCCCACATCTCCAACATCTGGCGTCATCCCTCAACCGCATGCGATGCAAACTCATTGGCGTCCGGTAGTACCTATGCAAGAACTTGAATTAGATCAACCGTAGGCGGTAGTTTTGGGGGCAACTCTCAACTGATTACAGCAATAACCCTACTGCTCCTCCATCAACTGTGGACATAACTCCCCATTCCAAAGTTCCATGGACTTTGGTTTCAACACTGGATAGTTAGCCTGCATAACTGTGTACAGTCTTGTTATCAGTTTTTTGGCTGACTGTGACTTCAATACATTTTCCAGCGGTAACATGGTCTGGGGAGCATCAGGGAACTGCGCGTTCATCGCACGACATGCTGCGCGTAGTTGGTGATATAAAAATCTCTCAGCGAACGGCACCACACCTTTGTCAGTATCCATAGGAGGAGGCCTAAATATACCCTCTGGATAAAGGTCAGCGAACGTATGTAATTTTAGCGTAGCAATCAGAGTCTTAACACCCTTCTCCATACACGCCAGCAGGGGATTATTTTCCATTAACATTGATGACGCATACAATGTCGTCTTACCTGCTCGCTTTTGCAATTCACGCCACACCTAACATAGCGTTCCAGCCATATCTACATCCTCCCTTGGCCGACCGACCGTGCGATACAGTGCCGCCGCTAATGGCGTCGGAGCCACAGCATCTCTTTCAACTGCAACATGGGGTTGAAACGGGGTCTCATGCACCCAGAAATGAAGAAATTGAGCCTGCGCGCACAATGCATACAGATGCGTATCAGGAGCTCCGAGCCCTCCCTGCCACATAGGAAGTCAGGAGATTCCAGGAAACCCTGGCCTGTCCTCTCCTCCCGCCCATACCAATGACAACAGCTGCGAACGCAGCAAACCGAAAAAATGTTTAGTAAGTGGTATTGGTACATTCACAAATAAATAAAGAAATTTAGGCAATATCACCATTTTTGTCAGCGCTATTCTACCTGCCACAGACCGAGGCAGCCGAGACCAAAAAGCCACTTTCCCTTCTAGCCATGTATAGGCCCTCCCAAACTTTAATGTCCAAAAACGTCTTGGAGATTACGACTCAACCACACCCCCAGGTATTTAACTTCAGTAGCCTCCCATCGAAGGGGGAACTCAGAGCAAACTTCCCTCGTGCCATCGGTCAGTGGAAACATTACGGATTTGGACCAATTAATAGTTATACCTGTAAATCCTCCGAATCTTATAAACTCCCGCAACACCGGATCAAGGTTCACCTCCGGGTCAAGAATATAGAGGGTTACATCATCAGCATAAAGAGATATCACCAGGCTGCGTGCACTAAATCCTAGTCCTTCTAGCGGTGTGATGCTGTCGTATTCGTGCAGCTAATGGTTCCATAGCTATGGCAAATAATAACGGTGACAACAGACAGCCTTGTCTCGTACCCCTCGATATGCGGAAAGGACTCGACTCCATACCATTGACCCGTACACAAGCTTCTGGTGCTTCATACAACAGTTTTATCCGTTTAAGGAATAGGGGGCTGAAACCCATGCGCTGCAACACCAAAAACAAATATGACCACTCCAAGGAGTCAAATCCCTTAGTGGCATCAAGAAAAATCGCCGTAGTGTATAACAGACAATAGTGTGTGCAAATTATGCGACGTCGACCTCCCCGGGATAAAGCCTGATTGATCAGGGAGGGCAATCATCGGTAACATTGGTTGGAGTCTGTTTGCCAATAGTTTGGCATAGATCTTGGCATCGACATTTATCAAAGAAAGAGGCCTATAGGAGTCCAACTCAATCTCCGCTTTTTCAGGCTTCAACAGTGTAATTATCATAGCCTCTCTCATTGATTGGGGTAAAACATCCGTTTCTAGCGCCTCCTCATACACGGCCAGCAGCCTTGGAGCCAGCTCCTCAGCATATGCCTTGTAGAAAGCTGTTGTCAGGCCATCAGGGCCTGGGGCTTTATTTAACGGTAAACTCTTAATCACTTGAATTACATAGTCTTTCGTTATGGGTAAATCCATGTACAATCTGTGGTTGTCATTAAACCACGCTAAGGCAATGGAGTCTAAAAATTCTGTCATATTGCTATTCTCCGCTACAGTTGTCTTGTAGAGGATAGAGTAGAACTCCTTGAATGCCTGCAATACTCCTTCCTGACCCCTCACAATTCCGCCCTCTATATCTTTAATCACATGTACATATGCTGCCCCTGTCATTGGTCGTATCATATTCTCCAGAGTATGCCCCGGTCGATCGCCCTCCCCATATCGTCGGGCCTCTGCATATTTCCCAAGAAATGTAATCTCTAGTGGCTTCCTCATCAAATTCCAGCAGCTTAGTTTTAAGAAGTCCCGCTGTCTCACGATCCCTGCATCTACACATCTTCTTGTCTAACTCCTTAATCTCTTTTCCAGCCCCACCAGTGTCCCTCTAATAGCCTTTAACACCCCCGCCTGCCTTGCAATACACTGCCCTCGTATGACCGCCTTGAAGGTGTCCCACAAGACAGCAGCAGTCTCCACTGACCCCTCATTGTTCTCAAAATATACTTCAATATCCCTTTGAATCTCCCCTTTGAATGCGTCATCTAGCAACGTATTTTGGGGCAGGCGCCAGGTAAATGCCCGGGATGGACCACCCGGTATTGACAAACGGATGAGACAAGGTGCATGGTCTGACAGTGAGTGCGCCATATGGGTCACCTCCACCGTCCAGGTTGCAACGTCTCTCGAGATTAACCAAAAATCCAATCTGGACCAGGCTTGGTGTTTAGTGAAAAAGCATGTTCCCTCCCTCAAGTCTGGGTGTCTTTCCCTCCAGATGTCTAGAAGTCCACCATCCACCATTATATCTTGCAGGGCTATACGCTCCTGCGGGTGTAGCGCTCTAGCAGTGCCCTGGCTGTCAGCCTCATCGGAGAGTACAGCGTTAAAGTCCCCCCCCCCCCCCCCCCAATCACAGTTGGGCACCCATTCCCTGTGATTTTGGACCATACCTGTCGGAAAAAATTCAGGGAATCTGTATTGGGACCATATACCGCAGCAAATGTCACTTCCACAGAACCCAGGCTTCCATTTAGTATTCCAAAACGTCCCTCCGGGTCCATATGGGAGTATGCACACTTCCAATCCAAACCTCTTTTGATCAGAATAGCAATCCCTCTTGCATAGTTGGAGTATATTGCAGAGTATATCTCCCCCCCAACGGCTATTCTTAAGCTTTTGAGATGGCTTCACATTTAAATGCGTTTCCTGTAGGAAACAAATATCTATGGCATGTCTCACTAAATATGCATGGACCAGCCTTGCTTTCCGGCCACCATTCAATCCTCTTACATTCCAAGTGCTAATATTCAAAGTTTGTCCCGTAGGCATCATCTCAATATTACAATCTTACAATCTCGACCCATCGTCATACAACCCGTTACTAGCAGTACTACTTTGCTGTGCATATTGACTGGATTTTGTGGCTTCAACAAAGAACTAACCCAATTCCAACTCAACCCACCTCCCACACCAACCCCCCAATTAGGTTGTAGTGTAACCCGCCCATCTGCAACTTCCATAAACATCAAAACAAATCAAGGGGAGCCTTCCCAGGGGGGCGGGGGTAGACCGGCATACTCCCCTACTTTCGTAGGGTGACCCGGGGTTACTGCCAGTGCTTATCACGTAATCCAAATATACTTAACTTATAACTATCACATTCGGCAACAGGGGATAGGATAACCAACCGGATTCACATTTAGTGGATTACAGCAGTTCGAGGCATGTGGGCTGCTGAATTCATATCTATAGCATAGATCGCCGCCTAGTGTTGGGTCCGAGTGATTGCACATTGTTGTCCTGGAAGAGTCTTCGAAGTATCACAAGATAGGTGGCTCCTCCCCTGGACTACAGTGCGCATGGGCATCGACTCCATCCCCAGATTGTTTTTTTCCGCCATTGGGTTCGGATGTAATTTCGTTATCTCCAGTTCGGAATCAACATAAACTTTTTCGAGGCCCGAAGGCCTTTTTTCGAACCGTCTGTATTGTTTGCGTTCGGTGCCCAGTTCTGTTCTGACTCGGTTTCCGAGCTGGACATCCGGTGAGTCGCGTGACACTTCGGTGATCGAGGCCCTGTCGACGCAGCAAGACCTTCGACGACACATGGAACGGAGCCCGTTCAAGAAGTGTCCCATGTGTGGATCGAAGTATCCCCACATCGACGTCCACCCGGTGTGCAACAAGTGCCTGTCGCCGGACCACGATGAAGCCAGCTGTATGGCGTGTTCCATGTTTCGTTAGAAGAAGACGATTCGGCTTCGGCGCGTGGCGCGCATGGAGGCCCGGCAGTCGGCCCCGGCACCGGTGGACATCTTCGACAACAAAGAAGCAGACGAACACGAGGTTCAGATGCAGATTTCACATCCAGCGGAGGACATCGACTAAGACTATGGAGCGGATGTCGAGGGCCTAGAAGTAGAAGAAGTCGTCGACGAGGTAGGAGACGACAATGAGGCCTATGGGGCCATGGAAGATAGCTCAGAGGAAGAGCTATGCCCCGTTCAAACAATTACAAAGGCTCAGGTCGAGGGATCGCCACACGGCCTTACCCAAGACCTTATACCAGGATCCACGGCCCCGCCTCCAGGCCCGGCTACGGACACTTCGGGGGAGCCGCCATTGTCGAAACCGAAAGTGAAACCATCGGTGTCGACGACAAAGAAAGTGGTTGAGACGCAATCGAAACCGAGGACGTCTGCTCCCCTGTCGACACCCTCGTCTTCCGAGGTGTCTGGGCAACCCAAGCCGAAACAAGCTATCGACCCGGTGAAGCCGGGCAAGGGCGTCGAGCCGAAGTCCAAGAAGGGCATCGAGCTGGAGTCAAGGAAGAACGTCCAGCTGAAGTCAAAAAAGGGCGTCGAGCCGACGACTGGGGCCCCGAAACCTGTAATCCAGGCCCCCGATCCGAAACAGCCGGCGTCGACATCTGCTGCCGCGGATGGAATGCGTAGCGCCCCTAAGAAGGATGCTCCTACGCCTCGGCCGGAAAAGGCCAAGTCATCGACGCTCGAGTCTTCACATGTTAGTGGATCGAGATCGTCTGTCGGGTCGACGAAACCGTCCGCTTCCTTTACGAAGCAGGTCTCGGACTCCCTGAAACGCATCAGGGACAAGGCTTCGGCGGAAGACCCAAAGACACCTTCCACCCCGAAGCAATTGGTCCCAACGTCAAAGTCTTCCACGCCAATCCTCTTCACGTTGCCGCCGAAAGTGGCACCGAAGGCATTCGCACCACGATCGGTGCCAGAAACGCAATTGCAGGGATCTGCGGGGTCGAAGCCAACTCACCCGGCTGGGGGCTTGAAGCATCGACCACCATTGGTAGAGGAACAGTCGGAGCATTTCATCGATGCCGACACCGGGAAGCTTACGCTTTACAAAAGAAAGATCACGGCGACACAGCCTTTAGAGTCATTCACAATTCCTCTAAAGCGCAAGAAGCCTGCTTCGGATTCACAAGTCTTGGTCGAGCCAATAGTTCCTCGGACTCCACGAATTGCCACACCCTCACCCACTTATTCGGATGTGGAGGATGCTGGGGATGAGGACGAGGAATACAACTTTCCTGCCAACACGGATCCTGATGAACAACAGGACTCATGGACAGGGGCAGGGGACCAAGGGGATCAGCAAACCGCCCATGACCCTCAGGTGTACAACGTCAAGACCTCTCCCACTGAGGATTCTGCGGCATTTAATGCCTTAATTGAGAGGGCGGCTAACAACCATGGCGTTCAGCTGCATGCTGACCCTGTTGAGGTGGACTTCCTCTTTGACACTTTTTCAACAGCTGAAAAGACTGTAAAGACTCTCCCAATGCTAAAGGGGGTCCTAAAACATGCTGCGGACATTTTCAAGGAACCCACAAGGTCAAGGGTAGTCAACCCTAGAATTGAGAAAAAATACAGGCCGGCACCTGACGATCCTACCTACATCAAGGGCCAGTTGCCATTGGACTCTCTAGTCGTTTCTAATGCCCGCCAAAGGGCGAATTCGCAAACCACTGGTGAAGCTCCTCCCCCGGACAAGGAATCCAAAGTGCTGGAGGCATCAGGAAAGAGAGTAGCAGCTCAGGCAGCCAATATCTGGCGTATCTCTAACACGCAAGCACTCTTGGCTAGATACGACAGGGCACACTACGACACACTAGAGACCCTGTTGCAACATCTCCCAGACCAATATAAAGAGGCAGCAGAGATGCTTATCCAGGAAGGGAAACTCATCTCCAACGCTTTCATTAAGTGTGCACTAGACGTTGCGGACACTGCAGCCAGGGCAATTAACACCAGTGTGATGTTGAGACGTCCGGCATGGCTCAGAATCTCCGGGTTTAAGCCGGAGATACAGACTACCATCCTCAACCAGCCGGTAAATCCTGACAGATTATTTGGTCCTGAGGTGGATACCACCCTGGAAAAAATAAAGGATACCGAGACTGCTAAGTCCATGGGAGCTCTCCAGTCCCAACAGTTTAGAGGAAGCACTTTTCGTTGCTCAGGCAATAGAGGTGTTTCCAGAGGCCAGATGTCTCAGCAAACGCAATTCAATAAAGGTGGGGCGCAATCCTCTTACACCAAGCAAAATAGAGGAGGATACCGGGGCAACAGCACCAAGGGCAGAGGTCGCGGAAACAACAACTCCCGCTCCTCCGCCACCAACAAACAGTGACGCCCTGTCACTGCCCCCCGATCATACTACACCTGTCGGGGGGAGACTCCAGCAGTTCCTGCCAGTCTGGAAATCTATCACCACAGACAGGTGGGTCAGAAAGCTTATCCAGTATGGTTATTGTCTGGAGTTGACATCCACTCCACCCAACATGCCACCAAAACACCGTCCTATGTCCACAGAGCATTTGCACTTATTGCAGCAGGAGGTACTCGTCATGCTGCAAAAAGGGGCAATCGAGCTCGTGCCGGTGGAGGAAGACGGCACGGGAGTGTACTCCCTGTACTTCTTAATCCCAAAGAAGGACTGGTCCCTCAGACCCATTCTGTACCTCAGGCCCCTGAATCAGTACATTCTGTCCGAACACTTCCATATGCTCACACTGCAGCAACTTCTCCCGTTGCTCAATCAGGGAGACTTCCTCGCAACCTTGGATCTCAAGGATGCCTATTTCCACATTCCACTGCATCCATCACACAGAAAATACCTCCGGTTCACCATTCAGGGTCGGCATTATCAGTTCAAGGTCCTCCCTTTCGGGGTGACCACAGCGCCCAGGGTGTTCACGAAATGCCTGGCGACAGTGGCGGCGCATCTCAGGAGGCAGAACGTTCACATTTACCCTTATCTGGACGACTGGCTTGTCCAAGCAAAGTCTGCCCAGCAGTGCGCCGCCAACATGTCCCACACCATTCACCTTCTACACGATCTGAGATTCTCACTAAATTACCCGAAGTCGCACCTTCAGCCAGCCCATGTGCGGCAGTACCTGGGCGCGACTATAAATACTCTGGCAGCCACGGCTCAGCCGAATCCTGTAAGGATCGACAGCATTCAGTCACTGATCCAAAGGTTCAGACCGCAACACTCGCTTCCAGCAAGGGTGTTCATGCAGTTGATAGGCATGATGGCCTCCTGCATCTTCATAGTCCCGCACGCGAGGCTACATATGCGTCCGCTCCAGGAATGCTTAGCTCATCAGTGGACTCAGGCTCAAGGACAGTTGAACGACCTAGTGTTGGTGGCCGGTCGGGCATACAACTCTCTGCATTGGTGGAATCCACACAACCTTTGCAAGGGCCGACCGTTCCAAGAGCCTGTGCCGCAGATTATCCTGACGACTGACGCATCTCTCCAGGGTTGGGGAGCTCATGTACTCCACTACACAGTGCAGGGACTATGGACTACGCAGCAAAAGAAGATGCACATCAACTACCTAGAACTGATGGCAATCTTCATGGCATTGAAGTCCTTCAAAGTACATCTGTGCAACAAAGTCGTGTTGATCCGGACGGACAACATGACGGCCATGTACTACATTCAGAAGCAGGGAGGGACGCACTCTCCACAGTTCTCATCTGGCTCAGAGCATGTGGAAGTGGGCCATTCAGAGGAACATCTTCCTCATGGCGGAACACCTCCCGGGCAAGGACAATCAGATGGCGGATCTGCTCAGCAGACACAGCCATCAAATGCACGAGTGGGAGATACACCCATCAGTACTCCGCCCGTACTTCCAGCAATGGGGTCATCCGGAGATAGACCTGTTTGCCACAAGGGAAAACGCAAAATGCCAAAGCTTTGCCGCCAGGTTCCCTCACCCACAGTTGCAGGGCAATGCGATATGGATGAACTGGTCAGGCAGATTTGCGTACGCTTTTCCCCCAGCACCTCTCATACCGCTGGTGGCACGAAAGCTAAAGCAGCACTCGATGACACTCATCCTGGTTGCTCCAACGTGGGCACGCCAACCATGGTACACCACGTTTCTCGAACTATCCGTGGTACCGCATCAACGGCTGCACCTCA
Source organism: Lissotriton helveticus (assembly GCF_964261635.1). NCBI lineage: Eukaryota > Metazoa > Chordata > Amphibia > Caudata > Salamandridae > Lissotriton > Lissotriton helveticus. Next base: position 679,387,572 of record NC_136073.1, read on the forward strand.
CACCCAGGCTTTTGACGCAGAACCGTGGCGACATTCAGCATCCAGATCCGCAACAGCTCAACCTGGCGATCTGGCTCCTGAAGTCTTAGAGTTTGGCTACCTTGACTTACCTCCTGAATGCATGGATATCATACGGGAGGCAAGAAAGCCCACCACCAGAGCTTGCTATGCAGCAAAATGGAAGCGGTTTGTCATTTACTGTACTGAACACAACATCAACCCGCTAGATGCATCCACTCCCAACATCATCTGTTATTTGTTACATCTTTACAAATGCAATCTAGCATATGCTTCCATTCGGATACACTTATCCGCCATAGCGGCTCATCTCCGAAACAGGCCGCATCTCTCCGTTTTCAAAGTGCCTGCCATTAAAGCCTTCCTAGAAGGACTAAAGCGGGTCATCCCTCCCAGGACCCCGCCAGCTCCTGTATGGAACCTCAATGTGGTCCTCACTAGGTTGATGGGCCCACCTTTTGAGCCTCTACATTAATGTGAGATTCAGTTATTAACGTGGAAAGTGGCTTTTCTCATTGCCATTACGTCTCTACGACGTGTTAGTGAGCTACAGGCGCTCACTGTACAAGAGCCATTCATTCAAATTCACTCCAACAGGGTGGTGCTGCGCACTAACCCTAAATTTCTTCCTAAAGTGGTTTCGCAGTTCCATGTCAATCAGACCATTGAACTGCCTGCATTCTTTCCAAACCCAGAGACAGTAGCCGAACGAATGCTCCACACTCTTGATGTCAAACGAGCTTTGATGTACTACATCGATAGAACCAAAGACTTTAGGAAGACACAACAACTCTTTGTTGCCTTTTCAGCCCAGTACAAAGGCAACCCCATTTCCAAAGCAGGTATAGCCAAGTGGATCGTTAAGTGTATTCAAATTTGCTATCACAAGGCTAAGCGCACTTTAACGGTCCCCCCCAGAGCCCACTCCACCCGCAAGTTGGGGGCCTCCATGGCTTTCCTTGGTAATATCCCTTTGGAAGATATTTGTAAAGCAGCCACGTGGTCTACACCACACACATTTACTAAACACTACTGTGTAGATGTGCACTCCAAGCAGCTGTTCTTAAGACGCTTTTTCAAACATCTGCAGCTGGCACAGGCGGCCGCCGTTAATGGAGGGACTGCTATTTATTCTATGCTATAGATATGAATTCAGCAGCCCACATGCCTCGAACTGAATATGCTACTTACCAGTATGCATCTGTTCTTGGCATGTAGGGCTGCTGACATTCATATCGCCCGCCCTCCTCCCCGGCGCCTGTAGCGGCTGCAGAATTTACACTTACTCTTAGCATGGTCATCGCTCACACTGTTACACTCCATCTTCGCCACAATGGTTAAAAACAATCTGGGGATGGAGTCGATGCCCATGCGCACTGTAGTCCAGGGGAGGAGCCACCTATCTTGTGATACTTCGAAGACTCTTCCAGGACAACAATGTGCAATCATCCGGACCCAACACTAGGTGGCGATCTATGCTATAGATATGAATGTCAGCAGCCCTACATGCCAAGAACAGATGCATACTGGTAAGTAGCATATTCATTTCCAACCACCCATAGGGCAGCGCAATGTACCCAACTTGGCAATTATTCAATAACAGCCTTAACAAGCATATAGAGTTCAAGAATCTCTGTTACAACATGAGGTCAGTCATTATCACTTAGCCTGCCAGACGGGAAACCAGCATCAGCTCCTTTCTTCTTGGACCTCTTGCCTGCGACATGTTTGGCAAATTTAAGCGCAGATTTTGCATCTGTGAAGTAGTGCGCTTGTCCATCGTGGGACACTTTCAATTTCACCGGGTACAGCAAAGAGTATGGAATTTGCGCCTGCAATAGGAGACGATTGGCCGGCATAAACTCCCTCCTAGCCGCTTGCACCAGCGGGGTAAAGTCTGGGTAAAACGATATTGATTTTCCTTGGTGTGTAACCTGTCCCCTCTCGCGTGCCAATCGCAGTATGGTGTCTCTATCCTGATGGTTCAGTAGCTTTATCAGTATGGGACGTGGTGTACTCTCCACTGGCGGCTTCGGGCCCAATGTTCTGTGTGCTCTCTCCACAGTAAACACCGCAGAGAGATGCGGGTCAAACAACTCGTGCAGCATGTCTGACATGTAATTTTCCATTTTTGACATTGCTGTTGTCTTTGGTATTCCCGTTACACGTAGGTTGCTCCTTCGAGAGCGTGCTTCTAAGTCATCATTTTTTTCACGTATGACTCCCAACAATTTGTCCATTTGGAGGTGGAGTTCCTTTGTTTCTGTCTGAAATTCGTGAAATTCCACCTGCCTGTTTTCCAACCCATCCAGCCGTGTTTCATGCACTGACACTTGCGTTTTCACTTTGTCCAATTGCTGAGTCAACGTGTCCAATTTGGAGTCGATACTCTTCAGACTAGAACGCATTTCCAGCAGTAGAGTTTTCACATCTTCATCTCCCGCTCCAGATTGCGCCACCCTGTGCTCCCGCACTCGTCTCGTTCTGTCTAGTCGAGCGCCTGGAGTCAAACGTGATCTTTGGTTGTTTTGGACCCTGCTTGCCCATAGTTCCCCCAGATGGGGCCTCGCGCGTCAATTAGTGTTGCCAAGAGTAGTATTATATGTCACTCACTCCGTCTTCGCAGGAGCTCCCAGAGTCACCCACAGTGCATGGTCGCTTGGCGTGTTATTCCGCAGCAAGTAGGGCAGGAACGAAAGCAAGAGTACCCCCACGCATTCCGTACAGTGTCCAGTGGTAGAGCGGTTCAGCAATGGACTGCACAGGTCTTCAGATCCACCACTACCCCCACCACATATTGCAGCGCGATTAAAGCGTTGCAGCGCACATCCACTCACTTGGTACTGCGGATTTTCCCCTTAACGTGGACGCAGGAGCAAAGTGCCGGGCCATCAAATATTGGAAGAGTATGTCTCCAACGTTTAGCCTCCAGTGTCAATCCCACGGTCTCTCCCTCATATGCGTGTGTTCCGCATTCGTCTGGCACTGACTAGCAGCTGCGGGATGCACCAGGCTCGATGAGGCCCAGATCACACACAGGCCATCTCTCACTAGCGTAGCAGAGCACAAGCCCACTCCGCCTACCGGGTATCAATCCTCGCATGCCACACTCCACCGTTCACTGTCTTGTTGGGGTCTTGCCAGACACGCAGCGTCTCAGTGGCATGTCACCTCTTCGTATTCCCATGCAAGCCAGCCGGTCCCGCCGTCCGCAGCACGCCGTGTTTCTCAGTCACAGCGCCATCCGCATTCCAGCTCCAGCTGTGCACAGCAGGGGCGCCTTAAGTACTTAGGTGTGGCCTGCTCCTTCTGTCCCAACGCACTTATCATTCACCCTCAGAGGTCTGAGATCCTGTGTGTCGCCATTTTAACAGAGTTCGTGCGTATGTGAAAACTTGTCTTTTTCACCGTCTCAGCCGCGCCAGCAGTCGTCTACCTGTTTCTCACAAGTGCTCACCCCTTCCGATCTCCCCTTGCAGGCCGGTGGTACTTTTTTCACAGCCGCTGCCGGTCTGTGTGCGTGCGGCCTCCAGTACTTCTTGGCTCCCCGAGCTCGATTTTGGAGTCAGTGCTGCGGTCTCCTCACCTCCGGCCGCAGCTCCGCGTGGGCTTTCCACTCTTCACAACGGGTGGCCGCAATAAATCTACGATTCTCGCCGCCTTTCCTCCAGCTTGTGCACGGATCTCCCCCTCGCCGGCAGATACGTGTAGCACATCAGCAATGTCTCTAGAAGCAGGATAAATTAAGGATTATGCCCGTGGTCAGCGGCGCTCGCTCAGAAGGCGGCCATTTCGCTGCTCGGCTAGCCACGCCCCCCGTATTTTTAGAACCTTCGCATACAGAAGTGAACCATGTCGAGGGTAGTGATCCAAAATTGTTTTTCTAATTTCCATCTGTTTCAGAATTCCCGCTATGTTATTTTTAAACAAAACCAGGAACCACTATTTCCACACCTGCAGTAAGACACGTTCTAAGGGAGGAGTGAGATAATGATACCCCTAAGAACGGGTTAATGTAGTATAGCTAACATCAGGAAGAAAGGCCTGGATATAGAATGGTGGGAGAGCAGCAACACTGATTACAACCGGGGACGAACTTGAGCTGAGTGAGGTCGCTGTGGGCTAAAACACCTCCCAGGGGCTGAAGTTAATGTCAGACCCTCCAGGATTTCACAAGAATGAACGATTATGAGTAAAATGAAGTGTAGCAAAAATGCTGCTAAATTTCCATATTTGTGCCGCTAAATTTCCATTTTTGTGCCGCTAAATTTGCTAATACATGCCGCTATATCCTGGGGGGGGTCTGTATAAAGAGCCAGCTTCCTACAATGACCATACAAGTAATCCACTCTGTTGGTACACCTTAGAGGGCCACATACTGTATCAGGAGAAATGATGCATTGCTTAGTGTTAAAATCTCCTGCTCAAATTATTACTGGATCCCCCTCCAAATTTCAAAATGCATTGCTAAGAACAATGTTTATTGACTTTGAGATTTTATTATTATGCAGATTAAAATTACTGTGATAAAAATTAACTCCCTAGTAAAAATATTAATGACTATAATATGAAAATAAGGAGAATTACAGTTAATTTCAGTTATCCTGCCTGCTAAAGAGAGCAGATCAAAGTTAACAAACCACTATTGGGCAGATTACTGAGGGAGGGAATAGCTGTTTCAGCAAAAGAAACAAACTAATTTATATGTATAGTTTCAAACACGCTGGTCTCCTGCAGACCAAACATTTTACATATATTTTTCATAGTGTGCCAGGAGGGATAAGTGTGAGAGTGTGAGAAAGTGCCCTCTTTCTTGCATGGTATGCCCCCACTTTTTGCTGAATTGCTGATGTGCTTTGACTGAGTGTGCCCTGGGCTCATGCCAATCGGGTACCCAGGGCCTGTGTTCCTTCCTTAAAAATGCATTGAAGCCTAAAGCCAATTGGCATCTCTGGCCACATGTCAGTCCCTGGTAAATGGTACCTTAGGTACCCAGGACCCTGTTACCAGGGAAGGCCCTTAAGGGCTGCAGCACTTATTGTGTCACCCTTAGAGACCCTGGCACACACACTGCCTTTGCAGGCTGCGTGTCTTGGTGCAGAACAAAACAGTTGACATGGCACAAATCCCTGTGTTCCATGCCCACAACACACTGCCCTGGCATGCCCCAGTCACCCCTCTAGCTGGGTGCTCTATGCCAGTGTTGTGGGTACAGGTGCATGAGCCCTGTACCCCTACAATACCCAGGTCCATTCCTGGGCACTGTTAGTGCAGTACTGCCATTAAAGAGTATATGGTGCCGGGAGGTCGTCATCACGAACTCCAACGGACCATAATGGCTACACTGAAGACTGAGAACTTTAGTATCAAACTTCTCAGCTCATTAAATCCACACTGATGCCAGTGTGGGATTTAATGTAAGGTGCACGACAGAGGGCAACTTGGAGTTACCCCTGAAACTAACCCACAACCAGCGTCCTGACTGAGAGGTTGCCTAGACTGCCACCCAACAGACAATGTGCTGGACCCCTGGGTCGAGAGCCATTCGCTCTTGTAGGCCTGCAACAATGCACATCCTCGGGCGAGGTGCTAAGCCTCCTCCCCCAGGATGGGCAGGAGAAGCTTTCAAAGGCATTCACCCTTTGTGAGCTTCTCCAGGCCACTTGCTGTACTCAGCAACTGGCCCCCGCTGGTTCTGACCACCACTCTGGCAGGAAAGCTGGCGGGAAAACCAAAGTGAGGAAAGGTGGTGTGCCAGCCTCTGCCAACCCCACCCCTCAGGTGGGGGAGGCGAGGTAAAGCACAACTCCGGGCTCTCGCCATCCTGAGAATGGGGAGCCCTGCCGAATCAGGACTAGGCTCCTGCCCCCCCTCCCACTGGAGAGTCGCATGATAGGGGGGTGGGGGGGGGGTTACCCACCCCAGGTAAGGGACTCATTGGTCCCTGACCTGTACCTACCTGTAACGCCCCTGAAGTTAGTATTTAGGGGCACCCTGAACCTCTTCCTCAGATCCCGATTCTGAAACTACAAGAAAGACCAGAAGAAAGAAGACCTGCCTTGCAGCTGCTAACAAGAGGACGACACCAACTGACTTAGCCCCAGCCCTACCGGCCTGTCGACCCTCGAACCTGCTCCCGCTAAACCCGGCGTCTCCAGTGGTCCGCAACCTCAAAAACCCCGGAGGACCTGATTGCCTTGCTCAACTAAAGACTGGGACTCCCACGAGCAGTGGTTCTGCTAAAACATCTACAGCTCCTGGTGCCAGCTGGAACCGCGAATCCAGTACACTCCGCACCTGCCGAGCCCGGCCCGTGTCCGAGTGAACAAAGACCACGAGGACGTCCCCCGGGCAGCTGTGACCCCGAATCTAAATCCCAAAGGACCCACCTCGACGCTCCTGATGACGCCTGCGGCCTCAACACCAGCCCCCCCACCCCCAACCGTGACCAGCAGAGAGTAAGATTTCCCAACGCCTAAAGACCACCCTGTGGCCCACACCCCCCTGTGCACAACTCCCTAGGTGTGTCTAACCAACCTACAGCTTCCCAACTTACCCCTCGAAGTGGTGGTCGCACCTGAAGAATCTCCCTCCCTGAGCCTGCAGCCTTTGTTTGTCTCACAGCTTTCTCATTGAAATCCATTGGGCGCCCGACGGCCCAAAAGCACCCAGCTGCCCCAGTGCCAGTGGAAATGCACCAACTGTTCTGTTCAACTTCCCCACTTGCCCTGTGTAAGTGACCAGGAGCTTGGCTTCCACAGCCGCTTGGCTTGCCTGCTAGCAGCTACCAACCAAAGGCCCCCTACCCGCCATAGGCTAACATTGGGCCTACACTTGCTGCCCCTGTGCCGCTGAGGGTGTAACTATTGTACCAACCTGAACCTGGGAGACCCCGGAGTCTTACCCCAGAACCTTAACTCTGCAAGTTGAGTACTTACCTGAAAGCCTATAACTTGCATTTTCTCCAAAGGGTGACATTAACTGGTTTTCACTTGGAAATTCTTCTAAGTGTTGGATTTTGAAACTTTAAAATATTCACTAAAAATCATTCGATCATTCGATCATCGAAAACGAGATCCCAGTACTGACCAGAAAAAGTAATTACAACTGTGATTTTCCGATACCTTGATTTTCCTCCATAGGATAACATTGGCTGTTTTTTTTACCAGAAATTCTTAGAAGTGTTGATTTTTGCAACAGACAAATATTCCTTAAAAATCGCGGTATAACTAAACCGATTTTTTCAACTGTTTACAGGAGATGACCAGGGCTGAATCCAGGATCCAGCCCTGAGTAAGAAAAACGTTTGTAAAGTAAATGTTATTGTAGTTTGCTTAAAATCCCTATTGAGCTCAATGTTCTAATTGTGTTTAGTTTGTGTTGCACATTGCAAAAACAGTATCGATTTGCATTCAAAAGTCTTTTGCTCATTGACTGTATTCAACTGTAGCATCTCATTCTGAGAAAGTATTTTTTATACCAACCTGTGGTTGTAAAAACAACAATATATTTTTATATACAAAACAATTGGCCTAGAGTTCAGTTCTTATGTGAGTTAGACCATTTACTGGGTGTGTACATCAAATGCTTTACACTGTCCTCTGATACTGCCTTACTGCTCGACCAAGCTACCACTTTAAAGAGTAAGGTTATATCTAACTTTAACCTCTGCCATACCTCTGGGGACTGTTGGACTCTGTACACATGGTACCTTACTTTGGTGCCGTATATACAGAGCCACTTTCTTACAATCTGTCTGCTTGCTGGCCTGGCCATCCACATTCCAATATGTTAAATTGCTTTTTTTTGGAACCCGGGCAGTTAGAATAAGAAACTTGTTAGTGTCAGGTGAAATACAATCTGATTCAGTAGCATGTCCTGATAAACAAAGCTTCAATGGACCAGAGTTCAAAGTCCGAGAAATAGAAGAATCCTCAAAGCTCTGACTAGAAGAGCCATCGTTTGCAATCCCCTTATGGGTTGAGGAACTCTGAGTGAAAAGAAAAGGGGACGAGTCCAATACCTTCTACACCACCTGGAGTTGTAAGTTAATTCCAGCTGCTCCATAGACTGTAGGGGCAAGAACCTTTTACGAGTATCAATCTAAGGTGTCCCTATGTTTGGGCTAGAGGCAGAAGCATTATCAGGAATTGTATAGTTAATTGGTTTATAAAAAATATCTCATGGGTTGTCGCTTTCATAGTGCTGTTGACTATCACAGTACAATTTAATCTATACAGCAAAAAGCCAACCACTTGAGGATCTCTAAAGTTGATTTCTAATAGACTTCCAGCCACAGATTCCGTACCTTTGAATTTCCCCAGGGGTCAGACTGGATCCAGATGATTTTATTGAGCAGTACCCCTGCGCGCCGGTAGGTGGCATCTCTGCTCCACGTAGTTTCGTCTGTCATCCGCACCGAAAATGACGTCTGCGTAAACAAATAGGCGCCACCTCAGTGCGCTGATGTCAGTTCTTTTATTTCTGCACCAGCCAGCGCTGAGCGGAGATTGGATGGAAGTGTTGGACTTGTAGGACGCTGGCTCTGTATATACTATACCAAAGTAATGTATAGTGTGCACAGATTCCAGTGGATATCCAGAAGTATAGCAGGAGCTAAATTAGATCATCAATAACAGCTCTATTTGTGGTAGTGTAGTCGAGCAGTTAGGCTTATTAGAGAGTGTTAAGCATTTATAGTATTCACTGAGACAAAAACTGATGGCACACACTCAGACTGAATCCAGATTTAATAGGCAAGTATAAAAAAGTATACTTTTATTTTGTTTCTAAAACAAAGCAGAACTTGGCACAGGTATGTAAAATACACTTTCAAATGCAAGGCTGTACACTGAAATGCTATTGTAATTGCATTTATACAGTGCTTACTGCCTCTGACGTGGAGTCTATGCGCTTTTTCGTGGAGTACCACACTACTCTAGAACCCATATTGAATTAGTGGCGAATTAGTATAGTGAGATATGAAAGTAATTTGAGTGGTGGATTTGTTAGTTACCTATTTGGATTGAGAAGGATAGTGGATGGATAGAAAAGGGGAAAAGGTTTGTATTTATATAGCACTTGCTACCCCTGATGGGGTGTTGAATAGTTTTTTTGACAAGTAGTACGCTATTCTGGAACCCATAAAGGATTAGTGGTAAATGATTATAGTGAAATATGAAATTAATTTGAGTGGTGGTGATGTTGGTCTGTTATTTGAATAGAAAATGATAGTGGAGAGATAGAAGAGGGAAGGATTTAGATTTTTGTTTTGTGGAGCTCATAGCAGTAGGAGGAGGCTTGGGACGAGTAAAAGGGAGGGGGAAGAGTCAGAGGAAAGGGTTTAGAAAGGCTCTTTTGGGCAATAGGAATAGTAAAAGGTATGAGATGATTCAAGGAGGGGTAGAGTAGGGAAGAGTCTAGAAAGAGACACGTTAGTGATAGATTCCTTACCTTAGAATATCCCCAGGCGTCAGACTGGATCCAGAAAGTTTTGCTTAGCAGTACCCATGCGCGTCAGTAGGTGGCGTCCTGTGGGCTCCGCGGCCGTCGCTGGCGTAAGCGCTGAGATAACATCACAAAGACTACTTAGACGCCACCTATGTGCGCTGACGTCAGTTTTTTCTTTTTCCGCGCCAGCAAGCCTAGATCCGGATTGAGCAAGTACCTTAGTCACTTTTTGACTACTAATTTGAGACTTTTGTCTCCTCTCTTTTTCTCCTGGTGCACGTAGGGATGCCTGGCTTTAAGTCTTGTGGGGCCTGTCGCTGTAATATGTCAGTAGCGGACCCCAACAATGTTTGCCTCTACTGCCTGGAGATTGATCACGACTCACGGGACTTTCGAGCCATGGCCCTGAAGGCATTGCGAAAGCGGTGCTGGAATATGCTGGAGGTCTGGCACTCCTCTCACTGCCGCTCCTTGTCTAGGGGCCGGGACCGCTCGTGGGACCGGAGCCGTCTCTCCTCGGGCTCCAAGTCTTCACCCTCAGATTCCGGTAAGCGACGTCATAAATAGGTCGAAGAACCGTGTTCGCTCTCCCGACGTCCCCCCGTCGCTCCTCGGAGGAGGACGAAGGGGACAGGGGCTCCGCCCCTGCGGTTCCTTTCGAGCCTGGGAGTCCCACGGTCTACCCGCCCTACCCGTGTCCGTCAGCGACTCCCGAACAGGTGCAAGAGTGTCTTGCTACAATGGACCTCCTTTTCAGGCCTCTGGCTCCCGCCGGCGCGCCTTCGGGCCCCGTGATCCCGTGTCCAGATCGTGTTGGCCCGGCAGCTCCTCCAGCGGATCCAGCCCTGGCGCCACAGTATCCTACGCCGTTGGCTCCAGCCCCGGCGCCACGAGGTGCAGTGTTGCCGGTTCCGGCGCCGCCCTCGGAACTGGGATGGTGCAGTGAGCTAAAAAAGGGTGATGGATCAAGCCCTGATCTCTTGACTGGGTAGGAGTGTTCTGATTAACTCAGATACTCTGTCCATCACCACCCCCTTTTTGAAATTTTGGCCACCATGAGTGTGGAAGGGTATGCTCAGACATGAGTCCCTTGCTCACTGCACCATCAGGATTCAAGCAAGCCGGGCCGAAGACGGCTGTAATGCCAGAAACCGGTCCCCGGAAGCTTGTTTCCTTTCCAGTGAAGAATTGGCTTGGTAGTTTGGTCTGCCCTGTTCCCATGATGCACTGGGCCAGGGACAGACTAATTTGCATATAGCCAGGTTCTGAACTGGGATGGTGCAGTGAGCTAAAAAACGGTGATGGATCAAGCCCTGATCTCTTGACTGGGTAGGAGTGTTCTGATTAACTCAGATACTCTGTCCATCACCACCCCCTTTTTGAAATTAACTCGGCTCCACCCTCGGCACCGCTCTGGGTGCCCTTGCCCTGGTTCCAGGACTACTTTGTTCCGACCTGGGATCCGCATTGGGAGGTGGCGCCAGCCCGGCCCCGACCAGCGCCGTTCTCACCGCCGTTTGTGTCTTCTCCGGCCCTGCCACCGTGACCGGCGCCGGAGGCAGAGGAGGACTGGGAAGGATCCGAGGACCCTCTTTCCCGGCAGTGTGACTCCGAGCAGTATTGGGTGGACGATCTGGAAGACGCCGGTGATCTCGATGTCTCTTCTGACCCGGGGCTTGCCTCTCCCCCGCCTACGATGGAGGAGGGCGCTTCCTACACGATGGCGCTCCATCGGGCTGCTGAGGCCCTCCACCTCGACCTCCCCACGGTGGCCCTCAAAACTAACCTGCTCACCGAGGTGCTCCAGTCGGCGTCTACTTCGTCGGAGCCATTGCTTCCCTTCAATGACGCCCTTACCGAAGTCCTATTGGGCACTTGGTCATGGCCGACCACGGGGGCCATGGTGGATAAAAACGCCGCCAGACGCCACTGCCCGGGACCTGGTGATCCGGCCTTTCTGACAACCCATCCCACGCCTAACTCTAGTCATACAGGGCTCGACGTCGCAGAGTGCCTTTCCTATGGCTCCCCCGGACAAGGACTCTAAGAAACTGGAACAGTTTGGTAAGCGGTTGTTCTCTTGGGCCAGCTTGGGGCTGCGGTCGGTGAACACCGCCTGTTTGTTGGGCTGCTACTCTCACGCAGTGTGGGGTTCCGTCACTCAAGTGTTGCCTCAGTACCCTGAGGAGGTCCTGGTTGTCCTTTGTCAAGCGACTGCTGAAGGTAAGGATGCGGTTTAGTTCGCTTTTCGGTGTGGTTTGGACACTGCAGACTCACTGTGCAGGGTGTTTTCTACGACTGTGGCGTTGCGTCGCCTGGTTGCGTTCGACTGGGTTCTCCACCGATGTCCAGAGCTCGCTCATGGATATGCCCTTTGATGACACCTGCCTGTTTGGCGGTAAGGCTGACAGTGCGTTGGAGCGTTTTAAGGACTCACGGGCCACGTCCAAGTCCTTGGGTCTTTCTGCAAAGAATCCGGCCACTCCTGGTTTTCTTTCATTTCGTTGCTGGGGCAGAAGCACCCAGGCACGTTCCTTCAACAAGCCTGTGCAGAACCAGCCTGAGCGCGGCCATGGTTGCGGCTTCTGCAAGGGCCGGTCTTAGAATCAGCGTGCGGGTCAGTCCACCTCCACCCCCGCTGCTCCTACCTCCAAACCTTCCGAGCATCGTGGAACACTCAACGCCGGTGTCTGGCAGGAACCGCCACCACCTCCCCCACTGGCGTGATATCCCATCGGACAAGTGGGTGCTGCAGTTAATCCACAAGGGTTACTCCCTTCCCTTTCAGTCCTCCCCTCCAGCCATGCCACCTCTGTGCCACCGCATGTCTGGGAATCATTTGGTTCTTCTCCAACAGGAAGTGAAGGCCCTCTTGGCCAAGGGGGCCATCGAGTGTGTTCCGCAGCAGGAAGTTGGGATTGTTTGTTATTCCCACCACTTTCTGGTCCCCAAGAAGGACAAAAGGGCCTGCGCCCCATCTTGGACCTCCAGGACGTCAATCACTTCCTCCGGAAGGAGAAGTTCAAAATGCTGACTCTGGCTCAGGTCCTGGCTGCCCTAGACCCTGGAGACTGGATGGTAGTGTTGGACTTGCAGGACGCTTATTTTCAAATCCCTGTCGTGCCGGCCCATCGGCGTTACCTGTGGTTCATGGTAAGCCAGGAGCATTTTCAGTTTGCCGTGCTCCCCTTCGGCCATACCAGTGCACCTCGGGTGTTCACGAAAGTGATGGCAGTGGTCACGGCTCATCTGCGCAGGTCTGGGGTGCCAGTCTTCCCCTACCTCGATGACTGGTTATTGAAGGCTGGCTCGCCCCAAATGGTAGTCAACCACCTTCAGACTATTGCCGACTAACTGCATTTGCTCGGGTTCTCCATCAACATGCCGAAGTCGCACCTGAGTCCCTCACAGAAGCTCCCCTTCATCGGAGAGGATCTGGATTTTACGCGGTTTGGGGTTTATCTTCCCAAGCAGTGAGTCCGGGATAATCAGGCTATGATTCCGATCTTTCGGCCTCTATCCCGGGTTTGTCAGGATGACCCTCCAGCTCCTGGGCCTGATGGCCTCCTGCATCCTGCTAGTGCAACAGGCTGTAAGGAAGTGGGTTTCTGTTGCAGTAACTCCCCCCACTTTTGTGCCTGATACCTGATGCACTTTTCCTTGGTGTGCCCTGGGTCCCTCTCAATCAGGTACCCAGGGCCTGTGTTCCTTCCCTAAAAACTGTACTTTAGCCTAAACCCAATTGGCATCTCTGGCCACATGTCAGCCCCTGGTAAATGGTACCATAGGTACCAAGGGCATCGTGACCAGAGAAGACCCCTAAGGGCTGCAGCACTTATTGTTCCACCCTTAGGGGCCCTGCACCCTGACACACAAACACACTGCCTTTGCAGGCTGAGTGTCTTGGTGCAGAACTAAACAAAGAGTCTACATGGCACACATCGCTGTGTGCCATGCCCACAAACGCACTGCCCTGGCATACATCAGTCACCCCTCTAGCTGGGTGCCCTATGCCAGTGGTGTGGGCCCAGGTGCATGAGCCCTGTGCCCCTACAGTACTCAGGGCCATTCCTGGGCACTGTAAGTGCAGTGATGCCATTAAGAGTATATGGTGCAGGGAGGTTGTCATTACGAACTCCACAGCACCATAATGGCTATACTGAAGACTGAAAAGTTTGATACCAAACTTCTCAGCACATTAAACCCACACTGATGCCAGTGTAATATTTAATGTAAAAGGCACTACACAGGACATCTTGGAGATGCCCCCTGAAACCTAACCTACAATCCACGTCTTGTCTGAGAGGCTGCCTGGCCTGCCACACAACAGACATGTTGCTGGAGCCCTGGGTGGAGAGCCCCCGTTCTCCTGGGCCTGCAACAATGCACATCCTGGGCGAGGTGCTAAGTCTCCGCCCCCAGGAGGGGCAGGGGGATGCTTCAAAGGCTGCCTTTATGAGCTTCTCCAGGCCACTTGCTGTACTCAGCAACTGGCCAACACCAGTACTCTGACGGGGAGACTGGCGGGAAACCCTACGTCAGGAAAGGGGGTGTTCCAGCCTGTGCCAACTCCACCCCTCAGGTGGGAGAGGCGAGGTGAAGCAGGACTCAGGGGCTACCGCCATCTTTACGATGGGGAGCCCTACCCACTCACAGCTGGGCTCCTGCCCCCCTCCCACAGGAGAGGAGCAGGTTAGGGGGTGTACCCACCCCAGGACAGGGACCTATTGGTCCCTGCACTCATCCTTCCTGTTCAGCCCCTAAATGTAGTATTTAGGGGCACCCTGAATCTTCCTTCCTCGGATCCAGATTCCGAAACAAGAAAGAATAACTAGGAACAAGAAGACCTGCCGTGCAGCTGCTAAAAAGAGGAAGACACCAACTGATTTGGCCCCAGCCCTACTGGCCTGTCGATCCTCGAACCTGCTCCTGCTAAACCCCAGTGTCTCCAGTGGTCAGCAACCTCAAAAATCCCGGAGGACCTGACTGCCTTGTGACTGACTACCTGGGTCTCCCACGAGCAGTGGTACTGCTCAAAACAAGTAACAAGCCGTGGCATCAGCCCGGAACCGCGAACCCTGCACACTCTGCACCCGCCAAGCCTGGGCTGTGCTGGAGTGAATCAAGACCACAAGGACGTCCCACCGGCGACTGGGACCGAAGTCCAGTGCTCAAAGACCCCCCTCGATGAACCAGACGACGCCTGCAGCCTCCGAACCATGCCCCCCCCCATACCTCGACCAGCTGAGGGTAATATTCCCAGACGCCAAATACACCCCTGCACCCGGTGCCCCACGGCCTACTGTGCCCAACTCCTGGGTGTCCACCCCTCCTCCAACTTCCCAACTTACCTCTCGAAGTGGTGGTCGCACCTGAAGAATCTCCGTCCCCGAGCCTGCAGCCTTTGTTCACTTTCCAAGATCTCCATTAAATAACATTCAGCGCCCGACGGCTCAAAAGCACCCTGCACCCAGCCGCCCGAGTGCCCCTGGGAGTGCAACCTCTATCCTATCTCACTTCCCCACTTGCCCTGAGTGAGTGACCAGGAGCCCAGCTCCCACAGCCGCGTGACCTGCTAGCCAGCAGTCAGCAACCAAGTGCCCCCTGCCTTCCATAGGATAACATTGGGCCTAACTCACTCTGCACCCGGCAGCTCCTGGGCCGCTGAGAGTGTAACCACTGTACTCACCTGACCCTGGGAGACCCCGGAGTCTATGCCCAGAACCTTAACTCTGCCAGTCGAGTACTTACCCAAAAGCCGATAACTCACTTTTCTTCCATAGGGTAACATGGACTGGTTTCACTTGAAAATTCTTCTAAGTGTGGAGTTTTGAAACTTTAAAATATTCGTCTAAAATCAGCCGAACCACGATTTCCTGTTTACTCACCTGCTACTAGGGGAGATCCCAGTGCTGGATCTTGGTGCTTTGTTCGCCCTAAGTGTGGCAGGGTATGCTCAGATGTGAGTCCCTTGCTCACTTGGCCACTGGATTCAAGATAGCCTGGCTGATGAGGATTATGAATCCGAAACCGGTCCCAGGATGCTTGTTTCCGGTCCAGGGAAGACATGGCTTGGCAGTTCGGGCTGGACTGTTCCCATGAGGCACAGGGTCAGACTGATTTGCATATGGCCATATCTGAACTGGGGTGGCTGAGTGAGCTAAAGAATGGTGATGGATTAAACCCAGATCAGTTGACTGGGGGTGAGTGTTTGATTTGCTCAAACGCTCCGTCCATCATCCCCTTTTGTATCGTTTTGGAGTTTGGTGCCCAGCACGGACCCTGAAAAGTAATTACAACCGTACTTACCGCTAACTCAATTTTCTTCCATATGAAATCATTGACTGTTTTTCTGTAAAATTTCTTCAAAGTGTCGATTTTTGCCAATTACAAATATTCCTTAAAAATTGTACAAACTACGAAAACGTTATTACTTACCTGTTTAAGATCGATGTCCCAGTGCTGAACCTAGGAGCCCAACACTGGATTACAAAAGTAACGCAAACCTACTTTACCTGCAATCTGAATTTCCTTCCATAGTATAACATTGACTGGTTTTTGCTGAAAAAGTTAAGTGTCGATTTTGCAAACTTACAAATATTCGTTAAAAATCGCCTGTATATCTACCAGTGCTGGTTCTAGATCCATCCCTGAGTTCGAAAGAGTATCCATAACCCCACTTACCTGCTAAGTGAATTTCTTTCATAGGAAATCATTGTTTTTCTGTGAAATTTCTTCTGTCAACTTTTAAAATACCAACATATTACTTAAAAATCACTACTGTGACTTAACCGATTTTGCTCAACTGTTCACAGTGCCTGTCTCAGGACTGAATCTAGGATCCAGTCCTGCAGTTAGAAAAGTAATCCAGGAAGTTATCTATTACCTTCTTTTAGAAATCCCCATTGAGCTCAATGTGTTATTGGGTTTGAAATTGTGTTGCCTATTGCAAGAAACTGTAACTATTGCATTCCAAAAGTCTATTGCCTATTTGCAAAGTAAAGTAACTCATTCTGAGAAAGTATATTTTGATACCTTGTTGGTTCTAAAATAAAACGACTATCTTTTGATACAAAACAATTTGCCTAGAGTTCAGTTCTTGAGTGTGTGAAACCATTTTCTGACTGAGGGTGTACAACAAATGCTTTACACTGTCCTCTGATACTGCCTTACTGCTCGGCCAAGCTACCACTTTAGAGAGTAAGGTTATATCTAACTTTAGCCTCTGCCAAACCTCTGGGGTCTGTGGACTCTGTGCACACTGTACCTATTTGAGAACAGTATATAAAGAGCCACTTTCTCACACATGCCAGATGGTTACATTGAACTACTGGTCTTGTGTTGTTTGTATTAGAATCACAATACAAATGCATTTTTTGATACTACGTTGATTTTACTGTCACAATTCCCGTACCACACCATCCTCACTTAATCACTCCCCCTCCCCACTTGGGCACTGTACAACCTACCATACGTTGTAACGATGTGTTAGTATATTTGCTATACTTTTCCTCATTGTGAATTAAAACAATGTGGTTTCATTCGTTGTTTTTGAATAATTTTCTTCAATAAATTGTATAATTATTGTTCTCACACTGGGACCCCTCCTTCTCAGTACTTAGATGGCATATGTGGGCTCTGCAGTGGGACCTGAAGTTCCAGTGGGCACAGCATCAGGGCAACCTGTCCGATCATGTTCAGATCTCGGAGGGCACTGCTCAACAATTGCAGTGGTGGCTCACGAATCACTATTGGGTCAGTGGCAGATCCCTCTCCCTTCCCCAACCGGAGCACACAGTGGTGACGGATACATCCCTCCTGGGATGGGGAGGCCACTTGGCGGCGGAGTCCCGGCTCCATATCAACCTTTTGGAGTTGCCGGCGATCCGACTTGCACTGAAGGCATTCATTCCCTCCGCCCGGGGAAGTGTAGTGCAGGTGTTCACGGACAACACCACCGCCATGTGGTATTGCAACAAAAAGGGCGGGGCCGTGGACCCTATGTCAGGAGGCTATGCGCCTCTGGACATGGCTGGAACATCAAGACATTACCCTGGTGGTTCAACACCTGGCAGGTTCTCTGAACGCCAGGGCAGACAAACTCAGCCGCTGGGGCAGGATGGATCATGAATGACGTCTGAACTCGGACGTGGTGCATGGTCTCTTTCTGCAGTGGGGAGAGCCCTGGTTGGATCTATTCGCCACCGAAGAGAACGCACAATGTCATCAGTTCTGCGCGTTGGAATTTCCAAGACGGCACTCACTCAGAGACGCTTTTCTTCTCGAGTGGAGCTGCGGTTTGTTATACGCCTTTCCACCTATACCACTTCTGCCCAGAGTGCTGAAGAAGATCAGGTGCGACCAGGCCCAAGTCATTCTTGTGGCTCCGGACTGGGCTCGAAGTATATGGTATCCCGAGCTACTCAGTATGAGCATCGATCCCCCGATCTGTCTGCCTCTTCGGGAGGATCTTCTGTTGCAGCAGCGGGGGACGGTCCTCCACCTGAACCTGCCCAGCCTCCACCTCCATGCGTGGAGATTGAGCGGCGACAGTTGACGGCTTTCGACCTTCCTCCTGACATTTGTAATATCATTCTGGCAGCCAGGCGTCCCTCCACTAAAACGGTATACGCCTGCAGATGGAACAAATTTGTGCATGGTGTACAGCAAAAGCTGTGGATCCTCTTTCTGCCCCTCTTTCTGAGGTTCTTCTGTTTCTTCTGTCTTTTGCCCAGCAGTGCTCTGCTCTGGGTACTATCAAAACTTATCTTTCTGCCATCTCCTCCTTTTTAAGGCTTCCTGATCAGCCTTCTCGTTTTAAGTCCCCGGTTGTTTACCATTTCCTCAAAGGCATTACACATGCGTTTCCTCCCGTGCCTTTCATGATACCTCAGTGGGATTTGAATCTTGTCTTGATTTACTTAATGTGCGCTTCCTTTGAGCCCCTTCATAACTGTCCCTTATGTCTTCTCACCTTAAAGACGGCTTTCCTGGTAGCTATCACCTCTGCCAGAAGAGTGAGTGATCTCCATGCTCTTTCTTCCAAACCTCCTTTCCTTTCAATTCATCCGGACAAGGTGCTTCTAAGGACCCGTCCTGATTTCTTGCCAAAGGTTGTCACGCCCTTCCACATTGGGCAGACTATCACCTTGCCCACCTTCTTTCCGCCTCCGCATCCTTCCATGGAAGAGGAGAGGCTCCACTATCTGGACCCAAAACATGCGCTCGCATTTTATCTGCACCGCGCACAACAGTTCCGGGTGGATGATCAGCTCTTTGTTGGCTATGTGGGTGCCAAAAAAGGTCGGGCTGTGCACAAACTGACCATTTCCCAGTGGTTTGTTCTGTGCATCAAAGAATGTTACTCTTTGGCCAAGAAGGAGCCTCCTGTGGGGCTGCGTGCCCATTCGACTAGGGCAACTGCAGCCACTACTGCCTTGGAACGTGGCGTTCCCTTGCAGGACATTTGTCAGGCAGCTACGTGGGCCTCGCACACGTTTACTAAGCACTACTGCCTTGACAGTCCAGTCCGGAAAGACTGCTTCTGTGGCCGTTCCGTTCTGCGTGACTTCCTGGTGTAATTTTCTTCGCGGACCCACCACCGGGGTTGGTATTGATGGGGTATCTATTCTAAGGTGAGGAATCTTTCCCCACTGTGTCTCTTTCAGATGCACAAGTTACTACTTGTGTAACGATATATCTGTAAGAGACATTAGTTAGTGATAGATTCCTTACCACCCCACCCATCCTCCCCGTTCTGCGAACTGATTACTAGGGTTAAGGTCATCCCCTTTTAGGGCCCTAGTTTTATGCACCAATGGTCAGTATCTTGCATGGCTCTGCGTTCCTGGCGCAGAAAGTCGTGTACAGAACTGACGTCAGCGTGCATGGGTGGCGCCTAAGTAGTCTCCGTGACGGCATCTCTGCACTTACAATGCCAGCGACAGCCGCGCGGCCGCAGGACGCCATCTACTGACGCGCATGGGTACTGCTAAGCAAAACTTTCCGGATCCAGTCTGACTCCTGGGGATATTCTAAGGTAAGGAATCTATCACTAACTAATGTCTCTTACAGATATATCGTTACACAAGTAGTAACTTGTGCAATAAGAAGAAAAGTAATAAATAAAAGGTCCATAAGTACAATGGAAATTATATTGATGCATAAAGGAGGGTACAATATGTAGATTAAAAATGCATTAAATAAACTCAAGCTTTCAAGTTTTGTTGTATTTTAAATGAAGTTTCTTTTTTGTAATTCAATAGTAAAGCAATTGTAGATATAGTTATGACAAAATATTAACTTATTTATGCAGTCCCTTATATACATGTTAAAGACATAGACTAATGTAACTATCAGTAATATGTACATCTGTTAAGCCGAACTAATGAATATATATATTTTTAAAACCATTATTATACATGTTTATACAAAGCAATACACTCATATAGGTACATATCTATAGTACAATAAGATGCTTATATACAGAGGGATATGCTGTATGTTTCTGTTTGTGTATGGTGGTTATGTGAGGTAGAGGCAATTCTTAAATAGTTTTCTGAAGATTAAGGTGGTTATCCGTGGATCTCATGTAAGGGAGTGTAGAGTTCATAGTTTGGCTGCTTGAACAGAGAAGGATGTGCTGCCCATGGCTTTATTCTTATACGTTGGGATTTTAAGGTGAAGTGCCATTCAAGAGCGAAGGTTCATTTGTTGAATGTGTTCGATTTTATTCCTGATGAAGAATGGTTCTGTTCCATGTATCACTTTGTGGGTGATACAAAGCCACTTGAACGTGCATCTTCTGGCAACTGGTAGCCAATGCACAGCTTTCAATGCAGGGGAGATCTGAGCTTGCGGTTTTATATGTAAAAGTTGTCTGGTAGCAAAGTTCTGAATTAGTTGTAGTCTTTTCATGGTCGTTAAAGTGATCCGTGGTAGAGGCTATTGGCGTAATCGAGTTTGGAGAGAACTAGGGGGAGATGGTAGCCTGGACCTTGTGTGGAAATCCCAAATGGGGGATGATTTGTCAGAGTTTTTATAGTAACAAAGCTTGATCTTGCTAGTTTGTCCATCTACTGCTCTACCTTGACAAAAACAACTTTTGGCGCACTCTTGACTCTCAGGGTATTTATAGTTCATGTTGCAATGTTTATAAAGATCTAGAAGGCAACTTTGGGCAAAGCTAAGGAGATTAACACAATCGAAGCATCAACAGTGGCTTGATTGTACAATATTCCAACACAGTAAATGAGTTTCAAATGACACTGGATAGACCGTAAGAGAGAAGATACTTTTCTGAAGTGTGTGCTCAATGTGTGAATTTATACTGAGGTGTTGAAACCAATGTTACCTTTAACAGTAGTTTTGCAACTTCATATCTACATATGATCCCAACTTCCCCCACTACTTGTTTGAGTTTGAAGATGGGGTCCCAACTTGCTGACTCGCACATTGTGGAAACAATTTTTGTAAAGCACACACTTTGGAGATTGTGTGCACTCTCTATCGACTGTCAGTGTCATGAGGGGCAGGATGTGGAAGCTTAATTTTAAACAGCTATTGCCACCCATAATTTTGATCTTGTCTGTCCTGATTTTGTCTTTTCGATGACATGATAATGCATAACCTAGATAGAATTAATCCGACAGCATGTTGTGAAAGGTGAGTAACCTTTCCTTTTTTACATGTCCGCTTATGTAAGGAAAATATATTGGTACCTTGCTGAGATGTTAGGCTTTGCTCTTAAGGTCCGGCAATAATGTTACTGATAATGCCCAATTGTTTTTGTTATCTTGCAGCTTCAAACCTTGATTCAGGAGACTGACCCTGGGGCAGACTACCGCATTGATAGAGCTCTGAATGAAGCCTGCGAGTCTGTCATTCAAACTGCTTGCAAGCACATACACTCTGGAGATCCTATGTAAGTTGCTTTAAGTTCATAAACATTTTACTATGCTTGTTCTTGAATTGGGCCATTTATTCTCAAACTGTGACAGCAGTGCATTCTCTCATATCCCTGTTCCCACCACTGGCACATAAGAACCATCTTATCATCTTCCTTTAATCTTGTGGAGTTCTTCGTAATTTAATAGCAGAAGAGCATAAAGGTTAACCCATTTTGAAGAGATTCACTGATATGTGTTCAGAAGAGAGACCTAGTCTCTTGCCTACAGTAGGCCTCGATGAAATGGAGACCAGTCAGCGAGGCATCCTCCTGTTAGGTATAAACTGTCAAATTATTTCTTGCCAGTGGAACAGCACTTATTTAAGACTCTTTAGAAGCTTTAAAAAGTGCCCCTTTTTAGATCTCAATACTAGACCGTGCATGTGCTGTCTGTTTCGAGTCTTAGTGTAAGCTTACAGTGAACTTAGACCTCGCCCATTGTGGGCCATTGATTGGCCATATTATAACTTGTTTACTTACTTGCTTATGGGTCTGGTTCTCTGGGCACTCCTTCTCATTTTTTGTCCTCCAATGCATCATGGACGCATTACTTGAGTCCTTCCACTGCTCACTTTCTAAACACGTAATTTTTGTTTAAGCACTCGACAAGACTGCATATTTGTATCCATCTGTCTGGCCATGTACTCCCCCCCACTGTGTTGGGTGTTAGTCACTTTTGCCTATATGACTCTCCACACCAGCTCCATGCTGCTCCCTCCAAAGTGCTTGTGCACCCGTCCTCCACTGCGCCCCCTCCCTCTTTGGCGATTATGTCCCCCCCCTCCCTCTTCGGCGATTCTGCCCCCCCCCCCTCTTCGGCGATTCTGTCCCCCCCTCCCTCTTTGGCGATTCTGTCCCCCCCTCCCTCTTTGGCGATTCTGTCCCCCCCCCCCTCCCTCTGTGGTGATTCTGCCCCCCTCCCTCTGTGGTGATTCTGCCCCCCTCCCTCTGTGGTGATTCTGCCCCCCTCCCTCTGTGGTGATTCTGCCCCCCTCCCTCTGTGGTGATTCTGCCCCCCTCCCTCTGTGGTGATTCTGCCCCCCTCCCTCTGTGGTGATTCTGCCCCCCTCCCTCTGTGGTGATTCTGCCCCCCTCCCTCTGTGGTGATTCTGCCCCCCTCCCTCTGTGGTGATTCTGCCCCCCTCCCTCTGTGGTGATTCTGCCCCCCTCCCTCTGTGGTGATTCTGCCCCCCTCCCTCTGTGGTGATTCTGCCCCCCTCCCTCTATGGGGATTCTGCCCCCCTCCCTCTATGGGGATTCTGCCCCCCTCCCTCTGTGGTGAATCCCCTCCCCTGTGGTGAATCCCCTCCCCTGTGGTGAATCCCCTCCCCTGTGGTGATTCCCCTCCCCTGTGGTGATTCCCCTCCCCCGTGGTGATTCCCCTCCCCCGTGGTGATTCCCCTCCCCCGTGGTGATTCCCCTCCCCCGTGGTGATTCCCCTCCCCCGTGGTGATTCCCCTCCCCCGTGGTGATTCCCCTCCCCCGTGGTGATTCCCCTCCCCCGTGGTGATTCCCCTCCCCCGTGGTGATTCCCCTCCCCCGTGGTGATTCCCCTCCCCCGTGGTGATTCCCCTCCCCCATGGTGATTCCCATCCCCCGTGGTGATTCTGTTCCCCCCCCGTGGTGCTTCTGTTCCCCCCGTGGTGCTTCTGCCCCCCTCCCCCGTGGTGATTCTGTCCCCCCCCCCCTTGGTGGTTCTGTCTCCCCCCTTGGTGGTTCTGTCTCCCCCCTTGGTGGTTCTGTCTCCCCCCTTGGTGGTTCTGTCTCCCCCCTTGGTGGTTCTGTCTCCCCCCTTGGTGGTTCTGTCTCCCCCCTTGGTGGTTCTGTCTCCCCCCTTGGTGGTTCTGTCTCCCCCCTTGGTGGTTCTGTCTCCCCCCTTGGTGGTTCTGTCTCCCCCCTTGGTGGTTCTGTCTCCCCCCTTGGTGGTTCTGTCTCCCCCCTTGGTGGTTCCGTCTCCCCCCTTGGTGGTTCCGTCTCCCCCCTTGGTGGTTCCGTCTCCCCCCTTGGTGGTTCCGTCTCCCCCCTTGGTGGTTCCGTCTCCCCCCTTGGTGGTTCCGTCTCCCCCCTTGGTGGTTCCGTCTCCCCCCTTGGTGGTTCCGTCTCCCCCCTTGGTGGTTCCGTCTCCCCCCTTGGTGGTTCCGTCTCCCCCCTTGGTGGTTCCGTCTCCCCCCTTGGTGGTTCCGTCTCCCCCCTTGGTGGTTCCGTCTCCCCCCTTGGTGGTTCCGTCTCCCCCCTTGGTGGTTCCGTCTCCCCCCTTGGTGGTTCCGTCTCCCCCCTTGGTGGTTCCGTCTCCCCCCTTGGTGGTTCCGTCTCCCCCCTTGGTGGTTCCGTCTCCCCCCTTGGTGGTTCCGTCTCCCCCCTTGGTGGTTCTGTCTCCCCCCTTGGTGGTTCTGTCCCCCCCCCCCCCCCTGGTGTGATTGACCCACCCCCCTGGTGTGATTGACCCACCCCCCCCCCTGGGGTGATTGACCCCCCCCCCCCCTGTGGTGATTGACCCACCCCCCCCCCCTGTGGTGATTGACCCACCCCCCCCCCCTGTGGTGATTGACCCACCCCCCCCCCTGTGGTGATTGACCCACCCCCCCCCCTGTGGTGATTGACCCACCCCCCCCCTGTGGTGATTGACCCACCCCCCCCCCTGTGGTGATTGACCCACCCCCCCCCCTGTGGTGATTGACCCACCCCCCCCCCTGTGGTGATTGACCCACCCCCCCCCCTGTGGTGATTGACCCACCCCCCCCCCTGTGGTGATTGACCCCCCCCCCCCCCTGTGGTGATTGACCCACCCCCCCCCCTGTGGTGATTCTGACCCACATCCTCTGTGGTGATTCTGACCCACATCCTCTGTGGTGATTCTGACCCCCCAGCCCAGCCTTCCGTGATTCTACAGTCTCCCCAGCCCAGCCTTCTGTGGCGCTTCCGTCTCCCCAGCCCAGCCTTCTGTGGCGCTTCCGTCTCCCCAGCCCAGCCTTCTGTGGCGCTTCCGTCTCCCCAGCCCAGCCTTCTGTGGCGCTTCCGTCTCCTCAGCCCAGCCTTCTGTGGCGCTTCCGTCTCCTCAGCCCAGCCTTCTGTGGCGCTTCCGTCTCCTCAGCCCAGCCTTCTGTGGCGCTTCCGTCTCCTCAGCCCAGCCTTCTGTGGCGCTTCCGTCTCCTCAGCCCAGCCTTCCTTGCTATGGGTCTGGTTCTCTGGGCGCTCCTTCTCATTTTTTGTCCTCCAATGCATCATGGATACATTACTTAAGTCTTTCCACTGCTCACTTTCTAAACACGTCATTTTTGTGTAAGCACTCTATAAGAGTGCATTTTTAGGGCTCGCCTGCTGGGCGCATGCGCCTAGCTGGCGAAGCTCTATTGGGGCTTAAACAGACTTTACCGAACTTGGCGATTTGATGCTGTGCCCGTGGCTTTTAGGTCAATGCGCTTGCGCATTGACCTAAAATGCGCGTGCACATCACCAAATCGCCGTCTGTTCCCTCAGCCGCACTCCCCCCAGACCTTTGAAGTGAAGCTTAGCTTCACTTCAAAGGTATCCGCTCCCCCCGCCCCCTGCTTCACACGTCTCACGGCCAGCAGGCCGTCTCGTATTTCTCCTCCCTCCCTCAGCACGGGTACAGTCGGGACCACTTGCTTTCAGTGACAAATTGAGGTTTTCTTATATAACGGATCTAAACCAAACTCCCGCCTTCAAATAGCTAGAGTTTGGAGCAATGATGTTAGTTTTTTTTAAGGATTTATTTAAATTATGTTTCGAAGAGTAAACCTTTCAAATAATGCTGAGCTACATGCAGCTGTTACTTTTATTTTTCCTTATCGCCTGATATTTTCAGTTGTTTGTGTGTTGAAATTTGAGGTAATTGGGATATTTATTTAAAGGGCTATTTTTGAATGCACCCTTTGTTGTACGAGTTAAAGCTCTACAGCTCTTGGCTAAATCTGCTTAATTTCCCTTTAATCTCTCAATTGTAATTTAGAAACCTATTACTTCATTTATAGTTTTAGTTATTTTCGCATCAAACATTTTGACGTGTGTGAACCTTTGCGCGACGTAGTCCAAGTGATGAGCTTGAAGCGCATTTGCCTCTTTTTACACATGTAATGGGCTTATTTAAATTGTCCTCGTGCGTTTTTGAATGTAACCAACAGTTGCTGGATTTTACTTTGAGGTTTGACAGTGCTGCTGATTCAGCACTGGGGCGATTTTGAAAATGTCTTCACGTTTTCAAATAAGCAGAGAAAGTTTACTGTTGCCAGACGACGATGGTGTATGTTTTATATGTTTTAACTCCCTGTTTCTGCAGCTGTGACTGGTCGCTTGGGGTGACGCCCCTCTGTACTCACCTTGTGGCCTCATCGTGCACATGGTCAGTCTGACCTGCTCAACACACTTCAGATTTTACTCCTTATCCTTGAACTGTGTGATTTGGACCACACCAAGAGGATGGTTACTTTCTGTGACAGCTTAAATTAAGGGTGCAGCGTAAATTAAGAAAACCAAGCTTGTATGACTGAGTAAAGTGCGCAGCCCAATGTATTGACAAGTGGTATCAAGTTGACCGTCCGGTTGAGCGCGACAGTGTGTTTATCCATATGCAGTTGGCCCAGACACCGCATCCACCACCACCACCCCCACCACCACTACATCCACCACCACATCCACCACAACCACAGCATCCACCACCACCACCGCATCCACCACCACATCCACCACCACCGCATCCACCATCACATCCACCACTACCACCACATCCACCATCACCTCCACCACCACCACCACATCCACCGCATCCACCGCATCCACCACCACACCCACCACCACTACATCCACCATCACATCCATCACCACCACATCCACCATCACCTCCACATCCACCATGACATCCACCACCACCACATCCACCACCACCGCATCCACCACATCCACCACCACCACCACCTCCACCACCACTACATCCACTACAACCACCACCGCATCCACCACATCCACCGCATCCACCGCATCCACCACATCCACCGTATCCACCACCACATCCACCGCATCCACCACCACATCCACCATCACCACCACATCCACCATCACCTCCACATCCACCATGACATCCACCGCCACATCCACCACCACATCCACCACCGCCACATCCACCACCGCCACATCCACCACCACTTCCACCACCACTTCCACCACCACATCCACCACCACTTCCACCACTACATCCACCACCGCATCCACCACAACCACCACCGCATCCACCACCACCACCGCATCCACCACCACCGCATCCACCACCACCGCATCCACCACCACCGCATCCACCACCACCGCATCCACCACCACCGCATCCACCACCACATCCACCACCACATCCACCATCACCACCACATCCACATCCACCATCACCTCCACATCCACCATGACATCCACCACCACATCCACCACCACCACATCCAACACCACCGCATCCACCACCACCGCATCCACCACATCCACCACCACTGCATCCACCACACCCACCACACCCACCACCACATCCACCACACCCACCACCACATCCACCACCACCACCGCATCCACCACATCCACCACACCCACCACCACATCCACCACACCCACCACCACACCCACCACCACAATCACCACCCCATCCACCACCACCCCATCCACCACCACCACATCCACCACCACCACCACATCCACCATCACCTCCACATCCACCATCACCTCCACATCCACCTCCACATCCACCTCCACATCCACCGCCACATCCACCGCCACATCCACCGCCACATCCACCGCCACATCCACCGCCACATCCACCGCCACATCCACCGCCACATCCACCACATCCACCACCGCCACATCCACCACCGCCACATCCACCACCACCACCGCATCCACCACCACCACCGCATCCACCACCACCACCACCACTACATCCACCACCACTACATCCACCACCACATCCATCACCCCATCCACCACCACATCCACCGCATCCACCACCACATCCACCGCATCCACCACCACATCCACCGCATCCACCACCACCGCATCCACCACCACATCCACCATCACATCCACCACCACCACCACATCCACCACCATCACCACCACATCCACCATCACCACCACCACCACATCCACCACCACCACCATATCCCCCAGATCCACCACCAGCACATCTATATGTGTGTGGCTCTGTGTGTGTGTAGGTGCAAATGCAATGTTCTTGGATTTTCGTCACAATAAAATACACTGAACATAATCTTCACAAAAGTTATTTACAAACGTTTAAGCTATTGCCATTATAAATTACAATAACTTTTATTTAAGTATTAATTATTTACAAAATTAAAAGCCATTGTTATTTGTAATATCAATACATCTAAGTCACGTAAATACAACACACATTGCATTACAAATGCTATAGGTGTCACATTTGCAAAAGTTAAAACTATTGACATTGTAACTGACAAAGCTATTAATTTTGCTACTTTCAAAACCAACACATAAATAAAAAAAGTGTCATTTACAATACCAATAGCTCAAACTTTCCTAATGCGAGACCTATTGCATTTCCAATGCTTGTTTAATTCATCTGACTGGCCGTGTAACCCCCCCCCCCCCCCCCCACTGTGTTAGGTGTTGGTCACTTTTTCCTATATGACTCTCCACACCAGCTCTATGCTGCTCTCTCCGAAGTGCTTGTGCACCCGTCCTCCACTGGCCCCCCATTCCTCTTTGGCGATTCTGCCCCCCCCCTCCCTCTTTGGCGATTCTGTCCCCCCCTCCCTCTTTGGCGATTCTGTCCCCCCCTCCCTCTTTGGCGATTCTGTCCCCCCTCCCTCTTTGGCGATTCTGTCCCCCCCTCCTTCTTTGGTGATTCTGTGTCCCCCCCCCCTCTTTGACGATTCTGTCCCCCCCCCTCTTTGGCGATTCTGGTCCCCCCCCCCTCTTTGGCGATTCTGGTCCCCCCCCCCCTCTTTGGCGATTCTGGTCCCCCCCCCCCTCTTTGGCGATTCTGTCCCCCCCCCTTTGGCGATTCTGTCCCCCCCTCCCTCTTTGGCGATTCTGTCCCCCCCTCCCTCTTTGGCGATTCTGTCCCCCCCTCCCTCTTTGGTGATTCTGTTCCCCCCCTCCCTCTGTGGTGATTCTGCCCCCCCCCGTGGTGATTCTGCCCCTACCCCCCCCCCGTGATGATCCCCCCCCTGTTGTGATTCTGCCCCCTGTGGTGATTCTGTCCCCCCCCTGGTGTTTCCGCCCCCCCGTGGTGTTTCTGCCCCCCCGTCGTGATTGTCTTCCCTCCCACCCCCGTGGTGATTGCCCCCGTGGTGATATTGTTCCCCCCCAGCCCCGTGGTGATTCTGTAACCCCCCCCTCCCCCGTGGTGATTCTGTACCCCCCCCCCCCCCGTGGTGATTCTGTCTCCCCAGCCCAGCCTTCCGTGATTCTTCGGTCTCCCCAGCCCAGCCTTCTGTGGTTCTTCGGTCTTCGGTCTCCTGTCTCCTCAGCCCAGCCGTCTTTAATGTTCCAGCTCCCCCACCTGCTTTAAAAAAAAAATGCTTTCTAGTGTCCCGTCCCCCCCTCGGCCCCACCTTTTAGTTACTGATCTAACTAGGATCGGTTACTAAAATAAAAAGCAGCTGCTTCCTTCATTTTGTAGTACAAAAGGGGGTGGTGATGGACAGAGCATCCAAACCAATCAAACACTCACACCCAGTCAACAGATCTGGGTTTAATCCATCACCGTTCTTCAGCCCACTCTGCCACCCAGTTCAGACATGGCCATATGCAAAATCAGTCTGACCCTGAGCCTCATGGGAACAGTCCAGCCTGAACTTCCAAGCCATGCCTTCCCTGGACCGGATTCAAGCTTCCTAGGACCGGTTTCTGGCATTACAGCCGTCTTCAGCCAGGCTTGCTTGAATCCAGTGGCAAAGTGAGCAAGGGACTCACGTCTGAGCATACCCTGCCAACTTATGGCGAACACAGTGGTACAAAAGGGGGTGATGATGGACGGAGCATCTGAGCCAATCAAACACTCAAACCCAGTCAAGAGATCTGGGTTTAATCCATCACCGTTCTTTAGCCCACTCTGCCACCCCAGTTCAGACATGGCCATATGCAAATCAGTCTGACCCTGTGCCTCATGGGAACAGTCCAGCCCGAACTGCCAAGCCATGCCTTCCCTGGACCGGAAACAAGCTTCCGAGGACCGGTTTCTGGCATTACAGCCGTCTTCAGCCCGGCTTGCTTGCTTGCCTGAGTACTCTAGCACGGAGCATGTAGCAAGCAGAGAGTACTCCATTATAGACCAGACAGGGCATAGACCAAACAAGTGCCACTAGGCGATACTGACCCGCACACGTGGGCGTAAGCTCACCAGACGGGACAAGGCTCACAGCGGCGCTGCGGCTCAGATTCCAGGAATGCAGAGCCCCCAATCAGGCGCCTTCTAGCGGCGCAAGAACCACACCACCGAGCCCACACCAAGAGCGTCCGTGAAGGTGCGGAAAATGCTCCCGCGACCGGACACTGGCCCCCGAGTCACTGGGAGGCTACAAAAGTCTATTACCGCGTTAGAGAGCGGTCCTGCAAATACACAACCCAGAAATTGAAGCACATACACGAGGGCTGCATGAAGCAACCAAGCATTTCAGTGAGAACACATGTTCATAGCTTGTTCCTATCGCAAGTCGAACAAATTCAAGCAGATATAAAGATTTTATACCACAAACATGAGGGGGAACGAAAACATGCACTTATCTCTGCGAGCAGCGCAGAGAGTAGGAAGGGCCTGTGACAAGGGTCTGTGATCCGGCTGGAGCCCCCTGATTGGTGGAACGTGGAAGGACAATCTACTTGTTGGACTCTTATTGTTATTACTCTTAATATTCCCAAGGTATCATGAGAAACAATAGTTTATTGTGTTTCACTTTGAGTGGCTGCTATTAAAGTGAAGAAAGAATAGCATAATCCTCTCCTCCGGTCCGGACATAGAATTAGACCACACCTTGTTTTGGGGAAGGAGCACTGGCACCGAGGTCTAGTTTGCAGGCCTCTTTGCACTTTCAGCGTCGAAAATCAGCATCTAATAGCTAAAAAGGGGTCACAAAGCTTTCTACAATCATGGCGGACTCTGTTTCTTTATACAGAAGAGATATACGATAAAAATTAATTTTCCCATAACATCTGCTAAAGAAGTATCATGCTAATAGGGGTATGGTTTAAGAATGAAAAAAAAGTTACGGTAATCAAGGCAAACATAAGAATAGGACTCGTGTACACAATACCACCCTTTCTGCTCAAAATATACTGCTCATCACAAATTGTCATCCATCATTTCAATGAAGCTTCTGTGGCGGTACTGCGTCTGGACAAAACCCAGTTTCTGTGCCTAGAATAAACTAGACAAACTTTTAATTATGTTGCTGTATTCACATGCTCTGCATCTATTCCGCCTTATAGTGGTTGGGTCCGGAGTAGTGTTTTCCTCTGTGTGGGCGTCATTGACCACCATTTGTAGTAAGTCCATCACTTTTGCAACGTCAGATGGCTCCTCCGAAGTCCCTGTGCGTTTCCGCCATCTTCAGATATTTTCCGCCATTGGGTCTGGAAGAACACCAGAGGAGCCCTGTAGAATCTGAGTATCTGCAGAGAAAAGAAGGAAAAGGGCACCAAAAAGCACAGTCCTTCATGAACATCATAGCCCAGGAGGAGAATTTCTCAGCGAGGGGACCCATTGCTGGAGTTCACGTGACCGGAGAATTCAGAGGAGAGCGACTAGATAAGTGATGTGGAGAACACCTGTTAGAAATGGGGTAGCGTGGTGCAGAGCGGGCGGGCCAAACTCCCGAGGACATGTGCAAAGCATCCACGCAGTACACACAGACGACACACAAGGCACACCACAAAAAGAGACCACACCAGATTAGGTGAAAAGAATAACTTTTGTATTGTATCAAACATACAATAGTAACCACGTATTAAACCACAGTAGTCTCTAGACTGCGCCAACTGGTGGCAGGGCAATATGTACAAGGGGATTATTTACATGGCTGGGACAATCGGGCAGCTGCCAGAACCATCGCTAAGGGATAAAGGATAAATGAAAAAGGTAAGTCAGTCAGTTTCAATGCTGCAATAAAAACGTAAAGCATTAACATTAGGCGTAAAAGCACATTATGCATTGCATCAGCATCCCCTGCAAAAAGAACATCTGAAAGAGACACGTTAGTGATAGATTCCTTATCTTAGAATATCCCCAGGCGTCAGACTGGATCCGGAAACTTTTGCGTAGCAGTACCCTTGCACGTCGGTAGGCGTCGTCTGCGGCTCCGCGTCGGTCGTCGGCATCGTTGGCGCCGGGATGATATTGCCGGAGTACTTAGACGCCTCCCTCGAGCGCTGACGTCAGTTCTTCTTTTTTCCGCGCCAGCAAGCACAGGTCCGGAAAAAGTGGTACCCTTAGTCAATTTTTGACTAATTTTTTCGATCCTTTTTGATCATTTTTTGAAGTCTCTCGACTCCGATGGTGCCGGTAGGGATGCCCGGGTTTAAACCCTGCGTCGACTGCAACCAACTGATGTCGGTTACCGACCCCCATGCCGGTGCCTTCACTGTCTGGGCCCCGACCACGACGACAAGTCCTGCTCCGACTGCCGGGCCCTGACGTCCAAAGCTAGACTGGAGCGGTCCCGCAAGCGACTCGAGCTCCGGCAGTCGGCCCTGGTCGCGAGGAGGTCGATGGATTGGTCGTGGGGTCGGAGTCATCATAGCTCCGGGAGTCATCACCAGTCTTCGGGCTTGAAGTCCTCAGGTAAGAGGCACAAGAAGTCGAAGAGGCGTCATCGCTCTACCGAATCCCCCTGACGCTTGCGCGACACAGCCGGGGGTTCGGGCGACACCGCCCTCGCGGCTCTGCTGGAGCCGCAGGCGTCGCGGCCTGCCCCACACCCGCCGGTCCCTGGGCAGGACGCGACGCCAGGAGGAGATCGAGGCCTTCCTAATGGCCATAAGGTCGCTCACTCCTCCGTCGGGTTCCGCGGCGCCTTCGGGCCCAGCGGTCCCGACTGGTTCCCCACGCGGGCCGGGTGCTTCGGCCCCGGCGCCGTCGGGTGCTTCGGCCCCGGCGCCGTCGGGTGCTTCGGCCCCGACGCCGCAGGGTCCCGCCATTCCGGACCCGGGTCCTCGCCGGTCGACCTTACGACCGCACCGGCCCCCAGGGTGTCGCCCCTGGCGCCGTCCCAGGTCCTACCCTCGATTCGGGTCCGGCGTCTGAGCGTTCGCCGCCGCTTGGAGATTTCTATTTCTACAACCCGGCCCCATCCTTTGCACCTGAATACCAGGCGATGGGTGACGAGGGGGATTGGTAGGGGTCCGAGGACCCTCCTGCACGTGAGTGCCAGTTTTCTCTGGACTGGACAGGTGAGCTTGGGGAGGCCAGTGGTCTGTACACTTCGCCCGACGCTGGTTTTGTCTCCCCTCCTACCGTGGCTATGGAGGAGGGGGCTGTCTATAGTCTGGTGCAGACGCGGCCTGCCAAGGCCTTGAGCTCCCCCGTCGCGGCTGTGAGGACTAACCTCCTCACTGAGGTCATTAAGTCGCAGGCAAGCTCGACCGAGCCTCTGCTGCCGTTTAATGAGGCCTTGTCAGACGTTCTTCTGGGCACTTGGTCCACGCCCGCTACTGTAGACAGTAACTTTGCCAGGCGCCACCGCCCGGCTCCGGGCGACCCTTGCTTCCTGTCCACCCACCCCACTCCCGAGAGTCTGGTGATCCAGGCCTCTAACTCCCAGACCGCATTCCCGGAGGCTCCCCCCGATCGGGAATCCAAGAGGTATGAGCAATACGGAAAGGTGTTCTCCTCCCTGAGTTTGGGATTGCGGTCAGTCAACTCCGCATGCCTCTTGGGCCGTTACACCCACTCTCTGTGGGACACGGTCGCGGACGTGCTGCCACAATGCCCGGAGGAGGTCCGGATTAAACTCACCCAAGCCCTTGCGGAGGGTCGAGATGCAGCGCGGTATTCCATCCGGTGTGGGCTGGATACCACGGACTCACTGGGCAGAGCGATGGCAACGACGGTGGCGATTCGTTGCCACTCCTGGTTGAGGTCCGCCAACATTTCGACTGATGTCCAAAACACCCTTATGGACATGCCGTTTGATGGCCGTCGCCTCTTTGGCGACAAGGCAGACCATGCGCTTGAGCGCTTTAACCACTTGGCTGCTAAGGCAATTCCCGCTGGGTGCTGAAATTTCCAAGATCCCATTCTACATGACGAGTTCACCTTGTCATGAGCACAGCTCCAGTGTGCCTCATGAAGAGTTCACCTTGTCATGAGCATGCAAGAGGTTAAGGACTCCAGGGCTACGGCCAAGTCCTTGGGCCTCTCAGCCCCGCGCCAGCAATCGGCTGCCTTTCGCCCCTTTCGTGGCCAAGGAAGGTGCTCCCCCACACGTCCTGCCAGCCACTGGCCTCAGACTTCCATCCAGCACGGTGGCTGGCATGGAAACTGCTGTGGCGGCGGTCAGGGACATCGGCGATGCCAGTCCACACCTGCCCCTGCAGCATCCGCCTCAAAACCTTCCTAGTCCGTGCTTTCAGGCCCATGTGACGCCAGTAGGGGGCAGGGTCCGCCATCACCACCACCACTGGCGCACTGTCACATCGGACAGGTGGGTGCTGCAAATCGTCCGAAGGGGCTACTCCATCCCCTTTGAGGCGTCCCCTCCAGCCATGCCACCTCAATACCACCGCGTGTCGGCGGATTACTTGAAACTTCTGCAAGAGGAAGTTACGGCCCTCTTGGCCAAGGGGGCCATCGAGCGCGTTCCTGGGCCAGAAGTAGGGTGTGGTTGTTACTCCCACTACTTTCTGGTACCCAAGAAGGGCAAAGGGGTCCTACGCCCTATCTTGGACCTACGGAACGTCAACGGCTTCCTCCGGAGGGAGAAGTTCAAGATGCTGACTTTGGCTCAGGTCTTAGCTGCCCTAGACCCAGGAGACTGGATGGTAGCGTTGGACTTGGAGGACGCCTATTTCCACATCCCCGGCCCACCGGCGTTACCTGTGGTTCACGGTAGGCCACGAGTACTTTCAGTTTACTGTGCTCCCCTTCGGCCTTACCAGCGCCCCACGGGTGTTCAGGAAAGTGATGGCGGTGGTCGCAGCTCATCTGCGCAGGTTAGGGGTTTCAGTCTTCCCCTACCTCGACGACTGGTTGTTAAAGGCGGGCTCGCCCCAGACAGTCGTCAGCCACCTCCAGACTATGGCCGACCTCATGCACCTGCTGGGGTTCTCCATCAATGTGCCGAAGTCACATCTGTGTCCCTCTCAGAAGCTTCTCTTCATCAGAGCGGTTCTAGACTCGGCGCAGTTTCGGGTTTATCCTCCCGAACAGCGGGTTTGGGATGTTGAGGCTCTGATTCCGATCTTTCAGCCTTTATCCCGAGTCTCGGTCAGGTTGACGCTGCGTCTTCTGGGGCTGATGGCCTCCTGCAGCCTTCTGGTGCATCACGCCCGGTGGCGGATGCGGGCTCTGCAGTGGGACCTGAAGTTTCAGTGGGCCCAGCATCAGGGCAACTTGTCAGACCATGTCTTGATCTCGGAGGGCACTGCAAGACAGTTGCAGTGGTGGTTCATGGACCGCGATTGGGTCAGCGGCAGATCCCTCTCCCTACCCCAACCGGAACACGTAGTTGTGACGGACTCGTCCGTCCAGGGCTGGGGGGGGGGGGCCACATGGGAGAGGCGGAGATCAGAGGCCTCTGGTCCCCGGCGGAGTCCCGGCTCCACATCAACCTTCTGGAGCTGCGGACGATCCGTCTTGCACTGAAGGCATTCCTCCCCTCTGTCCGGGGGAGTGTAGTGCAGGTTTTCACGGACAACACCACCCCCATGTGGTACTGCAACAAACAGGGCGGGGTGGGGTCGTGGACCCTATGCCAGGAGGCTCTGTGCCTCTGGCAGTGGCTAGAACATCAGGGCGTGACCCTGGTGGTTCAACACCTGGCAGGTTCTCTGAACGCAAGGGCTGACTAACTCAGCCGTCGGTGCATGATGGATCACGAATGGCATCTGAACTGGGTTGTGATGCAAGATCTCTTTCAGCAGTGGGGAGAGCCTTGGTTAGATTTATTCGCCACAGAAGAGAACGCGCAATATCATCAGTTCTGCGCGTTGGAATTTCCAAGGCGGCACTCGCTCGGAGACGCTTTTCGTTGCGAGTGGAGTTGCAGTCTATTGTACGCCTTTCTGCCTATACCACTTCTGCCCAGTGTGCTGAAGATAAGGCGCGACCGGGCCCAGGTTATCCTTGTGGCTCCGGACTGGGCACGGAGATATTGGTATCCAGAGCTACTCAGCATGTTAGTCGATCCCCCGATTCGTCTGCCTCTTCAGGAGGACCTTCTGTCGCAGCAGCAGGGGACGGTCCTCCACCCGAACCTGTCCAGTCTCCACCTCCATGCTTGGAGATTGAGCGGCGACAGTTGAGGCCATTTGACTTGCCTCCTGAAGTTTGTAATGTGATTCTGGCAGCCAGGCGTCCCTCCACAAAGTCGGTATACGCCTGCAGGTAGAACAGATTTATGGCATGGTGCACAGCAAAGGCTGTGGATCCACTCTCTGCCCCCCTTTCTGAGGTTCTCCTCGTCCTTCTTTCTCTTGCCCAGTAGGGCTCTGCTCTGGGCACTATCAAGGGCTACCTTTCTGCCCTTTCCGCCTTCTTGGGGCTACCTGATCAGCCTTCTTTGTTCAAGTCCCCGATTGTTAACAGATTCTTGAAGGGCATCACTCATATGTTCCCCCCTGTTCCTTTCGTGATGCCCCAGTGGGACTTGAACCTGGTTCTAACTTACCTGATGTGCGCTCCTTTTCAGCCGCTTCACAACTGTCCTCTCCGTCTTCTTACACTTAAGACTGCTTTCCTGGTTGCCATCACCTCTGCCAGGAAAGTGAGTGAGCTCCAGGCTCTTTCCTCTAAACCTCATTTCTTTTCTGTCCATCCGGACATGGTTGTGTTGCGGACAAGACCCTCTTTCCTGCCCAAGGTAGTCACAGCCTCCGACATCGGGCAGTTCATCACCTTGCCCACCTTCTTTCCGCCTCCGCATTCCTCGAAAGAGGAAGAGAGGCTCCACCCTCTGGACCCAAAACGTGCGCTCTCATACTATCTGGATCGCACAAGCCAGTTCCGGGTATATGACCAACTCCTTGTTGGTTGCGTGGGCGCTAAAAAGGGACGGGCGGTGCTCAAACGGACCATCTCTCGGTGAGTCGTGTTGTGCATCAAGACGTGCTACTCTTTGGCTAAGAAGGAACCTCCTGTTGGGCTGAGGGCCCATTCCACTCGGGCCACGGTGGCTACTACTACCCTGGGCCAGGGAGTGCCCTTGCAGGACATCTGTCAGGCAGCTACGTGTGCCTCGCTGCACACGTTCGCAAGACACTACTGCCTGGACAGCCAAGTCCGGAGGGATGGCTTCTTTGGCTGTTCCTTCCTCCAGGACTTTCTGGTGTGATTATTGGTTCGCAGACCCACCACCGGGGTTGGTATTGCTGGGGTATCTATTCTAAGGAAAGGAATCTATCACTAACGTGTCTCTTTCAGATGCACAAGTTACTACTTGTGTAACGATATATCTGTAAGAGACATTAGTTAGTGATAGATTCCTTACCGCCCCACCCATCCTCCCCGTTCTGCGAACCGATATCTAGGGTTAAGGTCATCCCCTTTCAGGGCCCTAGTTTCATGGCACCAGTGTTGGTTTTTATCATGGCTCTGCGTTTCTGGCGCAGAAAAGCTATGTATAAGAACTGACGTCAGCGCGTGAGGGCGGCGTCATCCCGGCGCGGACGCGGAGCCGCAGACGACGCCTACCGACGCGCAAGGGTACTGCTACCCAATAGTTTCTGGATCCAGTCTGACGCCTGGGGATATTCTAAGGTAAAGAATCTATCACTAACTAATGTCTCTTACAGATATATCGTTACTCAAGTAGTAACTTATGCAATAGGCGTACAAGGCAGATATCCTGGTATGGTATTTGGCCTCCCCTAGGCATATAACTTCTCGGGGTATATGGCATTAACCATGAGTCTCGCATAAGATGTCAGGCCATCCCATGAACACAATATACACAAGCCTGAAGGGATCACATTATGAATCATATGCCCACTGCACAACCTTTGCATAAATCACATTCACCTGCACGTAAGCAGTAGGGGCAAACCGCACATCCTGTACTAGGCATGGATCATGAGGCATGACATGGGCAGAAGGCTCATTGGCATAATCATATTAGGTGCACTCATTAGGCCTCCACATATGCACGCAGCTTCAAAATAGGCATGAACTCCATTGGCATTAATGCCTGGTTGCGGGAGGCATGAAACAGAACCTCACTGCATGTCATTAGTACTAGAACTCAGCGCATAAATCAGGATGCATCTCCCTAGACCGGAAACGTAACCTGGCATGGATCTAGCGCATCATGCCGTTGAACATTAACCCTAAGGTAGGCCATACAACCACACTATACAGACATCCTGGCATCGAATCAGCAGTGGCCCTGCCCGTGCCTCCTTAGCACCTAATATGATGACGCTGCAGTGTTCCCCCACCTGCGGCGGTGCTGTGCAATTAGGAGCCCCACACAAAAAATTGGTAAAGTTGGAGTCCCCCAATACTGTGCAGATTGGGCTCAATGTAGCAGAATATCGGTTAGCGCCACTGCCGAGTCTCTAAATTCACGAATGCCCCAACACGTGGCAGCTGTCCGCTGGGAGACGGGGCAGCCTGTATGGGATCAGGCTCACAAGCCACTGGTCAAGATGAAGCCCCTTTTTGGGGGCACTAAAGGCACAGTTGCCCCCTCGTCGCAGCTGCTGCTACCTGCAGTGCAGCTGGGTTTCGCCGATCAGGCAAGGAGGCGTGGGTCACATCTGAGCCCCTCTCTGGGGCTCGAACACCATACAGCGCCTACGATGCAGCTGCCCGCTGTCAGACGGGGCAGCTGTAAGGATCCGTCTGGGCAACGGGGGCGGGCAACGGTGATGTGCCCCGACCCTGGCAAGTCGGCGCTTAGAGGCTACACAGCTCCTCTACACGGGCACTTTGAGCATGGCGCTCCCAAGGCGCTAGGGCAGGAGACAGCCACTGGAGTATAGCGTCCACCAAATGCAGCGCTCACAAGGCGCTAGGTCCCCCCTGCAGGCTCGGGGACAAGAGGTCGCGCTCCTCACCTCCTTCTGGGCACAGTCAAAGGTGCTCCTTGGCAGTCAGGTAAAGTGCTGCTCTTCTCCAGGCGCTTGCCAGCAGTCGGGCCCAGGGGTAGAGCTCACGAGGTACTAGGCAAGAGAGCAGCAAGCATTACTGGGCCAGGTCAGCAGTCACTGGGCACTCATCAGGACAGGGCGGTAGGTCTTAGAAACCATCCTCCTCTGTAACGTGGCACTCCTCCTGTACAGCAGCCTGAACTCCAGCAGCGGGCTCTCACTGGCCCTGTGAACAGTGGAGGGGTGCAGATGGGCTCAGGGGCCAGCACACAAGTGCATGTGGCGGCACCCCCTGGCAGCAGGTCCCCTCTCTCTCAAGTCCACCTTCTGACTGAGCACATGGTGGCACAGCCCCCCTATTTATGCGCCCCTCACCCCACCTACCAGACAGTGCCAGAAGCTTCTAGAAGCAGACAATCTCTGACTCTCGAACTCTCACAGACACTCTCTCTGACTCTCACAGACACTCTCTCTGACTCTCACAGACACTCTCTCTGACTCTCACAGACACTCTCTCTGACTCTCACAGACACTCTCACTGACTCTCACAGACACTCTCTCTGACTCTCACAGACACTCTCTCTGACTCTCACAGACACTCTCTCTGACTCTCACAGACACTCTCTCTGACTCTCACAGACACTCTCTCTGACTCTCACAGACACTCTCTCTGACTCTCACAGACACTCTCTCTGACTCTCACAGACACTCTCTCTGACTCTCACAGACACTCTCTCTGACTCTCACAGACACTCTCTCTGACTCTCACAGACACTCTCTCTGACTCTCACAGACACTCTCTCTGACTCTCACAGACACTCTCTCTGACTCTCACAGACACTCTCTCTGACTCTCACAGACACTCTCTCTGACTCTCACAGACACTCTCTCTGACTCTCACAGACACTCTCTCTGACTCTCACAGACACTCTCTCTGACTCTCACAGACACTCTCTCTCTGACTCTCACAGACACTCTCTCTCTGACTCTCACAGACACTCTCTCTCTGACTCTCACAGACACTCTCTCTGACTCTCACAGACACTC
Source organism: Lissotriton helveticus (assembly GCF_964261635.1). Taxonomy (NCBI): domain Eukaryota; kingdom Metazoa; phylum Chordata; class Amphibia; order Caudata; family Salamandridae; genus Lissotriton; species Lissotriton helveticus. The sequence goes on from NC_136073.1 coordinate 679,427,311, forward strand.
TCTCTCTGACTCTCACAGACACTCTCTCTCTGACTCTCACAGACACTCTCTCTCTGACTCTCACAGACACTCTCTCTGACTCTCACAGACACTCTCTCTGACTCTCACAGACACTCTCTCTCTGACTCTCACAGACACTCTCTCTCTGACTCTCTCAGACACTCTCTCTCTGACTCTCTCAGACACTCTCTCTCTGACTCTCTCAGACACTCTCTCTCTGACTCTCTCAGACACTCTCTCTGACTCTCTCAGACACTCTCTCTCTGACTCTCACACTCTCTCTCTCTGACTCTCACACTCTCTCTCTCTGACTCTCACACTCTCTCTCTCTGACTCTCACACTCTCTCTCTCTGACTCTCACACTCTCTCTCTCTGACTCTCACACTCTCTCTCTCTGACTCTCACACTCTCTCTCTCTGACTCTCACACTCTCTCTCTCTGACTCTCACACTCTCTCTCTCTGACTCTCACAATCTCTCTCTCTGACTCTCACACTCTCTCTCTCTGACTCTCACACTCTCTCTCTCTGACTCTCACACTCTCTCTCTGACTCTCACACTCTCTCTCTCTGACTCTCACACTCTCTCTCTCTGACTCTCCCACTCTCTCTCTCTGACTCTCCCACTCTCTCTCTCTGACTCTCCCACTCTCTCTCTCTGACTCTCCCACTCTCTCTCTCGGACTCTCCCACTCTCTCTCTCGGACTCCTCCCACTCTCTCTCTCGGACTCCTCCCACTCTCTCTCTCTGACTCCTCCCACTCTCTCTCTCTGACTCCTCCCACTCTCTCTCTCTGACTCCTCCCACTCTCTCTCTCTTCCTCCTCGCACTCTCTCTCTCTGACTCCTCCCACTCTCTCTCTCTGACTCCTCCCACTCTCTCTCTCTGACTCTCCCACTCTCTCTCTCTGACTCTCCCACTCTCTCTCTCGGACTCTCCCACTCTCTCTCTCGGACTCTCCCACTCTCTCTCTCGGACTCTCCCACTCTCTCTCTCGGACTCTCCCACTCTCTCTCTCGGACTCTCCCACTCTCTCTCTCGGACTCTCCCACTCTCTCTCTCGGACTCTCCCACTCTCTCTCTCGGACTCTCCCACTCTCTCTCTCGGACTCTCCCACTCTCTCTCTCGGACTCTCCCACTCTCTCTCTCGGACTCTCCCACTCACTCTCTCGGACTCTCCCACTCACTCTCTCGGACTCTCCCACTCACTCTCTCGGACTCTCCCACTCACTCTCTCTGACTCTCACACTCACTCTCTCTGACTCTCACACTCACTCTCTCTGACTCTCACACTCACTCTCTCTGACTCTCACACTCACTCTCTCTGACTCTCACACTCACTCTCTCTGACTCTCACACTCACTCTCTCTGACTCTCACACTCACTCTCTGACTCACTCTGACTCACTCTCTGACTCACTCTGACTCACTCTGACTCACTCTGACTCACTCTGACTCACTCTGACTCACTCTGACTCACTCTGACTCACTCTGACTCACTCTGACTCACTCTGACTCACTCTGACTCACTCTGACTCACTCTGACTCACTCTGACTCACTCTGACTCACTCTGACTCACTCTGACTCACTCTGACTCACTCTGACTCACTCTGACTCACTCACTCTGACTCACTCACTCTGACTCACTCACTCTGACTCACTCACTCTGACTCACTCACTCTGACTCACTCACTCTGACTCACTCACTCTGACTCACTCACTCTGACTCACTCACTCTGACTCACTCACTCTGACTCACTCACTCTGACTCACTCACTCTGACTCACTCACTCTGACTCACTCACTCTGACTCACTCACTCTGACTCACTCACTCTGACTCACTCACTCTGACTCACTCACTCTGACTCACTCACTCTGACTCACTCACTCTGACTCACTCACTCTGACTCACTCACTCTGACTCACTCACTCTGACTCACTCACTCTGACTCACTCACTCTGACTCACTCACTCTGACTCACTCACTCTGACTCACTCACTCTGACTCACTCACTCACTCTGACTCACTCACTCACTCTGACTCACTCACTCTGACTCACTCACTCTGACTCACTCACTCACTCTGACTCACTCACTCACTCTGACTCACTCACTCACTCTGACTCACTCAGACTCACTCACTCACTCTGACTCACTCACTCACTCTGACTCACTCACTCTGACTCACTCACTCTGACTCACTCACTCTGACTCACTCACTCTGACTCACTCACTCTGACTCACTCACTCTGACTCACTCACTCTGACTCACTCACTCTGACTCACTCACTCTGACTCACTCACTCTGACTCACTCACTCTGACTCACTCACTCTGACTCACTCACTCTGACTCACTCACTCTGACTCACTCACTCTGACTCACTCACTCTGACTCACTCACTCTGACTCACTCACTCTGACTCACTCACTCTGACTCACTCACTCTGACTCACTCACTCTGACTCACTCACTCTGACTCACTCACTCTGACTCACTCACTCTGACTCACTCACTCTGACTCACTCACTCTCACTCACTCACTCTCACTCACTCACTCTCACTCACTCTCACTCACTCACTCTCACTCACTCTCACTCACTCACTCACTCTCACTCACTCACTCACTCTCACTCACTCACTCTCACTCACTCTCACTCACTCACTCACTCTGACTCACTCACTCACTCTCACTCACTCACTCACTCTGACTCACTCACTCACTCTCACTCACTCACTCTGACTCACTCACTCACTCTGACTCACTCACTCACTCTGACTCACTCACTCACTCTGACTCACTCACTCACTCTGACTCACTCACTCACTCTGACTCACTCACTCACTCTGACTCACTCACTCTGACTCACTCACTCTGACTCACTCACTCTGACTCACTCACTCTGACTCACTCACTCTGACTCACTCACTCTGACTCACTCACTCTGACTCACTCACTCTGACTCACTCACTCTGACTCACTCACTCACTCACTCACTCACTCACTCTGACTCACTCACTCAGACTGACCTTCTCACTCTCACTGACTGACCTTCACCCTACTGTTATTTATGCCCCCATAACAAAAAAAACACAAGCAACCAACCATTTGGACAAGTTGCCATCAATGAAAGGACAAAAAAACTCTATAAACATTATTTTTAATACTTTTTTTAATATGGTTGTTTAGTTGTAGTAATGCTTTTTTGGTCATATCTAAGGTAACAAAATTGCTTCTGACACTTCTTTATCATAACTTTTCATCATGCTGCAACCTTCTGTACAGCACAGCTTAAAGACATAGGTAAAGTCAATATATCTGGTAAACACGTATAAGTTCCCAAAGGCGAGACCTATTGGCTATGCCAATGCTTGTTGACATGGTCACCCCCAATTTTTGCCTTTTATTTGATGTGATTTTGACAGTGCACTGGGTTCCTCCTAAAAAGGTCCTCATTGCCAGAGCTCCTTCACAAAACTGTACAGATTACCCAACTGGCAATACCTTTAGCACTCAATGTAGGTGCCTAGTAAATGGCACCCCTGGTTCCTAGGGCAAGGAGGCTAAAGAGGGTACTTATGGCCTGCAGCACGAATTGTGCCACCATAAGGGACCCCTCACCAAACACTTACAGACACATGCAGGCTGCGTGCCTTGATGCAGACAAAAGTGAAAACACGACATGGCACCCGTCCTTGTGTGCCATGCCCTCAAAAACTGCATGCAGTATAAGTAAGTCAGCCCTACAGAAGACCTTCCAGCCCTAAGGCAAGGTGCATCATACTACATGTGTGGACTTGGTAAGTGGGGACTTGGGGTACACGTCGTTCAGAACCCGGAGGTGGGGGGCGGGCTGCGGGTTGGTTTCTGAAGGTCTGTGGCAAGGGTGCAACATCCGTAGACTCATGCTGGCTGTGTGGCTCAGGTGCAGAAGTGTTTTGTCCGGCAGGTGACTTGCATTGGAGGTTCTCACTTTGGGTTTGACCTGAAGATGGGGACAAAACAGGACAGCAGGGCCACTCTTGGTGCTGTCCTATGATGTGGATGTCCCTCGTTGATAGCTTAATCTTGGCTGTGTTGGCGTCTGGGCTGGACACTGAACAAACCTTAATTACTGCAAGTTACTGCAAGGGGTCCGAATGCCAGGTATTGGGGAAGGGTGGATCCTGGTGGTCCTAGTGTCTCCAAACTTGATGGGTGAGTTTAATCTGACCTCCTGGAGTACAGTGACATTCTCCTGGGAGGCTGCTGCGTTGGTGGACCCATTAGTTAGCATATCAGTGAACCGGATGTTGCGGTCTGTGCCTGCAGGCAAGTGGCTCCTCCAATGCAAGGTAGATGCCGACTGGTAGACTAAGTGCTGGCAGCCCTCCAAGGCTTTTTGAGGATGCACAGCTGCAGGGCGAGTCGGCTTTTTGCAATTGTTGAGATAGAAGCAAGAAGGACGGGTTTGGCGCCAAGTTCACAGCTAATCTTCAGTTTTTGCTTTCTTCTGCTCTTCTTTGTCCTTCTTGGGTCAGATGACTCTTAAGTTCCAGGTGGCATGTAGCCACCTAAATGCACATTATGGTTTGTTAGTGGGAGTGAAGGTTAGTAGCCAATTGGCTACTTACCCTTTGAGTCACTACACCAGCTATATGACCACTTCCTCTGGGGAGTGGGCATAACCCTGTCCCACAGTTCCTAATTCAACTAAAACTAGATGGTTGCATCCTTCTTTCGTGGGACACATGAGGCAGCCAACCTTAGAAGTGTGACTAGCCTGGTGGTGCAATACACCTACTTCATAGCTAATTACATGCTTGTCCTGGTGCCAAATAGTCTTCAGGGCAGGGGGTGTTAACTCATATGGCTTCGGGAAGTCAGGGTTGCATATCAAAGGCAGTAGGGGCTTTGAAACCCCTGGCCTTTATATGCTAAATCACTAGTCCTCCTGCTGGAGGAGGTGTGAACATCTTCCTTCAAAGCAGGTATCGTTTCTGACCTCAAAGCATGGGCTCTCACCTGCAGGGGGTCAGAAATGTGTCTGTGGTGGCAAGCTGTACGAGACCAGTCCGCACTCTAGATGGTTGCAGGTTTTTCAGGGGGCACCTCTAAGGTGCCCTCTGGGTGTGTGCCATAATAAATCTTGTACTGGCATCATTACTGATTTATTGAGATGAGGTGTTTGATACCAAACACCATAGGTTTCAGTGAAGTTCTCATGTAGCTGGCAATGATCATTTCCTAGTACATATACTTAAGATGGCTTCCCTGTTCACTTGTACCATCTAGTGACTGAACTAGACAGCACAGGGGCATATCTGCCCATGCATATATGCCCTCACATTCAATATAATGCATCCTGCTAAGGGTTACAAGGCCTTCTGTAGGGATGACCTAGATATGTTACATTCTGTGACTTTAGCATGTCACACTGGGAGTGTGCCATGTCTTGCTTTCACTCATGGTTTGCACCATGACACGCAGTCTGCAACTTCAGGCTACATGCAATTTGAATGGGGTCCCTTAGAGTGGCATAATACCTTCTGCACTCATTAGCCCCCCCCCCCCTCTGGTACCCATGCACTTACTAGGGACTTACAGGGGTGCCAAAGTGTGACACAATTGGACCTTGTTTTAGGGAAAGAGCACTGGTACTGGGGCCTGGTTAGTAGGGTCCTAGTGCACATCAGTCGAAAAACACCAGTACCAGTGGCAAAATGTGGGGGTGACAATGACAAAACGGGGCACTTTTCTACAACTAGCATTTCTACATCGGAGCATTGCACTTTCTTTCTCTGTACAACTGCTTTAAGCATACTCTCCTGCTTTGTAGTTTAGTACCATATCTCTGTTCCTCATGCAGATTTTTCAGTCTCTGCTTAACCCTTGAGAACCCCGTAACAGTGGTTGTGAAAGCCCTTCCAGATTTCTTACCATTGCACATTTAGTTGACCTTTACCTCCTCTAATTGACTTTGCAGGGCAGATGTTAGAATCTCAACATGAACCCAAAAGTACTCTTAGTTGATTACCTCTTTGTAAGTTACCAAGAACAATAATCCCTAGTATATTTGTTTTGAGTCCCCCTAGTACTCATGTGTTTTCTGAACCTCGTCCAATGTGGGGTATTTGATTTAAAGCAGGCTTCTCCAACGAGTAGCTCTGTGCAGCCCATTCTACTAAATTGGAAGCTTTTGATTAGTTGACTGTGTTTATGTATTTTAAAATGGATAAGCATGTATTTGAGAGAAAATGTGGGCATGTCCAGAATTTATAAGCTGATGTTTGCAGAAACATGGTTGGATTTCCAAAATATATTTAAAGCTGATAGTTCAGTGCTAAATCATGTAGTGTTGGAGACTTATTACTAATATTAACATGATGCCAGGGACATTGTAAGTACAGCTGTAATATTTTACCAATGTAGAGACATTGCTCATTGACAACCTATTTAGCATCACTACTGGCAACCAGCTCTTGACACATTCAGGTAACCACCGCTGGTAATCTTGAATGTGGAGTCTGCTAATATAATTTAGTCTGATGTGGTCACTATTACAACGCTAATATTAGTAGCTCTTGATTATATTAATTGAACATAAGTAGCTCTTCTTACAGAAAATGTTGGAGACCCCTGATTTAAATGGTCTTTTTCTTTTCATTGCTTAGCATTGGAATCCCCTTGTAAATCTGCACTTAATGGCTCTGTGAGAGCAGGACACCCACATCATCCTTGGCACCTTTGTAGATTTTTGGCAGAAATTAGGGCCGCAGGAGTGAGAAAATTCAGTTCCTTTCGTAGCTCTTCTTGGGTAAAACCGTAGCCAAGCTTGCATCTTGCTTGTTCCAGTGTGAGACATGTAACAGGAGGGTACTGCTTTTGCAGAATTGGATCGTTCCTTCTAAAAGGGCAAACAATATAGTCGCGAAGGAGAACTAAACTTGCCTTCATTGGCATGGCCAAGATACTAGCGTAGCACAGATTTTTAAGGAGGCACCCCCTCCCCCGAATTTAGGTCGGGTATATTGCTTACACCCATAGCTTACTGAGTATGGTAGGAAGAAGAGTGAGGGGACACGATGGAGATTGCACTTACATGTAGTCCATAGAATATACTAGTTCCAGCATCCAGGACCCATTTTTTACGGTTGTCCAGTGGATGTTGGGAGCAGATTTGTGGTTTGCAAAAGCACCTAACCTAGTTGAATATCAGGCTCTGCTCATGAAGTTTAAAACAATACTACTGACCTCTGTCGGTGGGTAGTTTAGTGCAAGGGCTAGCAACTGGAGTTGGTATTTGTTAGCCCTTGAGGGTATATCTACTACAAGCAAGTTAATTATGTGTGGTCAATATATATAGTTACTTAAATGGGAGAAATGCCATCTTGGCACACATGCAAAATTAAGGTAAATGTGGAATGGCAGAGGATTTCATGATACCATGGTTGTTCCTTTAAGGTGATGCGTTAGTTTGCCAAAAATAAATGTGGCGGCTTATTGGATAAATAAGTAGGCATTGCTCAGATGTATGTTATGTATAGTATTTTTTTTATTCATGGTTTCCCACTCTAGTCTCAAGAAGCCATGAGCATCGTATTTTCGGCACTATTTCCCCTTTCTGCAACTTGTTAAAACCTTGCTCCTTCACAAGCTTTGTTTCACCTAAAAACTTTTTTCCCGATGCATTCAGGATCCTTTCGTGCCTTATGGAACACTTGTACACAGAGAAAATGGTGGAAGAGTGTGAGCACAGGCTACTGGAACTGCAGTACTTCATCTCACGAGATTGGAAGTGAGTAACAAAATGTTGTGTGGTCATGCAACATTTTCTCCCAATTTTACCCTAAAGGCCCAGTAAAACCCTTTTAAGCTCATGATGTTCATTTGAGCTTCAGCCAGATTGATATGGTGGGGAATAAATGCAGTCAGTCTAACTACAGTCACTATGCTCATATTCTGCTCTCTATCTGAGAAAATATAATCTCTTGAAGTTAGTCTTTAGTTACGTGTCTGGATGTTCACTGAGGACAGTGATGCTCCTGTGGTGTTTGGAAAATGTTGTGTTACTGCCCCACTTGCTTACTGTGCCCTCCATTCACAGCATATGGGTTTAGCATTGCTTTATGAGTGGAACAACATTGTCATCAAGTTGTAAGTGGCCATGTTTGTGCAACTGTCCCCCTATTTGGTTTTGATATGCCTTGCTTTTTACAGATTATAAAATGCTTAGTAGTGTAACAGGAATCCTGGTGATATTTCACTGAGGCAGGGAAAGGGTGCGGAACTCGGGGATAGTCTACGGTTTACCTGGCATGGCTCCTAACCCCATCTTCCCCGGTCCAGTGCTGAACAAGTAAACCGGCTGTTTCACAGCCTTTACGCTGCACGCCTATTGCTGCTTTTAAACTACTTTTTCCTCTCAAACATATTCAGCTGGACTTTTTTTCAGCATGTGCATCCACTATTGTCATTATACCACCCAATCGCCCCCTGCCCTTCCCTTTTTTGGGGAGTTTTATGCTTGATGTGAAAGCTCTTGACTGATGTAGTTTTTACTAACTAACAGAACCATGTTAAATGTTCTGCCTCGTAGGGGAGTGGCGGAATATTCAAGAGCATGTAATACTGTTCTTCTACAGAAAAACAATTTAGACTGCCTTACATTTTTCCTCCTTTGTGGTATCTTTATTTCAGAATTTTCTAATGCCTTTCTCTCCCTTTCCATATGCCTAGGCTGGACCCGATTCTTTATCGCAAGTGTCAAGGGGATGCTCTGAGGCTGTGCCATACACAAGGCTGGAACGATACCAGTGAAGTTATGCCACCGGGCGCTGTATTCTCTTGCTTATACAGACATGCCTATCGTACAGAGGAACAAGGCAGGCGGGTAAGAATTCGCAATTTTTATGTTTGGCCTCTGTGTTGACAGCCCCCCTCTATCTCGAACGTCTTTTATTTCTCCAGTATCATGTTCCTGCTTTTAACCTGGCCTGCTATAACTGGAGGGACCCTTAAATGTGTTTTAAATCCAAACACCTTGTATAAGGAGGTGAAGATGCAAATTGCTGAACTTAACATGGTTTTTGAAACACCTCCACTTGCTCTTACTTTCTCTGTTCCCCCAGGCTCTTCCTTAATTTTAACCTTTTCTGTACAGTGATTCATTTCGATACATGTTTTGATACTGTAATAGATTTATTGTCTCTTATCACCCTCTACCCCTCGACTTGTCCATCCCCACACTCCTTTTATTCTTGCTCTTTAGGATATCCCAATACACAGGCTCAATCACTGGAACATCCTTGCTGTTAAAGATGCTGTTGATGGTCACTGGGCCATTGTTCTAGTATTTTTTATTTTACAGAGTTTTATATAGCGCAAACTTGACCCTAATCGGGTATCCGAGCGCTTTACATAGCACCAGTTTTACTACATGAGGACACATTCATTTTTGTTAGGCACAGGGAGAATAAGTGATTTTCCCAGAATCACAGGATGTTCAGCATCATTGCAGAGACTCGAACCCAGTTCCCCAGATTCGAGGTCGACCACCCTAGCCGTTAGACCAACTCCTCTCTCTAAAGGGTAAGATCAACCCAAATGGATAGCTTATTTATTTTTTTAACTTTTGAGCACTCTTTCAGTCTTGCTGTGAGAAGTTGGTCTGATATATGATGATCCCTAGTTCTAGTGATCACCTTGTATCAGTCCAAACAACCCTTATGGTGATTGGTTGTAAGTCAACCTTATAGACCAGCTATCCTAATGGTAGCATGGACAAAGCAGTCTTAGGCTAAACTCTTTTGGCATGTGAAGCCAGCTGTTTTACCACAATATAACCCCTTGAATACCAGATGAAAGGACACCACACAGGTTGTTATGAAAATAAACAGTATATTTATTAATAACAACATCTCTGAACTCTTTATGAGGTCAGAGGGCTAAGCACATGACCATCTCTTACGAAAAATACGACAAGTTGCACAAAATTACAATGGTGCCTTAGAGGCACGACAAACCATATACTAAGTAAGTGGAATGTGAGCGTCGATAAAAAGAATGGAGCTGTCCAGAGGCTGGAGGTTCGCTAGGACTACGCTATCTTCACCTTAGGTAAGTAATAGGAGGCCCACAGGACGCGTGTGCAGAGTGTGAACTCACACGCGAGATGCGTAACAACGTCTATATGGACAGTACAGTTCAAGTTAAAGGTGAGTACGGACAATCCTGACTAGTTAGGACTAAAACGACTGTGGAACTGGACACTAGGACAGTTATACTACCCTTGAGCACCGAAATGCTCTCGTTACCTCACCCACGGGCTGCGGTGCATAGGTGCCAAAGTGCGTCGGGTTCTCGCGTTGAAGTCAATGGAGCCTGAAAGAAAAGATGCTGCAGGCGACCAGGAGGAAGATGTCCGGTGCGATCCAAGGGTGGATCGGTGAAGAAGAAGACCTGAAAGCAGAGGGGACAATGTTCAGTCACTAGCCAGTGACTGGAGTGGAACCAGGAAGGAACCAGATGTCGTCGGCGCGATCAGGTGAAGAGTGGACGCTTGACTCTGCAGCCACGTGGACCAGGAGGTGTCTTCGACGACCAGGATGGAGGCACGAGCTGTCCCACGCAGGCTCTCGCGGTCAGCGGTGTTGGATCCGGAATCGGCGTCAACAGGCCTTTGCAAAGATAACCCACGCGGTGAGTGGAGAAAGCGTCTGGTGCGGACTAGGAGAGTCCGGGGTGCCCCTCTTTTGGAAGGGAGCAAGGGCCAGTCCGGAGCAACCAGACCAGCAGCAAAGATTCAAAGGTTTGTCGTCTAGGAGGCCACTAGCCAGCCGGCAAGTGACCAGACAACGCGTCGAGCAGCAAACAAGCAGAAGGGCCCCACGCAGATCTCGTGGATGCTGGAGGGCTGATCTTCGGTGCAGGGGCTGCTCGGGGCTGGGGCTTCTCAGTCCCCAAAGCACTTGGTCGAGTTTACCTCAGGAGTCGTGCTGGAAGCGAAGTGCAGGTTCGTTCAAGATGGCCGGTCCCACGTGTCTCGTCGCACCCACGGGTCTCAGCTTTGCTGCAGATGTGAGTTGAGGTCGGAGAGGTCTGGGAATCCGGGTCTCGTCGGGCCCTGAAGTCTGGATCCTCGAGGGAAGACGACAAAGTGAAGCCGCTGGACGGTTGATGGTGCCTGCAGATGCAGGGTGGACACTCCTTGCCCACAAGGGAGATTTCTTCAGTCTTCTGTGGAGCAGAACGTCGAAGTCCAGAGTTTCTTCTTGTAGAGTAGTTCAGGATTAATCTAATTTAGATTGGGACCAGCTCCTACCTTTATCCTGCTAAAGGGGGCTGCACTACTGACTAGGTCCCTCCTCTGGGTGGGACCAGGAAGGGGGGTGGTTACACCCCCTATCCTTTGTCCGGTTTCCCGCCAGAGCTGGGGCTGGAGTGCCCCAGCAACTGGTTTCAACCGGTGCATGCACAGGGCACCTTGTGTGCCCCAGGCATGTCTCATTCCTTTCAGGCCTCCCTACCTCAATACACAAAATCCTGTCTGGGGTGGTGCTAGCACCTCCCAAGGCTGGAAACCCTTTGTCCAAGCCGCCCTCGCTGGAAGGACTCCCAGCAGCAGGGGGTCAGACTTGTGTCTGTGGTGGCAGCATCCATTTTGTGATGCCAAGGCTCGAGTTAACTTTAACCGGGGTTTACAGTTACATACATGTCGTGTCCCTCTAGAAGGGTGGAATGCTACCCCCGTCGCCAGAATTGGCGAGGGGGTAGTATTCCAATTCGTATGACACCTTACTCCACATGTTTTGATAATGTTATACCAGAGTTAGCATTTAACCGCGAGGTTGATAATGCACTTAAGAGTATATGGTATAGCGTTATCATGGAACAGCTATTAGGACTTGGTTCCGCAAGCTGCAGACGGGCTCAGCTTGTGCCAGAGCACCATCTCACATAATTCCAAGCACTCTGCCTTCAGGATTGATAAGGCCTGCCATAGGAGTGACTGATAGGAGGATATGTGTCCATTTTAGGGTTAGATATAGGTATACTATATCTACAGCAAAGGGTGATTACACCACCTTGCCCCAGCTGTCGTGCAGCCAGTTGTGTCACTTTTGGATGGCCAGCCAGGGGTGGCATAATACATGCTTCAGCCCCTGGTAGGCCCTGGGTACACCTATGCCCTGGATACCTAAGGTATACTGTACAGGGACTGAAAAGGTGACTCCGTATCCAATTAGATATGTACCTAGGGTACATGGAGTCCATTTTAACAGAGAGCAGGAAGCCTGGGGTCCTGAATAGCAGGATCCCAGGCCAACTAAGTCAAAAACCAGCAAAACACCAGGCAAAAAGTTGGGGGTAACCATAGTCAGATATCCACCTTCCTACACTTGCTATAAGCCCCCACACAGTGATCCCGCTTACATCTGTGACTAGACCCCCACTCTCCTTAGGGTTCCCACTGCACACGAGAGCCTCTGCATTAGGAGAGCCAAAACAGAGAAGCTGTGGACTACAAGAGCTCGTCAAAGACTGTCCAGTTGAATACAGAAATGGGAAGCAGGGCTGGAGTTTGGTGGGAGGGGGAAGCAATAGTGTCTGAAGGTGAAATCATCTCAAGTGCCATCATATGTTGCATATACAGTCTCCAGAGGCATCGAATAGAACGTCCTACTCGAAAGACATGCCTGGCTACACCAGTGGCGGCTTGCAGAGGGAGTGCTGCAGGGCCGTGGGGAGGGGCAGGGTGGGGGAGTAGTGCAGTCTGACATACGACGGCCAGGAGTAAGGTAAATAAATAAAACTACTTACCTTGCGCTCGCTGCATCGCCGAGTATGCGATGCAGCGAGCGCAAGGTAAATCGTTTTATTTATGTATTTACTTAACTCTCACACCCTGCCCCTCCCCCGCCCCACTGCCCGGCAGCACTCCCTCTGCGAGCCGCCACTGGGCCACACATCTCTTATTTCAAACCCAATGTCTGCATCACCTCAACATCCCATTCGATGGGGAGTATCTGGAACCCCCTCCAGGTTGACAAGATTGTGGAAAGGATGAAAAAAATGACAGATTTCCTAGGCCGTGGGTGAACTGGCACTTTTTGAGAAGTTCCCTGGGGAAGAGCTAAGGTACGAGCAGAGACCATCAGCAGGCTATCAAAGACATCAGCACACCTTACGCCAGCAGGAGGGCAGGAGATTGACTATGGGTGCACACAGGTGTAACAGGAGAATGCACAAAGGTGGCTCAGGTAAAGGGGTCTCCCCTCCAAACAGTAACTCCCCCTTCCTCCCCCTGAGCACAGTACACCTCCCCAGAGTAGAATGAATGATTTCCTCTCTTGCAGTGAGTATTTTATCAGGCCAATGTGTTTTAGCAGTAGTCCACTGAGGCTCTTGCCTAGAGATTCACTAACCCTTCCAGCATTCTACCCCGCAGATACTTCCTCAGCCAGATCATCTCCAGTTTTTAGATGAAAAGTTACAGGTGCTTCTAAAAAAAAGAGGTAATACAGAGTGCCTTCACACCAACAGGGGGGAAAGAGTGTACTCTTACTATTGCATTCCAAAAAACAGGATGGCTCCTTCAGGCACATCCTAGACCTCCTGCATCTTGCCAAATACTGTCAGAAAACGTTTCAGGACGTCATCTTTTTGCTCTGATAAGGCGACTTTGACTGCAGTAGACCTCAAGGATGGCTGTTTCCAGATACCCGCCACCCTGCCCAGGTATCTTTTACTTTGTGGTGAGTAGACATGACTAATAGTTCATAAGTGTGAGAAAGGGACCTCTTTTTGTATGGTTGCCCTCACTTTTTTCTGAACTGCTGATGTACTTTGAGTTTTCCCAGGGCACTGTGACCAGGGAAGGCCTCAAAGGGCTGCAGCACTCATTGTGCCACCCTTAGAGGCCTTGTACCTTTAAACTCAAACACTGCCTTTGCAGGCTGCGTGTTTTGGTGTGGAACAAAGTGAAGAGTCGACATGGCACACATCCCTGTGTGCCATGCTGTCAACCCACTGACCTGGCATAGACCAGCCACCCCTCTAGCTGGGTGCACCATACCAGCTGTGAGGGTACAGGTGAACGAGCCAGGTACCCCTACAGAGTCTAAGCCAATTCTTACGACATTGTAAGTGCAGTAATGCATTTAACAGTTTATGGTGCCAGGAGTTTGTCATTACAAACTCCACTGCACCAAAATGGCTTTGCTAAAACCTGGGACGTTCGGTATCAAACTTCTGAGCTCATTAAACTCACACTGATGCCATTGTGGGATTTAATGAGAAGTGCACACAATGGGAATCTTAGAGATGCACCCTAAAAAATGACTTCACAATAGTGTCCAGGCTGAGTGGCTGCTCCCCAGCGGCAACCACCAGACATGTTTCTGGACCCCTGGGTCGAGCGCCTGCTGCTCTCGGGGGCCTGAAACAATGCACATCCTGTGACACGGTGCCAAGCCTCCTCCCCCTGTGTGGGCAGGGTTCAGGAAGGGGGAGCTACAAAGGCTTGCCACCTTTGTAAGCTTCCCCAGGCCTTTTGCTGCTTCCAGCAACTGGTCCTCACCGGTTCTGACCCCCACTTTGGGTGGGAGAACTGGCGGGAAAACCAAGTGAGGAAGAGAGGTGGGCCCACCTTTGCCAACCCACCCCTCAGGTTGGGGCAGCGAAGTGAAGCACAACTGAGGACCTGCCCTGTCTTCCAAAGAAAAGACTGTCTCCTGTGAACACCAGATTTGTTCACCAACAGACTCCAGCTCCGGCAAAATCTGTGAGTCTGCACCCGTCACCCACGGCCCGAGTTTGAGTGGCCCAACACCACTAGGAGGTCTCCTCTAACCGCAACCGGAGCTGGTAAGAGAAACCAGACACCTAAAGACACCCCTGCACCTGAAGCCCCATAGCCTTGGGTGGCCCAACCAATGGTATCCCAGCATCCCAACTTACCTCTCCAACTGGTGGTCTGCTCCAGAAGATCACCGTCCCCGAGCCTGCAGTCTTTGTTGAAACCAGAGAATCCCCGTTGCAATCAACAGGGCACCAGACGCCAAAACGGCACCCTGCATCCAGCTGCTATCGGTGTACTTTGGGTACTACTTTGTTTCCCCTTGTGCCCTGTGCTAAAGTCCAGGAGTTTTGCTCCCCAAACCCAGTGGCCTGCTTGCCAGCAGCCACCAACCGGAGGCCCCTTATCCCCTATTGGATAACATTGGCTCTCAGCACTCTGCACCCGGCAACCCTTGTGCCACTGCGGGTGTAACAAGAGTGCATCCTTGACCCTGGGGGAACCCTTGTTATCCAGTATTAAGGGTGTCTTTCATAGATTCACATGCCTGAATCATTCCCTGTCATTGGGATTGGGAGTCCCCGGTACATAAATAAAGTAATGTCCTATTAGACATATGGAGAAATAGGCCCAAGTGCCTCACATTAGTAACATATCCATGTCCTTTTGTAGGAAGGACTAAACTTTAGAGAAGAGCCAATCGGCTATCACCTCCCTCTAGAACCCTCCTGGAAGGAGCTCCAGTCCCTCAGATTTTCTACCGCACGTCGTGCTAAGGGAGTCTCCTCTGAGCTCTGCTCAGTCCTCTTCCAGGCGATCCTCATCAATAGTCATAAGCATTAGAATATTCCCGCCCATGCGCGATAATATTCTAATGCTTATGACTATTGATGAGGATACCCCTGGAAGAGAACTAGGATTACAGGTAAGTAACTAATCCTTTTCTTAACTGGGTTTCCAGTGTTTTCTGGTGATCTTTTTGATATTCTGGACTGTGGTTCCCGATATCTTCATGGCTGAGACACCAAAAAAGGGTCTCTTTCGGCCCTTTGGTTCCTGTGGGAAGAAAAGACTACATATAGATGACCAACATCAAGACTCTCTATATTGCCTTTATCCAGACTATTCTTCCAGGGATTGCAAGGTATGTCGTACGTTCTCCACTAAAACCCTCAAAGATCGTGAGGGACTCCTCTTACTCTGGCTTCAAAGGCTGAAAGACAGGGACCAGCTGGAATCTTCTGAAGAAAGTGAAGGCTCTTCAGTTTCTTCTAAGTCTTCTCAAAAAAGACCACGGGTGGCTTCTCCTGGCCCTTCAGCACAGCCTTGTCAAAAGAAGACACTAAAAAATTCTTCAGAGGTCCACTCCAAGGCTCTTCCATCGAAGGTGTCCTCTCAGGAAGCCCCCACCTTCAAGAAGCCTACTTCTGCTCCGTCGACGACAACATCGTCGACGACTTCTTCAGCGACGAGGAGAGCTGTGTCTACAGCATCATGGGTATCTACGTCGACGACTACTGTTTCCATGTCGATGGCAACGTCGTCATTGACCTATTCGACGACTACGACCCCATCGTCGACGGCAAGTAAGACTGTGTCGTCGACGATAAGCATCAAAAAGGTACCGTCTATGTCGAATCAATCGTCGAAGCTGCGCTCGCCTATGACTGGGTCGCCGACGAGCTAGACAAGACAGCATCGTCTACGCCCATCGTCGACGAGGACGCCGTCGACGAAAACGCCGTCGACGAGATCTTCAGCAATGACACCAGTATCGACGACGGCCCCGTCGACGATAACTCCACCGGCTACGACACCCGTCGACGTTTCACCGTCGACGACCACTCTGTTGACGGGGTCGTCGACGACGATGGATCCAAGTCTGAAGAGCACATATGTGCATCTGAAAATTACGAAAAAGACACCGACGCCGGCTCTAACATCGCCAAGTAGAGTCCAGCCATTGCCTCCAGCATGTCTTCTTGAAGAGGAGGATTCAGATGAAGGGGACGTGTTCCAAACTGCGACAAGCCCCTCTGAGCTTAATGTAAAATATCAGGAGAGTTCAGATGAAGAACAGGAGGAAGAATATCATCCACCTCCTCCACCAATGGTTTGCCTTCCAGCCTCTTTAGTCTCGGACTTGCAGTACCTCATTACCAATTACAAACAAAGGTTTCCAAAGTCTCCTACACCTCAACCCTCTGCAGTATCTATCTCACCAAGACCCACGGCCTCCACCTTTAAATTTGCAGCCGGATCCGGTCAATTTATCACATCCTCCGTCCCTCCGTCTACTGATGAGGACGAGGAAGAAGACCAACATGAGGAGGGAGAGCTTCAAGATACTCAGTCTATCCACGATGAATGGGATGACTGTCATTCCCTGCCCTGCTTCTCCAGTACCTGCACAAGTGGACTCACCATCCGGAGACTTCGGAGGGTTCCATAATGTTGTTGAGAGGGCAGCTCAACGTTTTCAAATTACCATGGTTTCTCTCCAGCAGGACTGCTTCCTATATGATTTTAAGGAGCCTTTAAAAAAAATCAGTGAAATCGATACCCATAATAGTATACCTGTGGGGACAAGGTGTTAAAATTATGCAAAACCCCTCCTCAGTACCTCCGGTGTTACCTCGCTTGGACAAGAAATATCGGATTTCGCCAGCTTGCCAGAGCAGCAGTATTGAGAAGACCAAGTTGGTTGAAGGCAACTTCCTTTCGTCCTGAGATAGACAAAAATCTTAGGTATGCCTTATGATGGCCAATTTCTCTTCGGACCGCAAATTGATGATGCGCTCCAGAGTATAAAGAAGGATATGGACACTGCCAGAGCATTGGGGACTCTCCAATTCAAATGTCCGTCCTTTCGTGGATCAAGAGGGAGAGGGCAGTCCTTTTAAAGGGGATTACCAATATCGGTCATCATACTCTTCTGGGCAGCAACATCGGCCACAGTATCGGCAGCGCCAGAAGCAGCACCAACAATCCTCTTATTGCAAAACGTCCTTTCGTGGTAAAGGCCAGCGAAAAGGCAACACTCATAGACTATGACCCTTCACTTCAGCCAGTCTCCAATTCATCTCCACCCTCAAAGATTGGAGGAAGGATTTCCCATTTCCTAAAAAATTGGAAGCAAATTACCACAGACCGTTGGGTTCTACAATTAGTTCAATTCGGCCATTCACTGGAATTTGTTCACATACCTCCCCAAACACCTCCCCGACCTATGCTTCACAAAAATCTACATCTGCTTCTCCGAGAGGTTTCTCTTATGCTCCAGAAAGGGGCGATAGAAAAAGTCCCTCTGTCTCAACGAGGGAAAGGATTTTACTCCCGCTTCTTCCTAATTCAGAAAAAGGAGAATTGGAGGCCAATTTTAGACCTCAGAGCCCTCAACAAATCCCTAAAAAAGCAGTTGTTTCGTATGGTAACAATCCAGGAGGTCTTACAACTTCTAGATGTGGAGGATTACATGGTGTCTCTGGATCTTCAGGATGCTTACTTTCATATCCCGATTCACAGAAATCACAAAAAATTCTTAAGATTTGCAGTAGCGGGCAGACACTTTCAATTTCGGGTTCTACCTTTCGGGCTCAAGTCTGCACCTCGCATCTTTACGAAGTGCCTCTCTCCAGAGGCTGCATATCTCAGACAACAGCACCATCGAGTTTTTCCATATCTGGACGACTTGCTGATCAAGGCTCCATCCTTAGACCCGCCCAGGTCTTCCAAAGCTTGTCTGCAACTTTTCAATCGTTTAGGACTCGCACTCAATCGGGAAAAATCAGTTCTTCTGCCTTCTCAGCGTATAAACTTCCTAGGCGCTACCCTCAACACAAAACTGAAAAAAGCTTTTCCATCACAGGAGAGAAAGGACAAGCTTTTGGCACTGGCTGTTATCGTAGCTTCAAAGAGAACCTTAACGGTTCGCCTCTTCAAGTCCCTACTGGGAATTATGTCATGTATCCTACCAGTTCCTCACTGCTGCCTGCGGATGCGCCCTCTCCAAGAGGCGCTCTCAGCACAATGGGTCCAATGCACAGGGTCATTCGACGATCTCATAAAAATGACTCCTCAGATGGTCACGGCTCTACAATGGTGGATGTCTATTCAGAATCTTTCTCGAGGCTTGCCCTTCTTGCTTCCAGCTTCACCACATATCACAACAGACGCCTCACTGGGAGGCTGGGGAGCTTTCCCCCAAGAACTGCAGATAAGCGGAAAAGGTCCCCCTTCGAAAAAGGGCTTCATATAAATGTCCTCGAGCTGCGGGCGGTCTTTCTCCCCTTCAAGCTTTTCTCCCCTTCAAGCTTTTCTCCCCTTCAAGCTTTTCTCCCAAGAATCAAGAATTCTCTAGTGCTGGTACGTACAGACAATACGACGGCGATGCACTATCTCAACAAACAGGGAGGGACTCGCTCTCTAACACTCTTTCGCGAGTTGCAGAAAATCTGGAACTGGTTGATCCTGCACAATATCTCCCTTCGAGCAGAGTATGTTCCGGGCATTGTCAATGTACTAGCCGATTCACTAAGCAGGCAGCAGACAACGTCTCGCGAGTGGGAACTGGATCAGGGGATCCTCAACCAAATATTCTCACAATGGGGCACTCCTCTAATCGACCTATTTGCCACAAAATACAACGCCAAATGCCAACACTTCGTAAGCTGGCAACGCCAGGAAGGGTCTCTAGGGAATGCATTTTCGATCGCATGGTGCAACGTCTTTGCGTACGCCTTTCCGCCATTTCCAATGATTCCCAGAGTCCTCAGGAAATTGAAAGCGGAGCCTTGTACGCTCATTCTAATAGCCCCAACTTGGCCACGCCAACATTGGTTCACAGAACTCCACCTTCTTTCTCTGGAACCGCCAATACGGTTGAAGCAGTTTCCATCTCTCCTCACGATGAACAACCAGCAAGTCCAGCATCTGAATCTGGCATCACTCAGATTATCCGCTTGGATCCTGAGTTTAAAGAAACTCAGAATTTAGATATTCCGCCAGATTGTAGGGCCATTCTGGCTCGAACACAAGCAGATAGTACCAACAAGACATACTCTTTAAAATGGAAGAGGTTTTGCATTTGTTGTAAAACTCAGAAGATACATCATTTTTCTTCTTCTCCAGAACAAATACTGCCTTACCTTCTCCATCTGGCAAACTCGGGCCGCGCTCATGCCTCCATCAGAGTCCACTTGGCGGCGATATCCCGTTACAGAAGATCTCCTACTGATCCTGCTCTCTGGTCTCGCAGATTGATCAAACAGTTTCTTAAAGGTCTCTTCAGGACTTTTACCCCATTGAAAACTTTACCGCCTACCTGGCAACTTAACAGTCCTTAATCAGCTCTTGAAGCATCCCTTTGAGCCTGTACACAGGGCTGATCTGAAATACCTCTCTTGGAAGACGGCACTCTTTCTCGAACTTACTTCTGCAAGACGAGTAAGTGAGCTCCAGGCCTTCTCAATTCAGGAGCCCTTTCTGCAATTCAAACAAGACGGGGTAATATTACGAACAAATCCAAAATTTGTACCAAAAGTCCCATCGGGCTTCCATCTCAACGAGCCGGTAGTCTTGCGCTCTTTCTTTCCAAATCCCCATACTGCAGCAGAAAGAACACTACATTCTCTGACCCGTAAACTCTGCCTAAAGTTTTACATTGAGAAGACAAAATCCTTCTGTAAATCCAACCAGCTCTTTGTGGCTTACAGTAGACCCAGGAAGGGCCTTCCACTCCCTAAGCAAAGTATTTCTCGCTGGATCTCTGCAGCTATTTCATTCTGTCACGAACAGGCGGGGAAACACCTGCAATCTAAAGTATGAGCCCACTCTACTAGAGCGATGTCTACATCCATGGCGCTTTTCGCAGGTGTTCCTATCATGGACATTTGCAGAGCGGCAACATGGAAGTCGCCACATATCTTCACCAGGCATTACTGCCTGGATACAGAACTCATGAAAGATGCTGCAGTGGGACAAGCAGTGCTTTGTCATCTGTTTCGGTAGAGGTGAGCCTTCTCATAATCCCACCATCCTTTCTCATGTACGCACATTTCTTTATTGTATTGTTTGATGGTATTTGTGCTTACAATTGAATGTTTCTATTGGTCACTTGATATGTTATTATCTAATGACTTGTATATTCTATACCATCCAAAATGTGCTTATCATTGCTTGCTACTCTGATTCAGGCATGTGAATCTATGAAAGACACCCCTAATACTGGATAAGAAATGCGTTGCTTACCAGTAACTGCAGTTATCCAGTATTGGTGTCTTTCATAGATTCACATGCAACCCTCCCGCCTCCCCTGGAAGGACTCATCTAATTCTCTCAGTGGTGCGCATATTTAGCACAGTGCTTCCGAAAATCTGAGGGACTGGAGCTCCTTCCAGGAGGGTTCTAGTGGGAGGTGGTAGCTGATTGGCTCTTCTCTAGAGTTTAGTCCTTTCTACAAAAGGACATGGATACGTTACTAATGTGAGGCCCTTGGGCCTATGTCTCTATATGTCTAATAGGACATTACTTTATTTATGTACCGGGGACTCCCATCCCGACGACAGGGAATCATTCAGGCATATGAATCTATGAAAGACACCAATACTGGCTAACTGCAGTTACAGGTAACGCATTTCTTCTAACCCCAGAAGCTCAACTACAAAGACCGATAACTTACCTGGTAACAGTTAACTTCATTTCTCTCCATAGGAACCTATTGACGGTTTTTCTCTGTAAAATGTTTGAAGTGTTGAGTTGATTTGTATGGAAACACGAAAAATGACAATTGTGTAAAACTGATTTTACTTACCTTTTCTCTAGAAAATGTCTATGTATATCACACTGAGTAGAAAAAGTAATCTAAAAAAATAATCTCAAAAGTAACTCACCTTTAATTTTCATTGCAAAATCGAGACAAAGTATATGTACATCAGTTCACAGTATTCATTACTAGTAATTCAAACTGTAACCCTTTCAAAGTACATTTACAAATGCATTTCAAACTGTATATTTATTGCAAAGTATTTATCAACTTAGCTGTGCCAGGCTTGCTTGGTTCTAGGAAATAAATTAACTAAGAATATTTTTTTACAAAACCAATTGGTCTGAAGTTCAGTCTTTGAGTATGTGAAATCATTTGCTGATTAAGTGGGTACAACAAATGCTTAACACTGTCCTCTGATACTGCCTTACTGCTTGACCACACTACCACAAATCGAGAGTGGGGTGCTATCTAACTTTACCTCTGCCTACCTTTGGGAATCCACTGGACTCTGTGCACACTATACCCCACTTTGGTATAGTATATACAGAGCCAGATTCCTACAGTTATCATGGGCCAAGGTAAGGAGGAACTCTCTAAAACTGAGGCACTACTACTCTCGTCTCCTGGTTTGGGGTCTCTGGCCTCAGTGTATAGGAGCTCATCCTCCCAATAGACCCTGTAGGTGTCAGTGATATCACCCTTTTACTGTGCAGCAGCTTGCTGCCTCAGGCTTTCTAGAGTTGAACAGGTTTGTTGTCATTTGCACAGATCCATCCTCGAGGATCCCCCTGGGCTCAAGAGATCTGCATGGGATGAGGCCCAATCTCTTCGGGCGCAATTCCCTCTGGGAATACCAAGTCCTTTGCCTGGGAAGAGGAGTTCTGACTTGGAATCTGTTTAGAAGCTAGTCTCCTTGCCCTGTTTCAACGAGTGACAGTCTATTTGTCCAGGATCCAGCAGCAGTATACCTCCAGGCCTCTAACCTGGACCCATTAATCTTTGGGTACTCCTGTATCTTTGTGTTATGTGGCGAGGCAGCAAAGACTAAGCCCACCTCTCCCTCGAAGACTAATGGTGCCTAAGTGGGGCTACTGACCTGATCAGACCACACCTGGGATCCCATTTGGATGTTGGCAACTGCAGGTGGACTAGAAGCATTGTTTCATTGTTTTACAGCTAAGGTCTCCAGTTCTACTGTTCTACAATCATGACCCCAAGCCTTGTCAGAATCCCAGTTCTTTCCCTGGTACCCACCTTAAGACTGTGTAGAGACTCTGGGCCCACCCTCCTGAGCAGGTTTTTGGGGGCCTGTAGAAGACTCTTCATTATTTTTAGGGTTACCCTCTTTCCCTTGGGGGTGGGGGGGTGGGGGAGAGAGGCTTAGCGACCTTTATGTTCGAGGCATATGAGCTGCAGATCGTATACTGTGCATTAGATTGCCACCTGGTATTGGGCTCGGATGATTGCAGGTTGTTGTCTTCTTGGAAGAAGTCTTTGTAGTCACGAGATAGGTGACTCCTCCCTTGGACAATACTGCGCATGGGCATCGACTCCATCCTTAGATTGTTTTTTTCTGCCACTGGGTTCGGATGAAAGTTTTCCGCTCCGGCTAGAAAAGACTTTTCAGCAACTTCGAAGCGCAAAAACTTTATACAAACATCATTGACATCGAATAAACTACTTTCGACATCCGCTACATTCCGGTGCGTCGGCATGGGCCGTTGGGCCTATCGGCGCTGTACGGCCT
Source organism: Lissotriton helveticus (assembly GCF_964261635.1). NCBI lineage: Eukaryota > Metazoa > Chordata > Amphibia > Caudata > Salamandridae > Lissotriton > Lissotriton helveticus. The sequence continues at coordinate 679,450,604 of NC_136073.1, forward strand.
ACGCCTCATGGACAAAACTCCATTCAAGAGAAGCCCGGTATTTCGAGCAAAGTTCCCTCATAGCGACCATCACGAGGTGTGCAACCTCTGTCTATCGCCGGAACACGACGAGTCGACCTGCACAGCTTGTGCATCCTTCCGATCGAAGAAGACCATTCGGGATCGGAGGGCGCGTCGACACGAGATGAGATCAGCACCAGCACCGGAGGCCATCTTTGAGAAGATCGTCGGAGAAGACGTCTCAGAGGACGAAGATCCACTCGAAGACATCTCCGAGGACGATGCTCCACTTGTCGCCGAGGAAGACTCGCCTGATCTCCAGATCATATCGGGGGCAGAGGACTCGGAAGACTCGATTCCATCTAGACAACCCGTGAGTACTCTTGCCCCTGCACCACAGACATTGCCCAAACCAAAGGCAACGGTCAGCACTGCGCCCATGGTGCCCAGTCGAGACCGAAATACCCCCTCCGACGCCCCGCATTCGGGCTCGGCTCAGAGGAAAACTACTACGCCTTCCGGTGCCTCGGCACCGACAAAACCACATGTGCCAATCCCACCTCCTCCATTGGCACCGAAGCACACACATCCTTCGGCACCGAAGCCAAAACGCCCTTCGGTGCCCAAAGACAAAGAGCCTTCAGCACCCAAACCAAAAGATGCATCGGTGCCGCAGCCCAAGACTGTACCGGATCCGAAAAGAGCTCCGACTCCAAACCCCTCCGGTTCCAAAAATAAAGATGGAAAGCCAGAGTCCGCCGCCGCAATACCAACGAGACCTGTCTCCACTCCAACCTCAGTACCACAGACTCCTACCAAGCCGAAACCACCTTCGGCACCGAAAACTTTGCCACGGGACTCGATAACACCTCCTACAGCAAAACACACAAAACAACCCCTATCGGCACCGAAAAAAATCGACGCCGAAGAAAGTTGTAGGGGAGGAAGAACTGTTTAGACCAGATCATAAACGAAGAAAAGTCCATATCAATCCAAAAACTGGACATGTGGAAGCTATTCCTTACAAGAAAAGACCAGCAGACACACCACTTCTACCTGTGGTCTACGCAAATACTACCCATGATCAAAGGAGTCATTAAACATGCTCCAGAAATATTTAAAGACCCAGTACGCTGTAGGGTATTAAATCCAAGAATAGAAAAGAAGTATAGACCAGCACCATCTGATCCAGTCTACATTAAGGGACATCTGCCACTAGACTCTTTAGTAGTGTCTAATGCACGAAAGAGAGCCAATTCCCAGACTTCTGGTGACACGCCCCCACCTGACAAAGAATCTAAAGTTATTGATGTGTCAGGGAAAAGGATTGCTGCGCAAGCGACAAACATATGGCGCATAGCAAATACACAAGCCCTGCTCTCACGCTATGACAGGGCTCACTACGACCAATTAGAAAAACTGATGGAGCACCTCCCAGATCAATACAAAGATCAGGCAACGGAGCTCGTACAAGAAGGCAAAATAATATCCAACGCCTCAATTAAATGTGCACTAGATGTAGCTGACACAGCATCCAGAGCAGTCAATACTAGTGTTATACTCAGACGACATGCGTGGCTACGCATTTCAGGGTTTAAAACTGAGGTACAGACTACCATCTTGAACCAGCCCTTCAATCAAAACCAATTGTTCGGGCCGGAAGTAGACAACACACTAGAAAAGATGAAAAAAGACAGACACAGCTAAGTCTATGGGTGCATTACAATCCACACAGACTAGAAGTTCTTTTCGCCGCTCCTTTTATAGAGGAGGCTCTAAGCAAACCGGCGCAGATACATCATCTTTTAAAACAAACACACAGAACTCCTCTAACAAAGGCTACTTCAGAGGAGGATACAGAGGCAATAATAAGGGAAGAGGTAGAGGTAATAACAACAAACGCTCCTCTTCCACTCCCAAACAATGACTTCCCTCTCCTACAGCATTCCACTCCTGTGGGGGGCAGATTATCACAGTTCCTACCTGTCTGGAATTCCATCACAACAGACAGGTGGGTAAGACAAATTATCCAACATGGCTACTGACTGGAACTCACAGCAACCCCCCCCAAACATACCACCCAGGCAGCGTCCTATGTCCACAGACCATATGACTCTGCTTCAACAGGAAGTTCTAGCACTTCTACAAAAGGATGCTATTCAAGTAGTTCCTTTAGAGGAACACTGAACTGGAGTTTACTCCTTGTACTTCCTAATTCCCAAAAAGGACGGGACACTACGACCAATTCTCGACCTCAGGCCCCTAAACCATTACATACAATCAGATCATTTCCACATGATCACTCTGCAGCAAGTACTCCCACTACTACAACAAGGCGATTTTCTTTCAACACTAGACCTAAAGGACGCCTACTTTCACATTCCTATACATCCTGCTCACAGGAAGTATCTAAGGTTTGGCATACAAGGACAGCACTATCAATTCAAAGTCCTTCAATTCGGGGTCACAACCGCACCACAAGTGTTCACAAAGTGCTTGGCAGTAGTAGCGGCACATCTCAGAAGACAACAGATACATGTCTTCCCTTATCTAGACGACTGGCTCATAAAAGCAAAATCATACAGTCAATGTGTCCAACACACAAAGCAAACAATTCAGACATTGCACGACTTAGGGTTTACCATAAACTACACCAAGTCGCACCTAGAGCCTTCGCACGTTCATCAGTATCTAGGAGCTACCATAAACACATCTACAGCTCTAGCGTATCCCAGTCCAGCCAGGATACAGAGCATTCAGACCTTAGTCTCCATATTTCAACACCAGCAGTCTCTCCAAGCCAGAGTGTTTATGAGACTAATAGGCATGATGGCGTCTTGCATCTTCATAGTTCCACATGCAAGACTGCAAATGCGCCCATTACAAGAATGTCTAGCACAACAGTGTAATCAAGCTCAAGGTCAGCTCTCAGACCTGGTGTTGGTAGGCAGCCGTACATATCGCTCTCTGCAGTGGTGGAACACCAAAAATTTGAGAAAGGGACGGCCGTTCCTAGAACCTGTTCCACAGATAGTGCTCACGACAGACGCATCCCTCACAGGATGGGGAGCCGATCTCTTACACTATACCACACAAGGCCAATGGAACAATCAACAAAAACTGCTCCATATCAACCATCTAGAGATGCTAGCCATTTTCCCAGCACTCAAAACATTTCAAGTGCAAGTACAAAACAAAGCTGTCTTAACCCCTTCGATGCTCATGACGAGCTCAGCTCGTCATGAGTTACGCCTCTCGTACACATGACGAGCTGAGCTCGTCATGAACCGCAGGTTTTTGAAAAACTCAGCGCACAGCGTGAAAACGTTTAGCGCGCATGCGGTTAATCCGGACGGACAATTTGACAGCCATGTATTCTATACAAAAACAGGGGGGGACACACTCTCTGCAACTATCCCAGCTCGCACAGAACATTTGGAGATGGGCCATTCCTCAAAACATACACCTGACAGTAGAGCACCTTCCAGGAATTCACAATCAGATAGCAGATTTGTTGAGTCGACAGTCACAACAGATTCACGAATGGGAGATACATCCACAAGTTCTTCAACCATTCTTCCAAATGTGGGGGCATCCACAGATAGATCTGTTTGCCACCCACGAAAATGCAAAATGCCCAACCTTCGCCGCCAGGTTTCCACACCCACAGTCGGAGGGGAATGCGATATGGATGAACTGGTCAGGCAGATTTGCGTACGCTTTTCCGCCTCTCCCACTCATTCCACTAGTAGTGCGCAAACTCGGACAACAGTCTCTCAAACTAATACTAGTAGCTCCCACATGGGCATGCCAGCCGTGGTTCACCACACTGCTAGATCTCTCACTGGTTCCACATCAAAAATTAAGGCTCACGCTCTCCCTGTTAACACAGAACCATGGAGAAATAAGACACCCAGAACCAAGCCAACTGAATTTGGCGATCTGGCTCCTGAAGTCTTAGAGTTTGGTTACTTAAACCTGCCACCAGACTGTATGAACATAATTAAAGAAGCTAGAAAACCCACTACTAGAGCTTGTTATGCCACTAAGTGGAAAAGATTTGCAATATATTGCAATAATAATCACATTGATCCACTGGATGTTTCCATCTAAAATATCATTTGCTACCTTCTACACCTACAAAGGTCCAATTTAGCTTATTCTTCCATACACCTGCATCTGGCAGCAATTGCAGCCTATTTACAGAATAGACAACATCTATTCAGAGTACCTGCAATCAAAGCTTTTATGGAAGGATTAAAACGTATAATCCCACCTAGGTTACCACCTGCTCCGGTATGGAACCTAAACGTTGTCCTTACAAGACTTATGGGACCCCCTTTCGAGCCTTTACATAAGTGTGAATTCCTAACATGGAAAACTGCTTTCCTTGTTGCCATCACCTCTCTCAGAAGGGTTAGCGAAATACAAGCATTCACAATACAAGAACCATTTTTTCAAGTACATACTAACAAAGTGGTTCTTAGGCCTAATCCAAAATTCCTGACAAAAGTTATTACTCCTTTTCACCTTAACCAATCAGTAGAGCTACCGGTGTTTTTTCAAAACCCGGACTCTGTTGCAGAAAGGGCTTTACACACTTTAGATGTTAGAAGAGCCCTGTTATACTACACAGATAGGACTAATCCTTCAGAAAGACAAAACAATTATTTGTATCTTTCTCTCCCCCACACAAAGGCAACCCCATCTCTAAGGGGGGAATTGCCAGGTGGATTGTAAAGTGTATACAAATATGCTATCAAAAAGCTAAACGTACACTGACAGTTCCTCCTAGAGCACACTACTCGCAAACTAGGAGCATCCATGGCTTTCTTAGGAAATATACCACTAGAGGACATATGCAAGGCAGCAACATGGTCTACAATACACACCTTCACTAAACACTATTGTGTTGATGTGCAGGCCAAGCAGCAAGCTGCAGTGGACCAAGCTGTCCTTAGAACACTGTTTCAGAATACTGCAACGGATACAGGCGACCACCGCTAGGGGAGACACTGCTGCACAATCGATGCACAGTATACGATCTGCAGCTCATATGCCTCGAACGGAAAATGCTACTTGCCAGTATGCATCTGTTCTTGGCATGTAGAGCTGCAGAGTCGTATACGTCCTCCCCGGGGCTTGTATCCGTTCCAGTTATCTTAATTAGATGCAGACGCATGGACATCCTTTTCTTTATCTTTACTTCTACTACTCCATCATTTCCCATCATGGCGAAAAACAATCTAAGGTTGGAGTCGATGCCCATGCGCAGTATTGTCCAAGGGAGGAGTCACCTATCTCGTGACTACAAAGACTTCTTCCAAGAAGACAACAACCTGCAATCATCCGAGCCCAACACCAGGTGGTGATCTAATGCACAGTATACGACTCCGCAGCTCTACATGCCAAGAACAGATGCAAACTGGTAAGTAGCATTTTCCTTTCTATTAGTCTCCCTCACCAGTGTTCATTTTGGTGACCCTTGTCTTGACCCAGTGGTCTGCCTTCTTCCCCAATTCTTGAGGACAAAGTGGACGTAGGTCTCCCTGGAATTAATGTACTTTCTCTAGGTGACTATTACTTAAAAGGTGCTCCTTCATAACTAAATTATACAGCCCTACATAATGAAGTACATTATTACCACTCGGCCAACCTCCCAGTGTGTTCACTGAGTAATATCAAAATGTACCCAGGATTGGCCTTGGGTTTTCTTGGCCTCCCTGAACATGATCCTATATTACTCAGTGCTGAATCCAAAGGCCTCAATCAGGGTACCCTTCAAGAGGTCGTAGAATGTAGCATCTTTCTCATTGAGTGTCGGGAGTCTATCCCTGCACTTTCCTGAGAACATTTCCCACAGGATAACACTCCGAAGCTTCTTGTGGACCTGTTCACTAAGACAGGCTCTCTCAAAAGCAATGAACCACTTAGTGATATCATCACCCTCAAAATATTTAGGGAGAATCTTTTTGGCCATTTTGGAGTTTGCAGAATCTGCCCCCCTATTCATTATTTTGCTGCCACCAGAGATGGGTCCTAGGCCCATCCCAGCTTTTTCTATGGCAAGGAGTTTGGCTTCTAAAATGATCCAGTATTAGGGTATCTTTCACAGATTCACATGCCTGAATCATTCCCCTTCGTCGAGATGTGAGCCACACAGTAATATATTCAAAGAGCCTTAAATCCTTCATAGGCTATAATGGCCCAAGGCCATCCAAACAGTAGCCTATCTATGTCCTTTGTAAACAAGCATTTGCATAGCCAATAGGTCTTGCCTTTGGGACCTTATAAGTGTTTAGCCAAGCAACAGTTGATGTTGTTGCACCAAGGATATTGTTCTGGATAACTAATCACTTATAAGGTCCCAAAGGCAAGACCTATTGGCTATGCCAATGCTTGTTTTACTGGCATTGAAAGAAAGAGGAAATGCTGTTTTATTCCAAACTTTATTCGTTTAGAGAAGCTAAATACCCTGCACATAAACTCAGAATTGTGAATCACAGGAAATAATTTACAGTTCTCTTTTGATCCTTTAAATGGATTTGAACAAAACTTTGAAATTTACTGCCTTCATAAACTAAGCTTTGGCATGCCAAGTTTTGAGAGGATCCATCTTTGGAGAAAATAAGTGGAGGGGGTGGCGGAAAAAAGTGGAGGAGGCCTATGTGGGGGATCAGGGGAAAAAGGTAGAGGTTGTAAACAGGTAGAGTAATGTAAATGTAATTGTAATTTGTACTTGTAAAGCGCACTAATACCCCAACTGGGGTGTCCTGGCGCTGTAACGCATACCGCTGTGGAACCCTTCCTGGCTTTTCCCTGTATAATGTCCACTCCTGGGCACCCCCAAGGTGAAGCCAGGCATCCAAGCGCTGTTGGGGCCGTTGTGGGGATTAAGCAAGCTATTGCCCAGAGTTGCAGAATGAGATCCATGATTAGAATAGGCACCGAGGCGAGAATTATCAGGTCCGAGGAAATTGAGCCCAAGACCCGCCGAGGCGGGAATTGAACCCAGATCTCTGCATCCGGGTCTGCCGCTCTAACCATTGAGCCACACTTCTCACACAAAGTGGGGGGCAATTGGAGCGGGTGGGGCAAAAATTAGAGTTGAAACAAGTAGAGGAGATGGGGGGGGGGGGGAAGTAGAGGGGGTGGGGGTTGAGGGGGGAAAGTCGAGGGGGGTGGGGCAAAAAAGCAAAGAATGTGGTGGGCGTGGGAAAAAGCAAAGGGGTGGGTGAAAAAATGTAGAGGGGGTGGGGGGCGGGGGAAGGAGTGTCTTCCAATTTTAGCTCCCATAGGATATACTGCTCATATTTGTGCCTACAGCCTGAACTATTGAATGTATTTACACTAAACCTGTCCTTTAAAGTACCAATGTAATCAAAAAGTATGCTTTCAATGGATTGCTGTAAATCGGTTTTGTAGTTTTTGAGACATTCGCTTTTAAAAAGTTTAAAGGGTTAACACTTGGGATTTCCGGGTCCAGGATATAAAAAACGTTAAAGAATCTTACAGCATCAAGGAGCATTTTCTCCTGTCATTGCTTTTGGATCTGCAGTACTAGAGTTGGTACTGCGGATCCTAAATATATGATAATCTGTTGCAAGAGAAAAATAATTACAATTTGTGAGTGTCGCATGTGCAATGTACTCTCAGCTGAAAAGTATGATCGAGGGACCCGGATATTGACTTTCTCCTAAGAAGCGCTACACTCAGCCACTGTAGCCTCCCAGCACACACATGCCTTTCATGGGCAGGCCAGAGATTTGGCCACTCGACTCCCATTCAGAATCTTGGCCTCTCTGCTAAGTTTTCACATGTACCATGGCTACCAAGCCCATCCCCTATGTCATGGTTTCATCCAATCTGGACTTTTTAGCCAATTGAACATTGAATTTTGAGAAGTTTTTTTTATAAAGAAAACAGTTATGAGAAACGCAGCATGCAAAGTGCTGCTGGCTGTAGCAAAGACAGAGTGAAAGTGCCTCTCAATAGACCAGGCCTCTTGGCAGCGACGCTGCTTCTCGTGGAGTGGGCTGTGACCTCCAAGCGACTTGTTCTCTGCCAAATCGAACCGCAGACAGGGGGGGTGGGGAGTGCCCCTACCCCGTGCGAGGCAGCTAGTCCTCCCGCACTGATGCCCTCATACCTATTCACGCTCGCTACAGGCTGGCCTGACTCTGGGATTGTATGTCACTGCACATATTTAACATATTCTGTACAGAGCGGACTATTCCATGTTCCCCGCGGGCCATTAAAAGGCAGGAATGCGCAGGAATCAGTAACAAGTGGTGCGATACAGTTTGCTAAGTGAAGTTCAAAGGTCAATCCCACATTAAACCCCATGTTCTCCAAAAGCCTGGCTGCTGCAGTGGTTTTTGCCTAACCATTTTACCACAAATACTGCATGTCTTGAAAGATGGCGCGTGCCTGTGCCCCAGCAAAGACCATCTCGCACCTTGAAGTGGCTCTGAAGGTGTAACAATGTCAGAGATATCGCTCCAATGCAGAACTCTTGACCTCTCCAACCACCTGCAGTGGCTTCATTGGTTCCGAAAATAGATAAAGTAGAAGTCCTCTTTCTTGATATTGGACACGAGTGCTACCTCGTCTCTTGCACAAATAAATTAAATAACGACCCCCCAACTCTGACCCTTCGCCCCCCCTTCCACCACACACACTCATCACAGCAGCGCCGTTCCAAGATCAGTTTATTTTTTTAAAAAGATTTAGCCAGAGGAGGAGGTTTGGTTGTAAGTTGGCCTTTAATCAAGCACGGTGGTTATCTTTCGAAAACACAAAAGTGAGTTAAGTGGTAGAACCAGGCCCCAGTGCGCGCAGATGTTAGGAATGCCGCACACGCTCCCTTCTAACCCTGCATTTACAGCCTTGTTAAGGTCTGTGTAATAGCGCTTAAGGTTTGTAGATTTTTATTTGGGGGGCGCTTAGCATGTCCAGCTCAATTCTTCTCCTTCTATGACCGCTTTATCCCTGTAAAATGATGCCTCGTGCTGGAACTTTGATGGAAAGTCGCTACGCAGAGGCAACAAAAATGCAGCGAGACGCATTTGATCCCAAACCCGGACTGAGACGAGGAGAAACTATTAAGGAAATGTTAAAAAAGGTGAAAGTCAGAGGAGTTCTAATGGCTCTTCCAGACACGGGCGCTCTCTGGAGATTCACACAGAGCACGCATGAACCTGGCTTTTTCAACATTTACAGACTACAACTCTTTCAGAGCATTGCAGCTGAAAAACTACTTGTTCTTTTTCTGTTTTACTTCATCCACTTGCCCTCGCAGCAAGGAAAACCCGAGCCTTCCCCTACATCTTTCATCCATTTGTTTGTTCGCTTTCCCCCTTTCTACTGCACGCTTCTCTTTATCCAGATGTGTCCTCGATGTGCAGCAGTTAGTCTTAATTGCAGTATCTTATGCGATATTCTGCTCTTTCAAGGTTCGTATTTAAATAGAACGGAGCTGCATTGCACATTTACCTTTAATTGAAGAATAAAACAATACTCCCATTCTCTTGTATGGTGCAGTTCTGCTTATAAAAGACTGCCCCCTCCTTCCCCCCCCCCCTTGCTATCTCCCGCACTAAGACCGCAGTGAGAGCGGATCTGTTTGTTTTTAAAAACTAGCACGCATGACATTTGTTTTGCATTATCGCGCACGCATCTGTTTACGATAATTCAAAACAGATGTGGCCTGTGCGGGTAATCTCAAGCAATAGGCTGTGGGCGGAGCAAAGGCGGGACATGCACCCGCCTTCGCCCAATTGTGTGCTGTCTTTCGCAAAAAGACACAGGCAAAGGCGAATAGCCTCTGAAGGAAAACAAACCACACGCACGAGCGTGTGGTGAGCTTCCCAAAGCCCTTTTACTATTTACATAAAAGTCTCGCCAGAGCAGCGCAAGCGTGCTGCTTCAGGCTCGACCTAAAAAGGACCAAATGTTGGCATCCAGCCAATCAGCTGTTCGCACCCTCTAGAACACTCCTAGCGGAGACCTTTTCTCCTGATATTTTCACCGCACGTCATGTGGAGGGAGTCTCCCTGAGCGCTATTCGGTTTTCTTCTATTCTGCAAATTTGGACATGTCGGACAAGAAAGGCCTTTTCCGCCTTTGTTAGACCTGTGGGAAGAAAAGGGTCCATGTGGATGATCCACACGAGGCATTTATTTATTGCCTTTATCCCAGGCATGAGGTGAGATATTGTAAAATCTGTTGCATCTTCTCTAACCAGACCCTCAAGGACCGAGAGGGAAGATTGCCGTTTTGTGGTTTGGACCCACAATAACAATCTCGTTCTTCTGATGAAGATGACAGAGCGTTAACATTCCAGAAGAGGGCTAGATCCCAGGACAGATCCTGGGGTGGTGGAAGGAAACCTTTTAAACCTTCCCAGAAAAGGGCTTAAAGTAAGGAGAAGACTACCAAACACTTCTCTGAACCAATGTTAACTATGCCCTCTACACCTGTCAGGAAGGAAAGAGATCACCCTAGAGCTTTCTCTTCCGATCCTGTAAGTAAAAAAATCCTTGGAAAAAGCCATTGTCAGCGACAATCTGTGTAACATCGTCGACGGCAACTGTGACAACGGCTGCGATCTAGTCTCCTATTTTCTCTACCAGAGTCTCCATCTCGACGACTAGAACATCATCGTCGAAGATTGTCGACGCCCCTCTGTCGTCGAAGATACCAGCAACGGCAGAGATGTCATCGTCGCCGACTACACCGTCGCCTACAACACCTTTGACGAAGGAAGTGCCCTTGCCTATAATTTCTGCACCGTCGACACCCCTGTCTACAAGGATTACTCGGGTCACTAGAGTAACAAAGACATTTTTACACCCATCTATGCAAGACTATAGCAAGGTGTCGCCTTTGCTTCCATTGCATCTTTTGGAAGGATATGTAGAAAAAGAGGATGATGATGACTGGCTCTATTAGGTAGCTCACCGCCCATCTGAGCACCATGTAAAGTGCCAGGAGGATGATAACGAGAGTGAAGATTATCAAAATGAGGCACTATTAGCATGACGGGTATATGGCTTTACATCATAGTTATCAATTTAACTTCCAAGGGGTACCACCCCCAGGGATATGGCCATCTACTGCCATCATTAATAAAGGATCTTAAAGCCATGTTGGCGGATTATTGCCAAAGATTCCCCTCTCATCAACCTCAATTAGAAAACCAGGTACCTCAAGTGGAAGAACCTGCAGGTGCACCAGGTCCTCAACTGCCGAGCACTCCTGCGAATATACTGGGCTTGGAGGCAATCGACCCTGGAGCAAAGAACACTTCTTCCGCAGAAGAAGAGGTAGGAGAAGGTGAACTGCCAGATCCAGCATCTGCTCCTGACCCTTGGGATGACTACGTGATTCCAGCACTATTCCCTCCTCCGCTCTTTCCTTCAGACTCTCCTCCAGGAGATATCGGGGGGGGGGGGGGGGGCAACTTAATGCAAAGGGCAGCCAACCGGTTCCATTTGCCTATTACTGTAAAGCAAACAGAATGTTTTCTATACGATTTCAAAGAGGACTCAAGGAAAGTGGTACATATATCATTGACCATATATGGAAGGAGTGCATCAGGATCATGAAAACACCAGCATCCATACCACAGGTGCTGCCTCGTGTGGAGAAGAAATATAGGGCTCTGGATGACTCCATCTTGCCTTATTGGACATCTTAAGACATATTCAGTCATCTCCCAGGCTGCGCAGAGGCGCTCTAAGAACCCGACTACCCCGATTACTACCCCTGTATAAGGAAGGGCGTAGAATGGACAACCTTGGGAAAAGGTTTTAATCAATAGCAGCTGTGACGGAGCAGCAAATGCTCTAGCCATTATCGGCCGCTATGACCGCCAGATGTGGGCCGACATGGCAGGACTAATAGACCTCAACCCGGAGGAAAACAGGCAAGATGCACGCTAGATCCTGATGGAGGCTGAGTGTGCAGCTTCGGAGACAATTGACTGTGCCCTTGACGTGGCAAATACTTGCTGTAGAACGCTAGCAGGAGCGGCTATACTCCGACATCAAGGATGGCTGAAGGCAACCACGTTTAGACCTGAAGTACAAGCAAAGGTTCCATGATATGGCTTTTTTCGATGAGTCTCTCTTTGGGAAGCACATTGATGAAGCCCTATTGGCAATCAAAAACGATACGGACACCACAGTCTCTGGGAGCTCTGCAGTACAGAAGAGTAACATTCAGAGGTGCTAGCGGGCAAGGATCCGCCACTTACGAAGGAGGATACCAGAGGGCTCAACAATATCGGCCATACCAAACTCATTATCGGCAATCCTATAACCCTCCATCTTCTCGTCCTTCAACAACGGCTGGTTTCTCTCGCCAGGGAGGCCGCAAGCGAGCACCTCAACAAGACTGTGACTCAGGCAGAAAGCAATAAGCATGTCAGGGTACCAGCCCATCTTCCCTCCCTGCCCATGGGTGCGAACATTTCTGATTATGTACAACGGTGGCACAAAATAACATCAGATCGCTGGGTGTTAGACCTAGTCAGCAATGGTCACACTAGAATTTATGCAGCAGCCACCAACCACCCCACCCAGCGGTCCCCCTCCCCTCGTTTTCACTTATTACGAAAGGAAGTCTGGTCTTGATCATGCTTCTCAAGGCTCCTGATAAGAAAGAAATCAGGAGAATGGAGACCATGTTAAGTTGTGTTATTTTAAGTTCTGCACACCTTGTTTTATTGGTTTGTTTGCCGGCTTGTAAAACGCACTGAAAACTACATCAAGTATCAGAGCCGTGTGAAAGTGACACATTCACATTCATTCCTTGGCCTCTTTGCTGAGAATGCAAAGAAAGATTCTAACTGCAGAAGTAACCGCCGCTGACTAGGAAAAAGATGAGACAAATTTAATACGTAAAAAGAAGAAAAAAATTCACCTCCATTGATGACCACATGTTTGGACTTCTACGTCAGATACAGGTCCATGCTGTACATTGTGGTTCACTGCGATTTAGCAGCTCAATATTTGCAGCCTTAATTATTTTTTGCTCAACAGGCCTGAATTCAATGCCTTGCAGCTGGCAAATGTTCAAAAAAAGCGAATGAAAAGGATTTCTCAGCGGGAGAGCAAGATATACTATACTGTAGGAGGTTTTAATTCTTTGGCAGCAAGAAAAATCTTCCCACACTGACCGAATTCAAAGGAACTTTAACAAGTGGTGCGCGCGCGCACATATGCTTCCAATTATCGCGGCCCGTGTCTGGGCACAATAATTTAAAGCATATATCAGGAAATGCATGTAATAGACACCAATATGCATGGGGCGGAGCTATGCGTCCGCCTCTGGCCTATTGGTGTCTATTTTACAGAACAGCAAGCAGTGAAAGGCCAATAGCAGGCCGCAAATGGAAACTCGCACGAGCGTGAGGAATTTGCAGGTCCATTTTTAAACCCTGTACAAAAGGGCTCTTCGCTTCGCGAGCCCTAAAAAGGGTCAGTTTCTGTGCGAATGTACAAATCACTCCTGGGGATGTGCTCTTCAGCGATAAATCTGGTATCTCTAGCCAACTGAAGATGAAGCCTCTTCAGGAGGACCTACAGAAACGGTGGCAACAAGCTTTGGGATCCTTCGAAGATGTAATTCGAGTCACAGCACGGATGGTGGAAACACTACAGTGGTGGTCTCGTTCAAGGCCTGACTTTCCTACAAAGTCAATTGGTGTCCTTTCAACCGCCGACCACTGTTGCATGCCAATGAGCATACAACTTAGGTGAGTCCTATCCTCTTGAATTGTCCTTTTGAATTGTCTTGACTTTTACTTGTTTTTATATTGTTTTACACCATTTAAATGTTTCTACCCATGATTGGGCTATTTAAATGGATATAACCTTGCACATTGCCTTTGGAACCCACTGCAATCCTTGATTTTTGAATGAAGGATATTTGTTTGATTAAAACATGGCTAATAGAAGTACCATTTTATCTTATTTGATTAGTCAATCACTGACAAGTGATGTTTAATGAGATTACAATACACCTTAATGTTTCCTCAATGTTTGTTTTTACCCTAACTCAGGTCTACTATGGAAACTTGGGGTATGTAGTTTTACACTTAACTTTCGCTGTAGATAGTATGACACACGATCCTGAAGAAGTGTCCTGTACTTTATTGACCCCAGAGACACGAAACCTGTCGATCATCTGAGAGTAGGGCCCATACATCTAGATACCTTAGGACTAGGTTAGGCCCCTCTCCACCTTTTTAACTAGGCAGTCTACTCACCTTTCTACTACATCTACATAAACTTGGCCTCTCACCCCCACTGCACCCACGGGCAGGAACAAAAGTTCCCCGATAAAGAGCCCCGGTTTCGGGTCCCCGGTATTGCAGCACCTACCTGACGAGGGGGCAGGCTCAAATGATGAAGCATGACACCTAGCTTGGTGGGTGAGAGCCCTAGTTCCAAAAGGATTCCCCCTCTTCCTTCTTGCATTCACTAGTGGTTTACCTGTGACCTCACCACGGGTCTCCATTATTTCCTTTAAAGCATCATAGAGGAACTGTGTACCTTTCTTCAAATATTTCCTACAAAGCACCCCAGATTTCATTCGAACAACGGACGCCTCCATGGAGGGCTAGGAAGGTCCCCTACAAGACTTGCAAATTCAGGGCAAATGGTCTTCGGCACAGAGAAAGCAGCACATCAACAGATTAGAGCTGAAGGCCATATTCCTATCTCTCCAAGACTTCCTGCCAGGAAATAGCAGGCTCCTCAGTGTTTGTTTGGACAGACAATACAACCAGCATGTACTATGTCAAAAAGCAAGTAAGAACAAGATCCATTACGCTATCGCAAGCAGCGCCAGAATTATGGGAATGGACAACGCACCATGGGATTCTCGTTAAAGGCCGAGCATGTCCGTATTGTGCCAGCAGATTCCCTCTAGCAGTGTCCAGGGGGAATGCCCTTTTAATGCGCTGGTCAGGGATGTATGCCTACTCTTTTTCCCCCTCATCCCATTAATTCCCAGGGTGCTGAACATAATGAAATCGGAAGGCTGTTGTTGGATCCTGATAGTGCCACGGTGGCCCAGGCAATACTGGTTCCCGGAACTGCTCCTGCTTTCAAAGGCGAGGCCCATTCGCCTGCAGCCATCCTCAACTATGTTATCGAGGAAAAAAGGCCAAGTCAATCGTCTGGACCCACACACTCTTCATTTACACATGTTTTCTGAATTCCAAGAATTTAGAGCCCTAAATGTACCCTAGGACTGTAGAGAAATCATTGCTAAATACCGTGCTTAAAGCACAATCAAAACATATAGTTTGAAATGGAGAAGATTCTGTTTCTGGTGCGAAAGAAGTAATGTTCATCCACTGCAAGCCCCTGCTGTACAGATTTTGGCATACCTCCTCTGACTAAATCAGGTCTCACTTTCTCTTCAGTTAAGGTTCATCTGGCTGCAATTTCCCAATATAGGAAATCTCCTCAAGCTCCTTCCCTCTGTGTATCTAGTCATGTGAGGTTTTTTTCCGCACATTTCCCCGGTGTGTGCTTAATGTGGTCCTGGTGCAGTTGATGAGACAACCGTTTGAACCAATTCACAATGTGGAGCTTAAGTTTCTCACATGGAAGGTATCCCTCTTACTAGCTCTTACTTCTGCAAAGAGGGTGAGTGAATTACAAGCATTTACAGTCAAGGAACCTTGTCTACATTTCACTGAAAACTGTCACTTTACGGACAAACCCGACATTTATTCCATAGGTACCATCACAATTTCACCTCAATGAGCCTGTGATATTACAATCTTTCTTTCCAAATCCATCTAGCCCAGCAGAACGGGCATTGCATACGTTGGATATCAAGAGGTGCTTTAAATTCTACCTGCACAAGCCGCAGGCGATAAGGAAACAGATCAGCTCCTGGTCGCTTACGGTCAAGGAAGACAAGGAACAGTTGTAACAAAAGCTATGATTGCCAGATGGGTCTCATTTGCGATTCAGTTCTGTCACGAAAAGGCTCAGAAGCCTTTGACAGCAAGAACTAAAGCACACTCCACAAGAACAGTTTCTGTATCTGTAGCTTTATTTGCTGGGGTGACGTTAGACAAGATATGCCGTGCTGCGACATGGAAGAATGTCCACACGTTCACAAAGCATTACTGTTTACAATCTACGCAACATAGAGGATGCAGCGGTTGGTCAAGTGCTTCTGCGGCATCTCTTCAAGTGAGGTCAACCTCTTTGTTTGACATAAGAGGAACTCTTTCTTATTCTACTAAAGGTATTGTGTTAATCTGGTAACCTAGACAAATGTATATATAAAACTGTATGACTGTTTTTAATATGTGAATACTCTGTATCTTGAAAGATTTATCTCAACAATGGTGGTTTTAGCATTTTATTATGCTGCAATGTTAAGTGCACAAATTTTATGCTAGATTTTAAATGATTACTTGAAATATTTTTTGTATATATTTATAGCATTGGGAGTTTAATGTTGTGTCTCCCACCATGTTATGTTATGTAATGTTATTCGGGATTTATACAGCGCACAGCTACTCGATTGAGTGTCCAGGTGCTAAAACATCCTGGTCGTGGCTGACTAACAGGCACTAGGCTCGCTGAGATGAAATACTATTGCTGAAATAACCAGGTTTCTGTAGTAGGGGATCTCTGTGTATAGTCCTAATCTGTGAATAGTCCCGCCCATGTGCGGGGACCCCGGCGCAATCAAAATAGTCTAAGTCCCCTTCTTCTGCTGCCCTGCATAGACACTTAAGAGAAAGTAAAAGACAAATATTGCAGCCTGACATTAACAAGGCTACATTGGTCAGCACTTCATCCTGAAGTGAAAAGGATAGCCAAATAATATCATTACATTTTACACATTTTACAGAGTTTCACCATACATAGAGAAACTCCCCATCACAAAAATCCTTTGCATGATAGAGAGGAAGGGTTGGACAGACAAGCCTCATAGGCTGCCATTATGTGTCTGGAAAAGGGATACCGTGCCTTTAAGGAACCCTCCAGAGACCCTCTGTATCCCATGATGCACAGCCAAAGGCAAGTTACTATCAGTTCTTTTTTCCGGCTCCTGCTAGCAGGACCCTGGAGCATTAAGCTCTACCTTTTTGGGTATATCTTCAATTTTTGGATAGTTTTTAGTGAGATTTGTGTTTCACTCGACTTCTGGGGTCTTCCTCTTCCAGTTGCTGTCTTTTTTGACCAGTTTTGCCACCTCTATCTTGTCGACATGCCAGCTTTATTCGACAAGTGCCCTGAATGAGGTAGGAAGAAGGCCAAGTCAGACCCCCACAGAGTGTTCATACTCTGTCTTCCTGCTACTCATGTATCTGACTCTTGTGATATTTGCCATTCTTTCTCCAGGAGGACCCTCTGTGACGGGGAGAAGATTCATCTCCAAGGCCTGGAGCGGAGGAGACATCAAGAAGCAGGTGGGACCTCTGGGCATGGAGGGACTCTATCTTCATTCTCTGCCCTTGCATCGGCCTCTCGGGGGCTCCCCAGTCCAGAACAGGAAACGGCACCGGTCGTCGTTGAGGGCTTCGACATCGAGAGGTATGACTACCATCTGTTCCCCGTCGACCCAGGGCTCTGGGTCGAAGTGACTTCGACGTCGAGGGGTAGGACGTCGAGACCTCGGACGAGGTCGATGTCGAGAATTTCACCGGCGTCAACACACCGTCGTCGTCGTGTTGATTCACGAAAAGGCAGGCGCTCGCCGTCGAGGCCACACCGCCATTTGCTTTCAACGTCGACACGAAGGTCGACGTCCAGAAGGTCCAAGAGTAAGTCTACTCGCTGGACGGGGTCTAGTGTGATGAGCGTCTCTTCATCAGAGTGTTCCCAGTCGCGGCGGCGCCGGCATTCCTCCTCAGGAGAGTCTACCTCCAGAGCACCCTCTCCCAGGCCTGCTCGTAAGAAGAGGAGAGTACTTAGGTCTCAGGACTCGGATTACTCGAGGACCTACTCGCCCTCAAGGCCTAGGACACCTACTCCTCGACCTCAACAACTTCCTCCGCCTCCTCCACCGCCTCCTCCTCTTCCACCTCAGCCTCTACATCCGAGGCCTTTGATTCCGGCTCAGCCGCCTCTTCTTCCGCAACAGCCTGGGCCTGTGGGTCCGGCGAGACCCAGGAAACCGAGGTCAAGATCTCGGGGGAGGCATTGCTCTCGCAGTGGGCGTAGATCTTATACCAGATCACAACATTGTCGTCCGAGAGAGGTCGCGGTCCAGGCATACCAAATGCACACTTTCTTCCAGTGACAGGAGGTTTTCGCCTACTTTGTCTGTGTCTCCTCCAATGAGGGTGTCGCCAGTGGATGACATTGTGACGTTTCAGGACGTGCTGTTGAGAGGAGCAGCGAAGTTGGGAATAGCACTGACTGTGCCCACCCCTTCCACCTCTGTCATCTTTGAAACGCTACAGCGTACGCACCTGTCTCGCCCTTTGCTGCCTTTGGTGCCAGGGTTGGAGGAACCGGCCATGGAGCTGTTCCTGACGCCGGCCACGGGGAAGTCTGCCCCATCCCGGCTTCAGAAGACGTACAGGCCCCCGATTCGGATCCGGCGTTCCTGAGAACGGATCCTGCCCCGGATTCGGTTATTGTTACAGTGGCAAAGAAGCAACTCTCTACTTCTCCTTCGTCGACGGTCCCACCGGACAATGAGAGCCGTCAAATGGATTCGGCAGGGAGAAAGGGCTGCAGTTCGACAGCCACTTCTAGGAAAGCTGCGAGTTTAACAGCACTCCTGGGTCGGTATGACCGCTCCTTGTGGGAGTATCTGCAGCAATTCATTGAACTCCTCCCGAGGGACAAAAGGGAAGATTTCCAGGAAATCTTGAATGAGGGCATGATGGTTTCCAACCAAGTCATCAGTGCGGCTGCGGATGCCTCTCTCCTGGCCGTTCACGGGTACTGCCATGGAGTAAACTTGAGACGCCACTCCTGGTTGCGCCTTACCTCTCTTAAGCCGGAGGCGCAACAGCGTATTGCCAACTTGCCCTTTTCGGGCACTACCCTCTTCGGTACTCATGCGGATGAGGAGATGGCCCGCATGAAGGCAGAAGTTGAGACGCTGAAGGCGGTCGGTTTGGAGAAACCAAAGGACCAGCGGAAGTCTTTCCGCCCCTTCAAGAGGCGCTCCTCCCTCCAACGATTCCAGCGAGGGCAGGGTCGCCAAGCTGGCCAACAGCAGCTGCAACAGCAATATCAGAGGCAGCCCTTCCAGAAGCGTTAGAGGGGCAGAGGCGGTCAGCAGGCCTCATCGGGGAATAAGGGCCCGACGGGTTGAAGCCCTGAGGCATTACTGCCCCCTCGTCCGTTACCCACTCCGGTGTGGAAAAGCATTCAGAATTACCCGGCAGAGTGGAGAAAAATTACTCAAGTGGGTGCTGAATATTGTTTGCAATGGATGCAGTCTTTGTTTTGTCAGCCCTCCTCCAGCTATTCCACTGGTTTGTTCGCAATACCAGCTGCGCGAACTTCAAGCGGAGGCAGATACCCTGTTACGAAAAAGAAGACGTCCCTCTGTCTCAAAGGGGAAAGGGTCTATACTCCAGGTTCTTCCTGATGTGCAAAAAGGACAAGAACGAGTTCAGGCCCATTTTGGATTTGCGACAAGCAAACAAGTGGATCCGCAGGGAGAAGTTTCGCATGTTGTCCTTGCACCAGATTTATCCTCCGCTGCATCGAGGAGACTGGCTTTGCGCAATAGATCTGCAGGATGCGTACGTCCATGTATCCATTGCACAGAAACATCGGAAGTTCCTACGATTCCTAGTTGGCACCAACCACTATCAGTACACCGTACTTCCGTTTGGTCTGAAGTCTGCACCCAGGACTTTTTCAAAATGCATGGCACTAGTGGCGGCGCACCTGAGAAAGAATAAGGTGTTTGTCTACCCGTACCTGGACGACTGGTTGATCAAAGCCTCCACCTTCCAGGAAGCACAATTGCATTTCAACAGGACGGCTGTTCTGTTGAACCAACTGGGTCTACACATCAACATGTCCAAGTCTGTTCCGACTCCTGTTCAGTGTCTGCAGTACTCCATCGATACTCTTAGAGCAAGCGTGTGTCCTTCGGAGGAGCGACGCTTCTCGATCCTTCGGAAGGCTCAGACTCATGTCCGTTCCATCAACAACGGTGAGGACAGTGTCGTCTCTCCTGGGGTCGATGGCTTCTTGCATCTTCCTTACTCCACATGCACGCCTCCACATGAGACTGCTGCAGGAATGTCTGGAGGATCAGTAGGACCAGAGACGAGGGAGCTGGGAGGACAAGATCACACTGTCCCAGCACGCTCAGCAGTCACTGAAGTGGTGGTGTTCAGCAGAGAATCTCCTCAAGGGCGTTCCATTCCACAAGGACATTCCAACACAGACCATTGTGACTGATGCTTCTCTCCAGGGCTGGAGAGCGCATTCTGACCATCTACAGATCCAATGAACGTGGTCCCAGGCGGAGTCCGCATACCATATCCGTTTTCTGGAACTCAGAGCTGTTCACTTGGCACTGAAGGCCTTTCATCCTTCCAGACCAACTCCCTGCTTGTACAGACGGACAATACAGCCACGATGTATTACCGCAATAAGCAGGGAGGCTCAAGATCGTGCAACCTGTTTCAGGAAGCGTAGGCGATCTGGCACTGGCTGCTAGCCAGAGGACTGACGATAACGGCTACCCATCTACCAGGTGTGCAGAATGCTCAGGTGGACGCACTCAGCAGGCTCGTTCAGGAGAACCACAAGTGGGTCTTAAACGACGAGGTGCTAGGAAACATCTTCGAAAGATGGGGCACTCCAGACGTAGATGTGTTCGCCACCGCCGAAAACAGCAAATGCCGAGATTTCACCTACAGGTGCTACCAACCGGGGACTCTGGGGAATGCGCTATGGATCAGCTGGTCGAACAGCTTTCTGTACGCTTTTCCACCCATTCCCCTGATTCCGGCAGTGCTCATCAAGCTGTCTCAATCCAGAGCGCGAATGATCCGCATTGCTCCGGAGTGGCCCCGACAGTGGTGGTTCACAGACCTGCTCCACCGGTCTCTCCAACCCCATCTGCGGCTTTCATGTCGGCCGGACTTGCTAACGAAGTTCGGGGGGCAGATGGTGCACCCCAACCTCATCGTTGACTTTGGCGGCATGGCTCCTGAGATAATGCAGTATGGACACTTGAACTTGCCTGACAACTGCATGGACATACTTAAGGAGGCTAAAAGACCATCCACCAGGACTTCCTCTGCCTACAAGTGGAGAAGGTTCTGCATCTGGTGCACATCCAAGAACGCTGATCCTACCTCCTGCAAGGAAGATGTCATCCTTCCATACCTCTTGCATTTAGCTCAATCTGGTCTTAATTTCCATTCTATTAAGGTTCACCTCGCAGCATTAACTGCCTATAGGAAATGACCTTCACAAACATCCTTTTTCCAGATACCTGTAATTAAAAAAAAATTGGGAGGGTTTGAAGAAGGTGTTTCCCCCCATTAGGCGTCCTTCGCCTTCATGGGACCTGAATGTGGTGCTCTCCAGGTTGACGAAGGAGCCTTTTGAGCCTATTCATAAGGCTTCTCTACAGCATTTGTCCTGGAAGGCGGCTTTCCTTGTGGCTATAACATCAGCTAGCAGGGTGAGTGAGATTCAGGCTTTGTGTTGTCAAGAGCCCTATACAGTGTTTCATGCTTCCAAGGTTGTCATGAGGACTCACCCTAAATTTCTCCCTAAGGTGATATCTGATTTTCATGTCAACCCGATGATCACATTACCAACACTTTTTCAACATCCCTCCTCTCCGGCGGAGAGGTCCCTCTATTCACTTGATGTGAGGCGGGTGTTGAAATTCTACTTGGATAAGACCAAGGACATTCAAAGGTCAGATCAGTTGTTTGTGAATTACTGTTCAGTCAGGACTGGCCTTGCCACCTCCAAACAGTCCATATCTAAGTGGATTGTGTCCTGTATACAACTATGTTACCAGAAGGCTAACAAGACTTTAGGGGTAAGTCTAAGGCTCATTCAAATAGAGGCAAAGCGGGTACAGCGGCTTTGCTACGTAACGTTCCCAATGCAGACATCTGTAGGGCGGCTACGTGGAAGTCTGTCCACACTTTTGCTAGACATCACTGTCTGGATTCTGATGCCAGGACGGATACGCAAGTTAGTCAGGCTTCGCTGAGTAATTTATTTGCTCAGTAAGGATTTTTCTTTAGTTTTCTTCCACCGCTGGATTTGGTTGTTGGGATGGGCTTGCCATTCTATTCACAGATTATGACTATACACAGAGATCCCCTACTACAGAAGGAGTAGTTTCTTACCTGTAACTCCAGTTCTGTAGTAGGGGTATCTCTGTTATAGTCATAAGCGCCCGCCCTCCTCCGTGGTGCAGAAAATGGTACTGTACTGTATGCTACAGGCCTTGCTTTATACACCTTCAAAAATAACTGAAAGTAAAAGGGCTTTTGCTGTGCATCCTGGGATACCGAGGGTCTCTGGAGAGTTCCTTAAAGGCACGTTATCCCTTTTCAAGACACATAATGGCAGCCTATGGGGGCTTGTCTGTCCAACCCTTCCTCTCTATCATTTCAAGGATTTTGGTTAAGGGGAGTTTTCCCTGTGAGGAAAACTTGGTAAAATAGTGTTAAACCAGACATGGTGGGCTATCCTTTTCACTGTTTAGATGAAGTGGTGGCCTTTGTAGCCTTGTGTATGTTAGGCTGCCTCATTTGTCTTAATTCTCTCTTAAGTGTCTATGCAGGACTGCAATGAAGACAGTTTAAGAGATTATTTTTGATTGCTCCGGGGTCCACGCACATGGGCGGGACTATTCACTAGATTATGACTATAACAGAGATACCCCTACTACAGAACTGGAGTTACAGGTAAAAAACTTTTCCACTGGATGCTTCAGGCCTGGCTTTAAGAGACCTTCAAAAAGAACTGAAAGTAACTTGCCTTTTGGCTGTGCATCATGGGATACCGAGGGTCTCTGGAGGGTTCCTTAAAGGCATGGTATCCCTTTTCCAGACACATAATGGCAGCCTACGATGCTTGTATGTCCAACCCTTCCTCTCTGTCATGCAAAGGATTTTTGTGAAGGAGTTTCTCTATGTATGGTGAAACTCTGTAAAATGTGTAGAATTTAATGATATTATTTAGCTATCCTTTTCACTTCAGGATGAAGTGCTGGCCAATGTAGCCTTGTTGATGTCGGGCTGCATTATTTGTCTTTTATTTTCTCTTAAGTGTCTATGCATGACTGAAGAAGAAATCGACTTAGGAGACTATTTTTATTGCTCCGGGGTCCCCCCCACATGGCCGGACTATTCACAGATTATGACCATAACAGAGATACCCCTACTACAGAACTTGAGTTACAGGTAAGAAACTACTCCTTTTAATGACTTCCTGTAAGAAACTGGCTCTGTGTGTGTGTGTATATATATATATATATATATATATATATATATATATATATATATATACACACTCAGTGTGTATAGAGTCCACGGGTCTCCAGAGGTTTGGCAGAGGTTAAAGTTAGATAGAACCTTACTCTCTAAAGTGGTAGCTTGGTCGAGCAGTAAAGCAGTATCAGAGGACAGTGTAAAGCATTTGATGTACACTCAGTCAGCAAATGGATTCACACACTCAAGAACTGAACTCTAGACCAATTGTTTTGTATAAAAAATATACTGTTTTATTTATAGAACCAAGCAAGCCTGGTACAGGTAAGCATAAAAATACTTTTCAGTAGTAAATTACTGATATGAACACAGTTCAAAATAGCAGTGTAACTTTTACTGGTTTTGGTTGCAGTTTTAAGTAAGCAGTTTTCAACGCTTTGTAGGTATAGTACATTCGAATGAATGCGCTTTTTAAGGAAAATGCAGTTAATTACTTTTCAGATTACTTTTGCTAACACAGGACTGGATCCTAGATTCAGCCCTGGGACATTTCTGAAAACAGGTGATTAAATGCGTTTTGGTTAAAGGTACGATTTTTAAAGAATACTATTGTATTTCAAAAGTTGACACTTGGAAACATTTTCGCATAGAATCACCAATGTTATCCTATGGGAGGAAATTCACTTAGCAGGTAAGTTAGGTTATCAATACGTTTTCTTACTCAGTGCTGGATCTTAGATTTAGCACTGGGACATTTCCTGAAAACAGTTGAGAAAATGCGTTTTTGTAATTCGGCTGATTTTTAAGGAATATTTGTAGTTTTCAAAAGTCGACACTTTGAAACTTTTTGGGAGAAAAAGTGTCAGTTATTCTATGACGAAAAATAGGTTATCGGTTTCCAGGCATGTAATCGGTCTTTGGAGTTAGGCTCCTGGGGTTAGACTCATTAGTCTCCCAGGGTCGGTGATGCACTGTTGCACCCTCAGCGGACTCGGGCGGCCGGGTGCAGAGTGTTGAGGCCCAATGTTATCCTATGGAAGATAGGGGAGGCTCTGGTTGGTAGCTGCTAGCAAGCAGGCCAAGGGGTTGTCAGAGCAAAGCTCCTAGGGTTAAGCTCAGTGAAAGTTGGGGACCAAGTTAGCACAAAAGGGGCACCCTCCGTGGTACTAAGCCAGCTGGGTGCAGGGTGCTGTTTTGAGTTCGGGTGCCCTGTTGATTTCAATGGAGATGCTCCGGGACAAAGAAACCCTGCAGGCTCGGGGGCGATGTTCTTCCTGGAGCGACCACCACTTCGAGGGATGTGGAGGGTTGGTTAGGCATCGCTGGGTTGGGCACACAAGGCCGTGGGGCGTTGGGTGCAGGGGTGTCTTGGGACGTCAGATTTTCTTACCCGCTCTGGTCGCGGTGGAGGGTCCTCTGGATTGAGGCTACAGGCGTCGTCTGGAGGTTTGAGGCATGTCAGGGGTTGCCAGATCTCTGGCCAGGATCGCCGGGAAGGGGGGGGGGGGTGGACCTCCTCATGGTGTTTGTCCACTCAAACTCGGGCTGGGCTCGACAGGTGCAGAGTGGGCTGGATTTGAGGTTTCTGGCTGGCACCAGAGGCTGCAGTTTAAACGCGTCCGGTGTTCATGGGAGAAACAGCTTGGAAAGTCAATGCAGGCTGGTCTTCCGGGGTTTTTGAGGCTGCTGACCGCTGGACACGCCGGAGTTTTGCAGGAGCATGTTCGAGGGGAAACAGGCCTGTAGGACTGGGTCCAAGTCAGTGGGCCTCGTCCTCTTGTTAGCTCTGCACGGCTTTTTGTCCTTCTCCTCCTTTTCTTGTGGTTGCTGGATCGTAGGAAGGAAGGTTCAGGGTGCCCCTAAATACTAAATTTAGGGGCATTACCAATGTGTCCCTTTTCTGGGGTGGGTACACCCCCTATTCTGCCACTCTCCAGTGGGAGGGGGGCAGGAGCCTGTCCCTGGTTGGCTGGGTCCCCCATCCTCAAGATGGCGGGAACTCAAGGTTGTGCTACATCTCGCCTCCCCCACCTTAGGGGTGTTGTTGGCAGAGGTGGGCACACCTCTCTTCCTCACTTTGTTTTTCCTGCCCGGTCTCCCGCCCAAAGGGGGGGGATAGAACCAATGGGGACCAGTTGCTGAGTACAGCAAGGGGTCTGGAGAGGCTCACAAAGGCGGTATGCCTATGATGCTTCTCCTTCGTGAACCCTAACCATACTGGGGGTGGAGGCTTGACAACTCGTCCCAGGATGTGCATTGCTTCAGGCCCCTGATAGCGGCAAGCTCTCGACCCAGGGGTCCAGAAACATGTCTGGTGGTGGCAGCCTTGGAAGCCACTCAGTCAGGTCACTGGGAGTTGGTAGAGTTTCAGGGGGCACCTCTAAGATGCCCTCCTTCGTGCATCCTACATTATATCCCACACTGGCATCAGTGTGGGTTTAATGTGCTGAGAAGTTTGATACCAAACTTGTCAGTCTTCAGTGTAGCCATTATGGTGCTGTGGAGTTCGTAATGACAACCTCCCAGCACCATATACTCTTAATGGCATCACTGCACTTACAGTGCCCAGGAATGGCCCTAGGTACTGTAGGGGCACAGGGCTCATGCACCTGTGCCCACACCTCTGGCATAGGGCACCCAGCTAGAGGGGTGACTGAAGGATGTCAGGGCAGTGGTTTGTGGGCATGGCACACAGGGATGTGTGCCATGTCGACTTCTCACTTTGTTCTGCACCAAAACACACAGCCTGCAAAGGCAGTTTGTGTGTGCTAGGGTACAGGACCTCTGAGGATGGCACAATAAGTGCTGCAGCCCTTAGGGGCCTTCTCTAGTCAGTGCCCTGGGTACCTAGGGTACCATTTACCAGGGGTTTACCTGTGGCCAGAGATGCCTATTGGGTTTAGACTTCAGTGCAGTTTTAGGGAAGGAACACAGACCCTGGGTACCTGAATGGCAGGAGCCCAGGGCACACTCAGTCAAAGCACATCAGCAATTCAGCAAAAAGTGGGGACATACCATGCAAGAAAGAGGGCACTTTCTCACACTTCCTAAAGGACAGAAGGTCATGTGTCAGTCTGAGTGTAGGAGGGAGACTATTCCAGAGGTGGCCTGCATACACCTGAAAGGAGCGACTCCCTATACGTGCCTGATGGAATTTAGGAATGCGCCCAAGATGCAGCGCAGAGTATCTCAGAGCACGAGGTGGGCCCTCTATTCCTGAGATATGGGGCCTCGGAGCCGTGGAGTGCCTTGAAGGCCAAAACCATTGCTTTAAAAGTTATCCTTTTGCGGATCGGGAGCCAGTGCATAGCAATCAGGTGTGAGGACATCCGAGTCCTGGGGCCGAGCAGGAGTATCACCCTAGCTGCTGCGTTCTGTACTACCTGTAGTCGATTTAGCAGGGGATACCCAAGTACAGAACATTGACGTAGCCCAGCCTAGAGGTAACTAGCGCCTGGACCACAATTTCCGTGTGCTACTGACAACAGAGGTAGGAACTGCTTGAGCATCTTAAGTACTCCAAGGCAGGCGCCGAATTACAGATCGAATTTGGGAGTTCATAGATCGTTTATCCTCAAGCCTGACATTAAGTTTTTTACCGTTTTCACTGAGGAGGTAGGGGGAGACATGTCCTGGGGCCACCAATTACGTCAGATATCAATAGGGAAGCCAAAAAACATAATCTGATTTCTCAGAGTTAAATTTCAATTGGTTCGAGGCATGTGGGCTGCTGAATTCATATCTATAGCATAGATCGCCGCCTAGTGTTGGGTCCGGATGATTGCACATTGTTGTCCTGGAAGAGTCTTCGAAGTATCACGAGATAGGTGGCTCCTCCCCTGGACTACAGTGCGCATGGGCATCGACTCCATCCCCAGATTGTTTTTTTCCGCCATTGGGTTCGGATGTGATTTCGACAACTCCTGTTCGGAATCGTTATAGACTTTTCTTAAGGCCAGAACCGTCGGTATTGTTTGCGTTCGGTCCCGACTGTACTCCAACTCGTCGAGTTGGATTTCCAGGGAGTCGAGTGACTCTTAGGTGATCGAGGCCCAGTCAACGCAGCAAGACCCTCGACGAGACGACATGGAACGGAGCCCGTTCAAGAAGTGTCACGTGTGTGGTTCGAAGTACCCACACATTGACGTCCATCCTGTGTGCAACAAGTGCCTGTCGCCGGACCACAACGAGGCCGACTGTATGGCCTGTTCCAGATTTCGATCGAAGAAAACGATCAAGATGCGGCGCGTGGCGCGCATCGAGGCCCAGCGATCGGCTCCAGCACCGGTGGACATCTTCGACGACGCGGAAGCAGACGACCAAGAACTTCAACTGCAGATTTCACCTCCGGCGGTGGACGTCGAGTCCGACTACGAAGCGGATGTCGAAGGCCAAGACCTGGAGGAAAGTCGGCGAGAAGGTAGGGGACGACGACGAAGCATATGGGGCCATGGAAGATAGCTCGGAGGATGAGCTATGCCCCGTTCGTACTCTTACCAAGGCTCAGGTCGCGGGGGGGGGGGGAGGCGCTAGGTGGCGCCAGACCAAGATGGCCGAACTTGTGTGAAGCTCTAGCCATACCGAGCGCTTTCACACGCTCCTTCATCATCCTTCATTGCCAAATCGGCCTGAAACACACCTCACATTTTGCCCGACGCCGAGACGAGCTCAGCGGTGCCGGGATTGTTCACAACGGACGTCGGGAGCTGGTGCTGCGGTGCGAGGTCTCCTGAGCCGACTGCTGGTGCTGGAGCGGAGAATCGCTGCCGGTGGGCCTGACTGCCAGGAAAGACCGGGGATTTTGAGCCTGCTCGAGGCGGCCGGAAGATATTTCCTCTCCCACCCTGCATCCTTCTGCGCGCCCCGGCGCTTGTCTTCTGCCTTTGTGGGGGAGCTCCTAGCGTTGTATAAGGTACGAGGACCCCGCTGCCCCCACCTTGAGTCATCGGAGACACTGACTGCCACACGCTACGCCCCCGGGGCCTCCATAATCGGACTGATTCCGGGGGGTGGTGGAGTCCGGAGGAGATACGCACCGCGCTGACTGCAGCTGGCCGACCCCCCCCCCCCCCCTGCGGGTCTCTTGAGACGGAGCCGCGGCCCCCACCAAGGGCCGCCTGCGCTGCCTTTGCTTCGCCCTGCTGCCTGCGGCCTGCCGCTCCGGGGTCGGCCGGACCCGCCTGCACTCCAGTGCTCCCGCATGCCCAGATCAGCGCTACCCGCTCTACCGGATCGCCCCCAGGGCCTCCATAGACGTCTCTACCCCCCGAGAGGACACTCGACGGACTGGCTGCGGCGAGCCGAGCCCCCCTGCGCCCGGACATCGGAGCTTCCACGAGGCCCACCTCAGAGTTACCCGGTCCGCCTGACTGCGGCGCGGCTACCGCCTGGAGGCCTTGCGCCTGCCAGCTTGCCTTTGGCCTTGAAGAGCACTGAGGCCCCTTCTAGCCTAGTGTTTATACTTTAAGGCCTCCACGTCTGCCAACTGCGACGCTACAACCGGAACACTGCACTCCGGCTCCCCTCTCAAGGGCCCAACTCTGATCATACCGGGAGGCACTGGGACCGGGCACGGACAGTGAGACACGGACTACCGCCTCGCGCTCGCTCAGGACCCCGGTTGACACTGTGCGATTAGAACTCCAGTCGGCTTCACTCCCCGGGGGCCTGCGATACACCCGGGCTGGGGGATCCGCGACTCCATCGGCCCCCTTCGGCTCCAGCTTGGCCTCCTCCTGACTTCGCGCCGTGCCCTGGCTTCCTCCTCCATAGTGGCGGCGCGGACTCCTCGGCGCGAAATGGGCCGCAACGACGCCAGGCAGTCAAAAATTCCCTTTGAATCCAAGAGGGCAACCAAACCGACGCAGGAGAGGGAGGACAGCCCCACTGCCTCTGCTCCCCAGGATGAGGTCTGGAAATCACTCCTACTAGGCATGAGACAGAGCCTCTCCACCATTGATGGCAAGATAGACACCATCAATTCCCGAATGGACAGCGTTGTGGCGAAACTTGAGCAACATGACACGCGTCTCAAGGAGGCGGAGGACAGGGTCTCTGGGCTGGAGGATGGTGCTACAGCTACTGGCAGACAGGTCACACGGATGGACAAGCTACTGAAAATAATAGCGGACAAAAATGAGGATTTAGAAGCAAGGTCCAGGCGCAACAACGTCCGCGTCCTTGGCCTTGCGGAATCCACCAACACCGGAAAGATGGAGATCTTTATTGAAAACCTTCTTGTGGAATTATTCGGTAGGGAATCCTTCACGCCGCACCTCATAGTGGAAAGAGCCCACAGATCTCTTGCTGCCAGACCCACCCCGGGTGCTCAACCGCGACCCATTATTGCCCGCTTCCTCAATTAGAGACAGGGATGCGGTGCTGCGCCGGGCGAGGGAGGTTGGAACAGTTACCTATGGCAATACAACGCTTTCCTTTTTCCCTGACTTCACCCCTTCAGTCCAAGAGGTCCGACGCAAATTCGCCGGGGTGAAAAAGAAACTCCAATCTCTGGAAATCCCATACGCTATGCTGTATCCTGCCAAGCTGAAGGTTACACACCGGGGCTCACAGCATTTTTTTCAAAATCCGCAACAAGTGGAAGACTTCTTAAAGCTCCTCAAAAAAGACTGCATCAGGGAAGAAACAAACTCACGCCGCTCTAGGTCGCCATCCCCGATGTCTCAACAGGAGTGACAGACTGGGATGTCATCATGTTCTTGCTAAAACAGAATTCTGCACGTGGACAGTCTGGTCCCTGCTTTCACGGTGAGGTACATGTACTGCTTTAGGCCTAACTGGCATGTAACTGATACTGCGCTCGGTTGCCCACCTCCGTCCCGCACAGGACAGCTGGGATCTCACCTAGCGTCCAGCGGGAGGAAGTTGTGAGGTGGTTGGCAGGTCTGGTGCCCCTAGATCACCGCCCCAATGGGTGATCCCCTACAAACTTTTGCTTTATTCTTAGGTTTGGGGTGGTTAATAGTTGGGTGGGGGGTGGGAGACTTGGATGCCCGGCCAGTTGGGGTTGCCGGTGTGGGTGGGTCTACTCTCCGAATGCTTACTGATGCAGCGAATGATATAGTCACACGAAATATTCAGAACAAGTCTCAAGCTGCAACTGTACTGTTTCGCCGGCCTGTTGGGGTTGCCGGCTGTGTTGTTCATCTTAACTGTTATAGTTCCGCCGGAGTAGCCGTTGCGGGTTTCCCGGGAACGGGGGAAAATTCTGTGATTAACGTGATACACGAACTTCTTAGTGTTGCGGATGTGTGCTGTTTGGGAACGACTGTCGAATGCCTGTGCAATGCTCTCCTCATGTGGAAAGGATGGATGACGTGAGTGACTCGCAACCACACCAACAATTACGTCTGTTAGCGTGGAATGTACGTGGGCTGACGACCCGAGGAAGAAACGACAGATCCTGGGCTACTTAGATAGACATGGAGTATCTATTGCAATGTTACAAGAAACCTACCTTGTGCCGACTGCGTCCCCATTGTTTGCCTCCCGCTGGGCCTCGTGCAGGGTGTTTTCATCGTACTCGACTTACTCTAGAGGCGTCACGATACTGGTCAAGAAGGGCTTGGGATTTACTCCATTTGGCACTGAAATTGACTCCGATGGCAGATACTGTATGGTTTGGGGGAGATTACACTCTCACAC
Organism: Lissotriton helveticus; assembly: GCF_964261635.1. Lineage (NCBI taxonomy): Eukaryota > Metazoa > Chordata > Amphibia > Caudata > Salamandridae > Lissotriton > Lissotriton helveticus. The sequence goes on from NC_136073.1 coordinate 679,481,703, forward strand.
TGTCCTACTAGCTTGCTACTATGGGCCCAACATAGACGATCCAGCTGCACTCCTCACTCTGTGGGGTAAGATACAAACCCTTGGCATGTCTTATGTGATCCTAGGTGGAGACTTTAACACTGCACTGAACCCTTCAATGGACAGGTCTCATCCCCATTCTACCCATTACACACGCTCACAACGCGCCTTACAGAGCATTGTGGGAGACCACCATCTAACTGACTCATGGAGGCACTCACACCCATCTATCAGACAGGGCACACACTTCTCCGCGGTCCACTCCACCTGGGCACGTATTGATTATGTCTTTCTCTCTGCTGGTATTACCCCATGGCTAATCTCGACACAACACCTAGCCCGCACCTTCTCAGACCACGCGCCTGTCCTTCTAGCCCTGCGTATTCCCCATGATGTCTCCCCTTATCTAAGCTGGCGCCTTAATCCCGCGCACCTAACCGACACAGCCTTTAAATCGGACCTAGAGCAAGACATAACAGAATTTTTTGACCGCAATATCAATTAGTCCAGGGGAGGAGCCACCTATCTCAGGATACTTCGAAGACTCTTCCAGGACAACAATGTGCGATCATCCGGACCCAACACTAGGCGGCGATCTAATGCTAAGATATGAATGTTAGCAGCCCTACATGCCAAGAACAGATGCATACTGGTAAGTAGCATATTCATTACTGTGCGAGGCTGGTGCATCTCCAAAGGGGGAGGAGTCCTTAAATCCTTACGAGGTGATCTGCGAAAACTTGAAGTAGAACTCGGCAATCTGGAGAAAGATATATCCCTGGGTTTGGGGGGTCACGGGGTCAGAGCCCAAATACGGGAAAAAATTAATGAATATACTGAGGCAGCAGAAAAAGAATGCAAATTTCTGGGGAAGCCCTTCACAGCGCGCACATATGGAGAGGGGGACAGACCGGGCAGAGCACTCGCAACAGCAATTAGACCACCTAGACACAGTAATTATGTCACCACACTCCTCGATAGTCAAGGCACACCCCAGAGAGACCTCCCTGGACAGCTCCGGGCCCTGACCAGACACTACACTGAGCTCTATACCTCCCAAAGGCGGGTAGCGCTGGATCTGCCCAACTACCTTGATGACACTACAATAGCCTGGCTTGGTCCAACCCAACAGAAATTCCTCCACCTGGAATTGGAGGTAGACAAAATTAAAGACGCAATTATGTCCATGAAATCGGGCAAGTCCCCAGGCTCCGATGGCCTACCGATAGATTTCTATAAAACCTTTATACACCTACTGGCCCCGATTCTAAAGAGAGTATACTACTCGGCCCTTGAAGGCATTTTACCTCCAAGTATGCGTGAAGCCCTGATTGCCTCCCTGTTAAAGCCTGGCAAACCTCCGGAACACTGCGATTCGTACAGGCCTCTTTCATTATTAAATACTGACGTTAAAATACTAGCAAAGGTCCTGGCGACACGTCTGAACCTATTGATGGAGCGGCTGGTCCGCCCGGACCAAGCGGGCTTTGTCCCGAACCGTGCCACCTCTCACAACCTACGTACCCTTCAGGCAGTGTTACAGGATATAGACCCCAGGTGTGAGGCAACAGCGGTCTTTCACGACGCCACAAAGGCTTTCGACTCCCTAGAATGGGACTATCTGCTGGCGCTACTGGAACGCATAGGCACCCCCTTCAACTTCATTGATTGGATCCGCCTTCTATATCACAAACCACAGGCTGCGGTCCTATTAAATGGGGCCCGTTCAAAAACATTTGAGATCCGCAGAGGCACTAGACAAGGGTGCCCTCTCTCCCCTGTCCTTTTTGCCATAGCAATTGAGCCTCTAGCGGCCAAACTCCGGCAACACCACAATCACCGCTCCCTCATCTACCCGGAAAGGCAACTGCTTATATCATTATATGCTGATGATATGACTCTCTATATCCACAAACCACAAGAAAATTTGAATCCAATCCTACGTGAGATAACTAAATTTGGCGCTATCGCCGGCGTGCAGATCAATTGGGCTAAGTCTGCCCTATTTCCCCTTACTGACAAGACTCAGAAGTTCCCTCTCGACTACCCGCTTCTGTGGGAAGACGATGAACTTAAATATCTAGGGATTAACATTACTAGGAATCGGGAAACTCTTATATGTGCTAACTATGGCCCTGTTATGGACAAACTGATCGACAGCGTCACTAAATGGATACACCTTCCCCTATCTATGGCGGGACGTATCTCCCTAATTAAGATGGTGGTACTCCCGAAGTTGCTCTACCTCTTTACCAATATACCCTACAACCCGGGTGTGCACTTCTTTCGGGCCCTGGATTCCCAACTGTCTAGACTTATTTGGGGAGGGAAGCAGGCCAGAGTCGGACTAAAAACTCTCATGCTCCCCTACCACCAGGGTGGATTTGACGTGCCAAATTTCCGCCTCTACTATGACTGTGCGCAGGGACATTTTGCCGCGTACTGGCTCCACCCTCCTCCTTTTATGGCACACCTGGCTGTGGAAGATGGATACATGCGACCCGAAAAACCCTCGGGCTATCTTTATACGGCCTCCCGAGTGATTGATCGCAACCCCACGACGGTGGACTGCACTGTTCAGGCTTGGCGCCGGATAATGGCCCGCATGGGCGTTACTATCCTATACTCCCCCCGCATGCTCTTAGCACATGACCCAAGGCTGAGTGTTGCCGCCGAAGAAATAGACCGCAAGCTGCTTACTAAACTGGAGCTGTGCACATAGGGAGATTTGTACATACAGGGCCAATTCCGGTCGGCTGCGCAATTCTTTGGGAAGCACGCGCCTTCAATCATGGACACATTCCTTTACACACGATTGCGGCAGAATGTCCGTGCGGTCACCCCAGAATTTCCTCTCGAGCCGGAAATCGTGGCCCCCTTACACGCTCTTCTACTCTCTGAGACCCCAACACATGTAGTCTCCATGCTGTACAAGCAAGCATATGCGGCCCTCAACCCCCCTCCTCTCAGAGCCAGACGGGATTGGGATGCTGACCTCGATGCCCCCCTCTCGGACGAACAATGGAAGGAAAGCTGCTCGCACACGAATGCTGTAACTGGCAATGCCCGCCTCCGACTGGTTCACTTTAAATTCCTGCTCCGGATTTATCATACCCCCGCCAAACTGCACCGTTTCGGTTTACGTGCAGATGACGGATGTCTTCGATGCAAGAGGGCTGAGGCTGACTTCCTCCACCTGGCCTGGACGTGCCAGGATGTGGCGCTATACTGGGTGGAGGTATTTCAAGCTATGTCCGAGATGGTGGGAGTGATGGTCGCCCCCTGCCCCAAAATAGCCCTACTGGGCCAATCTCTTCCGTCGCTCAAGACGCACCGGAAATTCTTCGCGCTAGGACGAGCCCCCAAATTCAAGACTTGGCTATCTACTATGTCTACTTGGCAAGACCAACTTCACAATTACGCTGATTTGCTACCCCACCACATACGCCCCAAAGACTTGTGGGGCCCCCTTACTGCTTACCTTCTCCGGACTCGGGAGGAGGACCAGGAGGTTCCGAGCCTTCAAGAGTCTCCGGCTCGCTCGGACCCCCCGAACACGCACTGTGACGGGCCAGTCCCCCCTTGAATCATCCTCATCGACCCCCCCTTCCTCCTCCACCCCCCCCCCTCCCCACGTACCCCCCCCTGCCTCCTCACCCCGCGCTGTCAGTATACCAAATTGATTGGGGCCAGTCGAATGGTGGGAGGTGTAGCCTTAGTAGTGACTCCCGGGGTGGACCCTAGCCCCCCTTATATGGAACGGGTGGAGGCCTCCTGGCCGTTCTCCCATCCCCTATTGGGACGATAGCCCACACACGCAGGCATGGCGGCCGCGCGATATAGGTACAGACAGCACACTCTTCAGTCAGCACTTGCGTTTCCAAGTTGCACTTCCCCCGTCCCCACACCGGTTCCAAGTAGCTATAAGGTTGCAGAGTAGTCCAGATCCGACACCGAACTACTCTAATGAGGGAACATTGCGTTCAACTGCACTGCTCCGTACATACCTCTGCAACACACAATACATATGTTGTCCACGGTTCCGGATGGGTCAGGACACATTGTTTTTCCCCGAGATTCAATCTCAGAGTTGGGGGGGGTGGGAATGGGAGGGTGGGATTTACATGGAAAATGACCTCAGTAGTTGCAAGTTTATTCTGGACTTTACCAGTGAAGCTAAACACAGTATGACGATATATAATGTCTTTTCTCATATTACTACGCGGCCGGCCCAGATGGGTTGTAGGCTAAACGCTGTGTTAACTATTTGCACTTCTCCACATCGTCATGGCAATATTGACTCCAGCTATTGCTGCCGGCCTTCACACAAGGTTGTAGGTGTGAAGCTGTGTATTACTTACTTGCACCAAATAAAGGTCTTTTAAAAACAAAAAAACAAAAAAAAGGCTCAGGTCGCGGGATCGCCACACGGCCTTACCCAAGACCTTACACCAAACGCCACGGCCCCGCCTTCCGGCCCGGCTACGGACACCTCAGCGGAGCCGCCATTACCAAAATCGAAACCGAAACTGAAACCATCGGTGTCGACGAAATCAAAGATGGCCGAGGCGCCATCGAAAACGAAACCGTTTGCTCCAACATCGACGCCGTCGTCGTCGGAGGCCTCGAAGCCGAAGAAGGCTGTCGACCAGGCAAAGGTGCCAAAGGTGGTCAAGGAGCCAAGCTCGAAGAAGGCCGTCGAGTCGGTGTCAAGCAAGGCGGGCGTGCCCAAGAAGGCTGTCGAGCCTACATCAGGCGAGTCTGTCAAGCCGAAAAGCAAAGGGCCCGTCGAGACGAAGTCACCCAAGGGCGCCGAGCCGAAGTCTGGGATCACGACGCCAAGAGTCAAGGCTGCCGTCCCGAAGCCGACGTCTGCGGCCGTGGCCAGAGATCGAAGCGCACCAGTCACGGATCCTCCTGCGCCTCAAACAGACAAACAGTCGTCGACGCTCGGGTCTTCCCCTGGGGGCGGCCCAAGGTCGTCGGCCGGGTCGACAAAACCGTCCGCTTCCTTTACGAAGCAGGTCTCGGACTCCCTCAAGCGGATTAGGGAGAAGGCTTCAGCATCGGAACCGAAAACGCCTTCCGCACCGAAGCCGTCTGACCCGCCGAAGAAGACTTCCATGCCGATCCTCTACACGCACCGAAGGCCTTCGCACCACGGTCGTTGCCCAAAGACTCAGAAGGGTCGAAGCCAACTCGCCCAGGTGGGAGTTTGAGTCATCGACAACCTTTATTGGAAGAAGGGTCGGAGCATTTCATCGATGCCGACACCGGGAAGCTCACGCTTTACAAGAGGAAAATAACATCACAGCCTCGGCAGTCATTTACAATTCCTCTAAAGCGCAAAAAGCCTGCGCCAGACACACCAGTACTGGTTGAACAGATTCTTCCACAGCCTAGGAGGAGTGCAACACCTTCACCCACTTACTCTGATGGAGGTGAAGGGGAGCAGGATGAGGAGTACAACTTTCCTGAGCACACAGAGCCTGATGAGCAACAGGACTCATGGATGGAAACAGGTGATCAGGACCAGCAAACAGTCCATGACCCTCAGATTTATAACGTTAAAACGTCTCCCACTGAAGATTCTGCGGCATTTAATGCCTTAATTGAAAGGGCAGCTACAAACCATAAAGTGGAGATGCATGCTGACCCTGTGGAGGTTGACTTCCTTTTTGACACTTTCTCCACTGCTGAAAAAACTGTCAAGACTCTTCCGATGCTCAAAGGGGTCCTTAAGCATGCCGCAGACATTTTCAAGGAACCCACGAGATCAAGGGTTGTCAACCCTAGGATAGAGAAAAAATACAGACCGGCACCTGGCGACCCAACCTACATTAGGGGCCAGTTGCCTCTGGACTCTTTGGTGGTCTCTAATGCCCGCAAGTGGGCAAACTCCCAAACCACGGGTGAAGCTCCTCCCCCAGACAAAGAGTCAAAAGTGCTGGAGGCATCGGGGAAGAGAGTAGCAGCTCAGGCGGCCAACATCTGGCGCATCTCAAACACGCAGGCACTGTTGGCCAGATACGATAGGGCACACTATGACACCCTAGAGCAGCTGTTGCAACACCTTCCAGACCAGTTTAAAGAGGGAGCTGAAATGCTTATCCAGGAGGGAAAGCTCATCTCCAACGCTGCTATAAAGTGTGCGCTGGACGTTGCGGACACGGCAGCGAGAGCAATCAATACTAGTGTGATGTTGAGGCGTCAGGCATGGCTCCGCATCTCAGGGTTCAATCCAGAAATAGAGACCACTATCCTCAACCAGCCGGTTAACCCAGACAGGTTATTTGGTCCAGAGGTGGACACCACCCTGGAAAAGATCAAAAAAGATACTGAGACTGCCAAATCCATGGGTGCTCTCCAGTCACAGCAATTTAGAGGGAACACTTTTCGTCGCTCAGGCAGTCGAGGTGTTAACAGAGGACACATGTCGCAGCAGACGCCATTCAATAAAAGTGGTGCACAATCCTCGTACACCAAGCAGGGCAGAGGTGGATATAGAGGAAACAGTGCCAAGGGTAGAGTCAGAGGCAACAACAGTTCCCGTTCCTCTGCCACAAACAAACAGTGACTCCCTGTCACTGCCCCCCGACCATCCAACACCTGTCGGGGGAGACTCCAACAGTTCCTGCCGGTCTGGAAGTCCATCACCACAGACAGGTGGGTCAGGAAACTTATCCAGTTCGGCTATTGTTTGGAGCTGACATCCACTCCACCAAACATACCCCCAAGACAACGTCCTATGTCAGCAGAGCACTTGCACTTATTGCAGCAAGAGGTTCTTGTGATGCTGCAAAAAGGCGCAATCGAGCTCGTGCCAGTGGAGGAAGAAGGCACAGGGGTTTATTCCCTATACTTCTTAATCCCAAAGAAGGACGGCTCACTCAGACCGATTCTGGACCTACTCCCCCTGAACCAGTACATTCTTTCAGAACACTTCCACATGTTAACACTGCAGCAGGTTCTTCCATTGTTAAACCAGGGAGACTTCCTCGCAACCTTGGACCTCAAGGATGCTTATTTTCACATACCACTCCATCCATCCCACAGGAAATAGCTCAGGTTCACCATCCAAAACCGGCATTACCAGTTCAAGGTCCTCCCTTTCGGAGTGACCACTGCCCCCAGAGTGTTCACGCAATGTCTGGCGACAGTAGCGGCGCACCTCAGGAGACAGAGCATACATGTCTACCCTTATCTGGATGACTGGCTGGTTCAAGCCAAGTCGGCCCAACAGTGCACCGCAGACATGTCCCACACCATTCACCTCCTTCACAGTCTGGGGTTTTCACTAAACTATCCAAAGTCGCACCTTCAGCCAGCCCATGTGCGGCAATATTTGGGCGCGACAATAAATACTCTGGCAGCCACGGCTCAGCCAAACCCGGCGAGGATCGACAACATCCAGTCGCTAATCCAGAGGTTCAGACCGCAACACTCACTCCCAGCGAGAGTGTTCATGCAGTTAATAGGCATGATGGCCTCCTGCATCTTCATAGTCCCGCGCGCACGGTTGCATATGCGTCCGCTCCAAGAATGCTTGGCGCATCAGTGGACTCAGGCTCAAGGACAGTTAAAAGACCTAGTGTTGGTGAACGGTCGGGCATACAACTCTCTGCATTGGTGGAATCCACACAACCTTTGCAAGGGCCCACCGTTCCAAGAGCCTGTGCCACAGATTATCCGGACGACGGACGCATCTCTCCAGGGATGGGGAGCTCATGTGCTCCACTACACGGTGCAAGGACTATGGACGACGCAGCAAAAGAAGATGCACATCAACTACCTAGAACTGATGGCAATCTTCATGGCAATCAAGTCCTTCAAGGTACATCTGTGCAACAAAGTCGTGTTGATCCGGACGGACAACATGACAGCCATGTACTACATCCAGAAGCAGGGAGGTACGCACTCTCCACAGTTGTCTCATCTGGCTCAGAGAATGTGGAAGTGGGCCATTCGGAGGAACATCTTCCTCATGGCGGAACACCTCCCGGGCAAGGACAATCAGATGGCGGATCTGCTCAGCAGGTTCAGCCACCAGATGCACGAGTGGAAGTTACATCCATCGGTACTCCGCCCGTACTTCCAGCAGTGGGGTCATCCAGAGATAGACCTGTTTGCCACAATAGAAAATGCAAAATGCCAAAGCTTTGCCGCCAGGTTCCCTCATCCACAGTCGCAGGGCAATGCGATATGGATGAACTGGTCAGGCAGATTTGCGTACGCTTTTCCCCCAGCACCTCTCATTCCGCTGGTGGCAAGAAAGCTTAAAGCAACACTCGATGACGCTCATCCTGGTTGCTCCAACGTGGGCACGCCAACCATGGTACACCACGTTTCTAGAACTCTCCGTGGTACCGCATCAAAGGCTGCACCTCACACCAAGGCTCTTGACGCAGAACCATGGCGACATTCAGCATCCAGATCGGCAACAGCTCAATCTGGCGATCTGGCTCCTGAGGTCTTAGAGTTTGGCTACCTTAATTTGCCTCCTGAATGCATGGACATCATCCGGGAGGCAAGAAAGCCCACTACCAGAGCTTGCTATGCGGCAAAATGGAAGCGGTTTGTCATTTACTGTACAGAACACAATATCAACCCGCTAGATGCATCCATTCCGAATATCATCTGCTATTTGTTACATCTTTACAAATGCAATCTAGCATATGCTTCCATTCGGATACACTTATCCGCCATAGCGGCTTATCTCCAGAACAGGCAGCATCTCTCTGTTTTCAGGGTGCCTGCCATTAAAGCATTCCTAGAAGGTCTGAAGCGGGTCATCCCTCCCAGGACCCCACCGGCTCCTGTGTGGAACCTCAATGTGGTCCTCACCAGATTGATGGGTCCCCCGTTTGAGCCTCTACATTCATGTGAGATTCAGTTCTTGACATGGAAAGTGGCTTTTCTCATTGCCATCACGTCTCTGAGACGTGTTAGTGAGCTACAGGCGCTCACAATACAAGAGCCATTTATACAAATTCATTCAAACAGGGTGGTGCTGCGCACTAACCCCAAGTTTCTTCCTAAGGTGGTGTCGCAGTTTCATGTCAATCAAACCATAGAACTGCCCGCGTTCTTTCCAAAACCTGAAACTGTGGCAGAAAGAATGCTCCACACGCTTTATGTCAAAAGGGCGTTAATGTACTACATTGACAGAACCAAACATTTTAGAAAGACACAACAACTCTTTGTTGCCTTCTCAGCCCAGCACAAAGGCAACCCCATTTCCAAAGCAGGAATTGCCAAGTGGATCGTTAAGTGTATTCAGATTTGCTATCAGAAAGCTAAGCGCACTTTAACGGTCCCCCCCAGAGCACACTCCACACGCAAGTTGGGGGCCTCCATGGCATTCCTAGGTAATATTCCTTTGGAAGACATTTGTAGAGCAGCCACATGGTCTACACCACATACGTTTACCAAACATTACTGTGTAGATGTGCATTCCAAACAGCAGGCAGCTGTAGGACAGGCTGTTCTTAAAACACTTTTTCAGACTTCTGCAGCTGGCACGGGCGGCCGCCGTTAATGGAGGGACTGCTATGTATTCTATGCTATAGATATGAATTCAGCAGCCCACATGCCTCGAACTGAATATGCTACTTACCAGTATGCATCTGTTCTTGGCATGTAGGGCTGCTGACATTCATATCGCCCGCCCTCCTCCCCGGCGCCTGTAGCGGCTGCAGACTTTTCTTGCATTCAATATTGAGCATGGCCATCGCTTACACTATTACACTCCATCTTTGCCACAATGGCTAAAAACAATCTGGGGATGGGGTCGATGCCCATGCGCACTGTAGTCCAGGGGAGGAGCCACCTATCTCGTGATACTTCGAAGACTCTTCCAGGACAACAATGTGCAATCATCCGGACCCAACACTAGGCGGCGATCTATGCTATAGATATGAATGTCAGCAGCCCTACATGCCAAGAACAGATGCATACTGGTAAGTAGCATATTCAATGTGCTTGGAGCCAAGAAAAAACCTCAGTGAGGCAGGTGTTGATCACGTCTCCTCTAAAGACTGCTTCCTTGTCACTGGTAAAAAGAAGTTGTGTATTATCAGCGTAAGATACTATCTTGGCTCAATGGGCTTCAGCTAGATAAGCCAGGGGGTCATATAAAGATTACAGAGGATGGGGCTCTAAATAGAGCCCTGCGGGACCCCCACCTTTAGAACAGGAATGGATGCTGCCGACAGAACAGTTTCATGATACTGCCTGCTAACCTGATTAAGGCATGTGAATCTATGAAAATACCCCAATAGTGGATAAGAAAATAATCTACTTACCTGTAACTACGGTTATCCAGTATTGATATCTTTTATAGATTCACATGCAACCCACCCTCTGCCCCTTGGAGTCAGTTCTCTTTGAATTTGGGATCCTTATTTCCCACTTGTGCTTAGAAAATCTGAGAAGAACTGGCTGATGCCAACATTTGGTCCTTTTTTAAAATGGACATCGACTACTATTTAGATGGCCTTAAGCCATTATAGCCTACGAAGGATTTAAGGCAATGCATGGATTACCGTTGTTACAGGTAAGTAACTTCTTTTCTTATTCTCCTTGCCAGTTTCTGAAGATCTGCTTCTTCACTGCCTGCTTCATCTGGGAAACTACTGTGCTCTTTACTACTAGATGTGTGGCTGTCTGAGGAGGTAGTGACCGCGTAAACATCCTCCCCATCTACTTTTCCTGTGGGGACAGTTTGGTTGCCAGGGCCCTGTCATTATGGCCTTCATGGTGGGGCTTAAAGTAATTTAACCTCTGGTCCCACAAGCCCGACATGGAAGCTTAACATTGTATTTACAAGATTATTAGGTTTCCATCCGAACCCATCAACTCCTGCCTCCAACAGCATCTTTCTTGGAAAGCATCTTTTCTGATCGCCATTATTTCACTTAGACAGGTCTGTGAGTTTATGGCAATAAACTTGGAATAGCCTTTCATCCAGATATTGTGCACCAAAACCAAATTTCTCCGAAAGGTGGTCTTACAGTCCACGTCAATCAATAAACTGAACTTTGTTTTTCACGCAACCCGACTCAGTTGCGAAACGGGCTCTTCATACCTTGGATGTTACGCGAGCCCTCCTATATTATACTGACAGAACTAAACCTTTTAGGAAAATGCAACCGTTTTTTGTTCCTTTCTTAAGCAGGCACTGCTAGATTGATTTTTAAATGCATTCAAACATGCTATACAAAAGTCAAAAGAACATTACTTATCCCTCCTAGAACCCACTCTAATCTGGAAAACAGGCATTGGCATAGCCAATAGGTCTCGCCTTTGGGACCTTATAAGTGTTTAGTTATGCAGCACAATATCCTTGGTGCAACATAAACTGTTATGGATAACTGCACTCGCGGTACAAAGGTGTGTGTGGTTCCCTGTACCGGAGTGGCAGGTTGGGGGGGGGGGTGCAGCACACCGCTGACGTGCGTTGACACTGAAGATGTTTCTCTGAGGAGTGGCTCCTGCGTCATCACACCCTCTTGTCTACTCTTAGGCGGTCTGCAGCAGAGAGGACCGTGCCCCACCCCAAACCTGCATTGTCTCCAAGCACACCAGGATCAGATAGCTGGTGTCACTTAACCTCAAGTCCACTTCACGCCCCTCGGGTGGCTGATTCACGGGCAGCAAAGGATACCCTGGGGCCTTCTTACAGTAATTCCATCCACCAACAAACGGCACCACACCCAACAGACGCGGCTTTACCAGATCCCGGGCCAGCTCTTTCAACCTCCCCCAGACACCATCCGCCTTTCCGCTCTCAAGCCAGACTTCCTGATGAATCTTGGCTGGGAAAGGATTGCAGTTCAAATGTAGGAAGTAGCTATAAAAAAACAAGCATTTGCAATGTAATCGGTCCGATTGCATTGCAAAGGTTAGGAATCTGTTAGAAAGAGCCTCTACCAGAAAAGTGCACAGATCAGTAACTTGTTCGCTAGGGTTTTGAGACAGATTGCAATTCGCTGTGTGCATTCATGACCATATCGTCTTTTACTCATAGAATATTTGTGATTGAAAGTCCTGCTGAGCAAGCCTAGCGATTTGCATATTGTGTTGTCCTCTGAAGGCATTGGCTCCAGTAGAATCTCATGCAGAAGATAAGATAGTTCATTTGAACCTATTTGTTCCTATTGTAAGAGCATCGCAGCTGTTTGAGGACTAACTGGTCCTTTTTTGCTAGTTGTCATTCAGGTGGGCAGATTGTATTTGTTTTCTGTGCAGGAAGATGTTACATCTGCTACTTTTGTACTTAGATTTTTTTGTCTGTCGACAGCTTTCACGAGAGTGCAGGGCAGAGGTCCAAAGAATCTTGCACCAGAGAGCAGTTGATGTGAAGCTGGATCCTGGTCTTCAGGACAAATGCATGCTTGACCTTGGCAAATGGTGCAGTGAGAAGACCGAGGCTGGACAGGTAGACTGCGGTCTTCAATGTGGAATTTTTGCTTCATTTTATGTTGTAAATTATAATATTTCTTCAGTTAAATATTTGTGTAAAGGTTCTGAAAGCTTTTATATTTTTTACAGGAATTGGAGTGTTTACAGGACCATCTTGATGATTTAGCGGGTGATTGCAGAGAAGTTGTGGGGAATATGACTGAACTGGAGGCTGAGGTAAGAAGGAAGTACCTCTTGAACAAGACATTTAAGATGTCATTTAGTAAGCAATATATTCATGCAGACAATTAGCAGCATACAAGCTACTCTGAAGCATGCTTCCATTAATATTTTCATGCTAGAGCTCTTGCCCTTATGTATTTAGTGAAGTGTTACAATAATCCAAGAAAGCGAGCTCTGTACCTGTGTTCCAAACTTAATGAGATGCCTCTCACTCATGTTAGTAGGGAAACCCTTTAGGTTTTTAAAGGAACCATCACTCATTAACGCTAGTGGCATGCTTTATCATAGGGTTGGCACCCGAGACGCCTAGTGCATCTGGGTGTGCTGCAATGCCTGAATATCAGCAGAGCAAGTTTCTATTGAGGATCAGTGAATTAAAATTTCCTCATGGTTTTCCTTCACTCAAGGCACTTTTAATAATGGAAACCTTGGTTAAGGTTAAAAACAGTAGTGGATGTGATGCGAGCTAGTGATCTTCCTCATACGAGCTCTACATGTTTCAGCCATTATTTTCAATGCCCACAGGATCAATATGGCTTTCTTAAGGAACCAGTCACTAGTATGCCATTCTTAGCTGGTTGCGATGTGCTCTGATGTTAGGTGTTGGTGTATCAATTTGTGACTTAAGAATTTTTTCACCACTCTGCATAATAGAACATACAGGTGTCATGAGGACTACAGAGGTAGTATGTGGGTGAGAAACCTTGGCGAATGGCACTAAAGGGTCTGCTAACCCCCAGATTCTGCATGTCAAAAGAAAAAAACATAATATAAACAATTACGAATTGTAGCAAGCTCGCTTTCATGAATTGTTGTACCTGAATAAGGGAAGTGAAGCAAGATTTTGTCTCTTCACTCTCTCGCTTTGTTTTTTAGTGGAGTGTTGCCTGTAGTATTTGCTTTATCAGTTTTCATTTCATGTAGCACCTGCTGGAATAGGTGTTGTCAACTCTTCCCACTCCTACTCAGTGGCACATCACACTTTTGCTAAGTCTTATATCTGAACAACTGGTATATTGACTACTGTCAAACTTTGCAAACATACATTCAATTGTTGCCATTAAGTCAGTTATGGATGGAAATAGCTCCGTACATGTGAAACATGTTGTTCCATATAAAGAAAAGGGTTATTTGTAAATTTATGAATTCCTTTTTTCCCCCAAGGACATTCAAATTGAAGCATTGCTGATGAGAGCATGTGAACCCATCATTCAAACTTTCTGCCACGTAAGTTTACTTGGTAATATGAAACATGCTATTGTAGCCTTTCATCTTGGAAGTAGTAAAAATAGTAGAACGTTATCCATGCACACTTTTCACATGCACACCCTCTCTCTCTTTGGATCCCTCGAAGTGGACAAATAAGTTTATTTTAACATAACCTTTTGTATAACTCTGGATTTTTTTTAAGGATCCTTCTAGGACTTTTCTGGTAGTTTGTGTAGGTGTCACCCTGGTAATCAGTCTACTACCTGAGCACTATATTGGAATTTTTGCCAGCCATTGTCAATAAATGCCCAAGTAGCATTAACATGAAATAACTATGCATATCTAGAAAATGTTTTCACTTTTTGCTTATCTTTTCCTGGTATTTAAATGATTACCCTATTGTGTCTGAGGTTAAGTCAAACAGATGGGTAAAGCTTGAAGTTTGATGAGTTGAGCCAACATCTACTACAGCCATAGGAATTGGTGTTAAACAACAAGGTAATCACCAATGTCACTTGTGGTCCCTAGGGAAGCAAACCGACCCGGGTGCTACCTTAACGTCTCTACCTCGATAAACTTAGTTTGCAATTTCCTGAGATACATGTGACCGCCATTACGCTTGTCAAAAATATTTTTCCTGGGTATTTCTTTTTGTAATTACGGTCATAAAAAATTTCCTAGATGGTCTCAATAAACGTTTCCCCAGTTAAAAAGCACCACCTTCCTACCCCATCTTCTTAGGTATTCTGGGAATTGAATGTATTATTTTGAGTTTACTCAGTCTCAACTATCTAGCTAATGCACACAGATCTCCAATATTCATCCTGGAAGGTTGCCTTATTAGTGACTCTTTGCTTCCTGTTTCTATCTTTTTTATAACTTAAACATGTGGCAGGATTTTGGTCCAGCAAAAGAAGCAAGAAAGGTGATAATGCATCATGGTATCCTTAATGATGCACCATTAACTTCGCGGCACATTCTGCACGCATGCATCGTCAGGGTGACAGACCTGGCAAACTATTGACCTGGCTGATCGCGCAGGAGGCCCGCTCGTCTCCCATCTCGGCAATACAGGCGGAGGGAGGTGGCTTACTCTACACCCAGCGACACATACATGAGGCGTTCTTCAGCCATTACTCGGGACTGTATCGTTCCCGTCTGCGCGCCTCTTTGTCTGGAATATCTGAATATCTCCTGCCGATACATCTGCCCGTGGTAACAGCTGCACAGCAGGATGACCTGGGGGCACCCCTAGACCCCGAGGAGCTCCGTGACGCCATATTCAATCTATCGAATGGCAAATCTCCGGGGCCGGATGGCTTGCCGGCCGAATTTTACAAGGCAGCCTCGGACATCCTTATTCCCCAACTGGTGAAGATGTACGCTGCTGCTGCGACGGACGATTTTCAACTGACCCCGACTCTCAACGAGGCTACCCTGGTGTCGCTGCTCAAACGCGGCAAAAACGGCGAGCTGCTGGGATCATACCGCCCTCTAGCTCTCCTAAACACGGACTATAAAATACTCGCCTCCTCGCTCGCAGACTAGCCCCTTTAGTGCCCACGCTGGTACATCAGGACCAGAACGGGTTTGTACCGACGCGACACACCTCCCACAATATCCGCCGACTTTTCCGGCTTCAGGAATATGCTCCACGCCAATGGCCACGCGCTGGATGTCTGGTGCTAGATCTGGAGAAGGCGTTTGATTCTGTGGAATGGCCCTACCTCCGAGCAGTCATGGATAAATTCGGACTGGGCGATGACTTCTTGACCATGGTGAGCCTCTTGTACCGAGGACCCACTGTCCGGGTCCGCACTGGCGCTCTCCTCTCTGACCCGATCCCTGTGCGGAGAGGCACCAGGCAGGGCTGCCCTCTGTCGCCTCTGCTGTTCTCATTAGCCGTGGAACCCCTGGCCGAAATTCTTAGATCCCAAGGGGAAAGGTGGGGTATACCGATGGCGGATGGCCTACACGTGGTATCGCTGTATGCCGACGATCTTCTCCTTTATATGAAAGACATTAGTGATGTTCCAGAGTCCCTCTCTGACATTTTTGGTGTTTTTGAGACGATGTCGGGCTTGAGAGTTAATTGGGCTAAATCAGGAGCTTACTCCTTTGATCCAAATACTCCAGAGAGTGAGATAACCATCAGCGGTGTGACCTTGCAATGGTATCCCACGACGTTCCGGTATCTGGGGATCCATATCTATCGGGAACCCGCGGATATCCTAGACGGGAATCTGCAGCGGGCAATTGCATCCATCCGCTCGCAGATTGGATTCTGGAAAACACTGCCGCTGAACGTTCCCAGTCGTGTAGCTCTGACGAAAATGATCGTCCTGCCGCGCCTTCTATACTACTTTGCTAATCTTCCCACATATGTTCCGAACCGGGTGTTTCGGGACCTCGAGGCATTAATACGGGACCTCCTCAGGAACAAGGGCCGCCCATGTATCGTGCTGGCGAAACTATACATGCCAACCGAAGCGGGAGGCCTGGCTGTCCCCCATCTGGAGTTGTACTATCTGGCAGCGCAGATGCAGTGGGTGTCGGGGTGGCTGGGCGGGAGGGACTTGGGAGACACGGCCACGGACATTACGGTCTGGACTCAGTTACAGGTCCAGGTACTGTTCCATCCTCTAACCAAAACCCCGCGTCCATCACAGCTGCATCTTGCGGTGACGCGCAGATGCTTCCTTCGCTGTCTGCGCCTAACGCGGGCAACAACGCCATATGCCCCGGTACTCCCCTTACTGGGCACTCCGACTGCGACGGGGACACTAACAGCCGCACAGCTTGATAGCTGGACCACGGCAGGTGTGGAAACGTTGGGAGACCTTTACTCCGACGGCGCTCTCCTCCCTTTCGCCACCCTCGTCGGAGACACGTCTTTACCGGCTGGGCAATTCCTATTGCACGCGACCCTCACGCATACGCTGACCGCGGCCTGGGGAGACATCACTGATGAATTACCCACCCACAACTTCCTACAGTACCTACACGTCATGAGTAATGGCACACACATAATCCACTGGCTGGCGCAAGCTCTCCTACTCCATACACATCCCACCACAGTGCAATTGAGGGAGAAATGGGCAACTGACAGAGGACGAGACTGGACAGATAAGGAATGGGCAATGATTTTGGTTGGTCCGGTTAATGTCCCCCGTAACCCCCGCTTTAAAATTATACAGCTATACATACTACACCGCGCCTACCTCACTCCGGACAAGATTAATAGGTACTTCTCAGTCGGGGATACGGCCTGCAATCGCTGTTCCCAGACCGGAGCGGACCTATTACACATGCTCTGGCACTGTCCTGCCCTCCAACAGTATTGGGATGGGGTGACCATGATGCTGACGCATTGCACAGACGAACGAGTACCGAAAAGGTGGGAAGCCTGCGTGCTGGGGTTGTACAAACGCACGCGCCTTAATAAAGTTCAGGCCCGGTTCTGGGACTCATCACGGCGAAGCGGCTGCTCACCAAGCGGTGGAAAGCTAACACGCCTCCACACCTCCGGCACTGGAGCCTTTCGCTGGCAAACTGGGCCCGGGCGGAGAGCGCAGCATTGTGGCGTGAGGAAACAGCTGGCCTAAGAAAATTCCCAATTGCACAGTACTGGGACGCTATCCTCCAGTCCTTTCAACAGAAATGTGTGGAGCAGGGGATTACGTGACGGCCTAGGGACCAACCCCACGCCCTCACGCAGTGACGAACAACACGTGCGGTGCTCGCTCCTGGTGAGCCTCTTCCGTGCACCTCCCCCCTCCCAGGCCCTGCTGTGATGCTCAGACGTGATTGCTATTATACCACTTACAATGCCCCTAGGGCCTCTGGGTCACAATCATTAGGCACTACGCAACTGACTGTCAGGTGGTGATGGCAATGCAGTCTCTCCCATACCAGTGCCCTCCCTCACACTACCATAGATAGGGGTCTTCCTGCTGTCCTCAGACGGAGCAGCACTCTCCACTTATAATTGCCCTTCTGGAACTGACGCGAAAGCGAACCCCCTCCCGCTCACCCTACCGCATTGCCACTTGCACATAGATGATACCTCCCCCCCCACCGCATGGCTACCTCTGCCCCACTCCCCCTCTTCCTTCCATACATGCTTCCCTGTTTGCAGTTACAACAGTTTTTCCGACCACTTGGTCTCCCTAGCCCCAGACCACATTCTTCCTTGCTGCTTATCATACACACCACGCCATGGGGTCTTAGCGGACACCTGTCAGAGCTGAAGTTTAACTACCCGGCTTCGACAATGGATGCCTGACATCCCTAACGAGCTGACCACGTTATCTGCTCCCCAATGTCTACCACGCTTGCGGCACTGTACGATTACATCTCATTTGCATGCGCCCCCACACCCTACTAGGGAACGGGATGTCTCCATGTGCCTCGCAGGTGCTCTGGCAAGCCATGACTAGCAGACGGTCACTGATGAGCACACCCACAACACTGAGTTCTTCTCTAAGCTAGATTAAGAGCATAAAAGAGAAAATGAACACCTACAGACTCACAGTCGTTTTCTCTCACGTTGTATCCTTTTATTACTGAATGCACACATGATTGCGAATTCCGGAACCAAAATCAATCACTTCAACGCCGCCGGACCTCCGGGTTGTCGGCCATGTGGCTGTGTCATTTCCTTTCTTTTTGTGCAAGTGCTATGAATTTGACGATATGCGGCTGGCCCGGATGGGTTGTCAGCAGAACACTGTGTACTGTATATTTCCGACAATAAAGGTCTTTTTCAAAAAAAAAAAAATGGTATCCTTAATGATGGTCATTAATGTTAGAATATTCCTCCCTTCTTTTGGGGACTTTCTTTATTGGTTTAACAAGGTAAATAAATTTACATAACACTGTCTATATGACTGTAAGCCAACATAAATTGGAAGTTAATAACCGTTCCAATTTAGTAAAGGTAATTGGTGGACACGTGCAAATTATACATGTAAAGTAGAGGAAATATAACAATCATCCAGTGTTTCTAGCTTAAATTATAAAAGTTCCTTTTTCTTTTAAATTAGATATCCAAGCTTGGAAAACATGTAAATAAATTACAAATGCAAAGATATCAACCAACATAAATTGCATGGAGGGTTCAATGGAAACGCAAGGACCCAGGAGTGGGTTCTGCCGTATGAGTGGGGATTATTCTTGTGTGTTAGTTAATGTTTGCCACTTTGAAGGTATGAGTGGATGTTTGGAAGAAGTGAAGTGCACTTATATGGGTGTCCCAGGAAAAGACGGAGCGCCTGTGAGAAAACGTACCAAGGGTCTCCATATATAATCCAAACCTTTCTGAGTGTCAGCTAGTATATCTGTCATTTGTTCAATTGTATGGGCCTGCCAGAGTAAAGTATGACATTGGGACATGGATGAGGCTTCAGGTTTCTTCTATGCTGCAGCCAAGGCTGTCTGAGCTGCCCCTTAACAAAGCCATAGAACAGAACCGTCCCCTAGAGTTTGGCATTTATGAGAAGGGTCTCAGAGGCTTAAAAGTACAGAGTCTTGGGTAGCCCAATATCTTTTATTTGTGCTTATTTTTAGTTCCAGTATGGGTGAATGATCTGGTAATCCCACCAGACAAGCCGAAAGTCTCCCTGGTCCAACAGACCCTCAAACACCTATTTGACGTATTCATAAACATTTATCAAAGTTTCTTCGGGTAAGGGTACTAGTCATAAAGGAGCTTTTAATGTGCTTCCCATAGAGCGATTAACTTAGGAATATTGATGATCATTGCTTGTTCCTAGAAAGATATGTGGCATGGACCCGAAATCTGGCCACTGTCTCAGTGTTCAAGGTCTGTCTGAAGAGCTGGGAGTGACTAACTGGGCGAAGTAACATACAACAGGATATTATCTGCAAATAGAGATATCTACAGAGTCAAAGTGAAGCCCTTGGATACCAGCATTAGCCAGAATCTTTGCAGGTCAGGGTTCAAGGCTGAGGGCAAAAAGCAAGGGGAAAAGAGGCACCCCTGTCTTGCACCCCCACCCCTGTTAACTCAATGAACTGTGCCATTTATTAAGACTCTAGTTCGGGGTAGGAGTAGTTGGTCTGTATCATCGTAATAAAACCCTCCCCAAACCCAAAGCAACTTGGCGTGTTAATAAGGAATGACCAATCCACTCTATCAAATGCCTTCGCGTTGAGCGCCAACAAGAACACCAGTATTTGCCTTTTAATTGCTTTTTCTATCAAATGTATTATCCGCCGCAAGTTATTGGTTTGTCGGCCTTTGATAAATCTAGACTGGTCAGGATGTATCAGATCTGGCATAATTTCCTCTGATCTCTTGGCCACAATGTTAGTATTAATTTGACATCAAGATTAAGTAGAACAATTGGCCGATGGGATGCACACTGCTGGGGGATTTTCTCTGGTTTAGGAATCACTGTAATTGGGGGCTCTCTCATTGATGAAGACACCCCTTGTGTACCAGCTATGTGATAGAAGAGATCATTTTAAAAATGGGGTAAGTTCTGAACTAAAGGCCTTGTAAAAATTAGCATTAAATCCATCAGGGCCTGGTGTTTTATGAGGCTTAAAAGAATTAATTGCAATCTGTACTTCTCTTGTAATGGGACTGGTCAAACTTTAATTCAAGTTCGGGGGGGGAACTTGTGGTAAGTCATCTGTATCTATGAAAGGTAATTGTCTTGTATCTAAAGGGTCAAAAATATAGAGGTATTTATAAAAAATATCTAAAGATTTGGCCTTTCACTACTTGGTATTGGTGAACAGTCCCTAGCTCATCTTGTATCGAACTAATAAAGTCACTTTCCTGCTTAATTCATAATTTCTTCACCAAAAGGGAGCCTATTTTATGATATCGTTCTTAAGTAGTCTTTCTCAAGCGTAGGAAGGTGATCTCTGCTAAATTAGCATACATAGCTTGGATCTTCCCCTTCAGGGCCGTCACTTTCCTCTGAAGGGTAAGGGTGGAAATGGCCTTATGGGACTTCTCTGCTAAGAGGTTTCTCTTCTAGTGCCTGTCTTTATTTGTTTTTTTAGTTCTCGCCTAGCGTTGCAGCGAAAAGCGCTGCTCGCTCGGCGGGAGATTTTGCGGATGAGGGGATTTCTGAAGGGGACTCGAAACCCCGCCCCTCATTTCCATTGGCTTGTCACCATTTATGCTAAACGGTGGCCTGCCATTGGAAATGGGGTATTTTTGTTGCTACCTTTTCGTCCGGCCCGTCCGGACTGGCTCGTCTGCTTTGCGGCTGTCGCAAAGCAATTTCTTAACTTTAGGAGGCGTGTTAAATAAACAAGCCGTGAGATCCAGTCCGGATGGGCCGGGCAAAAAGGAAACAGGGCGGTAACAAACGAGCACTGTTTGGAGAGCTTGTCGTCATTGCAATATCGTAATTGTAGCTTTGCTTTGTCCCTGAATTAGAACATGTTACGAAACGGGAATTAAACTAAACTGATACAATTATTTGACGCTGGTGAATGTAAGGTCTGTGCTACAGTTGAACTAAACAAAAGTATGTTTTATTCTAAGCTGATAAATTGATCGGATAGGTGCCGGTGCGGGGTGTTTTGAACCATAAATGTTGCTATAGATATGGTGACTACTGGCACCACGATTGGCGTGGACTTTATTAATTCAATGGCTACAAACTTTGCAACACAGGTATCCGAACAGCTGATTGGCCCTTCCTGGTTAAGCGGCCTGTTTTAGCTGGAATGCCCCAGCAGCCCTTTCGCTTGTTTTGTATTATGCGTGCATCACTCTAGGATCGCGAGCTGTGCGCTGAAAGGAGGGTGGCTCACGAGCTTGTGAAGTGAGGCTCGAGTCTCGCTGTGCGCCCCCTCTGTCGATGAATATGTTCTGAGGCGAAGAAGCAGCGGCGCCAGGCGGGGACGAACAGCAGTGATCACAGGGAGGCACAGGCGGCGAGATGAGTGGGCATGGGGGTGGTGGGAGTAGTGAAGAACAGCTGAGAAGGGATGGAACCCCAGATCACCTCGCACTGCTCTCCGTGTCTGCATCCTCTCACCCTCCCACCACATCCTGGTGCCTCTCCACTCTGGTTCACTCTGCATCCTCTCTTCCCCTGCTTGGGCCTCTCCATCCGTCTCATCACTGCCTTCTTACCACTTCTTCTCTCCATTAACCCCCCGTCCTGCTTTTCGTTCTCTCTTCCCCTCCTTCTGTCTCTCGTCCTTTCACTCCTCATCCTATCTCCTCGTTTCATTCTCTGTCCCCCTCCCCGAGGCCATCTCTCCTTTCTGTTCACCCCATCTCTAGACTGACACCCCTGCCATGTGGCCTCATCGACACATGCCGTGCCTGCACTGGTTACACACGCTGTGCCTGTGTGGTTTTGCACATATTGTGCCTGTGTGGGTTGCACATGGTATATCTGCACTGGTTACACAGGCTGTGCCTGTGTGGATTGCACACGCTATGTCTGCACTGGTTACACATGCTTCGCCTGTGTGGGTTGCACATGCTGTGCCTGTATGGGCTATGCATGCCGTGGGCCCTTGTGCCACACTCTGCACTGCCCCTGAACCGCCTCCCCACGCAGCCAGGGACGCCTCTTGTTACCGGGCCCTTAAATATTAATAAACGGTGCTAAGTGATCCTAATCGATGCCCAAAGAATATCACTGTGAAAAGAAGGGGTGGAGGAGGAGGTCACACCACCCTCCCCGACTTCTTTTTAGGGTTATTGGTCCCTCCAGGAGATAATTCAGGGTCTGGCCTGCCCTGCAGCCTGGGCAGCTCTTAGAAACCACTTGGCGCTTGAGCGGAGCAGCGCTTCCCTTCTGTGTCAGGGCGCAGGCAGACTAGTGCGCGGCAGGGAGGGGCCGGGGTGGGGGCTATAGGTAATGCCGCTCTGTAACATCCGTTCTATGTAGTATTCATTGGGAGGGATTGTAGTTGCCACATGGCGTTGAACGCTTATGTAGAGGGGCGGGGTTCAGGGTGGGGGCAAGCAGGCAGGAGGTGACGTGTGGGGGCCCTGGGGGTCACTTGCAGAGGGGGGCAGGACTCGGGAGGGGAGGGCTGTGGAGTTTTGCTTGCAGTTCAGCGTCTGTCAGAATTAGGCCGGCAGGGCAGGGGCAGAGTCTGGTACACACTGAGGTCCCTAGCACAACTCTGGGCGAGTGAGCTGCAGGCCTAGTGATGCAGAACACACATTCTCGGTGGTGGAGAAAGTAAACATGTTGACTCCCAACAAATGACAAGCCTTCAAAATTCAATAGGTCTCGCCTTTTATTAAGTTAAAGCCATTTGCTTTGCTTTTCAATACCATTAGCAAAGCAAATGGCTAGACCTATTACTGTTTCAATGCTTGTTTGTTGTAGTGTGGAATATAGAGAAATACACTTGCCACATAAACCCGCTTTAAACAGTCTCTAATTGTTTTCCAAAGTTTGTCCCGGAATAGACTATTGTGCATGAGTATATTAGGGAGTACCTCCTACGAAATTAAATCTCGATGTGGGCCAGACAAAAATAACTTCTGGTGGGGTGTAGCCTGAGCTATTAATAGGATGTATCACTGCTGATTTGGCAGTATGGTGTAACTCTTGACAAAGAAAAATATGATCAATCCTAGAGAATGTTTTATGGGAGTGGGAGAAAGGTGTAGTAGGATTGAGACTCCGCCATACGTCTATCAAGCCCAATTGGTGGATTGCGGATTTAGAGTAAACTCCGATCTGGGATCTATGGGGATGGGTGGTATCTAATTTAGGGTCCCAGATCAAATTGAAATCCCCCAGCAATATTCTGTTCCCTTCTGCAAATCCTCCTAACATGGAGATCGAAGACCAGAGAAATTCAGATTGACCAGCGTTGGGGGGCATATATTATAACTATAGTACATAGATGGCCCCTAATCAGACCTTTAACCATTAGAACCCTTCCCTCCCAATCTTTCTTGCTGCTGTGATTTGACATTTAACTGAGTGGAAAAGTATAGCTACCCCATTATGTTTTGTAACAGAGAAAGATCTATATATGAGCGGATAGGATATTTTTGTTGTTGTAAATCTAGTTTATTGATTTTATGTTTTTATCTCCAACAATACATGTATACAAGTAGTATCAGACTTTTTTGGGTTGGTACAGTAGTTGTGGTACATGAATATTTGAATGTCTCAGCTGCACTCCCAAGACAGTATAAATGCTATGAAAAACAAACGGTTTTGGGTGCAGTTAATATTTATTTTCAATAATCAACTGAGAAAAGAGTGGAGGGCATAAAGGTAGGACGGTTACAATCAGCATGCAGTTCTAGTTGTCCAGCGGACAATTCACGTTATTACAATCCTATTACTGATTGCCTATACATGTGTTCGCATACTGAAAAGATGATAGCATCGATACTTGCAAATGGTTAGATAATACTAATAGATTAACAAGTGAAGGCAACAAGATTGCATAAACGAAACGAAAACAAAAAACGTTTGTAACAGTAGCCCAGCCCGCAATACCTCACTCCTTCCATGTGTGATTTTGTATGTTACACTCACAGCTGGTGACTACCAGTACCCCCTTCGCTTCCTGATTAAATGTTAGTACATTTGTACAACCAGCATGTACTTGGCAGCTAAAAAAAGAAAAATGGAGGTGTTGTGTTGTATACACTATTCAAACTCGCATGCATGTTAGTTGCCCTCAGAGTGTGCTTCAGAGGAGTCCCCAAGTATCATGTCTACATTCTTTTGCAACTCAGTGCAAGAGTGTCCCAGCACTCTTCAATTGGGACCTTGCGCAGTCCCAGGGTTTCCTCACACTTGGCGAGACTTTCTGCCTTGGCCCACGTGATCTTTGAGTTCTGCCAGGCCTTTATATGGGGAGGGTCTGGTGCTTTCCATTTTTTAGCAATCCACCTCTTGGCCACTATCAGTCCCAGATCTAGAAATCTGGACGTGACCTTCGTGCTGGGTGTCCTGCAGAATTTGTGTAACAGGTATGTTGGCCAATCAAAAGACCACTCCTGACTGGTACAGGTATGCAAAATTGCGGCCACCTCACTCCAGTATGCGCCCTCCCGGGTACAGCTCGAAAGCATGTGTATTAAATCAGCCTCATTCTCAGCGTATTTCGGACACTCTGCTTCTACGCGACTGAAATATTGGTTCTTTTTGGCAGGCGTGAGATATGCCCTCTGGACTATATAGAGCTGTATTTGCTGGAAGCGCATGTTCCTAGGAATGAGCATCAGGCTTTCAAGTACCTGAGCCCAATCTGTATCACTGAACTGGTGCCCCAAGTCCCGTTCACACTTATGACAGAGTGAATCAAGGCTAATCGCTGCATGAGACCTTAGTGAGGCTCCGAACCAGCGCGTTAGGTGTCTGCCCGGTCCCATCACATGCAAGTACTGCATGGTGAGATGGGTTGTGGCTCCGTGGTAATGTCCCCCCCCCATTTGGCCGTGAGTGAGGAGATGAGCTAGAAATCGCCCTGGTGGGAGCCCCTCTTCCTCTACTAATGATGTGTAGGGTATGAGCGTCCCCTCGCGATAGAGGTCTCCAAGCGTTTGGACTCTGTTATCCTGCCACACCCTGATTGCTGGTGCAGTGATAACCGCTTGCCCACTGGGGGTTCCCTCTAAAGATATCGCTGGCGCATAGGGGATCACACTTTGTGTTAGTTAAAGACTCCTACAAAAGCATCTATAGGCCACAACAAGCAGCAAGGGTTCCGGCAGTCGCAATCTTGCACCTGGATGGGACAGACTAATTATTCGCTCTAAAGGGTAGGTCGATTACGTAGTTGCAGTGTCTGCACAATGACGGTCCGATAGCCACCGCGCTATCCACTGCAGCTGAGAGGCCAGATAGTAGTGCTCGAGGAAAGGAGCCGCCAACCCCCCTTGGTCCGTCGGCAAGTGCAACTTTTTCAGCGCCATTCTGTCTGGTGTTGCCCCAGATAAAGTCTCTGATCTGTTTTTATGGTGGTGAAGGAGGCTGGGACGTACTTTGACAAGTTTGTGAAATAGTATAACAGCCTTGTGAGAACCACCATTTTTGTGAGCGCCACCCTGCCCGTTACAGCCAGTGGTAATGTTCTCCAAAACTGCATCTGTGATTTGATGGATGTCACCGCCCTTTCCAGGTTCCCATCAAAGAGGGCATCTGATTGGTGATAGATCTGAATTCCCAGGTAGTGGAACGTATCTGACTTCTACTGCACCCGCTTGTCACTCATGACAAGACCCGGGTCCCGTAGTCCCTCCTTGAATGAGTAGATGCAGGACTGGTCTATATTCACTCTTTGCCCAGAGAGTGCAGCAAATTCTTCCAGTAATCGAGCCAGCTGAACAGGGATTTGGCCGATGTCTCTAATGTAAATAAGGCGATTGTCTGTGTATAGGGACACCTGATGCGTGGCATCTCCTAGGGGCACCCCGTCACCCAATGGGGCGCGCAGCGCCTGTGCCAGTGGCTCCATTGCGAGCACGAATAGGAATGGGGACAAAGGGCAACCCTGCCGTGTACCTCTCTGTAGTGGAAGGGAGTCTGAGATATAAGGGTCCACTTTGACTCTGACGGAGTGGTTAGTGTAGAGTAGGCGTGTTAACTGAATAAAATAAGGACCCAAATCAAATTTCTCAAGTACTGTAAATAGATAGTCCCACTCCAGGGAATCCAATGCCTTCTCCAGGTCTAATACTAGGCATCCCGCCCGCGGTCACTCCCTCGCCGCGTATGTGGACACCCTGAAGAAACGCCTTAAATTGAGAGGTACTACGGGATGGTACAAAGCTGTTTTGGTCTGTATGGACCCGCGTTGGAACTACTTGTGCCAATCTGTCTGCCAACACCTTCGCGAGTATTTTGTAATCGGTGTTGAGCAGGGCCAAGGGCCTGTAGGAGCCCATCTCCACTGGGTCCTTGCCGGGCTTCAATAGTGATATCAGGCGTGCTTCGCGCATAGAGAGCGGGAGTTGTTAGGCCTCTTATGTAGTAGTGTACACAGTGTTAAGACTCTGCGCAAGAGAGACGCAGTATGCTTTATAGTACTCTGCCGGTAACCCATCCGGGCCCAGCAATCTCTTCCAGTGAGATCTGTGCGTTAAGTGCCTCCCTGTGCTCTCTCGCCACTGCGGATAACTGTAAGGTGCTTAGAAACCTCTCTAGACATCGCTCATCACATCTTCTTTGGGATTGGTAAGGACGGACATTGTGTTGTGTCAAGGCTTCATGGATTTTGCACTGTGTGCATAGCTTCTGTCCTGTGACCTCTCGCAGTGTCCCGATTGGGGTGTAGGTGCATTCCTGCCTTATCAGCCAGGCTAGCAACCTACCCGCTCTGTCTGCTGTAGTGTGTTAACTGGCTGTAGGCGCAGTATAATTGTGACAGAGAAGTCGATCCAGTTGCTCCGCATGATCTGAGCATAGCGCTTCTAGGCGTCTCGAGTCTCTGCCTGCCTCTTCTCCCTCTTGTTCGTACCGTAGCAGCTGTGTTTCTATTTTTGCAAGGAAGTCAGATAATTGCCTGCGGATGTTCCATGTGGCTCCCATGCAATGACCCCTGATCAAGACTTTAAATGCCTCCCATTCGATAAGCGCACTGCTAGCCGTGCCTTCATTTAATTCATAATACGCTAGGATTACCGCCCCCAGCGATTATCGGAATGCCGAGTCCTCTAGTGCACAGGGCTGGAGTCGCCATGTAGGGACCGGGAGGCACTGCGCCTCCCATCTGAGCTGCATCAACAGGGGGGTATGGTCGGAGTGGGTCTGTCCTAGGTATTCAATGCTTTGGACCAAAGGGAGTAATGCCTGTGACCGCACCAGCCTGTACAGGCGCACATGCAGTCCGTGCACTGCAGAGTAGTGAGAGTATACACGAGCGGTGGGATTAAGGAAGCACCATATTTCCAGTAGAGCCAAGTGTGTAAGCCAGTTCGAGAGGGCTGTCGCATTGGATGTAGAGGGAATTCTGTTGAGGGGTGGGAATGACCTGTCTAGATCTACGTGGAGCACCAAATTGAAATCTCCGCCCACCAACCAGGGAATCCCACTCACCTGAGCCAGTACCCTGGATATGCGTTCGAGAAAGGCGGCTTGGTCCGTGTTGGGGACATAGATGGAGCCTATCAATATAGTTTGGCCATTCAAACGCCCCTTCATAAAGGTGCACCTGCCCTCCGTATCGTTTTTCCTCTTCACGGACAAACAGGACTCCCGCTCTGACCCATATCAGTGTGCCTTGCGCATGTGCTGAGTATGTAGTGCCGAATATCTGACCCCTCCACCTCCTAAGCAAGCGCTCCAGTTCAACCTGCGACATGTGTGTCTCCTGAAGCAATGCGATACATGTCGCACGCACTAATTGACTTCCACCAGGAGGGCCCTAGGGTGCCATTTGCACCCCGCCCTTCCTCTCATTGTATTCGCAGACGATGGCATAAAATCACCCCAGATCTTTTTCAATCTGCCTTCCCTGCTCCTTGGTATGGGGAACCTAACAACATAGAGGAGGCTCTATCCCGTATCGGCGTTCGGACCCGGTGTATCGTGAGATCAGGCATGTCAAAGCCTACGGGAACATTCCCCCTACATGTTAGCGGTCCCTCATAAGGACCGCTTTTCTTTCTTTGCTGTTGTTCCCATCTTGTGATAAGCAGGATCGTTGTGATGTCCACGACTATCATCAATTAACCTACCACACCTTTGAAGTCATCACGCTGAGGAGAAATATTTATGTCTGCATGCTGAACGCAAACGGACAAAGTGACATTAATACTGTGACGGGCATATCCTTACTTTCGGAGTTTCAAGTGTAATTTTCCAGCACTTATCAAAGGATCAAGATTTTCCACCCAGGACCGACTATATGCTCTTTTGAATTAACAAGAAACTTACTGATAATTCTAGGCTTCGTACAGAACGGTGCCGTACTGATAATAAGCCCTGATGAAGTTCTCTGATGGAAAACGAAACGCGTTGGTTGGAAAGTAAAGTGTTTTTTGGATATTGGTACAAAAGGGGGTGGTGATGGACGGAGCATCTGAACCAATCAAACACTCACACCCAGTCAAAAGATCTGGGTTTGATTCATCACCGTTCTTTAGTCCACTCTGCCACCCCAGTTCAGACATGGCTATATGCAAATCAGTCTGACCCTGTGCCTCATGGGAACAGTACAGCCCGAACTAACAAGCCATGCCTTCCCTGGACCCAAAACAAGCTTCCGAGGTTTGGTTTGGTTTTTCTTTGTTCGCCCTAAGTTGGCAGGGTATGCTCAGACGTGAGTCCCTTGCTCACTTTGCCACTGGAGTCAAGCAAGCCTGGCTGAAGACGGCTGTAATGCCAGAAACCGGTCCTAGGAAGCTTGATTCCGGTCCGGGGAAGACATGGCTTGGCAGTTCGGGCTGGACTGTTCACATGAGGCACAGTCAGACTGATTTGCATATGGCCATGTCTGAACTGGGGTGGCAGAGTGAGCTAAAGAACGGTGATGGATTAAACCCAGATCAGTTGACTGGGGGTGAGTGTTGAGTGTTTGTATTGTCAACGCTCCGTCCATCACCACCTTTGGTTTTTCTTTTTTGGATATTGAACATGAAATAAAGAAACTTAATTAAATTTACTCTGCGTTCTTTGGACTTCATTTTTTCCCGCACGCCCACCCAATTGCAGTTTGAAGAATCTGGAACACAGTGGCATCAATAGAGAGTTGATGCCAGGGCTGTTTGCGTGGGAAAACTGGATATCAGAACTGGCACGAGGTGCAGATTTGTATAGTCAACAGTCTTTTCTGTTTGTCTTTACAGATAAAAAAAATCTAAGCCTGATCCGTCTAATCCAGTCTTCATTAAGCGGAAGTTGCCCCTAGACTCCATTGTTGTCTCCAATGCCCGTAAACTGGCTACTTCACAAATCTCTGGGGATGCCCCGCCCCCACCACTCCCCAGACAAGGAGTCAAAATTAATAGATGCCTCTGGCAAACTAATAGCTGCCCAGGTGGGAAATCATTGGCACATTACCAACACTCCGGCCCTCTTAGCCAGGTATGATGGAGCACATTTGGACGAAATGGAGCAATTGCTCCAATGTCTCCCTGATGAGCACAAAGCTATAGCACAGGATTTAATACAGGAAGAAAAGCTCCTGCCTAATTCCTCTATTAGATGTGCCTTTGATGCTGCTGATACCACAGCTCAAGAGATTAACACTAGTGTTACTTAGACTCGCCTGGTAGAGGATTTCCGGTTTCAAACCTGAAGTCCAGCAATTCATCTTAAATGCTACGTTTGATAAAGAGCATCTCTATGGGCCTGAAGTGGATAAAAAAAAGACATTGAGAATATGAAAATAGACATTGAGGTAGTTAAATCCTAAGGTCGCACTTCTGTCTCCTTCAAACCGGGGCTCCTTTTGTCGCTCCTTTTACCATGGGGGTGTCCAAGACCACCTGCTCAGACACCAGTGTTTCCTCGTATAAAGGCAACAATCAACCTTCCTCCACAAGAGGCTTCTTTAGATGAGGAGACCCCATGTCTCTTGGCCCGTTACACCCACTCTGTGTGGGACAGTCGCACAGGTGCTGCTACAGTGCCCGAAGGAGGCCTTGCCTGTGCTCTACCGTGCAGCTGCCGAGGGTAGAGATGCAGCGAAGTTCGCCATACGATGGGGGCTGGAAACCACAGACTCCCTAGGCAGGACGATTTCAACGTCGGTAGCCCTGTGAATCTACGCCTGGCTGAGGTCAACCGGTTTTTCGGGTGATGTTCAATCAACTCTTTTGGACATGCCTTTTGATGGCCGTCGCTTGGCCGCGACCAAGCGGCCAACACACGTGAGCGCTTTGAGGTTTCTAGGGCTACAGTAAGATCCTTGGGCCTCGCTACCACCTCTTGCCCCGTGCAGTCCACTTTTCACCCATTTCGTGGCTACGGAAGGGGCGCCCCACCATGTTCTGCCCAGAGCCACAGGCCTCGGCAAGCTGGCTAGCCTCTGCAGTGCCGGGGACGTGGGACCCAGCATTGTGGGTCTTGGAGCCAGTGGGCGGGCCAGTCCACCAGTGCCCCCTCTGCAGCAGCCTCCAAACCTTCCTAATCTGACTTTTCAGGGCCAGTGGGCGGCATGATTCGCCATCACCATCCCAATGGCACAACATCACATTGGAAACCTGGGTTTTGCAGATAGTACGAAGGGACACTCCCTCTCCTTCTAGACTACCCCTCCCTCCATGTTAACTGCTTTCCATCACATGTGGTAGGATCACTTGTCCCTTCTCCGCCAGGATGTCACGGCTCTTGGCCAAGGGATCCATAAAGCGAGTCCCTGTGCCAGAAGTAGGTTGTGGTTGTTATTCGGGTCACAAATTAAGGATCCAGAAATATACAAATGTGCGCCCTGTTGAAGGAATTGTTTGTTTGTTGTCTAGTTTCCGAAACGCGTGTCGGCGCTTTTCTCCTGTTTTGTTTTTCTGTTAAATTATATTTTTTTTGTACTTGGTGTCCTTATGTAATGTGGGTTGTCTTCATTATTCTTGTGAATTATTGTTGTTCTCTTGATTAATTGTCCATCTCTATTTGTTTGTTTTTTATGGTAGTTGTTGTTGATATAGTGTGTATATTTTTATGTGATCTATTGGATTTGTGTTTTTGGGGCTGGGTTCATACATTTTATGTGTCGTATAATATTTTTGATGTACTTCTGATGTATTTTTATGGATTGAAATTTGACATATGCTTTTTCTACTAAAGAAATGATAAAATATTCAATATATAAAAAATTAAATAAATGTTCTACAGAACTGTTCTGTGGGTGGATGTTCTTAATATTTTCGAGCTATTGCCCTATGTGTTAAAGTATAGCCAGGGACCTCCTTTGTTGTTCTTTAAGTTTACTTTTTCCCTGCTAGGATGCTCCCTAAGAATTGGTTTCTCAGGGTATCTCTTGTGTTTATTTAGTTGTGGTTCTTATTCCCACTACTTCCTGGTGCACAAGAAGGACAAAGGCCTGCACCCTATCTTGACTCTTAGGGACGTCAACTGCTTCCTCCGGAAGGAGAAGTTCAAAATGTTGACATTAGCTCAGGTCCTGTCTGCCCTCGACCCCGGAGACTGGATGGTAGCGTTGGACTTTCAGGACACCTATTTTCACATCCCCGTGCTGCCTGCCCACCAGCGTTACTTAGGGTTCATGGTAGGCCACAAGCATTTTCAGTTCACCGTGCTCCCCTTTGGCCTTACCAGCGCCCCTCTGGTGTTCACGAAAGCGATGGTGGTGGTTGCAGCTCATCTGCGCAGGTCAGGGGTTCCAGTCTTCTCCTATCTCGAACGGACTGTTAAAGGCGAGTTTACCCCAGGCTGTCGTCTCCCACCCCCAGACTAGGGCGGACCTCCTGCATTTGATGGTGTTCACTGTCAACGTGCCAGTCACACCCGATTCCCTCTCAGAATCTCCTTTTCATCTGGGTGGTTCTGGACACAGCGCAGTATCGGGTCTATCCTCCCCAGCAAGTACGGGATAATCTGGCTATGATTCCAGTCTTATAGTCTCTATCCTGGGTTTCGGTCAGAATGACTGAGGCTGCTGGGCCTCATGGCCTCCTGCATCCTGCGGTGGATCATACCAGGTGGCACATGCCTGCTCTGCAGTGGGACCTGAAGTTCCAGTGGGCACAGCATCAGGGGAATCTTTCCGATTGCGTCCATATCTCGGTAGGCACAGCATACCAATTGCAGTGGTGGCTAACGGACCAGGATTGGGTCAACCTCGGGTCCCTGTCCCTTCCCCACCCAGAGTTCACAGTGCTGACAGATGCATCACTTCTGCGGTGAGGCGGCCACATGGGGGAGGCAGAGAACAGAGGCCTCTGGTCTCCGGCGGAGTCCGTGCTCCACATCAACCTTCTTGAGCTCCGGGCGATATGTCTTGCACTGAAGGCATTGCTTCCTTCTGTCAAAGGAAGAGTAGTGCAGGTGTTCACGGACAACATCACTGCCATGTGGTATTGCAACAAACCGGGCGGGGTGGGGTCGTGGACCCTCTGTCAGGAGGCCCTTCGTCTCTGGAAGTGGTTGGAACATCATGGCATGTCCCTGGTGGTTCAACACCTGGCTGATTCCGTGAACGCCATTGTGGACAAACTCAGCCGCCGGTGCATGATGGATCACGAATGGTTTAGGCATTCCGAGGTGGTGCAAGGTCTCTTTCAGCAGTGAGTAGAGCCTTGGTTAGATCTATTCACCACCGAAGAGAATGCGCAATGTCAGCAGTTCTGCGCTTTGGAATTTCCAAGGCGGTGTGAGAAAGTGCCCTCTTTCTGCATGGTTGCCCCCACTTTTTGCTAAATTGCTGATGTGCTTTGACTGAGTGTGCTCTGGGCTAATCAGGTACTCGGGGCCTTTCCCTAAAATTGCATTGAAGCATAAACCCAATTGGTATCTCCGGCCACAAGTCAGCGCCTGGTAAATGGTACTACAGGTACCCAGAGCACTGTGACCAGAGAAGGCCTCTAAGGGGTGCACACTTATTGTGTCACCCTCAGAGGTCCTGTACCCGAACACACACACTGCCTTTGCAGGCTGTGTGTTTTGGTGCAGAACAAAGTGAAGAGTCGACATGGCACGCATCCCTGTGTGCCATGCCTACAACTCACTGCCCTGGCATAGATCAGTCACCCCTCTATTTGTGTGCACTATACCAGTGGTGAGGGTACAGGTTCATGAGCCCTGTACCCCTACAGTGTCTAATGCCGTTCTTAGACATTAGGTGCAGTGCTGCAATTAAGAGTATATGGTGCTAGGAGTTTGTCAATATGAACTCCACAAAGCAAACACAAGGATATGATGGACGGAGTGCTGAAACTTTTCAGGCCCTCACCCCCGGTCACAGATCTGGGTTGGATCCATCATCATTCTTTAGCTCACTTTGCCACCCCGGTTCAGACACAGCTATATGCAAATCAGTCTTGACCCTGTGCCTCATGGGAACAGTCCAGCCGGAACTGCCAAGCCATGTCTTCACTGGACTGGAAACAAGCATCCTGGGACCGGTTTCTGGGTAACGCCCTTCATCAGCCAGGCTATCTGGAATCCAGTGGCAAAATGAGCAAGGGACCCATGTCTGGGCATACCCTGCCTACTTAAGGCGAACAAAGCAAACACAAGGAGTT
The DNA here is from genome assembly GCF_964261635.1 of Lissotriton helveticus. NCBI lineage: Eukaryota > Metazoa > Chordata > Amphibia > Caudata > Salamandridae > Lissotriton > Lissotriton helveticus. The sequence goes on from NC_136073.1 coordinate 679,515,706, forward strand.
GATGGACAGAGTGCTAAAACTTTTCAGACATTCACCCTCGGTCACAGATCTGGGTTGAATTCATCATCATTATTTTGCTCAAATCGCCACCCCAGTTCAGAGACAGCTATACCAGTGGTGAGGGTACCGGTGCATGAGCCCTGTACCCCTATAGTGTCTAAGCCAATTCTTAGACATTGTAAGTACAGTGCTGCCACTAAGAGCATATGGTGGTGGGAATTTTTCATTACGAACTCCACAGTGCCATAATGGCTACTCTGAAAACTGAGAAGTTTGGTATCAAACTTCTATCCACATCAAACCCACACTGATGCCATTGTGGGATTTAATAAAAAATGCACACAAAGGGCATCTTAGAGATGCCCTCTGAAAACGAACCCACCGCTAGTGTCCCAGCTGAGTGGCTGCTTTCAGCTGCCACCACCAGACATGTTTCAAGACCCGTGGGTCGAGAGCCTGCTGCTCTCTGGGGCCTGAAACAATGCGCATCCTGGGACTAGGTGCAAAACCTCCTCCCCCCAGGATGAGCAGGGTTCACAAAGGGGAAGCTTCAAGGGCTTGCCGCCTTTGTGAGCTTCCCCAAGCCACTTGATGCTTTCAGCAACTGGTCACCACTGGTTCCGACACCCACTTTGGGCGGGAGAACCAGTGGGAAAAACAAGCGAGGAAGAGAGGTGTGGCCACCTCTGCCAACTCCAGCCCTCAGGTGGGGGCGGCGAGGTGAAGCACAACTCTCAGTCCCTGCCATCTTGCAGATGGGGAGGGACCCCAGCCAACCATAGAAAGGCCGCCATCTTGCTTGATCGCTCAGGCCAGGAGCGGGACTGATCTCAGCAGTATCGTCGCTGCAGGGCCCCATTTCACGCCGCAGTTGTCCTCATTGCGGGCACGAATCGTTCAGCAACGTATTAAGAAAAATTGCGGCGCATCTGGAGCCTGGATACGGTCGATTGATTGCCAAGGCCGGGAGAGCTTCGCACGGCCATCCCTGTCACAGCATAGCCACGCGAGGACCTTTTGCGATCAATTCAGCCAAAGCTGAATGCACGTGCGTACCGATGGACAGAAATGGCTGCTCTCGCCATTCACAATGTTAAATATGCACGCGTAGGGACAAAAAAATGCAAGCGCATGTGGACAGCCCAACGCCATCTTTGTTTACTTTAATTAGCGTAGGGATGTGCACATGCGTGCGCATTTTTTGTGTCCAGTCGTGTGCATGACGGTGTGCTTTTGCTTCCTCCCCTCTTACCGCCCACCCTCTTGAAGTAGTTGTCATTTAGCCGCTTTCTGCCGCTAGAAGGTCATAGTTAGTGTAGCTTGCAGGAAGTGATGATAACCCCTCTGCTTCAGTCCAGCTTTTCATGCTACTGAGGTCGATAAAACGAGAACAGCACAATATAGCGTGTTCATAAAATTTGACCCATGTCCTGTTTGTGGCTGAAACGCGTAAATAAGCGCTTTACAGAACAAGTTTGTAACTTTTATACAACACAAGTTATCTATTTCTTCTCATTTCAGTCCAGCCTTAGCCGGGTAGTGTGGGTAGGTTTAACACTACCAAGGTGTAGTTTTATCATGGTCGAAGCAGGTGCCCTCTACACCCAACAGCCAGTCCCCACCACTGTTGCTAAAACCAGGCATTGGAGGATCATATGACACATTTCTGTTGGGGGTCGGTGCCAAACCCAACCAGTCCTTGGCCTCTGTCTGTATTTGTTTCTTTGATCTGTGCTTCTTACGGGCCGGTGGGTTGGGGCTGTGTCAGACAGAGGTGCAGTCCTGAGGCTGCCCTTCAGAGTTTGAGTAAAATGTAGCACTTCAACGCACCCAACATGGAGCACTAAGAGCTGTACAAAAAGGAAGTTACTCCTAGGGACGGTGTACACCGTGGATGGAGTTTGTGAGGTCCCATTAAGGGGGTCTTGGGTCTGGCAACAACAGCCAGGCCCCACCACTGTTGCTAAAACCAGGCATTGGCGGATCATGTGACGCATTTCTGTTGGGGGTCGGTCCCAAACCCAACCAATCCTTGGCCTCTGTCTAGATTTGTTTCTCTGATCTCTTCTCACAGGCTGGTGGGTTGGGGCTGTGTCAGACAGAGGTGCAGTCCTGAGGCTGACCTTCAGAGTTTGAGTAAAATGTAGCACTTTGAAGCACCCAACATGGAGCACTAAGAGCTGTACAAAAAGGAAGTTACTCCTAGGGATGGTGTACACCGTGGATGGAGTTTGTGAGGTCCCGTTAAGGGGGTCTTGGGTCCGGCAGAAGTAACATTAATTAACGGGCTAGACTGAAAACCCACAAATCGCTGTATTCTGTAAGGATTCACAGGTACATAAAGAAAACAGTTCCTGATGGGATTAAGGAATCCATCAGGTGATGGGCCTTAGGGGACCACGGTTGTACCTCAAACACTTTGGTGGTGTTTGAGATGCTACTGCCACAGGTCAGGGATATCCCAGACCTCTGGCAGTAGCATATTTAGGGGAGTGGGCAGGTATTCCTTGTTTGTTCAGAACTTCTCAACTTTTACTACAGTGATTATAAACATATCTTTGTCCCGGGGGTGCCAGGCAGGCTATGGGGGAGCAGGGTTCCTAGGGCTTTCCTGGCCCTGTAGTTTGTGGCTTTGAGTGAAACTCATTTGGGTTGTGACCCTGCTGCTGACCTTCCAATTAAAACCGTCCAGTGTTTCCCCTTTGTCCAACAAGCATTGAAAATCCAATAGGTCTCGCCTTTTATTAAGTTAAAACCATTTGCTTTGCTAATGGTATTGTATAGCAAAGCAAATGGCTTTAACTTAAAGGCGAGACCTATTGCATTTTTAATGCTTGTTACCTACCTGTAACAACCCTAAATCTAGTATTTAGGGGCTCCCCTGAACCTTGCTTCCTCAGACTAGAAACTACAAGAAGAAAAGAAGGGCCGAACAGCCGTGCCAAACCTAACAAGAGAAGGACGCCCACTGACTTTTCCCCAGCCCTACCGGCCTGTCCCCACCTCGAAACTGCTCCAGCAAAATCCCGGTGTGTCCTGCAGCCAGCAACCTCGAGAAACTCGGAGGACCTACCTGCCTTCAGTCCCAAAGACTGTCTCCGTGAACACCGGATTTGTTCATCTGCAACCTCTGGCTCCGGCCGGACACTGTGAATCCGCCCCACTCTGCACCTGCTGGCCCAAGCTTGAGTGGCCCAACCCCAAGAGGAAGTCTCCCCAGCATCCTGACCCGAGATCCAGCGACCCCTGACCTTCCTCCAGCCGACCCCTGCAGCCTCAAACCAAAAGGTCCCCTCAACTGCGACCAGGAGCTGGTAAGAAGAGCCGGCCCTAAAAGTCACCTATGCATCCAACACCCCACGACTTTGGGTGGCCCACCTTATGGTGCCTAACCAACCCCCAAGATCCCAACTTTACTCTCCAAGTGGTGGCCGCACCCTTAAGACCTTCGTCCCCGAACCTGCAGCTCTTTTGCAAACCGGAGACTCCCCATTGAAAGCTACAGGGCTTCCGACGTCAAAACAACTCTGCACCCGGCCGCCCCAGTCCCGCAGAGTGCATCTTTTGTGCTGGGCTAAACCCCCAATTGCTCTGAGCTGAAGTCCAGGAGCTTTGCTCTCACAACCCAGTGGCCTGCTCGTTACCGGCCGCAAACCGGAGGCCCTCTATCATCCATTGAATAACATTGGGCCTCAACACTCTGCACCCGGCCGCCCTAGTGCCGCTGAGGGTGTAACAAGAGTGCATTCTTGACCCTGGGGGATCCCTGAGTCTACCCCCAGAACCTGAACTCCCACTACCAAATACTTACCTTAAAACCGATAACACTTTTTTCCTCCATAGGATAACATTGACTGTTTTTCTGCGAAAAGTCTTTAAAATTGTATTAACAAACACTTTTACTTACCTTTTTACAGGAAATGTCCCATTGCAGTATCCAGGCATACTGTACGGTGTAAGAAAAGTAATCTCAAAAGTAACTTACCTGTAATTTTACTGAAAATCCTATACAAAGTATATGTACTGTATTCTGAAAAGAATTGCATTATCAGTAACACTATGTAGGAAGCTGGCTCTGTATATACCATACCAAAGTGAGGTATAGTGTGCACAGAGTCCAGTGGAATCCCAATGGTAGGCAGATGTAAAGTTAGATAGCACCTCACTCTCTATTTGTGATGGTGTGGTCGAGCAGTAAGGCAGTGTCAGGACAGTGTTAAGCATTTGTTGTACCCACTCAATCAGCAAATGATTTCACACACTCAGACTGAACTTCAGAACAATTGGTTTTGTATAAAAATATTCTTTTAGTTATTTTATTTCCTAGAACAAAGCAAGCCTGGCACAGGTAGGTTGATAAATACTTTGCAGTAAATATACAGTTTGAAATGCAGGTGTAAATGTACTTTGAAATGGTTACAGTTTGTATTACTGGTAATGCAATACTGTGTAATGCTGTGCATATACTTTGTATCGATTTTGTAGTAAACACTACAGGTAAGTTACTTTTACGTTACATTTGAGATTACTTTCTCTACTGAGTGAGATATGCCTAGATATCACACTGGGACATTTCCTAGAGAAAATTTAAGTAAAGTCAGATTTGCACAATTGGTATTTTCCAGGTTTCCATACAAATCAACTTCACACTTAGAACATTTTTCAGAGAAAATTTATTCTAGTTATTTTTATTTATTTGTGTTTTATAGAGCGCAGACTTGACCCGTTAGGGTATCACAGCGCTTTACAGGGTTAACAGGTTGCATACAAATAAGATTTAGGTAGGGAGGTGGAACATTTGGGATAAAAACAAGTACAAATATTTTACAAGAAGAAAGGTCCAAGAATATAAGGGTGGCGTGCCAGGAGGTGCAGGGTGGATAGCATCCGGTCAGTCCAAGGTGTAGTAGTAATAGAAAAAAACAAGGTCGCTGAAGGTGAGTGCAAAGCAAGAATTAGGAGAGGAATTTGCCCCTTAGGAAGGTTTTAGCTTCCATATTAAAACATGCCAGAGACTGAATTATTCTAATGGCGGCGGGAATGAGTTCCAGGTTCTTGGTGCGAGCCCATAGAACGCATGATTATAGGTTATTTCCTTTCGAAAGTGCGGAGGCTGGAGCAATAGGTCTCTGGAGAACCGGGAGTTTCTGGCTCCTCTGGACACCACAAGTTTCTGGGTGAGAAATGCAGGGGATTTAGTGTATAGAGCCTTGAGTGATAACTGCCAGTTTAAGTTGAATTCTGGCTTCAAGAGGAAGCCAGTTCAGAGCTTTCAGGTGTGGTTAGATGTGGACGAATGTTTTAGAACCTGTTACTAGTCTGGCTGCGGCGTTTAGGCAGGTTTTTAGGGGGACCAGGGAGATGTTGGGTAGGTCAGAAAGGGTAGAGCATCCATGTTCGAGTCTAGAGATAACTAGTGCCTGGACTGCCATTTTCAGGTCTGGGTGTCAATGAAAGGTTTTAGTTTTCTTAGATAGCCCAGGTGAAACCTGGCGGTTTTGGCCTTCGAGTTTTTTGATTTTTTTTAGTTTAAATCTTTATTTGTTGCAATCAAAACACTTCACAATCACGTAATATATAAAAACAGGGGAACTCCATACATCAAATATTATTAATAATTGGACCAATGCATTCATAAATATCCCACAAAACATAAACAAGGTCATACAATAAGAACTGATTCCAAAGAGAAACAAATTAATTTTTAAAATGTCAATGATTATTATAGCAAGATATTGCACATATTACATATTAAAGTGCCAACATGCATAAATGGGTTATCCACAGCTCACTAACAGTGATAAAGTGCATCAATTATGTCAGACCCAGGGTTCTTTTTAAAGGAAAGATTCCACAAATACTATAACATTTGTGTTTTTATTGCAGGAAGTGGCAGATAACCAGATGGATTCTGGTGATTTAATGGAGTGTCTAATCCAGAACAAACATCAGAAGGAGATGAATGAGAAGTGTGCCATTGGAGTAACTCATTTCCAATTGGTAAGTGGTGTGTGCCCTATCCCACAGATTTTGTACTTGCACTGCGTGGTTACTGTGCTTAAGACTGAAGTTATTTCTGATGTTGGCATTACACAAAGCACCCCCTTCTCTTATTTTACATTTTCCTTGTATGTAGTTATTGTAAACAGCCTCTTGCAATTTGCATATTAGAGCGAAGTACATCTGGGCTGAACCAGATTTCCCAGGAGGCTATTTCAGGGTAAATTGTAAACCAAAAAAGAGACTGCTTTTCTTTGCAGCTCAGGTGTATTCAAGAATAACCAGTACCTTTTGCATGGGGATTTTACTTTTTTCAGATGAGGCTGTGGCGCTGTGCTGAAAGATCTGTTAAAATATGGAAGTATGGATGGGAGCCTTGTAAACCATTTGTATATAGCCTCTATATTAAGGCTCCATCAGGGCTCTGTAGGAAGTTGGGTTTTTATGTAATGCACCAAAACAAGGTACACTATGTAGACAGTCCAAACTACACTGTTCGAGGCATGTGGGCTGCTGAATTCATATCTGTGCATAGATCGCCGCCTAGTGTTGGGTCCGGATGATTGCACTTTGTTGTCTTGGAAGAGTCTTCGAAGTATCACGAGATAGGTGACTCCTCCCCTGGACTACAGTGCGCATGGGCATCTTCTCCATTCTCAGATTGTTTTTTTCCGCCATTGGGTTCGGATGCTAACTCCTATGCTCCAACTTCGGAATCGAAAACAAAACTTTTCTAAAGGCCTTCGACTTCGACGGTGGTATTCTCGTTCGGTACCTCTCTACTCGATCCAGCTTTCCATCTCGACTCGGTCGTCGACGCGGGCCGTTGGGCCTTTTCGACGCCACGTGAGCCTACCGTCGATGGAAAGAAGCCCGTTTAAAAGGTGCCCACAATGCCACTCCAAGTTCCCACATACTGACAAACACTCAGTATGCAACAAGTGCCTTTCCCCAGACCATAGGGAAGAAACCTGCCCGGCCTGCGCCCAGTTTCGGTCGAAGAAAACCATACGGATCCGACGGGCCGCTAGGCAAGAGATGCAGCGACAGGCCCCGGAACCGGACAACATCTTAGATGATGACCAGGAACTACCGGAAGCTCCAGACTCTGACCTAGAGATAGTCACCGTCGAGGACTACTCGGACTCCGATGACGACATCCCACCGGGGCACATCGTGAGTACTCTGCCCCCGACACCAACTAGCCCGTTACCAAAGGCTCCGGTCGAGGCATCGCCAAAAGGCCTTAGCCAAGATCATAAAAAAGTTTCGCCAGCCCCGCCATCCGGCTCGGCTCCGAAACCGAAACCTTCAGAAACTCCAGGGCCCAGTACCATCGTCCCGAAGAAGGTTCCAGAGCCAAAAAAGGTCGTCGACCCGAAGGGCGTCGAACGGAAAAAGGCCGTACAGCCCAAAAGCGTCGAGCCGAAGAAGACTGTCGACCACTAGAAGGCCGCTCAGCCAAAAACTGTCGACCCCAAAAAGGTAGTCGAACCGAACAAGGGCACGCAGCCAAAGGGCGCCGAACCAAAGAAGGTCGCCAACCCCAACAAGCCTACGGTTCCAAAATCCGTCGACCCGGCAAAGGTCGCCGACAAAAAGGGTGCCGTACCGAAGCCCGTAGCATGGCCGGAAAAACCTGCCGACCCAAAGATAAGTGCTCCGAAAACACCAGTCGATCCGAAAAAGAACATCGACTCTGAAAAGGACACTCAACCCAAAAAGCCTGCAGAGCACAAAAAAAGTGTCGAGCCGAAAGTTCCGGTCGACCCCAAAAGTGATTTGGGGTCGACCCGAAAAAAGGGCCCAAACCGAAGAAAACCAATAAAACTCCAAAAGTCGTCGAAAAACAAAGTGTTACCGACCCGAAAAAGTCTAACACTCAACCTAGGACTGTAGAGGAAGAACTCTTCCACCCAGATCCATCAGACGACCAGGCAAAGATATATATTAATCCAGACACTGGTAAAGTTACCATCCTGCACAGGAAAAAGAGGCCACTGGACACTGGCTCTCATTCCCCTATTCCATTAAAGAAAAAGGACTTTGGGACTTCTCCCTCTAGACCCTTTATCCCTTTTCAACCTATCATGCCTACCACACCTTTTGCTCCTTACTTTCCTTACTCTCCTCCTCACCACGGGGACAATGAGGGTAACATGGGGGACGAGCCACAGCCTCAATATGATTTCCCACAAGATCCTCAACCACAAGAGGAACCATGGGAGGAGCCAACAGACCCTTACAACACCCATCCCATCCCATCCCATCCCTGATGTACCCTCTTATCCAACTAAGCCATCACCTACTGATGACACCATAGTCTTCAATCAACTCATAGACAGTGCAGCACAATACCACAAGGGAGACATGCATAATGACCCTGTCGAAGAAGACTTCTTATTTGACACCTTCCCTACTTCAGAAAAAAGTGTCAGAACACTTCCCATGTTAAAGGGAGTTCTAAAACATGCACCTGACATATTTAAGGATACAGCCAGGGCACGGGTAATCAATCCAAGAATAGAAAAGAAGTATAGGGCAGCTCCTACAGACCCCACTTACATCAGAGGGCAGTTACCACTAGACTCACTGGTAGTGGCCAACGCACGTAAAAGGGCCAACTCCCAAACAGGGGAAGCACCTCCCCCGGATAAAGAATCAAAAATACTAGAGGCATCAGGCAAAAGGGTAGCAGCACAAGCCTCCAACTCATGGAGGATTGCTAATACACAAGCCCTACTGGCTCATTACGACAGGACGCATTATGATCAGCTCGAAAACCTAATGCAACACCTTCCTGAGCCTTTTAAAGCACAAGCTGATGACCTCATACAAGAGGGAAAATTCATAACAAACGCCTCCATCAAATGTGCGCTTGACGCAGCAGACACCGCAGCTAGGTCAATTAACACTAGCGTCTTACTACGCAGACTGCGTATTTCCGGTTTTAAGAACGAGGTACAGTCCACCATTCTTAACCAACCAGTCAATCAGGACTTTCTATTCGGGCCTGCTATCGACACCATTTTGGATAAAATGAAAAAAGACACAGAAACCGCAAAATCAATGGGGGCATTGCAATTTTAGCAACATAGAGGCTCCTTTAGACGCTCCTCATACAGAGCAACTACACGAGGAAATACCTCGCAAACCTCTGCCTCATACAAAAGTAATTAATACAATTGACAGGGGAACCCTACTCACTGGGAGCCTGGGTAAAGTATTCAAACAAAAAACAATGGCTCCTGTGGGTAAATACTTTAACAAATTACAGTAATATGAATGCACAATGGCAATGTGAGTGATATACAAAAGTAACACACAAGATTCCTTCAACAAGAACACAGAGGAGGTTATAGGGGCAACAATAATAAGGGAAGAGGACGTGGAGGCAATAACACCAGAGCCTCCACTGCCACAAAACAGTGACTTCATCACGCTACCTCCAGACCACCTAACACCGGTCGGAGGCAGACTTTAACAGTTCCTATCTGTCTGGCACACAATTACCACGGACAGGTGGGTGAGAGAAATTATCCAGTTTGGTTATTGCCTAGAACTGACTTCTACACCACCAAACATACCACCCAGACATCGTCCTATGTCCACGGAACACATCACCCTGCTGCAACAAGAGGTGAAATGCATGCTGGAAAAGGGGGCCATAGAGCAAGGCCCTTTCCACCAACAAGGCACAGGAGTATACTCCCTATACTTCCTTATTCCCAAAAAGGACGGTTACCTCCGACCAATATTGGACCTAAGACCCCTGAATCAATATATACTATCGGAGCACTTCCATATGATCACACTACAGCAAGTGCTCCCGTTGCTAGAGCAAGGAGATTTCCTAGCAACACTAGACCTCAAAGATGCGTATTTTCACATACCCATCCATCCAGCCCACAGAAAATATCTCAGGTTCACAATAGAAGGTCAACACTACCAATTCAAGGTTTTGCCCTTTGGGGTTACCACGGCTCCAAGAGTGTTTACAAAATGCTTAGCAACAGTAGCAGCACACCTCAGAAGGCAACACATCCATGTGTACCCTTATCTGGACGATTGGCTAATACAAGCAAAATCTTACCAACAGTGTGCAATACACATGTCTCAAACACTTCATTTGCTACACAGCCTAGGGTTTTCAATCAACTACCCAAAATCGCATCTGCAACCATCCCACACACAGCAATACCTGGGAGCCACTATAAATACCTCAATGGCAAAGGCATATCCAAACTCAGCAAGGATAGCCAGCATGCAGATACTCATTCGCAAATTCCTGCCACAAAACACTCTGCCAGCTCGAGTCTTTATGCAGCTCATAGGCATGATGGCCTCCTGCATATTCATTGTCCCCCATGCCAGACTGCAAATGCGCCCATTACAAGAATGCCTAGCACGGCAATGGAACCAGGCTCGAGGACAACTAAAAGACCTAGTGTTGGTAGACAGTCGCGCTCACAACTCTCTGCAGTGGTGGAACCCACAAAACCTTTCCAAGGGGCGACTGTTCCAAGAGCCGGTTCCACAACTAGTACTAACAGCGGACGCATCACTGACAGGCCTGGGGAGCCCACTGACTGATGGGGAGCCCATCTCCTTCAATACACAGTACAAGGGCTCTGGACAAACAAACAGAAAAAGCTGCATATCAACCAACTAGAGTTGCTAGCGATATTCCTAGCACTAAAAGCATTTCAGAAATACTTGTACAGCAAGACGGTGTTGATCCGGACGGACAACATGACCGCAATGTACTATATCCAGAAACAGGGAGGAACACACTCTCCACAGCTGTCCCATCTGGCACAAAGCATATGGAAGTGGGCGATTCCCCCCAAAAAAATTCTCCTAGCAGAACACCTTCCAGGGAAGGACAATCAGATTGCCGACCTGCTCAGCAGGCACAGCCAACAACTACACGAATGGGAGATTCACCCCCAAGTACTCCAGCTATTCTTCAAAGAGTGGGGTCACCCAGAAATAGACCTGTTTGCCACAAAAGAACACTCCAAATGCCAGTACTTTGCCGCCAGGTTGCCACATCCGTTGTCACAGGGCAATGCGATATGGATGAACTGGTCAGGCAGATTTGCGTACGCTTTTCCCCCAGCACCGCTGATCCCGCTGGTGGCACGCAAACTGCGGCAACACTCACTCACGCTAATCCTAGTTGCTCCCACATGGGCGAGACAACCGTGGTACACAACGTTCCTAGAACTTTCAGTAGTTCCTCAACGACTGTGCCTTGCACCCCATCTTCTAACTCAGAACCATGGAGAAATCAGACACCCAGATCCCAATCAGATGAACCTAGCGATCTGGCTCCTGAGGTCTTAGAGTTTGGATACCCTAACTTGCCCCCAGACTGCATGAAAATCATTAGGGAGGCAAGACGACCAACCACACGAGCGTGCTATGCAGCTAAATGGATGAGATTTGTTATTTACTGCAACAATAACCAAATCAACCCATTAGACGCTTCCATACAAACCATTATGTTACCTGCTGCATCTACAAAGATGTAACTCAGCATACTCTTCTATACAACTACACCTCACTGCTATAGCAGCATACCTTCAAAACAGGCAACACCTTTAACTGTTTAGAGTACCAGCAATCAAAGCCTTCATGGAGGGTTTGAAAAGGGTGATCCCTCCAAGACACCCCCGTTCCCCAGTCTGGAATCTAAATATAGTGCTTACCAGACTTATGGAACCTCCTTTCGAACCTCTACACTCATGCGAACTACAATTCTTAACGTGGAAGGTTGCATTCTTAGTTGCCATTACCTCACTCAGAAGAGTGAGCGAATTACAAGCATTAACAATTCAAGAACCTTTCATGCAGGTACATGCCAACAGGGTGGTTCTTAGAACCAACCCTAAGTTCATGCCTAAAGTTGTATCCAATTTCCATATCAGTCAATCAATAGAACTGCCAGTATTCTATCGAAATCCACAGTCAGTAGCTGAGAGAGCCCTACACACATTAGATGTAAAAAGAGCTCTACTTCATTATGTGGACAGAACTAAATCATTTAGAAAGACAAAACAACTATGTGTTGCTTTTGCACCACAACACAAAGGAAATCCTATTTCAAAGTCAGGAATAGCCAGATGGATAGTGTAGGAGAGTAGGGTCTGCAATCCTATGATCACCCAAATTTTTGCTTTTTGCTTCACTGGTTTACGACTTTCCCTGGCTGTGGGCCTGCTAATCAGACCCACATCCTAGCTGTTCTCTCTATTCCAAATTGTACCCAGGTACTGAATTGGCACTGGGCCCTCTCTTGAGTCCCTGTACCCAGGGCAGAGGTGCACCCAGAGGTCTCCCAGGGGCTGCAGCATGTATTATGCCACCCCTGGGCTGACTAACTAAACAGACACAACTGGCTGCTTGACAGCTGGGGCAAGGTGGTGTAATCACCCTTTGCTTTAGATATAGTATACCTATATCTAAACCTAAAATGGGCACACAGATCTCCTATCAGTCACTCCTATGGCAGGCCTTAACAATCCTGGAGGCAGAGTGCTTGGAATCGTGTGAGAATAGTGCTCTGGCATGAGCTGGGCCTGTCTGCGGCCTTCGGGATCAATCCCTTAGCCGTTTCCATGATAGCGTCAGACCATATACTCTTAAGTGCCTTATAATCCTCGCGGTTATGGTAACTTTGGTCTGACATTATCTAAACATGTCGCGTAAGGTGTCGTACGCTTTGGAATACTACCCCCTCGCCAGTTCTGGTGACAGGGGTAGCATTCCACCCCTCTAGAGGGAGAAGACATGTTGGTAGCTGTAACCCCGGTTAAAGTTGAACACAGCCTCAGCTCCACAAGATGGATGCTGCCACCGAGACACAAGTCTGCCCTCCTGCTGCTGGGAGTCCTTCCAGCGAGGGAGGCCTGGACAAAGGGTTTCCTGTCAGGGGCGGTGCCAGCACCATCCCAGACAGGATTTTGTGTATCCCAGGTAGGCAGGGCTGACAGGAAGGTGACTGCAAGTGGCACCCCGGTGCTCACTGTGCATAGGCCGGCTCAAACCAGTTCCAGGGGCACACCAGCCCCTGAGCTGGGGAAAGACCGGACAAAGGAGAGGGGTGTAACCACCCCTCTCCTGGTCCCACCCATGGGCAGGACCTAGTCGCGTGCCAGCCCCTTTTCTTAGGATAAAGGTAGGAGCAGGCCCCCTTCCCTAATTAGATCATTCTAAATCCTGAACTACTTTCCACGAAAGGAACTCTTGACTTTTCTGAAGAGACTCCCTTGTGGCTAAGGAGTAGCCACCCTGCACCAGCAGGCACCACCTAAGCGCTTGCGGTCTGTTGCACGTCTATCCTCCGGATCAAGACTGCCCAACTCGACGAGACCCGGATTCCCAGCCATCCCTGACCTCTACCTGCCTCTACAGCTCAGTTGAGATTCGTGGGTGTGACGAGACCCGAGGGACCGGCTATCATCAAGACCTGCACGACGCTTATCCAGCACGACCGCCGAGGGATCCTCGAGTGAGTGCCCTGGGGTTTGAGAAGCCCCAACCCTGAGCAGCTCCAGCACCGAAGTCCAGCCCCCCAGCATCCACGAGATCTGCGTGGGGCCCTTCTGCTCTTTGCTGCTAACCGCGTTGTCCGGTCACTTGCCCGTTGGCTAGTGGCCCTCCTAACGACGCACCCCGACGTTCTACACTGCTGGTCTGGTTGCTCCAGACTGGCCCTTGCTCCCTCCCAAAAGAGGAGCACCCCGGACCCTCCTGGTCCACTCCAGACGCCATCTTGATTCCACCGCATGGGCTGGCCTTTGCCAAGGCTTGTTGCTCCAATCTAGGATCCAGCATCGCCGACAGCCGACACCTTCGTGGGACAGTTCGCACCTCCAGCCTGGTCGCCGACAACGCCTCCTGGCCCGTGTGGCTACCAAGTCCAGCGTCGCCTACTCACCTGACTGCGGTGACTCCGTCCGGTGCCATCCTGGTGCCCACCTAATCACTGGCTAGTGATTAAGAACTAAGTCCCCTCTGCTTTCAGGTCGTCTTCACCTCCGATCCAGGCTTGGATCACCTCGAACTTCTTCACTGGTCGCCTGCCAGCAACTTCTTCTTTCAGGCTCCATAGACTTCAACGAGGATTCCCGACGTCACTTGAACCCTATGCAGCCGCAGCCCCTGGGCTAGGTAACTTGAGTATTTCGGTGCTCCAGCACAGGTTCACTATCCAAGTGTCCAGATCCTTTTTCGTTTTCAGTCTATCTAGCCGGATTCGTCCGGAAACAGTAACTTTAGGAACGCTAGCATCCATAGACTTCTTCCCGCATCCCGCGTGAGAGTGCACACTCTGCACCCGATCTCCCTAGGCCTCCTGCTCCTAACCTTAGGGTTCAGTAGTGTAGTCCTAGCGATCCTGAAGCCTCTGGATCTTGTTACTTACCTGCTAGTATTTTGCATTCCACTTTTGTAGTATATGGTTTTTCGTGCCCCTCGGGCATTTGTGTAAATTGTGCAACTTAAAGTGTTTTCTTAGGAGTTTTGTATTGTACTTACCTCCCTGACTCATAAAGAGTTCAGGGTAGTCTTGTTATAAATAAATATACTTTATTTTCATAACAACTTGTGTGGTGTCCTTTCACTTGGTGTTCAAGGGGTAAATGTGATGGTAAAACAGCTGGCTTAACACGCCCTCTAGAGTTTAGCCTAAAGACTGCTCTTGTCCATGCTACTAGGATAGCTGGTCTATCAGGTTGACTTGCAACCAATCATCAATAAGGGTTGTTTGGTATGATACAAAGTGATCACTAGAATAGTGAGCACTATATATCAGGCCAACTTCTCACATTGGTGAGCAGCGGTTGGGATTTGAGCTTGCTGTTGTTTTACCACACACGTATCCTAAGAATATCATTTGAAAGATCACATAGGTACATATAACTTAACTTGGAATACTCTGAGTTCTACTGAACCAGCTGTTGTAGTGTAATAGGGCTTAGCACACCCTAAACTACAACTCTAGCAAGGGATCAGTAGGTAAACCCATAGTGTAGGTAGGTGCATCACTTACACCACACTAGAAGCATGTCTACCCATGGAGAGTCTTCAGAGACTCCCCTAGTGGCTAGTGACCCTCCACAGGTCATCTCAAGATATGCAGCTCTCAGTTTCCAGGAGATGAGACAATTGTGTACCTCCAGGAAATTGAAACAGGGGTCTAACCCCACCACTCCCTTTCTGTTAGGTCTCTTAGAGACATATGATGCTAGGAAAGCTTCTCATACAGATGGGAGCATGCCAGCCTTAGAGGGTACCCTTGGTGATCCAGACCTCCTTGACACTGAAAATGTAGTTGAGGAGGAGGAAGAAGAGGAACTCTCTGGGGATGAGGCAGACAACAGGCCTGAGCTAGTCAGCAGACTTACTAGGGCCAACTTAGACCTGCTTAGGGAAGGATCTGGCGGACCCCCAGTACTGACCCTAATGAGGCCTAACCTTGGAGTTAGAAGAGATATATCTCCTTCTAGGGACTCCAATAGATCTGTGCACTCTCATGCCTCTTCCCAGAGGAGAATGATTTCTCCCCAGAGGAGACTGACTTCTCCTCAGAGAAGAGAACATGAAGCAAGGATGAAACAGGCTAATCTAAGGATCCAGAGGGAAGAACTTGCCCTGGCCAAAGAGAAGCTTGCCTTTGCTAGAGAGTAACAGTTGAGTGGGGTAGTCCCCACTGGTGGCAGCAATATCCCTAGAGATAAAGAAAGGAGTTTAGACACTAAACACCTGAGTAAGATAGTGCCCCCCTTTAGACAAGGGGATGACATCCACAAATGGATGACTGCTTTGGAGAGGGCCTGCACTGTCCAGTGCATCCCCCAGAGTCAGTGGGCAGCTATATTGTGGCTCTCCTTTGAAGGCAAAGGTAGAGATAAGCTCCTCACTACTAGAGTTGGGGATGGTAACAACTACCAAGTCCTGAAGAATACACTGATTGATGGGTTTGGCTTAACCACTGAGCAGTACAGGTTGCTGTTCAGGGACACCCAGAAAATTCAGTCTCAGGATTGGGCTGACCTTGTTGATTGTGCCACTAAGGCTTTGGAAGGCTGGTTACTGGGTAGCAAAGTTACTGATTACACAGGGTTGTATAATCTTATCATGAGAGAACAGATTTTAAATAACTGTCAGAACCAGTTGTTGCACCAGCACCTTGTTGATTCAGATCTGACCTCTCCCCAAGAATTGGGAAAGAAGGCAGACAGATGGGTCAGAACAAGGGTCAAGCAGAACCAGACTCAGAACCAGGGTGGTCAGAAGAAAGCAGACCAAAAGGGTAGTAACAAGAGTGAATAAAATGACCAGAAGTCTTCAACAGGTCCCCAACAAACCAAAGAGGGTGGGGGTCAGGCTTCACAGCAGAAAAAGAAGACTCAAGAAGGCCAGTCAAAAAGGTGGTGCCAATACTGTAAAAGTAAGACTCACTGGTTTAGTGAGTGCACCAAGAGAGGAGGGCAAACTCCTACCACTACAGCCCCTAAGGCACCTGCACCCCCTAGTACAGTCAGTAGTGGTAGTGCACCTCCCAAGGGAATAGTTGGGTTAACCTTGGGAACTGAGGGGTATGACAACTTAGTTGGCACACTCACTCAGGCTGTCCTTGTCTGTACAGGGGATGTGGATATATCCTCTGATGCCAGTCCCAATACTTTGGGCAAATACAGGCAGACACCTTTAATTAATGGAAAAATGGCTCAGGCCTACAGGGACACTTGTGCCAGTGTCACAATGGTGACACCTAACTTTGTGTTCCTTGGACAGATCATGCCAGGTGCAGATTACCTGGTGACCAATGCCAGCAACGTCACTACCAATCATAGTATGGCAGTTGTTGATTTCTCCTGGGGAGGGGTAAGTGGCCCAAAGAAGGTTGTGGTTAGTTCAGACCTCCCAGTAGAATGTCTGTTGGGCAATGATTTGGAAACATCCCTATGGTCAGAAGTGGAGCAGAGGACTCACATGGAAATGTTAGGCTTGCCAGCACATGTCCTTGCTGTGACTAGGTCACAGGCCAAAAGATGCCCCACTGAACAGGTGCTGGATCCTGGAACAATGGACCAGACACCTCCCAAGAAGAGGAGCAGTAGGGTTAAGGCATTGCCTTCCCCCTTGCCCCAGGTTGTGGATCAAGTCTCTGAGGAGGCTGATCTCAAGGAACTGAGGGAAACTGAGCCTAAAGAGCTTGAACCTGATCAGGTTGAGTTTCTGGGCTCAGGGGGACCCTCCAGGGAAGACCTGGGGAAGGCACAGTTAGACTGCCCCTCACTTGAACCCCTCAGACAGCAGGCTGCTGCTGAGGCTGCAGGGAATGCCACAGGTACCCACAAGGTATACTGGGATGATGGACTCCTGTACTCTGAGTCAAGAGACCCCAAGCCTGGTGCAACCAGGAGGCTGGTCATCCCTTTGTCTCATAGAGGTTTCCTTCTTACCTTGGCCCATGAGATTCCCCTTGCAGGACACTTAGGCCAGAACAAGACGTGGGACAGGCTTGTCACACACTTTCACTGGCCTCACATGAATGAAGATACCAAGGAGTTTTGTCCCTCCTGTGTCACTTGCCAAGCCAGTGGTAAGTCAGGTGGCACAACAAAGGCCCCCCTCATACCACTACCTGTGGTGGGGGTACCCTTTGAGAGAGTGGGGATTGACATTGTTGGTCCAATGGAACCCCAGACAGCATAAGGGCACAAGTTTATACTGGTGGTAGTGGATCATGCCACCAGGTATCCTGAAGCTATACCCCTTAGGACCACTACAGCACCTGTTGTGGCAAGAGCCCTAATTGGAGTGTTCTCCAGAGTAGGCTTCCCTAAGGAGGTCGTCTCTGACAGAGGTGCAAACTTCATGTCCGGATATCTGACTGCAATGTGGAAGGAATGTGGTGTCAACTACAAGTTCACCACACCCTATCACCCACAGTGCAATGGGCTTGTTGAGAGATTCAACAGGACCCTCAAAGGGATGATTCATGGACTACCTGAACCACTCAGGCGGAGATGGGATGTCCTGATACCCTGCCTCTTGTTTGCTTACAGAGAGGTCCCACAGAAGGGGGTTGGCTACAGCCCTTTTGAACTTCTGTTTGGGCATCCTGTAAGAGGACCCCTTTGTTTGGTAAAGGAAGGATGGGAGAGACCTCTCAAAAAGCCTGGAACAAACATCGTGGACTATGTACTTGGTCTCCGCTCCAGGATGGCTGAGTACATGGAAAAGGCATCTAAAAACCTTGAGGCAAGCCAAGAACTACAAAAAGCTTGGCATGACCAAAAGGCTGTCCTGACTGTGTACAAGCCTGGACAGAAGGTGTGGGTGCTGGAGCCAGTGGCCCCAGCAGCACTCAAAGACAAATGGTCTGGGCCCCACACAATCATTGAGCAAAAGGGAGAGGTCACCTACCTGGTGGACCTTGGAACTCCCAGGAGCCCCCTCCGGGTACTCCATGTAAACAGGCTCAAGGCATATGTCAACAGGAAGGACATGGGCTTGCTCATGGCCACAGACGAGGGACAGGAGGAGGAGAGTGACCCTCTCCCAGACCTGCTCACTCAGAACCCTGATGATGGGTCAGTAGATGGTGTTGTCTTTTGTGGCAGCCTCTCTGAACATCAACAAAAGGATTGTAAACGGGTTCTTCAATCCTTTAGACATATGTTCTCTCTGACACCCAGTCAAACCAATTGGTGTACCCATGAGGTTGACACTGGAGACAGTCTGCCTGTCAAGAGTAAAATCTACAGACAGCCTGATCATGTCAGAGACTGCATCAAGACTGAAGTGCAGAAAATGTTGGAGCTGGGAGTCATTGAGCCCTCAGATAGCCCTTGGGCTAGTCCAGTAGTTCTAGTGCCAAAGCCTCACACCCAGGGTGGTAAGAAAGAGATGAGGTTTTGCGTAGACTACAGAGGCCTCAATGCAGTCACTAAGACTGATGCCCACCCAATACCAAGAGCAGATGAACTTATAGATAGATTGGCTTCTGCCAACTACTTAAGTACATTTGACCTGACAGCTGGGTATTGGCAAATCAGGTTAGCTGAGGAGGCCAAGCCCAAAACAGCATTTTCTACCCCTGGTGGGCATTATCAGTTTGTGGTAATGCCCTTTGGTTTGAAAAATGCACCTGCCACCTTCCAAAGGCTGGTGAATCAAGTTCTCACTGGGTTGGATGACTTCTGTGCAGCATATCTTGATGATATAGCTGTGTTTAGCTCCACCTAGGAGGATCACCTGGTCCACCTGAGGAAAGTGTTAGAGGCACTGAAGGCAGGTCTCACTATCAAGGCCACTAAGTGCCAGATAGGGCAGACACAGGTTGTATACCTGGGCCACCTTGTAGGTGGAGGCCAGGTTCAGCCATTGGAGAGCAGGATACAGGCCATCAAGGACTGGGCTCCTCCAATCACCCAGACTCAGGTTCGAGCTTTCTTGGGCCTGACTGGTTATTACAGGAAATTTGTCAGAAATTATGGGTCCATTGTGACTCCACTTAATGACCTGACAAGTAAAAAAAATGCCAAAGAAAGTTCAGTGGACAGCAAGCTGTCAAAAAGCATTTGATGACCTAAAGCAGGCCATGTGCACAGCACCTATCCTAAAGAGTCCAGATTACTCCAAGCCATTCATTGTCCAAACAGATGCTTCTGAGTTGGGTGTGGGAGCTGTTCTATCTCAGCTGAATTTTGATGGTAATGACCAGCCCATTGCTTTTATTAGCAGAAGGCTGACCCCCAGAGAGAAAAATTGGTCAGCTATTGAGAGGGAGGCCTTTGCTGTGGTTTGGGCCCTGAAGAAGTTGAGGTCATACTTGTTTGGCACTCACTTCAAGATTCAGACCGACCATAAGCCCCTCTTGTGGCTAAATCAGATGAAGGGTGAAAACCCCAAACTACTTAGGTGGTCCATTTCCCTACAGGGGATGGATTTTACAGTGGAGCATAGACCTGGTACTGATCATGGCAATGCTGATGGGCTCTCCAGGTATTTCCACTTAGAGCAAGAAGACTCACCTGGTCAAGGTTAGCTTATTGTCCCAAAGTTTGGGGGGGGGTCATGTAGGAGAGTAGGGTCTGCAATCCTATGATCACCCAGATTTTTGCTTTTTGCTTCACTGGTTTACGACTTTCCCTGGCTGTGGGCCTGCTAATCAGACCCACAGCCTAGCTGTTCTCTCTATTCCAAATTGTACCCAGGTACTGAATTGGCACTGGGCCCTCTCTTGAGTCCCTGTACCCAGGGCAGAGGTGCACCCAGAGGTCTCCCAGGGGCTGCAGCATGTATTATGCCACCCCTGGGCTGACTAACTAAACTGACACAACTGGCTGCTTGACAGCTGGGGCAAGGTGGTGTAATCACCCTTTGCTTTAGATATAGTATACCTATATCTAAACCTAAAATGGGCACACACTTCTCCTATCAGTCACTCCTATGGCAGGCCTTAACAATCCTGGAGGCAGAGTGCTTGGAATCGTGTGAGAATAGTGCTCTGGCATGAGCTGAGCCTGTCTGCGGCCTTCTTGATCAATCCCTTAGCCGTTTCCATGATAGCGTCAGACCATATACTCTTAAGTGCCTTATAATCCTCGCGGTTATGGTAACTTTGGTCTGACATTATCTAAACATGTCGCGTAAGGTGTCGTACGCTTTGGAATACTACCCCCTCGCCAGTTCTGGCGACGGGGGTAGCATTCCACCCCTCTAGAGGGAGAAGACATGTTGGTAGCTGTAACCCCGGTTAAAGTTGAACACAGCCTCAGCTCCACAAGATGGATGCTGCCAACGAGACACAAGTCTGCCCTCCTGCTGCTGGGAGTCCTTCCAGCGAGGGAGGCCTGGACAAAGGGTTTCCTGTCAGGGGCGGTGCCAGCACCATCCCAGACAGGATTTTGTGTATCCCAGGTAGGCAGGGCTGAAAGGAAGGTGACTGCAAGTGGCACCCCGGTGCTCACTGTGCATAGGCCGGCTCAAACCAGTTCCAGGGGCACACCAGCCCCTGAGCTGGGGAGAGACCGGACAAAGGAGAGGGGTGTAACCACCCCCCTCCTGGTCCCACCCATGGGCAGGACCTAGTTGCGTGCCAGCCCCTTTTCTTAGGATAAAGGTAGGAGCAGGCCCCCTTCCCAAATTAGATCATTCTAAATCTTGAACTACTTTCCACGAAAGGAACTCTTGACTTTTCTGAAGACTCTCCCTTGTGGCTAAGGAGTAGCGACCCTGCACCAGCAGGCACCACCTAAGCGCTTGCGGTCTGTTGCACGTCTATCCTCCGGATCAAGACTGCCCAACTCGACGAGACCCGGATTCCCCGCCATCTCTGACCTCTACCTGCCTCTACAGCTCAGCTGAGATTCGTGGGTGTGACGAGACCTGAGGGACCGGCTATCATCAAGACCTGCACGACGCTTATCCAGCACGACTGCCGAGGGATCCTCGAGTGAGTGCCCTGGGGTTTGAGAAGCCCCAACCCTGAGCAGCTCCAGCACCGAAGTCCAGCCTCCCAGCATCCACGAGATCTGCGTGGGGCCCTTCTGCTCTTTGCTGCTAACCGCGTTGTCCGGTCACTTGCCCGTTGGCTAGTGGCCCTCCTAACGACGCACCCCGACGTTCTACACTGCTGGTCTGGTTGCTCCAGACTGGCCCTTGCTCCCTCCCAAAAGAGGAGCACCCCGGACCCTCCTGGTCCACTCCAGACGCCATCTTGATTCCACCGCGTGGGCTGGCCTTTGCCAAGGCTTGTTGCTCCAATCTAGGATTTAGCATCGCCGACAGCCGACACCTTCGTGGGACAGTTCGCACCTCCAGCCTGGTCGCCGACAACGCCTCCTGGCCCGTGTGGCTACCAAGTCCAGCGTCGCCTACTCACCTGACTGCGGTGACTCCGTCCGGTGCCATCCTATGTTGCCAATCTAATCACTGGCTAGTGATTAAGAACTAAGTCCCCTCTGCTTTCAGGTCGTCTTCACCTCCGATCCAGGCTTGGATCACCTCGAATTTCTTCACTGGTCGCCTGCCAGCAACTTCTTCTTTCAGGCTCCATAGACTTCAACGAGGATTCCCGACGTCACTTGAACCCTATGCAGCCGCAGCCCCTGGGCTAGGTAACTTGAGTATTTCGGTGCTCCAGCACAGGTTCACTATCCAAGTGTCCAGATCCTATTTCGTTTTCAGTCTATCTAGCCGGATTCGTCCGGAAACAGTAACTTTAGGAACGCTAGCATCCATAGACTTCTTCCCGCATCCCGCGTGAGAGTGCACACTCTGCACCCGATCTCCCTAGGCCTCCTGCTCCTAACCTTAGGGTTCAGTAGTGTAGTCCTAGCGATCCTGAAGCCTCTGGATCTTGTTACTTACCTGCTAATATTTTGCATTCCATTTTTGAGGTATATGGTTTTTCGTGCCCCTCGGGCATTTGTGTAAATTGTGCAACTTAAAGTGTTTTCTTAAGAGTTTTGTATTGTGCTTAGCTCCCTGACTCATAAAGAGTTCAGGGTAGTCTTGTTATAAATAAATATACTTTATTTTCATAACAACTTGTGTGGTGTCCTTTCACTTGGTGTTCAAGGGGTAAATGTGATGGTAAAACAGCAGGCTTAACACGCCCTCTAGAGTTTAGCCTAAAGACTGCTCTTGTCCATGCTACTAGGATAGCTGGTCTATCAGGTTGACTTACAACCAATCATCAATAAGCGTTGTTTGGTATGATACAAAGTGATCACTAGAATATTGAGCACTATATATCAGGCCAACTTCTCACAGATAGTTAAATGCATTCAAATATGCTATCAAAAGGCAAAACGCACTTTAACCGTCCCCCCAAGAGCACACTCTACAAGAAAAATGGGGGCATCCATGGCTTTCCTAGGCAATATTCCTCTTGAAGACATCTGTAAGGCAGCCACATGGACCACCATACACACTTTCACAAAACACTACTGTGTAGACGTGCAAGCAAAACTGCAAGCTGCTGTAGGCCAGGCTGTCCTCAAAACTCTTTTTCAAACTGCTGCAGCTGGCACAGGTAACCACCGCTAGAGGAGATACTGCTATACAGTCTATGCACAGATATGAATTCAGCAGCCCACTTGCCTCGAACGGAATATGCTACTTACCAGTATGCATCTGTTCTTGGCATGTAGGGCTGCTGACATTCACATCGCCCGCCCTCCTCCCCGGTGCCTGTCGCAGCTGCAGCATTCTCTGGCATGGCCATCTCTTACTTTACTATCTCCATCTCTGCCACAATGGCGAAAAACAATCTGAGGATGGAGAAGATGCCCATGCGCACTGTAGTCCAGGGGAGGAGTCACCTATCTCGTGATACTTCGAAAACTCTTCCAAGACAACAAAGTGCAATCATCCGGATCCAACACTAGGCGGCGATCTATGCACAGATATGAATGTCAGCAGCCCTACATGCCAAGAAGAGATGCATACTGGTAAGTAGCCTATTCCTTTTAGATTACTGTTTTTAAATTAATAATCCCAAATGTTCGGTTTTGGGGTAGTTTGGATGAGCAGTTTAGGCTTATCAGAGGGTAGTGTTGAACATGTATTGAACACACACTCAAGAAGAAACTCTAGTCCAATTTAGAAAATAACAGGTATTTTTTATTACCAAGAACTTCACAATTGGGTAAGTACTTTTTGAGTTAAAACTTTTATCTGAAAGAAACAAGTTAGTTATAGATTCCCTACCTTAGAATTACCCCCAGGCGTCACACTGGATCTGGAACGTTTTTTTTCGTCAGCAATGGCGCTGCGCGTCGAAAGGTGGAGTCGGTTGGCTCCACATCCAGCGTCGTGGTCGCTGGGATGATGTTGCGGCAGCTACTTGGACACCGCCCTCGCGCCCTGATGTCAGTTCTCACTTTTCCGTGCCAGCCAGTGCAGATCTGGAAAGAGCTGTACCTCAGTCATTTTTGACTGTTTTTCTTGACTTTTGTCGACTTCTTGTTTCGAGTCTACGACTCCGAACCGGTGCACCAGGGATGCCCGGCTTCAAGGCCTGCGGTTCCTGTAACTAACTGATGTTGGTGACAGATCCGCACCTTGTGTGCCTCTTTTTCCTGGAGCGCGACCACGACCCCAAGTCGTGCTCAGACTGTCAGTTGATGGTGCCGAAGGCTTTGCGAGAGCGGTCCCGAAAGCTTCTTGAACGCCGGCAGTCGGCTCCGCGCCTGTTGGCAGACCTGGTCGAGAAGGAGGTCGGGGGACCGGTTGCAGAGCAATCACCATTCCGGTTCGTAGTCTTTGCACTCTGGGTCGGGTAAGTCGAAGCATAAGAAGTCGTCGAAGAAGCATAGTCTTACTTCGACTTCCCCTCGTCGGTCGGCTGATCCGACGAGGCACGCGGGTGGTGCCCTTCCCGTGGCTCCGTGTGCAGAGCCTGGCAGGTCAACCCTGAGCTTCCCTCCCTTTCTGGGACCCGGAGCGACACCCGCCCAGCTTTGTACGTTCTACGAGGCAATGCATGCCATCCTTGGGCGGACCGACTGCGCCTTCGGGCCCCGCGGGCTCGGTTGGGGAGCCAAAGTCTTCGCTGCCAGCGGCTCCGGACCTGGCGCCACAAACCCCACTTAGATCCAGGCCTGGATCTGGATACGGATCGATGTTGGTTGACCTTGTTACACCTACACCGCCCCTTACGGCACCACTACCGCGTTTGGCGCCGGTCGACTCCCCGACCGGTGTTGACATGGGCGTCCTTCCCGACATGGACATGGAGCCAGACCGGCGTCGTTTGATGCCGGATCCGGCGCCGGGTGGGGTTTTTGTGCCCCTGTTCACTCCTGGGGTCCCTTTTCAACCACAGTGACAACCAAAGGATTATGAGGAGGTCTGGGAGGGTTCGGGTGACCCTTTAACTGACCAGTTAGATACTGAGCAGGACTGCAGAGAGGAACTGGGGGATGCCAGTGGTCTTGACACCTCTCCTGACCTTGGCATGTTGTCTCCTCCTACCGTGTCTACGGAGGAGGGAGCGTCATACGCAGTGCTGTTGTGTAGGGCGGCCGAGGTTCTCAACCTCGAGCTTCATATGGTTGCGGTCCGGACTAACCTCCTGTCAGAGGTCCTTTCAACCGGCTGCGAGCGCTTCGGAGTCCCTGCTGCCGTTTAATGAGGCCCTTACAGATGTCCTTTTGGGCATGTGGTCCAGGCCCAACACGGGGGCTCCCATGGACAGGATGATTGCCCAATGCCACCTCCCGGTTCCGGGCGACCCAACTTTCCTCTCCCAACAACCCACCCCTGAGAGCTTGGTTGTCCAAGCTTCCACCTCCAAAAGTGCCCTCCCTACCGCTCCACCAGATTTGAATCCAAGAAGCTGGACCACTTTGGCAAGAAAATGTTCTCTCCCGCCAGCTTATAACTAAGGTCCGTAAACACTGCATGTCTCTTGGGCCGTTATTCGCACTCAGTGTGGGATACGGTGGCGCACGTGCTGCCTCAGTGTCCAGAGGCGGCCCGGGCAGTGATCTCTCAGTCTGTTGCTGCCTGGAGAGATGCAGCTAAGTTTACAATCCGTTGTGGGCTGGACACCGCCGACTCTCTGGGCAGGACCATTTCAACGTCGGTAGCGATTCGTCACTACGCCTGGATGAGGTCCACTGGCTTTTCTTGGGATGTCCAGTCCACTATGATGGACATGCCTTTTGATGGGCGTTGACTTTTTTATGACAAAGCAGATAACGGCCTAGAGCGCTTAAAGGACTCACCGACTACAGCCAAGTCCTTGGGCCTCTCCGCTTAACCGGTGCAGTCTGCTTTTCGCCCCTTTCGTGGCCACGGAAGGGGTGCCCCGCTACCTCCCACCCAGGGCCACAGGCAGCAGCAAGTTACCCATTCTTCGCGGGGCCAGAGACTTGGAAACAACCGGCGTGGTTCCGGGGGCCAGTGAGTGGGCCAGTCCACCAATCCTCCCTCTGCAGCAGCCTCCAAACCATCCTAGTCTGACCTTTCAGGCCCATCAAGCGCCAGTGGGTGGCAGGATTTACCATCACCTCCCCCACTGGCACACCATCACGTCGGATAGGTGGGTTTTGCAAATAGTCCGAAGGGGCTACTCCCTCCACTTGGAGACTACCCCTCTCCAGACATGCCACCGCAAAACCACCGCATGTTGGAGGAACATTTGGTCCTTCACCAGCAGGAAGTTACGGCTCTCTTTGCCAAGGGAGCCATCTAGCACGTTCCTGTCCCAGAAGTAGGTCGTGGTTGTTACTCCCACTACTTTCTGGTCCCCAAGAAGGACAAGAGCCTGCGTCCTATCTTGGATCTCAGGTACGTCAATCGCTTCCTCCGGAGGAGTAGTTTAAGATGTTGACGCTTGCTCAGGTCTTGTTAGCTCTCGACCCGCAAAACTGGATGGTAGCGTTGCCGGCCCACTAGGAAAAATACGATAAGTTGCACAAAATTACAATGGTGCCCTAGGGCACGGCAAACCATATACTAAGTAAATGGTATAAGTAGAACGATTTAGGAAATTAAGATGCCCAGAGGCTGTAGGTTCGCTGGGACTACCCTATCCTAACCTTAGGTAAGTAAAGGGAGGCCCACGGGACGCGTGTGCATAGTGTGAACTCGAACGCGGAACAAAGTCAATGGGCAGAACAAATTACGAAAAGGTAAGTAAAAGACAGTTCCTACTAGTTACGACTAAAACGACAGGATACCTGGACACTAGGAGAGTCAATCTACCCTTGAGCACCGAAATGCTCTTGTTACCTCACCCACGGGCTGCGGGTGCATAGGTGTCAAAGTGTGTTGGGTTTCCGCGTCAAAGTCTATGGAGCCTTGGAGAAAGATGCTGCAGGCGACCAGGAGGAAGATGTCCGGTGCGATCCACGGTTGGATCGAGGAAGATGAAGACCTGAAAGTAGAGGGGACAATGTTCAAAGTCACTAGCCAGGGACCGGTGTGGAACCAGGAAGGAACCAGATGTCGTCGCGATCAGGTGAAGAGTGGACTCTTGACTCTGCAGCCACGTGGACCAGGTGGTGTCTTCGACCAGGATGGAGGCACGAGCTGTCCCACGCAGGCTCTCGATGTCGGCAGTGTTTGTTCCGGATTCGGCGTCAACAGGCCTTGGCAAAGGCAACCCACGCAGTGAGTGGAAAAGGCGTCTGGTGCGGACCAGGAGGGTCCGGGGTGCTCCTCTTTTGGAAGGCAGCAAGGGACAGTTTGGAGCAACCAGACCAGCAGTGTAGATTTCAAGGTTCGTCATCTAGGAGGTCACTAGCCAGCCGGCAAGTGACCAGACAATGCGTCGAGCAGCAACCAAGCAAAAGGGCCCCACGCAGATCTCGTGGATGCTGGAGGGCTGATCTTCGGTGCAGGGGCTGCTCGGGGCTGGGGCTTCTCAATCCCCAAAGCACTTTCTCGAGGATGCCTCTGAAGTCGTGCTGGAAGCGAAGTGCAGTTTCTTCAAGATGGCCGGTCCCAGGTGTCTCGTCGCACCCATGGATCTCAGCTGTGCTGCAGATGTAGGTAGAGGTCGGAGAGGTCTGGAAGTCCGGGTCTCGTCGGGCTCTGAAGTATGGATCTGGCAGGAAGGACCACAAAGTGAACCGCTAGGACGCTTGATGGTGCCTGCAGTTGCAGGGTGGACACTCCTTGCCCACAAGGGAGATTCTTCAGTCTTCTGTGGAGCAGAACGTCGAAGTCCAGAGTTTCTTTTTGTAAAGTTGTCAGGATAAATCTAATTTGAAATGGGACCAGCTCCTACCTTTATTCTCCTAAAGGGGGCTGCACTAGTGACTAGGTCCCTCCCATGGTTGAGACCAGGAAGGGGGGTGGTTACACCCCCTATCCTTTGTCCGGTTTCGCGCCAGAGCTGGGGCTGGAGTGCTCCAGCAACTGGTTTGAACCGGTGTATGCACAGGGCACCTTGTGTGCCCCAGGCATGTCTCATTCCTTTCAGGCCTGTCCTACCTAATACACAAAATCCTGTCTGGGGTGGTGCTAGCACCTCCCAAGGCAGGAAACCCTTTGTCCAGGCCTCCCTCGCTGGAAGGACTCCCAGCAGCAGGAGGTCAGACTTGTGTCTGTGGTGGCAGCATCCATTTTGTGATGCTGAGGCTCGAGTTAACTTTAACCGGGGTTCACAGTTACATACATGTCGTGTCCCTCTAAAAGGGTGGAATGCTACCCCCGTCGCCAGAACTGGCGAGGGGGTAGTATTCCAATTCGTATGACACCTTACTCGACATGTTTTGATAATGCTATACCAAAGTTAGCAATAACCGCGAGGATTATAATGCACTTAAGAGTATATGGTATAGCGTTATCATGGAACAGCTATAAGGACTTGGTTCCGCAAGCTGCAGACAGGCTCAGGTCATGCTAGAGCACCATCTCACATAATTCCAAGCACTCTGCCTTCAGGATTGCTAAGGCCTGCCATAGGAGTGACTGATAGGAGTATATGTGTCCATTTTGGGGTTAGATATAGGTATACTATGTTCGAGGCATGTGGGCTGCTAAATTCATATCTTAGCATTAGATCGCCGCCTAGTGTTGGGCTCGGATGATCGCACATTGTTGTCCTGGAAGAGTCTTCGAAGTATCCTGAGATAGGTGGCTCCTCCCCTGGACTACAGTGCGCATGGGCATCGGCTCCATCCCCAGATTGTTTTTTTCCGCCATTGGGTTCGGATGTGGTCTCGACGTCTTACTGTCGGAACCAAGAAAAACTAACTTTTAGCGGCCAAAAGGCCTCGATTTTCTTGCGTCGGTATTGTCTGCGCACGGTCTCGAGTCTTCCGTCTCTTGGAGCCGGAATAAGCGGAGTTTTCTTCGCTCTCGGAACTTTGAGGCCTTCTCATCGCGACACGACTGCAAAACTTTTCATGGAGCGGAGCCCGTTTAAGTACTGCCCGCTCTGTGGGTCCAAGTACCCACACATCGATCTACACCCCGTGTGTAACAAATGCCTTTCGCCTGACCACGACGACGGCAAGTGCAAGTTGTGTGCACAGTTCCGCTCAAAGAAGACTCTCAAGCTTCGGCGCGCGATGCGCATGGAAGCTAAACAAGCGGCCCCGGATCCGGAGAACATCTTCGGCGACCAAGACGAAGAGGACCAGGGTCATCATCTCCAAATCTCCCCACCCGAGACGGAGGTCGAGGCGGATCCGGGAGACGACGACGGAGTCGCGGGTCAAGGCCTTGAATACGTCGACGAGGTAGGAGACGACGATGAGATTTATGGGGCCGCGGCAGACAGCTCGGGGGACGAGCTCTGCCCCGAAGGTTACGAGGAGACCGACCGGGACACGGGATCGCCTGTCGGCCTTACCCAAGACCCGTTGCCGCAAGCCACAGCCCCGCCTTCGGGCCCGGCCACGGACTTACTTGCTGAGCAGACTGTTTCGAAACTGAAACCGAAACCATCGGGATCGACAACACCTAAAATGGCCGACCCGAAAACGAAACCGAAACTTAAGGACTCGAGTGTCCCTAAGATGGCTGCCGTGCCGGTGAAAACGACGGTGCCCGCTACCCCATCGACTCCGTCGACCTTCGGTCCGCAGAAGTCGAAGAAGTCCGTCGATTCCGATGCTGCAAAATCGAAACCGACGCCAGAGGAGGCGTCCTCCAAGAAAGATGGTCGGCACGGGTCAGCGGCTACGACGCCGTCCAAGCCCCCCAAAGTCGGCTCCAAGGAGGCTACGCAGGCACACGGAAAGAAGTCTGCGCCCCGAACACAGGAATCGGAGGCGGTAAAGACAGGATCCGCGCCCAAAGCGCACAAGGCCCACAAGGACGTCGGATCCGAGGGAAAGATCAGACCATCCTCGTCAGCGCCGAAACAAACTGTGAGTGAGGCGTCCCCCATAGCCGAATCACTGAAAAGAATCAGGGAGAAGGCCTTTGCCCCGTCGGCTCCGATACCGTCGCCGCAGCCGCAAAAGGACACTCCAGCGAAGCCATCTGGGAAACTTCTCTTTATTTTGCCGCCGAAGGAGGCGCCGAAAGCATTTTCAACCAAAGCGGCACCGAAACAGGTGATTTCTTCACCGACTGGCCCACTTCCCCGCCGGGTACTCGAATCCGAGGACGATTCAGAGCATTTCATCGACGCTGACACAGGCAAACTGACCCTCTATAAGAGGAAAATCACTTCGGAGCCAGTGGACCCCTATGTCATCCCACTAAAGAAGAAGAGGGTGCCCCTTGACGCCTCAGGCCTCACGGAACCAATCCAGCCTCCTCCGAGACGGAGCCCTACTCCCTCCCCAGAACACTCTGCGGGTGAGGGGTATGATGAGGACGAGCAGTACAATTTCCCAATCAATGAACCTGATGCACAACCGGATTCATATGATGACACTGGTGACCAGAACACCCAAGGTGCGGGGCAGGACCCGCAGCTTTTTAATGCACGGGCATCCCCGACTGAGGATTCAGCAGGTTTTCATGCACTACTCGAAAGGGCGGCAGCCAATCATGATGTGGACATGCATGCCGACCCGGTTGAGGAAGACTTCCTTTTCGACACTTTTTCAGTCTCTGAAAGGACAGTAAAGACACTGCCTATGCTTAAAGGAGTCCTCAAGCATGCTGGGGACATATTTAAGGAGCCTACAAGAGCGAGAGTGGTCAACCCTCGCATTGAAAAAAAGTACAGACCTGCACCTGCAGACCCCGCATACATTCGGGGACAATTGCCACTGGACTCTCTTGTGGTCGCCAATGCCAGGAAACGTGCCAACTCCCAGACTACGGGTGAAGCTCCTCCCCCGGATAAGGAATCCAAAGTGCTAGAGGCAGGGGGCAAAAGAGTAGCTGCACAGGCATCAAACTTTTGGCGCATCGCCAATACACAGGCGCTCTTGGCGCGTTACGATAGGGCGCACTACGACACCCTAGAACAGATTGTACAACACCTGCCTCCACAGTTCCAAGAGGGCACCAAACTGCTTATTGAGGAAGGAAAGCTGATCTCAAACGCAGCCATCAAGTGTGCACTTGACGCTGCGGACACAGCTGCTAGAGCTATCAACACTAGCGTTATGCTGAGACGACAAGCGTGGCTCCGCATCTCAGGGTTTAAACCGGATATTCAGACGACAATTCTTAATCAGCCAGTCAATCCTGATAGTCTGTTTGGTCCGGATGTTGACACCACCCTAGAGAAAATAAAGAAAGACACAGAAACTGCTAAGTCTATGGGGGCCCTACAGTCACAACAGTTTCGTGGCAGCAATTTTCGTCGCTCAGGTGCGCGTGGAGTCACCAGAGGACAAATGGGTCAACAATCCCAGTTCTCAAAAGGTGGGGCACAATCCTCGTTCACAAAACAGAACAAGGGAGGTTACAGAAATAACAGCAACAGAGGTCGCGGCAGAGGAAACAACAGCTCCCGCTCCTCTACTCCAAGCAAACAGTGACTCTCTGTCACTGCCCCCCGACCACCTAACACCTGTCGGGGGGAGACTGCAGCAGTTCCTGCCCGTCTGGAGAAACATCACCACAGACAGGTGGGTGCGACAACTAGTCCAGTATGGTTATTGCCTAGAGTTGAAGTCCACTCCACCCAACATCCCGCCAAGGCAAAGGCCTATGTCCGCAGAGCACTTGCTCTTATTGCAGCAGGAAGTAGTAGTGATGCTGCAAAAGGGAGCAATCGAGCTCGTGCCGGTGGGAGAGGAAGGCACAGGGGTATATTCCCTGTACTTCCTTATTCCAAAGAAGGACGGATCTCTCAGGCCCATTCTAGATCTACGTCCCCTCAACCTGTACATACTATCAGAACATTTCCACATGCTTACACTGCAACAGATTCTTCCCTTGCTAAACCAGGGAGACTTCTTAGCAACCTTGGATCTCAAGGATGCTTATTTCCACATTCCACTACACCCGTCACACAGGAAATACCTCAGGTTCACTATTCAAGGCAGGCACTACCAGTTCAAAGTCCTACCCTTCGGAGTCACAACAGCCCCGAGGGTGTTCACCAAGTGTCTGGCGACAGTAGCGGCGCACCTCAGGAGGCAGAACATCCATGTCTACCCCTACCTAGACGACTGGCTCGTGCAAGCCAAGTCAGAGCAACAGTGCGCCGCAGACATGTCGACTACAATTCACCTTCTTCACGATCTGGGTTTCTCCCTGAACTACCCAAAATCGCATCTTCAGCCGGCACATGTCCGGCAGTTCCTAGGTGCAACGATCAACACCCTGACGGCCATGGCTCAGCCAAACCAAGTCAGGATAGACTGCATGCAGGCTCTGATCCAAAAGTTCAGGCCACAACACTCGCTTCCAGCGAGAGTGTTCATGCAGTTGATAGGCATGATGGCCTCCTGCATCTTCATAGTCCCTCACGCACGGCTACATATGCGCCCGCTCCAGGAGTGCTTAGCGGATCAGTGGACACAGGCTCGTGGGCAATTGACAGACCTAGTGTTGGTTACCAGTCGGGCATACGACTCTCTGCATTGGTGGACTCCACACAACCTTTGCAAGGGCCGACTGTTCCAAGAGCCTGTGCCGCAGATTGTCCTGACAACGGACGCATCTCTCCAGGGATGGGGAGCTCATGTGCTCACTTACACAGTGCAGGGACTATGGACGACGCAGCAACAGAAGATGCACGTCAACTATCTGGAACTGATGGCAATCTTCATGGCGCTCAAGTCCTTCATTGTACATCTGTGCAACAAAGTCGTGCTAGTCCGGACGGACAACATGACCGCGATGTACTACATTCAAAAGCAGGGAGGCACCCACTCGCCACAGCTGTCTCATCTGGCTCAGAGCATGTGGAAGTGGGCCATTCAGAAGAACATTTTCCTCATGGCAGAACACCTCCCAGGAAAGGACAATCAGATGGCGGATCTGCTCAGCAGGTACAGCCATCAAATGCACGAGTGGGAGTTACACCCATCTGTCCTCCACCCGTACTTCCGGCAGTGGGGTCATCCGGAGATAGACCTGTTTGCCACAAAAGAGAATGCAAAATGCCAACTCTTTGCCGCCAGGTTCCCTCACCCACAGTCGCAGGGGAATGCGATATGGATGAACTGGTCAGGCAAATTTGCGTACGCTTTTCCGCCAGCCCCTCTCATACCGCTGGTCGCAAGAAAGCTAAGGCAGCACGAGATGACTCTCATCCTAGTTGCTCCAACGTGGGCGCGCCAGGCTTGGTACACCACGTTCCTCGAACTCTCAGTGGTGCCGCATCAAAGACTGCGCCTCACGCCCAGTCTTTTGACGCAGAACCATGGAGACATTCAGCATCCGGATCCGCAACAGCTCAACCTGGCGATCTGGCTCCTGAAGTCCTAGAGTTTGGATACCTTAACCTACCTCCAGAGTGCATGAGCATCATCAAGGAGGCGAGGAAACCAACTACTAGAGCATGCTATGCTGCAAAGTGGAAGCGTTTTGTCATTTACTGTACAGCCAATAACATCAACCCGCTAGATGCATCTATCCCCAACATCATCTGCTATCTGTTGCATCTTTACAAGTGCAATCTAGCGTACACTTCCATTCGGATACATCTATCCGCCATTGCGGCTTATCTCCAGAACAGGCAGCACCTCTCTGTCTTCAGAGTGCCCGCCATTAAAGCCTTCCTTGAAGGTCTGAAACGAGTCATTCCCCCAAGAACACCGCCAGCTCCGGTGTGGAACCTCAATGTCGTTCTCACCAGACTAATGGGACCGCCATTTGAGCCACTGCACTCGTGTGAACTCCAGTTCCTTACGTGGAAAGTAGCTTTCCTTGTAGCTATTACGTCTCTGAGGCGTGTCAGTGAGCTGCAGGCGCTCACAATCCAAGAGCCATTCATTCAAATTCATCCAAATAGGGTAGTGCTACGCACTAACCCCAAATTCCTTCCGAAGGTGGTGTCACAGTTTCATCTAAACCAAACTATTGACTTACCGGCATTCTTTCAAAACCCGCAAACGGTGGCGGAAAGAATGCTCCATACCTTAGATGTACGGAGGGCGTTGATGTACTACATAGACAGAACACAACCCTTTAGAAAAACAAAACAACTCTTTGTTGCCTTCGCACCACAACACAAAGGCAACCCAATTTCCAAAGCAGGGATAGCCAGATGGATTGTTAAGTGCATCCAGATATGTTATCAAAAAGCCAAGCGCACTTTAACAATACCCCCCAGAGCGCACTCCACACGCAAACTGGGGGCATCCATGGCTTTCCTAGGGAACATTCCTTTGGAGGATATTTGCAGAGCAGCCACGTGGGTTACACCACATACCTTTACAAAACACTACTGTGTTGATGTGCATTCCAAGCAGCAAGCTGCTGTAGGACAGGCTGTTCTGAAGACACTTTTTCAGGTTTCTGCAGCTGGCACGGGCAACCGCCGCTGATGGAGGGACTGCTATGTATTCTATGCTAAGATATGAATTTAGCAGCCCACATGCCTCGAACTGAATATGCTACTTACCAGTATGCATCTGTTCTTGGCATGTAGGGCTGCTAACATTCATATCGCCCGCCCTCCTCCCCGGTGCCTGTCGCAGCTGCAGATATACTATTGTATTTATTCATTAGCATGGACATCCTTTACACTTTTCACTCCATCTTCTGCCACAATGGCGAAAAACAATCTGGGGATGGAGCCGATGCCCATGCGCACTGTAGTCCAGGGGAGGAGCCACCTATCTCAGGATACTTCGAAGACTCTTCCAGGACAACAATGTGCGATCATCCGAGCCCAACACTAGGCGGCGATCTAATGCTAAGATATGAATGTTAGCAGCCCTACATGCCAAGAACAGATGCATACTGGTAAGTAGCATATTCAATCTACAGCAAAGGGTGATTACACCACCTTGCCCCAGCTGTCTTACCAGCCAGTTGTCTGTTTAGAGGGCCAGCCAGGGGTGGCATAATACATGCTTCAGCCCCTGGTAGGCCTTGGGTTCACCTATGCCCTGGGTACCTAAGGTACACTGTACAGGGGCTGATAAGGTGTCCCAATACCAATTGGTAAATGCACCTAAAGTACATGGAGTCCATTTTAACAGAGAGAGCAGGAAGCCTGGGGTCCTGAATAGCAGGATCCCAGGCCAATTAAGTAAAAAACCAGCAAAACACTAGGCAAAAAGTTGGGGGTAACCATAGTCAGATATCCACCTTCCTACAGTGGTGTTCAGCGGAGAATCTCCTCAGAGGGGTTCCCTTCCACAAGGACATTCCCACGCAGACTATCGTGACGGATGCGTCTCTCCACAGCTGGGGGGGGGCGCACTCCGCAGACTTACAGATACAAGGAATGTGGTCCCAGGCGGAGTCCACGTATCACATCAATTTCCTGGAACTCAGAGCTGTACGCTTGGCACTGAAGGCCTTTCATCCGTCCTTCCAGACCAACTCTCTGCTTGTACAGACGGACAATTCGATCACGATGTATTACCTCAACAAGCAGGGTGGCTCGAGATCGCGCACTCAGTCGCAGGAGGCGCAGGCGATCTGGCGTTGGCTTCTAGCCAGAGGACTGACAATAACTGCTACCCATCTACTAGGTGTGCAGAATGTTCTGGCCGACGCACTGAGCAGACTGATTCAGGAAAACCACAAATGGGTCATAAACGACGAAGTACTAGGAGAAGTCTTCGCAAGGTGGGGGACTCCAGACGTAGATCTGTTCGCCACCGCCGAAAACAGCAAATGCCGAGACTTCGCCTCCAGGTACTACCAGCAGGGGACGCTGGGGAATGCGTTATGGATCAACTGGTCGAACAGTTTCTGTGCGCTTTTCCACCCATTCCCCGGATTCCGGCGGTGCTCATCAAGCTGTCCCAGTCCAGGGCGCGGATGATCCTGATTGCCCCGGAATGGCCCAGGCAGTGGTGGTTCACGGACCTGCTTCACCGGTCTCTCCTTCATCACATACGGCTGCCGTGCCGGCCGGACCTTCTCACGAAGTTCGGGGGTCAGATGGTGCACCCCAACCTCTCGTCTTTGATTTTGGCGGCATGGCTCCTGAGATAGTGCAATATGGCCATTTGAATTTACCAGAAGATTGTATGGACATACTGAAGGAGGCTAAGCGACCTTCCACTCGGACTTCCTATGCTTACAAGTGGAAGCGATTTTGCAACTGGTGCAAGTCCAAGAACTATGACCCAACGACATGTAAGGAAGATGTCATCCTTCCGTATCTTCTACATTTGGCGCAGTGTGGCCTTAATGTCCATTCCATTAAGGTTCATCTCGCTGCGCTGACTGCCTACAGGAAGTGCCCTTCACAGACTTCCTTCTTCCAGATCCCTGTGATCAAGGATTGTTTGGAAGGCTTGAAGAAAGTGTTACCCCCTGTCCGGCTTCCTTCGGCTTCATGGGAATTGAACGTGGTGCTGTCCAGATTGATGAAGGAGCCTTTTGAACCTATATAACAAAAAAGGGAGAGAGAGTACATAGATGGATTCGTTCTCCCTAGCCAGTCGTATATAAACAAAAAGAATCCACTCTTATAATGGAAGGGTTTCCCTACTCTGGTTGGGAGCACCCTGTGTTTGTAAAATACCCCTCACACACCAAAAGGACCCTTGGTGTCATGCTTCATCATTGGGGTCTTTGCACCCCTCTACGGGATGCGGCGTGCTTCGACCAGCGACTACGCGGGAGCACTTTAAACTGATGGCTATGTGTGGTGTGTGAGGGTTGATTTCTATTTATGTTTTTTTATGTACGTGAGTGGTGGGGTTCTACGGCGAGTGATGTTTAAAAAGAGCCTAGCTCGTGGGGTCAGAAACAATTTTAATGGGCCCCCGGGCTGGCGCTATTAAAAACGTGCAGAATAAGGAGGTGTAGAACGCAGGGCAATGTGCATTACCTCCCATGTGTGTGTGTGTCAACATGTTTCGGAGTCTGTGCTCCTTCAGGTCCGAGTACACAAATCCCCACCTTACTCACGTTTCTCAAGTTAAAAGGTGTTTAAATTAACAAAAGTGAAATCTAGTGCAGGTTCTAATATGTACCTACAGAATATGCCAGTTGTCTCAATACAGTCGACCTGAAAAGGAAGAGGACAAAAAATATTTTCTGGTGGTCCGCTCCTTTAAAATAAAGCACTAGGCACAGTGACCTGTGAAAATCAATGAATCTTTGTGCGGGCTCCGATCACTAGACAAGAATGTCATGCTACTCGTGAAGTCGTGCCTGGCGTGAAAAAAGACAAATACAAGACATACATACACTCAACATAGAGCACACACTTTAAGAAAGAGTTCGTTGTCCATTTCCTTGTTTTATGGTGGTAATAAAGTTCAGGGATAAATATAGTGAGAGGTAATATGAGGAAAAAGAAACTGAAAGAGCATACTGTTATAAATCAATTCCAATGCCTCATGAGCCTCTGGAACGCTGGGGTCCACGTGCAGATTCGCTAACTGTAAGTGATGTACAGTTATTCAGTTTTTTGTACTAACATTCCCGATGGTGGTTCACCTCTGCTGCCAAAGTGACATACTCACGAAAGTCTAAGAGTGACTGCTTCCTGACTGCCCCATACGTGGCTCCGCTGAGAGTGCGGGGTCTGCCGTTGGGATTGTCGATTATATACTGCCGTTAATTGGATAGTCATAGGTGTGGAAGTTTTTTCTACTGTAGCTTTGGCTACTTTACTTGCTGGTTTGTTTTTATTGGTATTTACTATGTATTTATGGCATATTATTGCTTTTTTATGTACCGTGGGACTCCCACTCCGACGACGGGGAATGATTCAGGCATGTGAATCTATGAAAGACACCAATACTGGAGAACCACAGATTACAGGTAAGTAACTATTGTTAATATCTGCCATAGATTTAGATATAATTAGGCTCATTACCTTCTCAGATTTTCCCCGTTCCACCTTAGCCTTGTCCCGTTTAATCTACGTGGTTCAATGTTAACTACAGTTCTAGACATCCGCAGTGTTCTACGTTTCCAGATCTCAGTTCTCATTAGAATACGGTTATGGTCACTCAAGGTGGATTCCTCAATAACCGGGGTCAGAAAATATGGCACAATACTAGATGAAACCATAACATGGTCAATATGAGAATTACAGTTCCTGCCTGTATAGGTCGGAAGTGTTTGACCCTTGGCATCTTTGGCCAGCTGTAAGAGCTGTAAATTATAGGTTGA
The DNA here is from genome assembly GCF_964261635.1 of Lissotriton helveticus. Classification (NCBI taxonomy): domain Eukaryota; kingdom Metazoa; phylum Chordata; class Amphibia; order Caudata; family Salamandridae; genus Lissotriton; species Lissotriton helveticus. The sequence goes on from NC_136073.1 coordinate 679,553,869, forward strand.
CAGTAAGTTATTAATCACCTCCCCATACTCATTATGTGGGAAATGTGGTGTATTATCACCCTTGTTATTTTGAATTTTGAATCCCACATGTCCTGGAGAGCGACATTGGGCAGATCGGAATGTTAAAATCTCTTAACCAAATTAAATCAAAAAATGTATTTGCCCCCGATACAAGCTTCAATACGATACGGCACTTTCCAATTCAACTATAGCTTTTGTGCCGTGTACTATCGAAAATGTTATTGTAAAAATTAATTGAAAGCACCTCTTGGCCTTTCTTCTCGCGTATCCACAGGATTTGTGAATGTAACTCTACGGTTAAGTGTTTAACAGTCAGCACTAGATTCAAAGATAGTAAGACAAGCAAACCACCTTTAGCTCTACCATACCGGGACCTTGACGCTTCTAAATGATAGCATACAAACCCATCAAAACTCGGTTTAGTAAAACACCAGGTTTCCTGAAAACACAGGATGTCATATGATCTGATTAACTCGGCCCACCCCAGCTTTTTTTCCTTGGATGCCCATCCAGCTATATTCCAACTAACGATTGATATCCCCCTCATATTGCAGCAGTTGGTCCGGTCTTGGGCAGTAAAGCAGTTAATACCATCCCCTCCAAGCTCTACCTTATCTACACCAGCAATTGTATTATCTGCGCCTGTGGGTCCTCGGTCAATTGCCACCCTCTCTATCGTAAAGACAATTTGTGCCCATTGTCGATCATGTTTAGGTCCGCCTTCGGGGTTAGCTCCGGATCTATACATTTTTTCGCTTAATTGGTTCACCTGGTTATTAGGAATCACACACACGGGAGACCCACAATCCTGTGTATGTCAGTCATTTATATCTAGGGAGCTCAGCGCCTGATATCTATTCTGTACCGGAACCTCAAAGATTGGGCAATTAGTATGTATAAGACTAGGTGTGAAATATCTACTACTACTGTTAACAGGTGGTGCTTTGATAAGATGACTGTAAAAATAACCAAGTGGGCGTACGCAAATACTGTTCTCATCATAGTTTAGAGAGGCCGCTCTTAACAAAAAAGTTGCAACATGTTGGGGGTGTTTAAAATTAACAATGACACAATCACCCCTGCTAGTCTTTCTTGAGTTGCCAATCCAGTTTACCCTTCTGGTGGTAAGTATTTGATCAGAATAGGTAGTTGGAAACCCACATTGCTTATGCAAACAAGAAACTGTTTTGTTTTTAAGGGATTCGTGTGACTCTTGCTGGGGCTGGGTCGAGTTTAAATCAGAAGATGGTACATTAGTTAAAACAAATACATAGGGTGCACAATCGGGTGGGAGATTAATAAAACTACTTTTCTTTACTACTGGTACCTCCGTCATACTTTCTGGGACTGTTATTACCTGCTCTTTCTGACGTGTTATTCGTGCGGGGGCATGGGTAGTTTCTTTAGTTGTACTTGATCTCCCATTATTAGACTTTGGTGCACCTTTGCTAAATTCTGGGCCCTTATCAATACCCCTACATCTTTCGGCTGAGCCAATGTTGGCATCCAGAAGTCCACTTAATCTTAACACTTCTGTAGACATCAAATCTAGTTTAGCTACTAGGGGTTTAATAATATTTTCTAACTTGTCCCCTATAATGCTGGCTAGAAGATCAAGTTGCTCAGAATTCAAATTAACTATGCCATTTTTGTCCACTGGATCCGCATCCGGTGCAGTACTTTTGGGTGGTTTTTCAATTTTTCTTTTGTTATGATTCCCCCCACATTTAGGTTGCGCTTTCCTGCAAGTCCTTACTGCTCTTGGGGCCGGAGAGCACAGTGCTGGAGTGTCGTGAGTTGAATCCAATGTGTCCTGGTTGGGTGCTGAATAAACTGACACTTCCACTGTTAAATCAACAGGGTCACATCTATCATCCAGTGGTGATGCCATCGTTGGCGAAGGGGGGTGCATAAAATAGAGCGGGCGGACTCCCCTGACCTAGCGATTTTCTCCGCTCAGAATTAAATTTAACAACTTTTACTAAATATTTGTCCAGCTTGGCTTTTTGTTTAGACATGGTAGGCACTAGATGCGATTTTCCAAGGTTTGACTATAAAAGGCTAGAACAATAGGATACAGTACAGGTGTAAATTGTATTACCTCCGAAAGGCCAATGGTGGTGCAGATAAAATGGTCAATAAACAAGATTAAAATAATTCAAAATGTCTTACGTGGCACGTATAAGTAGTCTGTATAGCAGCAGCCAGGGGACCGGGCCCAGCCCAGCCACGGTCTGCCCCGGACTGTCAGACTGTCCCGCCCTTGTCCCGCAACGTCCTCGCGGGACGAGGGACCAGGCGAGTCTTTATGCGCCTCCTGGCGCATGGAAATTGTGCGTTCTGCCCCTAAGGATCCTGGGGCTTGTAGGCGTCGGTGTCAACAGCAGCGGTAGGACCGGCGGAGACCAGCCCGGCCGGTCGAAGAAAGCAAGGGGCGGAGATAAGCCCGGCCGCGTAAGGGGGAGCAGCGGGACCGAACAAACAGACTACCGTCCAGCCCCAGGTAATCTTGCAGCGCCCAGCAAAACACCAGAGGACTCAGCACCAGGCGAGTCTTTATGCGCCTCCTGGCGCGTGGAAATTGTGCGTTCTGCCCCCAAGGATCCTGGGGCTTGTCGGCGTCAACAGCAGCGGTAAGACCGGCAGAGCCAAGCCTGGCCGGTCGAAGAAAGCAAGGGGCGGAGCTAAGCCCGGCCGCGTCAGGGGGAGCAGCGGGACCGAACAAACAGACTACCGTCCAGCCCCAGGTAATCTTGCAGCGCCCAGCAAAACACGAAGAAGAAGTCTTTGTAGTCACGAGATAGGTGACTCCTCCCTTGGACAATACTGCGCATGGTCATCGACTCCATCCTCAGATTGTTTTTTTCCGTCACTGGGTTCGGATGAAAGTTTTCCGCTCCGGCTAGCAAAGACTTTTTTAGCAACTTCGAAGCATAAAGACTTTATAAAAACATTTTCGACATTGAATAGACTTGTCGACATCACCAGCCACATTCCGGTGCGTCGACGCGGGCCGTTAGGCCTATCGGCGGCGTACGGCCTACGCCTCATGGACAGAACTCCATTCAAGAGATGCCCGGTATGTCGAGCAAAATTCCCTCATAGCGACCTTCACGAGGTCTGCAACCTCTGTCTATCGCCGGAAGACAACGAGTCGACCTGCACAGCTTGTGCATCCTTCCGATCGAAAAAGACCATTTGGGATCGGAGGGCACGTCGACACGAGATGAGGAGAACGGCCCCAGCACCGGAGGCCATCTTCGAGGAGGAGATCATCGAAGAAGACATCTCCGAGGGCGAGGACATCTCCGAAGACGAGGCTCCACTCGCCGCCGAGGAAGACTCGCCTGATCTCCAGATCATATCAGAGGCAGAGGACTCAGATGACTCGATCCCATCTCGTCAACCCGTGAATACTCTTGCCCCTGCACAACAGACACTACCCAAGCCAAAGGCAACGGTCAGCACTCCGCCCATGGGGCCCAGTTGAGAACGAAATATTCCCTCAACCGCCCCGCCTTTGGGCTCGGCTCCGAGGAAAACAACTACGCCTTCCAGTGCCTCGGCACCGACAAAACCACACATGCCAATTCCACCTCTTCCATCGGCACCAAAGCATACACATCCTTCGACACCGCAGGATTCTTCGACACCGAAGCCAAAACGCCCTTCAGTGCCCAAAGACAAAGATCCTTCGGCACCCAAACCAAAAGATGCACCGGTGCCGAAGCCAAAAACTGTACCGGATCCCCAAAAAGCTCCGGATCCAAAACCTTCCGGTTCCAAAAATAAAAATGGAAAGCCAGCATCCGAAGCCTCCAGGCCAACGAGACCTGTCTCTTTTCCAAAAACTCCAACATCGGTACCAAAGACTCCAAGGCCTGATTCAGAGACACCTAAACCCTCTAACAAGCCTACCAAGCCAAAACCACATTCGGCACAGAAAAATTTGCCACGGGACTCTAACGCGCCTCCTACAGCAAAAAACACAAAACAACCCCTATCGGCCACGAAAAAATCGACGCCGAAGAAGGTTGCAGAGGAAGAAGAACTGTTTAGACCAGATCCTAAACAAGAGAGTCCATATCAACCCAAAAACTGGACATGTGGAAGCTATTCCTTACAAGAAGAGACCAGCAGACACACCACTTCTACCTGTGGTTCCTACCAAAAAGAAAGATTGTGCAACTTCTCCAATGCACCCTTCCTCTCCTTCACCTTCTTCCTCTCCTATTCCTTCTTACATTTCACCTGAAGTTTCTCCTGTTCAATCTCCTGCATCATCACACCACACTGATGAGGTGTATGATCTAGGTGGAGGGAATGACATAACAGAGCCAAATGCATACCCTGTAGATGAGGATGTCGATGCAGATACATATCCAAGAGAGAATGATTTATATGACTTCCCACCACACAATGTGCCCGACATTCCTGATCCTCAATCCTACCCAACAAAACCTTCCCCTCCAGAAGATAGTATTGGGTTTAATCATCTCTTAAATAGAGCTGCCCTTTACCACGGGGTTTCAATGCACTCTGATGCTATTGATAAGGATTTTTTACTTGATACATTTGGGCAGTCACAAAGGTCTACGCAAATACTACCCATGATCAAAGGAGTCATTAAACATGCTCCAGAAGTATTTAAAGACCCGGTACGTTGTAGGGTGTTAAATCCAAGAATAGAAAAAAATATAGACCAGCACCATCTGATCCAGTCTATATTAAGGGACATCTGCCACTAGACTCTTTAGTAGTGTCCAATGCAAGGAAAAGGGCTAATTCCCAGACTTCTGGTGACACGCCCCCATCTGACAAGGAATCCAAAGTTATTGATGCGTCAGGGAAACGGATTGCTGCACAGGCTACAAATATATGGCTCATAGCAAATACACAAGCCCTGCTCTCACGCTATGACAGGGCTCACTACGACCAATTAAAAAAACTGCTAGAGCACCTCCCAGATCAATACAAAGATCAGGCAGCAGAGCTCATACAAGAAGGCAAATTAATATCTAATGCCTCAATTAAATGTGCACTAGATGTAGCTGACACAGCATCCAGAGCAGTCAATACTAGTGTTATACTCAGACGACATGCGTGGCTACGCATTTCAGGGTTTAAGACGGAGGTTCCGACTGCCATCTTGAACCAGCCCTTCAATCAAAACCAATTGTTCGGGCCGGAAGTAGACACTACACTGGAAAAGATGAAAAAAGACACGGACACAGCTAAGTCTATGGGTGCATTACAATCCGCACAGACTAGAAGTTCTTTTCGCCGCTCCTTTTATAGAGGAGGCTCTAAGCAAACCGGCGCAGATACGACATCATCTTTCAAAATGCACACACAGACCACCTCCAACAAAGGCTACTTTAGAGGAGGATACAGAGGCAATAATAATAAGGGAAGAGGTAGAGGTAACAACAACAACCGCTCCTCTTCCACTCCCAAACAGTGACTTCCCCCTGCCTCCCCTACAGCATTCCACTCCTGTGGGGGGCAGATTATCACAGTTCCTACCTGTCCTTGAATTCCATCACAACAGACAGGTGGGTGAGACAAATTATCCAACATGGCTACTGCCTAGAACTCACAGCAACCACGCCAAATATACCACCCAGGCAGCGTCCAATGTCTACAGACCATATGACTCTGCTTCAACAGGAAGTTCTAGCACTTCTACAAAAGGATGCTATTCGATTAGTTCCTTTAGAAGAACAGGGAACCGGAGTGTACTCCCTGTATTTTCTAATCCCCAAGAAGGACGGGACACTCTCAAACCTTAGGCCCCTCAACCATTTCATACAATCAGATCATTTTAACATGATCACTCTGCAACAAGTACTCCCACTACTACAACAAGGCGATTTCCTTTCAACACTAGACGTAAAGGACGCCTACTTTCACATTCCCATACATCCTGCTCACAGGAAGTATCCTAAGGTTTGTCATACAAGGACAGCACTATCAGTTCAAAGTACTGCCATGCGGGGTCACAACAGCACCACGAGTGTTCACAAAGTGCTTAGCAGTAGTAGCAGCACATCTCAGAAGACAACAGATACAAGTCTTCCCTTACCTAGACGATTGGCTCATAAAAGCAAAATCAATCAGTCAATGTGTCCAACACACAAAAAAAACAATTCAAGCACTGCACAACTTAGGGTTTACCATGAACTACACCAAGTCACACCTAGAGCCTTTGCACATTCATCAGTATCTAGGCGCTACCATAAACACATCTACAGCTCTAGCGTATCCCAGTCCACCGAGGATACAGAGCATTCAGACCTTAGTCTCCATTTTTCAACACCAGCAGTCTCTCCAAGCCAGAGTGTTCATGAGACTAATAGGCATGATGGCATCTTGCATCTTCATAGTCCCACATGCAAAACTGCAAATGCGTCCGTTACAGGAATGCCTAGCACGACAGTGGAATCAGGCTCAAGGTCAGCTCACAGACCTGGTGTTGGTAGACGACCGTACATATCGCTCTCTGCAATGGTGGAACACCAAAAACTTGACAAGAGGACGGCCGTTCCTAGAGCCTGTTCCACAGATAGTGCTCACAACAGACGCATCCCTCACAGGATGGAGAGCCCATCTCTTACAATATACCACACAAGGCCAACGGAACAACCAACACATTTTTTTCCATATCAACCATCTAGAGCTGCTAGCAATCACATTTCAAGTGCAAGTAGAAAACAAAGCTGTCCTAATCCGGACAGACAACATAACAGCCATGTACTATATACAAAAACAGGGGGGGGGGGGGGGGGGACACTCTCTACAACTGTCCCAACTCGCACAGAACATTTGGAGATGGGCCATTCCTCAAAACATACACCTGACGGAACACCTTCCAGGAATTCACAATCAGATAGCAGATCTGTTGAGCCGACAGTCACAACAGATCCACGAATGGGAACTACATCCACAAGTGCTTCAACCATTCTTCCAAAAGTGGGGCATCCACAGATAGATCTGTTTGCCACCCACGAAAACGCAAAAGGCCCAACCTTCGCCGCCAGGTTTCCACACCCACGGTCGGAAGGGAATGCAATATGGATGAATTGGTCAGGCAGATTTGCGTACGCTTTTCCGCCTCTCCCACTCATTCCACTAGTAGTGCGCAAGCTCAGACAACAGTCTCTCAAGCTAATACTAGTAGCTCCCACATGGGCACGCCAGCCGTGGTTCACCACACTACTAGATCTCTCACTGGTTCCACATCAAAAGTTAAAGCTCACACCCTCCCTGTTAACACAGAACCATGGAGAAATAAGACACCCAGAACCAAGCCAACTGAATTTGGCGATCTGGCTCCTGAAGTCTTAGAGTTTGGTTACTTAAACCTGCCACCAGACTGTATGAACATAATTAAAGAAGCTAGAAGACCCACTACCAGAGCGTGTTATGCCGCTAAGTGGAAAAGATTTGCAATATATTGTAACAATAATCACATTGATCCACTGGATGCTTCCTTCCAAAATATCATTTGTTACCTTTTACATCTACAAAGGTCTAATTTGGCTTATTCGTCCATACGCCTTCATCTGGCAGCAATTGCAGCCTATTTACAGAACAGGCAACATATATCTCTCTTCAGAGTACCTGCAATAAAAGCATTCATGGAAGGATTAAAACGAATAATCCCACCTAGGTTACCACCTGCTCCGGTATGAAACCTAAACATTGTCCTTACAAGAGGTATGGGACCCCCTTTCGAGCAATACACAAGTGTGAATTGCAATTCCTAACATGGAAAACTGCTTTCCTTGTTGCCATCACCTCTCTCAGAAGAGTTAGTGAAATACAAGCATTCACAATACAACAACCATTTTTCAAATACATCCTAATAAAGTGGTTCTTAGGCCTAATCCAACATTTCTGCCAAAGGTTATCACTCCTTTTCACCTTAACCAATCAGTAGAGCTACCGGTGTTTTTTCAAAACCCGGACTCTGTTGCAGCAAGGGCTTTACACACCTTAGATGTTAGAAGAGCCCTGTTATACTACACAGATAGGACTAAATCCTTTAGAAAGATAAAACAATTATTTGTATCTTTCTCTCCCCCACACAAAGGCAACCCCTTCTCTAAGGGGGGAATTGCCAGGTGGATTGTAAAGTGTACACAAACACTAACAGTTCCTCCTAGTCACACTCCACTCGCAAACTAGGAGCCTCTATGGTTTTCTTAGGAAATATACCACTGAAGGACATATGCAAGGCAGCAACATGATCTACAATACACACCTTCACTGAACACTATTGTGTTGATGTGCAGGCCAAACAGCAAGCTGCAGTGGGCCAAGCTGTCCTTAAAACACTGTTTCAAAATACTGCAACGGATACAAGCGACCACCGCTAGGGGAGACACTGCTGCACAATCGATTCAAAAGTGTACGATCTGCAGCTCATATGCCTCGAACGGAAAATGCTACTTACTAGTATGCATCTGTTCTTGGCATGTAGAGCTGCAGAGTCGTACACGCCCTCCCGCCTCCCCGGGACTTGAATCCGTTTCAGTTCTCATCTTAGTTAGATGCACACGCATGGACATCCTTTCTCTTTACTTCTACTAACGCAATCATTTCCCATCATGGTGAAAAACAATCTGAGGATGGAGTCGATGACCATGCGCAGTATTGTCCAAGGGAGGAGTCCCCTATCTCGTGACTACAAAGACTTCTTCCAAGAAGACAACCTGCAATCATCCGAGCCTAACACCAGGTGGCGATCTATTGCAAAAGTGTACGACTCTGCAGCTCCACATGCCAAGAACAGATGCATACTGGTAAGTAGCATTTTCCTTCTTTCTGGTATCACAGGTAAGTAGCCTTTCTTTAATCTTATTTTATGACATAAAAATGTGACTAGAGTATATATATTTTAAACATGTAATGTTTAATCCATTCACATTCTAAACAGAGTAACTCATCATGTTTCCTTGATTTGACTTCTGGTGTAATCATTTCAGGTTCAAATGAAGGATTTCAGATTCTCCTACAAATTTAAAATGGCCTGCAAAGAGGATGTACTTAAACATTGCTCCAATATTAAAAAGAAGTAAGTGATAACATGTTTTCTGATTTTTTTTTAAGCCTTTGCTATCAGGCGGTAAGGGACCAAGTCATGTTATTAGGGGGTAATGTATTGGGCCTAAAAGTGATGGCGGTAGTATAAATGGAGAATGATTTTTAGATCGAAGACTGCCAGACAGAACACCTGTCTTGTTGCGAAAGAGCTATTGCGGAAACTTCAATAGCTGATCTGAAAAGCAACTGTGCCCATTGCTTCCACTGACTTTTTATTTTGTTACTCTGATTTGATTACAATCCTTTCTATGACGTTATTTGCTTTAGTTCGCCCTTCTTGTCTTTGTGCTTGCTGTGTAACATATCTTGATTACCACCTCTTTAGTTAGTTGCTTTCTCTGCCTCCACTGGTGTTTGCTTCCAGAGAACTATTTTTTTCTTTTCCTTAAAGCACTCGTTGAATGCATGTTTTATATTTGTCTCACTTGTCTGCTTCTCTGCCCACCTCCAATGCGCCACATTCTATCCCCTATTACTTCTCACCCCCACACAGTGCTCTACATTATCCTCTTGATGTGTCCACCCCCTCTCCCAGAGCTCCACAGTGAAATCTCTCATGCCCTTCTTTCACCCTACCCAGCATAACCTATTATTTCATGGCCTTCTCTTCCCCCACCTAGCACTCCATGCTGTACTTTGAACTGTGTCCTACTTCTTATGCCACCCCGTGCTCTACGTTGTCCTCTTGCCTTTGCGTTGGATTGGAGATGTGTTCATGTGTAGGAGCAACTACAGATTTACTTGGTGGCTGTATCGTATATATTGCCAGTGTTCGTTCGTTTTTGCTGTATGATTCCATTGTATTTTAGCATATTTTGTAGAATTCCATGGTTTAATGATTTGTTTGGTATGATATCTTAATTTAAAAGTTTTCTATTGTAGGATTTGCCCACAACATGTCTTGAATTGATGACGAGTTCAAGCAACTGCTGCTCTCCCATTGATAACTTAAGCTTTGAATTTTCTTTCTTTTGTGAGTCCTCTTAGAATCATGTTGAATGGGTAGACACTGCATTAGTCCCGATGCAATGCACTACTTTCTCTGATAGCTTTCTTCTATCATTTATCTTCTGCTTTTGTCATTTATTCCTGTTGCTCTCTAAAAGTCATCTTACGGAGTATGAATTTCCTGAGGGTGTGGATAAAGATGCTTTCCTGTCTTGCTGTTTGCAAGCAATGCCGTTCAGGAGAGAACATTCAGTGGTTGCCTTATTGAAGGGCTTGACGTTTTTACCACATTATTAGCAGTTAATTTTAAGTTAAAACAAAAAACACCTAAAGATCTTTGAAACACCATTACCTCTACCACATAGGCTGTAAATATATGAAGACACTATTTAAAGTTTAAATGTTTTATCCAAGGGAAATATGTTTTGAAATATTGACATTGAAGCATCAAACAACCAAATGCCATTTCTCTTAATGTGGTTATAAGATTTACTTTTTAATGTGGGTCCTGGAATATTAATATAAGCTGAACAGGAAGTAAACTAAAAGCGGTTTGTGGTATTGAATTATGAGATGCTCTAGTGCTCCGGTTAGTGCCAACATTAATTTTAAAAATGGTTCGTGCTTGTAAAGTTATACCTGTAAAATGTGTTACCAAAAGAAAAATATGTGCTTTCAGATCCAATAGGGAAGCTTACCTTCTCGTGATAGAACTCATACTAGTTGGGTAGAGTACCAAGTGTTCAAGAAATCCATTATATTCAAAAGGTCCTAGAAGCCGTGCCTCTTTTTGTATTTACTTCGGATTTCAAACAATTGTTTTGGCGCTGGTGTTTGAAACCACTATATGCCACACAATTATGTTGTATTTAACAGTTGCATATAGCACATGGGCTTTGTCAAAGTGAAATCATTGTGTTGTATTGATCTGATGAATGGATATTTTAAAAGCGTTATTTATTCTTCAATTGAGTGTTGATTAGCTGTTCCTTGCTTAACTTGTGATTTGATAATTGCCAATATAATCTGTCCCAAACTGATTTTCCCAATAGTAGGGAAACAATGGGGTTCTTTATGTAACAGGTAAGAAGAGTGCCCTATAAGTAACATTTTGAACATGATATAGAAAAAGTGAATGATCTGATGAATATGTGCATTTTACCTTTGTATTTGGTTTTTCTTGTTTTCTTACAGTTTAATGTTGTTGTAGCTGTCGGTGACAAAAAAATAATTGAAATGAGTTATAATAACTGGGATTGTTATATCTTTTCAAGTAACTATTCTCTTTCTCTGTAATCTGTTAAATGTTTCAATAAGTGTTGAAATGTCCTCCCACTGTCACTTGTGATATTCAAATGTCATGGGTGGGAACAAGGACATTTTGCTGGGGATCCATTCTTGCTAGCAAGTCCCTTATTTTGACTCCAACTTTTGATAGCACATTAAACACACACTGAAACACTGAAGCAAATCACCTTCCTATCATTTTGGTTTCCTTTTCTACAGGGTAGATGTTGTGATCTGTCTAAGCACCACAGTGCGTAACGACACACTGCAGGAGGGCAAGGAACAACGGATTTCTTTGAAGTGCCGTAAACAGCTGCGTGTGGAGGAGTTGGAAATGGTAAAAACCAAATAGAATCCTCAGGATCATGTCTTCTGCTTGCTTATGTAATCAAAATCAATTTCACAACTAACGTCCGTCCATAAAACCAATGTGATAGTTCACAAGATTCTCTGCATGGATGATAAATCACTTCTATTTAGATATTCTGCTTTTACCCAGCTAAATAGCAGTGGCATATTTTTCCATGTGTCAGAATTAATGTAAAGAAAGCCCTCTGAGCAATTGACAGTTCAATTTCCGCTTTCACAGCTTTTATAATTTTGCTTCTGATGTATAATTCTACTTGCAGATTCCTCACCTGTAAAATATTCCTAGGCACCAGAGTCGATCAGGAAGCTTCGGAGATCTCACGTCGCTGGAAGAGAGATCTGGGTTCATATCGATGCCAAAAGTGCTGTCAAAGGATGCCACTGAAGCCATATAGTGCCGGTCACAGCACCATTTTTCTACACAGATCTTGAGCTTGTTCTCTCATAAGTGAGTTTTTTTGACCACAGAAAATTCTTCAGTGCAGTCATATCACTTCCAAAACATGGGATCGAACAACAAATCTAGCACCTGAGACTCGAGACTCATGCCTCAGCATGCATCACGGTCTAGGCTTCAATCCATATCTTTCCACTCATTCTTCAGGGACAATGAAAAAGCAGCACAGGACGCATAAGAAACGTAGAAGAGGTAAGTCTCTCATAGAATCTTCATCCTCGGAGCCAGAGTTCGACAGCTGATTCTCCAGGTGGCTATGCACCCCAGCCAGACTGACCTTGGATCCTACCCAGGCGTCTTCCATCCCCACACCTTTGGCGCTAGTACCTTACATCACGGATCCTTTGTCTCTAGCCAATCTAACTTTCCAGGAATTCCCTGCTCTGAAGACACATCTCTGTTTCTCAACACGATATTTGGGATTCTCGCTAGAGCCTTGAACACTTCAGGGGCACCTCTAGAACAGGGAGCATCATTTGACCTCCCAATGTTCATTCCTGTGGTGCCATACGACTCTGGATCTGCGGCGTCTCCAGCATTCATGCCTGTGCACAACTACACAGCCCAACTAGCATTGTACCCAGCACCACCAATTGAGCCACCGACACCACCTTTGGAGCCATACTTAGTGCAAGTGGCACTGCCTCTTACCATGGAGCCACCTCCTCGCAAAAAATCCAGAAGGGAGGTACAAAGACTTATTGAAGAGGAAGAGTGCAGACATGGGATCCATGCCCGCTTTGGATAAGACTCCGGCCCTCTTTCCTATACTGTGATGATTCTAGTGGTGTAGAATATCCCTATGAAGTGCCAGGTTTATCCTCTGCTAGTGGGTTAGACCTTTCCATAGAAATTGACATTGAAATTTCAGCCATACCTCCATCCCTAGAAGCCATGTTACTTCAGTTACTGATATGGATGTGTGAGAATATGGGGTTCTCTTCCAAGGGATACTCCTCAAAGTCATAAGCACTGAATAGTCCCGCCCATGTCGAAGACTCTGCCGACATCTAGTCATGGGCACTCGGCACGAAGACGCTCAGCTTCACCATTGCAGATGTTGGGGCAAAATCTATTGACATCGAGGAGATCGCCGTCAAGAAGATAGACTTCTAGACCACTGTCCTCTTACACATCTCCACCGGCAAAGAGACAGATTGCCTCAGTCACCTGTACTGACGTCAAGAGATCCTTTGACGTCGAGGGAAATTAGAGTGGTGCAGTCCCAGGAACCAACATAGAGATGGTTGACTAAGGAGCGCATCATCTTCTCCTGGCCTGAGAATTGTACAGATCACGCCGGAGGGATCCCAGGCTCGAGAACAGCACACTCCTCCGATAAACTTCTCACCGAGATGGCTGAGGAATGTGAAAGAGTGGTCAAGGGGCAATCCAGGGTCGGCCTATTCTCAGATATATTCCCCCGCAGGAACATCCGGTAGAGGGGTGCGTCCACCGACACCAGCCACAAGGTCTCCTCTGGGGTCTCCAAGGCAACAATCTCCAGCTTCAAGGAGATATCGATAGAGGACACCACTCTGGCGCTCCCTGACTAGAACTAGCACTCCCATTCCTCAAGGCCTCGGAAGCGTAGACATAGGTCTCCATCGTGGTCTAAAACACCTCCAGATCCTTGGTGGAAGACTATTCCCCTACTTTGTCTGCCACTCCTCCTGCCAGAGTGTCACCAGTGGACGACATCATTACTTTCAACAAGGTACTATGTAGGGGGGGGGGGAGGCTGCAAAATGAACCATTGAGATGCCTTCTGCAACTCCTTAGGCACCAGTCATCCTAGAAACCCTCCTTCATAGGTCGTCATCTAGACCTCTGCTTCCCTTGGTACCTGGTCTACTGGAGCCTGCGCTTCATACCTTTCTCACTCCTGCGCCAATAGGAGCAGCAGCACTGCGCATAATCAAATAGTACAGAGCCTCAGACCAGGATCCACTGTTTGAGGTCTGATCCCCCACCAGACTGTCATAGTGTCAGCAGCAAGCAAAGCGCACTCTGGGGCGTCCTCCTCCGTAGTCCCTCCTGACAAAGACAGCAATTCAATGTAATCTATTGGGAAGAGAATGTGTAGCACCTCAACCTCTTATATGAAGGTCGCTGCACTCCTGGGAAGATACGATCGATCACTCTGGGACCACCTCTCAAGGTTCATGGACAGCCTGCCAAAAGAAGACCGGCGGGACTTCCAGGAGATCCTACAGGAAGGAGGACTCGTAGCGAACCAGGTCATAAGTGCAGCAGCCGAATATTCAGATCTGGCAGCTCATGGTTATTCGCATGGCATATGTGCTAGGCGCTCCTCCAGGCTGAGACTCACAGGCCTAAATCATCATGCAGATGTTGACATGAAGAGGTGTGGCGCCGCGGCCAGGGCGACTGACTCCGGAATCTGGGGATCACGGTTCGATCCCCGGCACCGGCGGCAGATTAGCCCAGCACCATGTGACTCTGGGAAATAGCTTGCTTAATCTTCCCGACGGCCCCCAGCGCCTAGAGACCCTTACGGGTAATTGTGCGCTTTACAAATGTGGATTTAGATGTCCAGAATGAAGTCCGAGCTTGACACCCTGAAGGCAGTAGGTCTGGAAAAACGTAATGATTTCAGATGCCATTACCGTCCTTATGACCGCCGCCAATACCAACAGAGGCTTCAAACCCCTCACTGGTTCTCGCAACACCATTCCAGATCCCACTTTCACCAGCGCCGACCTGGATGAGGACGAGGGGCGTCCAAGCAACAACTCCCCCTGCTGAACAGCAGCCAAAGCAGTCAGAGCTTGCTCCCCCCAGCTCGGTTACCTACTCCGGTGGGGGGAGGGAAGTATCATGTTTCATTTAGACGAGTGGCACAAAATCACAAAGGACAATTGGGTGCTCGATATTGTGCAGAAAGGGGACTCCATCGGATTAAAGTCCCCTTCACCGGCAATACTGACTTGAAGATCATCAGTACATTAGCAAAACCTACTTCGGGTGGTGGTATCCATCCTGTTACAAAAGCAGGCCATCAAAAAAAGTTCCCTGGCGCCAACATCGATTTGGGATTTATTCCTGTTACTTCTTAGTTATAAAGAAATACCCAACCATGGAGTACAGACCTATACTCGATCTCAGATTTTTAAACCAGTTTGTCCTCAAAGAAAGATTCAGGATGTTGGTATTACACCAAATTATTCCACAAGTCCATCAAGGAGACTGTATGTGCTCCATAGACCTGCAGGACGCTTACTTTCATATCCCAATTTCCCGAAAGCACTGGAAATCTCTGCGGTTCAAGATAGCGTCAGAGCACTTCCAGTACAAAGTCCTCAGCGTCAGAGCACTTCCAGTACAAAGTCCTCCCTTTCGGACTCAAATCAGCCCCCGCACTTTTAAAAAATGCATGGCAGTGGTAGCGGCTTTCCTGCAAAAGCTAAATCATCTGTCCAAATCTAGAAGACTAGCTGCTCAAGATTGCTTCTCCCAGTCTTCAAGAACACCTTCAATACTGCATCCAGGTCCTAAATCAGTTGTCTTTGCTTCAACTACAAGAAGTTCATTCTCAATCCAACTCAAAGAATCTGCTACTTCAGGGCGACTCCGGACTCCTCAAGCATGTGTCCTTCGGAGCAGAGGCTATCTTTAATCATCCACAAATGTCGCGCTGTCCTCTGCACACCTCAACCCACTGCCAGACCGGTATCTCCTCTGCTGGGCTCGATGGCATCCTGCATATTCATTGTTCCCAATGCTAGACTACAGCTGAGACCGTTGCAGCAGGCATTAGATGATCAGTGATCTCAAGTCTCCAACCGCCGGGAGGACACCATATCTCTTCCTCACACAGTCAGGCTCCCTGAGTTGGTGTATGCAGAGTCATCATTTGTTGAAAGGAGTCCTGTTCCACCAGGAACGCCCCAAACAAATACTCATTGGACGCGTCCCTCCTCTGTGGTCAGAAATGGAGAATACCTACCACATCAATATGTTGGAACTAAGCTGTACAAAGGGAACTCAATTAATTCTTTCCCTCCATAACGACATGCTACCTGTTCGTTCAGAAGGACAATACCACAACTATGTACTACCTGAACAAACTGGGAGGGACCAGATCCAGGCCAATATCACATTAAACGATTTGGAAGTGGCTATTAGGGCGGAAGCGGACCATATCGGCAATTCACCTTCCAGGTACTCTCAATGTGCATGCAACTTTGTCGACCTTTTTCAAAGATGGGGTTATCCAGACATTGATATGTTTGCGGATGTAACAAATGCAAAATGCTGTTCCTTTGCACCCAGGTACCCTCAACCAGGCTCCAGAGGGAATGCACTTTTGATTGACTGGTCAGAACCATTACTCTACGCCTTTCCACCAATCCCTCTTACCTTTGGTGATCAACAAGCTCTGCAGATCCAGGACCGAGATGATCCGGATCGCACCAGAGTAGCCTCGCCATTGGTGGTATCCGGACCTGCTTCATCTTTCCAAGACACCATACAGGAGGTTACCACGCCATCTGGATCTCTTAACCAAGCTCGGAAGGAAGGTGTTCTATCCCCACCTTACATCAATGAGATTGACGTCATGGCTCCCGAGTTCCTTCAATATGGATGTCTAGGCCTTTGGCCAGACTGTATGCATATTCTGAATGAACCGAGAAGGCCAACTACGAGGAAATCATACACTTTTCAAATGGGAGCGCTTCTATCTGTGGTGTACAGCCAATGGACATAATCCCATTCCTGGTCAGGAACAGGTTGTTCTCTCATACCGTTTGTACTTTGCTAAATCAGGTGTACAGTTTACCTCTATTAAAGTTAACTTGGCAGCAATAACAGCTTATAGAAGGCCACCTACTCGAGTCTCTTCCTTTCAGATACCAGTAGTTAAGGACTTACTGGAAGGGTTGAAAGAGGTCTTTCCCCCAATAGGATCACCTTCTCCTCCCTGGGAACTGAAAGTAGTTCTTTCTAAATTGATGGGTCGACTCTTCGAACCTATCCACAAAGCCTTATTGCAGCACCTGACTGGAAGACTGCTTTCATAGTGGCAATTAGCTCTGCTCACAGAGTGAGCGAGATTCAGGACCTGTGTTCTAAAGAACCTTATCTAATTTTCATATAAATCCGTCTGTTACTCACCCTTCCTTGGAAAGCATGATAATCCAAACTTTGTGCTCCTTAAGCCAGGTACATGGGTGCTTCTCAACAGTCTTGACTGACAGAGAAGCCTTACGATTGGAGGCATGGAGAAAAAACAAATTCAGTTGGAATTATGCCACTCAAATCATTAAATGCCAACTGTTTGCTGGCCGTTACATACACTCTTTGGGATAATGCTCAGGTCATTGCCCCCATGTATCTGAGGACAAGTGTACACACCGTAAGCAGGTTCTCAGTAATGGGCAAAATGCCCCAGGCATAGTATAGTCGAGGCCTGCATAGCACTGACTCATGGCAAGGGTGGTGGTCAGTTTGGTATCTATTTGCTGCCATGACTTAGATCATCCGGTTTCTCTAGCGATCTACAGGCCAAGCCCATGGATTTCCTTTTCGATTGGACCAGTTTGTTTGAAGATGAGGTGGACTCTGCCCATAAGAGGTTTTAACCAGCAAGGCGACGGCCCTCTCGCTGCGTGTTCAACAGCCTCAATGCAGAGGGACTCCCACCCTTCTATGCGCCTCACAGCGTACATCTCAGTCCACCGCTCCTTGAGCATCTGCAGCTGCACAGCCTCCTTATTGTGCCCTTGCGGCATATAGCTATCCTGTTGGAGGCAGGATCCGAAAATTCCTCCAAGTGTTGTAGGTCGTCACTTCACTTCAGACAAGTAAGACCTCCAAATAGTCCTTCGGGACTATGACCTTCCTTTTCTGTCTCCCTCACTACACCTTGCACCACCATCCGATCAGCTGATGGAGGACCACCTGTCTGTCTTGCAGCAAGAAATTCATACCCTTTTGACAAACGTTTCTCATTATTCCACCTAAAGGGGATGGTGATCAGGGAAGCATCACTTCTGTGTTTGGGAAGCCCATCTGGGAGATGTGTAGATTAGAGGACTCTGGTCTCTTGCAGAGGCTCAACTTAATATAATTTTGAGTTGAGCACAAATTACTAGGCGTTAAAAGCCTTACTGTCCATCAAAGGAAGGCTGGTGCAGGTGCTAAAGGACAACACCATTGCCATGTGATACTGCAACAAGCACGGCAGAGTGAGGTCTTGGCCCCTGTGTCAGGAGGCTCTCTTCCCTCAAAAAGTGACTGAACCATCGAGGAATTTATCTGTTGGTAAACCATCTGGCAGAACCATGCTGGACCTCTGCCCAGATCCTTGCTGGTACCAGGCTGTGCTTAGACTTATTTGCTGCAGGCCATGCTAGTTCTGACTGGTTCTTGCCTGCCATAGCTCCAGGTGCACCAATTTTAGATCTGGAAGAAAGTACCATCAAGATCTTGGACCATGACATGCACGAAAACTGCGTTTCAATGCATAGTTTGGTAGCAGTCCCTTATGGTGCATCTGTCTAGATTCCAGTATTAAAGATGGCTACTGGAAATTATTTGATCTAACTCCAATACCATCCAGGTTCTTAAACATGTTCCACGCAATAAGGATGGTGACGAGGAGGTGGACAAGTTGCTCTCCATATTTTTGCAGCGTGAATCTTCTGGATTCACTATGCTGTGCATTATTCCACCATCTAGTGGTTGGGTCCAGATTTGTCTTTTTTTTTTTTAAATCTTTTTTTTTTCGTGGCCCAGGTGGGATTCGGCATACCACCATTTGGGGTCCTTCATGACGTCGACACGCTTCCTCCGGAAGCTCCCACCTTTGGTCGCATCTTTAGATTCTTTTTCCCGCAGTTGGGTCTGGATCGTTGCAGAGGAGTTCCAGAGTTTTTTGGGAAAGGAATCGACGGAAACAATCGGCGAAATCGGAGGTTTTAATCACACCCGACTAAAAGCCAGGTAGCCGGGACTACGAAGGAGAAGAATTTCTCGAGAGAACTAGACGTTCACACGAGAATGCGCACACAGGGGACTCTGAGCGCAGGAATGGACAAAACTACCTTCAAGTTTTGCACCAATTGCCACCACAAATACACCCAGGACCGGCATCCTGTCTGCAACCTCTGCCTGTCGCTTGACCACAACAGCGAGGACTGCAACGCGTGCTCGGCGTTCACACCCAAGACCCTCAGAGTAAAGAGAGGCAGAGAAGGGCTAACTATACCATGCAGGGGCCACCTCCATCGCTCCAAGACTTGGGCCTCTCTAGTAGGGAGGAGGACAACATCGCCAACGGACCAGAGGACTGCACTGTTGTCAAAGTCCATAAGAAAACATCGAAGGAGGTAAGAGTCGACGACCCCCAAGCACTCGACCAACACTCAAGAGAGACAAAGTCCTCAAAAGGAACATTGCTGTTGAAACACTTGACAAAGGCAACTGCACCCAGGGACAAACAGCCCAGCGGATCCTTCGAAAAGGACTCCCAGACGCCAAAGACCCACGGAAAATCAAGGTTGTCGAAGAAAGCCCTCAAAGTAATCCTCCACGCCTAGAAAAGAAGGGTCAACAACTACTTCATCGACTACCTCGAAGTAAGTGCTCAAACTCTCGATGCCGAACAAGCTGCCGAGGTGGAAAGGAAGAAAAGGAGGCTCGAGGCTGAAATGGCCAGTATCCTGCAGCGGAAGCAGGACTTTGACAAGATGAGTCAGTACACCATTCCACCGAGGGCCAAGGTCGAAAGGAGCTTTGAAGACCCTGAACCGCCGAAAACGCCTGAACCGGTCGTAGAACAGGAGGAAGAGGCCCTGTATTACTTCGAGGGAGAAGGCGAGGAGGAACAGCTAACCTACCAGGACTCTACGTCCTCTGAGGCGCAAGACTTAGCGTGGCATGCCCTTGACGCAGAAATGCCGAAAGAAGGAGTAGACACATACCCTTTGAGGCCTTCACCACCGGACAATATAGAGATCTATAACATGGTGGTCAAGAATGCCGCACAGACATATGGGGTAAAATTGGAGGAGGAAAAGCCCAAGGCTTGCTTTCTCCTGGAGACTCTTACCTACACAAACAAGGAGTCAATTCCTGCCCATGCTCCCTAGTGTGCTGGACCAGGGCAGAGAAGCTTTCAGGGAGCCAGCTGTATGTAAATCTGTGACCCCCAAGAACAGAAAAATACAAGTACTCCTCAAAGTACCCTGCATACTTTCAGGGATCATTGCCAGCTGATTCAACAATCACTGCAACAGCAAGGAAAAGGGCCAATTTGCCCACAAATGCCGGCCCACCTCTTGACAACGAGAGTAGGAGAATGGAGCTCACGGGGCGAAATATAGAATGGAGTGCGGCAATTCGATGGTGCATCGCCAACTCCAATGCCCTAATCAACAGACATGCATACCAACACTGGGAGGAAGTAGGGCCACTCCTGAGACACCTACCGGAGCAGTACCAGCAAATGGCAACCCACCTGGTAGAGGAAGGGAAAAACATGGCGAACACATGTTTGAAGTCTGCCTTGGACGCAGCGGAGACGTCCAGCAGGCAGATGACGATTGGGGTAACAGAGAAGGCACGCGTGGCTTAGGAGTCCAGGCTTCAAGCCTGAGGTACAGAACAACATCCTGAACACGCCCTTCAATGGAGAACACCAGTTTGGGACACCAGTTGACGAGAAGTTGACTCAACTCAAAAAGGACAATGAAACTGCAAGATCCATGGGAGCACTGCAGTTCAGAGGGATGGGAAGGGTACACCTTCAAGAAGGGCAAATGGTAGGGGAGGCAACCAACTGAGTACCTCGCACCAAACCTTTCACCAAGGTTATGAGGGAAACAACCCGGGCCAGCAGGGACAGCAGCAGCAGAACTGGCAGTACCAGCCACGGGCCCAGTCCTTTTGAGGTCGCTCAAAAGGACGAGAACCGGCATGGAGAGGAGGGCAACTACCCGCCTCCAAGTGACTTCGCCGAAAGGCAAACGCCCACCCAGATAACACCTCTAGGGGGGCATCAAAAGAGAGGAAAAGTCCAGGAACAGATTTCACAAAACAAACAGTTCACTGAACATATAACAGTAGGAGGCAAATAAGGAACTTCCTCCAGGAATGGAAGAGCCTGATTCTTCTTGACCTCTCCGCGGCCTTTGGTACCATCTCGCATGTTAGGCTGCTGGAGAGTGTGAGAAGTTGGCCTGATATATGATGCTCACTAGTTCTAGTGATCACCTTGTATCAGTCCAAACAACCCTTATGGTGATTGGTTGTAAGTCAACCTTATAGACCAGCTATCCTAATGGTAGCATGGACAAAGCAGTCTTAGGCTAAACTCTTTTGGCATGTGAAGCCAGCTGTTTTACCACAATATAACCCCTTGAATACCAGATGAAAGGACACCACACAGGTTGTTATGAAAATAAACAGTATATTTATTAATAACAACACCTCTGAACTCTTTGAGGTCAGAGGGCTAAGCACATGACAATCTGCACAAAATTACAATGGTGCCTTAGTGGCACGACAAACCATATACTAAGGAAGTGGAATGTGAGAGTCGATAAAAAGAATGGAGCTGTCCAGAGGCTGGAGGTTCGCTAGGACTACGCTATCTTTACCTTAGGTAAGTAATAGGAGGCCCACGGGACGCGTGTGCAGAGTGTGAACTCACACGCGAGATGCGTAACAATGTCTATGGACAGTACAGTTCAAGTAAAAGGTGAGTACGGACAATCCTGACTAGGTAGGACTAAAACGACTGTGGAACTGGACACTAGGACAGTTACACTACCCTTGAGCACCGAAATGCTCTCGTTACCTCACCCACGGCTGCGGGTGCATAGGTGCCAAAGTGTGTCGGGTTCTCGCGTTGAAGTTAATGGAGCCTGAAAGAAAAGATGCTGCAGGCGACCAGGAGGAAGATGTCCGGTGCGATCCAAGGGTGGATCGGTGAAGAAGAAGACCTGGAAGCAGAGGGGACAATGTTCAGTCACTAGCCAGTGACTGGAGTGGAACCAGGAAGGAACCAGATGTCGTCGTCGCGATCAGGTGAAGAGTGGACGCTTGACTCTGCAGCCACGTGGACCAGGAGGTGTCTTCGACGACCAGGATGGAGGCACGAGCTGTCCCACGCAGGCTCTCGCTGTCGGCGGTGTTGGATCCGGAATCGGCGTCAACAGGCCTTGGCAAAGGCAACCCACGCGGTGAGTGGAGAAAGCGTCTGGTGCGGACTAGGAGAGTCCGGGGTGCCCCTCTTTTGGAAGGGAGCAAGGGCCAGTCTGGAGCAACCAGACCAGCAGCAAAGATTCAAAGGTTCGTCGTCTAGGAGGCCACTAGCCAGCCGGCAAGTGACCAGACAACGCGTTGAGCAGCAAACAAGCAGAAGGGCCCCACGCAGATCTCGTGGATGCTGGAGGGCTGATCTTCGGTGCAGGGGCTGCTCGGGCTGGGGCTTCTCAGTCCCCAAAGCACTTGGTCGAGTTTACCTCGGGAGTCGTGCTGGAAGCGAAGTGCAGGTTCGTTCAAGATGGCCGGTCCCACGTGTCTCGTCGCACCCACGGATCTCAGCTGTGCTGCAGATGTAGGTTGAGGTCGGAGAGGTCTGGGAATCCGGGTCTCGTCGGGCTCTGAAGTCTGGATCCTCGAGGGAAGACGACAAAGTGAAGCCGCTGGACGCTTGATGGTGCCTGCAGATGCAGGGTGGACACTCCTTGCCCACAAGGGAGATTCTTCAGTCTTCTGTGGAGCAGAACGTCGAAGTCCAGAGTTTCTTCTTGTAGAATGGTTCAGGATAATCTAATTTGGAATGGGACCAGCTCCTACCTTTATCCTGCTAAAGGGGGCTGCACTACTGACTAGGTCCCTCCCCTGGGTGGGACCCAGAAGGGGGGTGGTTACACCCCCTCTCCTTTGTCCGGTTTCCCGCCAGAGCTGGGGCTGGAGTGCCCCAGCAACTGGTTTCAACCGGTGTATGCACAGGGCACCTTGTGTGCCCCAGGCATGTCTCATTCCTTTCAGGCCTCCCTACCTCAATACACAAAATCCTGTCTGGGGTGGTGCTAGCACCTCCCAAGGCAGGAAACCCTTTGTTCAAGCCGCCCTCGCTGGAAGGACTCCCAGCAGCAGGAGGTCAGACTTGTGTCTGTGGTGGCAGCATCCATTTTGTGATGCCAAGGCTCGAGTTAACTTTAACCGGGGTTTACAGTTACATACATGTCATGCCCCTCTAGAAGGGTGGAATGCTACTCCCGTCGCCAGAATTGGCGAGGGGGTAGTATTCCAATTCGTATGACACCTTACTCGACATGTTTTGATAATGTTGTACCAGAGTTAGCATTTAACCGCGAGGTTGATAATGCACTTAAGAGTATATGGTATAGCGTTATCATGGAACAGCTATTAGGACTTGGTTTCGCAAGCTGCAGACGGGCTCAGCTCATGCCAGAGCACCATCTCACATAATTCCAAGCACTGTGCCTTCAGGATTGTTAAGGCCTGCCATAGGAGTGACTGATAGGAGGATATGTGTCCATTTTAGGGTTAGATATAGGTATACTATATCTACAGCAAAGGGTGATTACACCACCTTGCCCCAGCTGTCGTGCAGCCAGTTGTGTTAGTTTTAGATGGCCATCCAGGGGTGGCATAATACATGCTTCAGCCCCTGGTAGGCCCTGGGTACACCTATGCCCTGGATACCTAAGGTATACTGTACAGGGACTGATAAGGTGGCCCAGAACCAATTGGTAAATGCACCTAAAGTACATGGTTGTCAATTTAGAGAGAGAACAGCTAGGCTGTGGGTCTGATTAGCAGGCCCACAGCCAGGGAAAGTCGTAAACCAGTGAAGCAAAAAGCAAAAATCTGGGGTGACCATAGGATTGCAGACCCCACTCTCCTACAGAGAGGTTAAGAGCTATTGGTATCCAGGGGCTAGCCCTTAAGTGGCTACAAAACCTTCTGATGGATAGATCCCAGGCGGTCATCATGGGTTCCTATCAGGCAGAGAATGTCGTTGGATAAAGGCGTTCCCCAGGGTTCCTGCCTTAGCCCTACCCTCTTTAACATCTATATGGCACCGCTGGCTAAGGTAGTGGAATCCCTGGGGTTCGAAACCATTTCATACGCCGACGACACACAACTGCTGTTGAACATCAGCCACAATCAGGAGGCGTACAGACTCCGCTTCTCAACAGGGATCCTGGAAATCTCCAACTGGATGACCAACAACTTCCTCCAGTTGAACCCAGGAAAGACGGAAGTCATGTTGCTGGGTAAGGCGGCGGCTATCTGGTCCAAGGATTGGTGGCCCTTACAGTTGGGTACCCCTCCTATACCGAAAGAGTGTGTTAATAACTTGGGTATCAAAATTGATCACTCTATCTCAATGCAGGACCATGTCACAGCTGTTGCTGGATCCTATTATTTCAGGTTAAGATTGCTTAGGAAGATCCTTCCTTTTATCCCATCAGAACATCGTAGAACCCTGACACAAGCCATGGTTATTAGCCGTTTGGATTACGGCAATGCCCTTTTAGCAGAAGTAGGGCTAACCTCCCTTAAGAAATTACAGGTGATCCAAAATACAGCGGCCAGGCTGGTTTTGAATATGCCTGCTAGATCTTCTTTGCTACCATTACTGAGAAAACTACACTGGCTACCTGTAAGGCAAAGATCCATCTTTAAAATCTGTTGTTTGACATTTAATGCCCTACAGGGTCAGGGCCCCAGATACCTGCAACATAAATTGACAAAACATATCCCAAGCCGAACTCTTAGATCCAGCTCGCAATTACTATTACATGTCCCCCAAATCAGCCGTCATAGGTCAGGTGGTATGGCTTTCTCTTATCTAGCACCTGTCTACTGGAATAGTCTTCCCATCTTCTTGCGAGAAATTTCATCTTATCAAATTTTCAGGAAACATCTAAAAGCCTTCCTTTATTAAGGCCTCTCCTTTTTTTGTTTTTCTCCTCCGGCTGTGTTCTTAGTAAGCGCCGAGATGCCTCACGGTGATTCGTTGCGCTATAAAAGAAAGTATAACATAACATAACAAGAAGGTGACAACAGACAAATGGATACTAAACATTATACAATACAGCTACTGTATATAACTACTAAAACAACCTCCAAACAAGAAACCAAACAGAAGGTGTACTTGGCAAAAGAGCTCTCACTCTTGCTACTAGAGGCGCAAGAACTGCTCAACAAAGAGGCAATAGAGATGGTACCATACAAGGAAAGAAACAAGGGAGTTTATTGCAACTACTTCCTCGTCCCAAGGACCTAAAGTTCTTAAACAAGTTCATAAGGACACAAAGATTCAAAATGACATCTCTGCAAGAAGTAATACCACAGGTACAGGAAGGGGATTACATGGCAACTATAGACTTAAAGGACGCGTACTTGCACATCCCCATCAACAAAAGACACAAACACCTACTAAGATTTGTGATCAGCAAGACTCACTACCAGTTCACAGTGCTCGCATTCGGGCTCAAATCAGCTCCAAGTGTTTACAAAATGCCTGGCAGCAGTAGTAGCAGCGCACCTAAGGAGGCAGGGATTACATGCATACCCCTACCTAGACGACGAGCTTGTGAAAGCAAGCTCCTATAGCCAGTGCAAACAACACATCCAGCAGGTGATACAAACACTAATCCAACTGGGGTTTTCAATCCATTGGGGAAAGTCGTCAATAGAGCAGGAACAGGTAAAGATATTCTTGGGGCAGAGATCAACACCATACAAGGCAAAGTGTTCCACAGCACAAAGAGAAATTTGACAATACTGAAGGAAACGCGTCTGTACCGCAAGGGTTAAGTTCCGACAGTGAGAACAGTGAGCAAGCTAATGGGAATGATCTCGTCTTGCATACACCTGGTCCCGAATACTCGACTCCACATGAGACCAATCCAGGAATGGATACAGCAGCAATGGTCACAGGCAACAAGGAGTAGGGAAGATCTAGTGGTTGTCTCTCACGCAGTGCATCAGGAAATGACGTGGTGGAACAAGGAAAATATATCACAGGGAAAACCATTCACACAACCAACGCAAACAGTGACCGTCACAACAGACGCCTCCCAGCTGGGGTGGGGCGCGCACATTAACAAACTCCAGGTGATGGAGGTTATGGTCGCAGCAGGATTCAGTCAAGCACATCAACGACCTAGAACTAAAAACTGTGTTCCTAGCTTTAAAAGCCTTTCAGAAGGAGCTGTACGGAAACAGGGTGTTGATCCAAACGGACAACACAACCGCCATGTTCCACTTCAACAAACAAGGAGGAGCACAATCAGAGCACTATCAGGGCTAGCACAGGAAATATGGACATGGGCCATTACACTAAAAGTAGACCTACTAGCAATACATCTCAGAGGGAAGGACAATGTGGAAGCAGACCGACTCAGCAGGCAGACGTCAGCATCGCACGAATGGGAGATCAACCAACAGGAAATACAAAAAGTATACCGGAAGTAGGGACACCGCAAATAGACCTATTTGCAACATACCAAAACGCAAAATGCCCACACTTCGTATCCAGGCAACCAGACCATCGGTCACAAGGGAATGCGCTATGGATAAGTTGGTCAAAGACATTTGCATGCGCTTTCCCTCCCGATACCACTGATACACAGGGTACTCAACAAATGCAGGATCAGCAACATGTCGCTAATACTAATAGCACCTCAGTGGGCCAGACAGTCCTGGTTCTCATAAGTAGTGGAAATGGCGCAAGCACCAGCGCACAGATTCCCAAAATGAAGGGACCTGTTAACAAGGCATATTGGAAGGGTGCTACACCCTGAGCCAGAGAACCTCAGCCTACCAGCATGGCTCCTGAAGACCTATAATTTTCACACCTCAAACTACCAGCAAGCACAATGGCAGTGCTCAGGGAGACAAGAAGACCTACCACAAGAAAGTGCTACGTAGCAAAGTGGAAAATATTCTCCGAATGGTGCATTAGGGAGAAGCGACAAAGGAGAATCACAAAGGAATCGACAGTACTAAAATTCTTAACTCATCTACTACAAAATAAACTAAGCTACACATCCCTAAGAGTGCACTTAGGGGCGATAGTGGCTTACACGAGAGGAGAAACGGGGGAAAGTTTCTTCACTTCCCAAGTAGTAAAAAGATTTCTAGAAGGGGCAAAGAGAATCGCACCACCAAACAGAATGCCAGCACCAGCATGGAACCTCAGCGTAGTGCTAACTCAATTGATGAAGGCACCATTTGAGCCTCTTCACAATGCCCCACTGCACATGCTCACGCTAAAGACAGCCTTCTCAGTGGCTATCACAACACTACGAAGAGTAAGTGAATTGCGAGCGCTAACACTTCAAGAGTCCTACCTACAAATACACAATGATAGGATTGTAATGAGTACGGACCCACATTTCATGCCAAAGGTGGTGTCACGGTTCCACATCAATCA
The DNA here is from genome assembly GCF_964261635.1 of Lissotriton helveticus. Classification (NCBI taxonomy): domain Eukaryota; kingdom Metazoa; phylum Chordata; class Amphibia; order Caudata; family Salamandridae; genus Lissotriton; species Lissotriton helveticus. The sequence continues at coordinate 679,581,510 of NC_136073.1, forward strand.
ACTATTCAAATACCTAGTTTTTTCAAAAAAACAGCCACAAGCACAGAAAGGGCGCTACACTGGACGCCAGGAGGGCTGTAATGCACTATATAGAATGGACAAATGAGTGCAGAAAGACAAAGCAGTTCTTTGTTTCCTTTGCCAGCAGTATTTTTGGGACGACCAGTTACCAAAAATACCATTGCACGGTGGATTGCACAAACCATACAACTCTGCCACAAACAAGCAGGACGAATGTTACAAAGAGCAGGTCATGCTCCATCAACAAGGAAGAAAGGAGCAACAATTGTGTTTCTAGCTAACACACCAATCAAGTAATTTGCCAAGCTGCAACATGGTCTTCAGTGCACACGTTCACTAAGCACTACTGCGTAGATATCCAAATGAACAAGGATGCGCAAGTGGGACAGAGTATTACAACACATATTCAGTAACCAGAGCTCATCTTCCACACCAGCCACCACCGCTACAAAGTCTATGCACAGCATAGTGAATCCAGAAAGATTCACCCTACAAAACGAATAGTTTCTTACCTGTCAGTGTAGTTTTGCAGCTTGAAGACTTTCTGGATTCACTATAGAACTCACTCTCCTCCACCAGAAAGATGGGACAGGAGGAAAGGGATTAAAATTGGAGAAAGACTTTAAAAGATAAAAGGAAAAGAAACGGAAGAAAAGGGAAAAAAAGAATCCTAAGATGGCGACCAAAGGTGGGGGCTTGCGGAAGAAGCACGTAGACTTCACGAAGGACACCAAAGGGTGGTATGTCGACGCCCATCTGAGCCACGAAAAAAAAGACTACAATTCCAGACCCAACCACTAGATGGCGGAATAATGTACAGCATAGTGAATCCAGAAATTCTTCAAGCTGCAAAACTACACCGACAGGTAAACTATACATTATACATTATACTGATGCTGAGCAATACCTTGATCTTAAAAATGCTAGTCATCTATGTAGGAAGGTAGATCCCTGACTATGGTTGCCCCCAACTTTTTGCCTGGTGTTTTGCTGGTTTTCTGACTTAGTTGACCTGGGGCCCTGCCATTCAGGACCCCAGGCCCACTGCTCTCTCTGTTAAAATGGATTCCATGTACCCTAGGTGCATATCTGATTGGATACTGAGTCACCTTATCAGTCCCTGTACAGTATACTTTAGGTATCCAGGGCATAGGTGTACCCAGGGCCTACCAGGGGCTGAAGCATGTATTATGCCACCCCTGGCTGGCCATCCAAAACTGACACAACTGGCTGCTTGACAGCTGGGGCAAGGTGGTGTAATCACCCTTTGCTTTAGACATAGTATTCCTATATCTAACCCTAAAATGGACACATATATTCCTATCAGTCACTCCTATGGCAGGCCTTAACAATCCTGAAGGCAGAGTGCTTGGAATAATGTGAAATGGTGCTCTGGCATGAGCTGAGCCCGTTTGCAGCTTGCGGAACCAAGTCCTAATAGCTGTTCCATGATAACGCTATACCATATACTCTTAAGTGCATTATGTACCTCGCGGTCAAATGCTAACTATGGTATAACATTATCAAAACATGTCGAGTAAGGTGTCATACGAATTGGAATACTAACCCCTCGCCAATTCTGGCGACGGGGTTAGCATTCCACCCTTCTAGAGGGACACGACATGTTGGTAACCTGTAACCCCGGTTAAAGTCTGACATAGCCTCAGCTTCCACAAAATGGATGCTGCCACCGAGACACAAGTCTGCCCTCCTGCTGCTGGGAGTCCTCCCAGCGCGGGAGGCAAGGACAAAGGGTTTCCTGCCAGGGGCGGTGCCAGCACGTCCCAGACAGGATTTTGTGTATTCTAGGTAGGCAGGGCTTTAGAGGAAGGTGACTGCAAGTGGCACCCCGGTGCTCACTGTGCATATGCCGGCTAGAACCAGTTCCAGGGGCACACCAGCCCCTGAGCTGGGGAAAGCCCGGCATGGGAGAGGGGTGTAACCACCCCCCTTCCTAGTCCCACCCATAGGGCGGGACTTAGTCGCGTGCCAGCCCCCTTTTGCAGGATATAGGTAGGAGCAGGCCCCCTTCCAAATTAGATCATCTTTGAATCCTGAAACTACTTTCCACGAAAGGAACTCAAGACTTCTTCTCAAGATTTCTCCCTTGTGACTAAGGAGTAGTCACCCTGCAGCAGCAGGCACCACCCAAGCATCGCGGTTTGCTGTAAGTCTCTCCTCCGGATCAAGACTGCCCCAGCACGACGAGAACCGGCTTCCCTGGCACCTCTGACCTCAACCTACATCATCAGCCCAGCTGTGATCCGTGGGTGCGACGAGACCTCAAGGGACCGGCCATCTTCAAAACTGCACGACGCTTGCCCAGCACGACTTCTGAGGAATCCTCACGTGAGTGCTTTGGGGCCCGAGAAGCCCCGACCCTGAGCAGCTCCAGCACCGAAGTCCAGCCCCCTTGCATCCACGAGATCTGCGTGGGGCCCTTCTGCTCTTTGCTGCTCACCGCGTTGTCCAGGTCACTTGCCCGTTGGCTAGTGGCCCTCCTGACGACGAACTTCGACGACAACACCGCTGGTTTGGTTGCTCCAGACTGGCCCTTGCTCCCCTCCAACAGAGGAGCACCCCGGACCCTCCTGGTCCACTCCTGACGCCATTTTAAGTCCACCGCGTGGGCTTGCATTTGCCAAGACTTGTTGCCCCAATCCTGGGTCCAGCGACGTCGACAGCAGAAACCTTCGTGGGACAGCTCGCACCTCCCTCCTGGTCGCCGACAACGCCTCCTGGTCCGAGAGACTGCAGAGCCCAGCAGCGCCCACTCACCTGGTCGAGGTGACTCCGCCCGGTGCCATCCTGGTGCCCACTTAATCACTGGCTAGTGATTCAGAACTTGGTCCCCTCTGCTTACAGGTCTTCTTCTTCCCTGATCCAGGCTTGGATCTCCACGAACTTCTTCACTGGCCGCCTGCCAGCAACTTCTTTCTTCAGGCTCCTGGTTCGTCAACGAGGGTTTCCGACGCAACTTGAACCCTATGCAGCCGCAGCCCCTGGGCTAGGTAAACCGAGTACTCCGGTGCTCCAGCATAGTCCAACACTCCAAGTGTTCGGATCCACCCTTGTTTTCGACCCACCTAGTCGGGTGCGCACGAGAACAGTAACTTTGTGATTGCTAGTATTCCTAGACATGTTCCCGCATTACGCGTGAGAGTTCCCACTCTGCACACGGCGTTCCTAGGCCTCCCACTCCTAATCTAAGGGTTCAGCATCGTAGGCCTAGCGTTTCTACAGTCTAGAAAAGTATTACTTACCTGCTAGTAACTTCGCATTCCACTTGTATAGTATATGGTTTTTCGTGCCCCTAGGGCATTTGTGTGAATTGTGCGACTTTAAGTATTTTCTTAAGAGTTTTGTTGTGTGCTTAGCTCCCTGTCTCATAAAGAGCCAGGGTAGTCTTGTTATAAATAAATATACAGTTTATTTTCATAACAACTTGTGTGGTGTCCTTTCACTTGGTGTTCAAGGGGTAATGTGATGGTAAAACAGCTGGCTTAACACGCCCTCTAGAGTTTAGCCTAAAGACTGCACGTGTCCATGCTACTAGGATAGCTGGTCTATCAGGTTGACTTACAACCAATCATCAATAAGGGTTGTTTGGACTGATACATAGTGATCACTAGAACAGTGAGCACTGCATATCAGGCCAACTTCTCACAGTCTAGACACACCACGTAAGACAAAATTGCACATGCTGTTGTGCCCTCTGACTCAAGAGACCACCTCTTTCATTGCAGTGTGTTGGGGAGGCCTTGGAGTTGCACATGTCTACTGTAGAGACTAAGTGCCTCATTTAGATTTTGGCGGTCCTGGGCCTGCCGTCTCCTTTTGGTGGGTCAACCTTCCGCAAACCTGGTGGTCTGACTGCTGGATTACAATGTGGGCTGTGAGACCACCGTCTGATGGCCGCCAAGAGCTGAACTCCTGCGGCAGTGTGGACAACTGCAGTCAGTGGAGGTGGTGCCAGCATCGGCACTGCTGTGGCCATTATGACCTGCCTTTCCACTGACCTTGGAAAGGAAGGGAAGAGGCCACAAAAAGGACCCCGTGGCATTTCAGCCCATTGGGAATTGAGGATAGGGGCGTAAGTGTGCTCCCGTATGCCGGCACTGCCGTTCGTGCACTGTGTGCCATGCACAACATGGTGTATGGCAACAGTGCGTCCGACTTGCAGGTGGGGCTGGACGCAACGGCATGCGTTTCAGGCTCTCTGAGCGGAAGCATGCCGCCACAACACCTCCAGCCACATTGTAATGGGGTGGTGGGGATGCTGACGGCTAGGTGGCGTTCTCCCAACCGCCGCCGCTGCAGGCTGGCGATATCTCCGATAAAGTCAAAATTAGGCCCTAAGGCAATTCTGTTAACTGAAATTTTATAGCTAGGTTCTAGTACCTCTGAACTTTTACTGCCTTTTAATGAGTCACTGACAGAGGCTTTTATGGCAAACTGACACTGTCCATGCTTGGTGCCACTCACTGACCATATCCTCCTGTTTATGTAATGAATTTTTGATTGGTCCAAATGTTTACTTTAGCTAGTATACACAGTCTGACAAGCATTTGTCAGTTGCTCGTTGAGTGAGGACATGCCAGGTATGTTGGTAGCTGATGTCTGGTTATAAAGGTGATGCCTTAATGTTGCTTGATGGTGCAATTTCCTGAGGTGGGACGAGAACCCCAAGAAGTCAAAGCATTACCTTCAAATAAGGTAGAATTATTGCAGGAGCAAATTATGGATCCAATCTGGTACCTGGGGGATTTAAAAGGTAAATCTGCAATTAAAGAATCCACCAGAGAGAGTGTTACCAAAGTTAAGTGAAATGTTTAACAACTTTGTGTGAGACACACAAGAGGAGAGCTCCGGCTCGATATAGTTACCCTGCGTCTTTTACAGCAGCTGATGCATAGAAGAGTGCTTTTCGTCTGCCTGTTGCCCCATAGCCTTCTAAACCGTATCGTGTGTCACAATGCAGTACTAGTTTTGGTTAGGTAAAAAAAAATTTTTATGGCAAATTGAGTAAAAAAGAAATCTAGTAAAATGAAGATCTGATAGACTACTAGCCGCAGATTCCTTCACATAGAATTATCCCCAGGCGTGAGACTGGTTCTGGAAACCTTTTTGCCACAGCATCCCTGTGGGCCGGGGGGGGGGGGGCGGGCGGCATCACACGACTCCGCCCAGATGTCGTCTGCGTACGTGACGTCAGCGACGTCACATAAGACCCGCCCCGGCGCGCCTACGTCAGTTTTTTCCTTTTCCACGTGCAACGCGGAGCCGGTCCTTGCTACGGGCCTATTTAAGGCCCTATTTTCTTCCATTTCTTTTTGTGGAACAGTGTGCGAATGCCTTCGGGCTTCAAAACGTGCACGTTTTGTGGGCGTCTTATGTCGGCGACGGACCGTCACCTCATTTGAATGTGGTGTTTGGGGGAGGATCACGGCACCACTGATTGTGCGGCGTGCCAACAGTTGAAGCCGAAGTCGCAAAGGGAGTGCCGGATGAAACTACACTCGGCGCGTCTCTCCAGGTTGAGGTCCTCCCCTCGGTCTGCTTCGGCCGTCTGCTTCAGATACGTCCGTGGTTGTTGTCCTCACCCTTCTCCAATGTCACATGGGCGTCGCTCCCCGGTGGGTAAGTGTCTCAGTTTGTCCCCGGGGGCTGGTTTCTGGCCTGCCGGGTGCATGGACTCTCCGCGGGTGATTCGGCCCGCGTGTCTTCCTAGCCACCGTTTTTTGGTGTTGGGGCGTCGAGATTCCAGATGGAGACATAAGTGGGGGCTTTGCAGGCCTCGCTGGCGGCACTGCCGGTGGCTCCGGCCCCGGTGCCGACTGGTTCGGATCCAGGCTTGGATGATGTGGTGCTCTTGGGGTGCAGCCCCTCGGGGGTCCCTCCTTCAGACCACGGCGCCTCTGCCTCGCCGCAAACTCCAGTGAGAGTCCCTGTGGTGTCGGGAAAGGTCGCCGGGGCTCGGGTCGCATCTCCAAGCTCCTCTCGGTCCTTTGACAAGGTGGTCCTGTCAAAGGCCGAAGTGACGTCGCTACGGCGCCGGCAGAAGCTGGACCGTGTGGAGCCACAGGGGTCGGTGGACCCTCCTCGTCCCGCTCCGGGTCGAGGCCAGGTGGGGACCCCTCGTCCCTCTCAATGGCCCCTCTCGTCCTTCCTCATAGGTGGCTGCCTCGTCGGAGGGCGAGTCGGAGGTTGAATCATCCCTGGTGCAGCCACATGGGTTGCTGGGCGATCTCCGCCACATTTGGGGCCGCGGCTGGCGGAGGGCTTTGTCACTCCCCAGGCCCTTCTCGTTGCCCCACGCAGGTGGCTGCCTCGGCAGGGGTCGGGTCGGCGTTGTTCCGCGGGGGTGTTTTTCCCGTGGCTCATTTGTTTTTCCTCTGCTGTGGAAGTTCTTCCAAACGGGGTTCCCATATCTTGCGACTTAATAGGGGGTAGTGGCAGGTGTCGTTTGGCTTGCGCTCTGCTAGGGGGTTCTGGTCGCCTGCGGGTGCTTGTTCTCCATGGCGTTTATGTAGGTTGCTCTTGCTTCTTGAGGTCGTGTGCGCGGCCACTCGTAGTGGTATGCCTGGGCATCTCCTCCTCCTGTCCTGAGGTCTGGGATGATCCCGTGTTCTCCATAGCCAGACGCCGCCTACCCGGCCTTCCTGTGGCCTTGGGCTGTTCTTGTTGCTACTGGCGGCTTTTGACTGCCGGCGCTGTTGTGGCTGGCATGTTGGTCTCCATCTGGAGTGGGTTTGCCTACTTTTCCCTCGGTTCCTTGGGCCTACTAGGCTTCTTCTCCTCTTCCTGTATTGGCTTTGGGCAGAAGCTATGTTGCCTTGTGGGGGAGTGGGGTACTTCGGCCTCTCCGGCCTTGCCCTTGATTCCTCTGCTGTGAGTGTACGGGCCTCTTCAGCCTTCTTTCTCCCTCCTACATCCTCTTGGGGTCGGGGGGTTTTCTGCTTGTGGGGGTTCCCATTGCCTGGCAGGGACGAGGTTCTACCTGTTCCACAGATCTGTTCTGTTCTGGCTGGTGGGGTCCTTTTGCAGACCCTCCTTCCCAGAGAATATTGCTAGGGTATCTATTCTACGTGAAGGAATCTGCGGCTAGTAGTCTCTATCAGATGTACGAGTTACTTACCTTCGGTAACAATGTCTCTGGTAGACACGATTCTAGCTGCAGATTCCTTCACGGCCCGCCCTTCCTCCCCGCTCTGCGAGGACCCTTGGGTTGGTCTTCGGTACTCGCCTCCTGGTGGGGGGCTGTGTCTCCGATGAGTGCCTTCGTTGCTCTTGACGGGTGGCTCAGTCTGGGGGCGGTTCATTCCTCCCTCTGGTTTTTTGGAGGATGGGGTTCCGGTGCCCTACTGCTCTGGCTACTCCAGGTTTGGGGGGATTGCTTTCTATCTCTGTCCTCCCGTCCCCTCCCTTTCCTTCCATTGCTATCCTCTGATTAGGGGTCATCTGGCCATGTCTTGCCCTTGTTCCTTTGGGGGTGGTTGCCCTCTATGTTGGGGTGGCTTGGAGGTTTGTTGTCCCGGTCTGTCTTGAGACTGGCCCCCTTCCTTGTTCAGGATTTTGGTGGTAGGTCTGCTACGTGTGTCATGACTTTTACGCATGTTCCTTGCCTTTGGGGCACGGAGTGGGAGGCTGTCTATGTACTGGCAGCGTGGGTGCTCAGGGCTCTGCTTGCTGTTTCTTCTTTCCCTGCCTTTGGGTTCTGCAGTGTTGTCACTGCTCTTGTGGTGGTGTTAGTCACCATTTCTTTTCCAATTTTTTACTGCTCTTCGCACACTGTTCCCATGCTTCCACAGTTTTTTATCTGGTGATTCTGCGTTGTGGTGCGGAAAAGTTCTCAGAAGAAAACTGACGTAGGCGCACCGGGGTGGGTCTTATATGACCTCGCTGACGTCACGTACGCGGACGATGCCTAGGCGGAGTCGCGTGATGCCGTCCGCCCCCCGGCGCGCAGGGATGCTGTGTCAAAAAGGTTTCCGGATCCAGTCTCACGCCTGGGGATAATTCTACGTGAAGGAATCTGCGGCTAGAATCGTCTCTACCAGATACATTGTTACCCAAGGTAAGTAACTTGTACGTTAAGCATTGGCAACAGGTTGATCAGTTTCAGACGGTTTTAAGTAATATTTATGAATTGTAGTTCAGGCCATTGGACCTCAGTAGGAAAAAGTCTCCTTTTTTGTTTTTCTTCTAGCTGTGAATGTTTGGAGGGTTGTGATGAAGTACTTGCTGCACACTTCAGTTTTGTATAAAGTATTCCGGCCAGTTTTGCAGTGGGCAGCGTTGATAGTGATGTAATTAGACCTACGTTTGAGAGCAAGCCAGCCTGCTGGTTAAGGCACCTTCTATATAAATCAGTGAGCAATTTCCAAGACACAATTTTAAGCATTGGTAGGTAGGGGGAGGGGGGGGGGGGGGTTAGATTGACAGTAGAAATCACACCCTATCACTGGTGTTGGGTCGCTTAAAATAAATACTGTTGATGTCCTAATGGCAGCACTCTTTACTTTATTTGCAAAACATTGCCTATGATAAAGGCTACTAGATTTATTAGATAGGATATAGTGTTTATATTTCATGTCTGTGTATCCTGTATAAACATTTTAAAAGGTTTGGTGAACGGTCAACACACAAAAGTGTCTGTAGAGATGTTGGCGGGAGAGGGGGAACAACATGGACATAGCTATTAGTTACAAGTGGGATTGTCTTTACTGATGTAGAATGCATATTTAAATTTTCTTTCAATGGCACACTTTGCTTTACAGTCTGAAGACATTCGCCTGGAGCCAGAGCTGTACGAATCTTGTAAAACTGACATCCACAACTTTTGCCAGAATGAACCCTATGGGAATGCTCAGGTAATTTTCCCTAACTTCTAACTAACAGAACACATCCCCAAGCAAATTCATTTGTAAGTCCCCTCTGGACTCTTGAATGGGAATATGATGAATTAAGAGTGAAAACAAGAACCTTTCTAAGAAATATCAACTGCATATTAAGCATTAACTGGTCACTATCAAAATAGCCTAGGACGGAAATATTTCTTTTTGATTTTGCTTGTCTGTATTCTACTAATTTTGAGACCAAATTCTTTATGTATTGACTTAGAGAGGGCATGAGATGCACTATTAATTTTCCTTGGGCCATTATCACATTCCTTTACCGTTGCTTCTGCAGATCATAGAGTGTCTGAAGGAGAAAAGGAAGCAGCTGACCCAACGCTGTCATCAGAAAGTATTCAAGCTGCAAGAGAACGAGATGATGGACCCAGAGCTTGACTACACACTCATGAGAGTTTGCAAACAGATGATCAAGGTGAGACTGTGCTTGAGGGAGCTTTATACATATTTTTTTATTTTTTATTTTATTTTTAGAGTTTTATACAGCACGAACTTGACCCGAAGGTTTCTGGTATCAGAGCGCTTTACATAGCACATGTTACGTTACATGAGGACACATTCATTTTTGTTAGGCACTGGAGATTAAGTGATTTGCCCAGAATCGCAGGATGTTTAGTGTCATTGCCAAGACTCAAACCCACGTCCCCAGATTCAAGGTAGACCGCCCTAGCAGTTAGGCCAACTCCTCTCCCCCAATATGCTTGTGTGTTAATAGATTTTCACTCCGCTTTGATCTGGCATGGCGACCGTACACAACAGCTCCTTCCTCTTAGCTTCAGAGTCCCTTTAGAACGTTGACCTGATTTTTGGGCTAAACTGTGTTCATCACACACTCCCAATCTTGGGCGGTGAATTTAAAATGCAACATACTGGTCAGTGAGGCTTTGGCATCCCATGATACATGTATGGACTTGAAAAGCTGTTTATAAGGGGCTACAGCCAAAACGGAATTTATGATAGATGCTCACCTTTAGAAAGCTGCAAGAGCCAGACCAGATCAGACTTCTTCCAGCAATGCCCCTTTGTGCCAGTAGGGTTCCATATGGCTCCACGATGACCACACACCACCCCTGGATAAATGGAGCAGAGTGACTTATAAGCACCACCCCCACACTGACGTTGGTTTCTTTCTTTACGCGCATTTAACGAGTTCAGAACTCTGTTCCAAACTTTGTTGGTCTTCCAACTACTTAAAAAAAAGCTTTTCACAGTGTGCGGTGGAACAGTGCCCCTACCAGAAACGACAGGAATTAATCTGTAGGTAGCAGATGTGGATCACTGACCTGCACAAGGTATGCCTATGGTACTTGATGCCAGCCATGATTCCAAGGCATGCACCAAGTGTGCCTTTATTCTGTGATTATGGACCAGGTAGGTAGACTCCGTTGCTGAACATAGCAGTTGCAGACGAACCATGGGTTCCGCTCCTTTTCAAAGATACAGGCTGATGACTGTCCTGAGGCTGTTCCTGGGAAAAATCCACTTGTGCATCGTAGGATATTTATTGATATTCATAAACGCTAGAATAATCCCCACTTTTGTGCATGGATCCCGAAACACCTTTCAAAAAGAACTGAAAACAGAAGGCATAAAGTTAAGAGGCATGCTGGAAAACATGGGGAAGAAAAGACCTGAAAAATCAGTACACCAATCTGTCTCCCTCTCTCTACTTTCTACTGTAGGAAGCTGACTCTAGATATGCTATACCAAAGTAAGATATATGTGCACTGAGTCTAGAGGAACCCTAAAAGTAGGCAGAGGTAAAAGTAGATAATACCTTATTCTCTATTTGTGGTAGTATGGGTGAGCAGTAAAGCTGTATCAGAGGGTAGTGTTAAGCATTTATTGTACAAACTCAGGCAAGAAATGTCACACTCTTAAAGACTGAATTCTGACCAATTGTGTTTGTATAAAAATATTATTTAGTGGTAATTCATTCATTCATCTTTCTTTCGGCGCAATTTGGCCAGAAAAGATTTGCAAAACAACAATACATTTATAAATTACATGTAATAGACCAATTTTAGTACAGAATAAAACAAGTATGGTTAAAAGAAGCAATTGTAATGATTGGTGAGCATTTAGGCAAATAAATGTGGTACAGATAATGAATGAACATTTAGACAGGGAGCTAAGCAATAAAAAGTGTAAACATAAAATAAGACTATCTTACAGTCTTCCATTTAACATACACGGTAGGAATTACTCGGCTAATGAACAGGATTCAGGGTATAATGTAGATAACATCGTTTATAGGTCTTGGGTTACAACACTGAATACTATTGTTCTAGTCGTGTCTGATTTAATAATTCTCAGTGCCTCTTTGCATGATCTTATACCCAAGAGATTGCATAAGGGTTTTATCCACTTTCTTCTAGCCGTCACATAGGCCGGACAGAAGAAAAGGATATGTTGATCGTCCTCCTTAAAATTTCCCTGGCACATAGTACAGATTTCACTGGTCATTTCAACATCTTTGCCCCTCCTAGTCCAACATGCCAAGGTCGAATTGGTCAAAAGATTGCCATACCTCAGTTTCATAAATAATGTTTTGGCTAGTGGGGGTTCAACTTCATCTAGAAAATTCTCAAAACTGGGCTTGTCCTTGAAGTTCAAAAAATTACTTGTTAAAGTTCCACTCGTATTTTCATTAATCATGGGACTTTCAATAAAGAGTGTCTTCAAAAAGGGGAAGAGGACCATTTTTCCTAATACTAGTCTAGCCTCGCACTAGGGTACATTAACTCCCTTCGAGTCTACTCTAGATCACCTTTTAATTTGTAGCAAGGGACCACTAGAATAAACCTGATCCTGGTACCCTAGCCTCAATTTTAACCATCACCACATCTACATAACTTTGGCCCCATACCCTCACTTCACCTATACGGCAGTTGGATAAAAGATCTCCGCCAAAGAGCCCCTCTTTGAGGTATTGCCCGTTGGGTATTGCACCGCCGACCCAACGAGGAGCATTGCCAATGATGAAGCATGACACTTGCAAGGGTGTGTGAGGCCATTATATCCAACATAGTAGATACCCAAGCATAGGCAAGCACTGGTGCCCCCTGCGCCAGTCTCCACTCTTCACGTACCTACCTCAAACCCTCCATTTGGGAACAGCCCGGTACCTCTCTTTGTTATTGTCACTTTCAATAAAGCCCCAAAACGCAATCTTCACCAGATTTTTTGAATTGTGGGGTAAGGTTTCCGGAACATCCCAGAACTGGGGCAAACCAATTTTATAGAACCAAAACCGGACATGTTTTAGCCATACATTAGATTTTAGTACATCGAGGCACATTATCTCTTTTAACCCATTTCTATAATCCTGCAATTCTGGCGTTGACCAAAGTCTCACCCAAAACATTAGGGGCCGCAAGATGGTATAATCTGTTCTTTTGATGTTCAAATCCAACAATAATGGCACCAAAGGGGTGCTCTTTGGAGCCTTTACAAGACTTCTCAAAAATTTGTTCTCAATAATTGAGAAGGCGTTCTTCGACATCGGCCCCCAAATTTCCGCACCGTACAATGTTGCGGACTGGACCTTGAACTTGAATAACTCTAATGCCGGTGAAACAGCTTTATTAGTACTTGCACCATGTCTTTTATAGAATGGGTATAGTATTTTGTGTGATTATTAGTTTATTCTTCTCTATTTGGGGCTTCCATGTAAAATTAGAATCAAGGGAAACTCCCAGATAGGAAAAGTTTTGAACAGATTCTAGTTTCTGTCCATTTAATACTAAACAACCTTTTTGTGGTTTGTAAGGATTTAAGGCCATGCAATTGGTTTTCTTTGCATTTATTTCGGTAATTTATTTCCTAGAACAAGGTCAGGCCTGGTAAAGGTAAGTATAATAACACTTTGCAAGAATGATGCAGTAAAATACAGTTGGTATGCAGTTGAATGCAATTAGATTGGTTACAGGAAAGTCATTTCTTTGTACAGCAGTTTAAGTTCCTTTTCAGTTCCTTTTCAGTTCCTTTTCAGTTCCTTTTCAGTTCCTTTTCAGTTCCTTTTCAGTTCCTTTGACTGTGACTTTGACTGTGACTTTGACTGTGACTTTGACTGTGACTTTGACTGTGACTTTGACTGTGACTGTGACTTTGACTGTGACTTTGACTGTGACTTTCACTGTGACTTTGACTGTGACTTTGACTGTGACTTTGACTGTGACTTTGACTGTGACTTTGACTGTGACTTTGACTGTGCCTTTGACTGTGACTGTGACTTTGACTGTGACTTTGACTGTGACTTTGACTGTGACTTTGACTGTGACTTTGACTGTGACTTTGACTGTTCCTGTGACTGTTCCTGTGACTGTTCCTGTGACTGTTCCTGTGACTTTGACTGTTCCTGTGACTTTGACTGTTCCTGTGACTTTGACTGTTCCTGTGACTTTGACTGTTCCTGTGACTTTGACTTTGACTGTTACTTTGACTTTGACTGTTACTTTTCAGATTAGTTATTAAGTTACTTTCGCTACTCCGTGTGATATGCCAAGATATCACACTGGGTCATTGCCTAGAAGAAAGGTAAGTAAATCAGTTTTTCTACATTTGCCGTTCCTTATGGTTTCATACAAACCAACTCCACACTTAAAGCAATTTTCACAAGAAAGCAGTTCAATGCGGTTCTATGGGAGAAAACAGTATAATCAGTTTATCTGAAAATATTTAGGTTTTGGACTTGGTATTCTGTGGTCAGAACCAGGGTTCCTCCAGGGTCAGGATGCACTCTCCAAGCACCCTTAGGGGCACTAGGGTGGCAGAGTGCTGAGGCCCAATGTTATCCAATGCGGATAGCAGGCCTCTGGTTGGTGGCTGCTTACAAGCAGGCCACAAGGATGTGGGAGCAAAGCTCTTGGTGTTAGGCTCAGAGCAAAGGGGGATCCGAATGAGCACCTAAAGTACACCCACAGCGGCGCTGGGGAGGCTGGGTGCAGGGTGCTGTTTAGGCAGTGGGTGCCCTGTTTTCAATGGGGATCTCCAGTTGCAACAAAGACTGCAGGCTCCGGGATGAAGGTCTTCTGGAGCTGACCACCGGTTGGAGAGTTATGTTGGAATGCCTGGGGATGCTGGGACACTGTTGGTTCTCTTCCAGGGGATACTCAATAATAGTCATAAGCACTGAATTATCTCCGCCCATGAGCGGGAACCCGGAACACATAACAATATATATGTGTAAATATATCAAAAAAGTACATAGTACTAAACTAATTACACATATACATGTATAATAACCATAATATGCAGCCTAACATATATACATAGGCTAATAAAGCCAACCTTACACACGTTATGAAGCATGAAAATATGCTAAACAACATAAATGCAATAAACAGGCATGAGCCCAAAATGCATTTCATAACCATGAAAAACTTTTATTTTCATCAAAGAACCTGTTGTAAACAGTTATTAGCCTAAAAGGCTACATATGAAAAATTGTCTGTGTACAGAAAATCAGAATGGCACCCTGCCTTTAAGGCCCCAGAGAATCTGCACACTTTGCCTTTAAGGCCTCTAGGAGAACTCTGTTCCCATCATGCACCACAGGTGACAGTTAGGTCAGTTCTTTTTTCCGGCTTGTTCTGTGAGGAACCTGGAACTTGAGCTCTGCTCATTTCTAGTATTTTTCTGTCAAGTTGGTTTTTTCTTACCTTTTTTTGACAAAAGATTATTTTGGTGGTATTTTCTATCTTGTTCTGACTAACTGTTGGTATTTTTTAGTCAGAATGCCACCTTTATTTTACAAATGTCCTTCCTGTGGGAAGATGTCAAAAACGGATCCACACTCTGTTTGTGTGGTGTGTCTTCCAGCTTCTCATAAGGTGGAAGATTGCTATCATTGCCTCAACCTTTCTAGTAGAACTTAAAGAGAAGGGAGAAAATGAGGCTGCTGGGCCTCCTGGAGAGAGCAAACCGTGGTGAGAAGAGTTCCAAGGGCTTATTATCATCTGCTAAGCCATCTTCTCATCCTAAACGTTGAAGATCAGCGTCTCCAGAAGGTAGAACTAAGAAAACTCGACTCCAGGGAGCGTCGCCGTCAAAAAAGGTGCGGTCGATGTCGAGATCCAGATCGCCGTCAGCATTGTCGGCGTCTAAGAGGGCTCCGTCGACGTCGAGGACTTCGCCGGTGAGGCAAGGTTCAGCGTCTAGACAGTCGCCGTCGAAATCTTTCTCGACGTCGAGACATCTGGTGTCGATTGCTGTAAAGACGACGTCGGGGATGCCACGTTCGACGTCGAAGACTGGTGAGAAGTCGACGTCGAGGGAAGAGAGGCGTTCGACGTCGAAGGATGGTGTGTCGACGTCTAAGGATGGTGTGTCGACGTCGAGGAAAGTGTCGACGTCGAAGGATAGACCGAGGTCGAGAGAGAGACTTACGACGTCTTCGAAGAAGAGGTCGACGTCGAGAGAAAGAACGACGTCGAGACCTAAAAAGAGAAGATCAAGGTCTCCATCGCGACATAAGTCGATGTCAAAGTTTGCTTCGGGCTCGAAGCATGGAATGTCTAGGTCTCCCCCACCTGAACACGGGTCGGCGTCGAGACTATCCAGACCGGCCTCTCGGACCTCAATTAGGTCTTTGTCGAGGTCAGACATCAGTCCAGAACATTTGTCTTCTCCGCGAGACCAGCAAGACGACAGGTCTGCGGTGGGGCAAGAGGTAGTGCACCAGGACTCGTCTGTGGTGGCTCATTCGGGCTCAACCTCAGGGCAGGTGTCGGATGACAGACAATTGGTGCCCAGACAACGGACTCCATCTGGCTCATTGGTTTCTGAGCACATTGTAGTTTCCAGAGCCTCCAAGTCTTCAACTGGACTGAATATTGTGCAGGTGTCACCTGAGGCTTCACCTGAGCGTGTAGGGCGCCCAATTAATTTGTCTCCGAGGTGGCTGGAAAGCCTGAGACATTGGAAGATGCGTCCAGATGCAGGACTGATGGGGATGAGGGCTCCGGTCCCTCAGACGGAGCTGCATAGAAGATCACGCTCGAGGTCCTTAGTTAGAGAGAAATCACGTTCAAGGGAACGAAGGAGGCAGCGATCGGCAACTCGTCAGAGGCGGAGTAGGACTCCATCATCTTCTACGTCATCGAAGTCTTCTTTAAGATCTTCATATTGAGACTATTCTCCCACAATCTCATCTACTCCTCCGTCCAGAGTGTCTCCAGTGAATGATTTGGGCACATTTAATGATGTGTTGTGTCGTGGGGCGAATAAGTTCAAGATCAAGATGGCAGTTCCTCAAATAGCAATGTCAGTCATCTTTGAAACCCTACATCACAAGACTGGTAGGCCTCTTCTGCCGTTAGTGCCCGGGTTGTTAGAACCAGCAATGAGAACATTCTTAACTCCGGCCACGGTGGGTTCTGGTCCTTCTAGGATTGCTAAGAAGTACAGGGCTCCAGCAGAGGATCCTTTATTTTTGCGTTCTGACCCTCCTCCAGATTCACTTATTGTGGCGGCAGTCAGAAAAGCACATTCTGCGGCATCTACCTCTTCTGCTCCACCTGAAAAGGATAGTAAGAGTATGGATTCCTTGGGGAGAAGAATGTGCAACACCTCAGGTTCGGTCATGAGAGTGGCCAGTGCGTCAGCCTTATTGGGCCGCTATGATCGTCTGCTCTGGGACTCAGTGGCTCGTTTTGCAGATAAACTCCCTAAGGAGGATCAGAAAGACTTCCTGGAAATAGTGGAAGAAGGAGGATTGGTGGCTAACCAGAGTATAAGTGCAGCTGCTGATGCGGCGGATCTGTCAGCTCATGGCTATGCACATGGTGTTTGTGCTAGACGTACGGCTTGGCTTCGCCTTACGGGACTAAAGCCAGAGGCGCAGAGAAAAATGGTAAATTTACCTTTTAATGGTTCGACTCTGTTTGGCTCCCACGCTGACGACGAAATGTCTAAAATGAAGGTGGAGTTGGACACTCTGAAGGCCGTTGGTCTTGAAAAGAAAAAAGAATTTAGACGTCGGGGTAATTTTCGTCCCTTTGACAAAAGATCTTTTCAGCAGAGGGGCCAACAGTCAAATTGGTCCTCGCAAAATCAAGGCCAGAATCAGGAGAGGTCGCAATTTCAACAGCGACGACCTGGACGAGGCAGAGGCAATGGAAACGGGCAGCAATCCTCTGCTACCAAGCAGCCTCAAAAACAATGAACAGATGCTTCCTCCACAACCGTGTGCCACTCCGGTTGGAGGAAGTATTGTGTGGTATCTGGACGAGTGGAAGCAAATCACAAAGGACAGATGGGTGCTGAGTATCATTCAGAGCGGGTACCTTTTGAGATTCAAGAAGGCTCCTCCTGTCATTCGCCCCCTAAAGATGGTTCAGTGGAATATAAGGCGCTTGCAACAGGAAGCGAACGTCCTTCTGAAGAACGCCATAGAACCAGTACCATCTCAACAGAGAGGTCAAGGCCTGTACTCTCGGTTTTTTCTCGTAAAGAAAAAAGGTCCAGCTACGGAGTTCAGACCCATTCTGGATCTGAGAAGATTGAACAAATTCATTCGGAAGGAGAAATTTCGAATGCTGGCTCTTCATCAGATTTTTCCTCAATTACACCAAGGGGATTGGATGTGCTCAATCGATCTGAAAGATGCGTACTTTCATATTCCAGTATCCAGAAAGCATCGCAAGTTCCTCAGGTTCCAAGTTGGGGCTCATCATTACCAGTACTCAGTACTCCCTTTTGGCCTGAGATCAGCTCCCAGAACATTTTCAAAATGTATGGCGGTAGTGGCAGCTTGTCTTCGAAAGAGACGGATTTTCATATATCCGTACTTAGACGACTGGCTTCTGAAGAGTTCATCCCCATCGCTACTAGAAGAACATCTATCGATATGCCTCCAACTCATGTGCAAGTTGGGTCTGCAAGTCAACTACAAGAAGTCCATAATGAATCCCACCCAGAAGATCCACTACCTGGGTGCACAGCTGGACACAGAAAAAGAAAACGTGTGTCCTTCGGAGGAGAGATGGTCATCTATCAAGGCGAAGTGCGTGCTTCTCCTCCAGTATGCACGTCCGACAGTTCGGCAAGTATCCTCTCTCCTGGGGTCCATGGCATCATGCATATTCATCGTGCCAAACGCACGTTTGCAGATGCGTCCTCTGCAGCAGTGTCTGGAAGATCAGTGGAAACAGAGGATGGGACGCTGGGAGGATCGAATTCATCTCCAACAGTCGGCAAGAGATTCCATTCGGTGGTGGATGAAGAAGGCACACTTGATGAAGGGAGTTCCTTTTCATCAGGACCCACCAACGCAGACTCTAATCACAGATGCCTCTCTCCTTGGTTGGGGGGCACATATGGGCCCTCTTCAGGTACAAGGGCTATGGTCAGACTTCGAGAAAGGATATCACCTCAATCTACTCGAACTCAGAGCGGTCCATCTTGCTCTCAAGTCTCTGGCTCCTTCTCTACAGACTCGGTCCCTTCTGGTGCAAACAGACAATACAACAACAATGTATTATCTAAACAAGCAGGGGGGTACCAGATCCAGGACTCTGTCCATAGAAGCCCAGACCATCTGGCATTGGTTACTTGCACGGGACCTGTCCATAACAGCAGTTCACCTACCAGGGAGTCTCAACTCCGAGGCGGACGGCCTCAGCAGAGACTTCGTCGAAGCGCACGACTGGGTTCTCAACGAAGACGTCGCGCACAGCATTTTCCAGGCTTGGGGAACACCAGACATCGATCTGTTCGCAGACGCGGCAAACACAAAATGCCCCGTCTTCGCGTCCAGGTTTTCCCAGAAAGGGTCTCAAGGGAATGCCCTTTTGATAGACTGGTGTCAATTTGCTGTACGCCTTTCCACCGACACCGTTGATACCAGCAGTGATCAACCGGATGTACAAGACCAACTCCAGAATGATACTGATTTGCCCGGAGTGGCCACGCCAGTGGTGGTTCCCAGATCTCCTCCAGTTGTCAATCGGGCCACACAGGAGATTGCCTTGTCGCCCGGATCTTCTGTCCAAGCAGGAGGGGCGAGTGTTTCACCCCAATCTGCCCTCCCTGCGCTTGGCAGCATGGCTCCTGAAGTCATCCAGTACGGACATTTACAGCTGAATCCGGAGTGTATGAACATTATTAAGGAGGCAAAGCGGCCTTCTACAAGACAATCCTACGGATTTAAGTGGAAACGCTTTTACCTCTGGTGTCAGAGTAAAGGTCTTGACCCTATTCATGGTCAAGAACAGGTGATCTTGCCTTATCTTCTTTACCTTGCTGAGTCTGGTTTGCAATTTAGTTCTATCAAGGTCCATCTTGCTGCAATAACTGCTTATAGAAAATCGCCAACACAGATATCGTTTTTTCGGATGCCTGTGGTGAAGGATTTTCTAGAGGGGTTAAGGAAGGTGTTTCCTCCAGTCAGGTCTCCTTCTCCACCTTGGGAGCTTAATGTGGTATTGACTAAGTTGATGGGTCCACCATTTGAGCCCATACATAAAGCTTTCTTTACAACACTTATCTTGGAAAGTAGCATTCCTGGTAGCCATCACTTCTGCTCGTAGAGTGAGCGAAATTCAGGCTCTGTGTTGCAAGGAACCGTACACAGTTTTTCATGGAAACAGAGTGGTGCTTAGGACTCATCCTGCTTTTCTACCAAAGGTGGTGTCGGATTTTCATGTTAACCAATCCATAACATTGCCTACTTTCTTTCCAAACCCTTCGAGTCCGGCTGAGCGGACTTTGCATTCATTGGATCTAAAGAGGGTTTTGAAATTTTACTTATATAAAACGAAGTCTTCGAGACACACGGACCGTTTGTTTGTGAACTATGGTCCTACGAATACTGGTTTGGCAGCATCCAAGAGATCCATTTCTAGATGGATAGTGTCATGTATCTTACTGGCTTATCAGCTAGCCCACAAGTCTTTATCAGGTAGACCTAGGGCTCATTCTACGAGAGGGAAAGCTGCTACCACAGCTCTCCTTAGGAATGTGGCTATGTCAGAGATATGTAAAGCAGCTACTTGGCGTTCAGTGCATACGTTTACACGCCATTACTGCTTGGATTCTGATGCACAGACTGATGCACAAGTGGGACAAGCATCACTCAGAAATTTGTTTGCTGTTTCTAGTTAAACACTGTATTTTTAAAAGTGCAGCTATGCATTTATCTGTTCGCCCGCTTCTAGTGGGTATGAGCTTGCTACTCTAGTCAGTGCTTATGACTATTAATGAGTATCCCCTGGAAGAGAAGGATTAGTTACTTACCTGTAATCCTAGTTCTCTTCCAGGGGTATACTCATTAAAGTCATAAGCACCCTCCCGCCTCCCCGGGCGAGCATTAGCATTAAAGTTTTTTCAATATGTATTATGAAGTTTTTAAGTGCAGATTCCTGCTAAAAGTTTACTGTACCGTACAAAAGAACTGACCTAACTGTCACCTGTGGTGCATGATGGTAACAGAGTTCTCCTAGAGGCCTTAAAGGCAAAGTGTGCAGATTCTCTGGGGCCTTAAAGGCAGGGTGCCAGTCTGATTTTCTGTACACAGACAATTTTTCAAATGCAGCCTTTTAGGCTAATAACTGTTTACAACAGGTTCTTTGATGAAAATAAAAGTTTTTCATGGTTATGAAATGCATTTTGGGCTCATGCCTGTTTATTGCATTTATGTTTAGCATATTTTCATGCTTCAGAACGTGTGTAAGGTTGGCTTTATTAGCCTATGTATATGTTAGGCTGCATATTATGGTTATTATACATGTATATGTGTATAATTCGTTTAGTACTATGTACTTTTTGATATATTTACACATATATATGTATATTGTTATGTGTTCCGGGTTCCCGCTCATGGGCGGAGATAATTCAGTGCTTATGACTTTAATGAGTATACCCCTGGAAGAGAACTAGGATTACAGGTAAGTAACTAATCCTTCAGCCACCCAAGGCCGTGGAGCTTCGGATGCAGGAGTGTCTTTAGGAGTCCGATTTTATTACCAGCTCTTGTCACAGTGAGGGGGGGGGTACCTTCCAGAAAGGAGCTGCAGGTGTCGATTGGAGATTCGAGGCAGGTCGAGATCACCACATCTCGGGATTGCCGGGGAGACCTCCTTGTGGTGTTGGGCCACTCTAACTTGGGCCGTGGGCGTCTGGTGCAGAGTGGTGCAGACTTGCAGATTTGGCTGGATCCAGATTATGTGGGTGAGCAAATCCAGTGTTCACGGGAGACAATCTTTCATGTGGAAGGCAGGGCAGGTCCTCTGGGTTCTTGAAGTTGCTGGCTGAAGAACACACTGGGATTTCGCTGGAATAGGTTTGAGGTGGGGCTAGGCCGGTAGGGCTAGGGCCAAGTCATTGGGCGTCCTCCTCTGCTTAGTTTCAACACGGCTCTTCGTTTCTTCTTGGTCAGTACTAGTCTGAGGAGGCAAGGTTCAGGTTTGCCCCTAAATAATAGATTTAGGGGCGTTACAGGTAGGTAAAGATTGGGACCAATGGGTCCTTCCTTGGGGTCGGTACACCCCCTAATATGCCACCCTCCAGTGGGAGGGGGGCATATGCCCCACTCTGGGTGGCCGGGTCACCCCATCTGAAAGATGGCGGGTACTAAGAGTTGTGCTTCACCTCGCCTACCCTACCCGAGGGCTGGGGTTGGCAAAGGGGGGGCACAACTCCCTTCCTCATTTGGTTTTCCTGCCGATTTTCCCGCCCAAAGTGGGGGTCAAACCCGGTGGAGACCAGTCGCTGAAGGCAGCATAAGGCCTGGGGAAGCTCACAAAGGCAGAAAGCCTTTGAAGCTTCCCCTTCGTAGACCCTGCCCATCCTGGGGGAGGAGGCTTGGCACCTCGTCGCCTGATGTGCATTGTTTCTCACCCCGAGAGCAGCAGGCTCTCAACCTAGGGGCCCAGAAACATGTCTGGTGGTGGGAACTGGCGAGCAGCCACTCAGCCTGGACACTAGTGGAAGGTTGTTTTTCAGGAGGCATCTCTAAGATGCCTTCTGTGTGGATTTTTTATTAAATACCACACTGGCATCAGTGTGGGTTTAACGTGCTGAGAAGTTTGATACCAAACTTACTAGTTTTTAGTAAAGCCATTATGGGGCTGTGGTGTTCGTAATGACAAACTCCCAGTATCATATACTCTAAATGGCAGCACTGCACTTACAATGTCTAAGAATTGGCTTAGACAATTGGCTTAGACACTGTAGGGTATGGGGTTTATACACCTGTACCCTCACCACTGGTATAGTGCACCCAGCTAGAGGGGTGGCTGATCTATGCCAGGGCTGTCTGACCTATGCTCGGGCAATGGGTTATAGGCATGGCACACGGGTATGTGGCATGTCGACTTCACTATATTCTGCACCAAAACACGCAGCCTGCAAAGGCAGTGTGTGTGTGTAGGTACATAGCCTCTAAGGGTGACAAAATACGTGCTGCAGCCCTTGGAGGCCTTCCCTGGCCACAGTGCCCTTTGTAGATGTGGTACAATTTACAAGGCACTGACCTTTGGCCAAAGAGTGCCAATAGGACTTTGTTTTCAATGCAGTTTAGGGAAATAACAAAGGCCCTTGGTACCTGTTTGGCAGGAGCCCAGGGCACACTCAGTCAAAGCACATCAGCAGTTCATCAAAAAGTGGGGGCAACCATGCCCAAGAGGGCACTTTTTACAGTGCCCGACGCTGAATTTGCAACCGACACCAGGCCGCCTCTGAGCTGCTGGTGGTGTATGTTTGGTGCTGCTTTGTGGCACCCACTGTGCTTGGCCTAACCCCAAAAGCTTGACCCCTGCAACTGATTTACTTAACAGCAAGTAGTATGGCTTCAAGCACCCCCAGGCTCCATTAAAACTCATTGGGTCGAACTCTAATTTTGACCTGTGCACCCGGCCGCCCCTGTGCTGCTGTAGTTTTGATATTCACCTTCATCTTGCTGACCTTTGGTCCTGAAGACTGGAACTGTAAGTGTAATACTTACCTTAGAACTGCATTATTTCCCATCATAGGATAACCTTGCACTGCTCAGAAACTTTTCAAAGTGTTGACTTTTGAAAATGAAAAGTAATTCTATTTAAAAACGTACTAACCATATTGCAAAGATCTTGGTCTTATAATAGAATACAAACTAAGCTTATTTTTCGAAAATTAGTGTGGATCTCTCTTTTTGAGTCGTGTGTCCATTATTGATCAGTGTTGTGCAATAAATGTCTTGCACTCCTGTGTGTTAGGCCTAAGACTGCTCGCCCACACTACCACTAATAGAGTACTTTGGCTTTTACATTGAGCCCTGTACACTTTTGGTGAACACTTGGACTTTGTACACAGTGTAGCCACATAGTGGTATATCATATACAGAGCCAGGTTCCTACACTGTATATGACCACTTCTTGTCAGTAGTGGGCATAACCCTGTCCCAGAGTTCCTAATTCCACTGAAAACAAGATTGTGGAATCCTTCCTTTGTGGGACACATCAGGCACCCCACCTTTGGAGGGAGACTAGTCTGGTTGTGCAATACAAATACTACTATAGCTAATTTTCCTCCTGTCCTTGTGCCAATGGGCCTCAGGGCAGGGGGTGGCATCTACCAGGTCTGGTGTAAGCTGAAGTCGCATATCAAAGTTGGCAGGGGCTTTGTGCCCCCGGGCCTTGATGAGCTAAATTACTAGCCATCCTGGTGGAGGAGGAGTGAACACCTTCCTTCACAGCAGGCATTGTTTCTGGCCTCATGGGCTCTCACATGCAGGGGGACAGAAACCGGTCTGTTGTCAGGCTGGACAAGACCAGTCCGACTGCTGCCTGGGCTGCTAGTGGGAACTGGGGGAACCAGTCCGGCAGTACCCAAAGGGGGACTTGGCTCTTGCGGGTGTCTGTGGTAAGGGTGCACCAATGGTAGGCTCAGACTCTGGCTGTGCGGCTTGGATGCAGAGATGTTTTTTCATGCGAGTAGCTTGTGTTGGAGGCTCTCACTTTATAGGTCGACCTGGAGATGGGGACAAAACAGGACAGCAGGGCCACTCTCAATGATGGCCTCTCTGGTGCTGATGTCCCAAGTCGGTAAGTCTGCCTTGGCAGTGTTTGTGTCTAGGCTTGTCACTAAACAAGTCTTGGCTGCTGAAAGGGCTCGGTGCCCCAGGTATTGGTGTAGGGTGTCTCCTGGGGGGCTTGTCATCTCTAAACATGGCAGCAAGACAGAACTGACCTCCTGGAGCACTGAGACTTCCTCCTTGGATGCTGCTTCCTCAGTTGACCTGTGGGTCAGCAGAAATGTGTAGCGGGTGAATACGGTCGGGCCTGCAGGTTGCAGGGAAGTGGCTCCTCTACTTCATGGGAGATCCTGGCAGGTTGGCCAAGTGTTGTCAGCCATCCAAACCTTTTGTCACTACTCCCCCTATATGACCAATTCTGTGAGGAGTGGGCATAACCCTGTCCCAGAGATCCTAATTCCGACCTGTCCTGGTGCCAAACGGGCCTCAGGGGCATTGGTTTTAATCGCCCAGGTCTAGGGGCAACTAGGTGTACATATCAAAGGCGGCAGGGGCTTTGAAGCCCTTGACCTTGATATGCTAAATCACTAGCCATTCTGCTGGAGGAGTAAACACCTTCCTCCAGAGCAGGCATCGTTTCTGGCCTCAGAGAGTGTGTTGTCACTGTAGGAGAGTGGGGTCTGCAATCCTATGGTCCCCCCAGATTTTTGCTTTTTGCTTCACTGGTTTACGACTTTCCCTGGCTGTGGGCCTGCTAATCAGACCCACAGCCTAGCTGTTCTCTCTCTAAATTGACAACCATGTACTTTAGGTGCATTTACCAATTGGTACTGGGCCACCTTATCAGTCCCTGTACAGTGTACCTTAGGTATCCAGGGCATAGGTGTACCCAGGGCCTACCAGGGGCTGAAGCATGTATTATGCCACCCCTGGCTGGCCACCTAAAACTGACACAACTGGCTGCAAGACAGCTGGGGTAAGGTGGTGTAATCACCCTTTGCTATAGATATAGTATACCTATATCTAACCCTAAAATGGACACATATATTCCTATCAGTCACTCCTATGGCAGGCCTTATCAATCCTGAAGGCAGAGTTCTTGGAATAATGTGAGATGGTGCTCTGGCATGAGCGGAGCCCGTCTGCAGCTTGCCAAACCAAGTCATAATAGCTGTTCCATGATAACGCTATACCATATACTCTTAAGTGCATTATCAACCTCGCGGTTAAATGCTAACTCTGGTATAACATTATCAAAACATGTCGAGTAAGGTGTCATACGAATTGGAATACTACCCCCTCGCCAATTCTGGCGACGGGGGTAGCATTCCACCCTTCTAGAGGGACACGACATGCATGTAACTGTGAACCCCGGTTAAAAGTTAACTCGAGCCTTAGCATCAC
Organism: Lissotriton helveticus; assembly: GCF_964261635.1. Classification (NCBI taxonomy): domain Eukaryota; kingdom Metazoa; phylum Chordata; class Amphibia; order Caudata; family Salamandridae; genus Lissotriton; species Lissotriton helveticus. Next base: position 679,606,803 of record NC_136073.1, read on the forward strand.
AAAATGGATGCTGCCACCACAGACACAAGTCTGACCTCCTGCTGCTGGGAGTCCTTCCAGCGAGGGAGGCTTGGACAAAGGGTTTCCTGCCTTGGGAGGTGCTAGCACCACCCCAGACAGGATTTTGTGTATTGGGTAGGATAGGCCTGAAAGGAATGAGACATGCCTGGGGCACACAAGGTGCCCTGTGCATACACCGGTTCAAACCAGTTGCTGGGGCATCCCTGCCCCAGCTCTGGCGCGAAACCGGACAAAGGATAGGGGGTGTAACCACCCCCCTTCCTGGTCCCACCCAGGGGAGGGACCTAGTCACCAGTACAGCCCCCTTTAGCAGGATAAAGGTAGGAGCTGGTCCCATCCCAAGTTAGATTAATCCTGAACTACTCTACAAGAAGAAACTCTGGACTTCGACGTTCTGCTCCGCAGAAGACTGAAGAAATATCCCCTGTGGGCAAGGAGTGTCCACCCTGCAATTGCAGGCACCATCAAGCGTCCAGCGGCTTCACTTTGTCGTCTTCCCTCGAGGATCCAGACTTCAGAGCCCGACGAGACCCGGATTCCCAGACCTCTCCGACCTCAACTCACATCTGCAGCACAGCTGAGATCCGTGGATGCGACGAGACACGTGGGACCGGCCATCTTGAAAGAAACTGCACTTCGCTTCCAGCACGACTCCCGAGGTAAACTCGACCAAGTGCTTTGGGGATTGAGAAGCCCCAGCCCCGAGCAGCCCCTGCACCGAAGATCAGCCCTCCAGCTTCCACGAGATTTGCGTGGGGCCCTTCTGCTTGTTTGCTGCTCGACGCATTGTCTGGTCACTTGCCGGCTGGCTAGTGACCTCCTAGACGACTAACTTTGAAATCTTTGCTGCTGGTCTGGTTGCTCCAGACTGGCCCTTGTTCCCTTCCAAAAGAGGGGCACCCCGGACTCTCCTAGTCCGCACCAGACGCCTTTTCCACTCACCGCGTGGGTTGCCTTTGCCAAGGCCTGTTGACGCCGAATCCGAAACCAACACCGCCGACAGCGAGATCCTGCATGGGACAGCTTGTGCCTCCATCCTGGTCGTCCAAGACACCTCCTGGTGCACGTGGCTGCAGAGTCAAGCGTCCACTCTTCACTTGATCGTGACAACGACATCTGGTTCCTCCCTGGTTCCACTCCAGTCACTGGCTAGTGACTGTGAACATTGTCCCCTCTGCTTTCAGGTCTTCAGCATCTCTGATCCACCCTTGGATCACACCGGACATCTTCCTCCTGGTCGCCTGCAGCATCTTTTCTTTCAGGCTCCATTGACTTCAACGCAGAAACCCGACACAACTTCGCACCTATGCAAACGCAGCCCGTGGGTGAGGTATTGAGAGCATTTCGGTGCTCTAGGGTAGCTGGACTCTCCTAGTGTCCAGATTCAGTCGTTTTAGTCCTAACTAGTCAGGATTGTCCGTACTTACCTTTTTCTTGAACTGTACTATCCATAGACGTTGTTACGCATCCCGCGTGTGAGTTCACACTCAGCACCCGCGTCCCATGGGCCTCCTATTACTTACCTAAGGTTAGGATAGCGTAGTCCCAGCGGTCCTGCAGCCTCTGGACAGTTCCATTTCTTCTATCGACTCTCACATTCCATTTACTTAGTATATGGTTTGCCGTGCCCTAGGGCACCATTGTAATTTTGTGCAACTTATCGTATTTTTCCTAAGAGATTGTCATGTGCTTAGCCCTCTTATCTCATAAAGAGTTCAGAGGTGTTTGTTATTAATAAATATACTGTTTATTTTCATAACAACCTGTGTGGTGTCCTTTCATCTGGTATTCAAGGGGTTATATTGTGGTAAAACAGCTGGCTTCACATGCCAAAAGAGTTTAGCCTAAGACTGCTTTGTCCATGCTACCATTAGGATAGCTGGTCTATAAGGTTGACCTACAACCAATCACCATAAGGGTTGTTTGGACTGATAATAGGTGATCACTAGAACTAGTGAGCATCGTATATCAGGCCAACTTCTCACATTGGTGTGCAGCGGTTGGGATTTGAGCTTGCTGTTGTTTTTACCACGTATAATCTTGAAATATCATTTGAAAGATCACATAAGGTACTATAGGTACATATAACAAGCTTAGAAATACTCTGAGTTCTACTGAACCAGCTGTTGTAGTAGAAAGCGATACAAAAGGGGATGATGGACGGAGCGTTTGAGCAAATCAAACACTCACCCCCAGTCAACCGATCTGGGTTTAATCCATCATCATTCTTTAGCCCACTCAGCCACCCCATTTCAGACATGGCTATATGCAAATCAGTCTGACCCTGTGCCTCATGGGAACAGTCCAGCCCGAACTGCCAAGCCATGTCTTCCATGGACCGGAAACAAGCATCCTGGGACCGGTTTCGGATTCATAATCCTCATCAGCCAGGCAATCTTGAATCCAGTGGCCAAGTGAGCAAGGGACTCACGTCTGAGCATACCCTGCCACACTTAGGGCGAACAAAGCGATACAAAAGTGGATGATGGACGGAGCGTTTGAGCAAATCAATCACTCAACCCCAGTCAACCGATCTGGGTTTAATCCATCACCATTCTTTAGCCCACTCAGCCACCCCATTTCAGACATGGCTATATGCAAATCAGTCCGACCCTGTGCCTCATGGGAACAGTCCAGCCCGAACTGCCAAGCCATGTCTTCCATGGACCGGAAACAAGCATCCTGGGACCTGTTTCGGATTCATAATCCTCATCTTGAATCCAGTTATACAGCTAGGAGGATATTTAGGTTTTCCAGAATTTCCAGGCGCACAACCAGAGTACCCGCAAGGTGGTAGTAAGAGTTATTGGGTAGTTGGTATAGGCAATGAGGCGAACGGTAAATCCTCACAACCGTTCAGGGATGGACCAAGAATTGATCCATACGAAACATAAGACAACAGCAATGCCCCTGCGCTATACAATATAGATATGTAATTTTTTAGTGTTAAGAGTATCAGTACTGTCAATAGAAAAACATTAGAGCACCACCAAAATCATTAAACATTTGGCGAACAGGTTTGACAAAATAGAGGTATCAATAAGTTCCGTTGTTGGTGTGATAGTTGTGTTTATTGTTCCTATATATGGGCCAACACGTGTTTCATTGCAGGGAAACAGACTGCGAATCTTCAGGGCCTCATGGGTGAAGGGCGTAACCACATCGGTTTAGTGTGTAATATGGAATCCTGTGTCCGGAGTTTCCAAGAATTATGTGAACAAAAAGCTCCGCGAGACCTGATGAGTCTCGATGGTTACAAAATGATATATGAACCGGGAGGAGAATGAACAGGTTACTTAAGATGGCAACGCTGTATGTTACGAGGCAAGGCGGGTGCACCTCCTCATTGTTCAAAAAACGGCGCCGGGAAACACAAGAGGGAGATCAACAATGAGGAGGTGCACCCGCCTTGCCTCGTAACATACAGCGTTGCCATCTTAAGTAACCTGTTCATTCTCCTCCCGGTTCATATATCATTTTGTAACCATCGAGACTCATCAGGTCTCGCGGAGCTTTTTGTTCACATAATTCTTGGAAACTCCGGACACAGGATTCCATATTACACACTAAACCAATGTGGTTACGCCCTTCACCCATGAGGCCCTGAAGATTCGCAGTCTGTTTCCCTGCGATGAAACACGTGTTGGCCCATATATAGGAACAATAAACAGAACTATCACACCAACAACGGAACTTATTGATACCTCTATTTTGTCAAACCTGTTCGCCAAATGTTTAAATGTTTAATGATTTTGGTGGTGCTCTAATGTTTTTCTATTGACAGTACTGATACTCTTAACACTAAAAAATTACATATCTATATTGTATAGCGCAGGGGCATTGCTGTTGTCTTATCTTGAATCCAGTGGCCAAGGGACTCACGTCTGAGCATACCCTGCCACACTTAGGGCGAACAAAGCGATACAAACGGGGATGATGGACGGAGCGTTTGAGCAAATCAAACACTCACCCCCAGTCTACCGATCTGGGTTTAATCCATCACTATTCTTTAGCCCTTGCCCTTGCTCACTTGGCCACTGGATTCAAGATAACCTGGCTGATGAGGATTATGAATCCAAAACCGGTCCCAGGATGCTTGTTTCCGGTCCATGGAAGACATGGCTTGGCAGTTCGGGCTGGACTGTTCCCACAAGGCACAGGGTCAGACTGATTTGCATATAGCCATGTCTGAACTGGGGTGGCCGAGAGAGCTAAAGAAGGGTGATGGATTAAACCCAGATCAGTTGACTGGGGGTGAGGGTTTGATTTGCTCAAACACTCCGTCCATCATCCCCTTTTGTATCGCTCCTATAAGACAGGAGATGATATCCACAAGTGGATAACTGCTTTGGAGAGAGCCTGCAAAGTACAGCAGGTACCCCAAAGTCAGTGGGCAGCTATATTGTGGCTCTCCTTTGAAGGTAAAGGTAGAGATAAGCTCCTCACTGTTAGAGATGAGGATGCTAATGATTACCAAGTCTTGAAAACTGCACTGATTGATGGGTTTGGCTTAACAACTGAACAGTACAGGTTGATGTTCAGAGACACCCAGAAAACTCAGGCTCAAGATTGGACTGACTTTGTTGATTGTGCCACTAAGGCTGTGGAAGGCTGGTTACTGGGTAGTAAAGTTACTGATTACACAGGATTGTATAATCTAATTATGAGAGAGCAAATCTTAAATAATTGTCAGAACCAGTTGGTGCATCAGCACTTGATTGACTCAGATCTGACCTCTCCCCAAGAATTGGGAAAGAAGGCAGACAGATGGGTCAGGACAAGGGTCAAGCAGCAGAACCAGAACCAGGGTGGTGGCCAGAAGAAAGCAGACCAGAAGGGTAATGAGAATAAGCAAAATGACCAGAAGTCTTCAACAGGGCCCCAACAACCTAAGGAGGGTGGGTCCCAAAATCCCCAAAAGAAGAAGAATGATGGTCCCAAGAAACCATGGTGCCAATACTGTAAAAGTAAAACTCACTGGTTTAGTGAGTGCACCAAGAAAGGCCAAACTCCTACCACTACTGTCCCTGAGACACCTGCACCCCCTAGTACAGTTAGTAGTGGTAGTGTACCTCCCAAGGCTATAGTTGGGTTAACCCTGAGAACTGAGGTGGGTTCTGACTTAGTCAGAATTCCTACTCAGGCAGTTCTTGTTTGTACTGGGGACATGGATATGGCCCCTACTGTAAGTCCTAGAACTCTGGTCAAATACAGACAAACGCCTTTAATTAATGGAAAAATGGCTCACGCCTACAGGGACACATGTGCCAGTGTCACCAACATTTGTGGACCCTGACCAGATCATGCTAGGTTCAGATTACCTAGTGACCAATGCTAGCAATGTCACTACCAATCACAGTATGGCAATTGTTAATTTCTCCTGGGGAGGGGTAACTGGCCTCAAAGGGGTTGTAGTTAGTTCATACCTCCCAGTAGATTGTCTTTTGGGCAATGATTTGGAATCCTCACTGTGGTCAGATGTGGAGTACAGGACTCATGTAGAAATGCTAGGTCTCTCCTCACATGTCCTTGCTGTGACCAGGTCACAGGCCAAGAAATGCCCAGCTGAACAAGTGCTGGATCCTGGAAGAATGGACCAGACACTACCCAAGAGAAGGAATGGTAGGGTTAAGGCAGAGCCTTCCCCGCTGCCTCAGGTTGAGGATCAGCCCTCTCAGGAGGCTGACCCAAAGACCCCAGAAGGAACTGTCATAGAAGAGCTTGAACCTGAACAGGTTGAGTTTCTTGGGACAGGGGGACCTTCCAGGGCAGACTTGAGGCAGGCCCAATTAGACTGTTCCTCTCTTGAACCCACTCCTGTTTCATTCATAATGGCCTGCGCTTCCTTGGCGCTGACTGAAAACTTCTTCCAATATGGGACACAACTGTATCATCAGATCCGTGGGACTTCCATGGGTTCAACTTTGGCCCCCGGCTTGGCCTGTATTTACATGGCCACGTTCGAAGAAAGCACAATCAGATCTGTACTTAACCCCTACTATGACAACATAACACTATGGCGCAGGTATATTGACGATATCCTCATACTATGGAAGGGTGATAGTCCTACCTGTGAAGCCTTTTGTTCATGGATCAATCTTCAGAATCCTTTCTTGAAATTTACTGGCACCATCTCAGAAACAACCATTCCATTTTTAGATATTTGTATCAATCTAAACCCCACTGGACTCAGTACCACTCTCTACCGCAAGAGTACTGACAGGAACAGCCTCTTACTGTATCAAAGCCACCATCCACGGGCCTTGAGGGACAACCTCCCCTTTGTACAATTCCTCAGGGTCCGGAGGAACTGTACAGCTAAATCTGATTTCCAACGAGAAGCTACACTTCTCCAACATAAGCTTCAGGATAGAGGATATCCCACCAGACTTATCAAAAATTCCCGCAAACGAGCTCTGAACAATCCAAGGGAGAGTCTCCTGGAATCCCACCCCAAAGCACCAGATGAACACAACTTGTGTGACCTGTTTTACTCAGAACTCAGCATTTATCAAGAAAATCATAAACAAACACTGGTCTATAGTCAATTCGGGAGGTCTGGATATCCCCCGCCCTCGTTTTGCTTTTAAAAGAACTGCCAACTTGAAGGACGCCCTGATCCACACACGCCCAAAGAAACATAACACTGATAACCAAAGCACTCTTTGGAGACTCCCGCCGGTGGTTGGTCATGTTCCGTGTGGGGGTTGCATGGTGTGTCCAGTCACTGCAGTGTAAGGAGGTCAGACTCTCTGATACATTTGTGTGGCAGCTTCGCAAGCATACAAACTGCAATAGTACCAGATGTATTTATATGATCACCTGTCCCTGTGGTAAAAACTACATAGGGATGACAATGAGGCAAATCAAATTGAGGATCATGGAGCATAAAAGTAACATCAGATGCTCAAAAACACACACAAGACTCTATGAACATTACTCCCAGCACAGCCACCCTGCTGATAGTCTTTCATGGCTGGTGCTGGAGTCCCACCCGGCCGTAACCAAACAGGCACTGTTCAGGATTGAACAGAGATGGGTCCACCGTCTGAAACTGGACACTATGGGGTTAAACGATTCAGTCCCTTGGACATCCCTGGGCCATTAGCTGTCTCTCATATAATTTTTCAAGATACCTTACCTTAGGTATTTCTCACCTTGTCTATCTTTAATGATTATACTGGGAGCTTACTTGACTCATAACATCGGACATTCCTTATGTTTTTCCTTGGGCTCGGTCTACCTGCTAACACCAAGCCTAGAACCGTTCATTACACCTACAGTCCACATGAGTCACGACTCTCCCCATGTCCTATTACAAGCAAGGACTGTCAGACATGCGTCATCTGCCATTCCTTAACTGATCATGTAGAGCCTGTCACCCTACGTTTACGGTCCATTATCTACCCTGGACCCCATTATCTACCCTGGACCTTCCATATGTCCCTTTAACCTTTATCATTTCTAGCCCGTTGCCCCACATGAATGGCCTAAACTCTCAAAACTGCGTTTACCTAGGGGCTCTTAATCGAGGGTCCTGATCTCAATACTCTTTCCATCACATTGGGCTCCCCATGCTAAGATGGCCGCCTTTACCGCCTAGGCCTCACTACACTATGCGGTCTAGTTTGCACCTCCACGTTGCTGCCACTGCGCACGCGCGGCTGGAGCTGAGGACGCGGCTTCAGCTGCAGCGCCGACTCGGCTGAACAGGAATGGCTTCATATACCGGGGTTCTCCCCCGGTCTCGCCACCAGCTGCTCTGCGCCCTGTCTGGACGCCGTACGTGGGGGTAGGTTCCAACAGCCAGGACTGCGCGCCGCCAGAGGTAAGCATTGCACAAGCCCTCCCGAATAGACATCGCCTACGAGCAGGTACCCTGACACCGGGTAAGTTGCTGAGCTCTCCCTCGATTGTAACCTTGAGTTCAGTTGTTCAGGAAGACAATTGCTTCCGTGGCACAGTATTGTATTTGTGGTTAGTTGGCTGCCCGGGTGCTCGCGGGGGGTCGGGACACAACACACTGCCGCAACCGCGTTCTTCCGCTGATCCTTCAGCTGAGACGTGGCGCGAGCGACGTTTGTTTCCTTGATCTCCTGCGTCCCTTGGGAGGCGGACAACCACTGCCCGTACTTTCTGCATTACATGGCACTGGTCCTCTCGAGGCAACCCCCACTCCGGGTCCGAGTCTGACTAGCAGCTTTCACGTGTTGTCCCTGTTGGGCTTTACCAGTCCCGTTTTTTCAAGAATTGACCCCGACTGGACCCCTTCCCTTGTAATATACATTGCCCTTGGCATTTCCTCCCGTCTAGGTACCATACCTTGATAGCCGGTCCCACGGGAGCAGTCTGCGGGGCACCTTAGGGAAATCTCTGGGGTAAGCAAAGAGCCCGGTTTCTTCACTTTGCAGTAATATATTGCTTTCCTCCAATTCAAATGAGTATGACTCTGGATAAGTGAGGTAGTTGTTCTACACGATTACCTTATTACTATGCCTGTGACTTTATTTCACCAATTTGAATCCTTCACTCACGTGTGTGTACTTAAACTAGTTCTTGCGTACATTACACGACGGAATAATGCTCTCACCATGTTGTCCTGTGATGTGTTCTTATTCTTTCAGGTCGCAAAACTTCTGCAGGACCAATCGGCCTGCGCACCTGTTAAAACCTACCAAAGAAGGTTGTATACCACACTGTATAATCATTTTTCTTTTTGTGTAGTACTGTTCACCGAGGTCCTGAAGAATTGCCAGTATGGCAAGAAACATGTCGACCTGACCAGAGGGTAGTAGATTATATGCTCGGATAGATTCAGGGCATTTATCTCCTCTCCCACCCTTTTAATCAAGGGAGTCAACCACGCGAATAAATCACATTGTGGACTGACCCACCTTTTTTAATTCACCTTTCACGCCACGACTACACTTCCCCGCCCTCTCACACGCATGCACCATATGGCCGGAACAAAAGATCTCCGATAAAGAGCCCTGGTTTCGGGAGCCCGTCAGACATTGCAGCGCCAGTCTGACGAGGAGCAGAACCCATATGATCAAGCATGACCTCTAGTTTACTGGGTGTGTGAGGGTTTTAGTTCCATCAAGGGGATTCCCCCTTTTTCCTCCTTCTAGTACACGCACACCACCTTTTTCACTCTTTCCGGGGAACTTTGTACTCTTCTTGTGCTACTAGTTGTTGGACTCGTACACTGGACCCCGTTAAATATTGTCCTACCCTAGTCCCTCCTTTGTTCATTGGTCCTCTGGTTGTCCCAAGGTTGCTGTCCGCGGAGGTCAACGGGATTAGGCAGGAGCAGGTTCCAGGATCAACAGGCCGGTATGGCTGGGGCTAAGTCAGTTGTTGTTGTCCAGTTAGCAGCTGCGCGGCAGGTCTTCTCCTTCTTGATCTTCTTTCTTCTTTTGATATCGGGATCTGAGGAAGGAAGGTTCAGGGAGCCCCTAAATACTAAATTTAGGGGCATTATAGGTAGGGCAAGGACAGGGACCAATGGGTCCCTTTCCTGGGGTGAGGAAACCCCCTAGCCTGCTCCTCTCCTGTGGGAGGGGGGCAGGAGCCTAGCTGGGATTGGGCAGGGCTCCCCATCTACAAGATGGCCGGAGCCCGGGGTCATGCTTCACCTCGCCTCCTCCACCTGAGGGGTGGAGTTGGCAAAGGTTGGCACACCCTCCTTCCTGACGTAGTTTTTCCCGCCAGTATTCCCGCCAGAGTGGGGGTTGAACGGGGGGGGCAGTTGCTGGGTACAGCAAATGGTCTGGAGAAGCTCTCAGAGGCGGTATGCCTTGAAGCTTCCCACTGTCCATCCTGGGGGAGGGGACACATCACCGCTTCCAGGATGTGCATTGTTGCAGGCCCAAGAGAGCGGTGGGCTCTCCACCCAGGGGTCCAGCAACATGTCTGCAGTGTGGCAGCCTCTGCAGCCACTCAGCCCAGACTTGGATTGTAGGTTCGGATTTTGGAGGGCATCTCTAAGATGCCCTCTCGTGCATTTTACATTAAATCCCACACTGGCATCAGTGCGGGTTTAATGTGCTGAGAAGTTTGATACCAAACTTGTCAGTCTTCAGTGTAGCCATTATGGTGCTGTGGAGTTCGTAATAACAACCTCCCAGTACCATATACTCTTAAATGGCATCACTGCACTTACAGTGCCCAGGAATGGCCCTGGGTACGTAGGGGCACAGGGCTCATGCCCTTGTGCCCTCACCTCTAGCATAGGGCACCCAGCTAGAGGGGTGACTGAAGTATGCCAGGGCAGTGGGTTCTGTGGGCATGGCACACAGGGATGTGTAGTAACAAAAAGGTTAAGGGGGGCCCAAGGGAATTTAAAGACCAGGCAAAGACACGTTCCCTTAACTGAAGTATACAACACATAAGTGTCAATGGGTCTAGAAGTGAGAGTCTATATGTGACACATTAAACCTGTTATACCTATAACATCTTACCTAGAACTAAAGAAAACGCAAAATATGCTGGAAGGTACCCTGATCTCAATGTGATATAAAAGGATACCCATCAGTCACCACACGGAACCGCCCTTCATCATTTCGGATTCCTTGTAGACCAGTCACTTTGAAAACTACCGGTAAATATGGAAGGTCAGATCTTATAACCTCCAAGGAACCTGGTAGTGACCAGTGTGGTCTTAGTATTGATGGTACTATTTTATGGATAAATGTGTGACTGATTTGCAGTGCATGTGAAAAAGATAGTGAATAATGGTGAAGATAAAAATAAAATTGGGTGAGGGAGCAAATATGAAATTTTATTCTGTGTTCTGCTCGCTCCACCAATGTTAAAAGAGCAGCAAAGGTAGTCTTAACAAATAACTACCTGGATGGAAAAGGTGGTCGACATGTTTCAGCAACAATGTTGGACTAGTGTGTCCATTGCCTTCATCAGGACCTAGATATACATTATGCTACTGCAATTAAATGGTGACAAAATGAAAAGAATAGAATAGAGACTGCATGAGTGTCATGCTGCGACAAGGAGAAAGATCACCTGATTTCTTAGGTGTAGTCTTAACCTGTTGCGGTTATTCTTGTATGTCACTGGTAGGAAGATAAAAATACAGACAGACAACTGGTAAATGGACACATAAACATAGACATCTTGATATGTAACTGATAGACATATTCTACTTAAACATGAATGTTTATACAAAATTAGGTTTCGTTTGTATTTTCTAACATGAAGGCACATAGTTGTTATTACTGCATGTAGCTAAAAAAAACTCCATCTTACCCCAGTCATAGGAGTTCGAGGCCTCGCCCCGCCTGGCAACTGCTCAGGGAACGAGGGAAGCACCGCTCTGTTTAAAAGGGAAGCAAAAACAAGGAAATCGTAATTGCTTCCTATCAAAAGAAAAAGTATGCACTCCAGAATAGCCATCTCATCCATAATGGTTAATGGGTGAGTACTTCTAGTAGTGGTATATCTGGGCTGCATGAAACAACTAGGAAGAGATTTAACTTTAAGCTCTTCTGCACGTTAGTTTCAAACATTGTGTAATGGCAAGGAGTGGTATAAAGGAGAGATGCCAATTGTTACATGCAGACATGCTCAGTAAGATCGCACACTCGCACGTTGCGAAATCTTGTGCATTCAATCTAACCGGAGATAAAGCGCCAAACAATGCGTCTTACATAAAACTCTATCGGCATATGAGAAATTGCCAGGATGCCCATCGTGGCGCCGCCTACCGTGTGCCATAGTTTGGGGCGTAGCGCAAGAGTGTAAATATCGCTAGCTGCAAGCTGCACCAGAGAAAGGACGGGCAGAATCAACTCACCTCTCCGTCGGTACTTCTCTGCCGGCTTCTGAGCCGGTTTGGGAGGTACCCGAACGGAGGGCGAGCCGCGTTTAAAAGCGGTGTTCTGATAGGGCAAAGGAAGTCTGTAATCTTTTGGGGCATTACTTTTGGAATTCACCTACCTGCGGGCTGACGATTTGGTCTCCTGTGACTTACCACCGTAGCCTTCCTGCCGCCGCAGTCGCCACCATTACTGCGGCCGCCGAGGGACTACAATCACCATCACCCCTAGCGGCAGGAGCCGCCCACCGGACTTCCCGCGCCCGGCGGCGCTCAAAAATCACGCACAGCCCCGGTGGAGCGGGTGCTGTAATCTTTTGGGGCATTACTTTTGGATTTCACCTACCTGCGGGCTGAGGATTTGGTCTCCCTGGGACTACCGCCGTAGCCTTCCTGCCGCCGCAGTCGCCACCATTACTGCGGCCACCGAGGGACTACAATCACCATCACCCCTAGCGGCAGGAGCCGCCCACCGGACTTCCCACGCCCGGCGGCGCTCAAAAATCACGCACAGCCCCGGTGGAGCGGGTGCTGTAATCTTTTGGGGCATTACTTTTGGATTTCACCTACCTGCGGGCTGACTATTTGGTCTCCCTGTGACTACCGCCGTAGCCTTCCTGCTGCCGCAGTCGCCACCATTACTGCGGCCGCCGAGGGACTACAATCACCATCACCCCTAGCGGCAGGAGCCGCCCACCGGACTTCCCGCGCCCGGCGGTGCTCAAAAATCACGCACAGCCCCCGCGTTGCGGGGACGCGCCGGGCTGAGCCCGGGCAGAGGGCGGGCCGTTTGTGGCCGTCCGGGGACAGAGGACGGGACGGGCCACCCCGCTAATCCTGTGACATCTATACCACAACAGGATTTTGTGCTCACTTAGGAGTCCCACTTGTCTGCACTACTTTGTGGTAGGGGGTACAATAATTTGGAAGTTGGTCTCTTGTTCTCCTTATTTCATTCTTGAGCAAAAGCAATAGAAGGGGTGGTGGTGGTGCTGGGACAATGGATGCTTTTCTCAAATGGGCTGAAGTGGAAATTAATAAGGAGATAGCATTAGTTGAGAGGAAGCTCTCGTTAGAGCCGCTACAATGTCCAAACCTTAATCCTGATTTAGCCATGGCCCCAGATGCCTCTGACAATATTTGTTCTAACCCCGATTCCCCACAGATGCTGGCACTGCCCTCATTGGATGACAGTGTGCCAGTTTTGCACATTTCAAATTCAGATGGCTCACTTATACTCAGCCCTTCACCCTCCGCCCCCATTATACGCACTAGGCAGTCACAACTACCTCCTGGGGCTAGAAAGAAAGATCAACCAGTGAAGAGAAAAGCCCATGGCCCCCCGAAAGGTAGCAAAAAATAAAAATTCTGCAACTGGGTTAGGTGAAAATCTAGAAAATTCTATCCCCCAAATGTTTCGTCCAGCGCCCAATCCCAGGTCTGATACACAGTCCCTTCCCCCAAATGGCCCCTCTGAAGGAACCATGGCCGAGTTGATTGGGCACATGGAGGAGCTATTCGGAGCCCTTCTTCGTCCTGTAATGAAGAAACGTGAGATGATAGAACGTAGGTTGGAACATATGGAAAATCATCTTAGAAACGACCGCCTACCTGATAAAAGGGCTCAGAAAATATCAGCACCAATTCCTAATATTCCTGTTTCTATAGGCCTAAAGCCCAACGACCAAGGAAGCTCGAAGACCACTAGTACTAAAGTCCCTATAATCCCGGAGCTACCTCCAGTTACACTAACCACATATCCCCCAGCTAAGTCCCCCCCCAGGGCCCGAGTGGGAGATTATTCCCAAATGTGAATAAATCCTTAAGGGAAGTTATCCTTCATCTACCCCCGGAGGCCTGTCCCTATACCGTTATCTTGGCTAATGTCCCCAAGCTTCCTGAAGGTGAGGTAGAGCACTGGTCAGCATTGAAAAATAAGGCCCTACACTTCCTGAGTATCAAAACAGTTTTGGGAGAACACTTGTATGCCAATTTCAAGATGGTTCGCAGAGTATCTTGGTTGGGACACTCAAATAAGGGAATGCAGGGGGACTGTGTCATTGTAAATTTTGGCTCACCGGAATTGGTTAGACTTATTCTTAGGCAGACTGGATCGTTTAGGATTCATCACGACTCTGTAAATGTCCTTCCACTGGGCTATTTTTATCTCCCACGTCCCGCATTAGGAACACACACAAAGGGTCAGGGCTTGCCATTGGTTGTCCCCTTAAGTACTACTCTTCCACTAAGCAATAGATTTGAGATCTTTAACTCTCTAGATTGTAATGATTGACTCTCCCTAGATGGAGGGGGGGGGGGGGACTACGAGGAATCATGGTCTCTTAGAAATGATATAGAACCTTCTCCCCCGGTAAATATCTCAGCGCGAATATCTCATCGGTAGTTCCCATCTTTTTTGAGATTGATGGCTTAGCAAAGAATAGAATTGACCCAATTCATGAGTTAGTAAAGGTTAGTAAATGTGGGGGTATTACACCAAAGGAGGGTAAGGCGGGCATTGGTTTCCCCGTTCAATCTAACAGTACCAACCACCCCCATGTACCCACTCTGGTCTCATGGAATGTGGCAGGGTTGAAAAGCAAAGTAACATCTCTGGATTGGCTAGCCTTTCTAGATACCAGGGATATAATTCTTCTTCAGGAAACATGGCAGGTAACCCCGGAATTCAAGCAAGGATATTTAAATTTTTATATTCCAGCTAACGCTAGCTTGCGGGGGATACCAAAGGGAGGCTTACTCATATGGGTAAAGCAGGATAGCAGGTATTCCACTTCTCAGTTGGATACTAACAGCCCCGACATTTTGCTAATTAAACTTAAATGCCCTGATCATAAGGACTTATTTATCTTTAACATTTACTCTAGGGGGCTCCCAGGTGGAAAATCCACTGAAGTAGTTGACCAATTAGACACTCTTTTGGAGCGCTACTGCTCAAAGGGTAATATCGTAGCAGGAGATTTTAATTGTTGCTTTGAACCTCTAGACAGCTATGACATAGACCTCACGGTGGAAGAGGATTATACCTGGAACATCCTTCAATTGATAATACCACCTATTAAAAGATGGCCAGAGGCCGCCCTGCAACTTAAAGTCCTATGTGTAGAGCATGGCTTACGTGCCACAAATGGAAGAACGGATTCCGACAAACAGGGCGCTTCTACCTTTAACAATGGTGTATCCCATAGCCGTATAGACTATATCCTCACTAATAAAGAGAACTGGGCTAGCATTGAGGATATGCGGATAGTCGTACGGGTAGAGAGCGATCATGATCCATTAATCCTATCGTTTAGGCTATTTGAATTATCTAAAAACGAGGGCCAAAATGAATGTGTGGAAATAGCCCTTTCAAACGACTATAGACGAGTAAGATGGGCTAACTGTGCAATGAATGAAGAAAGTATCGCTGCCATGAGGGATTTGACTGTCCAGGCTATTGTGGAACTTCAGAATAATTCCACTGAGGAGGAAGACGTATCAAATGTTGGCCTGATCCATGATACATTTTTTAATCAAATAAGATGTTTCTTTGTTAAAAGGGTGAACAAAAAACAGAGTAGGCCTGTGAGGAGCGAAGACCAATGGTATGGCAAGTCTTGTAGGGTTGCGTATAATGCCCTATCAGATGCAGTAAAAACCAAAGATATAGTTAGGATTAAGATTGCCCGAGTCATGTATAAAAATACCCAATATAAGGCAAAACGTGATTGGGATGAAGAATACTGGAGGGAGCTGCTGAGTGCCAGCAGAGAAAGATCAATGTGCTCCTTTTGGGATATGGTCAAATGGGGAAGGGGGATCAAAAGGGGCGAACCTACTAATCATGTTTCGCCTAATGCCTGGGTTTCCCACTATGCATCCCAGTTTGCGCTTACTGATAAAGATGGAGATGAGCGTGAGGTTTTTTCTAATCTAACCCAGGGCACAAAGCATCTTTCCTTCACCAGAACAGATGTCATTAAGATTTTGAACATCATCCCAAAAGCTAGAGCTCCAGGCCTAGACTCAGTTCCAGCAGACCTCTTTATGCATGACAAGGAACTTTGGGCTTCTTATATCCACTTGTTAGCCAATGGCATTGCTATGGGCTCACCTATACCGGAGTCCTGGAAGGGTGCCGAGATCATCCCAATTTTTAAGAAGGGGGAGTGCTCGGACCCAGGAAATTACAGGCCAATTAGCTTCATAGCATGCATACAAAAGATGGTGGCGAGGCTTCTACTGCAGCGTATCCAGGGTTGGATAGAGGCCAACGATGTTCTATCGCCTCTCCAGGCCGGGTTTCGCAGCCATACCAGTACGGTCGACCAAGTTTTTAGATTTGTTTTAATATATTGGCGTGTAGTGCTATTAGGGGGGGGGTATGCTCTTTGCAGCCTTTGTTGATCTTAAATCAGCATTTTATTTGGTGCCACGTGCAAAATTGTGGGCAGCCTTACAAGATCAGGGCATCCCATCGGATATCCTGTCCCTCTTAATTAGACTACACGATGACAATTTTGCCTGAGTCCGTTGGAACCAGCAGGGGAGCGCAACTGATAAATTTCCTTTCGCAAGGGGAGTTCGCCAAGGGTGCGTACTAGCCCCTACACTTTTCTCACTATACATCAACAGGGTGATCAGCTATTATGAACAGCAACCAACTGATGCTCCGAAGTTGGATGGTAAGCTGATCCCCCTGCTGATGTTTGCAGATGACACGTTATTAATCTCAAAAACACAGCAGGGCCTCCAGAAGGCCATTGATGTTTTTGAAGTCTTCTGCAACGACCACTGACTTGTTATTAATACAACTAAGACTAAGTTCATGGTCTTACACAAAAATAAACACGTTAGAGGGAAGGTGGTTATGGACGGGGTTCAACTGGAACAGACCCAAGTATTCACCTATTTGGGCATTACCCTATCATCTAAATTAGATTGGAAACATCACACTAACCAGCTGGTCACAAAGCATGCACAACTGACGGGAGCACTTACTAAGGAATTTCATTTGTCACATACTAAGCCAATTACCCCGGTCTTAAAGATCTACGATGCCAAAGTTGGAGCGGCAGTCCTCTATGGGGCGGAATTATGGGGACTTGGTAACCTAAAGAAGTTGACGGGTGCGCAAAGTAAATTCTTGCGCAATATTACAGGCCTCCCGGTTTCTACCCCACTGATTGCTCTTCGTTACGACCTGGGATCTCATTGCCTCGAAGATATGGCCTGATATAGATCAGCTGCCTATTAGAGGAGACTATGGGTTACCCCAGAACTCTCCCAGTATGCTCGGGCCTTTCTCGAGGTTAGAGATGCCGATAGGGGTAACAAAATATTATGGTTGTGGGAGATAAAAGCAATACTTTTGCAGCGTGAATCTTTCTGGATTCACTATGCTGTGCATTATTCTGCGGTCTTGTGGTTGGGTCCGGATTCGTAGTCTTTTCTTTGTTTTTTTTTTTGTAGCCCAGGTGGGCGTCGGCGTCACACCTCCTTGGGTGCCTTTCCGGTGACGTCGGCATGCTTCCTGCGGAAGCTCCCACTCTTGGGCGCCATCTTCAGATTCTTTTTTTCTTGTGTCGGGTCTGGATCGTTCCCGTTTGGGCTCCAAACATTTTTGGAGAAAGAAGAAGGAAAATACAGAAATTAGAAAGAAAAGTCATCTGAAGACTCCAGGAGACTTCATCGACGAGGAGTCCGCAAAGGAGAAGGGGAATTCATCGAGATCTTCGACGAACGTCGACGAACACGCGACCAGGGAGGCCCTGAGCGCTCGATGATGGACAACACGCCGTTCAAGTTCTGCCGTAACTGCCACCACAAGTACGCGCAGAAGGACCAGCACCCGGTATGCAACCTTTGTCTACCAGTAAATCACGAAAGCGAGGACTGCAACGCCTGCTCCGCCTTCGCCCCGAAGACCCTTCGTGTGAGGGAGAGACAGAGGGTAGCGCACGCCACCCTGCAAGGGAAGGCCCCGACTCCGTCCCTCTACCATCTGGGGATGTCTTCCGAGGAAGAGGACAACGCTGCCGCCAAAGACGACAGCTACACGGTCGTAGAGACCGATTACACGAAGACTTCTGATAAGGTAGGAGACTCTCCGGCCCCCAAGAACCCGAGAGACTCTGAGTCTCGAAAAAACGAGGGCAAGGCCCCGAAAGCGCCGACGCCAAAACACCTGGCGTCCGCAAGTACTCACAGGCCCAGCGGATCCTCTGAGAAGGAGTCCCCGGCGCCGAGAGCTGTTGAACAGCAGAAGTTGTCGAAAATCGTCCCCGAAAAGGATCGATCGACGCCGAGGGAGAAGGACCCTAAACTACCGACGCCGACCAGAGACCCAAAATCCGGGTCGACGTCAAACTTCGGCACCGAAAAGCTCGGCGCCGAGCCAACCGCCGAAAAGAGCGGCCGAACCATCCGACGCGGAACACGCAGCCGAGATGGAGAAAAAGAGAAGGCGCCTCGAGGCCGAAATGGAAAACATCTTGCAGCGGAAGAAAGAATTCGACGCAAAGATGAAAACCTTCACGATTCCACACAAGACCAAGCCACCAGTGGTGGAGGTGGTCGAGGAGGAAGACGAGGTCGCCGAGGAACAAGACCCGGACGTCGAGGTGGTCGACGACCAGGAAGAGGACGAGAATCCCTACGATGGTTACAACTATGGGGAGGAAGAGGACAGCAGGACGGACGCAGAGTCGGCCCCCTCTGACTTACAGGAGGTGGATTACCTAGATGTCGACACCGACAGCCCGGAGGAGGCGGTCGACACGTATCCCTCGAGGCCCTCGCCGCCGGACGACATCGGGGCCTACAACTCGGTGATAAAGTCTGCAGCAGCGGCATTCAAACTCAAGCTCGACGAAGAGAAGCAGAAAGCAGACTTCCTTCTAGAGACATTGCTCCCCACACAAACAAGGAGCCAGTACCTACCAATGCTCGACAGCGTCTTGGCTCAAGGGAGGGAAGCATTCAGGGAGCCCGCAACATGCAAGGCAGTAACTCCCAGAACAGAGAAGAAATACAAACATTCCTCAAAAGACCCACCCTACATTCAGGGCACGGTCTCCGCAGACTCCATTATCACGGCCACAGCAAGGAAGAGGGCTAACGTACCCACTACTTCTGGACCACCACCGGATAAGGAGAGCAAGAGGATGGATCTGGTGGGCAGAAGGATCGAACGGAATGCCGCGACCCACTGGCGCATGGCTAATTCCAACGCCCTGATAAACAGTCACATGTACCAGATCATGGAGGAGCTGGGGCAGTTGGTGAAGGACCTGCCCCAGGATGCCAGACAGAAGGCCGAAAAACTGGTTGAAGAAGGGAAGAACGCTGCAAACTCTTGCCTTAAGACGGCCCTGGACGGAGCAGACACCTCCAGCAGGCTCATGATGATGGGTGTCACTGAAAGAAGACACTCCTGGCTCAGGATTTCAGGTTTCAAACCAGAGGTGCAACACAGCATCCTGAACACTCCGTTCAACGGCGATACGCTTTTCGGAACAACAGTTGATGAGAAACTCAGTCAACTAAAAAAGGATAACGAAACAGCAAGGTCCATGGGAGCATTGCAGTTCAGAGGCAACAGAAGGGGCACCCCGTCACGGAGGCCTGGCGGGAGAGGTGGAAACCAGCCAGGTACATCACACCAGGCTTTCCAACAAACGCACCAGGCAGACTTGCAGGCTCAGCAGGGTCAGCAGAAGCAGTCCTGGCAATACCAACAAAGAGGCCAGTCCTTTCGAGGGAGAGGAAATGGACGTGGACAGAATAGAAGAGTGGGACAGCAGCCCGCCTCTAAGTAAAAAACTCCGTGTGCCCGCCCACAGAAAAGATCCCAGGGGGCAGCACGTACAGAGGGGTCAAGACAAGCTAGACATCTACGACCACATAACACCAGTGGGAGGAAGACTAAGATTTTACCTCCAAGAATGGAGAGAAATCACATCAGACAAATGGATCCTCAACATCATCCAATTCGGATACTGCATAGAGTTGGAGGGGAGGCCAACAGGCAGAAAACCAAAAAGAAAACCACTAGCAAGCAGACAGCTAGAGCGTCTTCAGGAAGAAGCAAAGGAACTCCTGCAGAAGCAGGCCATAGAACGGGTACCCTTCAAGGAAAAGAACAAGGGAATATACTCAACGTACTTCCTGGTACCAAAAGTAGACGAGACAATGAGACCCATTCTGGACCTAAGGTTCGTGAACAAATTCATAAGAACGCAAAAATTCAAAATGACCTCCCTGCAAGAGGTGCTCCCGCAATTGCAGATCGGAGACTTCATGGTCACAATAGACCTCAAGGACGCCTACCTGCACATCCCAATGTACAGAAAGCACAAGCATATGCTCAGGTTCACCATCGGAGAGAGCCACTACCAGTTCACGACACTAGCCTTTGGGCTAAAATCAGCACCAAGGGTCTTCACAAAGTGCCTCGCAGCAGTCGCAGCGCACCTACGAAGGCAGGGAATACACGTATACCCCTACCTGGACGACTGGCTGGTGAAGGCAAACTCATACCAGAAATGCAAGCAGCACGCACATACAGTGACGAGCGCGCTCATAAGACTGGGGTTCTCCATCCATTGGAAGAAATCATCAGTGGAGCCGGAACAAGTGAAGATCTTCCTGGGAGCACAGATCAACACCTTACAGGGCAAGGTGTTCCCCATCGAGAAGAGAGCGAGGGCGCTGGTGAAGGAAACTCTCCTCTACCGGAAGGGACAAGCTCGGACAGTGAGGACTGCGAGTAAGATCATGGGGATGATGGCATCATGCATCCACCTGGTACCACATGTACGTCTCCACATGAGACCCATTCAAGAATGGCTACAGGAGCAATGGTCACAAGCTACAGGCAGTTGGGAGGATCTAGTGGTTGTAACGCACGCAGTGCAGAAGGAGATGACATGGTGGACCATGGAGAACATAACAAGGGGAAAGCCTCTAACGCCCCCAACGCCAACAGTGACCATCACCACAGACTCATCCCTGAAGGGATGGGGCGCTCACATGGAGGAGCTCAAGGTGAGGGGACTGTGGACGCCAGCAGATGCGACAAAGCACATAAATTACCTAGAATTGAAGACAATCTTCCTTGCACTGAAAGCTTTCCAAACAAGACTGTACAAGCACAAGGTGTTGCTACAGACAACACCACCGCGATGTTCTACATCAACAAGCAGGGGGGCACACAGCCCCGCTTTCAACGCTGGCGCAGGAGATATGGAGATGGGCCATCCCTCTCAAGATAGACCTGCTAGCCATACACCTACCAGGGAAGGACAACATACAAGCAGATTGGCTCAGCAGACAGACATCGGCATCCCACGAGTGGGAGCTCAATGCTCAAGAGACAAGGTGGCTGTTCGACAGATGGGGAACACCATCAGTGGACCTCTTTGCCACACGCCGGAATGCAAAATGCCAAAACTTCGCATCCAGACAACCCGAGGAGGGGTCACTGGGTAAAGCCCTATGGATAGATTGGTCCGGGACATTTGCTTACGCCTTTCCCCCGATACCACTGATGCACAGAGTGCTGAGCAAGTGCAGAGCGAGCAACATGACCCTGATACTGGTCGTGCCACAGTGGGCCAGACAGACTTGGTACTCGCAGATCATGGAGATGACACCGTGTGCACCCCACAGATTCGGCAAGAGGAAAGACCTACTCTCCATGCAGAACGGAGAGGTGCTACACCCAGAGCCAGAGAGCCTGAGCCTAGTAGCGTGGCTCCTGAGGACATAGAGTTCGCACATTTGAGACTGCCAGAAAGCACCCTGAGGGTCCTTCGGGAGGCACGAAGGCCCAGCACTCGAAGTGCTATGTTGAGAAATGGAAAAGATTCCCAATGTGGTGCAGAAAAGAAAGACTTCACAATAAAATGAAGAAGGACTCCACAGTGCTAAAGTACCTGGCACACTTGCTGGAGAAGAACCTTAGCTCATCCTCGTTAAGAGTTCCCTTGGCAGCGATAGTCGCCTACACAAGGGGAGAAACGTGCAGGAGTTTCTTCACATCACAGGTGGTGAAGAGATTCCTAGAAGGAGCGAAAAGGATCGCACCACCCAAGCGGGTGCCGCCACCTGCATGGAACTTGAACATAGTCCTAACGGAACTCATGAAAGAGCCCTTTGAACCACTTCACAAGGTCTCCCTAAAGATGCTAACTATGAAAACAGCTTTCCTGGTTGCAATAACGTCCTTACGCAGAGTAAGCGAGCTTCAGGCGCTGACGCTACAAGAACCCTACATACAAATACACAATGATAGGGTTGTGATGAGGACTGACCCACACTTCATGCCGAAGGTGGTATCCAAATTCCACATGAACCAGTCTATACAGATACAGAGTTTTTTCCAAAAACCAACACTAGCGCAGAGCGAGCTCTGCACACCCTGGACGCCAGAAGGGCAGTCATGCACTACATTGAGAGGACGAAGGGACACAGGAAAACAAAACAGTTCTTCGTGTCATTCGCCAACAGTTTCATGGGAAAGGCAGTAACCAAAAAGACTATTGCACGATGGATCGCACAGACAATTCAACTCTGCCACAAAAGTGCAGGACAAGAGCTAGCAGAGGGGACACGTGCCCACTCCACTAGGAAAAAGGGTGCTACAATAGCTTTCCTGGCTAACACACCCATACAGGACATATGCCTGGCGGCAACATGGGCTTCGGTGCACACGTTCACGAAGCACTACTGTGTGGATATACAGATGAACAAGGAAGCACAAGTCGGACAAAAGGTGCTCCAGCACATATTCAATAACCAACGCTCATCTTCCACCCAGCCGCCACAGAGATGAGAAACCGCTACAAAATCTATGCACAGCACTGTGAATCCAGAAAGATTCACGCTGCAAAACGAATAGTTTTCTTACCTGTCGGTGTAGTTTTGCAGCTTGAAGATCTTTCTGGATTCACTAGCGAACCCACCTACCTCCGCCAGAAAGATGAGGCTGGAGAGAGAAGAGGTGGTTAAAAAAAAAAAAATAAAGTACAAGCGGTAAAATATCACCTAAATAGAACATTGCCATTACTTCGGAAACGAAAGAAACACGGAAAAAAAGAACCCGAAGATGGCGCCCAAGAGTGGGAGCTTCCGCAGGAAGCATGCCGACGTCACCGGAAATGCACCCAAGGAGGTGTGACGCCGACGGCCACCTGGGCTACAAAAAAAAAAAAGAAGACTACGAATCCGGACCCAACCACAAGACCGCGGAATAATGCACAGCATAGTGAATCCAGAAAGATCTTCAAGCTGCAAAACTACACCGACAGGTAAGAAAACTATTTGATATGGCCATGGGTCTATCCCCATTGTGGGATGACCCAACAGGGAATTCCTTTCCGCCTAGAAAAACATTCAGGGACCTTTACTGGAACATACTTGAGGTACAAAGATATGGCCGTTGTATTGAACCATCATTTACGGCGGAATTCCTTGGACTTAAAAACACTCTCCAGCCCTCGAGGGTTACTGGGACTCGATTACTATCCCGGGGGATAGGAAGAAATTCCATCAGTTCAGGGTGGGGATACTACCACTCAATGCCCTCACCCCGAGGTGGTGCGGGGGACAAGGCTCTGTCTGCCCCTTCTGTCCCACCCAGCGGGAAGGCATTGGGCATATACTATTCGCCTGCCCTGAATATAAGGTTCCTAGGATATCCTGGTTAAAACCCATTTGTGTTCAGTTAGGTCTCAAAATAGGTTGTGAGGCCGTCAGGATCCTCCAAACTGACAATTCCCAGGACGTGGTTATAGCTGTGGCTAAGTTCCTCCACTGGATGTGGATCATCCGGGCTCGTAAAATGAGCCTACAGTGACATTTTAGTGGTTCCTTTTTAATGTCTTTCCATGGGCTCATGTCACCTGAAATTATAGAATGTGTTTAATGATGAATTTATAGTTTTACAATTTTATAATAACACAAATGGTTTTTAAAATAATATCTGTATAATGAAATGAATTGTATATTTATGATTTTAACCTGACTTAATTAATATTTGTTTATATGTATGCAATCTATCTGTTTAATTTCTGATGGATAGGCCAGCAATTGATGCGGCGTATAGTGGTCGTTATTAGCTGCTAATGGAGGGTATTCTCTTTTTAAATTTTAAATTCTGTTGTAAATGTCTTTTATGATTCAAAAATCGAAATAAAGACTTATGAAATTGATAGGGCAATGGAAGTCATGTGACTTCCAGGAACCCCTGTTTGTTGACATCAGACGCGGAAGTCTTGTCTTGTGCAGCGGCCCCAATCCGATAGGTCGGAGGACATTACGCAAGAAAGCTAGGTGTGGTGGAACGTGTTGACATATAAAAAAGGCTATTGTTGATCCATTACAAGAGAGTGAATTTGAAGCATTTTTTCGCAATATGATTAAGTGTGTTGGCGCTAAATAGAAGCTATTGTCAAAAAACGGGCAGAGAAAAGGGTTTGAAAATCTTAGGCGCTACATGTCCGCGAAAAAAACACATACAGTTGCCAATGCACACGCATCGCGTGTCAGTACAGTATGTCTGAGCTGTTTTAGTGCACCCTTGAGCAAATTTGTGGGAGCTCAACCAGTTATGTGATAAGGACTATAGAGGAACACATTCAGAGGGGTGAAGTGCAAAACCTCAGACAGGCCATAGCTGGGATGTGTGCCATGTCGACTCTTGTTTTAGTTCTGTACTTAGGCACTCAGCCTAGAAAGGCAGGGTGTGGGTGCCAGGGTGCAGGGCCCCCGAGGGTAGCACAATACATGCTGCAGCCCTCAGGGGTCTCCTCTAGTCACCATGCCCTGTGTACCTAGAGTACCATTTACTGGGGGCTGACAGGTGGCCAGAGGTGCCAATTGGGTATTTTGTTTCAGCATAGCTTTTCTTTTTAGGGAAGGAGCACAGGCCCTGGGTACCTGATTGGCAGGGACCCAGGGCACACTCAGTCAAGCACATCAGCAGTTCAGAAAAAAGTGGGGGCATACCAAGGCAAGAAAGATGGCACTTTCTCACAAGTGTGGAGTTGAATTGTATGAAAAACTACAAATGTGCCAAACTGATTTTACTTCCCTTTTCTCTAGGATATGTCCCTGTGTGATATCTAGTCCTATCACACAGAGTACAAAAAGTAACTTGAAAAGTAAGTTTCATATTTTAACTTACTTCAGTCAACTGCATTTGAACCTGCATTCAATTGTAAAACACTGCATAAGATTTTGCAAAGCATTTAATTCACTTACCTTGCCAGGCTTGGCTTGGTTCTACAAATAAAATAACCTAATATTATTTTTATGCAAACAAAATTGGAGTTCAGTCTTTGAGTGTGTGACATAATTTGCTGATTGAGTCTGTACAACAAATGCTTAACACTACCGTCTGATAGAGCCTTCTGTAGTAGGGGATCTCTGTTATAGTCATAATCTAGTGAATAGTCCCGCCCATGTGCGTGGACCCCGGAGCAATAAAAAATAATCTCTTACAGTGTCGAAAAAATGCAGAACGGCACAGACACTTAAGAGAGAATTTAAAGACAGATAATGCAGCCTATAAAAACTACACTGTCCAGTACTTCAACTAGAAATTCAACCACAAAATCCACAAAACAGCAAAGCCTGTACAGATTTCCCTTGCTTTAACAGCAAACACCCTCTGGAATGATAGAGAGGAGAACCTGGACAGACAAGCCCCATAGGCTGCCATTATGTGGCTCAGAATAGGATACTGTGCCTTTAAGAGAACCTTCCAGAACTTCACAGTATCCCAGAATGCACTGCAGGTCCCAGTTACTTTCAGTTCTTTTTTCCGGCTCCTGCAAGCAGGACCCTGGAGCATTGAGCTCTCCCTTTTCAAGGGTTGATTGGTGTTTTTTCACTGTTAATTTCGATTTGAGTGCTTCTAAAGTACTTTAGTGCTGTTCTTCTTGGTTTTTGCTCCTTTTTGATGTCAAATATGCCTGCATTATTTGACAAATGCCCGGAGTGCTCCAGGAAGAAGGCAGAATCAGATTCCCATGAGGTGTGTATCCTCTGCCTTCCCTCTTCCCACATCCCTGAGGAGTGTGAGATTTGTCAAGGCTTCTCTGGCAGGACCCTGAAGGAAAGGCAGAAGATCAGGCTTCAGGGCCTCGAGGAAAGAAGGCTGAAGGCGCAAGGTGGGTCTGGAGGGGCTTCTTCTGCCCATGCTGAGGCCTCTGGGGGGCTCCCCAGGGGCAGCAAGACCAGCAAACGTTCCCATTCTCCGTCTGGGTCGGTGGCACTGACCACGACGTCGAGAGGGATGACTACGGTCTGTTCCCCATCTCCCCAGGGCTCTGGGTCGAAGAAACGTCGACGGTCGACGTCGAGGGAGTTACACAGGCCGCCGTCGAGGTCTCCTTTGACGATGTCGTCGGCGTCTACGTCGAGTGATCGATGTCGTCGAGGCCGCCGTCGAGGCGGAAGAGATCGCCGTCGAGGCGGAAGACGTCGAGGTCGCCGTCGAGGTCGCCGTCGAGGCGGTCGAGGTCGAGGTCGCCGTCGAGGCACAAGAGGTCGCCGTCGAGGCACAAGAGGTCGCCGTCGAGACGCACAAGGTCGCCGTCGAGGCGGACGAGGTCGACATCGAGGCGGCCGAGGTCGCTGTCGAGGCATGAAAGACGGTCGACGTCGAGGAAGGGGCGCTCTACGTCGAGGGGCCTACGCTCGCCGTCTGGTCACCGTTCTTCGACGTCGAGGAATCGTGGTGAGAGGCCTGATGCTGTGGGAGGCTCTCCACAGTCCGGATCTGGAAAGGAAGGCGGATCACCGGGATCGGTGTACTCCGAGGTGTATACTCTATCACAGAAGCATGTTACACCCCCGCCTCCGTTGCCGAGGGGTCTCCCTCGGAGGGCTCCGACCCCTCCTCCGTTGCCTCCTCTGCCTCCACCGCCTCCACCGGTGCCTCGGCCTCATGTGCCAGAGAGGCCTCCCCCGGTTCCGCCGAGGTCGGTCTCGTTGCCCAGGCTTCCGACCCCTCCCAAAGGGACTCCTAAGCCGCAGGTCCCGTCCAAGCCCAAGACGCCTGCCCCGGGGAAGCCGGCAGAGCGTCCCAGACCTAGGAAATCACGGTCATGCTCCGGACGGAGAGGTAGATCGAGGAGTAGACACAGGTCCTCCACTAGATCTAGGCATCCCCATAGGAGGCGAGGATCCAGGTCCCGTACGGGCTCCTCTAGGACTCGCTCATATTCTCCTACCTAATCGGACTCCCCGGAGACAAGGGTGTCTCGGGTAGACGACATCAGCAC
The DNA here is from genome assembly GCF_964261635.1 of Lissotriton helveticus. Lineage (NCBI taxonomy): Eukaryota > Metazoa > Chordata > Amphibia > Caudata > Salamandridae > Lissotriton > Lissotriton helveticus. The sequence goes on from NC_136073.1 coordinate 679,633,950, forward strand.
GTTCCAAAAGGTTCTCCTGAGGGGGGCTGCGAAATTGGGCTTCACGGTGACGGCTCCTACACCTACGACGTCGGTGATATTCGAGACACTTCACAAGAAGCATCTTTCTCGCCCTCTGCTGCCATTGGTGCCAGGACTGGTCGAATCTGCGGAGGAGCTGTTCCTTACGCCTGCGGTGGTGAAGGCCGCTCCCTCCCGACTTCTGAAGAAGTACAGGGCACCGGATTCGGACCCGGCCTTCCTGCGGATGGACCCAGTACCCGACTCCGTGATAGTGACGGCGGCCAGGAAGTTACATTCTACCTCCCCGTCCTCCACCGTGCCGCCTGATAAAGAAAGCCTTTGGATTGATTCGGCTGGAAGGAAGGCTTGTGGGACGACTTCCACGACCATGAAAGCCTCCAGCGATTCCGCATTGCTGGGGCGGTACGGCCGTGCACTGTGGGATTCCCTGAAACAGTTCGCGGACCTTCTGCCACGTGACAGGAGGGAGGACTTCCAAGAAATAGTTAAGGAAGGGATGCTGGTTTCAAACCAGGTCATCAGCGCCGCTGCGGATATCTCGCTGTTGGCGGCCCATGGTTACTGTCACGGGATCAACCAGCGCCGCCATGCTTGGCTCAGGCTTACGTCACTCAAGCCGGAGGCACCGCAGCGGGTGGCCAATCTGCCCTTTTCCGGAGAAACACTGTTCGGAAAACATGCCGATGATGAATTGGCCCGCATGAAGGCTGAGGCGGAGACCCTGACGGCTGTGGGCTTGGAGAAGCCCAAAGAAAAGAAGCCCTACTGCCCGTTCCAGAGACGGTTCGGTTCGCAGGGAAAAGGACGAGGACAGTCTTCGGGACAACAGCAGCAGCAACAACAGCAGCAGCAGTTCCAGAGACCCTTCCAAAAATGCCAGAGGGGTAGAGGTGGCCAGCAGTCCTCTACTGTGAACAAAGGCCCGGCCGGGTCTCGACCCTGAGCGGTTACTTCCCCTTCATCCGTTACCCGCTCCGGTGGGGGAAGCGTTCAATTTTTTCTGGCAGAGTGGAGAAAAATTACTCCGGACAAGTGGGTGCTGAATATTGTTTGCAATGGATACAGTCTTCGGTTCACCAGCCCTCCATCGATTCCTCCGGTCAGCTCGCAGTATCAGCTGCGCGAGCTCCAGGCGGAGGCCGATATCCTGTTAAGGAAAAGGGCGATAGAAGACGTACCTCTGTCTCAAAGAGGAAGAGGTCTGTACTCGCGGTTCTTTCTGGTCCGCAAGAAGGACAAGAACGAGTTCAGGCCCATTCTAGACTTGCGACAGGCAAACAAGTGGATTCGCAGAGAAAAGTTTTGCATGCTGTCGTTGCATCAGATTTATCCTCAGTTGCAACAGGGGGACTGGCTGTGTGCCATAGACCTACAGGATGCATACTTCCATGTGCCCATTGCACACAAACACAGGAAGTTCCTGCGATTTCAAGTCTGCACCAATCACTATCAGTACACGGTACTTCCGTTCGGGCTGAAGTCTGCGCCCAGGACTTTCTCGAAGTGCATGGCGGTGGTAGCGGCACACCTGCGGAAGAACAAGGTGTTTGTCTACCCGTACCTGGACGATTGGTTGATCAAGGCCTCCTCCTTCTCGGAAGCTCAAGCGCACTTCCGGAAGACGTGCGTTCTATTTAACAAGCTGGGGTTGCACATCAACATGTCCAAGTCTGTCCCGACTCCGGTCCAGTGCATTCAGTACTTGGGAGCTCCATCAATACGCTGTCGGCAAGCTTGTCTCCTTCGGAGGAGCGACGATTATCACTCCTTCGGAAGGTTCAGGCTCTCATGACCACTCCATCTACGACAGTGAGGACGGTGTCTTCTCTACTGGGATCGATGGCCTCTTGCATCTTCCTGACGCCACATGCGCGGCTGCACATGAGACCGCTGCAGGAGTGCTTGGAAGATCAGTGGGACCAGAGGAGAGGATCTTGCGACGACAAGATACGACTGTCTCTGCATGCTCTTCAGTCTCTGAAGTGGTGGTATTCAGCGGAGAATCTCCTCAGAGGGGTTCCCTTCCACAAGGACATTCCCACTCAGACTATCGTGACGGATGCTTCTCTCCAGGGATGGGGAGCGCACTCCGGAGACTTACAGATTCAAGGGACGTGGTCCCCGATGGAGTCCACGTACCACATCAATTTCCTGGAACTCAGAGCTGTTCACTTGGCACTGAAGGCTTTTCACCCGTCCTTCCAGACCAACTCTCTGCTTGTACAGACGGACAATACGACCACGATGTATTACCTCAACAAGCAGGGGGGCTCGAGATCGCGCACTCTGTCGCAGGAGGCGCAGGCGATCTGGCACTGGCTTCTGGCCCGAGTACTGACGATAACGGCCACCCATCTGCCAGGTGTGCAGAATGTTCAGGCAGACGAACTGAGCAGACTGATTCAGGAAAACCACGAATGGGTCATGAACGACGAAGTACTAGGAGAAGTCTTCGCAAGGTGGGGAACTCCAGACGTAGATCTGTTCGCCACCGCCGAAAACAGCAAATGCCGAGACTTCGCCTCCAGGTACTACCAGCCGGGGACGCTGGGGAATGCGTTATGGATCGACTGGTCGAACAGCTTTCTGTACGCTTTTCCACCCATTCGCCTGATTCCGACGGTTCTCATCAAGCTGTCCCAGTCCAGGGCGCGGATGATACTGATTGCCCCGGAATGGCCCAGACAGTGGTGGTTCACGGACCTGCTTCACCAGTCTCTCCTTCCTCACATGAAGCTGCCGTGCAGGCCGGACCTTCTCACGAAGTTCGGGGGGCGGATGTTGCACCCCAACCTCTCGTCTTTGAGTTTGGCGGCATGGCTCCTGAGATAGTGCAATATGGCCATCTGAATCTCCCAGAGGATTGCATGGACATACTGAAGGAGGCGAAGCGACCTTCCACTAGGACTTCTTATGCTTACAAGTGGAAGAGGTTTTGCATCTGGTGCAAGTCCAAGAACTATGACCCTACGACATGCAAGGAGGATGTCATCCTTCCATATCTACTACATCTGGCGCAGTCTGGCCTTAATGTCCATTCCATTAAGGTTCATCTGGCTGCTTTGACTGCCTACAGGAAATGCCCTTCACAGACTTCCTTCTTCCAGATCCCTGTGATCAAAGACTTTCTGGAAGGGGTGAAGAAAGTATTCCCTCCTGTCAGGCTTCCTTCGCCTTCCTGGGAATTGAATGTGGTGCTGTCCAGATTGATGAAGGAGCCTTTTGAACCTATTCATAAGGCTTCGTTGCAGCACATGTCCTGGAAGGCGGCGTTCCTCGTGGCCATTACATCGGCCCGCAGGGTGAGTAAAATTCAGGTGTTGTGTTAACAAGAACCTTATACTGTATTTCATGCTGCTAAGGTTGTTATGCGTACTCACTCTAAATTTCTTCCCAAGGTTATTTCTGATTTTCATGTCAACCAGACTATAACTTTGCCTACGTTTTTTCAGAATCCTTCATCTCCAGCGGAAAGGTCTTTACATTCCCTGGATGTTAGGAGGGTGTTAAAATTTTATCTGGATAAAACCAAAGATATTCGTAGGTCAGACCAATTGTTTATCAATTATGGATCGGTCAGGACGGGTCTTGCTACCTCTAAGCAGTCCATCTTGAGGTGGATTGTGTCCTGCATACAATTGTGTTACCAAAAGGCTAATAAGACCTTAGGGGGCAAACCTAAGGCTCATTCCACCAGGGGCAAAGCTGCCACGACGGCTTTGCTTCGTAATGTTCCCATTTCAGAAAACTGCAAGGCGGCCACTTAGAAGTCGATCCATACCTTTGCTAAGCATTACTGCCTGGACACTGATGCCAGGGCAGACGCGCAGGTTGGGCAGGCTTCGCTGCGAAATCTGTTCGCACAATAGTGGTGTTATTTCTCGTTTCTCCACCGCCGCTTTGGTGTGGGGATGGGCTTGCCATTCTATTCACTAGATTATGACTATACACAGAGATCCCCTACTACAGAAGGAGTAGTTTCTGTCCTGTAACTCCAGTTCTGTAGTAGGGGTATCTCTGTTATAGTCATAAGCGCCCGCCCTCCTCCCCGGTGGAGAGAGATATTCATGTAAGGAATGCTACAGGTCTGGCGTGTTACGCCTTCAAAAAGAACTGAAAGTAACTGGGACCTGCAGTGCATTCTGGGATACTGTGAAGTTCTGGAAGGTTCTCTTAAAGGCACAGTATTCTATTCTGAGCCACATAATGGCAGCCTATGGGGCTTCTCTGTCCAGGTTCTCCTCTCTATCATTCCAGAGGGTGTTTGCTGTTAAAGCAAGGGAAATCTGTACAGGCTTTGCTGTTTTGTGGATTTTGTGGTGGAATTTCTAGTTGAAGTACTGGACAGTGTAGCTTTTATAGGCTGCATTATCTGTCTTTAAATTCTCTCTTAAGTTTCTGTGCAGTTCTGTATTTTTCGACACTGTAAGAGATTATTTTTGATTGCTCCGGGGTCCACGCACATGGGCGGGACTATTCACTAGATTATGACTATAACAGAGGTACCCCTACTACAGAACTGGAGTTACAGGACAGAAACTACTCCTTACTGCTTATCCACACTATCACAAATAGAGAGTAAGGTGCTATCTATTTTTACCCCTGCCTACCTTTGGGGTTCAACTGGACTCTGTGCACACTATACCTCATGTTGGTATAGTAAATATAGGGCCAGCTTCCTACACTGGCCTCTCTGCCTCGTCAGATCTTACAGCCGTGGCTTGCCTGGTCAGAAATGTAATTTCTTGGTCTGTGTAGTAATTCTTCTCTGGCACCTTTCGCCTGATTTCAAGTAACGTAGCTGAGTTAAGTGTTTTGCCATTTGCTTTCCAGCATGCGGATGTCTCTCTAGCAGTATCAGCTGGTGGCAAATGGATTTAAGTATTCTCCAGTATTAGGGTGTCTTTCATAGATTCACATGCTTGAATATCCCCCGTCGTCGGAGTGGGAGTCCCACGGTAAATAAAATAGCAATAATATATATATATATATATATATATATATATATATATATATATATATATATATATATATATATGTAACAACATAAAACCTGAAATATGTAATAGAAAAAAGGCATAACCAGCCTACACATATTTCTACATAGGAATGCATGGAAAAGGAAAAAAACATTTGCAGTCTATCATTGTCATTATGTTGGTCCAAACCACTGCCAATCAGGCGCCAGCAACCCTCTAGAACCTTCTCCTCAGAGCTCAACACCTCAGATTTTCTACCGCACGTCGTGTGAAGGGAGTCTCGCTGAGCTCTGCTCAGTTTTCTTCAATTTTCTTCCATTTTTTCTTCTTAATATTACAGTTTTGTAATATCTTCTTACATGAAGTCTACCTTCAGACCCTGTGTCACTTGTGGGAAGCTGAGACCTTTTCCTGTGAACCCTCATGAAGAGTATATGGACCAAAACTCTGCTTGTCTCTGACATGGTAAGAGGAGAAGGGGTTGTTCTTGTGCTTAGACTGTACCCCCCTTCTGATGTGGGAGAATTTTTTTTGTTTGACCTGCACATTAAGGTTTTAAGTGATGCTTCTCCTCTACTTCACCAGCTGAAGTAATATCACAATTAAGGGGTCTCTGGCCTTCTTTGAGTCTGCCTCCCACATCTACGCCCACGAGATTTACTCTCAGGCGTCTAGACTCACTCTGCGCACTTTTCTACGTGAAAATGTGCCAGCTTGTCGACGATACGGTCTATGTACCCTCTGACGACAATCTCTGCCGTCACTGTTGCTCTGCAACGACAACGCCTCCAGGCATGCGTCGACGACTGTGAGGACAGTGCCCTCTTGTCGACTACATACATTTCTTCGACAGTTGGCCTCGTCGACGGTAGGCTCGTCGACGGTAGGCTCGTCGGCGGTAGGCTCGTCGGCGGTAGGCTCGTCGGCGCTAGGCTCGTCGACGCTAGGCCCGTCGACGCTAGGCCCGTCGACGCTAGGCCCGTCGACGCTAGGCCCGTCGACGCTAGGCCCGTCGACGCTGAGCCCCGTCGACGCTGAGCCCCGTCGACGCTGAGCCCCGTCGACGCTGAGCCCCGTCGACGCTGAGCCCCGTCGACGCTGAGCCCCGTCGACGCTGAGCCCCGTAGACGCTGAGCCCCGTAGACGCTGAGCCCCGTAGACGCTGAGCCCCGTAGACGCTGAGCCCCGTAGACGCTGAGCCCCGTAGACGCTGAGCCCCGTAGACGCTGAGCCCCGTAGACGCTGAGCCCCGTAGGCGCTGAGCCCCGCAGACGGTGAGCCCCGCCAACATTCAGCTTCAACACCAGTTGGCTTCGTTGACGGATGCCCCGCCAACGTTCAGCTTCAACACCAGTTGGCTTCGTTGACGGATGCCCCGCCAACGTTCAGCTTCAACACCAGTTGGCTTCGTTGACGGATGCCCCGCCAACGTTCAGCTTCAACACCAGTTGGCTTCGTTGACGGATGACCCGCCAACGTTCAGCTTCAACACCAGTTGGCTTCGTTGACGGATGACCCGCCAACGTTCAGCTTCAACACCAGTTGGCTTCGTTGACGGATGACCCGCCAACGTTCAGCTTCAACACCAGTTGGCTTCGTTGACGGATGACCCTGCCAACATTCAGCTTCAACACCAGTTGGCTTCGTTGACGGATGACCCTGCCAACATTCAGCTTCAACACCAGTTGGCTTCGTTGACGGATGACCCTGCCAACATTCAGCTTCAACACCAGTTGGCTTCGTTGACGGATGACCCTGCCAACATTCAGCTTCAACACCAGTTGGCTTCGTTGGCGGATGACCCTGCCAACATTCAGCTTCAACACCAGTTGGCTTCGTTGACGGATGACCCTGCCAACATTCAGCTTCAACACCAGTTGGCTTCGTTGACGGATGACCCTGTCAACATTCAGCTTCAACACCAGTTGGCTTCGTTGACGGATGACCCTGTCAACATTCAGCTTCAACACCAGTTGGCTTCGTTGACGGATGACCCTGTCAACATTCAGCTTCAACACCAGTTGGCTTTGTTGACGGATGACCCTGTCAACATTCAGCTTCAACACCAGTTGGCTTTGTTGACGGATGACCCTGTCAACATTCAGCTTCAACACCAGTTGGCTTTGTTGACGGATGACCCTGTCAACATTCAGCTTCAACACCAGTTGGCTTTGTTGACGGATGACCCTGTCAACATTCAGCTTCAACACCAGTTGGCATAGTTGACGGATGACCCTGTCAACTGTTGGATTCGTCGACGGTTGAGCCCGTTGACAGTTGGTTTCACACACTGTTGACTTTTATGCACAATGTTTTTTGGTAAAATATTTAGCTCGTCGACTGCAGCTTTCTGCTACATCCATGTGATAGCGTGATAGCTTTTTACTCCGGCCATTATTCTTCTTGGACAGCACATAGCCGTATGAGCATGTTTTTTTTTTTTTCGTTCTTTTTTCTTCGGATCAGAAATATGTATTTCTGACAGCAAGGCTGCCACGGCCTGTAACATGGCGGGATTACGTCTTCTCTTACAACTGGAGTTCTATTGCATTCACCTCCGGTGAATATTGGAGGTTTTCCCCTCCTTAGGAAGAGAGCGGCGAATCGTTTTTCCCTTTTCCCCTCGTCCTGGGGAAACCACAGAAACAAGTTCGTTCAGTTCCTATCATATACTTTATTTAGCAAGATGGTGTTAGACTCATGCGGAGGCCAAACTCTGTACAGGCGGTTTGTATTCCACGCCTCGACAAGAAATGTGAAGCTCCCCACTATTCAGCCTACCCTGACTCAGTCATTACTCAGGCGGCACAGCGATTATCTTGCAAGCCAGTTGGGCAGGTATGCTGGCAGATGTGCTCGGACATGTTGGCGCCAGTAGCACTTATTCCAAAATCCTCCTAGCCTCACGCTTGAAGATCCTGCAGGAGAGGGAGAGAGACAGCAGTGCATCAGAAATGATACACTGTGAAGCGGACATTGCGTGTACAGGTTTTTCCACAGCTCTCTATAGGAGCAGTCTGGCAAAGACAATTTTGCTTCAATGCTATGTCTTTCGCAAGGAGGTTCAGACTTCAATACTTCACCTGTTCTTTTGATTGAGGATCCCTTCTGGCCAGCATGTTGATGAGGCTCTGCAGACCATCTTAAAGGACACAGATACTGCCCACACCTTCCTTCGGGATATAGAATCTCAGCCTTTTCGTGGTGCCGAGGACGTAGCTCCACGTCCTTTGTTTCAAGGGAGTTCCATCCAGTATTGGCTCCTACAATCGGAACCAACTGCGTTACTCAAATCAAACGCAGTCACATAGGCACAGTACCAACAGGTCCTACATAGACAATCATCGTACAGCCGAGGCAACTCTTCTAAGAAACAATGGATTACCTGGAACACACCTTTATTCCCTCCAATAACGTCAGAGGTCTAATATCTCACTTTTACTCCATTTGGTCAAAGGTGACTGAGGACCGTTGGGTTTTTAAACGTCATGCCCAAGGGCACACTTTAGAATTTGTCAAATTTCCCTCTTTCTACACCTCCAAGGGGACCTCCACCTTCTCATCTACAGGTGTCGTTTGCACAAGTGTCAATATGGATACAAACAGGGACCGTCTGAGTGGTTCCGAATCTCCAACAGCGTTAGGGTTTACTCTCAGTTCCTCATCAACAAGCAAATGAGGAAAGTAGCGCATGATTTTAGATTTTTACGCAAACTTTACAAATGTTGTCCCTCAAAGTCCTAAAGTTCTTTTGCCAGAACGACTTTATAACTACTCTCAACCTCCAGGATGTCTTTTTTCATGTGCCAATCCTTCCTAAGCACAGGAAGTGGCTACGCTTTACAATAGGTACAGAACTTATTCAACTAAAGTCCTAGCTCTTGGATTTAGGTCCGTTTCACGTGTCTTTACGTAGATCCTGGCACCAGTGGCAGCCTCTCTACGTCTGCAAGGCTTACAAATTTATCATTACTGAGACAACTGTATAATAAGGGCTCGCTCTTATTTACAAGCAGTCCAGCACACCCAGACTTGTCAGTCACTGTTTCTTAACCTGATTTTCAATAAATCATGACAAGTCCCAACTAGTACTAGCCCAGATATCAACGTTTCTCGGAGCATCAATCAATACAAACCTAGCAAAGGTGTTTGTCTCACACAAACGATGGGCCTGCATCTCCCAGTTGGTGGTTCTTCTACGTTGGTTGCAGGTCTCCAGTTCCTTCGAAGATCTCATTCAAATCAATCCTCGGATGCAAGAGGCCTTTTTGTTTGGTAGGTCCAAGAAAGAAATTTGTAGAAGGGGTGTGCGTTATTCCTTCAAGAAGCGCCAAATTACACAATCACCGCAGACGCATCCCTCGAGGGTTGGGGAGCATATCTTCAAGGGCTGAAGATCAGCAGGGAATGTAACCCTCAACAAGAGGCTTGGCACATCAATCTGCTAGAGCTAGGTGCCATCTTCTTAGCCCTCAAATCCTTTCATGTTATCATTCAAGGGGCCACAGTATTGGTTCGCACAGACAGTACTTCAAGTATGCATTACTTAAACAAATAGGGAAGAACGAGGTCGATTCTTCTATCTCAGAAAGCCCAAGAGATATGGGCTTGGGCAATATGGCACAGGATCAAACTCTTGGCTGTTCATGTGCCGGGAGTTGCATTTGTACTGGCGGACACCCTCAGCAGGTCAACAGGTGTCCAACCATGAATAGGAACTGCATCAGCCAACGGCGGATCGAATCTTCCAGCAGTGGGGTCATCCCGATCTGGACCTCTTTGCGACACAAAAGAACAGCTAATGCCTGATCTTTGCAAGCTGGCATCCCCACAGGGATTCGCAGGGGAAGGCGTTTTCGATAAACTGGTCTCAAATATATGCCTACGCCTTCCCTCCGATACCGTTGGTTCCGAGAGTTTCTCCGGAAGATGAAGAAAGAGCCGTGTCGTTTGATTCTCATCGCCCACAGGTGGCCTCGCCGATACTGGTTCTCCTCTCAGTGTACGATCCAATACAGTTTCGACCAATACCAAATCTCCTCTCCATTCAGAATGGTCAAATTTGCCATCCGATCCGGCTTCACTAAAATTAGCAGCTTGGCGCCTGAGCACCTTGAATTAGCTCATCTGACTATCTCGGCAGATTGCACGGAGGTACTGGCCTACGTGAGAGCACCTACTAAAATAAAGTCATACAGTCTTAAAAAATAAAAATTAAAAAAAATCTGCATTTGGTGTTAATCTGCTGGGGTTCACCCATGTCATGCAACGCCGGACCAGATATTACCTTTTTTCTTGCACCTGGCAAGATCAGGCTTATCTCATACAACGTTGAAGGTATTTTTGGCAGCCATTTCAAGGTAACGTCCGGATGGGTCCATCTCTTTATTCTTCAAGAATACAACAATTCTTTTAGGGACTACTCAGAATTTTCCTCCTGTACGTCGTCCGCCTCCATCATGGCATTTTAATGTAGTATTAGCGCAGCTCATGCGCCACCCTTTTGAGCCAATTGTCTGGATGTATTTCAAATTCCTAACATGCAACTTTTTTCTCTTTGCTACCGTTAACTTCATCTAGAAGAGTCTGTGATGTTCAAGCTCTCACTGTCAATTCACCTTTCTTACAATTCACGTCCAATTCTGTGGTGCTACGTACAAACCCAAAGTTTATGCCTAAGGTGCCTTCGGATTTTCACCTGAATGAACCAGTTATCTTAAAGAAGTTTTTTCCTAATCCGCAATCCCTTGCGGAGAGGGCATTACATACCTTGGACATCAGAAGATGTTTTAAATTCTATTTGCAAAGGACCTCTGTCCGATCAACTGTTTATTGCCTATGGAAATATACGGCAAGTACAAGCTGTGTCTAAACACACCATAGCTAGATGGATTTATGCAGCTGCTGACATTTGCCATCTTCATAGCTTATGGACGTTTCCACTAAGGGCGTCCAGTTCCCAAACCCACAATTGCTCGTGGGGTTTCCTCGGCCATTGCTTTCTGCCATCTCAGGCAGGCAAGCCTCTACAGTCTTCAGTGAGGACCCATTCTACCAGGGCGATGTCGTCTTCAACTGCCCTGTTTGCCGCTGCATCAGATCTGCAGAGCAGCCATGTGGTCAAGCAGGTACACGTTTACGAAACACTACTGCCTGGGTGCCATTAACAAAGCAGACACTGCAGTGGGACAGGCTATGCTTCGCTATTTTTTTTTGGGGGGGGGGTCGTTTTTTTTCTTTTCAATAAGGGGAGCCTCTGTCTTCCCTCCTCCATTATGGTTTACCTTATTACTGTATGTCTTGCATGACTATAGACCTATTTGGTCTTATAAGTGTATGCATGTGTATCATGCTGGGAAGTTTTCTTCGGACATTACTGCTTTCTATTCTATATTCAAGCATGTGAATCTATGAAAGACACCCTAATACTGGAGAAGAACAATTGTTACTTACCTGTAAACAGGTGGTTCTCCAGTATTGGTGTCTTTCATAGATTCACTTGCGACCCACCCTCCTCCCCTCAGAGGCTCTCTTCTCCTCATAGACTCTGTGGTCACTCTTGTGCTACGAAAATCTGAGGTGCTGATCTCTGAGGAGAAGGTTCTAGAGGGTTGCTGGCGCCTGATTGGCTGTGGTTTGGACGAACATAATGACAATGATAGACTGCAAATGGTTTTTTCCTTTTCCATGCATTCCTATGTAGAAATATGTGTAGGCTTGTTATGCCTTTTTTCTATTACATATTTCAGGTTTTATGTTACATATATATATATAGTATATTATTGCTATTTTATTTACCGTGGGACTCCCACTCCGACGACGGGGGATATTCAAGCTTGTGAATCTATGAAAGACACCAATACTGGAGAACCACCTGTTTACAGGTAAGTAACAATTGTTCTTCCGTGTCATTTAGAAATGCCCTCTACTGACCTCCTTCCTCCCAAATCGTGCACTTGTGTACTAAACCGTCATTTATTTAAAAGTATTCCAGGATATATCTGCGCAGCAGGACATCTTTCAGGGTGTCTAGGAACATGCGCCAGTGTGGGCACCGGTCAAGGCCTCCTGGGATGTCAAGCAGTAGCAGCACCAACGTGTGATTAGAGAGGGTGTGTGCCAAGTGGTGCACCATGGTGGTCCATATGCTTACATCAGTAGATAAGCCAGAAATCAAGTCTGGGCCACATCATATGCATTCAGGAAATAAATGTGCCTTCATAGGTTTCTCAATGTTTTGTACGCCATACATCGATTAATGTGTGATATTGTATAATTGGTTTGTAGATTGAGGGCGCAACCATCATAGATTTCCTATATTGTAATTTCTCTGTTTATATCTAAGATAAAGTTGAAGCATCTTACCCAAGTTAGCGATCTGGGAAATGTGCCAAGCACTGCAGCCCAAACAGTTTGGAGAAATTGGGGATCATCAATGTTTTGGCCATATACATTGACTATAGTATTCTGGTGCTCTTCCAAGACTCCCTGAACAATGATAAATCAACCATGTGAATTTAACACTGCATATTTGCTGAAATTTTCCCCGTCTTACCAGAGCTGCCACTCCACTGGAGTAAGTCAGTGTGTGAGGAAAAATTAATGATACACCCATTTTGCTTTGAGTTGTTACAGATTGGGGTATGAGATTGGTTTCTTGAAGTAGCGCCACCACCACATTCTTATCCAGTATTAGCAGTATCTTTCATAGATTCACATGCCTGAATCATTCCCCGTCGTCGGGGTGGGAGTCCCCGGTATATAAAAAGAGTAATGTCCTATAGACATATACATAGTAATAGGCCAGAGGCCTCTCATTAGTTACATATCCATGTCCTTTTGTAAAAAGGACCAAACTGTAGCTAAGAGACAATCAGCTATCACCACCCTCTAGAACCTTCCTGGAAGGAGCCCTAGTCCCTCAGATTTTCTACCGCCCGTCATGCTAAGGGAGTCTCCACTGAGCTCTGCTCAGCTTTCCTGTATTTCTGGATTTTTCCACAAATTTTCTCAATTTTTTCTCTGTGAGGGGTTTTTCAGTTCACCATGGCTGATACTCCAAAGAAGGGGCTTTTTAGACATTGTGCCTCTTGTGGCAAAAAGAGGCTTCACGTAGATGACAGGCATGAGGACTGCCTTTATTGTCTCTACCCAGACCACTCCGCTAAGGATTGTAAAGTCTGCCGCACTTTTTCTGCTAAAACTCTCAAAGACAGAGAGGGACGCCTGTTGATATGGCGTCAGAGACTGAAAGTTAAGGATCAAGCAGTCTCTTCAGGTGAGAGTGAGTGTTCCATCAGGAGTGCACATTCCTCTCCTAAAAGGCCTAGAATGACATCCCCAGGACCATCTTTGGAGCCACCTCAGAAGAAGACGCCCAAGTCTTCAGAGGTTCATTCAAAGGCAGTGAAGGTTTCTCTTCAGGATTCTACTCCTACCTTCAAGAGACCTTTCACAACGTCTTCAGCTCTTCCTGTGACAACGTCGACAGCAACTATCTCCACGTCGATGGCGTCATCCTTGTCATCCACGTCGACATCCACTACATCCTCGTCGTCGAAGGGTAGGTCTGTTTCTTCTATCATTATGATCAAGAAATCGTCGACGACGCCACCGTCGACGAGCTCTTCAACGTCGACGAAGTCAAAATCGTCAAAGGCTCCATCGACGTCGACACCATCGACGTCGACGAAGCCGTCGACGAAGAAATCACCGTCTACGACGCAACTGTCGACATCGTCATCGACGACATCGTCGACGGCATCTGGATTGACTGTCGACGTTCCTCCGTCGACGACCACCCCGTCAACAAGCTCAACGACGATAGATTCTCCGACCTTGAAGTATACATACACGCACTTTAAGGTTACTAAGCGTACTCTGACGCCGGAGTTGACCTCTCCGAGCAGAGTCCAGGCACTACCACCTGCTCATCTGCTGGACACTGAAGACTCTGATGAGGGCTCTATGTTCCAAGCAGCAACAGTCCATCACAACTGCACGTAAAATATCATGAAAGTTCAGAGTGTGAAGACCAGCAACAGGACGAAGTGGAATGCCAGGAGGAATACCAGCCTCCTCCTCCACGACCTATGGTGTGTCTTCCCGCTTCCATAGTGACAGATCTGCAATTCTTGATTGAGGACTACAAACAAAGGTTTCCCTCCACCTCTCCTCCACTGCCAGTAGTGTCACCGCCACCTAGACCTCGGCCTCCACCTCTAGTGCTTCTGCCAGATCCTGCTCCTTCGCGTCCTCCACCATCCTCTGATGATGAGGAAGAAGAAGAGGAAGGGGAACTCCAGGACTCACATGACGAATGGGATGACTACGTCATTCCACATCCAGCATCCCCTGTACCAACACAAGCTGACTCGCCCCCGGAAGACATTGGAGGATTCCATAATATCTTGGAAAGGGCGGTGTTGCGTTTTAAAATTCAAATGACTACAGAACAACAAAACTGCTTCCTTTACGATTTTAAGGAACCATTTAAAAAGACTGTACGGTCCATTCCTATAATTGAATACATTTGGGACCAAGGGGTTAAAATCATGCAAAACCCTTCATCTTTGCCCCCAGTTCTGCCCAGACTGGACAAAAAATATAGGGCTCCAAATACGGCTCCAGCTTGCCTTACTGGCCATCCCAAGCCGGACTCGGTCATTACTCAGGCAGCGCAGCGCAAATCTAAAAATCCATCTGCTGCGCTGACTGCGCCTCCAGATAAAGGACGAAAACTTGACAACATCGGAAAGCGGTTTTCTTTTATGTCAGCAGTAACAGTGCGTGCTTCAAACTCTATGGCACTGATAGGACGCTACAACCGTCAAATGTGGGCTCATATCGCCGCATATTTGGGATCACTGTCGAAGGAAGAAGCAAAAAAGATTCTCTTGGAAGGAGAACGTTCAGCCTCTGAGATGATTGATATTGCGATGGATATCGCATCCACGGGGTTCCGCCAGCTAGTGGGAGCTGCGGTCCTTAGGCGACAAGGTTGGCTCAAAGCAACGTCTTTCCGTCCTGAAGTGCAGACTAAAGTGCTAGACATGCCGTATGATGGCCAACTTCTGTTTGGACCACACATTGATAAAATGCTTCAAGATATCAAAAAAGATACTGATACAGCAAAGGCACTGGGTACCCTTCAGTATAAAAATCCTCCCTTTCAGAGCTCCAGAGGGAAAGGTCAATCAACAAGAGGTGATTTTCAAGGATACAGATCCTCGTACAGCTCAAATCGGCAGTACAAACCCCAGTATCAACAGAGACCACAACAACAGTCGTCCTACAATAAGTCTTCCTTTCGTGGTCGAGGAGGAAAGAAGGACACAGCCAGAAGACAATGACTTCTCTCTGACACAGGTCTCCGCTTCTTCTCCGGCTTGCAAAGTTGGAGGAAGAATTTCATCCTTCCTACAAAATTGGAGACAGATTACAACGGATCGGTGGGTCCTCCAACTTGTTCAATTCGGACATTCTCTGGAGTTCGTGGAAACTCCGCCTCAAAATCCTCCACACCCAATGCTACACAAGAATCTACACCTGCTGCAATTAGAGCTCTCACTAATGCTCCAGAAACGAGCGATAGAAAGAGTCCCCCGTGGTCAGAAGGGCAAGGGGTTCTACTCCCGATTCTTCTTAATTCGAAAGGAGAAAAAATGGAGACCTATATTGGACTTAAGAGATCTCAACAAATACCTCAAAAAACAGTCATTCCGTATGGTGTCCATCCAGGAGGTACTGCAACTCCTCAATGCGAACGACTTCATGGTGTCTTTAGACCTTAAAGACGCTTACTTTCATATACCGATCCACAGGAACCACAAGCAATACCTCCGGTTCGCTGTGGCTGGCAAACACTACTAGTTTCGGGTATTGCCCTTCGGCCTGAAGTCTGCACCACGCATCTTTACAAAATGCCTGTCTCCAGTAGCAGCGTACCTCCGGCAACAACATCACCAAGTCTTCCCGTACTTGGACGACTGGCTCGTCAAGGCACCTACTTTCGCAGGCGTGACCAAGTCCTCCAACGCCTGTCTTCAACTTTTCAACGACTTGGGCCTTACTCTCAATCAAGAGAAATCCGTCCTTCAGCCTTCCCGGCGTCTCACTTTCCTAGGCGCTGTCCTACATACAGCTCAGAAGAAGGCATTCCCTTCACAGGAACGTCAATCCAAGCTGATGTCTTTGGCCGCCCGGATACAAGCCACAAAGACCATCATTGTGTGCCTGTACAAGTCCCTGCTAGGGATGATGTCCTCGAACATCCTGTCAGTTCCACACTGCCGCCTTCATATGCGTCCGCTTCAGGAGGCGCTATCCGCTCAATGGATCCAATGTACAGGATCATTCGACGATGTAATCCGAGTGACTCCTCCCATGGTCCAAGCTCTACACTGGTGGATTTGCCCACAATCTTATGCAGGGTCTACCTTTCCTACTTCCAGTTACGCCACATGTGATAACCACAGATACGTCCTTAGAAGGATGGGGTGCGTTCCTTCAGGAACTCCAGATCAACGGGCAGTGGTCCCCTGCAGAGAGACAACTGCACATAAACCTTCTCGAGTTAAGAGCATTTTACCTGGCGCTTCGAGCTTTCCTGCCATGGATCAAAGATTCGCCAGTGCTTGTGAGAACAGACAACACCACCACAATGCACTATATAAACAAGCAAGGGGGGGGGGGGGGGGGGGATCGCTCTATGACGTAGTCTCAAGAATCTCAGAAGATTTGGAACTGGCTACTTCTAAACATTATTTCCCTTCGGGCAGAATACGTCCCAGGAACGGACAATGTTCTGGCAGACACTGAGCAGACAACGCTCTGTATGCCACGAGTGGGAGTTAGACCAACAACTTCTCAACTCCATATTCTCCCGATGGGGCAGGCCTCATCTGGACCTGTTCGCGACCAAACACAACGCAAAATGCCAACATTACGCAAGCTGGCATCCCCAGAGAGGATCTCTAGGGAATGCATTTTCGATCACATGGTGCAACGTATTTGCATACGCATTTCCTCCATTTCCCCTGATTCCCAGGGTCCTCCGGAAGCTGAAGGTGGAGCATTGCACCCTGATCTTGATAGCCCCAGCGTGGCCACGCCAACACTGGTTTACAGAGCTTCATCTCCTATCGCTGCAACCCCGATCCCATTCAAACCGTGCCCAACTCTCCTCACGATGAACCACAGGCAAGTCCAGTATCCGGATCTAACATCTCTCAAATTATCAGCTTGGCTCCTGAGTTCAGAGAATTCCAAAACTTAGACATTCCTCAGGAATGCAGAGTGGTCTTAGCCCAGGCTCGGGCCGACAGTACCAACAAGACGTATTCCCTGAAATGGAAAAGGTTCTGTATATGGTGTAAAGCAAACAACATACACCCTTCTTCATCACCTGCACAAATTCTGCCTTACCTTCTTCATTTGGCAAACTCAGGGCTGGCCCATGCTTCAATAAAAGTTCACCTGGCGGCCATATCTCGTTTCAGACGTTCCTCGCCTGGTGCTTCCCTCTGGTCCAGCAGGCTTGTTAAACAATTTCTGAAAGGCCTGTTCAGGACGTTCCCTCCGGTGAGGACTTTACCACCCACCTGGCAGCTGAACATTGTGCTTGCTCAATTGATGAAACATCCCTTCGAGCCAATTCATAGAGCTGACATCAAATACCTTTCCTGGAAAACGGCTCTCCTACTAGCTCTTACATCGGCAAGGCGAGTGAGTGAACTCCAAGCCTTCTCCATTCAAGACCCTTTCCTACAGTTCAAACAGGACAGAGTGATTCTAAGGACTAACCCTAAGTTCATTCCTAAGGTCCCATCTAACTTCCACCTTAATGAACCTATAGTCTTGTGGACTTTCTTCCCAAATCCACTTTCCGCAGCAGAGAGGTCTCTCCACTCTCTAGACCTCAAACGTTGTCTGAAGTTCTACATCCACAGAACAGAACAATTTAGGCAATCCAACCAACTTTGTTGCCTTTAGCAGACCTAGAAAAGGTCTTCCATTGACTAAGCAGAGCATTTCACATTGGATCTCTGCAGCTATTGCTTTCTGCCATCAACAAGAGCGATCTCCACCTCAATGGCGCTCTTTGCGGGAGTACCCGTCATTGACATATGCAGAGCGGCGACATGGAAGATGCCGCATACGTTCACCAGGCACTACTGCTTAGATACTGAACTTATGAAAGATGCAGCAGTAGGACAAGCTGTGCTCCGTCATCTATTTCACTAGAGGTGAGCCTTCTCTCTTTCATCCCTCCTTCCTACTGTCTAATTGCACATTTCTCTTTTATATGGTATTTTGGTACTTTTTATATTTCACAATTGATATGTTATTATCGAGTGATTTTCCATGTTGTACCATTCGAAATGTGCTAGTGATTGCTTGCTACTCTGATTCAGGCATGTGAATCTATAAAAGATACCCCTAATACTGGATAAGAAATGCGTTACCTGTAACTGCAGTTATCCAGTATTGGTATCTTTCATAGATTCACATGCAGCCCACCCACCTCCCCTGGAAGGGCTCACCTTGGTTCTCTCAGTAGGTACTACTTAGCACTGTGCTTACGAAAATCTGAGGGACTAGGTCTCCTTCCAGGAAGGTTCTAGAGGGTGGTGATAGCTGATTGGCTCTTAGCCAAAGTTTGGTCCTTTTTACAAAAGGCCATGGATATGTTACTAATGAGGCCTCTGGCCTATTACTATGTATATGTCTATATGACATTACTCTTTTTAAATACCGGGGACTCCCACCCCGACGACGGGGAATGATTCAGGCATGTGAATCTATGAAAGATACCAACACTGGATAACTGCAGTTACAGGTAAGTAACGCAGTTCTTCTGTCTGAAGTATGCCCAAACGTGTCGTTTTGCAATGGTTGTTAAGCCCTCTGATATTACACATGAGTCATTCCAGTTTGCCCATTAGCCTAGATGGGGTGGATGGTGTGGGAGTATGTATGTTAAGAATATGTGGTTAAAGTATCCACCAGAAAGAGATTTTCCAAAGGTAAGTAGTATTTATTTTTACATCTGTATAGCTAGGTTACAGGGGGTCGGAAGGAGGGATATTCCCGGGCCACTTAACAATTTATTTGATATTTGGAAGTGGGGGCTTAATTCTGACCTGCTATGTTTTAATTATTTTCTGATGTCTTCCTCATTCCTTCAGCGTTTCTGCCCTGATTCAGATCCTAAGAACATATTGCTTTGTCTAAAGCAGAATAAGAACAGTGAAACAATGGACCCCAAGTGTAAGCAAATGATTACAAAACGCCAGATCACCCAGAATGCAGGTATGTGCTTCCTTTGTACCTTCATGTATTGCTATCAGAAGAGGCAAAGGTGGCAAATCGCTTCAGTCTTACATTGTTGAATTTTGACCTGGATGATGTGAATGTAGCCAACCACATTTGACTTGCATTACTAACATTGAAAGCAAAATTGATGCAGTTGTTTTTGAACACTACAAATTGTGTGTATTGGTATCTGATGGCTACTTCTAACCACACAGATTCCTCACCTTTAGAGTATCCTTAGGCACCAGACTAGATCTGAAGATTTTTCTTAGGAGTGTTCGTCTCACTGGTAGGTGGTGTTATGCAGATAGGCAGTGTGTCCATACCGCACCAGAAGTGACGAAGCAGAGACTAATTTAAGTGCCATCCCTAAGCGTTGACTTGGTTCCTTGTTTTTTCAATGCCTTCTGATACACGGCTGGAGCTTCACTCCCGGTTTTGTTGGTCTTGCAAAGATTTTGAAATTCTCAAACCGTGTGCTAGGAAGCAATATTCCCACTGAAAAAGAGAGACTTCAAGTAGTGCTGAGACTGCAAGGAGGAGATGTTTGCACAGATCTACCTAGGCTGTGGTCACAACTCCCTGCAACAAGTGTGCCTTCTTGCACTCAACAGTGATCTGACACCAGGAGGTGAAACTCGGTCACCGAACAAGAGGTTGTTGAAGAATAGGTCCCCTCCAGGACGCAGCTCCAATCTCAACCTGTCACAAGGTCATTCTCCCGAGAGGTCTACTTTCCACTTGAAATGTTCTTGTAAGTCAAAATCAAAGTCCAAACATAAGAGACAAAACAGAACTCTACCCCATCCTGCCACTCAAAACCCCATTAAGGAGTGAGGCAGTCTCGATAAAAATCACTCCTTTGAGGTCCATATTATCCAAGCTGATTCTGCAAGTGATCTTGGCGTGACCAGAATTTTCTATCTGCTTACTGCTAAATGCGGACATTCCACAGGCAGTAGTTGTCTGCCGCCTAATGAATGTCAAACCCCTGACTTAGTTGGGTTTCATGATAAACGAGTCAAATTCCACCTCAATCCCCCAAAAATGCTTCTATTTTTAGGGGCAGTTATAGAAACGGCAGTGTTAAAGGTCTTTCCCTCCACCACAGCAAGTCCAGGACATAAACAATATGATCCCGATGTTTCAGGAACAGTCCTGGATGGTGAGGACGGATCTGAGGCTTCTTGGTATCCTAGCCTTGGTTATCCACCTCATCCTCGATACCAGGTGACACACAAGAGCACTGTAGTGATTCTTGAGATTCCATTGGACTCTGCATCATGGCTGCCTTTAACTGCTTTCACATTCCAAAGGAGATGGCACAGGATCTGCAGTTTGGCTCCTGTACGCATTCTCATTGGTACCTTCCCTACCCTGGGCTCCGAAAATCAGGGCTGAATGTGCTGAAGTCAATCTAATTGCCCTCGATTGGGCAAGGAATGTGGTACTCCGACCACGTGAGCATTTGTCCTCCGATCAGGCTACTGCTTCAGGGGCTCTTTCTGTCTCTGTGACAGGGCAGTGTCTTGCTTCGGAGTCTCTATTACCTACCCCTTCATTCATCAAGGTTGAATGGCAGCATCTATAGGAACGTGCCCCTTTTGACATGGTCACTGTAAGAAGGTGAATATCTGACTATGGTTACCCCCAACTTTTTGCCTAGTGTTTTGCTGGTTTTTGACTTAGTTGGCCTGGGATCCTGCTATTCAGGACCCCAGGTTTCCTGCTCTCTGTTAAAATGGACTCCATGTACCTTAGGTACATATCTAATTGGATACTGGGTCACCTTATCAGTCCCTGTACAGTGTACCTTAGGTACCCAGGGCATAGGTGTACCCAGGGCCTACCAGGGGCTGCAGCATGTATTATGCCACCCCTGGCTGGCCATCCAAACTGACACAACTGGCTGCTAAGACAGCTGGGGCAAGGTGGTGTAATCGCCCTTTGCTATATATATAGTATACCCTTATCTAACCCCAAAATGGACACATATACTCCTATCAGTCACTCCTATGGCAGGCCTTATCAATCCTGAAGGCAGAGTGCTTGGAATTATGTGAGATGGTGCTCTGGCATGAGCTGAGCCTGTCTGCAGCTTGCGGAACCAAGTCCTAATAGCTGTTCTATGATAACGCTATACCATATACTCTTAAGTGCATTATCATCCTCACGGTTGAATGCTAACTTTGGTATAGCATCAAAACATGTCGAGTAAGGTGTCATACGAATTGGAATACTACCCCCTCGCCAATTCTGGCGACGGGGGTAGCATTCCACCCTTCTAGAGGGACACGACATGTATGTAACTGTGAACCCCGGTTAAAGTTAACTCGAGCCTTGGCATCACAAAATGGATGCTGCCACCACAGACACAAGTCTGACCTCCTGCTGCTGGGAGTCCTTCCAGCGAGGGAGGCTTGGACAAAGGGTTTCCTGCCTTGGGAGGTGCTAGCACCACCCCAGACAGGATTTTGTGTATTGGGTAGGACAGGCCTGAAAGGAATGAGACATGCCTGGGGCACACAAGGTGCCCTGTGCATACACCGGTTCAAACCAGTCGCTGGGGCATCCCTGCCCCAGCTCTGGAGCGAAACCGGACAAAGGATAGGGGGGGTAATCACCCCCCTTCCTGGTCCCACCCAGGGGATGGACCTAGTCACTAGTGCAGGCCCCTTTAGGAGAATAAAGGTAGGAGCTGGTCCCATTCCAAATTAGATTATCCTGAACAACTTTTACAAGAAGAAACTCTGGACTTCGACGTTCTGCTCCACAGAAGACTGAAGAATCTCCCTTGTGGGCAAGGAGTGTCCACCCTGCAACTGCAGGCACCATCAAGCGTCCAGCGGCTTCACTTTGTCGTCTTCCCTCGAGGATCCAGACTCAACATCATCTCCTACGCTGACGACACCCAGCTGATCCTCTCCCTGACCAACGACCCCGCCGCCGCCAGAGCCGACCTTCACGAAGGGATGAAAAACGTAGCCGAGTGGATGACGACCAGCCGCCTGAAACTGAACTCGGACAAGACGGAAGTCCTCATCCTGGGCTCCTCGCCCTCCGCCTGGGACGACTCCTGGTGGCCCCCCGCCCTGGGCACCGCACCCAAACCGACAGACCACGCACGCAACCTGGGCTTCATCCTGGACTCCTCCCTCTCCATGACCAGACAAGTCAACACCGTCTCCTCGTCGTGCTTCAACATCCTGCGCATGCTACGGAAGATCTTCCGGTGGATCCCAACCGAGACCCGGAAGACGGTCACCCAGGCCCTCGTCACCAGCCGACTGGACTACGGCAACTCCCTCTACGCCGGAACCACCGCCAAGCTACAGAAAAGACTCCAGCGGATCCAGAACACCTCGCCCAGACTCATCCTCGACATCCCACGACACAGCCACATCTCCGGACATCTAAGAAACCTGCATTGGCTCCCCGTCAACAAAAGAATCCCCTTCCGTCTCCTCACCCACGTACACAAAGCCCTACACGATCAAGGCCCGAGCTACCTCAACAACCGCATCAACTTCTACGCTCCCAAACGCCATCTCCGATCAGCCAATCACGCCCTCGCCGCCGTCCCCCGCATCCGAAGAAGGACAACAGGAGGAAGGTCCTTCTCCTACCTGGCCGCCAAGACCTGGAACTCCCTCCCGACCGACTGACCTGCGACTGACCCAAGACCACCTCTCCTTCAGGAAGAAGCTCAAGACCTGGCTGTTCGAGCAGTAGCAGCACCCCCCCCCCCCCCCCCCCCCCCAAGCGCCTTGAGACCCTCCGGGTGAGTAGTGCGCTATACAAATGTCTTGATTGATTGATTGAGAGCCCGACGAGACCCGGACTCCCAGACCTCTCCGACCTCAACTCACATCTGCAGCACAGCTGAGATCCGTGGGTGCGACGAGACACGTGGGACCGGCCATCTTGGAAGAAACTGCACTTCGCTTCCAGCACGACTCCCGAGGTAAACTCGACCAAGTGCTTTGGGGATTGAGAAGCCCCAGCCCCGAGCAGCCCCTGCACCGAAGATCAGCCCTCCAGCTTCCACGAGATCTGCGTGGTGCCCTTCTGCTTGTTTGCTGCTCGACGCGTTGTCTGGTCACTTGCCGGCTGGCTAGTGACCTCCTAGACGACGAACTTTGAAAACTACACTGCTGGTCTGGTTGCTCCAGACTGGCCCTTGCTCCCTTCCAAAACAGGAGCACCCCGGACTCTCCTAGTCCGCACCAGATGCCTTTTCCACTCACCGCGTGTGTTGCCTTGGCCAAGGCCTGTTGACGCCGAATCCGGAACAGACACAGCCGACAGCGAGAGCCTGCGTGGGACAGCTCATGCCTCCATCCTGGTCGTCGAAGACGCCTCCTGGTCCACGTGGCTGCAGAGTCAAGCGTCCACTCTTCACCTGATCGCGACGACATCTGGTTCCTTCCAGGTTCCACTCCAGTCACTGGCTAGTGACTTTGAACATTGTCCCCTCTGCTTTCAGGTCTTCAGCATCTCTGATCCACCCTTGGATCACACCGGACATCTTCCTCCTGGTCGCCTGCAGCATCTTTTCTTTCAGGCTCCATAGACTTCAACGCAGAAACCGGACACGACTTCGCACCTATGCACCCGCAGCCCGTGGGTGAGGTAACAAGAGCATTTCGGTGCTCAAGGGTAGTTTGACTCTCCTAGTGTCTAGATTCATGGTCGTTTTAGTCCTAACCAGTCAGGATTGTCCGTACTCACCTGTTTCTTGAACTGTACTGTCCATAGACGTTGTTACGCATCTCGCGTGTGAGTTCACACTCTGCACACGCGTCCCGTGGGCCTCCTATTACTTACCTAAGGTTAGGGTAGTGTAGGCCCCGCGTTCCTACAGCCTCTGGACAGCTCCATTCCTTCTATCGATTTCCTTATACCATTTACTTAGTATATGGTTTGCCGTGCCCCTAGGGCACCATTGTAATTTTGTGCAACTTATCGTATTTTTCCGAAGAGATTGTCATGTGCTTAGCCCTCTGATCTCATAAAGAGTTCAGAGGTGTTTGTTATTAATAAATATATTGTTTATTTTCATAACAACCTGTGTGGTGTCCTTTCATCTAGTATTCAAGGGGTTATATTGTGGTAAAAAAGCTGGCTTCACATGCCAAAAGAGTTTAGCCTAAGACTGCTTTGTCCATGCTACCATTAGGATAGCTGGTCTATAAGGTTGACTTTTGCAGCGTGAATCTTTCTGGATTCACTATGCTGTGCATTATTCCGCGGTCTTGTGGTTGGGTCCGGATTCGTAGTCTTTTCTTTGTTTTTTTTTTTGTTTTTTTTTTCTTAGCCCAGGTTGGCGTCGGCGTCACACCCCCTTGGGTGTATTTCCGGTGACGTCGGCATGCTTCCTGCGGAAGCTCCCACTCTTGGGCGCCATCTTCAGATTCTTTTTTTCCGCGGTCGGGTCTGGATCGTTCCCGTTTGGGCTCCAGACATTTTTGGAGAAAGAAGAAAGAAAATACAGAAAATACGAGGAAAAGTCATCTGAAGACTCCAGGGGACTTCATCAACGAAAGATCAGCAAGGATAAGGCGTTTTCCATCGAGATCTTCGACGACCGTCGACGAACACGCGACCAGAGAGGCCCTGGACGCTCGATGATGGACAACACGCCGTTCAAGTTCTGCCGTAACTGCCACCACAAGTACGCGCAGAAGGACCAGCACCCGGTATGCAACCTTTGCCTACCGGTGGACCACGAAAGCGGAGACTGCACCGCCTGTTCCGCCTTCGCCCGAAGACCCTTCGTGTGCGAGAGAGGCAGAGGGTAGCACACGCCGCCCTGCAGGGGAAGGCCCCGACTCGTCACTCTACGAGCTGGGGATGTCCTCCGAGGAAGAAGACAACGCTGCCGCCGAAGACGACAGCTACACGGTCGTAGAGACCGATTACACGAAGACTTCTGACAAGGTAGGAGACTCTTCGGCCCCCAAGAACCCGAGAGACTGAGTCTAGAAAAATCGAGGGCAAGACCCCGAAAGCGCCGACGCCAAAAAGGCAGCGTCCGCGACTACTCCCAGGCCCAGCGGATCCTCCGAGAAGGAGTCCCCGGCGCCGAGAGCTGCTGATCAGCAGAAAACATCGAAAATCGTCCCCGAAAAGGATCGATCGACGCCGAGGGAGAGAGACCCAAAACTGACGATGACGACCAGAGACCCAAAATCCGGTTCGATGTCGAAAACTTCGACTCCGAAAGGCACGGCGACGAGCCATCCGCCGAAGAGAGCGGCCGACCCATCCGACGCGGAACACGCGGCCGAGATGGAGAAGAAAAGAAGGCGCCTCGAGGCAGAAATGGAGAACATCATGCAGCGGAAGAAAGATTTCGACGCAAAGATGAAAGCCTTCACGATCCCTCACAAGACCAAACCACCGGTGGTGGAGGCGGTCGAGGAGGAAGAGGAGATCGCCGAAGTCACCGAGGAACAAGACCAGGACGTCGAGGTGATCGACGACCAGGAGGAGTACTAGAATCCCTACGATAGTTACAACTATGGGGAGGAAGAGGATGGCAGGACAGACACAGAGTCGGCACCCTCTGACCTTCAGGAGGTAGATTACATCGATGTCGACACCGACAGCCCGGAGGAGGTGGTCGACACTTACCCCTCGAGGCCCTCGCCGCCGGACGACATCGGGGCCTACAACTCGGTGATACAATCTGCCGCAGCAGCTTTCAAGCTCAAGCTCGACGAAGAGAAGCAGAAAGCAGACTTCCTTCTAGAAACATTGCTCCCAACACAAACGAGGAGCCAGTTCCTTCCAATGCTCGAGAGCGTCTTGGCTCAGGGGAAGGAAGCTTTCAGGGAGCCCGCAACATGCAAGGCAGTAACTCCCAGAACTGAGAAGAAGTACAAACATTCCACAAAGGACCCGGCCTACATTCAGGGCACGGTCTCCGCAGACTCCATTATCACGGCCACAGCAAGGAGGAGGGCTAACGTACCCACTACCTCGGGCCCACCACCGGATAAGGAGAGCAAAAGGATGGATCTGGTGGGCAGAAGGATCGAACGGAATGCCGCGACCCACTGGCGCATTGATAATTCCAACGCCCTGATAAACAGGCACATGTACCAAATCATGGAGGGACTAGGGCAGTTGGTGAAGGACTTGCCCCATGATGCCAGGCAGAAAGCCGAAAAGCTGGTTGAAGAGGGAAAGAATGCGGCAAATTCTTGCCTTAAGACGGCCCTGGATGGGGCAGACACCGCCAGCAGGCTCATGATGATGGGCGTCACGGAAAGGAGGCACGCCTGGCTCAGGATATCCGGTTTCAAACCGGAGGTGCAACACAGCATCCTGAACACACCGTTCAACGGCAGCACGCTTTTCGGACCAACAGTTGATGAAACACTCAGCCAACTGAAGAAAGATAACGAAACAGCAAGATCCATGGGAGCATTGCAGTTCAGAGGGAACAAGAGGGGCACCCCGTCACGGAGGCCCGGCGGGAGAGGCGGAAACCAGCCAGGTACATCACACCAGGCTTTCCAGCAAACGCACCAGGCAGACTCGCAGACTCAGCAGGGTCATCAGAAGCAGTCCTGGCAGTACCAACAAAGAGGCCAGTCCTTTCGAGGGAGAAATGGACGGGGACAAAATAGAAGAGGGGGGCAGCAGCCCACCTCCAAGTGACTTCAAAAAACTCTGTGTGCCCGCCCACAAAAAAGACCCCGGGGGCAGCACGTACAGATGGGTCAAGACAAACTAGACACCTACGACCACAGGACACCAGTGGGAGGAAGATTAAGATTCCACCTCCAGGAGTGGAGAGAAATCGCATCAGACAAATGGATCCTCAACATTATCCAATTCGGATACTGCATAGAGTTGGAGGGGAGGCCAACAAGCAGAAAACCAAAAAGAAAGCCACTAGCAAGCAAGCAGCTGCAGTGCCTTCAGGAAGAAGCAAAAGAACTCCTGCAGAAGCAGGCCATAGAACGGGTACCCTTCAAGGAAAGAAACACAGGAGTATACTCAACGTACTTCCTGGTACCAAAAGTAGACGAGACAATGAGACCCATTCTCGATTTACGGTTCATGAACAAATTCATAAGAACGCAAAAATTCAAAATGACCTCCCTGCAAGAGGTGCTCCCACAATTGCAGATCGGGGACTTCATGGTCACAATAGACCTCAAAGACGCATACCTGCACATCCCAATGAACAGAAAGCGCAAACACATGCTCAGGTTCACCGTCGGAGAAAGCCACTACCAGTTCACGACACTGGCCTTCGGTCTAAAATCAGCACCAAGAGTTTTCACAAAGTGCCTCGCAGCAGTCGCAGCACACCTAAGAAGGCAAGGAATACACGTATACCCTTACCTGGACGACTGGCTGGTGAAAGCAAACTCATACCAGAAATGCAAGCTGCACGCACATACAGTGACCAGCACGCTCATAAACCTGGGGTTCTCCATCCATTGGAAGAAATCATCAATGGAGCCAGAACAAGTGAAGATCTTCCTGGGAGCACAGATCAACACCTTACAGGGCAAGGTGTTCCCCAGCGAGAAGAGGGCGAGGGCGCTGGTGAAGGAAACTCGCCTCTACCGGAAGGGACAAGCTCGGACAGTGAGGACTGCGAGCAAGATCATGGGGATGATGGCATCATGCATCCACCTGGTACCGAATGTACGACTCCACATGAGACCCATTCAAGAATGGCTACAGGAGCAATGGTCACAAGCTACAGGCAGTTGGGAGGATCTAGTGGTTGTAACGCACACAGTGCAGAAGGAGATGACATGGTGGACCATGGAGAACATAGCAAGGGGAAAGCCTCTAACGCCCCCAACGCCAACAGTGACCATCACCACAGACGCATCCCTGAAGGGATGGGGCGCTCACATGGAGGAGCTCAAGGTGAGGGGACTGTGGACACCGACAGATGCGACAAAGCACATCAATTACTTGGAATTGAAGACAATCTTCCTTGCACTGAAAGCCTTCCAAACAAGACTGTACAAACACAAGGTGTTGATACAAACAGACAATACCACTGCGATGTTCTACATCAACAAGCAGGGGGGCACACAGTCAGCCCCGCTTTCAACGCTAGCGCAGGAGATATGGAGATGGGCCATCCCTCTCAAGATAGACCTGCTGGCCATACACCTGCCAGGGAAGGACAACATACAAGCAGATTGGCTCAGCAGGCAGACATCGGCATCCCACGAGTGGGAGCTCAATGCTCAGGAGACAAGGCGCCTATTCGGCAGATGGGGAACTCCATCGGTGGACCTGTTTGCCACACGCCAGAATGCAAAATGCCGAAACTTCGCATCCAGGCAGCCCGAGGAAGGGTCACTAGGGAATGCCCTATGGATAGATTGGTCAAGGACATTTGCCTACGCCTTTCCCCCGATACCACTGATGCACAGAGTACTGAGCAAGTGCAGAGCGAGCAACATGACACTGATACTGGTCGCACCACAGTGGGCGAGGCAGACATGGTACTCGCAGATCATGGAGATGACAGTGTGCACCCCACAGATTCAGCAGGAGGAAAGACTTGCTCTCCATGCAGAACGGAGAGGTGCTACACCCAGAGCCAGAGAGCATGAGCCTAGTAGCGTGGCTCCTGAGGACATAGAGTTCGCACATTTAAGATTGCCAGAAAGTACACTGAAGGTCCTGCGGGAAGCAAGAAGGCCTAGCACTCGGAAGTGCTATGTTGCGAAATGGAAGAGGTTCACAATATGGTGCAGACAAGAAAAACTTCACAATAAAATGAAGAAGGACTCCACAGTGCTAAAGTACCTGACGCACTTGCTAGAGAAGAACCTTAGCTCATCCTCCTTGAGAGTTCACTTGGCAGCGATAGTCGCCTACACAAGGGGTGAAACTTGCAGGAGTTTCTTCACATCACAGGTGGTGAAGAGATTCCTAGAAGGGGCGAAAAGGATCGCACCGCCCAAGCGGGTGCCGCCACCTGCATGGAACTTGAACATAGTCCTAACGGAACTCATGAAAGAGCCCTTTGAACCGCTCCACAAGGCGTCCTTAAAGATGCTAACTATGAAAACAGCTTTTCTGGTTGCAATAACGTCCCTACGCAGAGTAAGCGAGCTTCAGGCTCTGACGCTACAAGAACCCTACATACAAATACACAATGATAGGGTTGTGATGAGGACTGACCCAAACTTCATGCCGAAGGTGGTATCTAAATTTCACATGAACCAGTCTATACAGATACCGAGTTTTTTCCAAAAACCAACAACTGCCGCAGAGCGAGCTCTGCACACCCTGGATGCCAGAAGGGCAGTCATGCACTACATCGAAAGGACGAAGGGACACAGGAAAACAAAACAGTTCTTTGTGTCATTCGCCAACAGTTACATGGGAAAAGCAGTAACCAAAAAGACCATTGCACGATGGATCGCACAGACAATCCAACTCTGCCACAAGCGTGCAGGACAAGAGCTAGCAGAGGGGACACGTGCCCACTCCACTAGGAAAAAGGGCGCTACAATAGCCTTCCTGGCTAACACACCCATACAAGACATATGCCTGGCGGCAACATGGGCTTCGGTGCACACGTTCACGAAGCACTACTGTGTGGACATACAGATGAACAAGGAAGCTCAAGTTGGACAGAAGGTGCTACAGCACATATTCAATACCCAACGCTCATCTTCCACCCAACCGCCACAGAGATGAGAAACCGCTACAAAATCTATGCACAGCATAGTGAATCCAGAAAGATTCACGCTGCAAAACGAATAGTTTTCTTACCTGTCGGTGTAGTTTTGCAGCTTGAAGATCTTTCTGGATTCACTAGCGAACCCACCCACCTCCGCCAGAAAGATGAGGCTGGAGAGAGAAGAGGTGGTTAACAAAAGAAAGGATTTTAAAAAGTACAAAGCGGTAAAATACCAACTAAATAGAACATTGCCATTACTTCGGAAACGAAAGAAACACGGAAAAAAAGAACCCGAAGATGGCGCCCAAGAGTGGGAGCTTCCGCAGGAAGCATGCCGACGTCACTGGAAATACACCCAAGGGGGTGTGACGCCGACGCCCCCCTGGGCTAAGAAATAAAAAAACAAAGAAAAGACTACGAATCCGGACCCAACCACAAGACCGCGGAATAATGCACAGCATAGTGAATCCAGAAAGATCTTCAAGCTGCAAAACTACACCGACAGGTAAGAAAACTATTCGTTACAACCAATCACCATAAGGGTTGTTTGGACTGATACAAGGTGATCACTAGAACTAGTGAGCATCATATATCAGGCTAACTTCTCATAGTAACCCCCACCTTTTGCCTGGTAATTGATGCAATTTTGACAGAAGTGGACTGGGTCCCTGCTAACCAGTTCCCCAGTGCCAGATCTTTCCCTAAACCTGTTCAATTGTTCCCTAATTGGCAGTACCTTCAGCATGCCTGCAAGCCCCTAGTAGATGGCACCACTGGTGCTGAGGGTATGAGTACTAAAGAGGGTGTCTAAGGGCTGGAGCTTGTGCTGTGCCATCCTGAGGGAACCACCACCTGTAAGAACGTGCTCTCTTTTCTGCATGGTTGCCCCCACTTTTTGCTGAATTGCTGATGTGCTTTGACTGAGTGTGCCCTGGGCACCTGCTAATCAGGTACCCAGGATCTATGTTCTTTCCCTAAAACTGCATTTAAAACAAAACCCAATTGGCATCTCCGGCCACCGGTCAGCCCCTGGTAAATGGTACCACAGGTACCCTGGGCACTGTGACCAGGGAAGACATCTAAGGGCTGCAGCACTTATTGTGCCACCCTTAGAGGCGCTGTACCTTTACACCCATACACTGCCTTTGCAGGCTGCGTTTTCTGGTGCAGAACACAGTGAAGAGTCGACATGGAACACATCCCTTTGTGCCATGCCTACACCCGCTGCCCTGGTATAGATCAGTCACCCCTCTAGCTGGGTGCACTATACCAGTGGTGAGGGTACAGGTGCATGAGCCCTGTTCCCCTGCAGTGTCTAAGTCCATTCTTTGACGTAAGTGCAGTGCTGCCATTAAGAGCATATGGTGCTGGGTGTTGGTCCTTACAAACTCCACAGCACCATAATGGCTACACTGAAAACTGGGAAGTTTGCTATCAAACATCTCCGCTTATTAAACCCACACTGATACCAGTGTGAGATTTAATGAAAAATGCTCACAGAGGGCATCTTAGAGATGCCCCCTGTAAAACGACCTACCAGTATTGTCCAGACTGAGTGGCTGCTTTCAGCTGCCACCACCAGACATGTTTCTGGACCCCTGGGTCGAGAGCCTGCGGCTCTCTGGAGCCTGAAACAATGCACATCCTGGGACGAGGTGCTAAGACTCCTCCCCCAGGATGGACAGAGTCCACGAAGGGAAAGCTTCAAAGGCTTGCCGCCTTTGTGAGTTTCCCCAGGTCACTTGCTGCTTTCAGTAACTGGTCCCCACTGGTTCTGAGCCCCACTTTGGGCGGGAGAACCGGTGGGGAAAACAAGTGAGCAAGATAGGTGAGCATGTGAATCTACCGCGCTACATGCGAACAACAGATTCTTATAGGGTAAGTAACATATCCCTAACAAAATAGCTAACTTGTTCGTTGGTCTATTTCATTAGTGTTTGCATGTAAGATTGTTTTTTGTGGGCGTTGGAACTTGAATATATTCCATTCTTTTGCATATTTGGTTTCCCTCTCCCTTCCTACAGATTACCGCTTGAACCCAGTGCTGAGAAAGGCCTGCAAGCAAGATATTCCCAAATTTTGCCAAAACATACTCAACAATGCAAAGGATGATTCAGAGTTAGAAGGTCAAGTTATCTCGTGTCTGAAACTGAAATATGCAGATCAGGTAATGACACTGTTGATCAAGACATCTTAGTTGATTGTGTGGGATGTGTTGACGGACCTACATGTAGTCAGATCCTCTGATTATTTTAACAATTCACAACATCCTCCTTGCTCGCTTCTAGGAAGTTAGCCAGTGCTTTCAACTGCGTGAAACTTGAATGTAAATTCTTCTCTAGATCAACTGTATATATTCTCAATACTTGTCATCTAATGTATTGCCTATCGAATATAAAGGGGTTATCTCAGTAAATGATCAACTACAAGAAATCTGTGGAATCATTTAATATCTGATAATGGACCTTGTGGTCTGTTGAAATCCTGGTCATCATTTTAAAATTCTGCAAAGAGCCTGAAAGGGAATTCCAGTCTTGCAAAACATAGCTAAGTGAAGAGACATTTTGTTGAAAGCATTGCTGCTGTATTGTCTAAGGGGCAAACCGCTTTTGCAGTGGTTTAGAAGGTACAAGATGTGACGTCTACACTAACTAGATTGATGTATTTGTGTCTTGAATACACGTGCAGTGATGGTCTAATTTCAAAGGTACAAACCCTTCCTCTAAACATACATCACCCCCTTCTCACCTAGGGACCTCTTACTCAATAATCCACAGAGGTTAATTGGAATAACTTATGCGTGGAGTAAGCGTTTGAGATTTCAAATGTCTAGATCATAATTCTGAAGTTGCCATAATCTCAGAACGATCTACTGCATGGTATCTGTCACTTGCATACAATGACGTCAATACTGCAAATTAGATAAAATTCCAATTTTTTCAGGTCTTTAGAATGTTTTTGCATCTGTTAATTGCAGTTATTTGCCTGTACAGTGCATGTTGTTTTATAGTTCCCAGGAACTGAAAGAGACACGTTAGTGATAGATTCCTTACCTTAGAATATCCCCAGGCGTCAGACTGGATCCGGAAAGTTTTTCGTCAGCAGTATCCCTGCACGTCGGTAGGTGGCGTCGTGTGGCTCCGCGTCGGTCGCTGGCGTCGTAAGCGCCCAGATGACGTCACACCGACTATTTAGGCGCCACCCATTCACGCTGACGTCAGTTCTTTCTTTTTCCGCGCCAGCAAGCGCAGATCCGGTTAGAGCACGTACCCTAGTCACTTTTTGACTAACTTTTTTTTAGACTTTTGTGTCTACTTCTTTTGAGTCTTTGACTCCTGGTGCCACGTAGAGATGCCTGGGTTTAAAGCCTGCGGGGCCTGTCGTATGAGGAAGGTGGCCGACCCCCATGGCGTCCGGTCATGTTCCGACTGTCTTAATCGACACCGGATATTCTTCTTGAAGATTTTTATACGTGTAGATGTTCCAAAAAAAGGACAAACGCCAGTCGACACGTGTTTCCTCAACAGGACAGTGCCTGTGACTCTTCAGGGCTTGAAGGCGTGGTGCAGGTATCGAAGGTCCGGTGATAATTCCAACCCGGAGTACGGGTAAAATAATGGTGAGTATGTAGATTGAGATGTGGTCAGGCGGGCGGGTACGTCCGAGACCATGGAAGAGCCTGTAAAAGCAGAACTCTTCCCGTGCTCGTCTCATATGGGCCCTTTGCAAGTACAAGGTCTTTGGTCCGACTCGGAGAGGGGTTACCACATCAATCTGCTAGAGTTAAGAGCTGTACATCTGGCTCTAAAGTCCCTGTTTCCGTCGTTCAAGTCTCGAACCCTCCTGATTCAGACAGACAATACGACGGCAATGTATTATTTGAACAAACAAGGAGGATCCCGGTCAAGGACTCGCTCCATGGAGGCCCAAGCCATATGGAACTGGCTTCTGGCAAGGGATTTGTCGATAATAGCTGTACATCTGCCGGGTTCTCTCAATTTGCAGGCGGATTTTCTCAGCAGAGACTTCGAGGCCCACGATTGGGTTCTCAACGACTAGGTCGCAGACAACATCTTTCAGGCATGGGGAACTCCAGACATTGACCTGTTTGCAGACGCGGGAAACGCAAAGTGCCCCGTCTTCGCATCCAGGTTTCCCCAGAAAGGATCTCAAGGGAATGCCCTTTTGATAGAATGGTGTCAGAACTTACTGTACGCTTTTCCACCAATCCCATTAATACCAGCAGTGATCAACAATATGTACAGGGTCAACTCCAGGATGATTCTAATATCCCCGGAGTGGCCTCACCAGTGGTGGTTTCTGGACCTCCTTCAGTTATCGGAAGTGCCACACAGGAGATTACCATGTCACCCGGATCTTCTGTCCAAACAGGGAATGGAAAGTATTCCATCCCAACTTGCCCTCCCTTCGGTTGGCAGCATGACTCCTGAAGTCATCCAATATGGTCACTTACAATTGAATGCAGACTGTATGAATATTCTTAAAGAGGCTAAACGTCCTTCCACAAGGAAGTCATATGCTTTCAAGTGGAAGCTATTCTTCTTATGGTGTGGACAATGGGCATCACCCCATCAAGAGCAGGTGATTTTACCTTTTTTGCTGCAGTTGGCGAAGTCTAGCCTTCAGTTTAATTCTATTAAAGTTCATCTTGAAGCTATCGTCGCGTACAGAAAGTCACCTAACCAGACTTCTTTCTTTAGAATTCCGGTAGTGAAAGACTTTCTGGAAGGCTTATGGAAGGTGTACCCTCCAATCAGAACTCCTTCTCCTCCATGGGAGCTTAAAATTGTGTTGACTAAGTTAATGGGTGCTCCTTTCGAGCCTATTCATAAAGCATCCTTACAACATTTAACTTGGAAAGTTGCGTTCCTGGTGGCCATTACCTCCGCTCGCAGGGTGAGCGAAATCCAGGCTCTTTGTTGTAAGGAACCTTTCACTGTTTTCCATGCTAACCGGGTGGTTCCCATGGCGGAAATTTGTAAAGCAGCTACATGGTGTTCAGTGCATACTTTTACTCGCCATTACTGTCTTGATTCAGACACACAGGCTGATGCTCAGGTTGGGCAAGCCTCATTGAGAAACTGTTTGCTAATACTAACAGATATGTATGTATCAAAGTGGGTTTCTGTTTTCTGCTTGGCCACTTGGAAGTGGGTATGAGCTTGCTACTCTATTCAGTGCTTATGACTATTGATGAGTATCCCATGGAAGAAAAGGAGAAGTTACTTACCTGTATTCCTAGTTCTCTTCCAGGGGTATGCTCATCAAAGTCATAAGCACCCTCCCGCCTCCCCGGTCGAGCAGTTGTTGGATAAGTTACTGTTGCGTTTGATAGACCGGTTCCTACAGGTTTCTATACCGTACAAAAGAACTGACCTAACGGTCACCTGTGGGGCATGATGGGAGCAGGGTTCTCCTGGAGGCCTTAAAGGCGAGGTGTTCAGATTCTCTGAGGCCTTAAAGGCGAGGTGCCAGTTCCCTTTTCTGTACAGGGATGTTATTTGCTTATGCAGCCTGATAGGCTATTAGCCTTTCATTACCTACTTTCTTTGATGAAAATAAAGGTTTTTTCTGCAGAATGTAACTAATGTTCATGTCTTTTTCTTACTGTATATTTTATGAGTTATTTTCATACTACAGAAAGACATTTAATTGTGGCTTGCTTAGGCGATTGGTTATGTTTAGGGCTGCATATTATTTGTTATACATGTATCTGTGTATAATTTTTTAGTACTATGTACTCCATTTACATATTTTACACATATATATGTATTAGGCTATATGTTCCGGGTTCCCGCTTATGGGCGGAGATAATTCAGTGCTTATCACTTTGATGAGTATACCCCTGGAAGAGAACTAGGATTACAGGTAAGTAACTTATCCTTCTTGCAAATGCATGAGCAGATATGCCTCTATAGTGTCCAAGTCCATTCTGAGACATAAGTGCATAGGGAAGCCACACTGAGTACATGGACTGGGAACTTGCAAATACGAGTTGCACTGCTCTGTGATGGCTTCTTCGAATCCCAAGATCTTTGGTACCAAACTTTTCAGATTGAGCCCACACTGATGCCATTGTTTGATTCATTAACTAATGCTCTGAGGACTGGTCGGCATCAGCCTGCCACTTCAGACATGTTTTTGACTCCCTGAGATGTGAGCCTTGTGCTCTCATAGGTCAGAAACAAAGCCTGCTCTGGGTGGAGGTGCTTTACACCTACCCCCAAGCAGGAACCGCATTCAAGGGCAGTGAGCCTCAAAGGCTTCCTGCCCTTTGTCATGCTAGCCAGTTCCTCTCCAGCTAGTGGAGATGCAAACCCCCCTGACCAAGCCCCACTTTTGGCTGCAAGGTCAGCGGGAAAATCAGTAAGCAGATGTGTGTCCCCTTTCAGCCAAGACAACCCCTAAGATGTCCTAAGCTGTAATGACCCCCTTCTTTGAAAATACTCCATATTGGTTGTGAGCAGTGTTAGGGTATGCCGCCTCTCCTAAGGGAGGGGACATACAAAGGTTGTAGTCACCCTAAAGGTAAGTAGCCCTTGGCTACTACCTGCCAGCATCTATAACACCCCTAAATTGAGCATATAAGGATACCCTTGAAACTTCAGCCTTATATTCTTGGTGACCTAAAGAAGGACCAAAGAGCTGTATCAGCAGTGAAGACTCCAGAGTGCCATTGACTTATCCCGAGCCCTACCGGCCTGTCTACATCCCTCAAAGAAACCTGCTCCAAAAAGAGAATCCTCCTGCGAACCCAGTGACGTACAAAACCCTTTGGGAAGAGAGCCTGCCTTTCCCAAAGACCAAGAACGTCTGAGGACAAGACCCTGTCCAGAAAGAAACAAGAGCTCCCGTGCCCTGCTAAACCTCACAACCAAACCTCCAGACCTACCTCTGCACTAGACGCCTCCGGCCCTAGTCAAAGTGGCCTACCCTTCCCAAGAAGGTTCCCCAGCGGTCCTGAGCTCGAGTTTACTCCAGTGTGACCTCTCCTGGACTCCACCTAGACTCCTGCAGCCTCAACACGAAGGGTCCCCGAACCTTGACTGGCTCCGGTAAGGCTTTTCAGACCTTCAAAGACACCCCTGCACCCAGAGTCCTTTGGGGAGCTCCACCAATGGTGTCCCCGCGTTTTTCAGCATTCCACCTTCCCTCCAAAGCCACCAGTTTACTTCATCGAGCTTCCTGGTCCGAGCCTGCAGCCTTTGTTCGAAATCTTCATTTGCCATGGATTTGTATTGGACACCCTACACTGTTTTAGCACTCTGCACCCGACTGCCTCAAAAGAGAGCATTAGTATCATCTACTTGAGCCTCTGTAAAACCTCTGGGGATCCACTGGACTCTGCGCTCACTATACCTTACTTTGGTATAGTATATACAGAGCCAGCTTCCTGCAAGTGGGATTTGAAGTCCCAGTGGACACCGCAGCAAGTGAATGTCTCTAGCCTTGTCCTTGTACCAGAGGGAACAGCTAAAGATCTGTAGTGGTGGCTGACAAATCGCAATTGGGTCAGCCGCAGACACCTCTACTTCGTCACCCAGAGCTGACTGTAGTGACAGATGTGTTACTCCCGTGTTGGGACGGCCATGTGTGAGAGGTGGTGATCAGAGGAGTGGTCTCCAGCAGAGTCTCTGCTTCACATCACCTTGTTGGAGTTGAGTGATTCTCCTGTCTATTGAAAGCCTTTCTTCCATCAATGAAAGGCTGATACAGATGTTCACGGACAACACCCCTGCCATGTGGGCATTGCAGCAAAGAGTGCGGGTGAGGCTGTGAACCCTTAATCCAGAGGGCCTGCGTCTCTGAACATGGCTGTAATGTCAGGACATATTCCTGGTGGTTCAACATCTCATGAGTCCTCTGAACACCAGAGCATACAAACTCAGCACAGGATACCGAACTGATCACAAATAGCATCTCCATCCAGAAGTGACGCACTGTGTCTTCAGAGATTGGGAGAACCTTGGTTAGATCTATTTATGACTGCAGAGAACACGCAATGTTATCACTTCCACGTGCTGGAGTTTCCAAAGCAACTCTCACTTGGAGGCACTTTTAGTCTCAACTGGAGCTCATACCTCCTGTACACCTTTCCACTGATACCACTCCTGCCCAGAGGTCTAAATAATAAACAGGAACAACGGAGTTCAAATTGGGCACGGAGAGTATGGTATCCTGAACTCATGAGCATCGTTCCTCCAATCAGGCTGCCCCTTCGGGAGAGTCTCCTGTCACAGCGAGAGGGTCCTGCATCTGCACATGAGCTGCCTTCGTGCACGAAGTCCCTCAATCAATCAGGACAGTATATGACAATTGTGCAAACCAATTTGTGGCTTGGAGTGCCACCACAAATGTTGATCCCCTTTCTGCACCTGTATCTGTGATTTTATGTGTTCTCTAGTTTGGCTGTCCAGGCTTTGCTATGGGCACAGTTAAAGGGTATCTTTCAGCCATATCAGCGTTGTTGGGGTTGCTGGATCAGCCCTCCCTATATAGGTCACCTGTTGTGACTCGGTTTCTGAAAGGACTACAACATAGGTTCTCTCCAAATCTCTTAATAATGCCCCATTGGAACTTGAACCTAGTCTTGACCTAGATGGGCTTGTCCTTCAAGCCTCTGCGCTGTTGCTCTCTATAATTTCTGCCCTTTAAAACTGTTTTGCTAGTGGCCATAACATCCAGCAGTAGAGCTGGCAAACTGCAATCTCTTTGCACCCTCCTTACAACTTTTTTCACAGACAAACTGGCTCTGAGAATATGTGCCTCACGCTGCTGACTTTATTTTTACTGTGCCTCACTCTTCCAAAGAGGAGAAACTCCACAACCTGGACCAAAAAAAGCATTCTTGTTCTACTTCAATCGTACAAAACATTTCCATGTGGATGATCAACTCTTCATGGGGCTCATAGGGCAAAGGAAGGAAGGGGTATACAAAAATAGACTGTTTCAAGATGAGTTGTGCTCTTGATTAACATCTGCTAAGCACTGCCCAAGAAGCAACCCCCTGGGGGCTTAAGTCCTCATTTCGTCAGCGCCATGGTTGCGACCACTGCCATATCCCACTGAGTCCCTGTCCTGGGCGTCTGTAAGGCTGCAACATGGACATCTCTGCACACGTTAACCAAGTACTACTTCCTGGATAGTGAAGTCCATTTTGACATGCACTTTGCCTGTTGACTCCACCAAGACTTCTTGCTCTTAGTCTATTTGCAGAAACACCTTAGGGGACGTTTTGCTAGGATATCTGTAAGGTAAGGAATCTGCATCTTTAAGTCTCGATCAGATGAACAAGTGACTTACATTTGGTAATGACAAATCTGTTAGACTCCCATTTAGCCACAGATTCCTTACCAACTTTCCCAGTTCTGTGAACTAATTTCTCTGGATCGGATGACCCTTGTAGGTTCTTAGTGTCTGCACACTGGTCCATCAGCATTCTGTTGTGGCCCTGTACTTCTGATGTTGAAATGCCCCCAAAAACTGATTTCAGCGTGCTATGGTCGTGCTTACCTCGCATGTCTATTCTGGTGCTAGGCGAGCGACGACTACTACCAGCACGCAGAATTACTTCTTTCAAATTTGCAGATCCGGTCTTATGCCTGCAGAATATTCTAAGATGAGAAATCTACAGTTTGATAACGTCTCTACCAGATAAGGATTTACCAAAGGTGTAAATAACTTGTTTATTAAGGGTTCTTAAGTGTCGCTATTTTTACAGTTAACTAACTTATTCCTGTATTTAAATTGTGACTGTTTGTTTCTTAGCTACACTTTTGCTTTTTAGTCTGTGCTGTTTGGTTCTCATGTGTTGCCAATCTTTCAGAGCTCTTTCTTTCCACAATAGCGCCTGTCTCCAGACTGTGAAGACCAGATCAGAGTCATCATTCAGGAGTCTGCCCTTGATTACAGACTTGATCCCCAGCTGCAGATGCACTGTTCTGAAGAGGTATGGAATGTCTGTCTTTTAGAAACTGGAAATGTTGGTCTGTCTTGGCAAGGAATGTGTTCAGTAATCGTGTTACTGATTTATTGTCTGTGACTGGGGCAGAATTTGTGCAGCCTCCTTATGCCAAACAACCACTTTTTCCATGGAAGTAGGCCTGGACAGTCATGCAGTGTGTTTGTGCCTGAAATGTTGAACACCTTGCGAGAAGTGTCTCATGCCCCTCAAATGAGGGTCTCAAGTGATCTTCAGCTTTGGTTGTGGATTAAAAGAATGAGTTCTTCTGCTTTTTTCATTGTTAATGTTGTAGCCTTTTCTTTCTGTCATCCTCTTGATGCAGCACTAGCCAGTCCCTTACCTCTGGCTTCCTGGTATTGGTACCATATTAGTGTTTGGCAACTCTTGGACTTAAGATTCTGGGATTTGTTCAAGGTAGTTTTAGCATCATGTTAATGTCACCACATAGATTCCTGGCATTTGTAACACTGCGATTCGCTATACAAATATTAATTAATAATACCACTTTCTGTTGGTTTTCCCATCCGGTCCCCGCGAGTCGTCACCAGCTTCTACCCCTCTACACCAACTCCGCACAGAAGTATGGGCATAGCAAAATTAAATTGGGGCAAAAGGAATTGATAAAACTAACACAATTGTTACTTTGAAATCTCAACTCATTAATCGGAAAGCGTCTTTTCATTAGATGCATTCTGTTTTTGTGGTTTAAATCTTTTTATTGAAATTTATCAACAAACATGTCTGGCATCTCAAGATATATATATATATATATATAGCATAGCAAGGGCAGCCTAGGCCCAAGTGGCTGAAATACTAGAGCCAAGAAGTCTTGAGCATATGAATAGAGTGCCTATACATGAAATAAAACTTATTCTAACTTCCCTTCCCTCGTCCACCGGGATAAAACAAAATATGGGAACTGTCCGGGTCTCAGTATGTGAGTAGGGGCCTTAGGTCACCTTCGGTTGCTGATCGGGTAGTCGTAGGAGGCGCAAGTATCTGGGGCAGGTAACTTCTCGAAATTCAGAGGCTAGAAGAGACTAGAATGGCTGCCAGAGCTCTCTGAATGCGGAGCCTTTCCCGGCTAGCGTGAGGGTCAACTTCTCCATCCCTAGAATGTGCCACAATCGATATAACCACGCAGGGAACGTAGGAGTCTGAGAGGTGCGCCAATGGGTTAGTGTGTTTTGAATAGCTGAGCCTAAGGCATCTGCAAACAAGCGGCCTCTGCGGGGTCTAAGAGGGTACGTCAAGGGGTTCGGAAGACCTAGCAGGATGTATGCGGGAAACCGTGGCAACTGTGCGTGTAGGTGTTTGTCTACCTCGTCAAGAACCGGAGTCCAGTACGCTTGTATGTGTTTGCAGTCCCAAAAGATGTGTACCAATGTGCCTAAATTAGTAAATTCCCACAACCCTGCCAGCAGTCAGCGCTCTGAGTGAGTGCGTGGGAGGCTGCGCCTCCTGTACTTCAGCTGCAGTCTGTTCACCTCCATACTGTGGGTGGCCCTTTCCATCTTGTTTTGCCTTCAGAACCTGGGGATGAGAGTCTTTCTCCGTTTCCAATATAAATTGTCTGTCCTCCTCCTGCTGTTAGGTCATCGGCGAGTTGATTTTGCCCTCCTGAATGAGCTGCTTATTTATGGAATCCAAGTGACCATGCTGCTAGTGCGTGGGCTCGGGTGGTGTTTCATGGTTTTTGTAGATATGTAATTAAGGTAACCGCATGTAAACAAAACTTTAAATTTAAAAAGTTCAATTTGCTTTTAACACTTCAATCTGTATATATTTGTTTGATACTTGCACTTAAAACATAGCATTTGATGCATACAACGTGCCAGTAATACAGATCACCATCTTTCAAATGCGGTTCCTAAAGATAGACATCAAACAAAATTATAATCTTGTAAACTTAAAAAATAACCATCTTTGTAATGAGGGAATTGAGAAGAGAGAGAGAAGCTTTGAATGTTGTAAACCAATGACACGTGTGAATAAAGGTGATTTGCTCAGTCAGCGCTCTGTCTAGGGACCGAGTGGTGGAGGCACTCAGGAGTGTAGCACCAGCAGGTTCCCAGTTTGGTTAGTGTTTCGGTCAGTCCCGTATGTTAGGCAGAGTGACGGGCCCTGTAGTATACCCCTTCCCATTCCTTGTTGCTAAGTGACCTACCCAGGTCCCGCTCCCATCACGTACGGCTGGCGCTGTACATGCGTTTCTGGCTAGCAGCATTTTATACAGATCAGAGATGAGTGTTTTATCTGATGTGCGAGTTAGAAGACATTTCTCATATGTGGAGAGGTGTCTGTGAGCATGCGGCCTAATGTGAGGGTGTAGTGCCCAATGTTGAATCTGGAGGTATCGTAGTCGTTCAGTTTCGGGGATCCCATACTCCGATTTGACCTGTTGGAACTATACGATACCGTCAACATCAAAAAGATGGCCCAGGGATCGACATTCCGAGGATCGCCACCGTACAAAGGCTGCTTCACCCATGCCCGGCTGAAAGTCCGGGTTATCGAATAGCTTGGTGAGCGAGGAGGGGAAGGTGGTCAGGTTATGTGTAAGGTTGGTGCGATCCCAGGCCTCTAAGATGACTCGAGTAATGTAGGACGCGTAGAGATTGGGCGGTCTTTGTGCCCTCCGTCTGCTTTTCTAAATTCCTTTCATCCTATTGGTAAATGGTTATTCTTTGGCCCTCTGCTCTGTCAAGCGTGTTTTTTCACTTTGTGGTGACTGCCCCTGGTACGTGTCCCCTTACATTCCAAAATATTTTTGGTTTGGTTGGCGCACTCTTTTTTGCATAGAATTTTCCCTGTGCATTTGAAAGCAGCTTCAACATGGCCGTGCTATATTTTTTTACGCCTTATTAGTTACGGCAGGTGGGGCATCACACAGCAGGCATTGGAGGCGTGTTGTGAGAACAGGACACCTTTACCTGCGCACTCCGGCCAACCTCGGGCGTGCTCTTGTCTTTAGTGAAAGCTTGGCCCGTCTCCCCTCACACGCCGGGCTCCCTCTGCTCTGCTGTGATTACTGGCAGCAGCCCCCCTTGCCATGGCCAGTACAGGCCAGGGGCGGCAGCAGTGCCGTTTGCAGTAAGTCCCGCGGATGAGCTGTCTGTACTTTTCCTCAGTCACGCTGGGGAAACGAGCATTGCAGTTTTTACTTGTTGAAGTTTAAATAAAGAAAAGGCTGTCAATCTCATGTACTTTAAAACTTAACACTTTTGCAAGGTAGTTTTCTCTGTTACCAAGTTTAGGCTCAAATTAATGGTTCTTCGAAAGCGCCACATGCACCGAGGACATGGCTCCTTCGAGGCGCATGACTTTTGCTTTTTAAAAAGCCTTTGGGTTCTCAAAATGTGCCCGATTTAGTTTTCAATTCTCCCCCACTGAGTTAGAGGGCTTCCCTGTGGGCACATTATACCCGAAGGGCAAGGCATACTGGAGTGTGCCAGCTGCTCCCAAAGTGGTTAATTAGCTGGGAATGGGAAGCTGCCCCTTGCTCCCGCCACAGGCCCAGATTTGTTTCACGCCCTTTACCTGCTCCGTTCACTGTGCTGGCAGAAAGCGCATCCCTGGTGGTCATTTGTACAGCGATGTTCGAAGTCTAGAACAAGGAAATTACTCCCTATATTCATTTTTAAGCATTTCTACAGTTTACTATTTACCCTTGCTTCATGAGTACTATTTAGACATCAATATTTTACCTGATTATAGGAAGCAACGAGTTGGTCATCATTTGTGAAGTTACCCCTTCCGTTGTGAACATTACCTCCGAGGGTTGTTTTTCTTATCTCGAAGCCCTGCTGTGAAGTAGGTGTTCTTAGAGTTAAGGTTCGAGGAAGAAGTTGACACATCTGCAAAATCTGTTTTAAAGGCACTTCTTGTGTGCGGATTAGGGGCAGGTAAAAACCTGTTGGTGTTACAGTATTACATTTAAATACAGTGCAGAAACCATATGTTTGACGTTTTTTCCCACCAAAAAGGTGTTGGAAGCCTGCAAATGTGTCATGGCCCAGGTATTA
The DNA here is from genome assembly GCF_964261635.1 of Lissotriton helveticus. Classification (NCBI taxonomy): domain Eukaryota; kingdom Metazoa; phylum Chordata; class Amphibia; order Caudata; family Salamandridae; genus Lissotriton; species Lissotriton helveticus. Next base: position 679,677,960 of record NC_136073.1, read on the forward strand.
AGCATTCGCCATCAGCTGAACACTGTTTCAAGCCCTTGCATTCGCTTTCACTTAAATGAAAATGTAATTGAACCTAATATTCATGGTTTATCTCCACTTGTCAACTGGAGTTTTCACCAGGTATTATTTAGAACGACTTAACTAGCACACGACTCTGAGGGTGTAAAATCTCAGACAAGCTTTTTCAGCCACAATATTTGCTTTTAAACTGAAAATATAATGCAAGTATGTTACATAAACTGGAAAACAAGCTTAAACCCTGTCCCCGTTTTGAACTAAAACGTCTGTTTGGTCTACCTTATTCAAAAGTACATACAGCAATGACCGCATGATACAGTGGGGAGGAAGGGGGTGGCCTGCCAGAGCTGCCAACTTTAGGAGTGGGACAAGTGTCCTGATGTAGATGTAACATCTTGTGATTATGGGCAAATCATTTAATCCTCCTGTTAATGTATATAACAACAAAAATGTACCAGACCATGCACATGTATTCTGGGGCTCATTTAGCGCTGTAATGCCGTTGGGTAGAAACCAGCAACTGTCATAGTACTTGAAGGCTCACTACAGTTTTTGGTCAATTGCGCAAGCTTGAAGTTAAGGTGTGGCTGTTTTCAGACCAAAAATCCTCAGCATTTACAACATTACGTTGTTACTCTTCAGCCCATTCTGGTACTTGCAAGTCTTTCTAATCGCAACCGGTCATATTTGTCTTACTATTTTAAGCCAGCGTCATGTTACAGCAAGTGCCAAAGCTTGGACTGGAAGCCAGGACTCTTGGTACAGGGTCACGCGGTAGTCACCTGGCACTCCAAGTAACCATTAGAGAAACATCCTACATCTGTATGGGACTGCCCACTCTTTCTCCAATACAAATAGGACCAACTTTTTGGCATTTTTTATATAGTACAAACTTGGACCAACGCTATACCTTGGTTCTGTAAAAAGGTCTTTGCAGGGACCCCCACATTTCTAGTGCATCTGTGGTCTCTACAGGGATCTAAGGCTAGCAAGATGATCTCCCCCCCCACCTCCCCTTTGTCGGAAAAGCTGGCTGTGTATATACTATACCAAAATGAGGAATAGTGTGCACAGAGTCAAGTGGAACCCCAAAATTAGGCAGAGGTAAACGTAGATAGCCCCTTACTCTCTATTTGAGGTAGTGTGGGCGAGCAGTAAGGCTTTATCAGAGGGTAGCGTTAAGCATTTGTTGTGCATTCTCAATCAGCAAATTATTGCACACACTCAAAGACTGAACTCCGACCAATTTGTTTTGTATAAAAATAGTACCTTATTTTATTTCTAGAACCAAGCCAAGACTGGCACAGGTAAGCGAAATAAATGCTTTGCAAAACAAGGTGCAGTTTTTACAAGCGAATGCAATTTCAAATGCAGTTGTCTGAAATACAGGTAAGTTAAGGTATTGAAATTACTGTACAGATTACTTTGTAGTTACTTTTAGATTACTTTTTCTACTCCATGTGATATGCCTAGATATCACACTGGGACATTCCCTAGAGGAAAGGTAAGTAAAAACAGTTTTGCACAATTGTACTTTTTTAGATTTCCATACAAATCAACTCCAAACTTAGAACATTTTCCAGAGAAAAACAGTAGGTTCCTACGGAGGGAAAGGAAGTTAACGGTTACCAGGTAAGTAATCAGTCTTTAGAGTTGAGCTTCTGGGGTTAGAACAAGGGTTCCCCCAGGGTCAAGGATGCACTCATGTTCCACCCTCAGTGGCACTAGGGCGGCTGGCTGCAGAGTGCTGAGGCCCAATGTTATTTGATAGGGGGCCTCCGGTTGGTGGCTGCTTACGAGCAGGCCACTGGGTTGTGGGAGAAAAGCTCCCGATAAGTTCAGGGCAAAGGGGGATCCTGTTAAGCATAAAAAGTTTACCCGCAGGGGCAGCTGGATACAGGGTGTTGGTAAGTTTACCCGCAGGGGCAGCTGGATACAGGGTGTTGGTTTGTCGTCGGGTGCCCTGTTTTCAATGGGGATTTACCGTTTTTTGTTTTCAGCTGCAGGCTCGTCCAGGAAGACCTCCGGGAGGAACCAACAGCTGGGCAATTAAGTTGGATGGCTCTGGGACGTAGGTGCACCTCTGGTTCTCTTCTCCAGGGCACAGGGCGGCTGGATGCGGGGGTGTCTTTTGAGGTCGGATTTCACCTTCCCAGGTCACTCGCGGTTGGGGGGGGTGTCTCCGTGCAGAAGCTGCAGGTGAAGTCGGGTAGTCTTGGAGGGGTCAACCCACGGGGTACTCTGACTCTGGAGTACCTCGCTGGGACCGGTGGGCGACTCTAACTCAGGCTGTAGGCGACGGGTGCAGTGGTGGTTCCAGGCGTCTGGTTTCTTTGTCCTCAGCAGGCTCAGAGTCTGTCTTGGGAGTTTTCTTTTGAACAGAGCTGCTGTTCACAGGAAATCCAGCCCTTGTTGAAGGCAGTCAGTCTTCCCAGGGTTCTGACGGTTGCTGGCTGCATGACAATGCGACTTTTGGTGCAGGATCCCTGGAAACTGCAGACAGGCCGGTAGGGCTTGGGCCAAGTCAGTTATTTGAGGAGTCGTGTTTTAGGAGTCTGGGTCAGTAGCCAATGGCCTACTGACCTTAGGGTGACTACACCCTTGGTGTGCTCACCCCATGTGGGGTGAGTGAGCACAATCCCTAATCCTGACTGTGGAGTGCCTGCAATCTGCAAGATGACGGGCACTGAAGAGTGGGCTTCACCTTGCCTCCCCCACCTGATGGGTGAGGTTGGCAGAGGTGGGCACAACTTCTGGGCTGGCTAATATTTCCCGCCTGTCTTCCCGCCGAAAAGGAGGGAAGATAGGAAGAGGACCTGCTCCTGATAGCAAGAGGCTGGGCATCGCATTACAAAGGCTGCAAGGCCTTTGAAGCTTCCTTGCTACAAATGGCTCTTCCTGAACATCTCCGCCCAGGAAAGGCTTTGTTTCTGGGTTCATGGAGCGAAGGCTCCCACCCAGGGGCCCAAAAACATGTCTTGTGTTGGCATGCTGATGTGTACCAGTCAGGGAACCCACCAGAGGCTGGTCATTTTCCAGGGGGCATCCCTAAGATGCCCTCTGTTTGCATTTTTCATTAAATCCCACACTGGCCAGTGTAAGTTTAATGTGCTGAGAAGTTTGATACCAAACTTCTCAGTTTTCAGTGTAGCCATTATGTGCTGTGGAGTTAGTAATGACCAACTCCCACCACCATATACTCTTAGTGGCAGCACTGCACTTACAATGTCTAAGAATTGGCTTAGACACTATAGGGGTACAGGGCTCATGCACCCTGTACCCTCACCACTGGTATAGTGCACCCAGCTAGAGGGGTGACTGACCTATGCCAAGGCAGTGTGTTGTGGGCTTGGCACACAGGGATGTGTGTCATGTTGACGCTTCACTTTGTTCTGCACCAAAACACACAGCCTGAAATGGCAGTGTGTGTGTAAAGGTACAGTGCCTCTAAGGGTGGCACAATAACTGCGGAGTCCTTCCCTGGCCGCAATGCACTTGGTACCCATGGTACCTTTTACAAGGGACTGACATGTGGCCAGAAAGGTGCCAATTGGGGGTACAAAGTAGTGTTTTGGCAAAGAACACAGGCCCTGGGAACCTGATTGGCAGGGACCCAGGGCACATAGAGTCAAAGTGCATCAGTAGATGTGAGAAACTGGCTCTATATATACTCGACCAAAGTAAGGTACAGTGTGTATAGAGTCCACAATCCCCAGAGGTATAACAGAGGTTAAAGTAGGTCTAACCTTACTCTCTATAGTGGTAGCTTGGTCGAGCAGTAAGGCAGTACCAGAGGACAGTGTAAAGCATTTGTTGTACACACTCAGTCAGCAAAAGGTTTCACACACTCAAGAACTGAACTCCAGGCCAATGGTTTTTATATCAAAAGATATAGTTATTTTATTTTTACAGGTATCAAAATATACTTTTCTCATTATGAATGATTTCAGGTAGGTATTTTGCAGAAAGGCAATAAACTTTGTAAGCACAATAGGTACAGTAGTTGCAATAGGCAACACAATTCTAAAAACGGTGAACAACAAATTGACTGAGCTGTTCCTAAAGAAGAGGAGAAGGAAACGGTCACTAAGGTAGGAGGGATTGTGCTCAATGGAGGACCACCCTTGGGTATCCAATTAGTTGGATATAATGGCCTCACACACCCTTGCGAGTGTCATGCTTCATCATCGGCAATGCTCCTCGTTGGGCAAGGTGGTGCAATGCCCAACGGGCTCACCTCAAAGAGGGGCTCTTTGTCGGAGATCTTTTATCCAACTGCCTATGGGTGAAGTGCGGGTGAGGGGCCAGGTATGGGTAGATAGTGTGGGTGAGGATAAAATGTGGCACAAGGTACCGGAAAACAATTTTATTCTGGTGGTCCTCTGCCGCAAGTAAAAACGATAGTAGTCTGTGATCGCTGGAACTTAGGTTTCCAAGGCACGATACAGACTAACGTGCAAATGGTGTGGTCAACATGTTTCGCCCTTTTAGTATATTGACTGCGATTCTTCAGGACCTAATAACTACTATCAACAAAACATGACCTATAATAGTATCAGTTTACATGCAGTACAAAGGTTGTACTACCGGTTTGACACTGCTCTTGCCTAAAGGGGAGACAAAGGAGATCATTTACCACAGGTAAGTAACAACATGTGACCCTGTAGTTACTTACACCTGTGGTAAAGACGTTTTTTATGATCCTGCCAATGGCTACCTGTAGTTTCCTGACCGATGTGAAGGTCACAATAGCTCTTGGTGCAGTATTTCCTGTTTGGCGAAGGGTGAGTATGTGCTAGAATCTGAAAGACACGTTTTTACCTTTGTAAAGGGTCATGATGCACAAGTTACTACTTGTGTAACGATATATCTGTAAGAGACATTAGTTAGTGATAGATTCCTTACCTTAGAATATCCCCAGGCGTCAGACTGGATCCGGAAATTTTTGCGTAGCAGTACCCTTGCGCGTCGTCTGCGGGTCCGTCGTCGGCGTCGTGGGCGCTGTGATGACGTTGTCGGAGTATTTAGACGCCGCCTCCGCGTGCTGACGTCAGTGCTTATTTTTTCCGCACCAGCAGCGCAGATCCGGAAAAAGTGGTACCTTAGTCTTTTTTGACTAAACTTTTTTGATCCTTTTTGATCGGAGTCTTCGACTCCGGACGGTGCCGATAGGGATGCCAGGTTTTAAACCCTGTGAGGACTGCGACCGACTGATGTCGGTCACCGACCGATGTCGGTCACCGACCCTCACCGTCGGTGTCTCCACTGTCTCGGTGTCGACCACGACGACAAGACCTGTTCCGACTGCCGGGCCCTGACTTCGAAAGATAGGCGGGAGCGGTCCTGCAAGCGACTCGAACTCCGGCAGTCGGCCCCGTGCCAGGAAAGGTCCCGGTCCGGACAGAGGTCGAGGGACCGGGAGCGGAGCCATCGGAGCTCCGGGAGTCGACATCACTCCTCAGGGTCGGAGTCGTCAGGTAAGCACATCGCCGGTGGACTTAACGACCTCCCCGGCGCCAGTCCCTCAGGTGTCACCCCCGGCGCCGTCCTCGGGCGGCGCCGTCCCCGATGCCTCCCTCGATCCGGTTCTGGCGTTCGGAGAGTTTGGAGAGTTCACTTTCCATGAACCGGCCCCATCATTTGATCCCCCTGAGTACCAGGTGATGGGTGATGAGGAGTATTGAGAGGGGTCTGAGGACCCTCTGACACTGGAGTGTCAGAGGGTCTGAGGATCCTCTGACACTGGAGTGTCAGTCCCAGGAGGACTGGCCAGGTGGACTTGGGGATGCCAGTGATCTGGACACTTCGCCAGTCACTGGTTTTGTCTCCCCTCCTACCGTGGCTATGGAGGAGGGGGCTACCTACAGTGTGGTGCTGACGCGGGCGGCCAAGGCCTTGGGCCTTGAACTCCCCGTCGCGGCCGTGAGGACTAACCTCCTCACTGAGGTCCTTAAACCGCAGTCAATCTCGGCTGAGCCTCTGCTGCAGTTTAATGAGGCCTTGACTGACATTCTTGTGGGCACTTGGTCCAGGCCCGCTACAGGTTCGCCTGTAGATAGGAACGTGGCCAGACGCCACCGCCCGGCCCCGGGCGACCCTTGTTTCCTGTCCACCCACCCCACCCCTGAGAGCCTGGTGATCCAGGCCTCCAATTCCCAGACCGCATTCCCGTCGGCTCCGCCTGACAGGGAATCCAAGAGGTTTGAGCAATACGGCAAGAAGGTATTCTCCTCCCTAAGACTGGGACTGCGGTCTTCCAACACCGCATGCCTCTTGGGCCGCTACACCCACTCCTTGTGGGATACGGTCACGGACGTGCTGCCAGAATGCCCGTTGGAGGTACGGGCTAAACTCGGCCAAGCCCTTGTGGAAGGCCGAGATGCGGCACGTTATTCTATCCGGTGTGGACTGGATACCACCGACTCACTAGGTAGAGCGATGGCAACGACGGTGGCGATTCGTCGCCACGCCAGGTTGAGATCCGCCAACTTCTCGGCTGATGTCCAGAATACACTCATGGACATGCCTTTTGATGGCCGTCGCCTTTTTGGCGACAAGGCAGACCATGCGCTTGAGCGTTTAAGGACTCAAGGGCTACGGCCAAGTCCTTGGGGCTCTCGGCCCCGCGCCAGCAAAAGCCTGCTTTTTGCCCCTTTCGTGGCCAAGGAAGGGGTGTACCCACACGTGCTGCCAGCCACGCGCCGCAGGGCAATACCCAACGCGGTGTCGGCCGTGGAAAACGCCGTGGCGGCGGTCGGGGACAACGGCGAGGACAGTCCACACCTTCCCCCGCAGCATCCGCCTCAAAACCCTCCTAGTCCGTGCTTTCAGGCCCATGTGTCGCCAGTGGGGGGCAGGGTTCGCCATCACCTCCTCCACTGGGGCACTGTCACGTCGGACAGGTGGGTGCTGCAAATCGTCCGAAGGGGCTACTCCCTCCACTTCGAGGCGACCCCTCCAGCTATGCCACCGCAGAACCACTGTGTATCGGGGGATCATTTGCGACTTCTGCAGGAGGAAGTTACGGCCCTCTTGGCCAAGGGGGCCATCGAGCGCGTTCCTGGGCCAGAAGTAGGGTGTGGTTGCTACTCCCACTACTTTCTGGTACCCAAGAAGGGCAAAGGGGGCCTACTCCCTATCTTGGACCTACGGAACGTCAACAGCTTCCTCCGGAAGGAGAAGTTCAAAATGCTGACACTGGCTCAGGTCTTAGCTGCCCTGGACCCAGGAGACTGGATGGTAGCGTTGGACTTGCAGGACGCTTATTTCCACATCCCCGTCCTGCAGGCCCACCGGCGTTACCTGCGGTTCACGGTAGGCCACAAGCACTTTCAGTTTACCGTGCTCCCCTTCGGCCTTACCAGCGCCCCACAGGTGTTCACGAAGGTGATGGCGGTGGTCGCAGCTCATCTGCGCAGGTTAGGGGTTTCAGTCTTCCCCTACCTCGACGACTGGTTGTTGAAGGCGGGCTCGCCCCAAACAGTCGTCAGCCACCTCCAGACGACGGCAAACCTCCTGCACCTGCTGGGGTTTTCCATCAATGTGCCGAAGTCACACCTGTGTCCCTCTCAGAAGCTCCTCTTCATCGGAGCGGTTCTCGACTCGGCGCAGTTTCTGGTTTATCCTCCCGAACAGCGGGTCGGGACATTTAGGCTCTAATTCCACTCTTTCAGCCTTTGTCCCGAGTCTCGGTCAGGTTGACGCTGCGGCTTCTGGGGCTGATGGCCTCCTGCATCCTTCTGGTGCATCACGCCCGGTGGCGGATGCGGGCTCTGCCGTGGGACCTGAAGTTTCAGTGGGCCCTGCATCAGGGCAACCTATCCGACCATGTCCTGATCTCGGAGGGCACTGCGAGACAGCTGCAGTGGTGGCTCACGGACCGCGATTGGGTCAGCGGCAGATCCCTCTCCCTTCCCCAACCGGAGCACGTAGTTGTGACGGACGGGTCCCTCCAGGGCTGGGGAGGCCACATGGGAGAGGCGGAGATCAGCGGCCTCTGGTCTCCGCCGGAGTCCCGGCTCGATATCAACCTTTTGGAGCTGCAGGCGATTCGTCTAGCACTGAAGGCATTCCTCCCCTCTGTTTGGGGGAGTGTAGTGCAGGTGTTCACAGACAACACCACCGCCATGTGGTACTGCAACAAACAGGGCGGGGTGGGGTCGTGGACCCTTTGCCAGGAGGCTCTGCGCCTCTGGCAGTGGCTGGAACATCAGGACGTGACCCTGGTGGTTCAACACCTGGCAGGTTCTCTGAACGCCAGGGCGGACGAACTCAGCCGTCGGTGCATGATGGATCACGAATGGCGTCTGAACTCGGATGTGGCGCAAGGCCTCTTTCAGCAGTGGGAAGAGCCTTGGTTAGATCTATTTGCCACCGAAGAGAACGCGCAATGTCATCAGTTCTGCGCGTTGGAATTTCCAAGGCGGCACTCGCTCGGAGACGCTTTTCGTCGCGAGTGGAGTTGCGGGCTATTGTACGCCTTTCCGCCTATACCACTTCTGCCCAGAGTGCTGAAAAAGATCAAGCGCGACCGGGCCCAAGTTATCCTTGTGGCTCCGGACCGGGCACGAAGGTACTGGTATACAGAGCTACTCAGTATGTCAGTCGATCCCCTGGTTCGTCTGCTTCTTCAGGAGGACCTTCTGTCGCAGCAGCAGGGGACGGTCCTCCACCCGAACCTGTCCAGTCTCCACCTCCATGCTTGGAGATTGAGCGGCGACAGTTGAGGCCATTTCACTTGCCTCCTGAAGTCTGTAATGTCATTCTGGCAGCCAGGCGTCCCTCCACAAAGTCGGTATACGCCTGCAGGTGGAACAAATTTGCGGCATGGTGCACAGTAAAGGCCGTGGATCCTCTTGCTGCCCCTCTTTCTGAGGTTCTTCTCTTCCTCCTTTCTCTTGCCCAGCAGGGCTCTGCTCTGGGCACTATCAAGGGCTACCTTTCTGCCCTCTCAGCCTTCCTAAGGCTGCCTGATCAACCTTCTTTGTTCAAGTCCCCTATTGTAACTCGTTTTCTAAAGGGCATCACACACGTTCCCTCCTGTTCCGTTTGTGATGCCTCAGTGGGACTTGAACCTGGTTCTTACATTTCTGATGTGCGCTCCCTTTGAGCCACTTCACAACTGTCCTCTGTCTTATTACTTTGAAGACTGCTTTTCCGGTTGCCATCACCTCTGCCAGGAGAGTGAGTGAGCTCCAGGCTCTTTCATGTACACCCCCTTTCCTTTCTGTCCATCCGGACAAGGTTGTGTTGCATACTAAGCCATCTTTCCTGCCCAAGGTTGTCACGGCCTTCCATATCGGGCAGTCTATCACCTTGCCAACCTTCTTTTTTTTTTTTATTTTATTTTTTTTATTTATTTTTTTTTATTTTTATTTTTTTTTATTCCACCGTAGGGACAAGACATCAGCACAGAAATAAACAATATGTTCGAGGCATGTGGGCTGCTAAATTCATATCTTTAGCATAGATCGCCGCCTAGTGTTGGGTCCGGATGATTGCACATTGTTGTCCTGGAAGAGTCTTCGAAGTATCACGAGATAGGTGGCTCCTCCCCTGGACTACAGTGCACATGGGCATCGACTCCATCCCCAGATTGTTTTTTTCCGCCATTGGGTTCGGATGTGATTTCGACGACTCCTTGTCGGAATCGAAAAAGAAAAAAAAAACTTCCTACTTAAGGCCAAAAGGCCTTCGTTCCCTGCGTCGGTATTGTTAGCGTGCGGTCTCGAGCATCATCCCACTCTTCGAGTCGGATTTCTGCGGAGTCAAGTAACTCTTCGGACATCGAGGCCCTCTCGTCGCAGCAAGACCCCGACGACCTTAACATGGAGCGGAGCCCGTTCAAGTTCTGCCCCGTCTGTGGATCTAAATATCCACATATCGATGTGCATCCAGTCTGTAACAAATGCCTCTCGCCAGACCACAACGAGGACAACTGCATGGCCTGCTCGAAGTTCAGGTCAAAGAAAACGCTCAAGCTTCGGCGCGCCTCGAGGCACGGCGAGCGGCTCCGGCACCCGACGACATATTCGACGACCCCGCAGAAGAAGGCCGAAGCCATCATCTTCAGATTTCACCCCCATCGACGGAGGTTGAGGCCGATCCCGAGGAACAAGTCGAGGAACAAAGCCAAGACAGTGAATATGTCGAGGAGGTAGGGGACGACGAAGAAGTCTATGGGGCCGCGGAAGATAGCTCAGAGGAGGAGCTATGCCCCGAAAGTTACATGATTCAGGCTCAGGTCACGGGATCGCCACTAGGCCTTACCCACGACCCTGCACCGCTATCCCCGGCCCCGCCTTCTGGCCCGGACACAACAGCGGAGACGCCATTGCGCGTATCGAAACCGAAACCTTCGGATTCGACAGCACCTAAGATGGCCGACGTCCCATCAAATACGAAACCGAACTGACGAAGCCTGCTACCTCATCGACTCCGTCGCCCTCCGGCCCTCCGAAGTCGAAGAAGGCTGTCGAGTCGACAGCGCCGCAGAAGGTGCCCAAGGACCCGTCCTCGAAGAAGGTCGTCCATCAGGTGTCGGTCACGGTTGCGCTGGTTAAATCCACTAAAGCCGTCGAAACAAAGTCTGCTCAAGACATCGACCCGAAGTCCGGAGGCACTACGCATCGGCACAAAGACACCAAATCTACAACAACGGCGCCGGCGACTAAGCCTGTAACGGAGGCAAGGACCGTCGCACCTGAAGATGCATCGGCGGCCACCGCTTCAACGCCGAAGGCCTCCGATGGTACCGGACATATGGCGTCGGTTACCACACCATCGCCTTCCTTCGCAAAGCAAGTCGCTGACTCCCTCAAACGTATTCAGGAGAAGTCTTCGTCGTCGACGACCCACACGCCGTCGGCTCCGAAACCAGTGGACGTGCCTGCGAAGCCTTCGAGCAAGCTTCTCTACACCCTGCTGCCGAAGGTGGCACCGAAGGCGTTTGCACCCAAATCGGTGCCAAAGATCACGGAAACGTCGGAACCTTCGACGCAAAGTGGCCGGTCGGATCGACATCCAGCCTCAGAAGAAGAATCTGAGCGTTACATTGATGCCGAAACAGGGAAATTAACTCTCTATAAAAGAAAGATCACTTCCCAACCACTACAATCATATGTCATTCCTCTAAAAAAGAAAAGGCCACTACAGGACATTCCTGCACTTGTGGAACCTATTCAGCCTCCACCAAGGAGGAGTCCATCACCTTCTCCAAACCAGTCAGGGGGAGAGGAGGATGACCAAAATGACCAGTACAATTTCCCGGACAATGATGACCCTGATGTCCATCAGGACTCATATGACGACACTGGTGACCAGGGAGGCCATCAGGTGGTACAGGACCCACAGGTTTTTGGTGCACGTACATCCCCAACTGAGGATTCAGCGGCATTCAATGCCTTAATAGAGCGGGCAGCTGCAAATCATAATGTGGACATGCATGCTGACCCAGTGGAAGAAGATTTCTTGTTTGACACTTTTTCTGTCTCAGAAAGAACAGTTAAAACCTTTCCTATGCTAAAAGGTGTCCTTAAGCATGCCCCAGAGATCTTTAAAGAACCTACCAGGGCGAGAGTGGTGAACCCACGTATCGAAAAGAAATACAGGCCGGCACCTGGGGACCCTGCATATATTCGGGGACAGTTGCCTCTGGACTCTCTGGTCGTCGCCAATGCCCGCAAAAGGGCGAACTCCCAGACAACGGGTGAAGCTCCTCCCCCAGACAAGGAGTCGAAAGTGCTTGAGGCAGGGGGCAAAAGGGTGGCTGCGCAGGCTGCCAATATCTGGCGTATATCAAACACTCCGGCACTATTGGCGCGTTATGATAGGGCGCATTACGACACCCTAGAACAGCACCTTCAACACCTACCCGACCAGTTTAAGGAGGGAGCAGAAATGCTCATACAAGAGGGAAAGCTCATTTCCAACGCAGCAATAAAGTGTGCACTTGATGTGGCAGATACAGCGGCTAGGGCGATTAACACTAGCGTCATGTTAAGGCGCCAAGCATGGCTTCGCATATCAGGCTTTAAGCCTGACATTCAAACAACAATACTCAACCAGCCCGTTAATGCTGACAGGCTGTTTGGCCCAGATGTGAACACCACCCTCGAGAAAATTAAAAAGGACCATGAGACCGCTAAGTCCATGGGGGCGCTTCAGTCTCAACAGTTCAGGGGGAGCACTTTTCGTCGCTCAGGTGCACGCGGTGTTACCAGAGGACACTTGGGTCAACAAACACAGTTCACGAAAGGTGGCGCACAATCCTTGTACCCCAAACAGAATAGAGGGGGTTACAGAGGTAATAGTTCCAAGGGCAGAGGCAGAGGGAACAACAACTCCCGTTCCTCTGCCGCCAACAAACAGTGACTCTCTGTCACTGCCCCCCGACCATCCAACACCTGTCGGGGGGAGACTCCAGCAGTTCCTGCCAGTCTGGACGTCCATCACCACAGACAGGTGGGTAAGACAGCTTATCCAGTACGGTTATTGTCTGGAGTTAACCTCCACTCCACCCAACATTCCCCCAAGGCAACGTCCTATGTCGGCAGAGCACTTGCACTTATTGCAGCAAGAAGTAGTGGTGATGCTGCAAAAAGGCGCAATCGAGCTCGTACCAGTGGAGGAGGAAGGCACAGGGGTCTATTCCCTGTACTTCCTTATCCCAAAGAAGGACGGATCCCTCAGGCCCATTCTGGATCTACGCCCCCTCAACCTGTATATACTGTCAGAACATTTTCACATGCTTACACTGCACCAAATTCTTCCCCTGCTAAACCAAGGGGACTTCCTAGCAACCTTGGACCTCAAGGATGCTTATTTCCACATACCACTCCACCCATCCCACAGAAAATACCTCAGGTTCACAATAACAGGCATTATCAGTTCAAAGTCCTACCCTTCGGAGTAACCACTGCCCCCAGAGTGTTTACAAAGTGTCTGGCGACAGTTGCGGCGCACCTCAGGAGACAGAACATACATGTCTACCCTTACCTAGACGACTGGCTCGTTCAGGCAAAGTCAGAACGGAAGTGCGCCGCGGACATGTCCCACACCATTCACCTTCTTCACAGTCTGGGGTTCTCACTAAACTACCCAAAGTCGCACCTTCAGCCAGCACACGTGCGGCAGTATCTGGGCGCTACAATAAATACCCTGACTGCTATGGCTCAGCCAAACCCGGTCAGGATCGACAACATTCAGTCGCTGATCCAAAGGTTCAGACCGCAACTCTCACTACCAGCGAGAGTGTTCATGCAGTTGATAGGCATGATGGCCTCCTGCATCTTCATAGTCCCACACGCACGGTTGCATATGCGTCCGCTCCAGGAATGCTTAGCAAATCAGTGGACACAAGCTCAGGGACAACTGACAGACCTAGTGTTGGTGACCGGTCGGGCATACAACTCTCTGCATTGGTGGAATCCACACAACCTTTGCAAGGGACAACCGTTCCAAGAGCCTGTGCCTCAGATTATCCTGACTACGGACGCATCTCTCCAAGGGTGGGGAGCCCATGTGCTCCACTACACGGTGGAGGGACTGTGGACGACTCAACAACGGACATTGCACATCAACTACCTGGAATTGATGGCAATCTTCATGGCGCTAAAGTCCTTCAAAGTACATCTGTGCAACAAGGTCGTGTTGATCCGGACGGACAACATGACAGCCATGTACTACATACAGAAGCAGGGAGGTACTCACTCGCCACAGCTGTCTCATCTGGCTCGGAGCATGTGGAAGTGGGCCATTCAGAGGAACATTTTCCTCATGGCGGAACACCTCCCGGGCAAGGACAATCAGATGGCGGATCTGCTCAGCAGATACAGCCATCAGATGCACGAGTGGGAGATACATCCATCTGTACTCCGCCCGTACTTCCAGCAGTGGGGTCATCCAGAGATAGACCTGTTTGCCACAAGGGAAAACGCAAAATGCCAACACTTTGCTGCCAGGTTCCCTCACCCACAATCGCAGGGCAATGCGATATGGATGAACTGGTCAGGCAAATTTGCGTACGCTTTTCCCCCAGCACCTCTCATACCGCTGGTGGCAAGAAAGCTAAGGCAACACTCGATGACGCTCATCCTGGTTGCTCCAACGTGGGCTCGCCAACCATGGTACACCACGTTTCTAGAACTCTCCGTGGTACCGCATCAAAGGTTGCATCTCACTCCAAGGCTCTTGACGCAGAACCATGGCGACATTCAGCATCCAGATCCGCAACAGCTCAATCTGGCGATCTGGCTCCTGAGGTCCTAGAGTTTGGCTACCTCAACCTGCCCCCTGAATGCATGGACATCATCAGAGAGGCAAGGAAGCCCACTACCAGAGCTTGCTATGCAGCAAAATGGAAGCGTTTTGTCATTTACTGTACAGAACATCACATTGACCCGCTAGATGCTTCAATCCCTAACATTATCTGCTATTTGTTACATCTTTACAAATGCAATCTAGCGTACGCTTCCATTCGGATACACTTATCCGCCATAGCGGCTTATCTTCAAAACAGGCAGCATCTCTCTGTTTTCAGGGTGCCTGCCATTAAAGCCTTCCTAGAGGGACTGAAACGAGTCATTCCTCCAAGAACACCGCCAGCTCCAGTGTGGAACCTCAATGTGGTCCTCACTAGGCTGATGGGCCCACCTTTTGAGCCACTGCACTCCTGCGAAATTCAGTTTCTAACATGGAAAGTGGCTTTTCTCATTGCTATTACATCGCTCAGACGTGTTAGTGAGCTGCAAGCGCTCAAGATTCAGGAGCCATTCATACAAATTCATTCAAACAGGGTAGTCCTGCGTACTAACCCCAAATTCCTTCCAAAAGTGGTGTCACAGTTTCATATCAACCAAACTATTGACCTGCCCGCATTCTTTCAAAACCCACAAACAGTGGCGGAAAGAATGCTCCATACATTAGACGTTCGAAGGGCGTTGATGTACTACATTGATAGAACACAACCCTTTAGGAAAACACAACAACTTTTTGTTGCCTTCTCTGCACAGCACAAAGGCAACCCTATCTCCAAAGCAGGAATAGCCAGATGGATTGTTAAGTGCATTCAAATCTGTTATCAAAAAGCTAAACGTACTTTAACAATACCCCCAAGGGCGCACTCCACACGCAAGATGGGGGCCTCCATGGCTTTCCTGGGAAACATTCCTTTGGAAGACATTTGTAGAGCAGCCACGTGGACTACACCGCACACGTTTACCAAACACTACTGTGTCGATGTACATTCCAAGCAGCAAGCAGCTGTAGGACAGGCTGTTCTCAAGACACTCTTTCAGACTTCTGCAGCTGGCACGGGCAACCGCCGTTAATGGAGGGACTGCTATGTATTCTATGCTAAAGATATGAATTTAGCAGCCCACATGCCTCGAACTGAATATGCTACTTACCAGTATGCATCTGTTCTTGGCATGTAGGGCTGCTAACATTCATATCGCCCACCCTCCTCCCCGGTGCCCGTAGCGGCTGCAGATACTCTCTTGCATTCAATCATTTGCATGGACATCCTTTACACTATTTAACTCCATCTCTGCCACAATGGCTAAAAACAATCTGGGGATGGAGTCGATGCCCATGCGCACTGTAGTCCAGGGGAGGAGCCACCTATCTCGTGATACTTCGAAGACTCTTCCAGGACAACAATGTGCAATCATCCGGACCCAACACTAGGCGGCGATCTATGCTAAAGATATGAATGTTAGCAACCCTACATGCCAAGAACAGATGCATACTGGTAAGTAGCATATTCATTACATAGCTTGAGCGTCAGAAAAATCGAACTTGAAATACCACACTGTAAATTAAAATGATTAGCATTTCACATCTCCAAATGTTCTTGAATTGCACCCCAAATTAATATTCCCAATTGGCGTTTCCTGGCCCCCTTCAAGGCATACTGACTCCATTCCAATTCAAAAAGATTATACAACTTCGATCGCCAAAATTCAAAAGCGGGGGGTTCTTCTTGCAGCCAATCAGATGCAATACAAAGACGGGCAGCGGTCATAGCAACAAATAACAAATATCTAAATTTAAATAAAGCAGTGCCCTTCTTCACATTTTCACCCATGCCTAGGAGCATCAAAGCTGGAGAAATCTTGACAGTGGTATGTGTAACCATAGAAAGAAAATTTTCCATATGAATCCAGAATTAGCGTAATTTGCTGCAGCTAAAAAAAATATGAATACTGTCTGCATTGTCAGATTTGCATCGGAAGCATTTCCCGTCATATTGTGAACCCCACTTCATCATACGCTCTGGTGTATAATATAAACAGAAAACAGTCTTAAAAAGTTAAGCCTTCAAATTAGCCGAGAGGAAAGCTTCCTTAGACCTAATTAAAACATCTTCTATTAATAGAGAATTGATTCTGCCAATACAGGTTAAACTTCTGCAAATCGTCAAGTCTGTGTTCCATTAATAAATTATACAGCAGTCCTATTTTCTCCCCTTTACGAATTGCCTCTACTACGGGGCTTATTCCGACAACCATGGGTCTTCTATTGATGTAGTCTCTTAATTGAAGATATTTAAAAAAAGATGATTTAGTAAAATAATATTTAAGAGTCAAACTCTTGTAAGTGGCAAGTGTCATCTAATTCAAACAAATCCCCAATTTCGCGATATCCCACAATGTGTCCACTCTAGAGCAACCCGATCCTGGAACACAAAGGGTAATATTTTCTCTGCATTAAAGGGCGTATAATATGACACTTTCCCTATATTAATCAATCTAGCCACCTTTCGCCATACTGTGAAAGCTCATCCCATCACTTTGTACCGTGTTCTCTTGTAGTAATTCCCCTCTAGCTCTTTGAATAAGCTACGCTTGGCATGAATTCCTAGCAATAAATAATATATTGAGGGCGCTTCTGCCACCTCCACTACCGGCTCCCCTGTTAATAACAATCGCAATCTCTGTAAAAAACAAGCATAAAAATATAACAAAAAATCAGAAATCGCCCGACCACCTCTCTCAACCGAGAGAGTCATCAGTTTCATCGCCCTCCGAGGTTTCCCAGGTGACCATAAAAATCTTGCGCAGATGGACTGTAGCTGTTGTATATATTTAGAGGGAATCGCCAATGGAATAGCTCTAAAAACGTAAAGAGCTTTCGGCAAGATACTCATCTTGATAATATTCCCTCTTCCTATGAGTGTTAATTGCAATCGTCCCCACCTTTCTAACGACTGCTGAATGTGCCGAAATGTACTATTCCAATTGGCTTCCACTATGTCAGTCATAGAGGCTTTAATTATAATGCCTAGATATATTACTTCGGATACAACTCTGGGGTCATTAAAATGCATATTTTCCCGTACATAGCACTTGAGTCTTACCAGAATTTAATTTATAGCCTGATGATGAACCAAATTTTAGGGCCAACCGCTCAATTTCCATTAGTGTTTCAAGCGGATTAACAGTCATAACCGCCACGTCGTCCGCATATGTGAATACCGCGTGTGGGATATTTTGCACTATAAAAGGCTTAATTAAAGGGCTATGAGATATGCTATTTAATAACGGATTGATAAATAAGGCAAATAGTAATGGGGAGCAAGGGCAACCTTGCCTTGTACCTCTTGTGATATTAATCACTGCTGATTTAATCCCCATAGCAGCAATTCTTGCATTAGGAGCTATATATAGCGCCTGCACTGCTGTCATGAACTTCTCCCCAAAGCCTGATTTTCTCATTACCTCCCATAAATAATGCCATTCAACACGGTCAAACGCTTTCTCAGCGTCTAGTAATATCAAAGATAGTGGGCGTTTTTCAGCCGGGCCACATCCATGAGAGTAATGACTTTATTTATGTGTGTCACTGTGCTGTGTTTAGGGATGAATCCATGTTGATTTGGAGAGACCAGTGGAGTTATGACTTTTGAAATTCGATGCCCACCTTCTTTTCGCCACCGCATCCCTCTAAAGAGGAAGAGCGGCTCCACCGTCTGGACCCAAAACGTGCGCTTTCATTCTACTTGGATCGCACACGCCAGTTCTGGGTGGATGACCAACTCTTTGTTGGTTACGTGGGCGCTAAGAAGGGAAAAGCGGTGCACAAGCGGACCATATCTCGGCGGATCATCTTGTGTATCCAGGCATGTTACTCCTTGGCTAAAAAGGAGCCCCCTGTTGGATTGCGGGCTCATTCCACCCGGGCCATGGCGACTACAACTGCCCTGGGCCGGGGAGTGCCCTTGCAGGACATTTGCCAGGCGGCTACGTGGGCCTCGCTGCACACGTTTGCAAGACACTACTGCCTGGACAGTCAAGTCCGGAGGGATGGCTTCTTTGGCCGTTCCGTCCTCCAGGACTTTCTGGTGTGATTATTGGTTCGCAGACCCACCACCGGGGTTGGTATTGCTGGGGTATCTATTCTAAGGTAAGGAATCTATCACTAACGTGTGTCTCTTTCAGATGCACAAGTTACTACTTGTGTAACGATATATCTGTAAGAGACATTAGTTAGTGATAGATTCCTTACCGACCCACCCATCCTCCCCATTCTGCGAACCGATATCTAGGGTTACGGTCATCCCCTTTCGGGCCCTAGTTTCAATGGCACCTGTTTGGTTTTTAACATGGCTCAGCGCTTCTGGCGCGTAAAAGCTGTGTCTAAGAACTGACGTCCGCACGCGGAGGCGGCGTCTAAGTATTCCGACGACGTCATCATGACGCCGACGACGGACGCGGAGCCGCAGACGACGCCTACCGACTCGCAAGGGTACTGCTACGCAAAAATTTCCGGATCCAGTCTGACGCCTGGGGATATTCTAAGGTAAGGAATCTATCACTAACTAATGTCTCTTACAGATATATCGTTACACAAGTAGTAACTTGTGCATCATGACCCTTTACAAAGGTAAAAATGCAGAATCGTTTAGTATTCTAAAGCATTGGGTTGTTCAAGTTTTTATTTCTAATTTAGTTTTCAATAGAGTAAATTAATGACTTGGACATATGCTTAAGTTTCTCTTTTGGCACATACAAGTGGGGAGGATGCTAACTTATCCTACACAGTGGATGGATGGCACAGGATTTGACTTCATTACAAAGTTATTTATAAACTCTTATTTATTTTAGAGGCAGTGTCACCCTCTACTTTGAAACAAATCTGTGTTGTAGATATCATTCCACATCCGCAGTCAACCGAATTTTGTTTGCTCTGCAAAAAATTGTCAACCGCATCAAGGCTAAACCTCACATCATGTAGGGTGCATTGTTTCGTAATTTAATTCTGTTCATCTTCCTTCTTACAGGAACATGATCACCATTGATGATTTTGTTTTTATAGATTACTAAACTTTGCTATGAAGAGGCTGCAGCACAAGAGCAGACTGGTCAGGTGGAGGAGTGTCTTAAAATGAACCTACTAAAAGTTAAAACGGAGCTTTGTAGAAAGGTACCATTTGTTATGTCATGTTAAATTTGACAGTTTCACTTAACATTTATAGTACATAATGTCATCCGTAGTAATACATTTGGAAGAGCAGACTAGTCTCCCTACGTTTGTACAGAGTATTTTGTTCAGAAGCATTCCTTGAGAGAGAAAAACACTTTGAAATGTAATGTTTGTCCTAGTTTCAGTGCCCACTGCCTCCAGATTGTAGAAAGCCATGGCATGTATCCCTTACTGTGGCAAAAAAAATTCTGTCAGTCATAATGGTTGCATGTCTGGCCTATCTAAAGTATGATCTGTGGTGTATCATAGATTATGAGCGGTAATGCCAGGTGGGTCTGCATTCTCAAATTTGTTTAGACCACTTTGGAAATTCAATCCCTCATCCTTCAGTAACTTTGAATTATTTAAATGTCTGCAGATCATTTTTGTTTAAATATGGATATTCCTCAACTCTATTATCCCAAATTGTTTTGACAGTGTAAGATCAATGCTTTCCTGTGGTTCGCTTGACTTCCAGTTGTCTTTATTTTTGACACTGCTGTTACTTTGCTCCTTCCTTACAGGAAGTGCTAAATATGCTGAAGGAGAGCAAGGCGGATATCTTTGTGGACCCTGTTCTTCACACTGCTTGTGCTCTCGATATCAAGCATCATTGTGCTGCTATTCCCCCAGGAAGGGGGCGCCGTAAGTATAATTGTTTTGATATGCCAGTTATAGTTTTGAGTTTGAACAGTCCTTAAAAATGGGGAAACAATGTTGCACTTTAACGACTGGGTACCCTGCCAGCTAGAGGCAAAACAATCTGAAAGAGACAGTTGTAGATTCCTTACCTTAGCATTTCCCCCGGCGTAAGACTGGATCTGAAGATTTTTCTTTTGCAGTACCCCTGCGCATTGGTATGTGGCATCAGTCGACTCCACGTCCGGCGTCTTGGTCGCTTGGATGCCATCACGGTTCCTACTTAGATGCCGTCCCTGCGCGCTGACATCAGTTCTTTATTTTTCCACGCTATTTTAGTGGAGACCCGGAGAGCGTATCCTCTTAGTCACTTTTTGGCTAGTCTTTTGGCAACTTTTTTCTACTTCTTTATTCGAGTCTAGGACTCCTGGTGCAAGAGGGATGTCCCAACGTTGGACCGGTTTCAAGCCATGTGGTTCCTGTCACAAGATGATGTTGGTGACAGACCCTCACCTTGTGTACTTATGGTATCTGGAGCACGACCACGACCCGAAGTTGTGCTCCTACTGCCGGGCCATGCACCCAAAGACTTTGCGGAAGCCGTCCCAAAAATTGTCGGAGGCCCTGTGGTTGGATCTGCGTCGTTTCCTGTCTCGTTCGATAGGAAGGTCTCAAGACCATTCGTGAAGCTCACTCCTCGTCACACTCCAAGTCGGTGAGGTCATTGGTTAAGTCCAAACACAAGATAAAGGCAAAGAAGTGCAAGCCCTCTTCACCTTCTCCCTGTTAGTCGGCTGATGCGATGCGGGAATAAGAGCATTGTCGCTCAAAGGCTCTGTCTGCGGTGCCTGCTTAAGTAACTACTCCGCTCCTCTCAGCTTTTGCATGAGCCAGAGCATCCCCTGCTCAACTTCAACAGTGCTACGTGGCCTTACACCTCATTTTTGAGCAGTCCGCCTCTGCCGGTTCACCTTCGGGCCCCATGGGGTGAGACGGGGGTCCTGGGCCTTCGATGCCGGTGGCCCTGGCACTGGTGGACCCCCGCTAATCCAGGCCTGGATCTGGATCACTTCTCCAGACACTTGCTTGCTTTCTCCCCCTACTGTGGCTACGGAGAAGGGAGCGTCCTTTGCTGTGGGAGTGAGAAGGGAAGCCGAGGTCCTGGGCCTTGAGCTTCCTTCGGTGGCAGTCATAACTAACCTCTTGACCGGTGCTTAAGCCTGCGGCTTCCTTGTCTGAACCCCTATTGCAGTTCAATGAGGCTTTCACCGTCATCCTCCTGGGCACTTGGTCCAATCCCAGCACAGGGGCTTCTGTGGAGAGGACGATTGCCCGCTGCCACTGCCCAGCCCCGGGCAGCCCAGTGTTCCTGACCCAACATCCTTCTCCCGAGACCTTGGTGGTCCAAGCCTTTTCTTCAAAAGCTGCATTCCCTTCTGCCCCTCCAGTCTGCTTTTCATCTCTTTTGTGGCTACGGAAGTGGCGCCCAACCACGTCCGGCCCAGTCTAGCCACCAGTTCATTGCAAGCTGCCCAGCCGCTGCGTGGCCGCGGATGTGGGACCCAGCGACCCTGCGGGTCTAGGCGCCAGCGGGTGGGCCAGTCCACCCTTTCCTCCCTACCGCAGTCTCCAAGCCTTATTAGTCCAACTATTCAGGCCCATCAACGGCCAGTTGGATACAGGATTCGGCATTATCTCCTCCATGGACAATCCATCACCTCGGACAGGTGGGTTTTGCAAATCGTCCGAAGGGGCTACTACCTCCCCTTCGCGACTACCCCTCCCTCCATGCCACTGTCTTTCGATTGCCTGTCGGGGGATCATTTGGCACTTCTCCGCCAGGAATTCTCAGCTGTCTTGGCCAAGGGAGCTATAGAGAGGGCCCCTGTGCCAGAAGTAGGTTGTGGTTGCTACTCCTGCTACGTTCTGGTGCAAAGGAGGACAAAGGCCTGCGTCCTATTCTAGACCTCCGGGCCCTCAATCGCTTCCTCCTAAAGGAGAAGTTCAAAATGCTCACGTTGGCTCAGGTCCTGTCTGCCCTCGATCCCGTAGACTGGATGGTGGCGTTGGACTTGCAGGACGCCTATTTCTATATTCCGTCTTGCCAGCCCACAGATAATATCAACGGTTTATGGTGGGCCACAAGCACTTTCAGTTCACCGGGCTCCCTTTGGCCTTACCAGTGCCCCTTGGGTGTTAACAAAAGTGATGGCGGTGGTCGAAGCTCATATGCGCAGATCAGGGGTTCCAGTCTTCCCCTATCCCGACGACTGGCTGTTGAAGGTGGGCTCCTCCCAGGCTGTGGTCTCCCATCTCCAGACAACGGCTGATCTCCTGCATTCTCTGGGGTTCACTATAAGCGTGCCTAAGTCACACCTAACTCCCGCTCAGATGCTTCCTTTCATCTAAGCTATTCTGGACACAGTGCAGTTTCTGGCCTATCCTCCCGAGCAGTGAGTCCGGGATATTCAGGCTATGATACTGATGTTTCAGCCTCTATCCCATATTTTGGTGAGAATGACTGAGGCTGCTGGGCCTCGTGGCCTCCTGCATCCTGCTGGTTGATCATGCCAGATGGAATATGCAGGCTCTGCAGTGGGACCTGAAGTTACAGTGGGTGCATCATCAGGGGAATCTTTCCAACTAGGTTCAGATCTCAGAGGGAATTGCAGTGGTGGCTAACCAAGCATGGGTCAGAGACAGAGCCCCCTCTCTTCCCCAACCAGATCTAGCAGTGGTGACGGATGGTTCACTCTTAGGTTGGGGCTGCAATCTGGGAGAGGTGGATATCAATGGACTCTGGTCTCCGGGGGAATCCCGAGGACTCAACATAAACAAGCTGGAGCTCCAAGCGATCAGATTGGCATTGAAGGACTTTCCACTCTCCGTCAAGGAAAGGCTGGTAAAAGTGTTCATGGACACCACCAACGCCATGTGGTACTGAAATAAACAGGCACGATGGGATCGTGATCCTCTATCAAGAGCCCCTGCATCTCTGGACATAGCTGGAACAGCATGACATATCTAGGTAGTTCCCTGAATGCCTGGGTGGACGAACTCAGCTGAAGATGCGTAGCGGATCCCAAATAACGTCTCTACACAGAGGTGGCCAAATGTCTTTTTCAGCAGTGGGGAGAGACCTGGATGGATCTGTTCGCCTCCGGCAAGAACGCGCAATGTCAAAATTTTTGCGCACTGTGGTTTCCAAGGCAGCTCTCGCTCGGAGAAGTATTTTTGTCTCAACTGGCGCTCGGGCCTCCTGTACACTTTCCGCTCATATCACTCCTGTCCAGAGTGCTCAAGAAGATCCGGAACGACCAGGTCCAAGTCATTCTTGTGGGCATGGAGAGTATGGTATCCTGAGCTTCTGAGCATCTTCATTTGCA
Organism: Lissotriton helveticus; assembly: GCF_964261635.1. Classification (NCBI taxonomy): domain Eukaryota; kingdom Metazoa; phylum Chordata; class Amphibia; order Caudata; family Salamandridae; genus Lissotriton; species Lissotriton helveticus. The sequence goes on from NC_136073.1 coordinate 679,701,467, forward strand.
GCAGCAAGGGAGGGTCCTCGACACGAACCTACCAGCTCTTCCCTTTCCTGCTTGGAAATTGAGCGACAGCAGTTGGTACCTTTCGACCTTCCTCCCGAAGTCTGTAATGTTGTTCTGCCAGCCAGGTGTCCCTCCACCATGACGGTTTATGCCTGCAGATGGAAAAAGTTTCTATCATATAGCTAGGCTTTCCTGTTTTCAGTTTCTATTTTTGGTAAATACTGGTGGTGTTTTTTCAGTGTTTTCCAGTGATTTCAGTACCTCAAAAAAACAGTGCTTTTCAGTGGTTACTCATTTTCGCGTCATAAGAAACAACTGAAAGTGTTTTACCGGTGTTTATGGAACGCTTTGCTTTTATTATTGCGTGCTTTCTACATTGATGCATGGTATATAGACAGTGTAGGTACAGTGTATATGAGGTCCAAATACAATCTTACAAGTCAAACTTTTTGTAGTACACCATACAATATTTCCTCAGTGAGTCTTTGGTCATTCGTGCTCTCTTTCCTTCCCATGTAAACTTTTATTTGTGAAAAGGCCCTCTTGACATTGGCACTTGAGACTGGCAACGCCAAAACAGCCAGTACACAATTTGCCAAATCTGGCCACTGACCTAGCTTTCCATGCCAATACTGGTGCACCTGAAGGTTGACATTCTCTTGGACAAGTTCTGCAACATATGCGTTGAACTGGGTGCATATGCCCTCAGAGTTATTGAAGCAGTCTCTGCTGTTGGGCCTTGTATTATAGTGGGTTATGAAGGGAGTAATGTGTATTTCTGTAACTGTGGTAGGCATTTTACATTTAGAAATGTGTTACCACCTAGTGATGGCATTTACAGTTTACACTCCTAAACATACAACTGCACTATGTAGGTTAATGTTGGGAAGGGGATGGTTTTGGGAACTGGAAAACACCAACTCAATGCCTCATCAGGGGTGGTAGGCGCTAAATAAATACAAAATATATATATACACAATTGCATATCGTCATGCCTGCCCTTCTCCCATCTGTGCTGGTGTCAGAGAACAACAAATGATGTAAATTATCCCTGTATTTAATGTGAAGGCGGTGTGGCAGGAGTAATTGCATGGGCTGATTCGCTAGTGAAAAGGAACTTCTCTCAAGGATTGGAGAAGGGTGTGTGAACAGGCTGTCTGGTTCGAGTTTGAGATTTAAGCTTTGTTGGAGCGACGTAGGTTACAGAATGTATGTGTCGCGAGCCAGCTGTTTTTACTGTTGATTTCCCTGGAAGCGCCACTTGCATTGAATACAGCAAGCACGCACACATGCGTCCTACCTGGCAAAAGACTCTGGAATCCAGGTGCCCACTCACATGGAGGGGATGTTTGGAACGAAACACACACTTGGGGCGCAGCATGTGATCATGGCCAAGCAGTACCCACACACCTTGCAAAGGAGCCTGCCCTCTACAGACACTGAGGGAAAACGGGCACCAAAGAAGGTTTGCAATATGGCACTGGAGAGCGTTGGAGTCGGGGTTACATTGTGTAATGCAACTGTTGCTCATGTAAAGCGCTCCCATACCTTCAAGTCGAATTTGTGCCATATAAAACGTTGGTACTGACACCCTATTGTGAGGTATTTACTAGACTTGGCTAACTACCTCTTAGTTCAAGTTTTCAATTAGAAATGGGAGCTAACTTGGTAACTCAGCACTTACTGCACCAAATTCTGCATGTAGCAGTATTTAACAGGTCATTTTCAAAATGATATTATCACAGACTATTAGATAATATTAAAACTAAATGTGCAGCATAATTTGCATTTTCTTGCCACATAAATAATTTATTCCACTCTGCCGGTTCAGTCATGTCTTGGTGCAAAATTACAGTGGCCCTGAGCGTAATAATTTGATATTACTTAGTATTACTCTTGGTTAAAGAATACTCCTAAGCAGCAATACCTTATAAAAGAGGAATAAGATAGAAAGAGTCTGCCTGTGTGTTGCAAATTTTAAATTTGTGACCTTCCTAGTAGTGACAACCTTTATACCACACCATTTTCAACTATTACAAGTAGCAACTGGTGAGCAGGTGGGCAAGGGCAGAGAGGCCAGCATGCGAGCAGAAAGGGCAATGCGTGCAGAGTGAACAGGAGCAGATGTTTTAAAATGATCGGCATTGCCCATTCTCGAAATGTGGCTAAGCCCGCAACACTCGTGTCCTACCTGCGATTCTTCCCAATTTATATTCAGGTGCACGTTTGGCCTTCTTACTGTGGCATCGCATCAGGTGAGTGAATCTGGTCGATTAACGACATTAATTTTATTATTGATAATCATCACAACCCAATCATCGTTACAATACTTGAAATGATACTAATAGTGCTTAAAGAATGAAAGGACACTCGCCTAAATAGCAGTAATTTTGTCGATCTCGAAATGGTGAAAAGCATAGTAGAAATATGTTAGATTTTGTATCTATCTAGGCAGAGGCGGAACTAAAGCCACATTTCGGGGGGGATGATATATGCAGAGTGGAGAAGCAGGGGCTCTAAGAGGGGGTGAAAAACAACAAAGCCTCGTTAGCAAGTGAATGGTCTTTTAAAGACCGGTGAAGTGCTCGGGTGTGGCTGCAAGAAAACGGACGCCAGACCACAGTAGCTCAAAAACAGTGTGTGTGTGTGTGTGTGTGTGTGTGTGTGTGTGTGTGTGTGTGTGTGTGTGTGCGCGCGCGTGCGCGTGTGCCTGGGCAGACACAAGCGACAGGGGAGCTGAAGTCCCGTGAGTCTGGGCTTTGCGCGCCTGCTTTAGACAAATTTCATGCACCTGTGTTCGAAATGGGGCACTGTTGCCTGGCAGTAACTGAAGTGACTGACTCTGTCACAACTCTGCCGGACTGTAGAGGCAGTGACCTGAATCACAACCACAACATGGTACGTCTTCCAGCGCCAGGGTGCTCTATCAGGGTGATAGTGCTCTTTACAAATTCTATTTCATTCATTCTTTCCAAGAGGGATGTATACGTTCATGGGTGTACACACATTCATTGTGCTTTCCATGCCCTGAACACACGTTGTCTGCCTACGTATGCCCTTCGCTCTGAGTACATTTAAGCACATGAAAGGCGTTATGTGAGCAAATCCTTTTAGAAGTGTAAGACCATCTTTTCTGAATGTAAGAAGAACTTTTGCAATAATAAAACAGCTACGCACACATGTATGCCAATCCTCATAGCAAAAATGCCTTTGAGCCTCTTGTCCGGTGAGTCCAGTACCCAAGGGAAGAGTATGATTTACTCCAGCAATAATATTCTCCCTTTACGAGGCAAACTACTCACCTCCTCTTTGGTGTGGGACACTACAGGTAACAAGGTCCGCACATAAAAATGCATGCATTGACTATCTGCGAAGAGGAGTGAAATCGACCGCTTCAATCGACAGCTTCACTCGATGGATCCAGGATTACAAGCTCTGGGCCGGGGTTTGTGCATAGCATGTTAAATTAATTTTAAAAATCACACTTCGGCCTGCAAATATTATTTCATGCTGAAATCTGACAGTTGTGCTAGCGAATTCGCTATGTCGGCAGTGTGCACCCAGAACTACATAGGAGGCTCATCCAGTCGCCAAGCTATCTTAATGGCCAAATATTCTGGGACTGCGTAGCCATAAGAATCGAACACGAACACGAAGATGGCGCCCCCAAACCCACAGTCTCTTGGAACAAGGCATTCTCCCTAAACCCGACTCCCCCTCAGTGTGGACACCCTAAATAGCAGCACAATGGCTTCAGATCTCACGGGGACTGACATAGTTGCACATGAATTAAAATAGGACTGGAAGCCTGGCCCCAACCGTGCCTAATTAAATGGGGAGTGACTCGTATTATTCCCTGCGGTTTGCTTCCAGTGCAATTCTGTTTAGTACTGCTTTGGCTCCCTCAAGTGGCCAAGTTGTGCAAATGTGAAAACTCTGTGATACTCAGTTTAAACCGGATCAGCTTATTTTCATCCGGTATGGTATTCTCGAGCACAATCGGGTTAAACCGAATTCCGGACAACCTACATATAGCACAGAAAAGTCTATTGACTCTCTTTCTGCCTCATTTTCCATATCTTACTTTTTATTTTTTCTCTTGTCCAGTAGGGCTCTGCTCCAGTCACTCTGAAAGCGTATCTTTCTGCCTCGTCTACTTTCTTGTGGCTGCCTGACCAAACCCCCTTATTTAAATCTTTCATTGTAAATAGATTTCTGAAAGTTCTTGTACCAATGTGTAAGAAAGTGGCTCTGTATATACTGGACCAGTAAGGTACAGTGTGCACAGAGTCCACAGTCCCCAGAGGTATGGCAGAGGCTAAAGTTGGATATAACCTTACTCTCTAGAGTGGTAGCTTGGTCGAGCAGTAAGGCAGTATCAGAGGACAGTGTAAAGCATTTGTTGTACACACTCAGTCAGCAAATGGTCTCACACACTCAAAAACTGAACTCTAGGCCAATTGTTGGTATAAAAATATATAGTAGTTTTATTTTAGAACCAACAATAGGTATCAAAATATACTTTCTCAGAATGAGTTACTTTAGTTGAATACTTTTCAAGTAAGCAATAGACTTTTGAATTCAATAGCTACAGTTGTTGGAATAGGCAACACAATTTCAAACACAATGTGACATTGAGCTCAGTGGGAATTTCTAGTTAAATGCAATTAATTACTTTATGGATTACTTTTCTAACCACAGGACTAGATCCTAGATTCAGTCCTGGGACATCTCCTGTAAACAGTTGAGTAAAAGCGTTTTGGTTACAGTGTGATTTTTAAGGAATATTATTGTATTTTAAAAGTTGACACTTGGAAACTTTTTCACATAGAATCACCAATGTTATCCTATTGGAGGAAATTCACTTAGCAGGTAAGTTAGGTTATCGTTACTTTTTCTTACTCCGTGCTGGGTCCAGCACTGGGACGTTTCCTGAAAACAGTTGAGAAAATGTGTTTTGGGTATTCAGCTGATTTTTAAGGAATATTTGCTGTTTTCAAAAGTCGAAACTTTTTGGGAGAAAGTGTCAATGTTATACTATGAGAAAAAATGAGTTATCGGTTTCAAGGTAAGTAATTGGTCTTTTGAGTTACGGTTCTGGGGTTAGACTCGGGGGTCTCCCAGGGTCAGTGATGCACTGTTGTTGCACCCTCAGCGGCACTCGGGCGGCCGGGTGCAGAGTGTTGAGGCCCAATGTTATGCAATGGGGGATAGGGGGACTCCGGTTGGCGGCAGCTGGCAAGCAGGCCACAGGGTTTTGGGAGCAAAGCTCCTAGGGTTAAGCTCAGGGCACGTTGGAGACCAGGTTAGCACCAAAGGAGCACCCTCAGCGGTGCTAGGGCAGCCGGTTGCAGGGTGCTGTTTTGAGGTTGGGTGCCCTGTTGATTTCAATGGGAATTCTCCGGGACAAAGAAACACTGCAGGCTCTGGGATTAGTATCTTCCAGGAGTGACCACCACTTCGAGGGGTAAGTTGGGATGTAGACGCATGGTTAGGCACCGCTGAGTTGGGCACACAAGGCTGTGGGGTGTCTGGTGCAGGGGTGCATTTGGATGTCGGATTTTCTTACCCGCTCTGGTCGCGGTAGGGGGAGGCCCTCTGGATTGAGGCTGCAGGCGTCGTCTGGAGGCTTGAGGCAGGCCAGGGGTCGCCAGATCTCGGGTCAGGATTGCCGGGGCGACCTCCTCGTGGTGTTTGTTCAGTCAAACACAGGCCGGGCTCGGCAGGTGCAGAGTGCGCTGGATTTGCGGTTCCTGGTTGGCACCAGAAGCTGCAGTTCAAACCCATCCGGTGTTCACGGGAGAAAGCTTGGGAAGTGAATGCAGGCAGGTCCTCCGGGGTTTGGGAGGTTGCTGGCCACTGGACACGCCGGGATTTCGCTGGAGCGGGTTAGAGGGGAGACAGGCATGTAGGGCTGGGGTCAAGTCAGTGAGCATCATCCTCTTCTTAGCTCCGCACGGCTTCTCGTCCTTCCTCTTTACTTGTCGCTGCTGGATCTGAGGAAGGAAGGTTCAGGGTGCCCCTAAATACAAACTTTAGGGGTGTTACAGGTAGGTAAAGGGCAGGGACCAATGGGTCCCTTCCCTGGGGTGGGTACAACCCCTATTCTGCCACTATCCAGTGGGAGGGGGGCAGGAGCCTGTCCCTGGTTGGTTGGGTCCCCCATCCTCAAGATGGCGGGACTCGAAGTTGTGCTTCACCTCCCCACCTTAGGGGTGGAGTTGGCAGAGGTGGGCACACCTCTCTTCCTCACTTTGTTTTTCTCGCCGGGTCTCCCGCCCAAAGTGGGGGGTAGACCAATGGGAGCCAGTTGCTGAGTACAGCAAGTGGTCTGGAGAGGCTCACAAAGGCAGTATGCCTTTTTTTTATTTTTATTACAAGTCTGTTTTATTTTTAGAACAAAACCCCAGAAGGGGCACAAATACACAGCGTTAAGCCTACAACCTCTATCCGAAGCCGGCCGCGAAGAATGTGCAACAGAATTCGTTAAATCAGAGTAATGAACACAGCGCCGTGCCTACAACCCCGAGGGGCCGGCCGCGTGGCTAAGAAGAAGCTGATGAAGTTGTCCAGCGCTGGAATAGCCCCAATTACAGTTCAGAGGGGGATGATGAGAGAGCAACAAGCTCAGGAATTACTAACGACCCAACGGGGGTCCATGAGGCCATAAGAGAGCTACAGAAGAGAGAAAGAAGATGAAAGCGAAGAGGGAGGAAGCCAGAGACGGAAAATAGAAGGGTGAGCGCGCTAACAGGTGTGACGGGTAGGCCAGAGGCTGGGAAGCAGTGCTGAGCGGCAGGGGTCTGTCTCCGGAGCTCAGCTGGTATAGGAATCACCTACGGGAGCAACCTAGTAGGGTCTGTAGGGGCGATGGCATCCTCAAAAAGGTGCAGGGTCCTGAGTCTAGTGTGCATGTGTCGTGCATGCTCTATGGAGCACAGGTAACGCACCAGGGGCTTCCAAACTGTTTCGAAGCGGGTGGGGCGCATCTGGAGTCGCGCCGTTAGGAGCTCCATTGCCAGGACGTGCCACAGCCGCACAAACCAGGAAGCTATTGGAGGAGCGTCAGTCTTCTTCCAATACAAGGCTATGAGTTGCTTGGCCGCACCTAGCATCTGTAGTGTTACAATCCAGTCGCTACGGGTTAGGGCCTTAATATTTGATGGTCTAACACCCAGCAGGATCGTACCTATGGCTTCAGGCAAAGGGAATCCCAACACCCCCCTGATGTGGCTAAGGACCTCCTTCCAGAAGACAGTGAGGAGCGGGCATGCCCACCATATGTGCACAAAGTCCCCCGTCGCAGCCCGACATCTCCAGCACAGCGGCGAAGCATTGGGGAACATCTTGTGGAGTCGCAGGGCAGTGTAATACCATTGAGTTAAAAGTTTGTAGGCGTTCTCCCGTTGCGGGATGCTCCGATACACTTTAGGGATATCTCTCCACACCGCCTCCCACTGAGAAGGCGTAATATCCGCATCAACCGTCTTCTGCCATTGACGCTGATATGTATGAGTTTGAAGGCGTGTTGGGTGTTGTAGGATGTGGTAGATCTGGGAGACCAACCGTTTCAAGCCCCCTAGGGTGTGCGCCAAGCGTTTGAAGGGAGTGAAGGCGCGCGTAGCAGCCCCGTATACACTATCACCAGAGGCCCAGTGCCGCAATTGGACGTATTGTAGCCGCGCAGCATGCTGCAGGTGAAACTCCTCACAACAGTGGGCGAATGACTTAAAGGAACCCCCGTCAAACAGGTCACAAAGCACCCTACAGTCCCCCTGCACCCAGTTCTCAAAAGCCCGGGTGCGGTGGGCCGGCGGGAAGTGAGGGTTTGCCGCAATGGGGGTATGCGGGGACGGGAACGTTGCGAGACCCCTGGAGACAGCGACGGCGTCCCAAATGTCCAGCACCGTTTTCGTAGGCACTGCAAGGTACGCACTCCTGGAGCGGGCCGCCCGATGAAGCCATGGCAGATCCCAGATGGTGCGTCCCGTCACCGCCCTGTCCATGTGCAGCCATCCTGTCTCACTCTCACGTACTCCCCACTCTATTACAAATCGGAGGTGCGCAGCCCAGTAGTAGTGGACCAGGTGTGGACAGGCTAGCGCTCCCCCCCCCCCCCCCCCACACCTTCGCGTGGAGCCGCCCCAGATAAAGGATGTGAAGTCGCACTGCAAGCTCCATATGCAGTGCAGCGGAATGGGAGTGGGGAGGCATTGGAACACGTACAGAATTTTGGGGAGGATCGACATTTTGACTGCATGGAGGCGGCCTAACCAGGACAGCATCAGGGGTTTCCACCGTCGCAACTCCTCTAAAACCTCCTTCCGGCAAACTCGCCAATTAACAGAGCTCCAGTCTTCAAGGGAGGGGGTCAAGGTGAGACCCAGGTACTTAATGTGACGCTCGGCCCACTGATAGGGCACAACCTCCCTCAGGGCAGGGAGCTCGCCCGTCGGTATGGTAAGGTTCAGGGCCCAGGACTTGTCATGGTTAATCCTGAGACCGGAGGCCCTCTCAAAGAGGCAAAGCGCTCTATGGACTGCCGGCAGAGAGTCCCGCGGACGCGTGAGAGTAAGAATCAGGTCATCCGCGAATATCGCCACCTTGTTGTCCCGCCCTCCGTGCACTATCCCGTGTATGTCCGGATCTCGCCGTATGAGCTCCGTGAGGGGCTCCACTGCAAGAGCAAATAGAAGGGGTGAAAGGGTACACCCCTGTCTAGTGCCCCTGTGAATCGCTAGGGCCGGTGTCAGGTCCCCGTTAATCCGAAGTCGAGCGTGGGGCCCTATGTACGGAGCCATAATCCTAACAATCATCTTCGGACCCAGTCTGAGTTTGCGAAGCACCTCCCTAAGGAAGACCCAATCCACCCGATCGAACGCCTTCTCCGCGTCCAGGGAGAGAAGGCAGGCCGGTATTTTCCAATGTCGCACCTTCCCCACAAGGTGCGCAAGCCTGCGTACATTGTCTGCCCCCTGGCGATCGTGAATAAATCCAACCTGGTCGGGGTCCACAAGCCACTGCATGTACGGATCAAGGCGTTGGGCGAGAAGCTTAGTGTATATTTTGAGATCCGTATTAAGCAGGTCAATAGGGCGGTAGGATGCGCACAGCGTAGGGTCTTTTCCAGGTTTTGGTATTAGCGCAATCTCTGCCATGCCCATGTCGTGGGATGGACCCATCTCCACCGAGAATGAGTTGAACAGCCTGAGGAGATGGGGCCGAAGCTGGGCCTGAAACGTGCGATAGAAAGATAGCGGCAAGCCGTCCGGACCCGGCGTTTTCCCCAGAGGCAGGTCCTTAATCGCCATCGCAATCTCATCCTCGAGTTCCGTCGCGTCCCCAGCCGATAGCGTTGGCCCCTCATAGTCATCCAGGACGGCTGCCATTGCATCCATCGACACAGGATCGCTCCTGTACAAGGTTGTATAATAGTCCAGAAATTCAGTCTGCTTGGAGGACTCCGAGACCACCTTTGATCCATCCGGCAGCTGGACACTAGTGATGTGAGCCTTGGCAGCGCGTGCTCTCAGCCGTCCCGCCAACAGTCGACCCACCTTGTCGCCTCCCTCAAAGTACTTTTGCTTCAAGGCCAACAGGGCACCTTCCGCCTTGTTGGTGTGTGACAAACGTAGCTGCCCTCTAAGTGTGGCCAGCCTCCTCCTAGTGTCTCGAGTCGACCGCTCCAGATCCTGCATCTCAGCTTTCTTGATATCTGCTGCCAACTCAGCCTCCAGTTTGCAGGCGGCTCGTCTGCGTGCAATCGCCAGGGAGGTGATATGTCCCCGGATCGTGGCCTTGAAGGCGTCCCAAACCACCGGGAATGACATGTCCGGGGTATCATTAGTAGCAAAGTAGGCTTCTATGGCTTCTCGGATGCTATCCACATCGTCCGCGTCTCGAAGGACACTCGGTGGGAAGGACCAGCGTGCAACTCTCGTGGGACGCGCCGTCGGGTCCTGGAGACACATCTCAACGTGAGCGTGGTCCGACAGAGAAATATCCGAGATGGAGGCGCTTAGCGTGTCACGGAGCAGCCCCAGCGACACGAAAAGGAAGTCTATACGGGAGTAGGACCTGTGGGAGTGCGAATAGAATGAGTAGTCTCGAAGGTCCGGGTTGTGATAGCGCCACACATCGAATAGTCCCAGATCCACAATCTGTTTGCGCAGGGCAGAGGACATCACCCCGGAAACGTTGGAGGTAGTACCGCAGCGGTCCAGGTCCGATTCCCACACCAGGTTGAAGTCCCCACCCAGTATCGTGTGCTGATCTCCACAGGGTACCTGCTCCCTCAGGAGTGTCTGGAGATAGCGGTCTTGTAGCTGGTTAGGAGCGTACACATTGCATAAGGTGAACCTGCGCCGTCCCGCACACACCGTGACCCTGAGGAAGCGCCCATCCCCACTCTTGAAGGGCCGGGAGTCTCCCCGCCTGAAGCCAGTCCTACAGAGTATGGCCACCCCCGCAGATTTGGTGTCCGCTGCCGCCCAGAACTGGAGAGGGTATTTAGGGTGGGCCATGCGGTGCGTGTCCCCCTGTAGTAAGTGGGTTTCCTGGAGATAAATGATGTTGGGGTTTTGTTGGAGGAGATAGCGCCAAACCTGCTTACACTTATTAGGGGAGTTCAGGCCCTTGACATTAAGTGATAGAACCTTCAGGGTACTAGGTATAGTCGCAGCCATAGCAAACGTCAAACAGTGGCCACCTATATGCCCCGTTCCCACCAGCGCAGAAGGAGGAGACCAGAGGAAGATGCCAAAGATCCCGCTCCCACCACCCAGACAAGGGTCGCTGCCCCAGCCCCACCACACCACCCGCCAGACCAGAGGAAAGGAACAGAAGGGAATGCCAGGTGAGAGAAAGCAAAGAAGAGAAACAAGAGCGGAAGGGAAAGAAAGAGTAAACAGCCGGAGGCCAAAAATGCCCCAGACACATCAAGAACAGAAGAGGCCAACAGGGCCATATCGGACTACCCCATTCACCGGGCATCCTCTACCCAAGGGTTTGGACGCACTCAGGAATGTCACTCCCTATGGGGTAGTAGAGGGGGGGCACCCACAGGCAGAAGAAAAGACTTCAGCCCCAGCAACCCTGCTGCTCGAACCAGGAACAGGGGCACCATCCATCCAAGCGGAGCAGCCGGGCAGGCCAATTGGCATCGCTCAGCCCCTAGAGGCAGAGCAGGCCGCGTAGATCAAACATAACCCCACTGGGACCGGGTCTATCCCACAAGCAGCTCTGGGGGGGTCCACACGTTGGGGTCGGGAGCAGTGAAGTAACCAGGTACAGATCAGGGCGAGGCGCCATGGGAGCGTAAGCCGCCCGTGATTCAAGGGTACCGGAGATCCGTCCGGCTACCTCAGCTAGACGCAAGAAGTCAGGCATCCACTAGGGCGTCGGTGCAGGTAGCCAGCCAGAGCAGGTCCCCATACCGAGGAGCAGCGGCGCCTCCCAGAGCGCCGGACGGGACCATCAGAAAGGACGCTGCAGCACAACCCAAATTACGGAGTGGGCGGAAGAGAGGTCTGGCCGTCTCGGTCATTCTCTAGGGAGCGGATGTGCGCTATGATGTCCTGCTTGGCCTGGGACGCGGTCTTCTCATCCACCAGGGGGGAGCAACGGTGTCGTCGAACCTGGGTCCAGTCAGGACGGGCAGGGGCCCACTCCTTGTGCCGGGGTCTTGAGAGGCTGTGGGCCGGCGATTCCGGCATCTTGAGAAGCTGCGCCGCCTCCCGGTAGGATCGAAGGACTCTGCGTTTATCCTCCCCAACGAAAAATGAGGGCAAAGCGGTGGCCCCATTGGTAAGCTATGTTGAGAGCCCTCAGCTTTTCCGTCACTGGGCGAAAAGCTCTTCGTCGTCGCAAGGTGTTAGGGGCCAAGTCTTGAAAAATCTGTATTTTGTGGCCTCCGTAGGTGATGTCGGGCTTGTCTCGGGCCGCTTTCAAGATGGCCTCCTTCTCCGCAAAATAGTGCACCCGTGTCAAGATGTCAGGGAGGGGGCCCGCTCTACCCGCCGGTCCATACACCCGATGGGCACGATCCAGGGTCGGGGGGGGAGGCATCGTCGTCCCCCCACACCTCGTGCAGGAGTTGCGCCACGTATGTCAGAATGTCCGTCCCTTCTTCGTCGAGCGGTACGCCACGGATTCGGAGGTTGTTCCGGCGGCTCCTGTTCTCAAGATCCTCCTGCTTGACCTGTAGTTCGATGTTTTGCTCCTCCAGGGCCACCACTCTCTGCCACAGCTGTTCCTGATCCTCCGTGCGCGCATCAACTATCTTCTCCAGGCCGTCCACCCTATCACCCAGCTCAATGACCTCCTTGCGCAGCTCCTTGACGCAAGTTTGGACGTCCGTGCGCAAGGAGCCTATCTCCGTCTTGAGATCCGACATGAAGGAGGCCATGAACGCTTGAGTCACCGGCGGTGAGTCCGCCGTCATCGTCGAAGGGACTTCAGGTGGCGCCACCGCTCCAGTCTTTCCCCACATAGCCATCACCGGCGTGTCCTTGGCCGACACCGACGTTTCCTGCTTGCCCCCTCTGGATCTCGTCATCGTCGGGTCCGTAGCGAGGAGCCAAGTGTCCGTGATTCCAGGCCCAGAGGGAAGGGCGCCCCACGTCAGTGCAGTCAGAAGATAGGGGCCAACAGCGCCGGGTGAAGTGCAACGCGTGGCACCCAGGGCAGAGCAGCAGGTCGATAGGGGACCAAAAGCCCGCACCCACACAGTCCAAGGAGTGTAGGCCCCAGGCAACGCACCGCCCCCAGCACCACAGCGGGAAGAGGCAGCAATCCACTCAAAGAGAACAGGGCAATGGCCGCCACGCCCTCAGGGCCCAGTGTTCACGACTCCCACAAACCCTCCAGCCGGCTCTTCCACCCAAGCAGTCAAAAAGCGCCCCACCGCATTCAAAGTAACGTCTGTAAGAGTCAAGGGGCAGGGCAGAGTCCAGCAACAGGGAGCACCCCACCTTACCACCAGACTGCACCCAGCAGCAGAACCAGGCGGCAGGGCCTCACACCCCCCGCTAGATGCACACCGCCAGGCAAGGATAGGTAAGAGCAGCAAGCAGTAAGGTCTTGGGCCAATGTGCGTCCCACGCTGGAAGGGTCCGCTCCCCCAGGGACTCGCAGGAGGGAGGTCAGCAGGCGGCGAGAGCCCAGGTCTGCGCAGCGTCCCCGGCTTCAAAGGCTCACAGTGTCCAGTTCTCCCCCGCCGGGTGCAGCCGCCAGAGTAGGCCCTTGGTCGTGGGGAGGGGGGCGCAGGATAGCAGTGCAGGCCAAGGTCCACCAAGGGCACCAGAAGCGAGGGGGCACCCTTAGCATGCAGTCCCTCCCCCCGTAACCCCCAACGGATACGCCTCACCTCCTAGCGGTCTCCTGTGTCCCAGGGCTCCACAGCCACACGAGAAGACCAATCTCGGCCCACACGAGGGTCAGGGACAAAGATGGCGGCTATAGCGTCCCCTCAGGCCCGTCTCGTCGCTGCAGCGCCGCCTCGGCCTCCGGGCAGTCGAGCTCGCAGGGTCCCTGTACTCGCAGGCCTCTCCGCTCGCCACCAGTAGAATCCAGCGCCGATCGCAGAGCACCGCCGCACCACAGCCCCCAGGCAGGGCAGCACCAGGACTCCTCACCTCCGCAGGCCGCCCCGCCGCTTCCAGGGGGCGCACGCCTCCAGAGTCCGCTCCCTTCTCAGCTCCGTCCCGCCACATCCAGGAGCGCCGCCGGCCACACACCAGGGCCCCTCGCAGAGGCAGTCCACCGGCGCTACTGCGCCCTCCGCCGTCGCGCCTCCCGGGCTCCTCACAAATACAGGCACCGGGGCAGCAAGATGGCGGGCACAGCTCTGTACCAGGGTGTCAGCGTACAAAGTGGGGTCTCTTTCGCCCTGCCAGCAGTCCGATTAGGCCTCTCCGCCCTTCAGGGGCTCCTCAAGCGCTCCGAGCGGGCCCAGCGGCCTCGCAGTCCATCCCCGGCTGCGGCAGGCCGAGACTCCCGCAGGCACCGTCAAGCCCCGGGGCAGCCTCCCAGGCTCCCGCCCCTGGCAGCCCGCACCGACGTCTCCGTGTCTCCGCCGGCCAGATCGCACCCCGGCACTCTCCTGCACCCGTCCAGGTCCCAGCCGGGACCCACAAGTAGCCCACAGCCAAGTCCAATAGTCAGGGGCTTGCCGCCGTCCTGGGAGCCAAAATGGCGGGTCCGGGTCGCTCGCAGGGGCTGCACCGAGCCCGCTCAGTGCTTCCAGCGAGGCTATCTGCCGTGCTGACACGCCACCAGATATTGCTCCCTCCGGGGGTCCCCCCAGCACTCGGGGTCCCTGCACAGCCCCCAAAATCCGCTAGTAATTGCTAAAATAGGCAGCATGGCGCCGGAGCTCACAGAGGACACGTCTCCGCTCATCGCCGCCTAAGCCACGCCCCCAGTATGCCTTTTAAGCTTCTCCTTCGTGAACCCTGCCCATCCTGGGGGAGGAGGCTTGCCACCTCATCCCAGGATGTGCATTGTTTCAGGCCCCTCGAGAGCAGCAAGCTTTCGACCCAGGGGTCCAGAAACATGTCTGGTGGTGGCAGCCTAGGCAGCCATTCAGTCAGGTCACTAGGAGTGGGTCGGGTTTCAGGGGGCATCTCAAAGATGCCTTCTGTCGTGCATCTTACCTTAAATCCCACACTGGCATCAGTGTGGGTTTAATGTGCTGAGAAGTTTGATACCAAACTTCCAAGTCTTCAGTGCAGCCGTTATGGTGCTGTGGAGTTCGTAATGACAAACTCCCAGCACCATATACTCTTAATGGCAGCACTGCACTTACAGTGCCCAGGTAAGGGCACTGTAGGGTTACAGGGCTTATGCACCTGTACCCTCACCACTGGCATAGGGCACCCAGCTAGAGGGGTGACTGATGTATGCCAGGGTAGTGTTTTGTGGGCATGGCACACAGGGATGTGTGCCATGTCGACTCTTCACTTTGTTTTGCACCAAGACACGCAGCCTATCAAGGCAGTGTGTGTGTGTCAGGGTACAGGGCCTCTAAGGGTGAAACAATAAGTGCTGCAGCCCTTAGAGGTCTTCCCTGGTCACAGTGCCCTAGGTACCTGTGGTACCAATTACCAGGGGCTGACCTGTGGCTAGAGATGTCAATTGGGTTAGTTTTTGGGGGAAAAACACAGGCCCTGGGAACCTGATTGGCAGGGACCCAGGGCACACCAAGGAAAAGTGCATCAGTAGTCTGGCAAAAAGTGGGGGGGGGGTCACTGCAACAAAAACCCACTTTCCTACAAGCCCTAAGGCAGGGTGAAACATATCCGTGAAGTAAACATGAGGTTAGCATGTTCCTGCAGTAAAAACTCAGTTGTTGTTTTTACTGTAGGTGAGATTGATAGCCCCATCGGCAAGTACAGAATTGCACGCTGACAACTCAGCTGTCTAACTTATGAATGGGACTTGCAAAGTTGGTACTTTTAAGGCATCAAAGAACTTACTATATTAGGCTGACTTGATGCCCAAGTCGAAATTAATTTACCTTGTTGCCACATGCAACTATTCAAAAGTTGCTACTCTGTTGCCCAAGTCTTTCAGTGGCCATTTGCTGTGGCTGGCCCCGAGACACACTTCTGCGCTCCTGGGGAGACGTGTGAACAACTCCCAGGAATGTTAACAATAGAGGCCTGACACTGGAGAAGGTGTTAGTTCCTCCATGCATGAAGTTCCCTGGTTGTTGGCCCAAAAGGTAAGCTTCAATGGGAAAGCAGTCTTTGAGGGCAACTAGGAAGCACACGTACGAGGAACTGCCTTATTTTTTAGGCCGGTAGACTGGCACTGGAGACAAAAAGGTGAAACTTGTTGTTGAACTGTTTATGCAGAGGGCTTATGGCCCCCTTGGTAGCCACAACTCTGGGTTGGGCTCGGGAGCTCTACATGCCAAGAGAAGGGTTCTGCTATCTTGAGAGCGGGCAGACTAGAGAACCCTGGGATAGCAAGATTCCACACTTTGCTGGAAGGGGTCATCAGGATGGAGGGAACCTAGTGGCCCATTGGCTATCGACCGCGTCTTACCCTGAAGGCATTTTCTGAGCATAAAAATGACACCCCAGGTACCTAGAACTCCGCTATAGTTGGACTGGTGAAGAGGACTGCCTGCTGCACCAAGGACCCTGCTGAACCTGGTGGCTTGCAAAGAAGGGTCCATGCCTTGCTCGAAGAGGAGTTGACTCCTGAGCCCAGCCAAAATAAACGATCTCCATAGGTCTGTTGGCCGATTTCCAGCTCGCATCGCAGGGTCACAACAACTGAAGCCTGCTGAGGCGAGTTGGTAATGCCGCTGCTCACCATCGTTTAGCACTAGAGACCCGGACCTGACACTCAAAAGTTACCCCTAAGTCGGCTATATTCGGGAGTCATCAGAGTGCAGCTTTGTCACCAAAAGACAAGTTATTGCCCAAGGACGAATTTCACTGTGCCCCCAATACAGGGTGACAGGTAGTCCAGCGGTGACCAGAAATCCATTGGTGACTGTACTCCTGCCAGACCTGAGAAGACTGCGAGGGACATTCACCCCTGCGGCCAGGACTGCTTCACTAAGCTTGTGGGCCAAAAAGTAGTTGTAGGGAGACCCCTGTTGACCTTCAGCTTCCTGTATCCCTTGCATCAGGACCATTTCGTAGGAGTCTATGGCAAGGAGTTGCAACAATTAGAACTGACTGAAGACTGCTCTTTGTGTTGGATAACTGTTTCTGTGGACCTTGCTGGTCCCCCTAACTAGGTCCCTGCTGGAGTTTGTCACCTAAAGTGACTCATAGTAATCGCATTGATATTTACCATAGTGTTGAATTCATTGAATTAGCCAACGCTGGTTTGTGAATATGTTAAACAAAAATGCATATGTTCGAGGCATATTAGCTGCAGATCTCACTGAGCATTAGATCACCACCTGGTGTTGGGCTCGGATGATTGCATGTTGTCGTCTTGGAAGAAGTCTTTGTAGTCACAAGATAGGTGACTCCCCCTTGGACGATAGTGCGCATGAGCATCGACTCCATCCTTAGAATGTTTTGTTCGAGGCATATGAGCTGCAGATTGCACACTATGCATAGATAGCCACCTAGTGTTAGGCCCGGATGTTTGCAGTTTGTTTTTCTTGTAGAAAGTCTTTGGAAGTCACCAGATAGGTGACTCCTCCTTAGGGTGATACTGTGCATGGGCATCGGCTCCATCCCCAGATTTTTTTCCGCCACCGGGCTCGGATGTGGTTCCAGCGCTCCTTGTTGGAACAGATTGCCGTCGGCGCACAATCCTCACCGGCTTCAAGAAACTACTCTCGAAAGCGTTTTCCAGTCGACACTACTCTTCAAGACCACGAACGTCGATTACGGTCATCGACTACGGCCTTTGGGCCCAACTAGGCCTTGACTCCAGCTAATGGAAAGGACGCCATTTAAAAAGTGTCCTCGATGTGGGTCGAAGTTTCCCCACACCGACCTCCACGAGGTCTGTAACCTCTGCCTCTCTCCGGAGCACGAGGCCAAGGACTGTTCAGCCTGTGCCTCCTTCCGCTCCAAAAAGACTATCCGGGACCGGAGAGCCAGAAGAACAATGGCTCAATCTTCAGCATAGATTCCGGACGACATCTTCCAGGAAGGCGTCGACGTCCCAGAACAGCACGACGTCGACAGCAACTCAGAGGCAGAAGATTTTGATGTCGAGGACGTGACTCCAGCGCAGCGGGTCGTAAGTAAGACCGTCGACCCCGACCCTCCCTCGACACACGAGGACGTGACTCCAGCGCAGCGGGTCGTAAGTAAGACCGTCGACCCCGACCCTCCCTCGACACACACGAAAAGGCTACGGTCACGCCCTCGGGCTCGGGTGCACACGAGACACTATTTCGACAGCCCCACCTTCGGGCTAGAAGTCAATAAAGCCTTTGGGCGACTCGGGCTTGAGTCGACCCCCACTCGGTGCCAGCCCACACTCACCGGCACCGAAGAAACCATCTAGTACCGCACCGAAGCCATCGGCGCTGATACACTCAATTCCCTCGGCACCCAAAACAACTTCGGAGCCACACAAAGCTTCCGACCCCAAGAAAGCACCAGAGCCGAAGCACACATCGGAGCCGAAAAAAGTATCGGACTCGAAAAAACCCTCGGAACCGAAAAAGACTTCGGAACCGAAAAAGACCCCGGCTTCCCCCATTAAAGATAAGAGGTCGAAAGAAGCCGCTATGGTGCCAAACCAAGCTTCCACGCCGAAAGGTCACACTCCTGAAAGAGACTAGTTTACTCCAGACCCAAGGCAAAAGACTCTCATAAAAGATCCCAAGACTGGTCGATTAATGTTATCAAAGAAACGACCATCAGAGGCACCAGCACCAGGTCCAAAGAAGGACATTGCTACCTCACCTATGCATGTGCCTTCCCCGTCTCCTGCACCCAATCCCTCCCCCCATATTTCACCACCTCGCTCCCCTACACCATCTAGCACACATGATGATAATGGGGACGACATATCGGATACAGTGGCTAACCCAAAGGAGCCATATTATTATCCCCCAGCCTCGCCAGACCCATGGGACAACTATAATACACCAGACGTTCCAAATGTACCTCAAGATGACATATACCCCTCTAGGCCCTCACCGCCAGAAAACACCATGGGGTTTAACCAGTTACTGCTTAGTGCAGCACAATACCATGGGGTAGACATGCACTCCGATGCAGTAGAGGAGGACTTCCTGCTAGACACATTTGGCACCGCACAAAGGTCCCCAGCAATTTTGCCAATGCTCAAAGGTGTAGTTAAACATGCCTCTGAGGTCTTTAAAGACCCAGTCAGAACTCGGGTCATAAACCCAAGAGTAGAGAAAAAGTATAAAGCTGCACCATCTGACCCAGCATATATAAAGGGACCAGTTCCCCTAGACTCTAGTCGTACCTAACACACGTAAAAGAGCTAACTCTCAAACATCACGCGAAGCTCCCCCACCAGACAAGGAGTCTAAACTCCTTGACGCGTTAGGGAAAAGAACTGCCTTACAAGCAGCAAACATGTGGCACATTGCCAACACACAAGCCTTACTAGCACGCTATGATAGGGCACATTATGATGAGCTCGAAGACATAATGCAACATCTCCCTGATAAATTTAAAGATAGAGCTAGTGAGCTAATTCAAGAAGGGAAAATTATCACTAACACCTCTATCCGCTGTGCACTAGATGCAGCAGACACAGCCTCCAGACCCATCAATACTAGTGTCCTGCTGCGCAGTCCTGCTTGGCTACGTATATCTGGCTTCAAGCCAGAGGTCCAAAGTGCTATACTCAATCAACCATTCGATGAGCAACACTTATTTGGACCCAATGTGGATGTCTCCCTCGAAAAAATGAAGAAAGGCACCGACACAGCAAAATCTATGGGAGCCCTGCAGTCGCAGGCTCCCAGACGTTCATTTCGTCGCTCCACATATAGAGGTGCAAACAGAGGGTACTCATCAGACACACCTTCCACAGGGTACAAAAGCCCCACTCAGTCTACCTACAGTAAGGGCTACCAAAGGGGAGGTTACCGCGCTAACAACAACAAAGGCAGAGGCAAGAACAACAACTCACGCTCTGCCTCCACCCCTACCCAATGACTCCCCTCCCCTTCCCCCGCCCCATTCCACTCCTGTCGGGGAAAGATACAGCAATACCTACCAGCCTTGGAAGACATCACATCAGACAGGTGGGTGCTTAAAATAATTCAGTCAGGTTACTGTCTAGAACTAACATCTACCCCCCCCCCCCCCAAACAGCGTCCAATTTCACAAGATCATTTAACGCTGCTCAGACAAGAAGTACTTTCTCTCCTGCAGAAAAATGCAATAGAAATAGTTCTAAAACAACAAAGGAGTATATTCCCTATACTTCTTAATTCCAAAGGACGGATCTCTGAGACCTATTCTAGACCTCAGACCTCTAAACGCTTACATACAGTCAGATCATTTCCATATGGTCATACTTATGCAAGTCCTTCCACTCCTGTTGCAGAACGACTTTCTTGTCACACTAGATCCCAAAGACGCCTACTTTCACATCCCAATTCACCAGGCGCACAAAGTATCTAAGATTTGTGCTAGAAGGGCAGCACTACCAATTCAAAGTACTCCCATTCGGAGTAACAGAGCCAAGAGTGTTCACCAAATGTCTAGCAGTGGTAGCAGCACACTTAAGAAGACAGCACATCCACGTTTTCCCATATCTAGACGACTGGCTCATAAAAGCACAGTCGTACAGCCAGTGTGTACAACACACTCACAATACAATACTGTTACTCCACAACTTGGGCTTCACAGTAAATTACACCAAGGAACATCTGCTACCATCGCACACACAACAGTACCCAGGAGCTACAATCAATGCTCAACTAACACTAGCTTATCCCTCTCCAGCAAGGATAACAAGTGTGCAAACGCTCCTAACAAAATTCAAATCACAACACTCGCTTCCAGCTCGAGTGTTTATGCAACTCATAGGGATGATGGCATCTTACATATTCATAGTACCTCACGCAAGACTGCAAATGCGTCCACTTCAAGAATGTCTAGCACGTCAATGGAACCAGGCTCAGGGTCAGTTAACAGACCTAGTGTTGGTAGACAGTCGGATTCATCGCTTTCTGCAATGGTTGAACACAAAAAACCTGTCAAAAGGCCGACTATTCCTAGAGCCAGTTCCACAAATAATACTAACAGCAGACGCATTGCTCTCGGGCTAGGGAGCCCACCTTTTGCATCACACCACGCAGGGAAAGTGGACACCAATGCAAAAACTACTCTACATCAACCATCTGGAGTTGTTAGCTGTGTTTCTAGCTCTAAAAGCATTCCAAAAACAAATTGCAAACAAGACTGTCTTAGTCCGCACAGACAATATGATAGCCATGTATTACATAAACAAACAAGGAGGGACACACTCTCTGCAGCTCTCTCAATTAGCTCAGCAGATATGGAGGTGGGCTCTACCTCAGAACATCTTCTTAATAGCCCAACACGTCCCAGGGGTTCAAAACACCATGGCAGATCTGCTAAGTAGGCAAACTCAGCAGATTCACGAGTGGGAACTTCATCCACAAGTTCTTCATCCGTTCTTTTAAATGTGGGGACAACCTCAGATAGACCTCTTTGCCATCCACAACAACGCAAAATGCCCACACTTCGCCACCAGATACCCACACCCATTGGCCAAAGGCAATGCGATATGGATGAACTGGTCAGGACTAATTGCGTACGCTTTTCCACCTCTACCAATGATTCCTTCACTAGTACGCAAGATGCAACAACACTCGCTAACGCTTATACTAGTAGCTCCAACGTGGGCCAGACAACCATGGTACACCACACTGCTACAGCGATCTGTGGTACCACATCAAAAACTAAACCTATCTCCACATCTTTTAACTCAGAACCATGGAGAGATCAGGCACCTGGACTCGGCTCAACCTTGCGATCTGGCTCCTGAAGTCATAGTTTGCTTATCTTAAACTCCCTCAAGAGTGCATGAATGTTATCAAGGAAGCAAGGCATCCCACCACTAGAGCATGTTATGCTGCTAAGTGGAAACGTTTTGTAATATACTGTCAAAACAACAACATAAATCCCCTAGATGTGTCCATTCAACACATTATAGGCTATTTACTACACCTTCAAAAGTGTAATTTAGCCTACACATCTATCAGGTTGCCCCTAGCTGCCATTGCAGCTTACTTACAAAATATACAACATCTGTCTCCTTTTAGAGTACCAGCCATTAAAGCTTTCATGGGGGGTCTCAAAAGAATAATACCTCCAAGAATACCACCTTCACCTGTGTGGAACTTGAACATAGTGCTCACACGTCTCATGGGACCTCCATTTGAACCTTTACATAAATGCGAATTGCAATTTCTCACATGGAAAGTGGCTTTCCTAGTAGCCATTACTTCTTTAAGAAGAGTTAGTGAAATGCAAGCATTTACCATTAAAGAACCTTTTCTGCAAATGCACCACAATAAGGTTGTTCTTCATACAAACCCTAAATTCCTTCCAAAAGTCATTTCGCCATTCCATCTAAACCAATCTGTGGAACTGCCCGTTTTCTTCTTGCAGCCACAAACAGTAGCAGAAAGAGCTCTGCACACCTTAGATGTCAAAAGAGTATTACTATACTACATAGAGAGAACACAAAGCTTTAGGAAAACAAAACCGCTTTTTTTATCTTTTTCACCACCGCATAAAGGCAACCCAATATCAAAATCTGGTATTGCCAGGTGGATCGTTAAGTGTATCCAAATATGTTATCATAAAGCTAAGCGTACACTAACAATTCCTCCAAAAGCCCATTCTACAAGGAAAATAGGGGCTTCCATGGCATTCTTAGGGAACATTCCCTTAGAAGAAATCTGTAAAGCAGCTACATAGTCTACACCGCACACATTCACAAAACACTATTGTGTAGATGTGCAAACAAATCAACAAGCCACTGTAGGCCAAGGTGTACTTAAAACACTATTTCAAACAACTGCAACTGATACGGGTGGTCGCCGCTAACGTGGGTACTGCTATACTGCTATACAATCTATGCATAGTGAGCAATCTGCAGCTCATATGCCTCGAACAGAAAATGCTACTTACCAGTATGCATCTGTTCTTGGCATGTAGAGCTGCAGAATTGCACACGCCCACCCGGCTACCTTTATCTGTTCCAGTGTTATCGTCATTAGCTACAAACACACATGGTCATCACTATCTCTTAGCTCCATCACTTCCCTAATGGCGAAAAACAATCTGGGGATGGAGCCGATGCCCATGCGCAGTATCACCCAATGGAGGAGTCACCTATCTCGTGACTTCCAAAGACTTTCTACAAGAAAAACAAACTGAAAACATCTGGGCCCAACACTAGGTGGCCATCTATGCATAGTGTGCAATTCTGCAGCTCTACATGCCTACATGCATATTGGTAAGTAGCATTTTCCTTTCCGCCACTGGGTTCGGATGGAACTTTTCCGCTCCGGTTCGAAATCTACTTTCTAAGTAGTTTGACGCGTAAAAACGTACTTAAACTCTTCTAAACAACTTTCGACATCAATAACCATCGACTCGATCTCATCAGCGCGATTCCGGTCGTCGACGCGGGCTGTTGGGCCTATCTACGCCGTGATGCCTACAGCTCATGGAAAAGATGCCTTTCAAGAAATGCTCCCAGTGTGGAGCAAAATTCCCACACAGTGACCATCACAAGGTCTGTAACCTGTGCTCATCACCTGAACACGACGAGTCCAGCTGTCCAGCCTGCGCATCATTTCGATCCAAGAAGACCATTTGGGATCAGAGGGCCCGTCGACACATCATGCAGCGATCAGCTCCGGAACCGGTGGACATCTTTGTCGAGGGTCCAGATATTCCAGAGGAAGATTCCGAAGATCTCGAAATCGTATCTGGGGCAGACGACTCTGATGACTCCATACCTTCGGGTCAACGCGTGGGTACTACTGCCCCTACCCCAACCCCAACACCCAAATTGAAGGCAAGGGTCAACACTCAGCCTCGGGGCCCAGTCTCGACGGAAAGACTACTTCAGAAGCCCCGCCTTCGAGCCTGGCTCCAAAGAAAATTCAAAAGCCTCCCGGTAGCTCGGGACCGAGCAAACCACATGTGCCGATACCACCAGCTCCCTCGGCACCGAAACCGAAAGAAGTCCCGGTTCCGAAATCCACTTTGAAACCATCGATTCCGAAAGACAAAATGGCTCCAAAAATAATAAAACCTGCTTCTGACGCTTCCAAGCTGACGAAACCAGCTTCGGCTCCAAAGCCAAGATCTTTGGAGCCAAGACCTACGCCAAAGGACTCTGCCACAACTCCTAAGGCTAAAGACAAAGAAAAGCAACAACCACGCTCGGAACCGAAAAAATCGGCACCGATAGCGGTTCCTCAAGAAGAGGAGGTTTTTCACCTTGATTCTAAACAGAAAAAGATCTATATTGACTCAAGGACAGGACATGTTTCTACTGTGCCAGACAGAAAGAGGAAGTTAGATACAGCACCTCCAGTGCCTGTAAAGAAGGACTCTGCCACATCACCCATGCACCCTTCTCCTATACCTCCCTCTATTCCACCTCTTCTTTCACCTCCTCAAAATTCTCCTCATTTTTCACCACAACATACACCTCATAATGATGATGATGATATTATGGGGGGACGGGACGACCCAAATGACCCTTTTAACTACCCAACAGATCCACCTGACTGGGAGTACCCAATCCCACAGGATGTACCAGATATCCCTGACCCACATCCATACCCATCCAAACCATCTCCTCCAGAAGATAATATTGGGTTTGGACACTTACTCAATAGAGCTGCCATTCATCATGGGGTCACAATGCACTCAGATGAGGCAGAAGAAGATTTTTTACTAGACACTTTTGAACAATCCCAAAAGTCAGTTCAGATATTACCTATGATCAAAGGGGTCATTAAGCATGCACCACAAGTGTTTAAGGATCCTGTACGTGCTTGGATAATAATCCCCAGAATAGAAAAGAAATATAGACCTGCTCCTGTGGATCCTGCCTACATTAAGGACCGCTACCTTTAGATTCCCTAGTAGTTTCCAACGCTAGAAAACGAGCAAACTCCCAAACCCTAGGGGAAGCGCCACCTCCTGATAAAGAGTCATACATTATAGATGCTTCAGGGAAGAGAATAGCTGTCCAGGCAAGCAACACATGGCGCATAGCCAACATACAAGCCCTCCTCACAAGATACGACAGGACCCATTATGATCAGCTAGAAACACTCTTACAGCATCTACCTGACCAATATAAAGCACAAGCAAATGACCTTATCCAAGAGGGTAAGCTAATTTCTAATGCTTCCATCAAGTGCGCACTTTATGCAGCAGACACTGCATCTAGAGCAATAAACACTAGTGTCCTCCTTAGAAGCCATGCATGGCTACGCATCTCAGGCTTTACGCAAGAGGAGACAAACTATCATCTTAAATCAGCCATTTAACCAACAGCAGCTTTTTGGGCCAGCTGTGTAGACCGCACTTGAAAAATGAAAGAGGACACTGACGCTGCCAAATCTATGGGAGCTTTGCAGTCCCCACAAACACAAGGCTCCTTTCGTCGCTCCGTCTATAGAGGAGGCTCCAAACAAGCTGGAGCAGACAGTTCAGCTGCCTTTAAAACCAATACGCAAACATCCTCCATAAAGGGATATTTTAGAGGAGGCTACATCGGCAACAACAACAAGGGAAGAGGTCGAGGTAATAACAATCGAACCTCTCCCACCACAAAACAGTGACTTCCTTCCGCTCCCCCAACAGCATTCCACTCCTGTCGGGGGGAGACTAACACAGTTCCTACCTGTCTGAAATTCTATCACAACAGACAAGTGGGTAAGACAGATTATCCAGTATGGTTACTGCCTAGAACTTACAGCTACCCCTCCACATATACCACCCAGACAGCGTCCAATGTCCACAGAACATCTTACGCTGCTCAAACAAGAGGTTCTCTCATTGCTTCAAAAGGACTCAATAGAGATAGTTCCATTACAACATCAAGGGACAGTGGTTTACTCGCTGTATTTCATAATACCCAAGAAGGACGGGACACTAAGTCCAATTCTCGACCTCGGGCCCCTCAATCTGCATATACACTCAGATCATTTTCATATGATCACTTTACAAGTGCTCCCATTGTTGCAACAAGGCGATTTCCTTACTACACTAGATCTCAAGGACGCCTACTTCCACATTCCCATACATCCTTCTCACCGGGAGTATCGAAGGTTTGTACTAGAAGGACAACACTAACAGTTCAAAGTCCTTCAATTCGGGGTCACAACTGCACCAAGAGTGTTTACAAAGTGCCTAGCGGTAGTAGCAGCACATCTCAGAAGACAACACATCCAAGTCTTCCCATATCTAGACGATTGGCTCATAAAAGCCAAATCATTCAACCAGTGTGTCCAATACACATATCAGACAATTAAAACATTGCACAACTTGGGGTTTACAATCAACTACACCAAGTCGCATCTCTAGCCCTCTCATGTACATCAATACCTAGGGACTACAATAAACACTTCTACAGCTCTGGCTTATCCCAGTCCAGCAGGATACCGAGCATTCAAGGTTTCAAAACCATCACTCTCTCCCAGCCAGAGTGTTCATGCAACTAATAGGCAGGATGGCATCTTGCATTTTTATTGTACCATATGCAAGACTGCAAATGCGTCCATTGCAAGAATGTCTAGCACATCAGTGGAACCAGGCTCAAGGACAACTTACAGACCTGGTGTTGGTAGGCAGCCGCACACAGCGCTCTCTGCAGTGGTGGAACACCAAAAACTTGTCCAGATGGCGGCAGTCCCTCGAACCCATTCCACAGATGGTACTTACAACAGACGCATCACTGACAGGATGGGGAGCCCATCTCCTACACCATACAACTCAGGGAAGATGGACCATTCAACAAAAAGTGCTCCACATCAATCACCTAGAGCTGCTAGAAATATTCCTAGCACTAAAGTCCTTCTAAGTACATGTACAGAACAAAGCTCTCCTTATCCGGACGGACAACATGACAGCCATGTACGACATTCAAAAACAAAGAGGCACACATTCTCTGCAGCTGTCCCAGCTTGCACAGAACATTTGGAGATGGGCCAATCAGACAGACACAACAGATTCACGAATGGGAACTACATCCGCAAGTTCTTCTACCATTCTTTCACAAGTGGGGTCATCCAGACATAGATCTGTTCGCCACACGCGAAAACACAAAATGCCCAACCTTCCCCGCAAGGTTTCCACTCCCGCTGTCCAAAGGCAATGCGATATGGATGAACTGGTCAGGCAGATTTGCGTACGCTTTTCCACCACTTCCACTAATACCACTAGTAGTGCGCAAGCTACGACAAGTCTCTCAAAATGATCTTAGTAGCTCCCACATGGGCACGTCAACTGTGGTTCACAACGCTGCTAGAACTCTCTCTAGTTCCACACCAAAGACTGTGTCTGACACCATCCATGCTAACGCAGAACCATGGAGACATCAGACATCCAGATCCAAGTCAACTGAATCTGGCGATCTGGCTCCTGATGTCTTAGTTTGGTTACCTTAACCTGCCACCAGACTGTATGAATATCATTAAGGAAGCCAGGAGACCTACTACTAGAGCTTGCTATGCTGCAAAATGGAAAAGATTTGCCATTTTGTGCACCAATAATCAAATTGATCCGCTGGATGCTTCTATCCAGAATATCATCTGCTATCTTCTACATTTACAAAGATGTAATCTAGCATATTCATCTATTCGTCTACATCTTGCAGCCATTGCTGCGTACTTACAAAATAGACAACAACTGTCAATTTTTAGAGTGCCTGCAATTAAAGCACTTATGGAAGTATTAAAAAGAATCATTCCTCCTAGGTTACCACCCTCTCCAGTGTGGAACCTAAACATTCTTCTTACCAGGCTCATGGGACCCCCTTTTGAACCTTAACACAAATGTGAACTGCATTTCCTCACATAGAAAAACGCTTTCCTTATTGCTATTACCTCTCTTACGAGAGTGAGTGAGATTCATGCTTTCACTGTACAACAACCATTTTTACAATTACACCGTAACATAGTGGTCCTAAGAACAAATCCCAAATTCCTTCCTAAGGTCATTACTCCTTTTCATCTAAACCAATCAGTAGAGGTGCCAGTGTTTTTTCAAAACTCAGACTCTGTAGCAGAAAGAGCTCTACACACACTAGACATGAAGAGCCCTTCTCTATTACATTGGCAGGACCAAATCCTTTCTCAAAACAATTGTTTGTAGCTTTCTCTCCACCACATAAGGGCAACCCCATCTCTAAAGCTGGAATTGCAAGATGGATTGTAAAATGCATAAAAATATGCTATCAAAAAGCAAAACGTACATTAACAATTCCTCCTGGAGCGCACTCCACACGCAAACTAATAGCCTCTTTGGCTTTCTTAGGGAACATTCCCCTAGAAGACATCTGCAAGGCAACAACATGGTCTACAGCACATACCTTCACTAAACACTATTGTGTTGATGTGCAAGCCAAGCAGCAAGCTGCTGTAGGCCAAGCTGTCCTCAAAACTCTTTTAAACTACTGCAACAGATACAGGCGACCACCGCTAGGGGAGACACTGCTGTATTATCGATGCTAAGTGTGAGATCTGCAGCTCATATGCCTCGAACGGAAAATGCTACTTACCAGTATGCATCTGTTCTTGGCATGTAGAGCTGCAGTCTCTCCCACGCCCACCCGCCTCCCCGGGACCGGTATCTGTTCCAGTTCTATCTTACTTCGATATACACGCGTGGACATCCCTTTTTTCTTTCTACTAACTCCATCATTTCCCATCATGGCGAAGAACAATCTAAGGCGCTACTGCCTAGAAGAAGCTGCGTTCAACGCTCGTCTGGCGGGTTAAACAGGAAACATATTTTAAATATTTTACACATTTTTAATAGTTTAGCTGTGTTTGGTTTTAATTTGAAAGGATTTTCTGCTTACCTGGCATTGTGAGCGCACTGGGCATTCTATTCCTGGGGCTCGCGCTGTATGTTTGTGGGCTGGGGTGTTGTCTGAGAATCTGACCAGGACATCGCCATTTTGGAGGTCAGCATTCTAGCTCTGGGAGGCTATAGATGCACATGCTGACGCGACCGCGCAGCGGGCGTGCCAAAGGCAAGCCCGTTCGCGCTCGAGCCGGGCCTAGGGCCCTTCCCCCTGGTTTAAATGCTATCGACCGATACATCTACTCTAGAGATCAACTTATGGGCTGGAATGCGGATGATGGAAGAGCCTGTTGCCCTAGGCTTACTCCCCAGGCTCTCCTGGAGGCACGGCCAAAACGTCGCCCAAAATGTGCCTCAGTTCCGCCTCAGACTGCGGTGAATTCCGACTCTCCCTGTGGCATCACACCAGGTATCAGTCCCACCCTAAGCAGTCAAAAGCCCCTTAAATGTCTTCTGCTCAATGCTAGATCCCTTATCAAGCATAGTGTGGAATGCGCAATGTTCATAGAAAATCACGATATTAAGTTGGCATTCATCACTGAATCCTGGTCAGACGAAGCCTCAGGGCCTGATCTTGTCAAAGCCACGCCCCCCAACTTCCTCTGCCACACTCAGGATAGACTTCTTAAGAAAAGCGGAGGGCTAGCAGTAATTTACCATCATCTGCTGAAACCTACCTTCACTAAAGCATCTAATCAGGCATGTGAAGCGTTGTCAATTATCACTCAAATTTCAGATCATGATACATTTAATGTTATTTAATTGTTCGACCCCCAGGACCTAGGAGCGCCTTTTTAGATTCCATAGGCTCCTTAATAGAGGACGGACTATGCAAAATGCATTTTACAGTGCTGGGTGATTTCAATTTTTATCTTGAAGATCAAAGGGATCCAGACAATGTGAAACTTCAGCAGATTTTCAGCGGAGCGGATCTTAGGCAGTTAGTGCTCAATCCTACTCACTCCGCTGGTCATACATTGGATGGTCACTTTTCGAACAATCCAAATCTTGCTTACTCCAATGTAGAACAGCTTACATGGTCTGATCACTCGGCGGTCCTTTTTGAGTTTAAACCAGTTACGCGCAGTCCTTACAAATCCTCATCTAAGGCAGCGTTGACGATAAGATCCTGGAAGAATATTGACAATGCTGTCCTTGACTCGACGCTAAAAAGCTCTCTACCCATACCTACCTCTGATGTTGATAGAGCTGCAATCAACTATAATGATTGGATAGACTCTGCCTGCAAGATATTGGCGCCTAGTAGGCGGTGCATTCTTAAGCGCTCAGCGCCGTCAGCCCCCTGGTACTCTGAAAATTTTAAAAATCTTAAATCAGATTGTAAAAAGTTGGAGAGAGTGTGGAGGAGTGAGTATAAGGCCTCTGATAAAGAGGCCTACAAACGGGTTCTGGCAAGTTATAAGAAAGTGTTACATGAAACCACCACTGCCCCTAGCCCCAAAACTGAAAGCAGCCCTGAATTGTGAGACTCTGGCTGCGTTCTTCCAACAAAAGGTTGAAAATATTTTCTCCTTTTTCAATCTTACATCTAATGACACCGGTGAGGTGTGGCCTTCTGTGAGCACGGAGCAGAACGGACATCCCCCCACATTTGATTATTTTACTCAGATCGAACAGGCTGGAGTCATTACACTGATATCGGAGATTCGGTCCGGCTCCCCATCAGACCCCTGCCCAGTCTCTGTGCTGAAAGCAGTCCCTGATATTATCAGGGAAGCTCTCACTCCTTTGTTTGCTTCTATATTTAATAATGGTCAGTTCCCAGGCCTTTGGAAGACTGCTTCCATCCTGCCCCTATTTAAAAAAATCTAATTTGGACCCTACAGATCCGAGTAACTATAGACCTATCTCTCGTCTTCCCTTTCCGGGTAAGATGATTGAGAAGGCCATGAACAGTCAACTCAGTCTGTTCATTCAGTCCCATTCCCTGCTAGACTCCACGCAGTTTGGCTTTCGGCCGGAACACAGCACCGAGCTGGTGTTAATCAAATCTACTGATGAAATTAGAGAGGCTCTTGATCAGGGAGGGGCTGCCATACTCATCATGTTGGACCTTTCGGCAGCATTTGATACGGTCCATCATAAGGTTTTGATGGACCGGTTATTGGCGGTAGGAGTCTGTGGCAAAGCATGGGACCTTTTGGAGTCCTTTCTGGCGAACAGGATTCAAACAGTGGATCTTGGTAATGACAGCTCCAAGCCTTTCTCTCTTCCCTGTGGAGTCCAACAGGGCTCCTTGCTCAGCCCGACCCTATTTAATGTGTATGTTGTCCCGCTGGCTCTTCTGATTAGATCTTTTGGCTTTCAGCTAACCTCATACGCCGACGATGCACAAATTATGTTATCTATCCAAAAAGGCGATGAGGCAGAGACCAGCTTAAAATGCTATAACTGCATGCAGGCAATTGCTGCTTGGATGCGTCAAATTGCCTGAAACTTAATGCAGGGAAAACTGAGGTTATCCTCTTTGGGAACACAGCACACTTGGGACCCCTGATTGGTGGCCAGATACAATGGGCGCACCTCCTACGCCGGTTGGCGGGGCGAAAAATCTTGGAGTGATTGTGGACTCTAAACTGACATACTGTGATTAGGTCAGCAAGGTTGTCTCCTCCTGCTTTTTCATCTTGCGCAAAATAAAATTTCTTCTACCGGCTGAAAGCATGAAAATAGGCGTCACAGCGCTCATTCTATCACGTCTGGACTATTGCAACGGCCTCTTCATCAACATCCAGAAGAGACAGTTGGCCAGGCTCCAGACTGTGCAAAATGCAGCAGCCAGATTGCTATTGGGGACTCCTAAGTGTGCTTCGGTTAGGGCAGGACTTAAAGCCCTCCACTGGCTCCCTGTTAAATCTCGGATCCAGTTCAAGGCCATGTGTTTAGTCTTTAAGGCTCTTAATGGTCTTGGCCCTGACTTTCTTAAGCAATCCATTCAATGGTATGTCCCGGGAAGAGCCCTGCGCTCCATGCAGGCAAAACAAGTCTTACTCCCCCGCTTTAATAAACAGAAATGGGGTGGTAGGAGCTTCCGGAATTGCGCCGCTAAAGCTTGGAACTGCCTTCCCTTTTCCCTAAGGAATTCGACAGAGCTGCGGTCGTTTAGGAAAGGACTAAAAACCTGGCTTTTCAGTTAACTGACTCCCGCACACGGGGGTTGCCACAGCTTCTTTAGTAAGTAGTGCATAGCGCCAGGACACCTCAGGGTAGCAGCGCGCTCTAAAAGTCACATTAACAATCTTAGTGTGCATGGGCATGGACTCCATCCTATCGTCCAAGGGAGGAGTCCCCTATCTCTTGACTACAAAGATTTCTTCCAAGACGACAATATGCAATCATCCGAGCCCAACACCAGGTGGCGATCTAATGCTCAGTGTGAGACTCTACAGCTCTACATGCCAAGAACAGATGCATACTGGTAAGTAGCATTTTTCCTTTCTGTTACTTGTAAAATCTTTATCTTCAGGACCCTCCTATGGTTGGTATTGGTTTTGGTGTCTAAAATTTCATTAAAATGCAATCTATTTTCATTAATTGATGTTGGATTTCTTGAGTGTCTTGTGTATTACTTCCTCAATTGTTTTGTTGCTGTTTAAATACTTCACACCAGTTTCTTTTTGTAAGCCTGACTGCTCAAAGCCTGAGATACCCAGGGTTGAGCTAAGGTTTTACCATACGAGACCTATTGGTCCTAAAAGGGTTGGTAAGTGCATTACACACTGAGATTGCACAACACCACCATATAATACAACTTACTTCCTCACACCAGGCATCCATCTGAAAAACTCTGTTTACGCTGAGCATTGGGTTAAGTTTGCAGCTTGCTATATTTCCCTCCATGGAGAACCATCACACAATAAGTTGTGGGATGTTCTACTTATCATTGTCTTTAGCCCAGTCATGGCCATGCCACCGTGATTGTGCTTTGTCACCTGGGAACGGTTGAAGAGCTGCACTATTTGCAATGACACACCTATTGTAATGTTGAAATATATAAATGCCAATAAACAGATTTGACAAAAAAATAAATCATTGTCTTTAGCCCAGCAAGGACTTTCCATGACTGAACTTCTAGCTCTGTCCATTCAATCTCCATACTCCATCTTCTTGCCGGGCAAACTGATGTGTACCAGGACAGCGCTCTGTCAAAAGTTATGACTCATGTTTTTGTCATCTGACAACCCATCACTCTTCTGGCATTCTTTGCTCCACCTCACCTCTTCAAAGTGTAGTGATCATACCAGGGGCCATCTGGTAGGCTATTGGCTCTTTTCGCTGTTCTTTAATGGCAAAGAAGGGTAAGGCAGTGGCCAGGGTGTGGCGCTACGTAGGGAGGACCTAGTCCGCATTTGTAAATTCCCCCTAGCGCCTCAGTGGGACACAATGGTTTCCAAGCTCCAAGAATTGGTCACTAACACAGGGAACTCGATTAAGTTATCTGGTGCTGGTACCCATAGTTCATCCCCCACCGGCAGGGGTGTTGAATAGTACTGACCTCCAGACTGACTTGACTCTCCTGTTCAGAACCTTGTTGCCACTGGTTCCTGACAGCTCTGGCTCCCCTGGCTATGCTAGATGCAGCAGCAGGTCTCAAGCGACTCCCCTTTTCCTTCCTTATGTTGTCCTCATTTTGTTGTACCCTATGTCCCCAGTTTGGTTCAAACTGCCCTATATCTGAACCGTTTGCATGCCCACCCGGTGGCGAGACTCATCAGCACTGATCCTCCCTGCCTATGGATGCTATCCCATGACTTCTTGTGGTCATTGTGAGCTACTCCTCTGTCTCTCCTTTTGCTGTTGGGTACTGCACATTATGCTGTTGGCAATCACTTTTCTTGTCTTTTTTTCTCGATGCCTGAGCACTGCTCTGACTGTATGCTTAAAATGTGCGTTAATCAATAAAAAGATTTAAATAAAAAAAGAAGGGTAAGGCAGTGGCCGAAAAGGACCGTATTTAGGTGAATAGTCATCTATTAAAATCTGCTACACGTTGGTCATACAGCTTTACCTAGAGGGTCTGAGGGCTCATTCAAACCGAGCCAATGCTGCTTCCAGTGCATTGGCATGTAGATTGCTTGTTGTGAACATGTCAGGCTGCGATGTGGGTGTCAGTCCACACATTCACAATCACTACTACCTTGATAGCCTTGACTGGTGGGAGTGGCACTTTTGCTTATCAAGCTTGCAGGACTGGTTGGATTTAGCCTTTCCACAGACCCACTACCTTTGGATGTACTGCTTTGATATCTATTCACAAGCTGAGGAATTTGCGGATAGAAGTGTCTGTCAGAAGAACACGTTACTTACCTTTGGTAACCCACTCTCTTGTGCATACTCTATCTACCTGCAGATTTCTTACCATCCTCCCTGTTCTGTCGATTGACCTTTTTCTTTCTATAAAAAGGTCCCAATTTAAAGATCTCAACACTGTCACGTCTGTGCAATTATTGGGCTCGCGTCTGATTGCTTGGACAGAGACAAGAAAGAAACTGTTGTCCACATGCTGGGATGGCACTCGTATGTGGTTCTGGTATAACTTCTGGGATGAGTCAAAGCAAACATGGAGCATACAGCACCCTGTGCTGTCATGCAGGAGTTATGCTGAGAAAAATCTCTAGATCCAGTTTGACTCCTGTGGGGTATTCACAAGGTGAAGAATCTGCAGTCAGAGTATCCACCAGAAACAGCCAAAAGAAAGAAACTTTTTCATTGGATCTCGGTCGTCATTTATTAATCCTTTAAGTCAAGGTACAGTGACAAATGAAAAATTGTATAGATTTGGTTATGCTCTAATTGCTTTAAAGAGGTGCATCAGATTACAATGTCGTTCAGAGCAGTATAATACCATTCTACCACTTGCACTGTCCTGCACGTCTGAGACCGCTTTGCTTTCCTGTGACAATCAACTAGGTCACTTCAATGGAAGGAGTTTCCAAATACAGGTATGTGTTAGAACACCAAGTGGAGTTACCCAGTTTGCATCTGAACACCATTGAAAAGGAAGTGAAATGTATCTCAACTATCCTCCTACGTTGTTTTGTCTGGCACCTTTCTCCCAATGAGTGAAACCAAGGATTGTGGAATGTCTGAGAAGGGGGCCTAGGTCATAACCTTGCCCATAGTCCTATTTGAAAATTTAGTGCTCAACGTTTAAACGTTGTAAATTAATTATGCTTTGGGGGGAAAAGGGTGTGGGGAAAGGGGTCTTGGTTTGCCCCTTCATGTGCTGGCATAATTTTGCTGCCTTTTTTTAAAATGACCTTTTAACTATTTCTGTTCTTTAAACTCTTGGCACAAGCTGGGCAAGGAGTTTGGATGTTATTTTCTGTGTTGTGCTGTACTTGAGTTGCTAACCTTGACTGCTCGATTTCTCTACTCCTGGGGAGTCCACTTGCTATAGGCAATACATTGATATTCCATTTGGAGTTTTAGTATTGGCGACCCTTGGTTACCAGGGGTGAGTTAGTGATCACACATGATTTTCACATGGGTTGAGAGCATCAACCTAATAAGTGTAAATTATTACGTATGAGTGTGCAAACGTTTGTATCTTAAAACGTTACATCTGCATTTCTGACTGTGCCTTGTCCTAGCCTGATCCATATGGGAAAACACACTTGAATTATAACCTGCCCATAAAAAGTGATTGCTGATTTTACCTATCTTGCCTGTTTTAGAGATGTCTTGTCTTATGGAAGCATTGGAGGACAAGCGAGTGAGATTGCAGCCAGAATGCAAAAAACGCCTGAATGACCGACTAGAGATGTGGAGTTTTGCTGCGAAGGTAGGAATTGAAAGCTATTAGCTGGCAAGTGTTTGGCAAACAGTTGCTTGCACAGATAATACTGCCTATTGACTCCCCAATTGCAGTTACATTTGATGTCCTCCTGAGAAGGGACTGGAATAGTGTGCTTTCGAGTGAATAGTATGTGGTCTGGAAAAAAGAACGAATGCCACCAGAACATAATCTCATTTTATGTCTCAAAATGCAGCTTAATTCTAAACGTAAATGATATGCAGTCTCCCTACCCGAATAGGTTTGTACATAGCAAGTTTGGCTGTAGATACACCCACACACTGCATACTTCTGCCATCTCATGTTGGGCCATGACTTTTGCAACTAATTTTTGTTTGTTTTGAGTCACAAGATCTGATGTGACCCCTCTCTTTTTTCCACATACACAAGGACACATACTCACCTTTGATTGTTTTCTTGCCTCATCAGATTTATACGTTTGAATCCCAGTTCTGAGACCAACACATTCCTCATTGAATAATTCGGGTCATTCAAGTTATCCAGCTTCTTCAAAAATTGCTGCATATACAAGTCCTTCCATAAAACAAAGCAACTTCATAGCCTTTGCCAAACCTCACATGGAACTCTCCATTGCCAAGTCAGGCATTGTATGATGGATCTTTAAGTGCAGGCATATTTGCTATACCAAGGCTGAGTGACCACTATCTGTCCCTCACAAGGCACAGTTAATTTTTCAGATTTCTCGCCATTTGAAAATTCCCCAAGCGTACGGCTGGATCTGAAAGAGACACGTTAGTGATAGATTCCTTACCTTAGAATATCCCCAGGCGTCGGACTGGATCCGGAAATTTTTTGCGTAGCAGTACCCTTGCGTGTCGGTAGGCGTCGTCTGCGGCTCCGCGTCCGTCGTCGGCGCCGTGTTGACGTCGTCGGAGTACTTAGACGCCGCCTCCGCGTGCTGACGTCAGTTCTTCTTTTTTCCGCGCCAGCAGCGCAGATCCGGAAAAAGTGGTACCTTAGTCATTTTTTGACTAAAACTTTTTGATCCTTTTTGATCATTCTTTCGAGTCTTCGACTCCGAACGGTGCCGGTAGGGATGTCAGGTTTCAAGCCTTGGGAGGATTGCGACCGACTGATGTCGGTCACGGACTCTCACCGTCGGTGTCTCCACTGTCGCGGCGTCGATTATGACGACAAGACCTGCTCCGACTGCCGGGCCCTGACTTCAAAAGCTAGGCAGGAGCGGTTCCGCAAGCGACTCAAGCTCCGGCAGTCGGCCCGGCGCCGTGAGAGGTCCCGGTCCGGACGGAGGTCGAAGGACCGGTCGCGGGAGCGGAGCCACCATAGCTCCGGGAGTCGGCATCACTCCTCGGGGTCGAAGTCGTCAGGTAAGCACAAGAAGTCGAAGAGACGTAATCTCTCTTCCGACTCCCCCCGACGCGGCCGGGGGTTCGGGTGACACCGCCCACGCGGCTCCGTCGGAGTCGCGGGCGTCGCGTCCGGCCTCATAACCTCTGGTCCCTGGGCCACGCGCAACGCCGGAGGAGATCGAACGTTTCCTCATGGCCATAAGGTCTCTCACTCCTCCGACGGGCTCTGCGGCGCCATCGGGCCCAGCGGACCAGTCTCGGGGCCCTAGCGGGTCGGGGGCTGCGGCCCCAACGCAGTCGGGTGCTTCGCCCGCTGGATCCGGTTCTGGATCTGGGTCGTCGCCGGTGGACTTGACGACCTCACCGGCGCCGGTCACTCAGGTGTCACCTCCGGCGCCGTCTTCGGGCGGCGCTGTCCCCGATGCCTCCCTCGATCCGGTTGCGATGCCGCTCTCGACGCTGTTTGGAGAGTTCTACTTCAACGAACCGGCCCCATCATTTGACACCCCTGAGTACCAGGAGATGGGTGATGAGGAGAAATGGGAAGGGTCTGAGGACCCTCTGACACAGGAGTGTCAGTCCCAGGAGGACTAGACAGGTGGACTTGGGGATGCCAGTGGTCTGGACACCTCGCCAGACACTGGTTTTGTCTCACCTCCTACCGTGGCTACGGAGGAGGGGGCAACCTACAGTGTGGTGCTGTTGCGGGCGGCCAAGGCCTTGGGCCTTGAACTCCCCGTCGCGTCCGTGAGGACTAACCTCCTCACTGAGGTCCTTAAAACGCAGTCAAGCTCGGCTGAGCCTCTGTTGCCGTTTAATGAGGCCTTGACTGACGTTCTTTTGGGCACTTGGTCCAGGCCCGCTACAGGTTCGCCTGTAGATAGGAACGTGGCCAGACGCCACCACCCGGCCCCGGGCGACCCATGTTTCCTGTCCACCCACCCCACCTCCGAGAGCCTGGTCATCCAGGCTTCAAATTCCCAGTCTGCATTCCCGACAGCTCCGCTTGACGGGGAATCCAAGAGGTATGAGCAGTACGGCAAGAAGGTATTCTCCTCCCTGAGTCTGGGACTGAGGTCTTCCAACACCGCATGCCTCTTGGGCCGCTACACCCACTCTCTGTGGGACACGGTTGCGGAAGTGCTGCCAGAATGCCCATTGGAGGTACGGGCTAAACTCGGCCAGGCCCTTGTGGAAGGCCGGGATGCAGCACGATATTCTATCCGGTGTGGACTGGATACCACCGACTCTCTGGGCAGAGCGATGGCAACGACGGTGGCGATTCGTCGCCACGCCTGGTTGAGGTCCGCAGCTTCTCGGCTGATGTCCAGAATACTCTCATGGACATGCCGTTTGATGGCCGTCACCTTTTTGGCGACAAGGCAGACCATGCGCTTGAGCGCTTTAAGGACTCCAGGGCTACGGCCAGGTCCTTGGGCCTCTCGCCCCTGCGCCAGCAAACGGGTGCCTTTCGCTCCTTTCGTGGCCAAGGAAGGGGCGCCCCCACACTTGCTGCCAGCCACGCACCGCAGACTAACATCCAACGCCGTGGCGGCCGTGGAAACCGCCGTGGCGGCGGTCGGGCACAACGGCAAGGTCAGTCCACACCTTCCCCCGCAGCATCCACCTCACAACCCTCCTAGTCCGTGCTTTAAGGCCCATGTGACGCCAGTGGGGGGCAGGGTTTGCCATCACCTCTTCCACTGGCGTACTGTCACGTCGGACAGGTGGGTGCTGCAAATCGTCCGAAGGGGCTACTCCCTCCCCTTCGAGGCGACCCCTCCAGCCATGCCACCGCAATACCACAGTGTATCGGGGGATCATTTGCGACTTCTGCAGGAGGAAGTTACGGCCCTCTTGGCCAAGGGGGCCATCGAGCGCGTTCCTGGGCCAGAAGTAGGGTGTGGTTGCTACTCCCACTACTTTCTGGTACCCAAGAAGGGCAAAGGGGGCCTACGCCCTATCTTGGACCTACGGAATGTCAACGGCTTCCTCCGGAATGAGAAGTTCAAAATGCTGACACTGGCTCAGGTCTTAGCTGCCCTGGACGCAGGAGACTGGATGGTAGCGTTGGACTTGCAGGACGCTTATTTCCACATCCCCGCCCTGCAGGCCCTCCGGCGTTACCTGCGGTTCACGGTAGGCCACGAGCACTTTCAGTTTACCATGCTCCCCTTCGGCCTTACCAGCGCCCCACGGGTGTTCACGAAGGTGATGGCGGTGGTCGCAGCTCATCTGCGCAGGTTAGATGTTTCAGTCTTCCCCTACCTCGACGACTGGCTGTTTAAGGCGGGCTTGCCCCAAACAGTCGTCAGCCACCTCCAGACACCGGCAGACCTCCTGCACCTGCTGGGGTTTTCCATCAATGTGCCGAAGTCACACCTGTGCCCCTCTCAGAAGCTCCTCTTCATCGGAGCGGTTCTCGACTCGGCGCAGTTTCGGGTTTATCCTCCCGAACAGCGGGTTCAGGAAATTCAGGCTCTGATTCCACTCTTTCAGCCTTTATCCTGAGTCTCGGTCAGGTTGACGCTGCGGCTTCTGGGGCTGATGGCCTCCTACATCCTTTTGGTGCATCACGCCCGGTGGCGGATGCGGGCTCTGCAGTGGGACCTGAAGTTTCAGTGGGCCCAGCATCAGGGCAACCTATCCGACCATGTCCTGATCTCGGAGGGCACTGCGAGACCGCTGCAGTGGTGACTCACAGACCGCGATTGGGTCAGCGGCAGATCCCTCTCCCTTCCCCAACCGGAGCACGTAGTTGTGACGGACGCGTCCCTCCAGGGCTGGGGAGGCCACATGGGAGAGGCGGAGATCAGAGGCCTCTGGTCTCCGGCGGAGTCTCGGCTCCATATCAACCTTTTGGAGCTGCGGGTGATTCGTCTATTACTGAAGGCATTCCTCCCCTCCTTTCGGGGGAGTGTAGTGCAGGTGTTCACGGACAACACCACCGCCATGTGGTACTGCAACAAACCGGGCGGGGTGGGGTGGTGGACCCTTTGCCAGGAGGCTCTGCGCCTCTGGCAGTGGCTGGAACATCAGGGCGTGACCCTGGTGGTTCAACACCTGGCAGGTTCTCTGAACGCCAGGGCGGACGAACTCAGCCGTCGGTGCATGATGGATCACGAATGGCGTCTTAACTCGGACGTGGCGCAAGGCCTCTTTAAGCAGTGGGGAGAGCCTTGGTTAGATCTATTCGCCACCGAAGAGAACGCGCAATGTCATCAGTTCTGCGCGTTGGAGTTTCCAAGGCGGCACTCGCTCGGAGACGCTTTTCGTCGCGAGTGGAGTTGCGGTCTATTGTACGCCTTTCCGCCTATACCACTTCTGCCCAGAGTGCTGAAGAAGATCAAGCGCAACCGGGCCCAAGTCATCCTCGTGGCTCCGGACCGGGCACGAAGGTACTGGTATCCAGAGCTACTCAGTATGTCAGTCGACCCCCCGGTTCGTCTGCCTCTTCAGGAGGACCTTCTGTCGCAGCAGCAGGGGACGGTCCTCCACCCGAACCTGTCCAGTCTCCACATCCATGCTTGGAGATTGAGCGGCGACAGTTGAGGCCATTTGACTTGCCTCCTGAAGTCTGTAATGTCATTCTGGCAGCCAGGCGTCCCTCCACAAAGTCTGTATCCGCCTGCAGGTGGAACAAATTTGTGGCATGGTGCACAGCAAAGGCTGTGGATCCTCTTGCTGCCCCTCTTTCTGAGGTTCTTCTCTTCCTTCTTTCTCTTGTCCAGCAGGGCTCTGCTCTGGGCACTATCAAGGGCTACCTTTCTGCCCTTTCAGCCTTTCTAAGGCTGCCTGATCAACCTTCTTTGTTCAAGTCCCCTATTGTAAATCGCTTTCTGAAGGGCATCACACACACGTTCCCTCCTGTTCCGTTTGTGATGCCTCAGTGGGACTTGAACCTTGTTCTTACGTTTCTGATGTGCGCTCCGTTTGAGCCACTCCACAACTGTCCTCTGTGCCTTCTTACTCTGAAGACTGCTTTCCTGGTTGCCATCACCTCTGCCAGGAGAGTGAGTGAGCTCCAGGCTCTTTCATGTACACCCCTTTTCCTTTCTGTCCATCCGGACAAGGTTGTGTTGCGTACTAAGCCATCTTTCCTGCCCAAGGTTGTCACGGCCTTCCATATCGGGCAGTCTATAACCTTGCCCACCTTCTTTCCGCCACCGCATCCCTCTAAAAAGGAAGAGCGGCTCCACCGTCTGGACCCAAAACGTGCGCTTTCATTCTACTTGGATCGCACACGCCAGTTCTGGGTGGATGACCAACTCTTTGTTGGTTACGTCGGCGCTAAGAAGGGGCGGACGGTGCACAAAAGGACCATCTCTCGGTGGATCATCTTGTGCATCCAGGCGTGTTACTCCTTGGCTAAGAAGGAACCCCCTGTTGGGCTGAGGGCTCATTCCACTTGGGCCACGGCGACTACAACTGCCTTAGGCCGAGGAGTGCCCTTGCAGGACATTTGTCAGGCAGCTACGTGGGCCTCGCTGCACACGTTTGCAAGACACTACTGCCTGGACAGTCCAGTCCGGAGGGATGGCTTCTTTGGCCGTTCCAGCCTCCAGGACTTTCTGGTGTGATTATTGGTTCGCAGACCCACCACCGGGGTTGGTATTGCTGGGGTATCTATTCTAAGGTAAGGAATCTATCACTAACGTGTCTCTTTCAGATGCACAAGTTACTACTTGTGTAACGATCTATCTGTAAGAGACATTAGTTAGTGATAGATTCCTTACCGACCCACCCATCCTCCCCGTTCTACGAACCGATATCTATCTAGGGTTAAGGTCATCCCCTTTCAGGGCCCTAGTTTCAATGGCACCAGTGTTGGGTTTTAACATGGCTCTGCGTCTCTGGCACGGAAAAGCTGCGTCTAAGAACTGACGTCAGCACGCGGAGGCGACGTCTAAGTACTCCGACGACGTCATCACGGCGCCCACGACGCCGACCACGGACGCGGAGCCGCCTACCGATGCACAAGGGTACTGCTATGCAAAAAAATTCCGGATCCAGTCTGACGCCTGGGGATATTCTAAGGTAAGGAATCTATCACTAACTAATGTCTCTTACAGATATATCGTTACACAAGTAGTAACTTGTGCATCAAGACTATTTCCAGTAGTACCTCAGTGCGCTGTCGGGTGTCTGCATGCAGCACCATTCTTGCGTAGTTTCAGAAATGTGCGAAGCCTATATAGGCGCCACCGGCGTGCGCTCACATCATTTCATCTATTTCCACTCCACCAAACGTAGATCAGACCTCTATTTACGTCTTTTAAGCCCTATAAGGACTTTCGCAAACATATGTCTGTGACCGATACTCTCCAAATTTGCCTCTGGTCCCTGGGATAGAGCCACACCTCTAAGTCCTCCAGTGAGTACGCATCGAAGAACCCAAAGGCCATACAAGACTGCGAGGCAAAACTACATCGCCAAGCACAGGAAGACTCTGTGACGAGACCAGTCCAAGTCAAACTTTTGGTCCAGTTCGAGATCCAGAAGTAACAAGAGTCTTTCCAGGGGTCCGTCTTCCTCTCAATCTAAATATTTGGCTAAGCGAGATTCAGCTTCTTCGCGCCATTCATACTCTTGTGACGACGCAGGGCTGCACTATACATCTGAGTTGTTTGACTTCAGAGCCAATCCTGCAATGTCTTCCAACAAAACCAGAGTTTCTGGGGGTACATAGTCACCTGCCCCACTGGATGTTTGACATTCAAGCAGATGGGTTTTACCGATTGTCCGGAAGGGCTACTTCCTCCCCTTCGAGACTACCTCTTCACCCATGCCAACTGCTTTAGACCGGCTGATGGAGGACCATCTTTCCTTGCTATGCCAGGAAGTGACTACTCTCTTGACCAAGGGAGCCATAGAGAGGGTGACCATGGCAGAAGCAAAGTGTGGTTGCTATTCTTGCTACTTCCTTGTGCCCAAGAAGGTGGAAAGCCATCATCCTAGCCTAGACCTGCTGTAGGAAGCTGGCTTTTTATGTGTTAGTGCCAATGTAAGGGCACACCATGCCAAAAGTGCAGACGACCCTTATTGTAAGAAAGTGTCTCTGTATATACTGCACCGAAGCTCTCTTCAATCTGTATATGAGACCGTTGGCTGATGTCGTCCGCCCATTTGGAGTTAAGATCATCTCCTACGCGGACGACACGCAGCTGGTGGTCTCACTGGCGCAGGAGGCAAACCGTCCCCCGCCAGGCGGGCTTAGAGAATGCCTGGAGGAAGTGAAGACGTGGATGTCTTCATCATCCCTTAAATTGAACGGGGACAAAACAGAGCTGATGCTCCTTGGCCTTTCAGATCGTGGCCTCCCTCCCACCCTGTGGCCCCCCTGTCTAGGTTCCCCGCCACCCCCCAAAAATAACATCAAGAGCCTCGGAGTGTGGCTGGACAGATCTCTGTCCTTCAATGTTCAAGCCACAAAACTTTCAGACACCTGTTTCGGCATCATGAGGATGCTAAATAAAATATTCCCCCTCCTTCCCATGGAAGCAAAACAGGTGGCTATACAAGGCCTCATACACTCACGCCTTGATTTCAATAACGTACTCTACCTCGGCGCCCTAGAGTACACCCTACGTAGGCTGCAGATTGTGCAGAATTGCGCAGCACGCCTACTGCTCGAAATCCCCCGTAGACACTCAGTGAGGGCCGGATTGACTAGCCTTCATTGGCTACCGGTTCGGCAGAGAGTTCTGTTCAAAGCACTATGCATAGCTCATCAAGCCTTCTGGGACACAGGCCCCAGCATCACCCGCGATCTGGTCACTCATTACACCCCTAACCGCAGTCTCCGTTCCGGCCAGACGTTCTTGGCATTTGTACCAAGAATTAAAAGATCCAGATCTGGCGGAAGGACGTTTGCATACAACGCCTCCAAGCTCTGGAATACGCTGCCACTTAACCTCAGAGCCAACCCGAACCTCAATGTGTTTCGTAAACCACTAAAGACCTTTTTGTTTACATCCCCCCACTAACTGCCGCTCCTCCACTCTCTGCTCAACAGTAGGTATTGGTTATCCCAGCGCTTGGACGCCTTCGGGCAACAATTTGCGCTTTATAAATCGGCAAGTTTAGTTTAGTTTAGTGTGCACAGAGTCCACAGTCCCCAGAGGTATGGCAGAGGCTAAAGTTAGATATAACCTTACTCTCTAACGTGGTAGCTTGGTCGAGCAGTAAGGCAGTATCAGAGGACAGTGTAAAGCATCTGCTGTACACACTCAGTCAGCAAGTGGTCTCACACACTCAAGAACTGAACTCTAGGCCAATTGTTTGGTATATAAAAATATACAGTTTATTTTAGAACCACAAGTAGGTATCATAAATACTTTATCAGCATGAGATGTTGCAATTGAATACTTTCAAATAGCAATAGACTTTTAAATTCAATAGCTACAGTTGTTGCAATACGCAACACAAGTTAAACACAAAATAACATTGAGCTCAATGGGAAATTTTAAGTAAATGCAAGGAAATCACTTTACAAATGTTTTTCTTACTCAGGGCTGGATCCTGGATTCAGCCCTGGTGCATTTCCTGCAAACAGTTGAAAGAAATCGTTTTTGTTACACAGGTGATTTTTAAGGAATATTTGTATGTTTCAAAA
The DNA here is from genome assembly GCF_964261635.1 of Lissotriton helveticus. NCBI lineage: Eukaryota > Metazoa > Chordata > Amphibia > Caudata > Salamandridae > Lissotriton > Lissotriton helveticus. The sequence goes on from NC_136073.1 coordinate 679,745,801, forward strand.
ATCGACAGAAGAATTTCTGGCAAAAACCAGGCAATGTTATCCTGTGGTAGGAAATCAGGTTATCGGAAAATCACAGTTGTAATTACTTTTTAGGTGCAGTGCTGGGCTCAAAGATACAGCACTGAGATCTCTCTTGGTAGCAGGTGAGTAATTACGTTTTCGTTGATCGGATGATTTTTAGTGAATATTTTAAAGTTGCAAAACTCGACACGGAAGAAACTCAGCCAATGTTACCCTATGGAGAAAATCAAGTTGTCGGTCTTTGGGTAAGTACTCTGCTGGCAGAGTTAAGGTTCTGGGGGTAGACTCGGGTCTCCCAAGGTCTAGGTACAGTTGTTACACCATCAGCGGACACAGGGGCCGCCGGGTACACAGTGAGTAGGCTCAATTTTATCCTCTGGAGGATAGGGGGCCTTTGGTTGATGGCTGGTAGCAGGCAGACCACGCGGCTGTGGGAGCTGAGCTCCCGGTCACTTACACTGGGGAAGTAGGTTCGGATAGTTGCTGCACTTCCAGTGGCACTCGGGCGGCTGTGTGCAGGGTGCTTTTGGGCCTTCGGGCCCCCAATGTATTTCAATGGGAAAGCTGGAAGTTGAACAAAGGCTGCAGGCTCGGGAACGGAGATTCTTCAGGTGCGACCACCACTTCGAGAGGTAAGTTGGTATGTTGTAGGATAGGTAGGCACCCCGGAGTTGGGCACAAGGGGCCGTGGGGCGCCAGGTGCAGGGGTGTCTTCTGGTGTCGGGAAATCTTACCCTCAGCAGGTCGTGGTTGGAGGGGTCCCTTGTTGTGAGGCTGCAGGCATATTCGGGAGTGTCGAGGAGGGTCCTTGGGGGCTGGATTCTGGGTCACAGTCGCCGGGGGGACGTCCTCGTGGTCTTTGTCCACTCAGGCACGGGCCGGGCTCGTCGGGTGCAGTGTGTGCTGGATTCGCAGTTCCTGGCTGGCACCAGGGGTTGTTGCTGTTTGAGCAGAACCACTGCTCGTGGGAGTCCCAGTCTTTAAATGAGCAAGGCAGTCAGGTCCTCCGGGGTTTTCGAGGTTGCTGACCACAGGAGACACCGGGATTTAGCAGGAGCAGGTTCGAGGGTGGACAGGCCTGTAGGGCTAGGGCCAAGTCAGTTGGTATCGTTCTCTTGTTAGCAGCTGCACGGCAGGTCTTCTATCTTCTTGTTTCGGAATCGGGATCAGAGGAAGGAAGGTTCAGGCTGCCCCTAAATACTAATTTATGGGGCGTTACAGGTAGGGCAAGGACAGGGACCAATGGGTCCCTTTCCTGGGTTGAGTACACTCCCTTATCCTGCCACTCGCCAGTTTGAGGGGGCAGGAGCCTAGCTCTGATTGGGTAGGGCTCCCCATTCTCAAAATGGCGAGGGCCCGGAGTTGTGCTTCACCTCGCCTCCCCCACCTGGGGGGTGTAACAAAAGCGATTTCTTTCAACTGTTTACAGGAGATGCACCAGGGCTGAATCCAGGATCCAGCCCTGAGTAAGAAAAACATACGTAAAGTAATTGATATTGCGTTTTACTTAAAACTCCCATTGAGCTCAATGTTATAATTGTGTTTAACTTGTGTTGCATATTGTAACAACTGTATCTATTGCATTCAAAAGTCTATTGCTCATTGAAATTAATCAAATGCAGCATCCCATTCTGAGAAAGTATTTTAAACCTACTTGTGGTTCTAAAGTAAAACAATCTATTTTTATATACAAAACAATTGGCCTAGAGTTCAGTTCTTGAGTGTGTGAGACCATTTGCTGACTGTGTACAACAAATGCTTTACACTGCCTTTGATACTGCCTAACTGCTCGACCTAGCTACCACTTTAGAGAGTGAAGTTATATCTAACTTTAACCTCTGCTATACCGCTGGGGACTGTGGACTCTGTGCACACTGTACCTTACTTTGGTGCAGTATATACAGAGCCACTTTCTTACACAAGCCAAATTTGCGTCCTTTTTTTTCCAACATCATGGGGATTCTAAAGGTACCCAGGGTTTGTGGATTCCCCTGGAGGGGACCCAGAAATTAGCCAAAATACAGCTACATTTTAGTTTTGGGGGGGAAAACGTGACACAAAAGGGCTACAGATGAAAGCGTCTGGTTTTTTCCCTGCAAATGGTATTAAAAAAAAGGGTTGTGGTGCTGAAATCACCATCTTACCAGCTTTCAGGGACAAGCAGACTAGTCAGAAAACAAACATTTTATACACAGTTTTGGCATTTTATTGGGACATTGTCTATTTTTGCTATTTTTTGTGCTTTCAACCTCCTTCCAGTTAATGGTAGACATGGGTAAGAAAGCAATAATGGATCCTAGAAAGCTAAAAAAAAATTTAAATTAGACCAAATTCTGAATTTAGCAAGGGGTCCTTTGTGTAGATCCTTCAAGGTTTCTTTATAGAAACGAACAGTTAAATATAGGAAAAATTGAAAATTTGTTGAAAAAACAGCCTTTTGTGTCAACGTTTTCACCTGTAACTTCTTCTAATTATGACAGCTTTTTAAAAGCAATATACCATTACATCCGCTGGACGTTACTGGTTGTGGGGATATATAGGACTTGTAGGTTCACCAAGAACCCGACACACCCAGAGCCAAAATCTAAACAGCGACTTGTTTATTATGTACCCGGTATATAGCAATTATTCTGGTGAAATATATACATGGACAAATCGGTATGAAAGACACCTATGTATTTATGAAATGGGATCAAAATATAGAGTTTAGAAATAGCAGATATTTAAACATTTCCGAGATTGGGAATACTCATACTAGCATGAGAATTATCAATCATTTTTCAAAATTACTTCTTTTTTACACATTCTTTTATTTGGAAGGCAGAAATGCATCGAAAGTCAATAGGTAATTACAGTTGCTTTAAAAAATGTCAAAAAAGCCATTTTCCACACATTTCTGTGGTGGAAAGTTCTGGCAAATGTGTGAATCCACAAATATCCCCCCCCCCTCCCCCGCGTTCCCCAAAGTCAAGAAAAATGGTACCTCACTTGTGTGGGTAGGCCTAGTGCCCGCGACAGGAAACGGTGCCAAACGCAACGTGGACACACCACAATTTCACCGCGAAAAATGACCCTTTATTGGCGAAGTGCCTAGCTGTGGGTTTTTTTAGCCCTAGCTCTGCCGGCACCTAGGGAATCCTAGCAAACCTAAACATTTTTAGGTCTCGGCTGGCGATAGCGCGCATGCGCTGCTTTCGGCATTCAAGAGCTTCTTGCAATCAATACAGATTCTGAAGCTCTCGGAGGCAGAGCCCATCTCTTTAATTGGGTAACGTCATCTTCCATGCAAAACGCTGGCTTCTGATTGTAAAGAAGGATTCTTAGTTCCTCCTTGTTGCCACCTTGTCTCCTTTTGGCCCCGCCCACCGGGATTGGATCGTTTACTGGCGACGTGTTACTATCTCCATTAATTACAGGGTGAGGATTTTTTTTTGTCATTCCGGCTGGTGTGAGGTGCACGCTGTGTACTTACTGTCATTCCAGCTTCTTTTTAATGTTTGTCTTGCCGATCCGGTGGTGCACTCGCTGTTCCTGTTGCACACAGTGCAAAGAGGCTCGCTTACTTTGCTTGTTCTTACAAGCCCTGTATCATGACTGTGTGTTGCTGAATACCAACGCTGCCTACTCTCGGTTACACCTCGTGTCTTTTTATTTTTCAAACTACATATCCTGTCTGTCTCACTATTTTGCAGGTTCCTTTCTTCTCTGTTTTCCCCATGTGACCGCTTTCCTAACTTCCTATTCCTCCTTCTGACACACGTTTTGCCCCCTCCTGCTCATGGTCCAATGAAATAAAGAAGTCCAGATCCCTAACATGGATGCTTGTGCCGTCCAATGCAACCACCAGAACATGTTAAGCGTTGGGCAAGATAGAGGTAAAAGAGCCAGTAGTCAAAGTCGAACCAATCAGAGGCGGGCGCGCGCACCTTAGAGACGCACGTGCGAAGACTTAATCCCCATTAGCGTGCGTGCTTCTCTGGTACGATGCCTGCGGTTGGATGGATTACACCACTGTTGCGCCAAAGAGGGGCTGGAACAAGTCAGCAAGCCGCTCGCCTGCTGGTTTTTAAATTGCACCCATGTGGATTCTGAAAGTCCCAACAGGCCCAGGTTAGTCTCACTTCATGTCGATGCATTATGAGAGACCATATACACTTTTGCCCAACGCCCCTTTTCAAATGCCGACCAGACGGGGTCAGCCCCTCGCGTTTCGCAGCTTGCCCTGGCTGACAGTCCCAGCTCTAACAGCACTTCGGAGGCAGCGGCCTGTCAATAAATCTTCACATTTCCACACAGGGCGGGAGCAGGGGTTGGATGTGCTTTTGATGTCAGGGTAAGCTCAGCAAGGAGGAGGCTGTCACCAGAAAATCTCCTCATTAAGGCTTAAGTTAGGGCACGTCAGGCCCAGGACTGCGCAGGCAGAAGTGCCAACAGGGTCCCGGTCCATTGCACAGTCTGCACTGTGTGCTGCTGGCACACAGTGAGTTGGCAAGGGATGGAAAGACTCAGCTGTTAATGCGGCACTGCAGGCCATACTCTCCTCCAGCACCACGTTTCGCCCACTCCCAAAAAACCCATGCACAGGGGCAGCTGCCAGTCTATCCTACAGAACTTAGCATGATAGAACATGTTTCTTCTTTGCGATGGGAAAGCCAACATATAAGTCGCAGAATGGAAGGGATTTTGAATATACAGCCAAAATGAGCTGATATTTAAAAGTAAAATCAAGAAATGGAAAAGTGGTGTCCTGATGACCAGATGCCAACTGGCACCTTACATACAGTTTTATTTACATTCTGCAATCCATTCTTCCTGAGCGTGGGAAGATCAGGTACCCAGAACAATTCAGTTGTAATACTTTTCCTGAACCACGTGTGATTTGAAATGCCCTCGTTGTGGGATTTAGTGAGTGCCCCTGCTTGGGGGCCTGTACTCCTGGTGATTGCCCTACATGTTTCATCATTTTGAATGATCTTTTTGTAATGAGCTTTGCTGTTGGTGCAAGCAGGTTTCCGTTTGGGGTGTAATGTGCTACAGAGTTTGAGTTGGTCCTTTGCCTAGTAGGCCTCTTGGACTCGACCAGTTTGTATTTGGAGAATTTAGAGGAAAATTGAGTATCTGAGTTGCCTAATTTGAGCTCAATGGCCTTCAAGGGCATGTGACACCAGAGCTAAATGGCAGAAGCACCTAAAGCAAATATTTCTGGCACCAAGAAGACACACAAAAATGTTACCCAAAAGTGTCGGATTCCTTCCCTTTTTCTTCAGAGCTTGCATTTACTGAGTGAATTTTGAAGTAATTTGAAACTAGCATTTAAAATGCAATAGGTCTCTCCTTTTATTAAGTTAATGCCATTTGCTTTGCTTATGGTATTTGTTAGACCTGACATCATTGGCGTGAGTCTCCCTTCCATTTTTTATGGATTGCCTCCTCTATTTTGATATGTTTTTGCTGGATTTATGCTTTGGGCACTGTGCCACTGCTAATCAGTGCCACAGTGCAAGTGCTCCTCATGTTAAATTGACATACTGATTGGATTCCATGATTGGGTTATTTGATTTATCTTTCTGAAAGAGACACGTTAGTGATAGATTCCTTACCTTAGAATATCCCCAGGCGGCAGACTGGATCCGGAAATTTTTTGCGTAGCAGTACCCATGTGCGTCGGTAGGGCGCCGTGATGACGTCGGAGGAGGAGTACTTAGACGCCGCCGCCGCGTGCTGACGTCAGTTCTTCTTTTTTTCCGCGCCAGCTAGCGCAGATCTGGAAAAAGTTGTTGTGAGAAGTTGGCCTTATATATGATGCTCACTAGTTCTAGTGATCACCTTGTATCAGTCCAAACAACCCTTATGGTGATTGGTTGTAAGTCAGCCTTATAGACCAGCTATCCTAATGGTAGCATTGACAAAGCAGTCTTAGGCTAAACTCTTTTGGCATGTGAAGCCAGCTGTTTTACCACATATAACCCCTTGAATACCAGATGAAAGGACACCACACAGGTTGTTATAAAAATAAACAGTATATTTATTAATAACAAACACCTCTGAACTCTTTATGAGATCAGAGGGCTAAGCACATGACCATCTCTTAGGAAAAATACGATAAGTTGCACAAAATTACAATGGTGCCCTAGGGGCACGGCAAACCATATACTAAGTAAATGGGTTAAGTAGAACGATTTAGAAAATGAAGATGCCCAGAGGATGTAGGTTCGCTGGGACTACCCTACTCTAACCTTAGGTAAGTATCAGGAGGCCCATGGGACGCGTGTGCAGAGTGTGAACTCACACGCGGGATGCGGAACAAAGTCAATGGGCAGAACAAATTACGAAAAGGTAAGTTCCTACTAGTTACGACTAAAACAACTGGATACCTGGACACTAGGAGAGTCAATCTACCCTTGAGCACCGAAATGCTCTTGTTACCTCACCCACGGGCTGCGGGTGCATAGTTGTCAAAGTGTGTTGGGTTTCCGCGTCGAAGTCTATGGAGCCTTGAAGAAAGATGCTGCAGGCGACCAGGAGGAAGATGTCCGGTGCGATCCACGGGTGGATCGAGGAAGAAGAGGACCTGAAAGCAGAGGGGACAGTGTTCAAAGTCACTAGCCAGTGACCGGTGTGGAACCAGGAGGGAACCAGATGCTGTCGTCGCGATCAGGTGAAGAGTGGACGCTTGTCTCTGCAGCCATGTGGACCAGGAGGTGTCTTCGATGACCAGGATGGAGGCACGAGCTGTCCCACGCAGGCTCTCGCTGTCGGCGGTGTCGGATCCGGATTTGGAATCAACAGTCCTTGGCAAAGGCAACCCACGCGGTGAGTGGAAACGGCGTCTGGAGTGGACCAGGAGGGTCCAGGCTGCTCCTCTTTTGGAAGGGAGCAAGGGCCAGTCTGGAGCAACCAGACCAGCAGTGTAGATTTCGTGGATCGTCGTCTAGGAGGTCACTAGCCAGCCGGCAAGTGACCAGACAACGCGTCGAGCAGCAATCAAGCAAAAGGGCCCCACGCAGATCTCGTGGATGCTGGAGGGCTGGTCTTTGGTGCAGGAGCTGCTCGGGGCAATTGGGGTTTCTCAATCCCCAAAGCACTTACTCGAGGATGCCTCAGAAGCCGTGCTGGAAGCGAAGTGCAGTCTCTTCAAGATGGCCGGTCACACATGTCTCGTCGCACCCACGGGTCTCAGCTGTGCTGCAGATGTCGGAGAGGTCTGGGAGTCCGGGTCTCGTCGGGCTCTGAAGTCTGGATCCGGCAGGAAGGACGACAAAGTGGACCGCTAGGACGCTTGATGGTGCCTGCAGTTGCAGGGTGGACACTCCTTGCCCACAAGGGAGATTCTTCAGTTTTCTGTGGAGCAGAACGTCCAAGTCCAGAGTTTCTTCTTGTGAAAGTTGTTCAGGATAATCTAATCTGAAATGGGACCAGCTCCTACCTTTATCCTGCTAAAGGGGGCTGTACTACGACTAGGTACCTCCTATGGGTGGGACCAGGCAGGGGGGTGGTTACACCCCCTATCCTTTGTCCGGTTTCGCGCCAGAGCTGGGGCTGGAGTGCCCCAGCAACTGGTTTGAACCGGTGTATGCACAGGGACACCTTGTGTGCCCCAGGCATGTCTCATTCCTTTCAGGCCTCCCTACCTCAATACACAAAATCCTGTCTGGGGTGGTGCTAGCACCTCCCAAGGCAGGAAGCCCTTTGTCCAGGCCTCCCTCGCTGGAAGGACTCCCAGCAGCAGGAGGTCAGACTTGTGTCTGTGGTGGCAGCATCCATTTTGTGATGCTGAGGCTCGAGTTAACTTTAACCGGGGTTCACAGTTACATACATGCTGTGTCCCTCTAACAGGGTGGAATGCTACCCCTGTCGCCAGAACTGGCGAGGGGGTAGTATTCCAATTCGTATGACACCTTACTCGACATGTTTTGATAAGGCTATACCAAAGTTAGCAATAACCGCGAGGATTATAATGCACTTAAGAGTATATGGTATAGCGTTATCATGGAACAGCTATAAGGACTTGGTTCCGCAAGCTGCAGACAGGCTCAGCTCATGCTAGAGCACCATCTCACATAATTACAAGCACTCTGCCTTCAGGATTGATAAGGCCTGCCATAGGAGTGACTGATAGGAATATATGTGTCCATTTTGGGGTTAGATATAGGTATACTATATCTACAGCAAAGGGTGATTACACCACCTTGCCCCAGCTGTCTTACCAGCCAGTTGTGTCTGTTTAGATGGCCAGCCAGGGGTGGCATAATACATGCTTCAGCCCCATGGTACCTAAGGTACATTGTACAGGGGCTGATAAGGGGTCCCAATACCAATTTGTAAATGCACCTAAAGTACATGTGTGTCAATTTAGAGAGAGAACAGCTAGGCTGTGGGTCTGATTAGCAGGCCCACAGCCAGGGAAAGTCGTAAACCATCTGGGGTGACCATATGACTACCATCCAGCGTGGCGGTGGTCGGGGACAACGGCGAGGCCAGTCCACACCTATCCCTGCAGCATCCGCCTCAAAACCCTCCTAGTCCGTGCTTTCAGGCCCATGTGACGCCAGTGGGGGGCAGGGTCCGCCATCACCACCACCACTGGCGCACTGTCACATCGGACAGGTGGGTGCTGCAAATCGTCCGAAGGGGCTACTCCCTCCCCTTCGAGGCGTCCCCTCCAGCCATGCCACCGCAGTACCACTGCGTGTCGGGGGAATCACTTGAAACCTCTGCAAGAGGAAGTTACGGCCCTCTTGGCCAAGGGGGCCATCGAGCGCGTTCCTGGGCCAGACGTAGGGTGTGGTTGTTACTCCCACTACTTTCTGGTACCCAAGAAGGGCAAAGGGGGCCTACGCCCTATCTTGGACCTACTGAACGTCAACAGCTTCCTCCGGAAGGAGAAGTTCAGGATGCTGACATTGGCTCAGGTCTTAGCTGCCCTAGACCCTGGAGACTGGATGGTAGCATTGGACTTGCAGGATGCTTATTTTCACATCCCCGTCCTGCCGGCCCACCGGCGTTACCTGTGGTTCACGTTAGGCCACGAGCACTTTCAGTTTACCGTGCTCCCCTTCGGCCTAACCAGCGCCCCACGGGTGTTCACGAAAGTGATGGCGGTGGTCGCAGCTCATCTGCGAAGGTTAGGGTTGTCAGTCTTCCCCTACCTCGACGACTGGTTGTTGAAGGCGGGCTCGCCCCAGACAGTAGTCAGCCACCTCCAGACTACGGCCGACCTCCTGCACCTGCTGGGGTTCTCCATCAATGTGCAGAAGTCACACCTATGTCCCTCTCAGAAGCTCCTCTTCATCGGAGCAGTTCTAGACTCTGCGCAGTTTCGGGTTTATCCTCCCGAACAGCGGGTTCGGGATATTCAGGCTCTGATTCCGATCTTTCAGCCTTTATCCCGAGTCTCGGTCAGGTTGACGCTGGGGCTGATAGCCTCCTGCATCCTTCTGGTGCATCATGCCAGGTGGCGGATGCGGGCTCTGCAGTGGGACCTGAAGTTTCAGTGGGCCCAGCATCAGGGCAACTTGTCCGACCATGTCTTGATCTCGGAGGGCACTGCAAGACAGTTGCAGTGGTGGCTCACGGACCGCGATTGGGATAGCGCCAGATCCCTCTCCCTACCCCAACCGGAGCACGTAGTTGTGACAGACGCATCCCTTCAGGACTGGGGGGCCACATGGGAGAGGCGGAGATCAGAGGCCTCTGGTCTCCGGCGGAGTCCCAGCTCCACATCAACCTTCTGGAGCTGCGGGCGATCCGGCTTGCACTGAAGGCATTCCTCCCCTCTGTCCGGGGGAGTGTAGCGCAGGTGTTCACGGACAACACCACCGCCATGTGGTACTGCAACAAACAGGGTGGGGTGGGGTCGTGGACCCTATGCCAGGAGGCTCTGCGTCTCTGGTAATGGCTGGAACATCAGGGTGTGACCCTGGTGGTTCAACACCTGGCAGGTTCTCTGAACGCCAGGGCGGACTAATTCAGCCGTCGGTGCCTGATAGATCACGAATGGCGGCTGAACTCGGACGTGGCGCAAGGCCTCTTTCAGCAGTGGGGAGAGCCTTGGTTAGATCTATTTGCCACAGAAGAGAGCGCGCAATGTCATCAGTTCTGCGCGTTGGAATTTCCAAGGCGGCACTCGCACGGAGACACTTTTCGTCGCGAGTGCAGCTGCGGTCTGTTGTACGCCTTTCCGCCTATACCACTTCTGCCCAGAGTGCTGAAGAAGATCAGGCGCGACCGGGCCCAAGTCATCCTTGTGGCTCCTGACTGGGCACAAAGATACTGGTATCCCGAGCTACTCAGCCTGTCAGTCGATCCCCCGATTCGTCTGCCTCTTCAGGAGGACCTTCTGTCGCAGCAGCAGGGGTCCTCCACCTGAACCTGTCCAGTCTCCTCCTCCATGCGTGGAGATTGAGCGGCGACAGTTGAGGCCATTTGACTTGCCTCCTGAAGTCTCTAATGTCATTCTGGCAGCCAGGCGTCCCTCCACAAAATCGGTATACGCCTGCAGGTGGAACACATTTGTGGCATGGTGCACAGCAAAGGCTGTGGATCCAGTCTCTGCCCCTCTTTCTGACGTTCTCCTCTTTCTTCTTTCTCTTGCCCAGCAGGGCTCTGCTCTGGGCACTATCAAGGGCTACCTCTCTGCCATCTCCGCCTTTTTAAGGCTACCTGATCAGCCCTCTCTTTTCAAGTCCCCGGTTGTAAATAAGTTCTTGAACGGCATCCTCCTGTTCCTTTCGTGATGCCTCAGTGGGACTTGAACCTTGTTGTTACTTATTTGATGTGCGCTCTTTTCGAGCCACTTCACAATTGCCCTCTTCGTCGTCTTACTCTTAAGACTGCTTTCCTGGTTGCCATCACCTCTGCCAGGAGAGGGAGTGAGCTCCAAGCTCTTTCCTCTAAGCCTCCTTTCCTTTCTGTCCATCCGGACAAGGTTGTGTTGAGAACGCGTCCCTCTTTCCTGTCCAAGGTAGTCACAGCCTTCCACATCGGGCAGTCCATCACATTGCCCACCTTCTTTCCACCTCCGCATCCCTCGAAAGAGGAAGAGAGGCTCCACCGTCTGGAACCAAAACGTGCGCTCTCCTTCTACCTTGATCGCACACGCCAGTTCCGGATGGATGAACAACCCTTTGTTGGTTACGTGTGCGCTAAGAAGGGACGGGCGATGCACAAACAGACCATCTCTCGGTAGATCGTGTTGTGCATCATGGCATGCTATTCTTTGGCTAAAAGGAGCCTCCTGTGGGACTGAGGGCCCATTCCACTCGGGCCACAGCAGCTACTACGGCCCTGGGCCGGGGAGTCCCCTTACAGGACATCTGTCAGGCAGCTACGTGGGCCTCGCTGCACACGTTCGCAAGACACTACTGTGAGAAGTTGGCCTGATATGCAGTGCTCACTATTCTAGTGATCACTATGTATCCGTCCAAACAACCCTTATTGATGTTTGGTTGTAAGTCAACCTTATAGACCAGCTATCCTAGTAGCATGGATACGAGCAGTCTAAGGCTAAGACTCTAGAGGGCGTGTTAAGCCAGCTGTTTTACCATCACATATACCCCTTGAACACCAAGTGAAAGGACACCACACAAGTTGTTATGAAAATAAACGTATATTTATTTATAACAAGACTACCCTGGCTCTTTGAGACAGGGAGCTAAGCACACAACAAAACTCTTAAGAAAATACTTCAAGTCGCACAATTTACACAAATGCCCAAGGGGCACGAAAAACCATATACACAAAAAGTGGAATGCGAAATTACTAGCAGGTAAGTACTATTCTCATAGGCTTTTGAATCGCTAGGACTGGACTACTGAACCTTTAGATTGCAAGCAGGAGGCCTAGGGACGTCGTGTGCAGAGTGGGAACTCTCACGCGTAAGGCGGGAAAAAGTCTATGGAGGCTAGTAAAGACAAAGTTACTGTTCTCGGGCGAACCCGACTAGGTAGGTCAAAAACGAAAGTGGATCCGGACACTTAGTGTTGGACTACGCTGGAGCACCGGAGTACTCGGTTTACCTAGCCCAGGGGCTGCGGCTGCATAGGGTTCAAGTGGCGTCGGAAATCCTCGTTGACGAACCAGGAGCCTGAAGAAAGAAGTTGCTGGCAGGCGGCCAGTGAAGAAGTTCGTGGTGATCCAAGCCTGGATCAGGGAAGAAGAAGACCTGTAAGCAGAGGGGACCAAGTTCTGAATCACTAGCCAGTGATTTAGGTGGGCACCAGGATGGCACCGGACGAAGTCACCTCGACCAGGTGAGTGGGCGCTGCTGGGCTCTGCAGTCTCTCGGACCAGGAGGCGTTGTCGGCGACCAGGATGGAGGTGCGAGCTGTCCCACGAAGGTGTCTGCTGTCGACGTCGCTGGACCCAGGATTGGGGCAACAAGTCTTGGCAAATGCAAGCCCACGCGGTGGACCTACAATGGAGTCTGGAGTGGACCAGGAGGGTCCAGGGTGCTCCTCTGTTGGAGGGGAGCAAGGGCTAGTCTGGCGCAACCAGACCAGCAGTGGTTGTCGTCGTGGAGCGTCGTAAAAGGGCCACTAGCCAACGGGCAAGTGACCTGGACAACGCGGTGAGCAGCAAAGAGCAGAAGGGCCCCACGCAGATCTCGTGGATGCAGGGGGGCTGAACTTCGGTGCGGGAGCTGCTCAGGGTCGGGGCTTCTCTTACCCCAAAGCACTCAGTCGAGGGTCACTCGGTGGTCGTGCTGGACAAGCGTCGTGCAGTCTTTAAAGATGGCCAGTCCCTCGAGGTCTCGTCACACCCACGGATCACAGCTGGGCTGATGATGCAGGTTGAGGTCAGAGGTGCCAGGGAAGCCGGTTCTCGTCGTGCTGGGCAGTCTTGATCCGGAGGAGAGACTTACAGCAGACCGCGATGCTTGGTTGGTGCCTGCTGCTGCAGGGTGACTACTCCTTAATCACAAGGGAGAAATCTTAGGAAGAGTCTTGAGTTCCTCTCATAGAAAGTCGGTTCAGGATTCAAAGATTGATCTAATTTGGAAGGGGGCCTGCTCCTACCTTTATCCTGCAAAAGGGGGCTGGCACGCGACTAAGTCCTGCCCTATGGGTGGGACTAGGAAGGGGGGTGGTTACACCCCTCTCCCATGCCGGGCTTTCCCCAGCTCAGGGGCTGGTGTGCCCCTGGAACTGGTTCTAGCCGGCATATGCACAGTGAGCACCGGGGTGCCACTTGCAGTCACCTTCCTCTAAAGCCCTGCCTACCTAGAATACACAAAATCCTGTCTGGGACGGTGCTGGCACCGCCCCTGGCAGGAAACCCTTTGTCCTTGCCTCCCGCGCTGGGAGGACTCCCAGCAGCAGGAGGGCAGACTTGTGTCTCGGTGGCAGCATCCATTTTGTGGAAGCTGAGGCTATGTCAGACTTTAACCGGGGTTACAGGTTACCAACCTGTCGTGTCCCTCTAGAAGGGTGGAATGCTAACCCCGTCGCCAGAATTGGCGAGGGGTTAGTATTCAAATTCGTATGACACCTTACTCGACATGTTTTGATAATGCTATGCCAAAGTTAGCATTTAACCGCGAGGATTATAATGCACTTAAGAGTATATGGTATAGCGTTATCATGGAACAGCTATTAGGACTTGGTTCCGCAAGCTGCAAACGGGCTCAGCTCATGCCAGAGCACCATTTCACATTATTCCAAGCACTCTGCCTTCAGGATTGTTAAGGCCTGCCATAGGAGTGACTGATGGGAATATATGTGTCCATTTTAGGGTTAGATATAGGAATACTATATCTAAAGCAAAGGGTGATTACACCACCTTGCCCCAGCTGTCAATCAGCCAGTTGTGTCAGTTTTGGATGGCCAGCCAGGGGTGGCATAATACATGCTTCAGCCCCTGGTAGGCCCTGGGTACACCTATGCCCTGGATACCTAAGGTATACTGTACAGGGACTGATAAGGTGACTCAGTATCCAATCAGATATGCACCTAGGGTACATGGAATCCATTTTAACAGAGAGAGCAGTGGGCCTGGGGTCCTGAATGGCAGGGCCCCAGGTCAACTAAGTCAGAAAACCAGCAAAACACCAGGCAAAAAGTTGGGGCAACCATAGTCAGGGATCTACCTTCCTACAACTACTACCTGGACAGCCAAGTCCGGAGAGATGGCTTTTTCGGCCGTTCCGTTCTCCAGGACTTTCTGGTGTGATTATTGGTTCGCAGACCCACCTCCGGGGTTGGTATTGCTGAGGTATCTATTCTAAGGTAAGGAATCTAATACTAACCTGTTTCTTTCAGATGCACAAGTTACTTACCTTCGGTAACGATATATCTGTAAGAAACAGTAGTTAGTATTAGATTCCTTACCGACCCGTTCTGCGAACCGATATCTAGGGTTAAGGTTCATCCCTTTAAGGGCCTTAGTTTCATGGCACCAGTGTTGGTTTTTATCATGGCTCTGCGTTTCTGGCGCGGAAAAGCTGTGTATAAGAACTGACATCAGCGCGCGAGGGCGGCGTCTAAGTACTCCGCCGTCATCACGGCGCCAATGACGGACACGGACGACACCTACCGACGCGCAGGGGTACTGCTACGCAAAACTTTCCGGATCCAGTCAGATGCCTGGGGATATTCTAAGGTAAGGAATCTAATACGAACTACTGTTTCTTACAGCTATATCGTTACCGAAGGTAAGTAACTTGTGCGCCAGCTTGAGTGTTTATGCAACTAATAGGAATGATGTCCTCTTGCATAATATTCGTACCTCATGCAAGACTCCAAATGCGTCCCTTACAGGAGTGTTTGGCACGTCAGTGGAACCAGGCTCAAGGTCAGCTTACAGATCTGGTGTTGGTAGCCAGCTGCACACATCGCTCTGTGCAGTGGTGGAACACACAAAACCTTTCCAAAGGGCGGCCGTTCCTAGACCCGGTTCCACAGATAGTGCTCACAACAGACGCATCGCTCACCGGCTGGAGAGCTCATCTTCTAAACCACACCATTCAGGGTATGTGGACCCATCAGCAAAAAACGCTTCACATTTATCACCTCGAATTTCTGGTGATTTTTCTTGCACTAAAATCATTCCAAGTACACCTCATACGCAAAGTTGTCCTTTCCCGGACGGACAATATAACAGAAATGTACTATATAAAAAAACAGGGGAGGACTCCCTCTCTGCAGCTTTCACGCGTAGCGCAAAGCATATGGAGATGGGCCATTCCTCAAAAAATATACCTCCGAGCAGAACATCTTCCAGGGCAACACAATCAGATTGCGGATCTGCTCAGTTGGAGACAGCAGGTCCACGAATGGGAACTTCATCCGCAAGTGCTTCATCCGTTTTTTCACATGTGGGGCCAGCCAGACATAGCCCTGTTTGCCACACATCTAAACGCAAAATGCCCAAGCTTTGCCTCCAGGTATCCGCACCCAGTGTCCAAAAGCAATGCGATATGGATGAACTGGTCACGCAGATTTGCGTACAATTTTCTGCCTCTCCCGCTCATTCCCTTACTGGTGCTCAAGCTCAAACAGTCTCTCACAATGATCCTAGTTGCTCCCACATGGGCACAACAACCATTGTTCACAACCCTGCTGGAACTCTCAGTAGTTCCACATCAGAAGTTACACCTTTCTCCAAAGCTTCTCACACAACCATGGTGAAATAAGGCATCCAGATCCAGCTCAACTGAACCTAGCGATCTGGCTACTGAAGTCTTAGAGTTTGGTTACCTCACCCTTCTGCCAGACTGTATGAATATCATTAAAGAAGCTGGACGTCCTACCACTAGAGCGTGCTATGCAGCTAAATGGAAAAGGGTTGTTATCTACTGCAATAACGCAATCAATCCGGTAGATGCCTCAACACAGAACATTTGTTACTTCCTGCATCTACAAAGATGTAATCTGGCATACACATCTATACGTAGCCGCTTACCTACAAAACAGACATTTGTCACTTTTCAGGGTACCTGCCATCAAAGCTTTCATGGAAGGCCTTAAAAGGATAATTCCTCCCAGAGTCCACCTTCTCCTCCAGTGGTACCTTAACATTGTCCTTACCAGGCTCATGGTTCCCCCATTTGAACTTTTTTTTTTTTTTGTAAACTGATTTTATTGAAAAGTTGCACATATTCCGCATAGCTCTGCAGAGATATCTGCAGGACAAACTAGCACATCAAGCAAGATGCAAACAGCTTCATTTTCCTGTGAAGAACAAACATATACAATACGCAACTGAATCTGCCCCCCCCCCCCCCGGGCCCCCAACCCTAACTCCCCCTTCCCGGATCCCACCCACCCAGGTCGCATACGGTCCATCCTGTGTCTCCTAACTAGTATACATCTAACTGACTGCACCCATATACACTCCACCAGTGCCCCCTCATATCCCCTCCGGCAGATCTTCCCGGTCCATCGGTGTCTCCAGCATCAGGCCCCGAAAGTCAGCCCAGCGCTTCCAAATTTTATAGTGCTTTCGTGGACATCCTCGGGCTACAAAAATCTGCTGCTCCATTCCCATGCAAAAGTCTAACCCTCTCCTCCACACCACCACAGAAGGGGTTCGCAGGTCCTTCCATGCCCTAGCCACATCTCTTTTGGCCAATGTGAGACCCAACAACAATAAATGTCTCTTATAAGCATTGCCGCCCACCCCTTCCATCACATGCAGCAGACCAAGCTGCGGTGTGCAGGGGATCTCCCACCCCAGAACCGATCCAAAGAGCCACAACTCCACACTGTATGTATGAATGTCCCCATTTGTTGGCCACACCTAAGACAGTCTGAAGATGCAATCAGCCCCGCCCTCCATAACCGGTCCCTAGTAAAATAAACTCTATGGAGGTATTTGAATTGGATGAGCCGTAGACTCATTGCTATGGCCGCTTCCCATGGGGCTGCCAGCGCCTCCCTCCAGTCTTCCTCCTCCAATTCCCCCACATCCTCTACCCAAGTCTCCCTGAGCTTCGGCAATGTGGGGCAGGTGTGTGTGACTAGTGAGCGGTGAATGGATGTTATCTATTTCATCTCAAGGTCCCCCATAAATACCTTCGCTTCCAGAGGGCTGAATTCAGGGAGGGACTCCAGGCCCTCCAGGCTCGGAGCAATGGCATGGCGGAACTGAAGGTATTTAAAAAAACTGCGAGCGAGGCATGCTAAACTCCCTACAGAGCTCCTGAAAGGACTTGAGCGTTGTGCCGGCCAACACATCTCCCAGCGTGGAGATTCCAATGTTGTCCCATCCCCTGAAGCCCTGCAATGCCGCTAGCCCTGGTAACCGCCCATTATGCCACAGGGGGGTTTCACCTGTCAGGGTATTCCACCACCCCATACGACGCAGAGCCTGTCTCCATATTTGAAACACCATCTGTTTGAGCAAGATAAGCTCCGGTCAAGTAAAGGTGAGCATAAACATAAGTCCTGTACTTGGAACACGGCGACCTGGGAGCACCCTACGAGGAATTCCTGTTATACATAGACCAGGACTACTTGCTGCTTACATGCGCTAGTTGGAGCCGGTTTGGATCCTCTCCCGGGATTTATGCTCACCTTTACTTGACCGGAGCTTATCTTGCTCAAACAGACGCCTAGACGTGATTTTACAATTGGAGTGGACTGCAGTAATCGGGTAAAGAGAAATGCTCCTTCCATGAATGTACACTGAAGATATTATTCCACATGGTCACGAGCCCTGCCGGGTTGGAAATATCACCTATTGGTAAGCTTACCTATATCGCAGCCCTGAGGAGTTGCGAAGACACTGTTCCCACGCAACGAAACACGTGTCGGCTGGTTGTGGAACCATTAAATCTTTATGAAGCACTTCTACGTTAATGATTTTATTGTGATTCTGTTGACTTTGGCCTTTCCTTAATGATGTCATAACTGTACACGACTGTGAAGGATTCCCGTTATTGTGTGCATAGGCAATACTGTAGCATTTGTTTGTATGTTAGCCTGTATAACATACTGTTGAGCGGTTAGGGGGTCTTCTCCGCTCGCCTGTTTGCACCTTACTTACTCTGTCCATCTGATTACTACAGCGTCTACATCTGGTAGAGCGCCCTAAAAAATTATGAAACACTAAAAAACCCTTTTCTGTATCCAGCCAAATCCGACCTGGTGCTCGCCGCCAGGCTCCGGTACAGGATCCTCCCCTCTGGGGCACACGGGAGCAGGGGGAAGGCAGGATAATCACAGGATAAGTCGCGGGCGGGACGGAGCTCTGTTAAGCTGCGTCCGCCATGTTGGCTCTCTTACCCCATTTGAACTTTTGCTTAAATGTGAATTACAATTTCTCACATGGAAAGTAGCTTTTCTTATAGCGATCACATCTCTCAGGAGAGTTAGTGAACTCCAGGCATTAACCATACAAGAACCATTTTTGCAAATACATCACAATAAAGTGGTCCTTAGGACAAACCCCAAATTCCTACCAAAAGTAGTTTTTGCTTTACACTTTAACCAGTCGGTTGAGCTGCCGGTCTTTTTTCCTCAACCAGACTCTCCATTCACTTGACGTCAAGAACTATCCTTTACTACATTGAAAGAACAAAAACTTTTAGGAAAACTAAACCGCTTTTTGTATCTTCCTCACCACTACATAAAGGCAATCCTATATCAAAAGCTGGAATTGCCAGGTGGATCGTTAAGTGCATTCAGACATGCTATAAAAAAAGCAAAGCTTACGTTATCAATTCCCCCTAGAGCTCATTCCACACACAAACTTGGGGCTTCTATGGCATTCTTGAGGAACATTCCCCTAGATATCATCTGCAAAGTAGCAACTTGGGCTACACCACACACTTTCACAAAACACTATTGTGTAGATGTGTAAACAAAAAAACAAGCTAGTGTGGGCCAAGATGTATTAAGAACACTTTTTCAAACCACTGCAACCGATACAGGTAGCCACCGCTAAGGAGGTAACTGCTGTATAGTCTATGCACAAGTATACGATCTACAGCTCATATGCCTCGAACGGAAAAAGCTACTTACTAGTTAGCATCTGTTCTTGGCAAGTAGAGCTGTAGATTTGTATACGCCCACCCGCCTCACCTGATTATCTGTTTCAGTACTATCTTAATTGGATACATCACACATGGACATCTTTCCTGTTTCTCACAACCTCCACTATCACCCTCTATGGGGAAAAAAACAATCTGAGTGTAGAGTCGATGCCCATGCACACTATGATCCCCAGGAGGAGTCACATATCTTGTGACTACAAAACTTCTTACAAGACAAAAACAAAGTGCAAACATCCGAGCCCAACACTAGATGTCGATCTATGCACAAGTTTAGGAATCTACAGCCCTACATGCCAAGAACAGATGCATACTGGTAAGAAGCATTTTCCTTCTTCTGTACAAATGGGCTGCCGCAGGACCTTCAGGGCACTCAGTCTTCCCCGCAATAGGAAATTTAGATTCCCCTCACCACCACCAACTTGAGGAAGCATGGGCAAGTTTACTCCCAGCTCTGTTGTATGCCGGACTCCTCCCCCTCATGGTTCATGGGGCCGGACTGGAAAAGACATGAACCTCCTCATTGTTTTGTGTGTCACCTTCTTTTGTTTGATATTGATTGTTGACATAGACCGCATGCAAACACGCATGCTGCAGGAGGGTCACTCAACTTCTCCACGACCTGTCCACACTTGAACTACTCTGTGTATCTTTGTATGAGTGGTCGCACTTGCCTACCAATATGCTGGGTAACGGGGCCATGTTATGTTTTGTATTAAAATGTACTAATAAAGATATTAGCAAGAAAAATAAATATCCTAACTGTTTTGGCTTCACTTTCCTGTTCAAGCAGTGCACAGGCTTTATTTACATTCAGGTGGTTCAGGTCTTTACTGGTACAGTGAGCAAATAATTATGATGGGCAGCATTCAAGTCTATCCGTAGTGGAAATTAATTGAAGCATCATACCCATGACTGGTTTTTTTCCTCACTGTGTTCCAGCAATTATCCAACCAAGTCCACAAACTGTTCCTGTCCTCAACAGTTCAGCCATACCTGGTCTGATTTGAGGATCACATTATTTCATAATACATACTAGCTTTTTTTAGCATTCTCCAAATACAAGTTTCTCAATTCCCTAATGTATTTGTAGCCTTACTCTGTATTTCATTTAGCTTTAATCATCTCATATCTAGTATTTGATTTTAGTGCTCGAGCTATAGTCTTTAGCCACCCCAGTTTTGTTGATGTCCTACCTAAACTAGACTACGGTTTCCCTGAGAGAATTTGCTCTGTAGTAGTTCATTCTGTTTGGCAATTCTGTTTTCTATTTTTGCTGGCACCTGCAGGCTCCTAAAGCTAATGATGAATTTCTTTTTTTTCCCCACAAAATAAAATAATATAACTGATGGAAATCTGTCTGCCCAATACATTGGCATTTGAATCCGATTTGTTTTTGGAAACCGTGTAAGCGTCCGTTTCAGCCTACGAATTGATATTTTGCACAAAGATACTTGAGACACTTTGCTGGTTTCATCTACTGACTGTTTGCAACTTTGATAGGGTGACCATTTTGAATAATCCAGACTGCCCCTGCTTCAGTTTTACATAAAAAAACGACCTTCCTCTCCAGAGTCATTACCTAAATTTTCATGCTGATATTTCCGCTTTACAGAGCATCAGATATTACTCTATTCTAACCATAGCCTACGTTTTTTCATAAATGTGTTAGCTTGGTTTGTTGATGCACATTTATTTATTGTTTCCATCATTTTTCCACTTCCTTAGGTAGCCCCTGCTGAAGGTTTTTCTGATCTTGCTGCACAAGTGATGACCTCTCCTTCCAAGAACTATATTCTCTCCGTGATCAGCGGAGGTGTCTGCATCCTCTTCCTCGTGGGCCTTATGTGTGGCAGATTTACCAAGCGAGTGACACGAGAACTAAAGGACAGGTAGAGCCTGAATTCCAACGCTTCCTTTTAATCCCCAAACCCCAAGTGGCCCGCATCATTCTGAGAGGTGCCTACCCAGTGCTGCTCCTTTGTACAGCCCTTCTGTATAGTTGAAGCCCTCTGCCCCCTCCTTCTGTGAGAGTGAGGAAAAGAGATTTCCCCAACCAAGGCACGCAGCACTGGCCACCACAGGCATCCAATCCTTTCCTTTATCCCCGGTCTTGGATTTTTTTTTGTTTCCTCACCATCTTGGAACAATCAAATCATGTGGCTGCATCATTAGTTGGCTCCTGTGGTTCTCTGACTCCACCCACCCATGTCTATTATTGGACTATCGGTTGAACTGCCTGTAGACTGTGTCCTTCATTCATATACTTCAACTCTTAAAAGGTGTCACTTGGAACCAGACTTGGAGTCCAAACATGTGCCATGGCTCAGTGTGGTTTGTTTTAAGGAAGTAAAATACAAGTTCATGAGTATCTTACCTCGGGCCTTCCGGCAACACTGTCGCCACTTCATGCACTCCAGTGACTGATCTTTTTAAGACTTAAGAAACTGTATGGTATGGAAGACGAAATCCATGTTTGGTGTGCTAACAGGAAAACATTTGCTGAAAACTGTGGAACACTAATTGTAGATTACAGGGAGCTGTAGCATCTCTTGCGTCATAGTTCTCTTGGTTCCTAGTTCAAGGTGACATTATGCAGAGCATGGCCGTCTGACCCATCACTTTCAAACTGGAATGTTCAACTTATTTCCCCCTGACATGGACCTTCAGAAAATTAAAGGTGCGAGATGGACAAGTACGCTGCCAAATCTTTTCTCTGTATTGTGCAAATATAAAGCGCCGTCTGCTCAATGTGAAAGCCCTGACCATGCAACCTTGCTGTGAAAGCTGTGATCTGCAACAAAACAAAGAAAGGCATGAACCCAGTTTGAGTTTCATATACCGTCGGATAACATCATTTACCAGGAATGTCAATTCCCCAAAATAGATGTATTTATTTAAATGTCTCCGGAGTTCCAGATTGACTTATAACAACCCCAGGATGCTTGCACCTCTGCAGTCACTTTCACACATTGGTTTTGTGGCATATTGCCATATGTCTCTCTGACCCCAAGTAACTAATTGAATCTCAACAAGTATGCGAGAACCTGGAAGGCATCTGCTTGCATATTCTTTAGTACAGCAGGGCAGGTGCCAGGGTGAACAGACTGTAATTTCTAGAGTACTCTGGTATGGGGAAAATTAGTAAATTGGGATGCGTGAAGGGCAGGGAAAGTAAGATTGGTTAGAGGCCGTGATTTAAAGAGAAGTTGCTTGAATCTTTAGGAATACTTTGATATGTTTGTTAGTCAGCAGCCAATAGCCAAATTGACAGATGGTATATATATATATATGTATATTTTTTTTCTTTGCAGGATTGGGGAGAAACTGTTGATGTAAATTTTTTTGCGATGGATTATTATGATGCCTCTTTGAAGCCGCCCATGATTTTCTGGTACTCCTCTGCCCACCTCATGCAATGTCGTCCCTGGAAGACCTACTCCACTTGTCTGATTCTCCTTTATTCCATGGCAACCAGAGTAACTTGAATAAGGTGGAAATAATTTTTAATTGAACATAATGAATCCTTTTTGGACTTTGGCGCTAGCCCTGGGATCCTGTCTCCTTACTTGGAGGTGACTGTGCCATGGACACTCAGAACAGAAACTTGCTGGTGTTTAGAAATCAAGAGGTGTAACTGTCCTTTCAAATTAATAAAGATGATTTTAAGATATGGCTTGTGAAAGTTTATTTAAATCCTGCGTGTGCCTCTGACCCTTCGCTGCCTGTGCACAGCCAGTGTTTTTTCAGGAAATTGAACAAAAAGGCAAATTTCAAAGAAATTCTAAGTTGAAACGTTTGAGGTGTGTTTAGGAATTAATGTCTAGCGTACCATGATATCATCTAAGCCTCCTTGCATCCAGCAGAAATAGGGGCAGTAAAAAGTTTATTTTTAATTTTCTATAGTATTTTATTTCTAATGGGATAAATAATCCCACAGATTCCTTACCTTATCAATACTCCTCTAAGTTTCAAATTTGTTCGGAAATCTATTTTTCCTATAATTACTCCACTTCAGAAAGGACATCTGAACCAAAAGTCATTTGGTAAGCTTAATTAATATTAATTGTAACTGAGATGCAACATGATGGTATGAATGAGGTGGTATTTGTTCAGCTTGGCTGTTACCTAAGGAGTTTGATAGCCTGGGAACAACGTACTCTGCTTGAGGTAAAACTACAACTTTGTTTCCTAAAGGTCTTATTATATTTTATTAATCTAAGGGTCTGTGGGAGTTTATTACATTCTATTGTGGCAAATACAGAGGAACTGCCCTTTCTTAGCCAATATGTATTTTAGAATGCTGAGAAGGTTGAAGTTCGAACATCGCAGTATTGTAGATGTGGAGTAGTGACTAAATCCATATTAAGATATTTTGGCTCTGACTCAAAGAAAGCTCTATGTACCATGACCGCAGAATTAAGCAAAATAAACACACACTGATAACTAGTTCAGTTGTTTCAAACACACTGAGATAATCTAATAAAGTTTAGCACCCCCTCTCCTATATTCTGCGCTAGTTGTAACCTATTGGTAAGGTATTGTGGTTTACCCAGATAAAGACAGTTTGGATAGTCCGTCCTTAAAGTGATTGTAGGAAGACAACTCTTTATATAGTGGCAGACTTTTAAGTAAAAAAACATGCTTTTTTTATTGTCAATTCAGAACAGTAACAATCAGTACTGGTACCAGTTAGACAGTCGCAAGTGATCGATGGAGTGCAGTGCAATCCTAAGGAAGGAAAACAGTGTTATGCATCAGCGGGTAAGTACACAACTTACGTTGCCAGTCTTCGAGGGTTAGGCAGACCCTGAGCAAGGGTCAGTTTGTTCTGGGCACTGCATCACCAGCAGCGCTAGGGTGGCCAGGTGCAGAGTTCATCATCTGTGCTGAAGTGGTCGATACCGGCAATGGCGTTTACTCTCGTGGTCAGCGGAGAACAAAGGGAATCAGTGGGACACCAATGCCGAGACCGTCGTGGTTGTCGTCAGCATGTCTCTGTCTGTCAAAGGGAGACTCCACCAGCCCATCATCGTGGGTATGAAAAATGCGCAGGGGTTGGAGGGAGGAGTTCTGCTGATGTTGCGTCTCAGAGGCCACGATCGAGCAGGCAGGGCAGGAGGAATTTGACAGGGCCACTTAGAGGAAGGTAAAGGCTCTCTGGAATGGAGCTGGGGTGAGCTTGGGTCGAGAGGATCCCTCTAGGTCTTGGAGGCTGCCCAGCTGTGGTGCTTTCTTCTGGCAGTGCGCGCTGCAGTGTTGTGGTTCCTTTTGCAGTAGTGAGTTGCGTCGACACAAGTGTCGGTCCTCAACTATTGTGGTATTTGTATCGGCGGATGCCGGGGGTTAGTGCCTCTAGCCCAAAGGGAGGTTCTTGGAGATAGGGTAAAGGCTGTTAGGTCTCCGGGGTTTTTTGTAGGTCTGGCAGGGTTCTGGAAGGACAGCAGTTCTAGTTCTCAAACTGGCTTCAGGTGGCCGGGTTCTTGGCAGGTTCGGTCTGCAGCGTTTCAGTTCCAGGTCTGGCGCGGTTCAGTTCCTGGTCTGGCAGCGGTCGTCGTCTTTTGATCCATCGAACCTAAGGAACGAGTTTCAGGGGTGCCCTTAAATACTAAATTTAAGGTAGTTACTGAGGTTGAGGGGTAGTAGCCAATGGCTACTGTCCCCTAGGGTTTCCACACACTTGTGGTGCCCCCTCCCTTTGGGTCGGGGGGGGGGGTCACATCCCTGTTCCTATTGGGCCTTATTCTCTGATTCAAGATGGAAAATTTCTATATGAGAGATTCACCTCGGCGCCTGGCTACTCTAGGGTTGTGCCAGGCTGAGGTGGACACTCCTACTCTGCTCTCTAATTTTCCCACCTGTCCTGTTGTCAGAAGTGAGGCCTAAACATGGAGGGTGGGCATCTCTACTTGTTGACGCTGCCCAAATCAGCACTTCACCCCCAAGTGTTGCTGTTCCTGCCAGGGGGAGGTTTGAAGCATCTCCATTCAGAGCAGGCTTTGTTTCTGACATCTGAGAGCACAAAGGCTCCCACCCCTTGAGTTCAAAAACCTGTCTGGTGGTGGCTGGCTGGCGGGGACCAGTCAGCCAATAACTAAAAGTGACCGTTTTTCAGGAGGCATCTTTAAGGTGCCCTCCGAGTGCATTTTATAGTAAATATAACACTTGCATCAGTGTGCATTTAATATGCTTAGAAATTGGTGCCGGACTTCCTGTTTTTCAGTAAAGCCATCCCAGCCCATGGACTCAAAATGGTTTCACTGCACTTAAGCTATCTGTGAATGGCACAGCCACTGAAGGGGCATATTGCTCTTGCAGCTTTGTCATCATCTGTGGTATGGTGCACCCTGCCTTAAGGCTATGAGGCCTGCTAGAGGGGTGACCTACCCATGCCTTGTCAATGCTTCAGTTTGGTTTGCACCAAAACACACACACAGCCTGCCATGGCGTGTGTGGTGTTAAGGTGTGGGGTCTCTGAGGGTGACATCATACATGCTGAGGCCCTCAGGCATTTTCTGGTCACAAGGCTCTTTGGCAATGGTGATATCTTTAACAAGGGACTTAGAAGTTTCCTAGAGATGTGGGAATTTTGGAGACAAGGGTACAGTTTTGGAAAAGACCACCAGCTCTGTGAACCTGATTGGCAGGTACCCAGGGCACACTCAGTCAAGGTAAAATCAGTTATCTGACAAAATGTTAAGGGGCTAACCATGCCAAAAGAGGCACTTCTCTACAGTGAGACACACGCTCAAAGAAATCAGACACCAATCTATAAAAATAGCACATTTTATATGAATCTAGATACCAAGATCATCGGAATCGGGTAGATAGTTTTTGAGTTGGGGATTTTTATACGTTTGAAAAGTTGACAGTGCAATTTCTGGAGCTGCAATGTTATCCTAAGGTGGAACACATGTATTTCATTTAAGCACTTGTCAGCTACTTGGAGGACCCTTCTCCTGGACTTAAGGTGAATATGGGGCAAGGTCCAAGGCCACTCCCAACAGGTCACCTCCGGAGGCTCTGGGGCGTTCAAATGCAGAGGTGTGCTAGCGTCGGGTGCCTCATTCACTACAATGGGGACAGTCTGGTTAGAAAAAGGATGCAAGCTGGAACTGGGGAGCCAGTCTCTGGGAACCCACGAAGGGCTCCTCCCTAAAGCTGCTCGGGCACATAGGGACACCATTGGTTCACTTAGGCTGTGAAGCTCGGTGTAGTGGTGTCTTTTGGCATCGGTTTGTGTGCTGGAGAGGGCCTGCAGAAAGAAGCTACAGGTAGAGAGTGGAAGTCCAGTCTGGCTAAACCCAATGGTTGGGTTGATTTCTTGTGTGTTTTTAGGACCCCTTGGGCACCATCACTTCCCTCGGGCTGTTGGTGCAGAGGCACTTTGACGTGTTGGGTGGTGGCAGTCGGGTACTCAACCTGTGTCTTTGGCTTTGCAGAAGGGCTGGGGCAAACAGGACAGCTGGGCCACTTGTGAAGTGGGTCGCACTGTCCCTAAAGTCTCTTGATGTGCAGCTTTGTTTTCCTCAGTGCTAGTGTCCTGACTGGACATAACAAGCCTTGGTTCCTGCAAGTCATCTGTACCCCAGGTGTGGGGACTGTACAGCTCCGGTCAGTCCTTGCGCCCCTATACTGACATGTAGGAGCCATTGTGTCGTCATCTGGGCGCACTGATGTAAGTTTTTCTGCTCCAGCCAACGCAGATCTGTCAAGAGAGCTATCCTCTGTCCCTTTTTGACAAGCTTTTGTAGAACATTTTTTGAGGTGTGTAGCTTTTTTTCAGCTTGTCAAATAATACTTCTGGATTCAAACACTGGGGTGCTTGCCACCTTCCCATGTTGGTGAAGGATCCACACTTGATTTGTCTTTGGTGCCTGGAGCACAACCCAGACTCAAATTTGTGCTCCGACTGCCAGGCCATGGCTCTGAAAGCTTTGACGGAGTGGTCCCTAAAGCTGTTTGTCGCCTGGCACTCGAGACCATGTTGTTCGCCTCGGCGGTTTCGGTCCCGGACGAGAGGAAGGTCTGGGCACTGCTCTGGGAGTCTCAAGTTCTCATCCCCCCACTTGTTTGGGTTGGTCAGGTAAGCAGCATAAGAAACACAAGAATTCTAAGCATGCTTCGACTTCTCCCTGTCAGCCGAGACGACAGAGGAGTCTTGGTGCTCTAGGGCTTGTTCTGCGGAACCTGCGCCTGGTTGGCTCCACGCTTCCATGCCTTTCCGAAAGCCGGAGCGACCTCTGACCGCTCAAGAATTGGATGACGTCATGTGCCTCATATTTGGGCCGTCTGACCATCCTGGCATTTCTTCAGGCCCGAAGGGCTCAGAGAGGGCTTCATCAGGTTCCACGCTGGTGGCTCTTGTCAGTGCCTCCCCCATGGATCCAGAGCGTCGCCAGCTGTGCCACTGCAACCTTCCCACGTTGCTGAGACTCTTGATGCCGCTGGCTACGCCAGCCTTATCCTTATCCCCGGCAACACGGAGCTGGATTGGCATCTACCAACTCAGATTCTGATGTTGACAACACCCTTGGGTCCTAGGTCGGTTCCCTTGCCTTATTTTGAAGGGCTAGGGATGTCGGAAGGTTTGGAGGGGTCGCTGGACCATTTACAAAACCAGCGTGAGCACGAAATGGGCTGATATGAGGAATTGGGTAAGGCCAGTGGACTGGATATCTCTCCAGTTTCTGACCTGTGTTCTCTCCCTACCGTGGCTATGGAGGAGGGAATTTCCTATGCTATGGGGGTGATATGGAAAGCTGTGGTGCAGGACCTTCAGCTCCTGTCTATGGAAGTCGAGACTAACATCTTCACAGAAGTCCTGCAGCGGGTGTCTCCTCCTCGGGATCGCTCCTGCCCTTCAATGAGGCCTTAACTGAAATACTGTGGGAACCTGCTCGAAGCTCAGCACAGGGGATCCTGTGAACAGGATCATCACCTGCTGCCGTATCCCTGCACCAGCCGACCCAAATTACCTCACCAACCACCCTACCCACCTAGAACTTAGTGGTTCAAGCCTCTACCTCACAAGGATCGTTCCCTTCTGCACCCCTGGACAGGGAATCCACGAGGCTGATTTGTTGGAGTGAGATTTTATATTTCTTCTGCCAGCCTTGCGGTCAGTGAACACAGCATGCCTATTGGGCTGTTGCTCCCAATCCCTGTGGGAAATGGTTGCACAAGTGCTGCTACAGTTCCCAAAGACATCCTGGGCCATCCTTTCCCAAGCAGTATCAGACAGGAGAGACGTGGCAAAGTTTCACATTAGTTGTGTGCTTGAGATGACCAACTTTCTGGGTAGAGCGATGTCATTGTTCTCTGTACAGCGACATGCCTGGCTGAGAAGGTCTGTTTTTTGGGGGGATTCATTTATGTGCATGCCTATTGATGGAACCAGTCTCTTTGGAGACCAAACAGACATGGCTGTGGAGTGCTTTAAGAACTCAAAGGCTACGACCAAGTCCTTGGGCCTCTCAGTGGGCATACGTCCACTTCTACTCTGTAGCCACGAAAGGGGCTTTCAGCTGCACCAGCCATACCCCAGCCACAAGGCAGCACAATTTAAGCAACCTCTGCGCCCATGGGTCTGGCACCAGAGTTTGGGTAAGTCCAAGCCCTCCTAATCCAGCCCTTCAAGATCATGGGCACCATTTGGTGGCAGGATCAGCCATCACTGGCAAAACATCAGGCACAGGGTCAAGACTGATTTGCATATGCCATGTCTGAATTGGGGTGGCTTGGTGATCAATATAACAATGGATTTAACCCAGATCTGTGACTGGGGGTGAATGTTTTGCCAATGTGCAACATTCTGCCCATCACCTTGTGTGTTTTGCAAAACATCACACCAGGCAGATGGGATCTTCAGATAATCCGAAGGAGCTCCTCACTCCCTATCAAGACTACAACTCCCTCAATGGTCCAACTAACGAACCGCTGATGAAGATTCACCTGACTTTGCTTCAGGAGGAAGTCATGAATCGCTTGGCCAAGGGAGCCATAGAGAGGGTTCCGGTGCTGGACGAAGGTTGTGATTATTCCTGCTACTTTCTGGTAACAAAGAAGAAAATGGGACTGCGCCCTATCCTAGATCTGCTAGCCCTCAACTAATTCCTCAAGAAGGAAAGTTCAAAATGCTCGCTCTGGCTCAGGTTTTGTCTGCCCCAGTCTCAGGAGACTAGATGGTAGCATTGGATTTACATGATGTCTATTTTCATATTCCTGTCCTGCCTACTCTTCAGTATTACTTGCTGTTTACGGTAGGCCACAAGCATTTAAAGATCATTGTGCTCTCCTTTGGCCTTACTAGTGCCCTTAGAGTATTAGCCAAGGTGATGGTGGTGGTTGCAGCTCATCTTTGCAGATCAGGAGTACTAGTCTTCCCCTATCTCAGGAACAGGCCGTTGAAGGCGAGCTCACCCCGGGCTGTCGTCTCCCACCTACGGCTCGAGTTCACTGCCAACGTACCAAAGGCACACCTGACTCCCTCTCAGACACTGCCTTTCATCTGTTCTGAACACAGTGCAGTTTTGGTCTCAAAGCGGCGAGTGCAGGACATTCAGGCTTTGATACCGATGCTTCAACCTCTATCCTGGATTTGGGTGAGAATGACTGAGGCTGCTGGGCATCATTATATCCTGCTTGTTGCATTTGCCGGATGGCCTATGCGGGCTCTACAGTAGGACCTTAAGTTCCAGTGGTTGCAGTATCTGGGAAATCTCTGACATGGTCCAGGTCTCAGAGGGAACTGCACAGGTGGCTGGCCAACCGCGATTGGGTAAGAGGCAGAGCCCTGTCCCTTCCCCAACCAGATCACTCAGTAGTGATAGATGCGTCACTCCTGGGATGGTGCGGCAATCTGTGAGAGGTGGAGATCAGAGCAATTCATTTGGCATTGAAAGCCTTTCTTCCTTCAATCAAGGGAAAGCTGATTCAAGTGTTCAGACCACACCACTGCCATGTGGTACTGCAACAATCATTGTGGGGTCATGGACCCTTTGAACATGAAAGGAACAGTAGGGCATATCCCTGGTGATCCAACACCTGTCAGGTTCCCTGAGCGCCAGGACGGACAAACTCAGCTGGGGATGCCTAGCATATCATGAATGCCGTGTCCATCCTGAGGTGGCACAAGGACTTTCAGCAGTAGGGAGAGTGTAATGATCTGGCCGCCTGGTATGTCCCTAGCCCCTTTTCTACTCCAAAACACCAGACACTGAAGTTAAGTCCAACTTATTTATTAATGCAGTAGCCCCAGGACTTCCTGGGGCAGGGAGAGGTATATGGCCGTGGCAAGAAGGAAATTAACAAAAGCAGGAGATGTCTGGCCCTTGTGCTCTGGTCTTTATCCTGAATAATCACTATTTGGGCTGGGGTCCAGTGAGATTGCAGGTTCTTCCCATCCTTTTCCTATCGCCCAGGTCTTCTGCCTGGGAGGAAACCTGGAAAAACAAAAGAAATATACACCGTCAGGGTACAGCCCTAAAGTTTCTTAACCTTAGAGGAAAAAAAAGGGGGGAGGGGGTCATGTGCACTCTTCACCAGTGCTCGCCCATGTGCGTAGGTGTGGGGTAAGGCAGTGCAGTTGTGGTGGTGCTTGTTCAAAAACCCACCCACCAGCCCTTAAGTGAGGAAATATATGAGCTGGTCACTTGCCTGAGCCCACGACCCTCCAGACCTGTGGGGAGGGGAGTCACAGCCTCCACTTCCCTCGGGAGGGAGTACTGGACTCTGGCATGTTGCTCCCTGAGCGGATCTCGTCGCTGCTGTCCGCCTCATCTTTGCGGCAAGTGTTTCCGTCGTCCCTCCTTTCCTTGAAACCTTCCTGTTGGTGTTCTTCCTCTCTGTCTTCTTTGGTGTAGATTCTCATTTACATCAGCTCCTATGTCTCCTCCGTATCCGACGACCTTTTCCTTACTGTCACTCCACCTTCTGAATCTAGGATTGTTGGGAGCAGGCTTCCGGTCCAGTTACATGGAACGTGAACCTCACTACCGGGTTGAGACGGTCTGGTGGCGAAGGTGGAATCGGCGGGGTAGTTCCCTGTAACACTCCTGGATCGATCACAGAGTGCCTTGGTTAGAACTGTTTGCTTCTGCTGAGAACACGCAGTATCTGCAGTTTAGCACGTTAGAGTTTCCAAGGCGGCTCTTGCTTGGAGACTCTTCATCTCGAGTGTAGCTCAGCCCTCCTATACACCTTTCTGCCCATACCACTCCTGCCCAGAGTGCTCAAGAAGATCAAGAGTGACCTGGCCCCAGTCATTCTTGTGGCCCCTATACTTAGCACGGAGAGTCTGGTATCCAAAGCTGCTCCTGTTGCTCATTGATCAGACTTCCCCTTTGGGAGGATCTTCTGTCGCAGCAAGAGGGGGGGAGGGGCTCCACCCAAACCTGTCAGCTCTACGCCGCCTTGTGTGGAGATTGAGAGGTGGGAGTTGATAGTTGACCGCCCTCCTGAAGTTCGCAATGTTATTTTGGCGGCCAGGCAACCCTCCACTAAGACAGTGTATGCCGACGGTTGAACAAATTTGTTAAATATATCTGAAAGAAACAGGTTAGTGTTATATTCCTTACCTTAGAATATCCCCAGGCGTCAGGCTGGATCCCGAACGCTTTTATCAGCAGTACCCCTGCGTGTCGGTAGGCGTCTGCGGCTCTGCCTCCGTCGTCTGCGTCGTGATCGCCGGAATGACGTCATCGGATTACTTAGATGCCACCCTCGAGCGCTGACGTCAGTTCTTCTTTTTTCCGCGCCAGCTAGCGCAGATGCGGACTGAGCAGTACTCTTAGTAATTTTTTGACTAACTTTTTGATCTATTTTGGATCTCCTTTTCGAGTCGACTTCGACTCCTGGTGCTGTAGGGATACCTGGCTTCAAGCCGTGAGACTCCTGTCACCGCCTGACAGTGACCAACCCCCACCATCGGTGTCTCTACTGCCTCTACTGTCTCGGGCCGACTACGACGACAAGTCGTGCCCCGACTGCCGGGCCTTGACCACGAAAGCTAGGCGGGTGCGGTCCCGCAAGCTACTCGAGATCCGGCTGTCTGCTCCGCGCTGCTCGAGGTCCCGGTCAAGGAGGATGTCGAGGGACCGGTCGCGGAGCCGCAGTCAGCGCTCGTTGAGTCATCGCCAGCACTCGTCGGGCTCCAAGTCCTCCGGTAAGTCGAGGCACTCAAAAAAGAAGTCGAGGAGGCATCTTTGCTTTCAGGCTCCCCTCGCGCAACGCGGCTGAGGGTTCGGGCAACACCGCCCGCGGCGGAGCCGCGCTGGCGACACCGAAGCCACAGGCGCCGCCTTCAGGCCCATACCCTACAGTCCCTGGCCTGCCTGCGAGCGACGCCGGAGGAGATTCGTGATTTCCTCATTGCCCTGAGGACTCACTTCCCTCCGTTGAGGCATGCTGGTGAGCCTTCGGGCCCCGCAGACCCGACTCGGGGCCTTGGCGGGCCGGTGGGTCCGGTCCCGACGCCGCCGGGTGCTTAGGCCCCGCACCGTCGTCGACTTTAATCCCAACGCAGACGGCCTCCGTGGGATCCGTGCCTGGATCCCAGTCGACGCCAGTTGACCTTACGACTCCTCCACTGGCGCAGACCCCAATGGTGCCGCTCCCAGTGCCGTCCTCGGACGACTTCGGCACCAGTTTCAGTCCGGGTCCGGCATCAGAACGGCGCCGCTCAGCGCCGTCTCCGACATCGATGGGTGACGCCTTCACCTACGACCCGACTCCGTCATTCCAGCCTGTTTACCAGGACACGGATGAAGGGGAGGACTGGGAGGGGTCTGAGGACCCTCTGGCATGGCAGTGCCAGTTGAGTCCGGACTGGTCAGATGAGCTTGGGGAGGTCGGTGGTTTGGACCCGTCGCCCGACACTGGATTCATCTCTCCTCCCTCCGTGGCTACGGAGGAGGGTGCTACGTATGGTGTGGTGCTGCGTAGGGCAGCCACGGCCTTGGCTCTTGAGCTCCCTGCTGCGGCCGTGAGGACTAATCTCCTCACTGAGGTGCTTCAGCCGCCAGTAAGCTCCTCGGAGCCTCTGCTCACGGACGTTCTGGTGGGCACCTGGTCCAAGCCCTCCACAGTGCCCCCTGTGGATCGGCTCCGGGCGACCCTTGCTTACTGTCCGTGCACCCCATCCCCGGGAGCCTGGTGATCCAGGCATCTACGTCCCAGACCGCGTTCCTGACCACTCCCCCGGAATGGGAATCCAAAAGGTTTGATCAGTTTGAGAAGAAACTGTTCTGCTCATTGAGTTTGGGGTTGTGGTCCATCAACACCGCTTGCCTTTTGGGCCGTTATACCTACTCCTTGTGGGACACGGTTGCGGACGTGCTGCCCCAGTGCCCGGAGGAGGCCCGGGCCCGGCTCACCCAAGCCCTAGCGGAGGGGTGGGATGCGGCGCATTATTCCATCAGGTGTGGACTGGATACCACGGACTCGCTGGGAAGGGCGATTTCCACCACAGTGGTGGTTCGCTGCCACACCTGGCTAAGGTCCGCCAATTTCTCCGGCGATGTCCAGGCCACGCTAATGTACATGCCCTTCGATGGCAGTCGCTTCTTTGTCGACAAGGCAGTCAGTGCGCTTGAGCGTTTTAAGGACTCCAGGGCTACGGCCAAGTCCTTGGGCTTGTCAGGCCAGCGCCAGCAAACTTCTGCCTTTCGTCGCTTTCGTGGCCAAGGAAGAGGCGCCCCCTCACGTCCTGCCACCCACAGTCTGCAGAACCAGCCTCAAAGCGGCTGCGGACGTGGTAACCGCTGTGGCGGTGACGGGGGACAACGGCAAGGTCAGTCCACATCCGCTCCCGCAGCATCTGCCTCAAAGCCTTCCTAGTCGGAGCTTTCAGGCCCATTCGACGCCAGTGGGGGGCAGGGTCCGCCATAATGTCCTCCACTGGCGCTCCATCACGTCGAACAGGTGGGTGCTGCAAATCGTCCGAAGGGGCTACTCCATCCCCTTCGAGGCAACCTCTCCAGCCATGCCACCGCATGTCGGATGCTTATTTCCACATCCCTGTCCTGCTGGCCCACCAGCGCTACCTGCGGTTAACGGTAGGCCACGAGCACTTTCAGTTTACCATGATCCCCTTTGACCTTACCCATGCCCCTCTGGTGTTCACGAAAGTGATGGCGGTGGTCGCAGCTCATCTGCGCAGATCAGGGGTTCCAGTCTTCCCCTATCTCGACGACTGCTTGTTGAAGGTGGGCTCGCCCCAGACAGTAGTCCACCACTTCCATACTATGGCCGACCTCCTGCATTTGCTAGGGTTCTCCATCAACGTGCCGAATTCGCACCTGTTTCCCTCTCAGAAGCTCCTCTTCATCAGAGCGGTTCTGGACTCTGCGCAGTTTCGGGTTTATCCTCCTGAGCAGCGGGTTCGGGATATTCAGGCTCTGATTCCGATCTTTCAGCCTTTATCCCGAGTTTCGGTCAGGTTGACGATGCGGCTCCTGGGGCTGATGGCCTCCTGCATCCTACTGGTGCATCACGCCAGGTGGCGGATGCAGGCTCTGCAGTGGGACCTGAAGTTCCAGTGGGCACAGCATCTGGGAAACCTGTCCGCCCACGTCCTGATCTCGGAGGGCACTGCGAGACAGTTGCAGTGGTGGCTCACGAACCGCAATTGGGTCAGCGGCAGATTCCTCTCCCTTCCCCAACCGGAGCACGTAGTGGTGACGGATGAGTCCCTCCTGGGATTGGGGGCACGTGGGAGAGGCGGAGATCAGAGGCCTCTGGTCTCCGGCGGAGTCCCGGCTTCATAACCTTCTGGAGCTGCGGGCGATCCGGCTTGCATTGAAGGCATTCCTTCCCTCTGTCCGGGGAAGTGTAGTGCAGGTGTTCTCGGACAACGCCACCGCCATATGGTATGCAACAAACAGGGCGTGGTGGGGTTCGTGGACCCTTTGTCAGGAGGCTCTGCTCCTCTGAACATGGCTGGAACCCCAGGGCATCACTCTAGTGGTTCAACACGTGGCAGGTTCTCTGATCGCCAGGGCGGACGAACTCAGCCGCCGGTGCATGATGGATCACGAATGGCGTCGCAAATCAGACGTGGCTCAAGGTCTCTTTCTGCAGTGGG
This sequence comes from Lissotriton helveticus, assembly GCF_964261635.1. Lineage (NCBI taxonomy): Eukaryota > Metazoa > Chordata > Amphibia > Caudata > Salamandridae > Lissotriton > Lissotriton helveticus. The sequence goes on from NC_136073.1 coordinate 679,780,897, forward strand.
GAGAGCCTGTTAGATCTATTCGCCACAGAAGAGAACGCGCAATGTCATCAGTTCTGCGCGTTGGAATTTCCAAGGCGGCAATCGCTCTGAGACGCTTTTCGTCGCGAGTGGAGCTGCGGTCTATTGTACGCTTTTCCGCCTACACCACTTCTGCCCAGAGTGCTGAAGAAGATCAGGCGCGACAGGGCCCAAGTCATCCTTGTGGCTCCGGACTGGGCACGAAGATACTGGTATCCCGAGCTACTCAGCATGTCAGTTGATCCCCCGATTCATCTGCCTCTTCAGGAGGACCTTCTGTCGCATCAGCAGGGGACGGTCCTCCACCTGAACCTGTCCAGTCTCCACTTACATGCGCGGAGATTGAGCGGCGACAGTTGAGGCCATTTGACTTGCCTCCTGAAGTCTGTGATGTGATTCTTGCAGCCAGGCGTCCCTCCACAAAATCAGTATACGCCTGCAGGTGGAACAAATTTGTGACATGGTGCACAGCAAAGGCTGTGGATCCACTTTCTGCCCCCCTTCTAGAGGTTCTCCTCTTCCTTCTTTCTCTTGCCCAGCAAGGCTCTGCTCTGGGCACTATCAAAGGCTATCTCTCGGCCATTTCAGCCTTCTTAAGGCTTCCTGATCAGCCTTCTTATCTGAAAGAAACAGGTTAGTGTTTGATTCCTTACCTCAGAATATCAGAAAGATTTGTGTAGCAGTACCTTTGGGCGTCGGGAGGCGTCGTCTGCGGCTCCGTGTCAGTCGTTGGCGTCGTGATCGCCGGGATGACGTCGTCGGAGTACTTGGATGCCGCCCTCGTGCGCTGAAATCAGTTTTTATCCGCGCCAGCAAACGCAGATCTGGGAAGGGCAGTAGTCTGGTCACTTTTTGACCAACTTTTTGATCTCTTTTTAGGTCTCGCGTGGAGTAGGCTGCGCACATGCGCTGTCGCGCTCGCGAGATTTAATGACTGAGTAGCAAGGGTTAACCCCGCCCCTCTTCTCCATTGGCTGGCCTCCTAACGGCGGCCAGCCATTGGAGAAGAGGTCTCAGTTAGGTCATTGTCTCGCTCTAAGCCCCGTCTTTTTCGGATTGGGGGACGTGTTTTTTAGTTTAGTTCTTCCCTCTTCTCCATTGGCTGGAATGGTTAACAACAAGTCAAATACACGCCAGTTGTTTACACTCCAGCCAATGGAGAAGAGGGGAGAAAGAAAAACACGCCCCCCAGTCTGTAAAGGACGGGGCTTAGTTACTTCATGTTTACCCTAGCGCTGAACCGGCATTCATTTCAATGTAAAGTTTTCCTACAACTCAAGAGCTTGTGCAAACGTGTAGTTCCGAGCGGCGGCTGCGCGTCTGCACCCCGGTACCCTGCAGCCGAGCACATGCCCCCCAGTGCGTCCCTCCTCGGCCCGGGATCGACGCTACTCCTCACGCTGCGCACGCTGTGCAGCAGCATGACTGCATGCCCTGAGTCACCGCTGAGCTCACACAGGCATCTGGGTCCCCCGGTCCTGTGCTGGCCTCAGGTCCCTGAGTGCCAGGGGTCTGCTGCCCGGGCCTTGGTGCCACATTTCCCGTCCTGCAGCCTCCCAGCTCAGTTTCACTCACTGTTCACCTCTCTCCTTCCCTAGAATGGAGCTGTAAACCCTGCGCGTCCGTCTCATTCATTCTCAAGGAGCCGAGGGGCGGGCCGGGGGCCAGGATCCAGCGACCTCTGCCTCACCGGGCTCCGTGTCTGGACACAGCGAGCAGGAGAACGAAGCACGGCCGGGCTGTAGGCTCCTGGCTACAAGCAGCGGGGCCAGAGACGCCCCCCCCCCCGAGGTACGTGCTGCCAGCTTCCTGCGCGCACTGACCGGTGCCATCTGGGCCGGCCTTGCCTCGCGTGCCGGAGGTCTGTCCGGGCCGCCAGAGCAGCATGCACGGGGCATAACTGTCCAAACTCGCCTGGTACCGGGCAGGTCTGAAGCGTGTGGTCATTGCTTATGCAATACAAGGGAGCGCGCTTAGAACCCGTGACACGTGTATCTTTTAATAGTGTATTGCTCTTGAAATGTATGTGACATTCTTCTTGCTATGTGAAATCCGGGCGAAAAGTGAATTTTTAAAAGTGATGAAGAATAAGTTGCATCCTTTGGAAAGATGACGCTCCTTCTGTGGCAGAGCGCCTCGCTGTCAGTGGTGCCGTTTTAAACGCAATATATACTGCTGCCCACTCAACTCTCCATAATGATCATTATCCCCAAACTCTCTTCCGCACAACCTCCGGGCTTGTCTGCGCTGACGTTGCACTATTTTATTTTTTCACTATCTTTTTTTATTGAGCTCATCACCTGGGTGGGTTAGCAAAAATCTACGTGTACAGTCACCGGGGTGCTGAAGGTGGCAACTGATGTAAAGAAATATGACGCCAAATGCCCATGGGTGAAACCGGGCGCTCGCGAAGCAGCTTCTCTTGCACTATTGCCTCCTCCTGTATTATTTTTTATTCTGCTGGTCTGTGGTGAGTGTTCCCTGCACTCTCTGCCCGTTCCGTGAAACCTCTCACCCACTTCATCTAAGAGTGGCAGTAAGGAGCTTGCGCTTATTGCCGGGTGTAATTGAAGACTGGAGATTGAATCTTCACTCCCTGTGGGCATTTTTTCTGCATACACTTAAGCACTGAAGTTAATACCTTGCTTCTTAGTATTGATTACAGCTTTTAACATACTTTGGGATTTTATTTCCCTGAAAGCGCTTCTAAATTGATGTGATCGCACGCATATTTTTAATACAGTAATTGCTTGACGCTCAGTGAAATATTTTTGTCCTGATGATGACCGCGCAACTAAGCAGCGGTTGAAACGTCGTTGACGCATATGTGGCCAACCAATTTCAAAGGACACATAATTTTTGTATATGTTGTATCTTTATTGTAACATTATTGTTGTTTGGCCACCCTGTCTGGTCCTTCTGTGATGTATTGTTTTGCATACCAGCAAATATTTATCTGAGCGTGTTTACTTACCTATATATTTATAATACATTTGTGATATTTTCTGAACCAATTTTTTTTCTGATTTATCTGATTTATGGTCCTCCCTGCTTTTTGTCTCTTATTCTTTCTCCTTTTTGTGAATGTGAATTTGTCTATGTATGAATTTATTATTAATGTTTATTGTCTCCTGAACTGTTAGGAATACATCGTGGGTGAAGCCGGGCGCTCGCGCATCAGCTTCTCTTGCACTATTGCCTCCTCGTGTATTGTTTTTTATTCTGCTGGTCTTTGGTGAGTGTTCCCTGCACGTTCTGTGAAACCTCGCTGCGCCATGTTACCCCCGAGCGTCTCGCCTCTCGCCCCTCCCCCACACTACCATCACGCAGCCTAGTCCTAGCAGTGTGCCATGCAGCTTACTGTGTTGAGTTTACTTTCTTTATGTCCTCGCTGGGGGCCTCCGTCCGATCCCACCAGGAGGTCCCCCCTCGCCTGGGGTAGCAGTCTCAGGACTCTCGCAGTTGGGGCCGCCTTATCAAGCAGGTATCCACCGCTCCAAGATTACCCCCCTGGGCCGTGCACCTTCACCCGCAGCAACAGGGCGGTCTGTCCTTAGCGGCGCCCTTCGCAGGCCTCCCTGCGTGACTGTTACTTCCAGGCTGTTTGCTGATGGTGATTATCATAAATCCTTTAATGTGTACAAAGTGCTGGCAGACATCCCCCCTTTCCCTGAGCCTCGCCCGCGCTAGTGCCCGTTGAGTACACATCTCTGTGTGATCTTGGGCGTGCGCAGCGGGGGTAGCTGATGAGCCCTTCGTGCCTTGGTCTGGAGATCTGTGTGTGGGGGGGTGGGGTGAAGCCCCACACTGCCTCCTCATAGCGCCTCCCAGGTGAAAACGTGCCTTATAGCCGCTCTGCATTCTGTTCTGCGTAGACATGTGACTGCCAGGTTTACAGGCTCAGACTTTCCTGCTCTAGAGTTCATTACACCCCCTGGGACTTTGGGCCTCTTGAAGCCTCACACTCCCTCCTCATAGCGCCTCCTCGTTGAACACTGGACTTCTAGGGCTCTGAGTTCTGTGAAGACAGACTCAGACATTACTGCCCGGCTCTGGAGCTCATTACACCCCACCCTCCTCTCTTGACGCCCCACACTGCCTCCTCACAGCGCCTCCTGGTTTGACACTGGACTTCTAGACGCTCTGAGTTCTGTGTAGAAATGTGACTGCTGGGTCGGACGTGGTCAGACGTGTCTGCCCGGCTCTGGGGCTCATTACACACTCTCCAGGTCTCTTTAAGCCCCACACTGCCTCCTCATAGTGCCTCCCGGTTGAACACTGGACTTCTAGACGCTGTAGGTACTGTGTAGACATGTGCCGGGGCAGACAGGCTCAGACGTTCCTACCCGGCTCTGGAGCTCATTACACCCCCCCTCCCCCACGGGACTACGGGCCTCTTAAAGCCCGACACCACTGCCTCCTCATAGCGCCTCCAGGTTGAACGCTGGACTTCAAGACGCTGTCTGTACTGTGTAGTCATGTGACTGCCGGGCGCTCAGACATTTCTGCTCAGTTCTGGAGCTCATTATACACCCTCCCCCCCCCCCCCCCCCCCTTGACGCCCCACACTGCCTCCTCACAGTGCACAGTGCCTCCTGGTTTGACACTGGACGTTCTACAAAATAGTACTATTAAAGTACCACCACATAATCTGTTCACGTAAGTACAATGGCAAAGGAAACAGATGTTTACATTTGTATCTTATAATGGTGCACCCTTCATTTGCAGTGCCACTAATGTGAAAAGGACATGCGTGTTTTCGTCTTCAAAGGACTTCATTTCTTGCTCGTTTAGTAGCCAATTAGAGGGCCGTCTAACGTGCTGCTCAGCCATTTTTGAAGTCTACGCGAGTGATTGAGAGCCATGCGAATATTGGCATATCTCCCTTCGATTCTGGTTACAGTTGCGTGGTTAATTTAGTTTTTGGGGCGTTTATTTCACATATACATCACTGAAACTGACCGTGCTAAATATCCTATCTGAAAACACACGTTTTGCAGAGAATGAAATGAAAAGCAAGCAAGAAATATTAAATATATGACATTTTTTGTTTTGATTACAAAATGCCAGCAGGTTAAAAATACATTAGGAAGTCTTCGGTTGGGTTATTTCATGAGTCTCTCTAGTACAAGTCGCAGTTAAACACACCGGTTTGACACTAAACTTTAAAGGCACCGTAGGTGTTCCTTTATTAGTTTTGCCTGTATTTGGTGTATTTATTTCTAACTTTTCTGAAAACTGGCTTTTTGAAATATATATAGCTTGCTTGTCGAACTAGAGGGACTACACTCAGCTGCAGTTTCCGGTTCGTGAATATTAGTCCTTCGGTCTGCTCCCTACGTCTGCACCCCAGCAGTCATTTAACAGCAGCCATTGCCTGCTGGAGCGTTATCCCATGCATTGCGCAGCATCGGCCCACCTCGGAGGCAGCATGGCGGAAGGTAACATCAGGGAATGGGTTGGCTCGAACACTTCTGCTGTTTATGGATTGTAGCCTGCAATATCGGGAAAGGAGCATTTGTGATGTGGAGTAGCTGCTTGCACAAGCCCCTGCGTTCGAACTCTGGTAGGGCCTAGCCAGACTTTGATCATTAGGAGGACAATAAAATAAGTAATCTGGGGTGTGAACTAATGCGTTAAGACAATTCCGTTTCTACCATACACTGTAAATAATCACCACTATTGTCTGTTCAGTGCACTGGTCCAGTCCGCCTGAACAATTACTGTGCCAGAGCAAAGCCTACTTAACACACTACATGGAGCAGCGGAAAGGTGCAATTCTATAGCAGTGCGCGTCCACCCGGAAGTTGTGATCTCAGGGGTGGGCTTCATCTCAGATGCGGGAGTTTGTGTGTGTGTGGCTCTCTGCGTGTGTGTGTGTGGATGTGTGTGTGTGGCTGTGTGTGTGTGTGTGTGGCTGTGTGTGTGTGTGTGTGGCTCTGTGTGTGTGGCTCTGTCTGTGTGTGTGTGTGTGTGGATGTGGCTCTGTGTGTGTGTGTGGCTCTGTGTGTGTGTGTGGCTCTGTGTGTGTGTGTGTGGCTCTGTGTGTGTGTGTGGCTCTCTGTCTCTCTGTGCGTGTGTGTGTGGCTCTCTGTCTCTCTGTGCGTGTGTGTGTGGCTCTCTGTCTCTCTGTGCGTGTGTGTGTGGCTCTCTGTCTCTCTGTGCGTGTGTGTGTGGCTCTCTGTCTCTCTGTGCGTGTGTGTGTGGCTCTCTGTCTCTCTGTGCGTGTGTGTGTGGCTCTGCGTGTGTGTGGCTGTGTGTGTCTCACTGTGTGTGTCTGTGTGTGTGGCTTTGTGTGTGGCTTTGTGTGTGTGTGGCTCTGTGTGTGTGTGGCTCTGTGTGTGTGGCTCTGTCTGTGTGTGTGTGTGTGTGTGTGGATGTGGCTCTGTTTGTGTGTGGCTCTGTGTGTGTGTGGCTCTGTGTGTGTGTGTGTGTGTGTGGCTCTGTGTGTGTGTGTGGCTCTGTGTGTGTGGCTCTGTGTGTGTGTGGCTGTGTGTGTGTGTGTGGCTCTGTGTGTGTGGCTCTCTGTCTCTCTGTGCGTGTGTGTGTGGCTCTCTGTCTCTCTGTGCATGTGTGTGTGGCTCTCTGTCTCTCTGTGCGTGTGTGTGTGGCTCTGCGTGTGTGTGGCTGTGTGTGTGGCGCTTTGTGTGTGTCTGTGTGTGTGGCTTTGTGTGTGTGTGGCTCTGTGTGTGTGTGTGCAAATGCAATAGGTCTCGTATTTGCAAGAGATTAAGCTATGGGATTGTAAATGACAATGTCATTTATTTATCGGTTTTCAAAACCCACACATAAATAAAAAGTTTGTCATTTACAATGCCAATAGCTCTAACTTTTCCGAAGGCGAGACTGTTGCATTGTAAAAGCTTGTTGATCATCTTTTCGAGTCGACATCGACTCCTGGTGCCGATAGGGATGCCTGGCTTCAAGCCTTGTGAGGCCTGTCACCGCATGATGTCGGTGACCAACCCCCGCCGCAGGTACCTTTACTGCCTCGGGGCTGACCACGACGACAAGTCGTGCCCCAACTGCCGGGCCTTGACCTCGAAGGCTAGGCGGGAGCGGTCCCGCAAGCTGCTCGAGATCCAGCAGTCAGCTTCGCGCCACTCGAGGTCCCGGTCGAGGAGGAAGTTGAGGGACCGGTCGCGGAGCCGCAGTCATCGCTCGTTGAGTCATCGCCATCACTCGTCGGGTTCCAAGTCCTCCAGTTTATTTGTTTTATTTATTTGCGAGTTTTTATAGCGCTGTGAATAGACTCCCGAAGGAGTATCTCCGCGCTGTTGGCAACCAGTAACGCAACTGACAAAAGAGCATTTCAATTAAAAAGAGAGTATTGTGAGGTTCCGAGTCCAGAAAATAAACAACTAAACTGAGCCAAACAGAAAGGTTTTCAGACATTTTCTGAATTGGAGGTGGTTATGACACTGTCTTAGTGAAAGTGGGAGGGAGTTCCAAAGATTAGGACCTACTACAGACAAGGCCCTACCACCTAGTCTGGATTTGGTTATCCTAGGAACATTCAGTAACAGCTGGTCACTGGATCTGAGGGATCGAATAGGGGCATAAGGAACAAACTTGCTGGCTAGATACTCTGGTCCCAATTGATTAAGTCCCTTATGGATAACGCAGCAGGTCTTGAACTTCACACGTTGGCGTATTGGTAGCCAATGTAGTTTTTGAAGTAATGGTTTGGAGGGGGATCTAGGAGGTACATTTAACACCAGCCTAGCTGCGGTATTTTGTACCACCTGTAGACGGTCTAGAACCTCCTCATTTGCACCTGCCAGAAGACCGTTACAATAATCAAGTCTGCTTATGACCAGAGCTTGAACTAAGGTTTTCCTATGGGAGTCCGGTAGAAAAGGAAAAATCCTACGGAGCAGACCAATCGCATGGAAACAGGATCCCACAGTGATGTTAACATTATGCTTCATGGTCAGCTCCGGCTCCAATGTGACTCCCAAATTCTTGATTACTGTTTTGGGCTCAGGAACTGGGCCCAAGTCTGAAGGCCACCAGTCGGGGGACCATTGAATCCTAGCTTCCCCGAAGAGCATCACCTCCGTCTTTCCAACGTTACATTGAAGGAGGTTGGAGGACATCCACCTAGCAACTGCCTTCATCCCATCGGAAAAAGATTGTATTATTTCCGGGGAAAGGTGTTTAAAAGGGAAGAGCAGCTGCGTGTCGTCAGCGTAGGACACTGGATAGAACCCAAAAGCTCTGGTAACATCTGCCAGGGGAGCCACATAGGTATTAAATAAAGTCGGGCTCAAGCAAGAGCCCTGTGGTACTCCCTTGGTGATGTTAACCTCTTCCGACCTAAACTCACCCATGCTGACAGATTGGGTGCGGTTGGAGAGGAAGCTCTTGATCCAGTCCAGTGCCCTGCCGCCGATTCCACTCCTGGACAGTCGTTCGATCAGAATGGTGTGGGAAATCGTATCGAACGCTGCCGATAAATCTAGCAGCACCAGGACAACAGAGTAGCCCCCGTCCTGGTACAGCCGCAGATCGTCCGTTACCGACAGCAAGGCCGTTTCTGTACTGAATTTTGGCCTAAAGCCTGACTGAGATCGGTCAAGGCTACCAGACTGTTCCAAGTAGGTGGATAGGTGCTTATTGGTGTGTTTTTCAATAATTTTCCCTAAGAATGGTAGGAGGGAGATAGGCCTCAGGTTAGACATGTTGGTCCAAGGAACAGATGAATTCTTCCTGATGGGTCTAACTAGGGCTTTTTTCCAGCCCTGTGGGACAACTCCAGATGTAAGTGAGAGGTTCACCAGTTTCTGAACATCAGGGCCTAGTGTACTCCCTAGAGGGCCCATAAGTCTGGCTGGAAGCAAGTCCGCGGGACTTCCACTTTTGATGTCCGTAAACAGTCTCTCAACCTCTGCTAACGATATCTCAGGGAAATCATTGAAAGAATAGATGTTAGTAGATGCAGTCTGTACCAGAGTAGGGTTATCCTGGCTACTTATGCCAGAACTATATGCCTCTATTTTGTTGTAGATGGCATCGATTTTGTCTGTGAAGAAGCAGGAGATGCTGTCGCAAAGCTGTTGTGAGGCCATGTCTGCACTTTCACACGCTTTGGGTTTCAGAAATGTTGTAACAATCTGATAGAGAGTTTTTGAGTCATTGCCGGCTGCTTCTAACTGGGCAGTGACATGGTTTTTCCGTGCAGATCTTATGGCTTTATGATAGGTACTAAGATTAGTTTTGTATTTGATTTTGTCTTCCTCCAAGGAGGTTTTTCTCCAAGTTTTCTCCGCCTTTCTAACTAAGCGTTTGAGATTACGCAGTTCCTCTGAGTACCAGACCTCTTGCTTCCTGGCTAGACTAGTTTTAAAAGTCTTCATCGGGGCAATTTGTTGTACCACGGCAGTGACTGCAGAATCCCAAGTAGAGAGGGCAGTATTAATGTCATCTGTACAGAGAATAGGGGGAGAGAGATATTTCTGCGCAAAATCAGTGTTAGTTATTTTGTGCCACTGTCTGCGTTTAGGAGGAATTTGTATGTGGGAGATAGGTCGGTAGTCATTTATCGGCATAGAGAACTCAAGTACAAAGTGGTCTGTCCAAGGATATTGTTTGGGTGCACAACATTTAATACCAGGGAAGTTGGATATAATCAGGTCCAGGGTGTGTCCTGCCTGATGTGTAGGTCCATGGTTACATTGCTTTAATCCTAGAAGAGACATGTCAGTTAGAAAAGATTGTGCATCACTGTTGGCCTCTTCTTCACTATGAATATTAAAGTCCCCGAGCAACAGGAAATCTTTATCTTGACACACATGGGGGGCTAGTGCTTCCATTAGCTGTTTGGACACATTTTTTAAAGGGCCCGGTGGGCGATAAACCAAGGCTCCTTTCCTACTATGTTTAGTGGAGGAGCCAATCCTAAAAATCATCATTTCTAAGTCTGAATTACAGCACTGATCAATGACCGAAACAGAAATCTCATTTTTAAAAACAATTGCTATTCCCCCACCGATTTTTTTGGGTCGATCTAATCTGATAATCTTGTAACCCTCGGGTATTCCAAGGGTAATAGCGGGGGTGGTATGGGGCTTCAGCCATGTTTCTGTTAAAAAGCAGAGATCTGCTTGTTGGGAAGAGATTAGGTCCCAAACCTCGAAGGAGTGTTTAACCAAGGATCTAACATTACACAACAGAATCCTTCCCTCCTGTATCGATACTTTAGGAGTATTACAGGGACGCTGTTCGAAGGAATGTTTAACTGTCTGAAATTGTGTATAGCACGATCTGCATGAGAAAGGTCCTTCGGGAAAACAGAAAAATGGTAACTTACAGTCAGGAGTTAACACAGTAGGGCGTAGGCGCAGTAAGGCCTGTGAAGAGTAAGACCGTCTATATACCTTAGTAGACTTATATGGAACGTCCATAGCCCCTAGCCACGTCCTGTCGCGGACGGGCGCAGACGGGCTTCTCTCTGGCGCGTCTCAGGCGCTTCGCTGCGCGCGACCGCTGCGCGCTTATTGTGACGAGGGGGCTAAATACCCTCAGGTACAGCAACTAGAGCGCTGACCGCTCTGTCAATGCGGAAGTGCGGAAGTGACCTGGCTCTGCCTGACCCGCCCTCCGCTCAACGGCACTGGTTGCCGAGTCGGACCGGGGCGGGCAGGACGGGAAATCGAGCCCAGGCTATGCAAGTAACTTTTAATCGTTTTACCACAATAGCGAGTAGCGCTTTTACTGCTGACAGAGGAATTAAATATAAAATGCAACGCTAGTAAAATCCGTGCATTTAAAAACACAATATCAGTGACATTCAAATTTTAAAATCATTTGCTGCCGAAGTCAGTATCAGGATACCTGGGTGTCAGCGGGTCGGGGAGACGCTCTCACAGTCCCCCTACCGCAGTGCACCGCCTGCTCCTCGCTGCCTAAATACCCTCAGGTACAGCAACTAGAGCGCTGACCGCTCTGTCAATGCGGAAGTGCGGAAGTGACCTGGCTCTGCCTGACCCGCCCTCCGCTCAACGGCACTGGTTGCCGAGTCGGACCGGGGCGGGCAGGACGGGAAATCGAGCCCAGGCTATGCAAGTAACTTTTAATCGTTTTACCACAATAGCGAGTAGCGCTTTTACTGCTGACAGAGGAATTAAATATAAAATGCAACGCTAGTAAAATCCGTGCATTTAAAAACACAATATCAGTGACATTCAAATTTTAAAATCATTTGCTGCCGAAGTCAGTATCAGGATACCTGGGTGTCAGCGGGTCGGGGAGACGCTCTCACAGTCCCCCTACCGCAGTGCACCGCCTGCTCCTCGCTGCCTAAATACCCTCAGGTACAGCAACTAGAGCGCTGACCGCTCTGTCAATGCGGAAGTGCGGAAGTGACCTGGCTCTGCCTGACCCGCCCTCCGCTCAACGGCACTGGTTGCCGAGTCGGACCGGGGCGGGCAGGACGGGAAATCGAGCCCAGGCTATGCAAGTAACTTTTAATCGTTTTACCACAATAGCGAGTAGCGCTTTTACTGCTGACAGAGGAATTAAATATAAAATGCAACGCTAGTAAAATCCGTGCATTTAAAAACACAATATCAGTGACATTCAAATTTTAAAATCATTTGCTGCCGAAGTCAGTATCAGGATACCTGGGTGTCAGCGGGTCGGGGAGACGCTCTCACAGTCCCCCTCCCCCTACCTACAGTAAGTCGAGGCACTCTAAGAAAAAGTCCAAGAGACGATGTCGCTCTTCGGCCCCCCCCCCCCCCCCCCCCCTGCGTGACACGGCTGAGGGCTCGGGCGACACCGCCCGCGTGGCTCCGCCTCCAGGCCCATACGCTCCGGTCGACGCCGGAAGAGATTAGTGATTTCCTCATTGCCATGAGGACTCACTTCCCTCCGTCGAGGGTTGACGGGTCGCCTTCGGGCACCGCAAACCCGACTGCGGGCCCTAGAGGGCCGGAGGCTCGGGCAGGTGCTTTGGCCCCCTGTGGCGTCGACTTAGGTCCCGACGCCACAGGGCCCCACAGGATCCAGACCTGGATCCGGGCCGTCATCAATCGACCTCACGACTCCTCCACTGGTGCCGACCCCCATGGTGTCGCTCCCGGCGCAGCTTTCTGACGACGCCAGCCCTGGGTTCAGCCTCATTCCGGGTCCAACGCCGGTGCGGCGCCACTCGGGGCCGTCTCCGACATCGATGGGTGAGCAATTCATCTATGACCCGGCTCCGTCATTTTTGCCTGAATTTCAGGACACCGATGAAGGGGAGAACTGGGAGGGGTCTGAGGACCCTCTGGCACAGCAGTGCCAGTTGAGCCAGGACTGGGCAGATGAGCTGGGGGAGGCCAGTGGTCTAGACACTTCGCCGGACACTGGATTCATCTCTCCTCCCTCCGTGGCTTCGGAGGAGGGTGCTGCTTATAGTGTGGTGTTGATCAGGGCAGCCAAGACCTTGGCTCTTGAGCTCCCTGTCGTGGCCGTGAGGACTAATCTCACTGAGGTGCTCAAACGTAGGCAAGCTCTTAGGAGCCTCTACTGCCGTTCAATGAAGCCCTCACTGATGTTCTGTTGGGCACTTGGTCCAAGCCCTCTACAGGCCTCCCTGTAGATCGGAACGTGGCCCGACGCCCCCGCCCAGCTCCGGGCAACCCCTGCTTTCTGTCCACCCACCCCACCCCCGAGAGTCTGGTGATCCAGGCCTCTACATCCCAGACCGCATTCCCGACCGCTCCTCCGGATCGGGAATTCAAAAGTTACGATCAGTTTAGGAAGAAACTGTTCTCACTGAGTTTGGGGCTGCTGTCTGTCAACACCGTCTGCCTTTTGGGCCGTTACACCCACTCTCTGTGGGATACGGTTGCGGAGGTGCTGCTGCAATGCCCAGTGGAGGTCCAGGCAAAGCTTGCCCGAGCAGAAGGGCGGGATGCAGCATGCTATTCCATACGGTGTGTACTTGATACCACGAACTCGCTGGGTAGGGCGATTGCAACGATGGTGGCGGTTCGCCGTCACGCCTGGCTGAGGTCTGCCAACTTTTCGGGGGTTTGTCCAGGCCACGCTCATGGACATGCCCTTTGATGGCTGTCGCCTTTTCGGCGACAAACCAGACAGTGTGCTAGAACATTTCAAGGACTCCAGGGCTACGGCCAAGTCCTTGGGCCTGTCGGGCCAGCGTCAGGAAACTTCTGCTTTTCGCCCCTTTCGTGGCCACGGGAGGGGCGCCCCCACACGTCCAGCCAGCCACAGGCCGCAGAGCCAACCTCAACGCGGTCGCAGATGTGGTAACTGCCGTGGCGGTGCCGGGGGACAACGGCCAGTTCAGTCCACATCCGCTCCCGCAGCATCTGCCTCAAAGCATTCCGAGTTTTCAGGCCCATACGACGCCAGTGGGGGGCAGCGTCCGCCATCACCTCCTCCACTGGCGTACCATCACGTCGGACAGGTGGGTGCTGCAAATCGCCCGAAGGGGCTACTCCCTCCCCTTCGAGGTGACACCTCCAGCCATGCCACCGCAGTGCCACCGCCTGTCTGGGTATCTTTTGCAACTTCTGCAGGAGGAAGTTATGGCCCTCTTGGCCAAGGGGGCCATCGAGCACGTTCCTGGGCCAGAAGTAGGACGTGGCTGCTACTCCCACTACTTTCTGGTACCCAAGAAGGGCAAAGGAGGCCTATGCCCTATCTTGGACCTCCGGAGCGTCAACAGCTTCCTCCGGAAGGAGAAGTTCAAGATGCTGACTTTAGCTCAGGTCTTAGCTGCCCTAGACCCTGGAGACTGGATGGTAGCGTTGGGCTTGCAGGACGCTTATTTCCATATCCCTGTCCTGACGGCCCACCGGCGTTACCTGCGGTTCATGGTAGGCCACGAGCACTTTAAGTTTACCATGCTCCCCTTTAGCCTTACCAGCGCCCCTCGGGTGTTCACGAAAGTGATGGCGGTGGTCGCAGCTCATCTGCGCAGATCAGGGGTTCCAGTCTTCCCCTATCTCGACGACTGTTTTTTTAAGGCGGGCTCGCCCTACACAGTCGTCAGCCACCTCCAGACTACGGCAGACCTCCTGCACCTGCTGGGGTTCTCCATCAATGTGCCAAAGTCGCACCTGTGCCCCTCTCAGAAGCTTCTCTTCATCGGAGCGTTCTGGATTCGGCGCAGTTTCGGGTTTATCCTCCCGAACTGCGGGTTCGGGATATTCAGGCTCAGATTCCGATCTTTCAGTCTTTATCCCAAGTCGCGGTCAGGTTGACGCTGCGGCTTCTGGGGCTGATGGCCTCCTGCATCCTTCTGGTGCATCACGCCAGGTGGCGGATGCAGGCTCTGCAGTGGGACCTGAAGTTTCAGTGGGCCCAGCATCAGGGCAATCTGTCCGACCACGTTCAGATCTCGGAGGGCGCTGCGAGACAATTGCAGTGGTGGCTCACGAACCGCGATTGGGTCAGCGGCAGATAACTCTCCCTACCCCAACCGGAGCACGTAGTAGTGACTTATGCGTCCCTCCCGGGATGGGGGGGGCACATGGGAGAGGCGGAGATCAGAGGCCTCTGGTCTCCGGCGGAGTCCCGGCTCCATATCAACCTTCTGGAGCTGCGGGCGATCCGGCTTGCACTGAAAGCATTCCTTCCCTCTGTCCGGAGAAGTGTAGTGCAGGTGTTCACGGACAACACCACCGCCATGTGGTACTGCAACAAACAGGGCGGGGGTGGGGTCGTGGACCCTATGTCGCGGGCTCTGCGCCTCTGGACGTGGCTGGAACATCAGGGCATTACCTTGGTGGTTCAACACCTGGCAGGTTCTCTGAACACTAGGGCGGACAAACTCAGCCGCCGGTGCTTGATGGATCACGAATGGCGTCTGAACTCCGACGTGGCGCAAGGTCTCTTTCTGCAGTGGGGAGAGCCTTGGTTAGATCTATTCGCCACCTAAGAGAATGCGCAATGTCATCAATTCTGCGCGTTGGAATTTCCAAGGCGGCACTCGCTCGGCAACCCTTTTTTTCGTCGCGAGTGGAGCTGCAGTCTGTTGTACGCCTTTCTGCCTACACCACTTCTACCCAGAGCGCTGAAGATGAATAGGCGTGACCGGGCCCAAGTCATTCTTGTGGCTCCGTATTGGGCACAAAGATACTGGTATCCCGAGCTACTCAGCATGGCGATCAATCCCCCGATCCTACTGCCTCTTCAGGAGGATCTTCGGTCGCAGCAGCAGGGGACGGTCCTCCGCCGGAACCTGTCCAGCCTCCACCTCCATGCGTGGAGATTGAGCGCTGACAGTTGACAGCTTTCGATCTTCCTCCCGAAGTCTGTGATGTCATTCTGGCAGCCAGGTGTACCTCCACGAAAACAGTGTACGCCTGCAGGTGGAACAAGTTTGTGGCATGGTCCACAGATAAGTCTGTGGATCCCCTTTCTGCCCCTCTTCCCGAAGTTCTTCTGTTCTTTCTTTCCTTGGCCCAGCAGGGCTCTGCTCTGAGCACTATCAAGGGTTATCTTTCTGCCATCTCTGCCTTTCTGCGGCTTCCTGATTAGCTTTCTCTTTTTAAGTCCCCGGTTGTTAACCGTTTCCTGAAAGGCATTACGCACACGTTTCCTACCTTGTCGTTCATAATTCCTCAATGGGACTTAAACCTTGTCTTGACATATCTGATGTGCGCTCCTTTTGAGCTTCTTCATAACTGTCCTTTGCGTCTTCTTACTCTAAAGACGGCTTTCCTGGTAGTCATCACCTCTGCCAGAAGAGTGGGTGAGCTCCAGGCCCTTTATTCAAAACCTCCTTTCCTTTCTGTTCATCCAGATAAGGTGGTTTTACGGACCCGTCCTTCCTTCTTGCCAAAGGTTGTTACGCCCTTCCACATCGGGCAGACCATCCCTTTGCCCACCTTCTTTCTGCCTCTGCACCCTTCGAAAGAGGAGGAGAGGCTCCAACGTCTGGACCCAAACAGTGTGCTCATTTTATGTGACGCACACATAGCAGTTCCGGGTAGATGACAAGCTCTTTGTTGGCTACGTGGGTGCCAAAAAAGGTCGGGCTGTGCACAAACGGACGATCTCTCGGTGGGTCGTACTCTGCATCAAAGCATGTTACTCGTTGGCTAAGGAAGAGCCTACTGTGGGGATACGTGCCCATTTCACCAGGGCAACGGCAGCCACTACTGCTTCGGGACGCGGGGTCCCCTTGCAGGACATTTGTCAGGCAACCACGTGGGCTTCGCTGCTCACGTTTACCAAGCATTACTGCCTTGACAGTCAAGTCCGGAGAGACTTCTTCTGCGGCCGTTCTGTTCTCCGTGACTTTCTAGTGTAATCCTGTTTGCAGACCCACCACCGAGGTTGGTATTACTGGGGTATCTATTCTAAGGTAAGGAATCTATCACTAACGTGTCTCTTTGAGATGCACAAGTTACTACTTGTGTAACGATATATCTGTAAGAGACATTAGTTAGTGATAGATTCCTTGCCGCCCCTCCCATCCTCCTCGTTCTGCGAACTGATTACTGAAGTTAAGGTCATCCCTTTTAGGGCCCTAGTTTCAATGCACCAGTGGTCCGTTTCTTACAAGGCTCTGCGTTCCTGGCACGGAAAGTCGTGTACAGAATTGACGCCAGCGTGCATGGGTGGTGCCTAAGTAGCCTCGGTGGCATCATCTCGGCGCATACGACGCCAGTGTCGGACACAAAGCCGCAGGACGCCACCTACTGATGTTCAGAGGTACTGCTAAGCAGAACTTTCCGGATCCAGTCTGACGCCTGGGGATGTTCTAAGGTAAGGAATCTATCACTAACTAATGTCTCTTACAGATGTATCGTTACACAAGTAGTAACTTATGCTTTAATTCTGTATTGTGAATAGATTTCTCATGGGGCTTGTACATATGTTTCCACCTGCCCCTTTCATCACGCTTCAGTGGAACCTTAAATTAGTTCTCACCTTCCTAATGCGTGCTCTGTTCTTCCTCTGCACAACTCCCCCTCTGACTGCTTACCATCAAAACAGCCTTGTTCAAGGCATATGAGCTGCAGATTGCACACTATGCATAGATAGCCACCTACTGTTGGGCCTGGATGTTTGCAGTTTGTTTTTGTTGTAGAAAGTCTTTGGAAGTCACGGGATAGGTGACTCCTCCTTTGGGTGATACTGCGCATGGGCATCGGCTCCATCCCCAGATTGTTTTTATCCGCCACCGGGCTCGGATGTGGTTCCAGCACTCCGTGTTGGAACCGATTACCGTCGGCACGCAATCCTCATCGGCTTCAAGAAACTACTCTAGAAAGCGTTTTCCTGTCGACACTACACTTCGAGACCAAGAACGTCCATTCCGGTCGTCGGCTACGGCCTTCGGGCCCAACTAGGCCTCGACTCCAGCTAATGGAAAAGACGCCATTTAAAAGGTGTCCTCAATGTGGGTCAAAGTTTCCCCACACCGACCTCCATGAGGTCTGTAACCTCTGCCTCTCTCCAGAGCACGAGGCCAAGGACTGTTCAGCCTTTGCCTCCTTCCGCTCCAAAAAGACTATCCGGGACCAGAGAGCCAGACGAACAATGGCTCAAAGATCTTCAGCTTCGATTCCGGATGACATTTTCCAGGACGGCGTCGACGTCCCAGAAGAACACCATGTCGACAGCAATTCAGAGGAAGAGGATTCTGATGTCGAGGACGTAACTCCAGCGCAGCGGGTCGTAAGTAAGACCGTCGACCCCAGCCCTCCCTCGACACACACAAAAAAGGCTACGGTCAAGCCCTCGCCCTCGGGCTCCGGTGCACACCGAGACTCTACTTCCACGGCCCCACCTTCGGGCTCGGCCAAGAAGTCAATAAGGCCTTCGGGCGACTCTGGCTCGAGTCGACCCCCACTCGGTGCTGACACACACTCACCGGCACCGGAAAAAACGTCTGGTACCGCTCCAAAGCCATCGGCGCCGAAGCACTCAGTCCCCTCGGCACCCAAACCAACTTTGGAGCTGGCAAAAGCTTCCGGCACCAAAAAGGCACCGGAGCCGAAACACGCACCGGAGCCCGAAAAAAGTATCAGACCCGAAAAAACACCCGAACCGAAAAAGACTTCGGAACCGAAAAAGACCCCGGCTTCCCCCGTTAAAGATAAAGTCGAAAGAAGCCGCTGCGGTGCCGTAACAACCTTCCACGCCAAAAGGTCACACTCCTGAAAGACTTGTTTGCTCCGGACCCAAAGCAAAAGACTCTCATAAAGGATCCCAAAACTGGTCGATTTAACATTATCAAAAAAAACGACCAGCAGAGGCACCAGTACCGGCCCCAAAGAAGAACAAGCATTTGCAATGCAATAGGTCTTGCCATTGTCAGATTTTGAGCTATTGGCATTGTACATGACAAAGCCTTTTATTTATGTGTTAAAAAAACCTACAATAATAAAAGGCATTGTGCCGCTCGCAGTCGGTTTTCTGTGATACTGCCTTATCTCGCAAGGATTGAAGTCTGCTGCCTTTGCTACCTTTGCTGGTGATCGTGCCTGGAGTTTTTAGACAGCTTGGGACCGGGACTGCGAGGCCCACCAGGCAGTGCGATATCCATACTGCGCACACCTGCCGCCTCTTCCCGTGTCTCCTCCCCTTCAGCTTGCCTCCAGTATTTTAGGCGGCCCTACAGCGCGTCAGCGGGACGCAGCTCGGGACAAAGCCCGGACAAAGGGTGGACAGTCTGAGACAGTCCGAAACTGACCGTGACTGGACTGGGCCAGGAATCTTATTTTGTCTCCCGTGTCCTTCTCCTGTGGAGCCTTGTTAGTAAGATTTACCGTTTCTAACACCCCCAAGTATCATTTATGTTGGTCTGTTTTGTTATTTGCTAATTACTGGCTTATTTGAGCTCCCTGTGTAACTGGGGTACTATTTTATTGAGTGTAATATGTCTAAACAGAAGACATCTTCAGCCTCCAACACCATGGATAACTACCTAGTACAAGTAGTTAGTAAAATAAATAGTTCGAGAAGGATATCCCTGGGCTTGAGCTCCTCTCCCTTAATCCCTACATTGAATTCCTCGCTAGATTCAAATATGGTCGAAGTTCCGATACAGGTACATTGCAGTGACTCCCCTGATAATGTTTTTACTCAGGAAGATAATCTTGACCAAACCACCTCAACTGCTATTAATTTGGTTAACGAGTACCTAGATGAATCTAATATGACCCCAGTAAAATCCCTCCCCCACCTCCCCCTGTAACTAGAGCAGTAAGAACATGTAGAAAGGGCCAGATCAAACGTGGGGGGTTACGTTCTAGCAGGAAAAGGATTGTTTCCCCTCCTAAACCCATACCCACAATTGAGACAAATGGGGAGTTAGGTAGGAAGGTTTTACTGGAGGATGACCAAATCAAAATACTCTTGAATATGATTGATTCTAAGATCAGGAATGCTGTTAAACCGCTGTTAGCCAAAATTGACCATTTAACAATAGAGGTAAATAGGCTAGGGGGCATCATAAATCAGATAGAGGAAAAGGTGGTCAATATACCAACCCCAGCCTTAAGCAGACCCGACCCCATAGCTAGCATACCAGATGTAGAGACAGAGGGCAGGGATAAAACTACCCCCATTGTGCAAACGCCCCATCAATTTGAACCCAATACTAACCAGGGAACTAATATTGAAGCTCTCCGACCTAAACTTATGAACACAGGCACCGAGAAAGGCCCGGTTCAATTAATTGTAGAGGCTTCCCCCTTAGTTTTGGTTCTGGCCAATGTACCCTTCCTAAAGCCGGGTCAAGTGGAATCTACAGCCTCTTTGATTAGCAAAGCCTTTCACTGGCTATCTAACAACATGGTGATATCCCCTTGGGGTAAACAACAATTAGGAAATCACCATGGCAAGAAGGGTAGAATGGATAGGGAATGGCGTAAAAAAAATTCAAGGGTGACTGTGTAGTTTTGCATTTCCTAAACCCAGAAGTTCTTCCCGAGGTTTTGAGGAATATTCTTCCCCCACAACGTAGGAGCACAGACATCATTCCTTTAACTCTGGATTTTTTTTATCAGCGCAGTAAAATGGGGAATCCAAGTATCTTAAAGACCAAATGGAATCTGGTGTCCCACAAGTGGGATAGAGTCCCCCAATCTAGTGAATGGGAATTCAATCTTGAAAATCGGTTTGGGGCACTGTCAGACTTGAATGAGTGTGATTGACTCAAACAGCCTGACAGAGTTGTGTCTAACGAACCAGCTGAGTTAAAAAATATAGACACCCACATAGAGAAGGACCTTCGTCTGATGCACGCTATCGCCTCATTCCTGGGGAAAATGACAGAGGAAACATCTACTCTAAACAGTAGTACTAAGAACAGACATTTGGAGACACAGCCAAACCCTCCAATGGTAGAACCATGTCCTGTTCCTGATCTAGTTGCATCTGAGTTTCAACACACACGTCATCATAACACCAATATTGATTTAGATATAGGGCTGGGGGATGATTCACAAAGCTCTTTTCTACCTTATGCCCCCTTAGATGTAGAGGGAATAGTAGAGCCAGGGTTGTCTTTTCTTTCCTGGAACATTGCTGGGATTTCAAATAAGCTGACATCACCGGAATGGTGCACATTTATAGACCAGTTTGATATCCTACTGTTGCAAGAAACATGGTCTGTGACCCCAATATATCATCTAGGCTACCTTAATTTCCACATCCCAGCCATAAAAAACCCCAAGGGTGGACCGGTAGGGGGCCTAATAATTTGGGTTCGCCAAAATCTATGTTGCAGCATTCAACAAAGGAGCTCTTCAATAGACGATATATTGTCAATCACTCTTACTTGGGTCAATGGTCATGGGATGGTCATATTCAATATCTATGCTAGGGGAGTAGCGAGTGGCAAAACATCAGAAGTTATATCCGCTTTGGATCATGAGCTCGAAGCTCTCCCAAATCACCTGCTCTTCATTGTTGGGGGCGATGTTAATACCACCTTTGAACCGCTCTGCCTAGAAGACCAAACTCTAACTGAAGAAGAGGATAGTAAGTGGGGTATCCCGCAGCTAGAGCTTCCCGCAATTACTAGATGGACAGCGGTGGCTATCCAAATGAAGGCCCTATGTTTAGCTAGAGGACTCAGAGCAACAATTGGGCGAACCCCCTCGGATCGACAGGGAAACAAAACGTTTGATAATGGCAGATCCTGTAGTCGAATAGATTATATCCTAGTGGATGTTCGATTATGGCATAGGTTGATTGACATGGAAGTAAAAACCCGAACGGAGAGTGACCATAATCCTCTTTGTATGGGCCTTAAAGAAACCGAAAGATTAAGAAAAATAAATCAAGGAGGAATTAAAATTACCCTAGATATTGTAACTTCCAATAATCAGCGTCACATTAAATGGGGCAGATTAATAGAGAACGTTGAGAGATTAGAGGAGCTTAAAAAAGTTGTGTTAGAAGAAATAGCTGAGATTAACCGACACGTTAACAAGCGAAATTTCTCTGAAATTATGCTTGAAGCCCACACTATTTTTTTTACCAAGCTTCAGGAGTTCTTTAAGAAGAAGAAACCAGGAAACCCCCAAAATAAAATGCCCAAATCAGGATGGTGTTATAAGTCTTGTAGAGAAGCCCGCCAGAATCTTAGCATAGAACTTAAAAATAAGAATATCTATGGGGTGAGAAAAGCGAGAGACACCTACAGGAAAGCTCAAAAAGAGGCTAAGAAAAACTGGGACGAGGCCCTCTGGCGGGACCTGAAATCCGCATGTGACGCAAAGAACCAGAGTCAATTCTGGGCTCTGGTCAAATGGGATAGAGGAGGGGTGGCCCTACCCCCACAAAATAACGTTGCCCAAAACCAATGAGTAGAATTTTTCAGGCCCCAATATGCGTGTGTGCCAACTGAAAGGGATTATTCCTTACCCCCCACAGTTCTCTATCAAAGCCAGCTTTTTACAACAAAAGATGTTAGTTTAGCGCTGGGTTGCGTGACAAGGGGCCGTGCTCCAGGAATGGATGCCATACCTGCAGATGTGTTCCTAAGTGATCATCCTACTTGGTGCCAGTACTTTGAGTGGCTAGCAAACTCTGTGGCCAGAGGTGCTCCCATACCGACCTCTTGGAAGGGAGCAGAAATCATCCCAGTTTATAAAAAGGGAAACAAGTCATTACCCAGTAATTACAGACCAATTAGTCTTATAGACTCTGCGCAAAAAATAATAGGTCCTATGATACAAAATAAAATACAAACCTGGATCGATGAAAATGATATTCTATCCCCCTACCAAGCCGGGTTTCGCCCTTGTACAAGCTCAGTAGACCAGGTTTTTTTTATAGCCCTTTATTGGAGGAACGTGATGCTCACTAAAGGAACTCTCCACGCTGTATTTGTAGATCTAAAATCAGCTTTTGATCTAGTTCCCCGTTCTAAGCTTTGGGGGGTACTTGTTGAAGCTGGGATGGCCCCGGAACTAGTGACGCTACTTGTCCGTTTACATGAGAACAACTACGCTAGAATCAGGTGGGGTGCTCAGGGTGAGGTGACCGACACATTCCCAGTTGAACGAGGGGTTCGGCAGGGGTGTGTCTTGGCACCGACACGGTTTTCCATCTACATTAATGGTATTGTAAAACATCTAAGCCGCATGCCCACTGATGCACCGATTCTGGCTGGAGAGCGTGTGCCTGTTCTCATGTTTGCGGACGACACGCTCATAGTGTCCCGTACACCTAGCGGGCTCCAGAAAGCGGTAAACGCCTTCGGAGAGTTCTGCAAAGCACATGGACTTGAGATAAACACATCCAAAACCAAGTTCATGCGCTTAAACCAGCGGAACACCTTTAGGGGCTCAATACATTTTAATGGTATCCCCCTAGAACAAGTCGAGGCATTCACATACCTGGGAATAAACCTCCAATGTAACCTGAGCTGGAAAAACCATATCGATATGGCTGCCTTAAAGTTTCACCAACTGGCAGGAGTAGTGGCTCACAAATATAAAGCCTCACAGACTAAGTCCATTACCCCTGCCCTTGAAATATATAACATGAAAGTGATTAGTGCCTCTCTATATGGTTCGGAACTTTGGGGTTTTTCCAATCTAAAGCAATTAACATTAGCAGAAAATAGCTTTTTTCGAAGGTTGGTTGGGGTCCCCCAAAGTACCCCTACCGTGGCATTGGCGTATGATTTAGGTAGGAAACACATCAAGGATCTGGCACGACTACGCCCGCTACTTTACTGGAGACGCCTTATGACCACCCCTGAACTCGTGCATTTTGCAACTGCCCTAAAGGATATCATTGGGGCAGATCGTTTTCATTCGATTGTGTGGTTAAAAGAAATAAAAGGGCTCCTTGGTAAGCTGGAATTAGACCATTTGTGGAACTCATCTAATGATGAAAGCTTTCCCTCAAAGGATATATTAAAGAACATGTACTGGGAAATGATATGGATGTCCACCCAATGTAAAGGCTCTAACACAAACTTAACAGGACGTTATCTAAACATTAAATCTGTACCATCCTGTGAGCCCTATTGGGACATCATTGAAAAACCACTCGATAGAAAACTGTATTTTCAGTTTAGAATCGGGGCGTTACCTACAAAGGCGTTCACTCGAAATTGGTCGACAAACCAGGATGATAAATGTCCCTATTGTAAAGATTTGTTAGAGACCACGGCCCATATATTGTTTGTCTGTCCCTTGTACGTTAATCCTCGACGTAAGTGGATAAAACCAGCTTGCCAAAATTTAGGAACACACAGGTGTTTAGAGGCGCTAAGAATATTAGAATCTGATTGTACCCCTTTTTTGGCGATCGCTGTGGCAACATTCCTAGGTTGGTCATGGACTATACGCACCCGCACTTTACAACAGCCAGATATTGTTTAATGAAATTATTGATATGGCTGATTGTATGATTTTATGTAGTCAATTTTCTTTAAATGACAGCACTATGTTTAATGAGTTTTTTAAAAAGTGAAATGTTCTTAACTTTCTTGTAGTATTTATTGTGTATGGAATAGTGTAAGATTGCTTTTATGACTGCTGTCGAATAAAGTTTTGAAACTGAACTGAATAACAATAGGTCACACTTTCTCAAATGCGAGACCTATTGCATTGCAAATGCTTGCTGCTTACAAGTGCCCCATGCTGCGCTTTCAATTTAATTTAGGCCACGTCCCTTCCTTTAGAGCAGCCGTATGTAAAAGGTCTGCTGCTGTTGTTAAAGTGAAAGCGCGGTATGGGGCACTTTTACCACAAAAAGTACAGGTTGACAAACAAATGCTTTTTTTGTAAAAGCGCCCCATGAAAGCATGCATGGCGAGCCGAATGCGCTGCATGTTGCAGGAAAGCATGTAGAGCCTGCAGTCACAGAAACTCGTTAAAGAAAATGAAGCTCACAGACTAATTAAGATGTATGTGTAACAACTAAAGTAAAAGGGCCAGTCCTCATCCGAGGTTACAAATGAAGACAAGCTGGTACTAAGGTGGGACTAACAAGCCTATTAACAAATCAGAAGCCATCATTTACAAAGGACAATGACACAGGCCAATAACAAATGTGGGTGGAGAGTGGGCGGGGCTTCCAGAACATACTCCAATACAGCATGCCGCACAGAGTAGCGCATGCACTGCCCAGGCTCAACCTAAAAAACTGTAGAAAAAGGATGCTGTGGCAGTACCATTGACTGACAGTGCCCCACACTCAGAACAGCAATGGTACTAGAGACTGTCAGGGTGCATGATGACAGGACACTGCCTGACCGCCTCCAGCACCTGGCCATCCCTGCATCCCTCCGCATGCTGGCCAATCCTGCCTGCCTCCAGGGCCTTTGTCTCAAGGCCTGAGAGCCTCGGGTAGCAGATACTTCCTGCTAACCTGCACATGCTGGACATCGCTACCTGCCTACAGTACCTGGTCATTAATCCCTACCTGCCTCCAGTACCTGTCATTAATCCCTACCTGCCTCCAGTACCTGCTCATTAATCCCTACCTGCCTCCAGTACCTGCTCATTAATCCCTACCTGCCTCCAGTACCTGCTCATTAATCCCTACCTGCCTCCAGTACCGGTCATTAATCCCTACCTGCCTCCAGTACCGGTCATTAATCCCTACCTGCCTCCAGTACCTGCTCATTAATCCCTACCTGCCTCCAGTACCTGCTCATTAATCCCTACCTGCCTCCAGTACCTGCTCATTAATCCCTACCTGCCTCCAGTACCTGGTCATTAATCCCTACCTGCCTCCAGTACCTGTCATTAATCCCTACCTGCCTCCAGTACCTGTCATTAATCCCTACCTGCCTCCAGTACCTGCTCATTAATCCCTACCTGCCTCCAGTACCTGCTCATTAATCCCTACCTGCCTCCAGTACCTGTCATTAATCCCTACCTGCCTCCAGTACCTGCTCATTAATCCCTACCTGCCTCCAGTACCTGCTCATTAATCCCTACCTGCCTCCAGTACCTGCTCATTAATCCCTACCTGCCTCCAGTACCTGCTCATTAATCCCTACCTGCCTCCAGTACCTGCTCCTTAATCCCTACCTGCCTCCAGTACCTGCTCATTAATCCCTACCTGCCTCCAGTACCTGTCATTAATCCCTACCTGCCTCCAGTACCTGTCATTAATCCCTACCTCCCTCCAGTACCTGGTCATTAATCCCTACCTGCCTCCAGTACCGGTCATTAATCCCTACCGGCCTCCAGTACCGGTCATTAATCCCTACCTGCCTCCAGTACCTGCTCATTAATCCCTACCTGCCTCCAGTACCTGCTCATTAATCCCTACCTGCCTCCAGTACCTGTCATTAATCCCTACCTGCCTCCAGTACCTGTCATTAATCCCTACCTGCCTCCAGTACCTGTCATTAATCCCTACCTGCCTCCAGTACCTGTCATTAATCCCTACCTCCCTCCAGTACCTGGTCATTAATCCCTACCTGCCTCCAGTAC
Source organism: Lissotriton helveticus (assembly GCF_964261635.1). Taxonomy (NCBI): domain Eukaryota; kingdom Metazoa; phylum Chordata; class Amphibia; order Caudata; family Salamandridae; genus Lissotriton; species Lissotriton helveticus. The sequence goes on from NC_136073.1 coordinate 679,806,801, forward strand.
CGGTCATTAATCCCTACCGGCCTCCAGTACCGGTCATTAATCCCTACCTGCCTCCAGTACCTGTCATTAATCCCTACCTGCCTCCGATACCTGTTTATCCTTTCCTGCCTGAGTAGCCCATGTTTTTCGTTGGAATCGAGGCTGGTGCTGTCCAATGCCCTGGTTGTGGAACACCACAACTTCTAGTTGTGATTCCACCCCATGCCCCGTTTCCATCATCCTTCACTTCTCTCTGATTGTCTCAGTCCTTCAAACTCTTTGTCCTCCCTGCCTTCTCTCTTTGTCTCCATTGTTCTACTTTTGTCTTCTTTCTTCACTCTCGACTCATCTGTCTTTTTCTCTCTTACACGAGGTCAACATTTAAGGTTGAAAACGGAGTTGCACTGCCCACCACCTGGAGCACCCCGCACAAATTAGGCGTTAATAGCATCAAAGTGAAACGTTGCAGGGTTCTCTGGGTCCGGTGTATGAAGGACCCATCACAAATTAACCTCTTATATATCTTTTTTTTTTTCAAACAGACCCACCCCCTTTTCCCAATCTTGTCTGTATTGTTTCTCAGCTTGTATTTTTTAAAGTTTATTTTATTATCCCAAACCCGGCCGCTTTCAATTTCAGACTTCCTAATAGAAAATCGTGAGATCCTTTAACAGAGTCCTAGAAATGTTTGTAAACACAGATTCAAATTAACGAGTTCACATTGTTTACATCTATTTATGTGGTTACAACACGAAATAAAAAGGCTAAACTTAAAAAGAAGAATAGAATGACAGGCCCGTGGCACTGCCTAATGACGTAGTGTGCACCCCAAACGCTCACACTGCTGGTGAGAAGCAGGAAGCCCTGTCCCTTTTCCCCAGAGTCGGGGGGAGTGGTCAGGTGACCTGCGGCGTGCCCTGCACCCCTGAAAAGAAACACTTGTGGCCTCGGATCACTCAGCCCGAGCCCCGGTGTTCATGCACTGCTGTTCCCAGCACAGAAGGGCCGGCGCGCTCCCTGCCCCGGACATGTTTATCCCGCTGTTGAAACACCAAAGGCTTCTGGAAAACCGTAAAATATATAGTTTTTTTAAGAGGTGCACCATAAATGTAGCCTTTATTATTCAAGAGGAAACAGCAGTGGTCGATGCTCGCTACGTTTCAGGCAGTACTGTGTTTTGCGATGTTATATAAAAATGGTTCACATTTTCAAGGGGTGACGCAACATATGGCGCCCTTCCTAAAATCTTTGTGTGTTTGCTTCAAGTCTTCGGCTGCTGCAGTGCTTTCTCTCTTCAAGCCGGTGGAAGCATGACGTCCAAAAAGATGACCGAGGTTTCTTGTGTAGCACGCACTGTCTCTTCTAGGCGCTTGTGAGAATTTAGGCCACAAATCTTGTGTTAATGAAAAGTAACAGATTAAGAGCACTAGGCAAGGGTGCAATGCAGGGTCCTGAGGCGCAACCCTCTAGGGGCCCCTATTGAACCCTAAACCAATAAATATCTGTGACATATGGAAGACTAAGACCCCCGCTGCCCCCCCCCCCCCTCAAATGCTGGTGGGGGCATTATTTTGTATTACACCACTAGTCTTAGGATCCAACCACTCAAGTAGTCTAGGCTTTGCATGCTGCCCCCATGGAGCATGAGGCTTGACCATAGAGTTGAAGGACCCCTCCACCCCCACCCCCACCCCCAGGCAATGAGTGGCAAGAGTTTCCAGCTTTCTTCAGATGGAAGTGGAATACCAAGTTTTGCAGAGCTCCAGATCAGTGCTTAATTTGAGCCAGTGGTTTTTGGTGCTCAACACTGGCACTTACTTGTCAATACCGGCGCTTGTGACAGTCTGCCACATGGTGGCGCTATCTGGCTAAATTACAGATGACCACAACAACAGGTAATCATTAATTTAATCTATATAAAAATTGACTATTACCTGCCACCCAAACCACTCTTACAGCTTTGGAGGTCTGAAATAGTTTGAGTTGTCACACGTATAGGAGCGTAGTAGTTGTGTTGTTACTGTCATTGGCAGCATAGCAGGGGCAATGTGTGGTGCAAGCTGCAGTGGTCTCCTGAGCAGAGCCCTGGCACTTTTTTTTTTTTTTAACACAAACTAAGCACTGCTCCAGACACTGGGATCTTGGCATCTGAGGGTAAGGTTTCTGGTTACTCAAGAAAAAGGTGAGGCAAAACACATATTTGGATGAACGGAGTAATAAAAATGTAATTTTCTTAGATCCAGTGTCGGGTGACCTTGGCAGCAGAGGTGGGCGAGCCAAGGAATTAACAGGGAGAGCTGAACCAAGGGCCTAGCTCGGCTCTTGGAGCCGGTGAAAATGCTTGTTGTGTAAATCGTGCAACACACATGTGCAAATAAGATAACGTCTCTTCAAAATTCAAAAAACTGTTTCTCTTTAACACATAGCAGCGTTTCACCTTAGAACTTTGGAATGCATCACTGCACTCAGAGGTATTAATTAAAAGTTTATAAACATGAACTTAGGAACATTCCTGCTCCAGCCTTTCCCTTACAACAATACCATTTGTGAACTCTGAGACAAGACAGTCGTCACATATATCAAGTACATGGCCTAAATTCTAATTATATGTGGAACAATATTAGTCTATTAAATCAAAGCAGGTTTCTCTCCAACACGTATCCTGCACTTATTTGAATGTGTTCTCATATGCAATAATGAACAAAAAGTGAGGCACAGAGTCATCTAATATTTGCCCAGGATCACAACATTTGGTCGAGTTGGGATTGAGCCCATGTTCTCTGATTTCTCTTTGTGCAGTTCAGCCACTAGATGAGCTTTCACTTTCTTATGTTTTACATCAAGTTTAAATGTTTGTGTTTAATACCTGGTGGGTGGCAGACAGAAGCCACATGAAAACAAAGATAATTTTGGGTTCAAGGGTCAAATGGGACCTCGAGCTGAGCTGGGCACCTGGGTCGGGCCTTCAGTGGTTCATGCACCCCTAGTTGAGACTCGTACAACTACTGTTGAGGCAATAACACGGGTACTACAGGCAGGCAGGGATAGCAAGGAAATGGAGGCTGGCAGGCCTGGTTGACCAGGTACTGGACACAGGCAGGGATCCCCCCTCCCTCTCGTGACCACTAGCTTCACAGAACTGCCCTGCATAAGAAGTTATATAAGTAAAAAGAGACAGGAGTGACCGAATCGAATCAACCTGTGGCAAAACAGAAATGATTATTGGAAAACTAACAATATTCTTGAACAAAACGACTCCATGGATGTTTCACAAACCAAAAGGCTACAAAACAAACCCGCCCTCCGTTCCACAAATCACAGCAGCAGGTCGACAGAATTCTGGCCGAGTCGCAAATGGTTCAGTGAAAGCAACTAGAAAATTGGCAAGACTCAGGCTGTGATTGCGTGGAGTCGAAGGTTTGCATTTTGTTCCAACAGTAGAGTCACCTGCTGTTTGCAGGGATCGCACAGAAAGTACAGAGCCTTCGTCTGGCTAAAAACGGAATTGGGGAAACAACCCTGGTCATATGCAACCCTCTAAGCTCGCGTGTTTGCCACTGGGCCGGCGCCTTAGTCTGCACTTTTAAAAGTATCTCTACTGACATGCCATGCTTTAAACCACAATACCACTTCTGTCGCAGCAGCACAGCACGTGGGCGTCAAGGCAGCTACATTCTTGCACGCTAGAAACACAAAGAGGGTCCATCCACTGCAATGCCTCCTTCCTGACCTTCCAGCAAGGAGAACGAGGCAACGCACATGCACAAAATAAAAAAAGGGGCGGGAACAGGATACTGAATCCCGCCCCTCCAGGACTCCCTGACCTGCCTCATGGTTGCCAAGGCAATATTTCTAAAAATATTGTCGTGCTACCGTAAGGCAGGTCATGGAGTCCTCGAGAGGTGGGATCCAGAGCAGACAAATCTGCTAAACGGGAGCTTTTTACAATGGCAGGCCTCCGTTTCCAGAGGCCTGCCAATGGAAAAAAGGGGCGTGGCTTCACGCCATACTGAAATCCCCTGCTCACAATATCTCTTTGCCTGCAGCAGGGCATGCCCTGCAATGAAGGCTTCGACCTAAAAAGGGCATTGCTACCTCACCTATGCATGTACCTTCCCCGCCTCCTTCACCCCATCCCCCCCCCCCCCCATATTTCACCACCTCTCTCCCCTACACCATCTAGCACACATGATGATAATGGGGACGACATATCAGATACAGTAGCTGATCCACAGGACCCATATTTTCCTCCAGCCTCACCAGACCCATGGGAAGACTATACTACACCAGATGTCCCAAATGTACCACAAGATGACATATACCCCTCTAGGCCCTCACCACCAGAAGACACAATGGGGTTCAACCAATTACTGACTAGAGCAGCACAATACCATGGGGTAGACATGCACTCCGATGCAATAGAGGAGGACTTCCTGCTAGACACATTTGACACCGCACAAAGGTCTTCAGCAATTTTGCCTATGCTCAAAGGCGTGGTTAAACATGCCTCTCAGGTCTTTAAAGACCCAGTCAGGACACGGGTTATAAACCCAAGGGTGTAGAAAAAGTATAAAGCTGCGCCATCTGACCCAGCATATATAAAGGGACCAGTTCCCCTGGATTCTCTAGTCGTATCTAACGCACGTAAGAGAGCTAACTCTCAAACATCAGGAGAAGCTCCCCCACCAGACAAGGAATCTAAACTCCTTGATGCGTCGGGGAAAAGAACGGCCTTACAAGCGGCAAACATGTGGCGCATTGCTAACACGCAAGCCTTACTAGCACGCTATGATAGGGCACATTATGATGAGCTCGAGGAAATAATGCAACACCTTCCTGACAAATTTAAAGATAGAGCCAGTGAGATAATTCAGGAGGGAAAAGTTATCACTAACACATCTATATGCTGCGCGCTAGACGCAGCAGACACAGCCACCAGAGCCGTCAACACTAGCGTCCTGCTACACAGGCATGCTTGGCTACGTATATCTGGATTCAAACCAGAGGTCCAAAGTGCTCTACTCAATCAACCATTCGATGAGCCCCTGGAGACGTTAGTGGATCCTGATGGGAGATATGTGGCTGTACAGGGTAGGCTTGACGGGAGGGATTTGACGCTGTGCAGTGTGTATGCCCCCAATTGTGGAGAAAGCGGCTTTCTTTGCGCGATTATCAGGGAAATTGGCGACAGTCTTAGCGGGGCACGGTCCTCCTTGGAGGGGATTTCAATTCGGTAACAGATGTGGAGTTGGACAGGTCGCACCCACCGCTTGCGCAGTCGGCGGTTCATAGGATGGCGAAAGGGAGACGGGAGTGTCAATCTATGTGGGGATTGGTCGATGCCTGGCGGACGCAGCACCCCGCCGAGCGGGATTATTCCTTCTATTCTTCCCCGCACGATCTCCATGTCCGGCTTGATAGTGTCCTCTGTTCACTGGATGTCCAGGGCTTGATCTGCCACAGCGAGTATTTGGCGAGAACAATTTCTGACCATAACCCTTGCTTGGTGATGGTCCGGTGGTTCAGGCAGCGCCAGGCTATTCCCACGTGGCGGTTAAACCCGTTGGCGCTGGAGGACTCTGCCTTTAAGGCCTCGGTGCAAGACAGCGTAGAGGGCTATTTTGCGGCGAATGAGGGTACTGCGTCGAGTAGGGCCCTTGAATGGGACGCCTTCAATGCGGTGATTAGAGGTGCCTGTATTTCGGCCACGGCGGGGGCCCGCAAGACCCTCCTGCAAGACCTCGCGCATGGCGAAGATCGGTTGCGTGCGGCGGAGCGAGCTGGCCACGACGATCCCGAGGCTCACGAGGCTGTCTCAGCCTCCCACGAGGAGGTCGCGGTGCAGATGGAGCGACTCCGCTGCTTCGATCATAAGGAGTATCTTATTAGGGCGCACGCTGAGCGCGATAAAGTGGGCTCCCTGTTGGCTTGGCTGGCCAATCCTGCGGCCCGTGGCACCCCGATCTTGGCTTTAACCACGGCGGAGGGGCGCTTAGTCTACACCCAAACCGACATCAATGGCCAGTTTTTTTAGTACTATGAGCGACTGTATCAGAGCACGATACCCAGTGCATCCACTTCAAGAATGTCTAGCACGCCAATGGAACCAGGCTCAAGGTCAGTTAACAGACCTAGTGTTGGTAGACAGTCAGGCTCATCGCTCTCTGCAATGGTGGAACACAAACATGTCAAAAGGCCGACTATTCCTAGAGCCAGTCCACAAATCATACTAACAGCAGACGCATCGCTCTCCGGCTGGGGAGCCCACCTACTGCATTACACCACGCAGGGAAGGTGGACACCAATGCAAAAACTACTCCACATCAACCATCTGGAGCTATTAGCTGTGTTCCTAGCTCTGAAAGCATTCCAAACACAAGTGGCAAACGCGACTGTCTTAGTCCGCACAGACAATATGACAGCCATGTATTACGTAAACAAACAGGGAGGGACACACTCTCTGCAGCTCTCTCAACTAGCTCAGCAGATATGGAGGTGGGCTATACCTCAGAACATCTTCTTAATAGCCCAGCACGTCCCAGGGGTTCAAAACACCATGGCAGATCTGCTAAGTCGGCAGACTCAGCAGATGCTCCTGTGGGAACTTCATCAACAAGTTCTTCACCCGTTCTTTCAAATGTGGGGACAACCTCAAATAGACCTCTTCGCCACCCACGACAACGCAAAATGCCCACACTTCGTCGCCAGATACCCACACCCATTGGCCAAAGGCAATGCGATATGGATGAACTGGTCAGGACTATTTGCATACGCTTTTCCTCCTCTACCAATGATTCCTTTACTAGTACGCAAAATGCAACAGCCCTCGCTGACACTTATACTAGTAGCTCCAACGTGGGCCAGACAAGCGTGGTACACCACACTGCTACAGCTATCTGTGGTACCACATCAAAAACTAAACCTATCTCCACATCTTTTGACTCAGAACCGTGGAGAGATCAGACACCCGGACCCAGCTCAGCTCAACCTTGCGATCTGGCTCCTGAAGTCATAGAGTTCGGTTATCTTAAACTCTCTCAAGAATGCATCAATGTTATCAAGGAAGCAAGGCGTCCCACCACTAGAGCATGCTACGCTGCTAAGTGGAAACGTTTTGTAATATACTGTCAAAACAACAATATAAATACCCTAGATGTATCCATCCAATACATTATAGGCTATTGACTTCACCTTCAAAAGTGTAATTTAGCCTACACATCTATCAGGTTGCACCTAGCTGCCATTGCAGCTTACTTACAAAATAGACAGCATCTGTCTCTTTTTAGAGTGCCAGCCATTAAAGCTTTTATGTAGGGTCTCAAAAGAATATTACCTCCAAGGCTACCACCTTCACCTGTGTGGAACTTAAACATAGTATTCACAGGTCTCATTGGACCTCCATTTGAACCTTTACATAAATGCGAATTGCAATTTCTCACATGGAAAGTGGCTTTCCTAGTAGCCATTACTTCGTTAAGAAGAGTTAGTGAAATGCAAGCATTTACAATTCAAGAACCTTTTCGGCGGGGGGAGGAGCCAAGATGGCAACCGAGATGGCTGCGTAAACGCTCGGCTCCGTGAGCCTTCTCACCCCGCGCTTATATCCTGGCAACCATCCTGAGCCGCAACGGCATATTTCAGTAGGCGAAGGACAACTTTCTCTTACCGTTTGCTCCCGAGGCTTCTACGTGCGGCAGACCCGTTGCAATGTCCCCGACTGTTTTGCGGCCTACACGTAGCTGGGACCGGGGTCTCGAGTGAGGAGAGTGGCCGGCCGCGACTGCGACAACAGCGGCCTCTGGTGATGGTGAGGAGTCGGCCGGTGGGAACCGAAGACTTGATGGCCGATGGCGACAGTGCCGACCCAGTTCAACTGGCAGAAAGCCTTGTGGGCAGTGTGATACAGCAGGGTCGAGGGGTGTGCACGATACTTGGCCCCCCGTTCCAGTGTTTTGTCCGGGCTTACTACCGACTTTTCCCAGAGTCGACGGGCAGCTCCCAGGGAGCGGCGGAGATTTTGTTTAGCCTTTTGGTGACCCTCCGATGAGAAACCTGCCTTGACTTTGGGATCCATGTGGTGAATCCTTTTCCTCCCTGGTGTGAGGCCCGATCCCGAGGTGAGGTGGAGAAGGACGAGGCCGGATCAGCTAAGATGGCGGATAGCACCCTCTTACGCACACCTCATCCGGGCAGAGAAGCCGCTGTGTGTGAGAGTCCTGGGATCTGGCACCACGAGAAAGAGCCCACGTCCAGAGATAAACTGGCTGCGTTAACAACTCTGCAAATGACCCTGATCCGAGACGCCCGGGATCTGGGAAGACAGATGGCCGCCATTGTTGTCCCACCGCTCCACATCGGTGTGGCTCGATCTCAAGGAAGTGCCGATTTCCCCGCTTCTGCGTCAGTGATGACTGCTCCAGCTACGCCTACGTTTGTGGAGAAGCCGATAGACCCGGTTCATGATACCGCTTTGGATAGATCTGTTGCATATGTGAGTGACTCGTCGGGGCCCTTATCTGTTCGGCGGCTGCGGAAACAACATCGATCTATGGTTTGGACTGCCCCGGCGGCGTTTCAACGCTTCCCGAATTGTGTGACTCGCTCTTCATGGCTGGTGAGATGGTGCGCGGACTGGAGGTTGTTTCCGGTGTCGATACTGACACAGATGGATTTCCACCATACATATTCGGCTGGGTCTTGGGGGCTACAGTCCCATGGAGTGACGGCGCTGCCTGGCCCGTCTGGATCGTTTGGACCCTCCACATTGCTCATTATGCCGATTGCTAAATGGACGTATGTTGGTACTATTGATAGAAAAGGCCAGGGGTGAGATCGTCTAGAACATAGTGGAACTCATTGTTGGCTGATGGTGCTTAGGGGGACACTCCGCGGGGATGTTATTGATTGCGCTATTGCTGATTGTTGTTTACTGTGGCTGTCCTGATCCTGCTTTTAGGATGTTTACTGTGCGTGGTGGGTGAGGGGGGGGGGGTCGGGTAGCTAGATTGATGGCCCTTCTCCACATTTTTTCTTCTTTTTCTTTTTTCTCTTCTTCTATATTTCGGGTCTCTCCTTTAGGGCGATAGGCACGCTGCTGGGGGGGGTAGGCCGTAGCCTTCTGCAGGGGTGCAGGGTGGGGGGGGTAGGGGGATGGGGTTTGTTAATTTGTTCCTTCTTTGTTTCTATGGCCTTTGTCCTTCTTCTTTTTTGGTGTCGCTGTTTTTCGTGTTTCCTACAGTCTCTCGTTTTGAGGGGTGGGGTGCGGTTCGCCACGCAACGTATGTGTTTTTTTACATCTATCCTGACTCGTGTGCCTTACCCCCGTTTCTTCAACTGTATTCGCACTCTTTGCGGATTGCCGCTTCATGCTGCTATTGTAGGAACATGTATGACCATATGGCATTGATTCTGACTTTTCTTTCTTTATTGTAAAATGAACCTACTCAAATCCTGATTCACACGCAGTATGCTTGAATACAAGTTATACCCTGGACACTTATCAGACCCCGATTTTCGGGCTGCTGTATCTTTCTATACTGCCTTGCTGAACTTACGACTGACTAGCGGCCGGCCGAGATGGTTGTAGGCCCATGCTTGTATTTACTCGAAATGACAATAAAGGTTCTCAAAAAAAAAAAAAAGAACTTTTTCGGCAAATGCATCACAATAAAGTTGTTTTTCGTACAAACCCTAAATTCCTGCCAAAGGTAGTTTCTCCTTTCCATCTAAACCAGTCTGTGGAACTGCCAGTTTTCTTCTCGCAGCCACAAACAGTAGCAGAAAGAGCTCTGCACACCTTAGATGTCAAAAGCGCATTACTATATTACATAGAGAGAACGCAAAGCTTTAGGAAATAAAACAGCTTTTTGTATCCTTTTCACCACCTCATAAAGGCAACCCAATATCAAAATCTGGTATTGCCAGGTGGATTGTTAAGTGTATCCAGATATGTTACCATAAAGCTAAGCGTACACTAACAATTCCTCCAAAAGCCCATTCTACAAGGAAAATAGGGGCTTCCATGGCATTCTTAGGGAATATTCCCTTGGAAGACATCTGCAAAGCAGCTACATGGTCTACACCGCACACATTCACAAAACACTATTTTGCAGATGTGCAAACAAAGCAACAAGCCACTGTAGGCCAGGCTATTTCAAACAACTGCAACAGATACGGGTGGTCGCCGCTAGTGTGGGTACTGCTATACAATCTATGCATAGTGTGCAATCTGCAGCTCATATGCCTCGAACGGAAAATGCTACTTACCAGTATGCATCTGTTCTTGGCATCTAGAGCTGCAGAGTTGCACACGCCCACCCGCCTTCCCGGCTGCCTTTATCTGTTCCAGTATTATTCTCATTAGATACAAACACACATGGTCATCACTATCTCTTAGCTCCATCACTTCCCTAATGGCGAAAAACAATCTGGGGATGGAGCCGATGCCCATGCGCAGTATCATGCAAAGGAGGAGTCACCTATCCCGTGACTTCCAAAGACTTTCTACAACAAACTGCAAACATCTGGGCCCAACGCTAGGTGGCCATCTATGCATTGTGTGCAACTCTGCAGCTCTACATGCCAAGAACAGATGCATATTGGTAAGTAGCATTTTCCTTTTGTGGCAATACCCTCTGCCAGGAGGGTGAGCAAATTGCAGGCTGTGTTATCTAAGCCGCTTTACCTGACCATGTTCGCTGTTAAGTTGGTGATTCGCACTAAGGCCTCTTTCTTACAGAAAGTGGTAAGACCATTCCACATGTGGCAATCCTTCTCCTTGCCTACTTTCTACGCTCCTCCGCACCCCTCCAAAGAAGAGGAGTGACTCCACCCACTGCCTGGACCCAAAAAGAGTATTGTCGTTCTACCTTGACCGCACTAAAAGGTTCTGGATGGAGAACCAACTCCATGTGGGGTACATGGGAGCGAAGAACGGTCATCCGGTGCAGAAAAAAACGATCTCTGTGGGTCGTCCTTTGCATCAAAATCTGCTATTATCATGTAGTTCCCACTAATCAGTAGCAACTGCACATTTGTGGACAACAAACTTACGATGATGCCAGACTGGTTCCATGTGTCTCCATAGTATATGTTGTCCCTTGTACTGGCTAGCTCGCAGTGCCGCTGACACAACCCTTAAACCTGAACAAGAAGCAAACAGTTTTGGCAACTACTAAACATGACAACTCTGGTCCCTCAGGAACCTTGGTGACAGATTTCAAACTTTTGCTCAGTTAACTAGTGCTTTCTTTTGCTCAGAGAAATGTACAAAGAATACACGAAGGGGCGTTTTCAATATTTTTTTAACTAGTTATTTTTGTATAGAATATAGGGGCTGCGATGATTAATAAGCAGAAGCAGATAAGTTATAATAAGTGTCAACACAGAAAATAAGAGTTCCACCATCTTGTTGGGAACGCATACATTTAAAGGATAATAAAAATGTAGCGTACCCCTAGGAAGCAAACCATAACTTTACGTGTCTAGGGTGTAAATGTGTGTTCTGACAAGAAAACACCCATCTGAAAGAGACACGTTGGTGATATATTCCTTACCTTAGAATATCCCCAGGCGTCAGACTGGATCCGGAATTTTTTTGCGTAGCAGTACCCTTGCGCGTCTGTAGGCGTCGTCTGCGGCTCCACGTCCGTCGTCTGCATCGTGGGAGCCGTGATGACGTCGTCGGTGTACTTAGACACCGCCTCCGCGTGCTGACGTCAGTTCTTCTTTTTTCCGCGCCAGTTCATATGCTCCCTTTTGGCCATACCATAGCCCCTCGGGTGTTCACAAAAGTGATGGCGGTGGTCCCAGCTCATCTGCGCAGATCAGGGGATTCAGTCTTCCCCTGAGGATGGGGCAGCCACATGGGAGAGGCGTAGGGCAGAGGCCTCTGGTCTCCGGCGGAGTCCAGGCTCCATATCAACCTTCTGGAGCTCTGGCCTATCCTACTTGCACTGAAGACAACCTCAATAAAACCAAAAACCTCAATAAATTTGCAGACCTCTTTACCCTCCTCAGAAACCATGTGCATAACACTAGCAGGGCGACCAACACCCACCGCGACAACATTCCGACCTGCCCGCCCCGTATATCTAACCGCCCACTAACCACCTCTCGAAGGTTCTCCAACACTACTCCTCCCAACCCCTCCAGTCCGTTTACCGGCCCTGCCAACACTTCGGCCCCTCCCTCTCCCCCTATAGTACCGGAGGTCTCTTATACAGTACACCCTAACCTCCTCAGCTCATCTATCGGCCCTGCTAACGCAATCATCCAGAAACCCTAGGTCTCCTCCCGTCTAGCTCCCCACGCGGACTCTGAGACTGGTAATCCTCCAATGTCCTATGATGCAGGTCAAGCTAACCCTGCTAGCCCACAAATCACCCCCCTACTGCTCCCAATACAGCCCATCCTAACCCTCCCAGTACCCCTATCACGCCTGCTCCCATCACAGCGCATCCTAACCCTCCCAGTACCCCTATCACGCCTGCTCCCATCACAGCCCATTCTAACACTCACCCTATCGCGCCTGCTCCCATCACAACCCATCCTAACTGTAGGAGAGTAGGGTCTGCAATCCTATGATCACCCAGATTTTTGCTTTTTGCTGCACTGGTTTACGACTTTCCCTGGCTGTGGGCCTGCTAATCGGACCCACAGCCTAGCTGTTCTCTCTATCCAAATTGTACTCAGCTACTGAATTGGCCCTGGGCCCTCTCCAAGTCCCTGTACCCAGGGCTGAGGTGCACCCAGAAGTCTCCCAGGGGCTGAAGCATGTATTATGCCACCCCTGGATTGACTAACTAAAACTGACACAACTGGCTGCACGACAGCTGGGGCAAGGTGGTGTACTCACCCTTTGCTTTAGATATAGTATACCTATATCTAACCCTAAAAATGGACACACAGATCTCCTATCAGTCACTCCTATAGCAGGCCTTAACAATCCTGAAGGCAGAGTGCTTGGAATCGTGTGAGATGGTGCTCTAGCATGAGCTGAGCCTGTCTGCGGCTTTCGGGATCCATCCCTTAGCCGTTTCCATGATATCGCATACCATATACTCTTAAGTGCATTATAATCCTCGCGGTTATGTGCCAACTCTGGTATCGCTTTATCAAAACATGTCGAGTAAGGTGTCATACGAATTGGAATACTAACCCCTCGCCAATTCTGGCGACGGGGTTAGCATTCCACCCTTCTAGAGGGACACGACATGCCTGTAACCTATAACCCGGTTAAAAGTCAGACAGAGCCTTAGCATCCACAAAATGGATGCTGCCACCGAGACACAAGTCTGCCCTCCTGCTGCTGGGAGTCCTCCCAGAGCAGGAGATAAGGACAAAGGGTTTCCTGCCAGGGGCGGTGCCAGCACCGTCCCAGACAGGGTTTTGTGTATTGTAGGTAGGCAGGGCTTTAGAGGAAGGTGACTGCACGTGGCACCCCGGTGCTCACTGTGCATAGGCTGGCTGGAACCAGTTCCAGGGTCACTCCAGACCCTGTGCTGGGGAAAAGCCCGCCAAGGAAGTGGGTGTAACCACCCCCCTCCTAGTCCCACCCATAGGGCAGGACTTAGTCGCGTGCCAGCCCCTTTTTACAGGATAAAGGTAGAGACTGGCCCCCTTCCAAATCAGATCATCTTTGAATCCTGAAACTACTTTCTGCGAAAGGAACTCAAGACTTCTTCCTAAGATTTCTCCCTTGTGACTAAGGAGTAGTCACCCTGCATCCGCAGGCACCATCTAAGAACACTGCGGTCTGCTGCAAGTCCTTCCTCCGGAATCCGACTGCCCAGCTCGACGAGAACCGGCTTCCCTGGCACCTCTGACCTCTACCCACCTCTACAGCCCAGCTGAGAACCGTGGGTGCGACGAGACCTCAAGGGACCGGCCATCTGCAAGACTGCACGACTTCTTTCCAGCAAGCCCGCCGAGTGAATTCCTGGTGAGTGCTTTGGGGTCCGAGAAGCCCCGACTCTGAGCAGCTCCAGCTCCGAAGTGCAGCCCCCCAGCATCTCCACGATCTGCGTGGGGCCCTTCTGCTTTCCGCTGTTCACCGCGTTGTTTGGCTACTAGCCCGTTGGCTTGTGGCCTTCCTGACGACGCCCGACGACATTTCTGCTGCTGGTCTGGTTGCTCCAGACTGGCCCTTGCTCCCTTCCAGAAGAGGAGCACCCCGGACCCTCCTGGTCCACTCAAGACGCCATTTTGAGTCCACCGCGTGGGCTTGAATTAGCCAAGGCTTGTTGCCCACTCCTGGGTAACTTCGACGCCGACGACTTCATCCTTCGTGGGACAGCTCGCACCTCCATCCTGGTCGCCGACAACGCCTCCTGGTCCGAGAGACTGCAGAGCCCAGCAGCGCCCACTCACCTGACTGCGGTGACTTCGCCCGGTGCCATCCTGGTGCCCACTTAATCACTGGCTAGTGATTCAAGAACTTGGTCCCCTCTGCTTTCAGGTTTCTTGTTCCTTGATCCAGGCTTGGATCCATCGAACTTTTCTTCACTGGTCGCCTGCCAGCAACTTCTTCCTTCCAGGCTCCTGGTCCGGCAACGAGATCCCCGACGTCTTTTCAGACCTATGCAGCTGCAGCCCCTGGGCTAGGTAACTTCGGCACTCCGGTGTCCCAGCATAGCCTCACTATCCAAGGGTCAGGATCCACTGTCGTTTTCTCCCTACCAGGTCGGGTTCGCCCGTGAACACTAACTTTGTGAATTCTAGCTTCCATAGACTTTGTCCCGCATCCCGCGTGAGAGTGCACACTCTGCACCCGAGTCCCCTGGGCCTCCTAGTAGTAATCTAACGATTCCCTAGTCCAGTCCTAGCGATTCCAAAGCCTATTAGAACTGTTACTTACCTGCTAGTAATTCGCATTCCACTTTTAGCGTATATGGTTTTTCGTGCCCCTCGGGCATTTGTGTAACGTGCTAACTTAAAAGTATTTTCGTAAGAGTTTTGTTGTGTGCTTAGCTCCCTGTCTCATAAAGAGCCAGGGTAGTCTTGTTATAAATAAATACACTGTTTATTTTCATAACAACTTGTGTGGTGTCCTTTCACTGGGTGTTCAAGGGGTAATGTGATGGTAAAACAGCTGGCTTAACACGCCCTCTAGAGTCTTAGCCTTAGACTGCTCGTATCCATGCTACTAGGATAGCTGGTCTATAAGGTTGACTTACAACCAATCATCAATAAGGGTTGTTTGGACTGATATATAGTGATCACTAGAATAGTGAGCACTGCACATCAGGCCAACTTCTCACACTAACCCTCCCAGTACCCCTATCACGCCTGCTCCATCATAGCCCATTCTAACCATCATAGAACCCCTACCGCGCCCTCCCCCCGTATGTGGATATCGATACTCTGCACTCCAAAGCCACCGAAATAATCCAGAGGATCCATTTCTCCATCCTGGATCTAACAAACCTCCTCCACCTTGCTGAACTCTTCTTCGCCAGCCTCAAGCCCCGGTTGAGCTCCACTTCCCCACCTACTATAGAGCTCCCCAAACACCCTCTACCTCTATCCCTGAGGCGCCCTCGCAAGCACCCCTGCCACCTATCAGAGGATTAAACCCTAGCTCTTGCCCTCTCCTATAACCCTCCCCTCGCCTCACCAAATCCACTAGACCTCAGTGAAAAAGAAATCCTCGCCATCCTACAGGACCACAATGCAGCCCCAGTCACCCTGTGTCCCTCTGGTATGAACGAAGAACACCCCATTGGCACGGTCGCTATCAGCCCTTGCAGTTCTGCCACCTTCTGCAACAGAAGTGTGACTAGAAGCAATCTAACGCCTATGTTAGGCCCAATGTTAGTCAATGAGAGGCAGGGGGCCTTCGGTTGGTGGCTGCTGGTGAGCAGGCCACACGGCTGTGGGAGCGGGGCCCTTGGTCACTTGCTCAGGGCACGGGGGGAAGTAGAATAGGGCAAAGAGGTCACAGCCAGCGGCACTCGGGCGGCTGGGTGCAGGGTGCTTTTGAGCCGTCGGGCGCTCAATGTTATCCAAAGAGGATCTTGAAAAGGGAACAAAGGCTGCAGGCTCGGGGCGGAGACTCTCCAGGGGCGACCATCACTTCGAGAGGTAAGTTGGGATCTTGAAGCCCAGGTAGGTACCCCAAAGGGAGGCACAGGGGGCTGGAGGGCGGCGGGTGCTGGGGTGTCTTTGGGTGTTGGAAAAACTTACCCTCTGCTGGTCGCGGTTGGGGGGGCCCCTGGTTCTGAGTCTGCAGGCGTCGGCTGATTTGTCGAGGAGGGTCTTTGGGCACTGGACTTCGGGTCCCAGTCGCCGGGGGGACGTCCTCGTGGTCTTGGTTCGGGTTGGCCCGGCCCGGGCTTGGCTGGTGCAGAGTGGGCTGGTCTGGAGCTTCCTGGCTGGCACCATGTGGGTTGTTGCAGCAGAGCCTCTGGATTTGGATTTGGATATGGATTTATAAAGCGCGTAGCTACCCGAGGGCGTCCCAGCGCTACAGTATCAGCTTAAAGTGCTCCTGAGGTGAAATTATTGGGGGAAGAGCCAGGTCTTCAGTAGCCTGCGGAATGACAGCAGGTTGGTTTCTCTACGGATGTTAAGGGGCAGGGTATTCCAGAGCTTGGGGGCGTTGTAAGCGAAGCGGCGACCTCCCGTGCGCGCTTTTCTTATTCTGGGGATGCTGACAAGGAAAAGGGAGTCCGACCTGAGCTGTCTCGTGGATTTATGAGGTTTGATGAGTGGTTTTAGTATGGGTGGGCCTTTGCCTTGTAAAATTTTGTGGGAAATGCATAGGGTCTTAAAAGCGATACGCTCCTGGATGGGGAGCCAATGAAGAGCTTTGAGAGAGGGTTTAGCCGAGCATCTTGATTTCGTTCCCGTAAGGAGTCTTGCTGCGGCATTCTGAGCATGCTGAAGTTTTTTGATGACAGCTACAGGGGCGCCCAGGTAAAGGGCGTTTCCATAATCCAGTCTGATGTAGGGAGTCCCAATCTTCGAGAGGGTCAAGGCAGGCAGGTCCTCTGGGTGTCCCAAGGTTGCTCTCCGTGGAGGTTGCCGGGGTGAGGCAGGAGCAGGTTCCAGGATCAACAGGCCGGTAGGGCTGGGGCCAAGTTAGTTGTTGTTGTCCTGTTGTTAGCAGCTGCGTCTCGGGTCTTCTTCTTGATCTTCTTTCTTCTTGTTGGTATCTTGATCTAAGGAAGGAAGGTTCAGGGAGCCTCTAAATACTGAATTTAGGGGCGTTACATGTAGGGCAGGGACAAATGGGTCCCTGTCCTGGGGTGAGGACACCCCCTAGCCGGCTCCTCTCCTGTGGGAGGGGGGCAGGGGCCTAGCTGGGAGGTTCGGGTTTTGGAGGGCATCTCCAAGATGCCCTCTCGTGAATTTTACATTAAATCCCACACTGGCATCAGTGCGGATTTAATGTGCTGAGAAGTTAGGTACCATATTTGTCAGTCTTCAGGGAATCTCGAACAGATGAGAAGGGCTCTCTTTTAACCGAAAGGGAATAGACCACCAAGTTACTATAAGTAAAAAGATTTTTTTCCCTTTTCCCTTTTTTCCCTAAGGACCTTAACATCCATCTTGAAGATGTTGAAGGTACTCTCAGTCAGTCGGTATTATCTGACCTCGAAGTTTTTAATCTTTTACTTCGCAACTCGGGGGCTACTCACTCGGCCGGTCACTTGCTAGACCCAATTATTTCTAATCTACCTTACGACTGCTCCCAAAGGGCCCGCCCACTAGAATGGTCAGACCATTTTGCGGTACACTTCATGTTACCTCTCTCTTCACCCAATTCTAAGCCCTATGTCGGTAAGAGCAAGCCTTCCTATCGGTGGGACAAGCTTAATATGGTGGCATTCAATCAACATCTTACTGAATCCACTCCGATTCTGGAAAGCTCTGGATCAGAATCTAATGCTGTAGTTTCCCAGTGGTTAATGGATGCTGTAACTGCATTCCTTCCTCCTATACTTAATAACCACAGATCCCTTCATCCTCCTGCACCTTGGTTCTCTGAAGATTTAAAATTACAACGAGCCAAGTGCAAGGCTCTGGAAAGAAAATGGAGGCTTTCTTATTCAACCCCTAGTAAGGTGGCTTATAAAGAAGCATTAAAGAGCTATCATGCTAACTGTAAATTGGCCAAGGCCACCTTTACGGCATCCACGATTACTCAGGCACAGAACTGTCCGCGGACTCTTTTTTCAGTGGTGAAGAAGCTAACTGGAGCAGACACGGTACCTTCTCCTCCGGCTTTGGATAAACCAGTGTGATGCCATCGCAGATTTCTTTATCTCTAAGGTGGAGCGTATTCTTGAATCCTTGATTACTCCTCCGCCATCTGCTGATTCCCTACCGGCGGCTACTTTTAGCAGTCCTCTTCCCCTTCCCTCAATGCACATCTACGACTGGCTATTGTTTGATGACATCACTTTCTCATCGTGCTTGAACAGTATCAGGTCAGGCTCCCCTTGGGACCCTGTTCCTATGAAAATCCTAAAACTGTTGGACCTCGAGCCACGGAGAGTCCTAATGAGACTTCTGAATACATCTCTTACAGAGTCTATGGTGGCACAGGAGTGGAAGCATGCCATGGTCGTTCCCTTGCTGAAAAAGACCGGCGCGGACATCACTAACTTAGCCAATTTCAGGCCCATATCCCTGCTGCCTGCATGTTCTAAAATCTTGGAACGACATGTGAACACTCAGCTTAATTCGTTTGTCGAGAACGTGGGATATCTACATCCGTCCCAATCCGGGTTTCGCGCACATTACTCCACTGAATCCGCACTCCTCGGGGTGACGGAGAGGCTTCGGCACGGTATCGATCGCGGGGAGACCTTTGCACTCATCCTTTTGGATTTGAGTGCAGCGTTCGATACCGTGTCTCATTCCATTCTTCTTGATTCTCTCCGCTCCCTTGGTGTTGCTGGATCTGCGCTGGCCTGGATTGCCTCCTTTCTAAGTGAGCGTACCTTTCAGGTGTTTTCGACAGAAGCTGAATCTGCTGTCTATTCATCGGCATATGGCGTCCCCCAGGGGTCGATTCTCAGCCCTCTGCTGATTAACATCTATGTCAGACCCCTTGCTACCATCGTGGAGGACGCCGGTTTGACAATCTATTCGTATGCCGACGACACGCAGATCGTGTTCTCTCTCTCCAGCAGGGAGGGCCATGAGGTCTCTGCCTTGAAATCTGGCCTGTCACGCGTTGCTGCTTGGATGCATGACCATCTGCTCAAGCTCAACGGTGACAAGACCGAGGTTGTTATTTTGGGCAAGAATAAAGATCTGTGGGGCCCTCGGCATTGGCCCTGTGATATGGGTCCTCTGCCGAATCCAGCCCCCGTAGCCCGCAACCTCGGCTTCCTCATCGACGATAGGCTCTCTATGAGACCGCAGGTAACAAGGGTAGCTGCAATCTGTTTTTCCACCTTAAGATGGTTGCAGAAGATCCTATGGATGCTACCTTGCTCTACTCGGAGAACTGTCGTCCAGGCTCTTGTGATCTCCCGCATCGACTATGGGAATGTGCTTTATCTTGGGGCCGATAAGGCCACTATAAATAAGCTTCAGGTGGTGCAAAACTCGTCCGCTCGTTTATTGTGCAATGTACCCCGGAGATCTTCCGCAGTTCAAGCTCTGCGTGACCTTCATTGGCTTAAGGTCCCGAACCGTGTAAAATTTAAAACCTTATGCCTTCTCTTTAAAATCAGGCAGGGTTCTGCCCCTAAATACCTGCAGAACCTGGTTCAAGTCTATAAGCCTGGTCGTACTTTAAGATCTTCCACTAGTGGCGATTTCTCTGTTCCCAGAATTAAACTGGCCAAAATGGGCGGCCGCTCGTTTTCTTATCTTGGCCCAAAGATGTGGAATGCTCTTCCGCCGGCCTTGAAAGCCGAGACTGATCTCCTCCCTTTTCGTAAAAAACTGAAGACCCTTCTGTTCAATTAATCCCTCTGCACTGTTTGTTCTGTCTTGGGCCTTTTGCTTGTTTTTCTTCTCTTATCTATCCCTGGCGCCGGGAAACCCATTGAGGGTAGCTGCGCGCAATATAAGTTCAAATAAATAAATAAAATAAATAAAGGGTTATTCATATACTCTAAAGCACCACCAATCATTCAAATTCATTCGATTATTAAACTTCAATCAGTAGTGAAACACATAGCAAAGGAAAATTATATACCACATAACTTATATCAAAAACAGACTGTTTATTACAAAGTTTAAAAAAACATTCGACTGAATGTACAATAAATACACATATATTTAAAAAAAAACCTTTAGTTGGAGGAACAACAATAACATTTATACAATTGCATAGGAGAAAAGAGCAACAAAAGACAATCAAATCTGTCTTCTGATAGTTAATCTAGGGTTCCTTGGTACAACATTGAGTTGTGTTAAATTCCCAATGCCCTCACTGATGTTGATCGCTCCAAATTTAACTTATATCGGGGCGTCGACGCGTTTCGGCGGTATTAAATGATTACAGCCACCTTCTTCAGGACAATACAAATAAACTTCTCCTTTTTGTCAGCATCACCTGTGCGCATGCACATTGGTGAGAATCCCTTTCTTTAGAAAATTCACTCGTTGAGATATTCTGGAGTGACTGTTACACTAATACAATGCTTGTTCAGCGGGAATTGTGACACCGGAGAAATTGCCACTTGCCTGGGTTAAACGCCGCCATCGCCAGGAGTCATCGAACGCTGCGAAACCGCGCCGCCGCCCCGGGACTACAATTCCCGGCTCTACTGACCCAGCGCCAGGAGGCGCACATAAGCAGCGCAGAGCCCCGCTTCGCAGGACGCACGCGGGACGTGCCGGGAGAAGTCCGGGCCAAGGGCGGGCCCGTCTGAGCCCATCAGAGACTGCCATATACTGGACTGGGCCACTCCCTTGATGTTTTGTTTATCAGTTAGATATTATTTTATATATATTATTCAGTTCTTTTTAATTGTGCACATGATTATTCTTACCTAGTCATAGGATGTGGGGTAAACAAATAGGCATTATAAGTATGGCATCGAAAACGGTAATGGTAATAAAACTTCTATGATGGGTGTTGGAGGTGGATTACTTGGCACTATAGACGCTTTTTTCATTAAGGCGGTCTCCGCTCTGGAGAAGCAGATAGCCTTAACTGAACGGCGTATATCTTCCGACCCAGTGTTTGAGGAAATCATCATTGGGGAGAATTGCTACAGTACCCTCCCCTGAACAAATATTGACCCAGAATATTCAAATATCTTGCCAACAACATGATTTGTCAACCACACTCGACATAAGTGGTATTGACGCAAGCCTAGACTCCTATAGGGCCTATCCTTTAGCGGAATCGGGCAAGCGCCAAAGCCTTTTGCCAACTAGCAGCGAGCCACCATTAGGTGAACTAGCAGAGGGTAATGCCCTTACTCTAAAACGTAAGCGCAGTGGAAGGGAGCAAAAAGGCTCTCGTACCAAAAAGAGTAAAACTGCTTTCCCCATGAGACAAGATAAGGGGGTTACGTATAGGAATAAATCGCCAACACAGGAAGAAATTTCTGGCCCCAAACATACAAGTCTCACTGTTGAAATAACAGATAGTCCGCCTATACACGATAGAAATACTGTATGTTCATTGGATAACATTGAACACTTAGTTAAGTCCCTAATACTCCCATTAGTGGAACGTACTAGAAGGATAGGCATACAGCTAGACACTTTGGAGAAAATCACACGGGATAACTCAGCCCTGTTGAAAAAACTAGGGGATATAAAACCCACTAAGAATTCATTAGCATCACCGAAAAAAAGCCAAAAGCCATTAGCTAGTGTAAAACTGGGCCAAGGCAGTAAAAACCTTTTAAATCCAGAAGGCGGAATGACACAAGCTAACGATTCTCAGCAGGATGGAAAGGTTGGCAAACAAACTAAATTAGATGGCCTTAATATAAGTGCAACCAAGATCTCAGACAATGTGGTACCAGATAAAATAGCGGCACCGAGCAGCAAAGGACATAGGAGGAGAGTTGATCTCCCCCCGGACTCCTATCCCTATGTGATTGTGCTTGCTGGGGTACCGGAGTGGAACAATAATAGGGAGGAAAATCCTCACGAATTGAAGAACAAAGTCATGTATTGGCTAGGGAAAAATAGACCCCTTAGACCTGACCTGCGTGGGGAGATTATTAATGTCCGTAGAGTGAATTGGTTGGGCCCTAAAGAAAAAGATATTAGAGGCGACTGCATTATCGTAAATTTTAGAGATCCAAGAGTAGCGCATTTCATTAGCGGTTTCCCAAATTATGACAACCCTGGTGGAATTTTCACCCTGGATTTAAGTTACTTCAACCCACCGGTCCCTTTTGCCGTTGCTGGCAGTCAGAGACCATACAATCCTCAATACGAAATAAGGCACCCACATATCGGAAGTCGATTTAATGCTCCAAGGGCACACATGATGCATGAAAGTCTCACGCAGTATAACTTCCACGATGACAGACCGACAGGGAACCTATTTAATGTTACCCAACCTATAACAGATTCGAGTCCCTGTCGGGTTTGGGGGGAGTGGATTGACCAGCACGGGTTAAGGCAATCGTCACCTGTGCAGAAAATATCGATCCCCCTCTAGAAAAGGTTCAACAAGTAAATGTGGAATCACAAGATCGAGGAGAACCGACTCTGGCCAGCATAGAAATTACAGAAAACACATATATAGAAAGGTTGGAAGCTATACAAACCGGGGGTCAAAATGTGAACAAGGGAAGAACAGATAATAATATAGCTAAGACCACTACTTCAATACATGCCACCCACGATAGGATAAAGGACAATTGGACTATCACTTTCTGGAACATTGCTGGACTCAAGGCCAAGCTGGATAACCCACTTTGGCTCAAATTAATTGAAGGTCATGATGTTATATGTTTGCAAGAAACGTGGGCTAAAGATGCGTACCATTTGAATGGTTTAAAATGTTTTTTTACCTCGGCCATAGGCTCATCATATGGCAGAGCCAAGGGTGGGCTCTGCACATATGTTTCTAATTGTTTTAAATGTAAAAGTGTTGAGGTTTTTGTTAATAACTGTTACTACCATATTGTGGGCCTACATATGAATAATACTCTCTGTATCCAGGTTATAAATTTATACAATAATGTCCCTCTGGCTGATATAGCCCCAGTATTTAAAAAGTTAAGTGCTTAAATAAATTCCATAATTTGCAATGAACGAAAGGAGTTTGTTGCTATATGGGAGGGTGATTTTAATTGCGCCCTCTGCCATAGAGCTGGAAAAGGGAATTGTGGACTAAATATGGACAGGGAGTCCACTTTGACTCATTTTGAACACAATGGAAAGGGTGACGCTCTGAATGAGATCCTCTTTATGAATGACTTAGGCTTTGCTAATAATTTATGCCAACCGGAGGTACCGTTCTCCGCAACTTTTTGTGGTAGAGGGTGTTCGTCTGTAATTGACTGTTTTAATTTCCTCATGTTATAGGGGTTGTGTTGGAAATTACAGCGTACTGGAGATCTCACTAAGTGATCATTTCCCCATTAGGGTGGAAATTGTAGACCCTCGTGTCATCCCGGATAGCATCCCTAGGCTGCAGTCAAGGGATATCACTATCTCGAGACAGAATGGTTATGCTGTAAAATGGTCAAAAATTGTTCCTGAAGAGTTTCTCTGTAATTTAATCAAGGCCTGTAACACATGTTTCAATATCTGCCTGGACATGGTGTCCAAGGACATTGAGGTACTTAACAATTTCACAACTATTGTAACATGTATAAAGGAAAGTCTGTGGATCAGCCTAAAAAAACACAATAATAACAAAAAGAAGGGATGGTTTGATCAAGAGTGCACTAAGGCACATTCCAAACTTAAACAGGCACTGAACGGGGACCCTAAGGATCAATAACAGATCAGGGAGCTTCGGAAATCTTATAAATTGGCCATTAGGAGCAGAAGGGCTAAATAAAGAAGGAAGCTTGGGAGGAACCACTAGGAGCCTCCGAACGGAGGGACATGATAGCATTTTGGCGGGCAGTCAACGTGCCATTTTTTAAGGATGATACTAAGGCGCGGGTTGAGATTGCTATCGCCGAGGATGACTGGGTGAGTCACTTTGAGTCCCTTTATAGCCCTGTTGACCCTTTGAGGGAATTGACTGAGCAGGATATACCCAAAGCACCAATAAGTATAGGAGGCCTGAACCTTTCTTTTACATTGGAGGAGGTCATAAAGGCCATTGGTTCGAGCCAGGAGGGCAAGGCACTGGGCCCGGACGGGGTACCGGTAGATGTTTTTAAAAATAACATATCACTATGGGCATCACTTTTAAAAAGATTTCTTAATGCAGCTTGCACAGTGGGTCTCCCACATACTTGGTACGAATCGATTATAGTACCGATTTTCAAGAAGGGCGACAGGGCAAGCTGTAAGTGTTATCGCCCTATATCCCTGCTCGATTCTACTGTTAAAATCGTTGGGAGGGTTATCTTGGACAGGTTGAAGTCATGGGCAGAGGAGCGTAAGATCATTAGTGACCTGCAATATAGTTTTAAAGAAGGGGTAGGGACAGTAGACCAAGGATTTAATTTATTTATATTATTGGAAAAGTATACTAAGGCAAAGGGTGGGAGGTTATTTTTTAACTTTTGTAGACTTGACCTCTGCCTTTGACTGTGTTAATCACAGCAAATGATGGTCAATTTTAATACAATTGGGAGTAGAGGATAATATTATTTGCTTTTTAAGGGAGTTGTATAATGGGGCTAGGGCAACAATTAGATATGGCTTAAATGGAGAGTGCACTAGAATGTTTAATATTGCGAGGGGTGTGAGACAAGGATGTGTCCTCGCTCCGTTTTTATTTCTAATTTATATTAATGAGTTAGAGGACATCTTGCTGAGAGACTGTATAGACACGCCTACGGCATCACAACGACATATACCGGCACTTATTTATGCCCATGATGCCGTTCTGATGGCACGGACCCCCGTAACAATGCAATCTATGATCACTTCTTTTTCCACCTTCATGACCGGTTTGGATCTGAAGGTGAACTGCACCAAAACCTTCACTATGAACTGCGGCGCTAAAACTAAGCAGCAGAAAAGAACTATGTTCATTGACTCTAAGCCACTAGATTATGTCTCTACCTTTCCTTATCTAGGAATTGTGTTTGACTGCACAGGACACTGGAACATTGCAGTCAAGGGGAGAAATATGTTGTTTACTAAATCAATAATGACCCTTAAACTTTTTTCCAAAAAGATGGGAAAGAAACCAGTTAATGAGCTCTTACGCATTTATAAAACTAGCTGTGTAGCAGTGGCAACTTACGGTGCGGGAATTTGGGGCATCTCTAATGTCAGTAGTTTGCAGCTGACAGAGAACAGCTTTTTGAGATACCTCCTAACCACGCCCGAGAGTACATATACATATAACTGTCATGCGGAACTTGGTATGCTATATATTGAGGACACCATTAGAATCCAGCCGCTTCTCTTGTGGCACAGCACCTGGACTACTAATGAATGTCACTTGAACCGTCTCATACTAGGGGACGCCCTAAAACTGGAGGGTGTTTCTCGAATGAAATGGCTGAGATACATTAAAAGCTTTTGTGGTAATATTAATCATCCTGAATTTTATGATGACCCTGAGTCAATGGTGAATACCCCGAGAAAGGGATTGAAAAGGCTTTGTATCATGTATCTTACAAATCTAAGAGATCAAACTGAGTTGACTAAAAAAACAGTGTCTCATCAATCGATTTTAATCTCGCAGTCTATTTAACCATACCTAACCTTGCGGTTGAGGGAACATGAAAGGTTTTTGTTGGTACGTTTTAGACTTGGGATTCTTTTTAGAACATTGAGCTTCCCTGTTAATAATGATTGGTCACACAATATAAGCAAATGCCCCTGCGACGAAATATCTACCCAATCGGATATTCATATTTTATTTTTTTGTAAATTTTATTCAGTACCGAGGGCAAGGTGGATTAAGCCAATTTTAAAATATATGAACCTCAGACAATGCCGCCCAGCCTTTCTGGCTATCAGGAAATTAGAAGATATATTCACGGTAGCATCTGTCTCTATATTTCTCAGAAATGTTTTTTACTCAAGAAAATCGATAATGTTTTAAAGATTACTGTATTGAGTCTATGGTTTTTAATAATTTATGGTTTTTAACAATTTATATATATTTCAACTGTGCTACAGTATGTTAATTGTGTATAAACATGTTTTTTTTGTACTTTTATGGTTATCAATGTTATATAACCGAATAAAGTCTTTGAACTGAAACTGAACTGAACTGATTGTTGCTTTCAGTCTAGTTCACCCGATTAGCATCAGGATGTCGTACCTGACAATGCAGTATCTAGGTGGCTCTGTTTAAACCCCACCAAGCAATTTTTTCATGGACGTGGAGTTTGGCTCACCCCTTGTTCCAGGCCGGTGGCTAATTTATTCACAGGTCGCTATATAGACACTTAATGTTCGCCCCGGGTACTCAGATGCTCGTGGCTTTTAAATCCGTCGGCACACTTCCCCGCTGGGTTTCCTTCCACACATACGCTTGTTTCGTCGCGTTCTTAGTTCCGCAATAGAAATAAAATAGTCTTCAGGGAAGCCATTATGGTGCTGTGGAGTTCGTAATTGACAACCTCCCTGCACCATATACTCTTAAATGGCAACACTGCATTTACAGTGCCCAGGAATGGCCCTGGGTACTGTAGGGGCACAGGGCTCATGCACCTGTGCCCTCACCTCTGGCATAGGGCACCCAGCTAGAGGGGTGACTGAAGTATGCCAGGGCAGTGGGTTCTGTGGGCATGGCACACAGTGATGTGTGCCATGTCGACTCTGGTTTTAGTTCTGTACTTAGGCACTCAGCCTGTAAAGGCAGTGTGTGGGTTTCAGGGTACAGGGCCCCTGAGGGTGACACAATAAGTGCTGCATCCCTCAGGGGTCTTCTCTGGTCACCATGCCTTGGGTACCTAGGGTACCATTTACTAGGGGCTGACAGGTGGCCAGAGATGCCAATTGGGTATTTTGTTTCAGCATAGCTTTTCTTTTTAGGGAAGGAACACAGGCCCTGGGTATCTGATTGGCAGGGACCCAGGGCACACTCAAAGTACATCAGCAGTTCAGAAAAAAGTGGGGGCATACCAAGGCAAGAAAGATGGCACTTTCTCACAAGTATCAACAGAGGGCAACACACCTCGTCGAAGAGGGAAAAAATGTGGCAAACTCTTGCCTTCAGACAGCCTTGGACGGTGCGGACACATCCAGCAGGCTGATGATGTTGGGAATAACGGAGAGGAGACAGGCCTGGCTCAGGATATCAAGTTTAAAACCAGAGGTGCAGAACAACATCCTAAACACCCCGTTCAATGGGGAGACACTGTTTGGGGCACCAGTGGATGAAAAACTCACCCAACTCAAAAACGAAACGGCAAGGTCCATGGGGGCCTTTCAGTTCAGGGGTACAAAAAGGGGTACTCCGTCACGGAGGACAGACTCTGGGACGGAGATTCTTCAGGTGCGACCACCACTTCGAGAGGTAAGTTGGGATCTTTGAGAAGAGGTAGGTACCCCAAAGGAAGGCACAGGGAGCCCGCAGGGCGCCGGGTGCAGGGGTGACTTTTGGTGTCGGTAAATCTTACCCTCAGCTGGTCGCGGTTGGAGGGATCCTTGGTTCTGAGGCTGCAGGCATTGTCTGGGTCGTCGAGGAGGGTCTTTGGGCACTGGACTACGGGTCACAGTGCCGGGGGACGTCCTCGTAATCTTGGATCACTCTGGCACTAGCCTGGCTCGGCGGGTGCAGAGTGGCCTGGATTCGCGGTTCATGGCTGGCACCAGGGGTATTGCTGTTTGAGCAGAACCACTGCTTGTGGGAGTCCCAGTCTTTTGGAAGGTTCATGGCAGGCAGGTCCTCCGGGGTTTTTGATGTTGCTGTCCGCAGGAGGCGCCGGAGTTTCGCAGGAGCAGGTTCAAGGATCAACAGGCCTGTAGGGTTCTGGGGCCAAGTCAGTGGGCGTCGTCCTCTTGTTAGCAGCTGCACAGCAGGTCTTGTTTCTTCTTCTTCTTGTTGCAATCGGGATCTGAGGAAGGAAGGTTCAGGGTGCCCCTAAATACTAAATTTAGGGGCGTTACAGGTAGGGCAAGGGCAATGGGTCCCTGTCCTGGGGTGGGTACACCCCCTAGCCTGCTCCTCTCCTGTGGGAGGGGGCAGGAGCCTAGCTGTGATTGGGCAGGCCTCCCCATCATCAAGATTGCCGGAGTCGTGCTTCACCTCGCCTCTCCCACCTGAGGGGTGGTGTTGGCATAGGCTGGCACACCCCCCTTTCCTCACTTAGGGTTTCCCACCGTTCTTCCCGCCAGAGTGGGGGTCAGAACCGGTGGGGGCCAGTTGCTGAGTACAGCAAGTGGCCTGGAGAAGCTCACAAAGGCGGTATGCCTTTGAAGATTCACCTGCCCATCCTGGGGATGGAGGCTGGGGATGGAGGCTTGGCACCTTGTCCCAGGATGTGCATTGTTTCAGGCCCTGAGAGCGGCAGGCTCTCGACCCAGGGGTCAAGAAACATGTCTGGTGGTGGCAGCCTCGGTAGCCACACAGTCAGGACACTGGGAGTTGGTTAGGTTTCAGGGGGCATCTCTAAGATGCCCTCTGTTGTGCATTTTACATTAAATCCCACACTGGCATCAGTGTGGGTTTAATGTACTGAGAAGTTTGATATCAAACTTCTCAGTCTTCAGTGAAGCCGTCATGGTGCTGTGGAGTTCGTAATGACAACCTCCCAGCACCATATACTTTTAATGGCAGCACTGCACTTCAGTGCCCAGGAATGGCCCTGGGTACTGTAGGGTCACAGGGCTCATGCTCCTGTGCCCACACCACTGGCATGGGGCACCCAGCTAGAGGGGTGACTGATGGATGACAGGGCAGTGAGCTTGTGGGCATGGCACACAGGGATGTGTGCCATGTCGACTCTGTTTAGTTCTGTACTTAGACACTCAGCCTGCAAAGACAGTGTGTGGGTGTCAGGGTATAGGGCCCCTAAGAGTGGCACAAGAAGTGCGGCGGCCCTTTGGGGTCTTCTCTGGTCACCAAGCCCTGGGTACCTAGGGTACCATTTGCTAGGGGCTGACAGGTGGCCAGAGATGCCAATTGGGTTTAAGTTTCAACACAGTTTTAGGTAAGGAACACAGACCCTGGGCACCTGGTTGGCAGGGGCCCAAGGCACACTCAGTCAAAGCACATCAGCAATTCAGCAAAAAGTGGGGACATACCATGCAAGAAAGATACAACACCAATTGACAACAGTTTCAGGGAGCGCACAGCAAGTTTAGGAAACATAAATTACAAAGTAGGTTGGTGCTCAAGGTAGATGAGAGCCTGTTGCCTTGACTCAAAACAAAACCACCACAGGTAGTTCGACCAATTAAAGTTAATCCACCAAGCACTCAAATTATAAAATACAGTCCACAAGTTAAATTGTCCTTCTTCCAGTTTTCTTGCTTTTTATTCTTTTTTTCTTTTTTTCTTCTTCCAAATTAAATTCCAACAAAACAGCCACAGCCAACACAGGTTTCGTCTTGGTCAGTCTTTGACTTACAGACTTCTTCAGGGCATTATAAACTCAGGTTGAAATGCAAATTCCAATTCACTAGTTCCAATTCAACACTGTTGCTCGTATTTATAATTGTGTAGCTCCATAGCACGCTTCTCATATTATAGTTTTATCATTCAATATCCTTTTTCTGTAGTCGTTATTCTGCAGTATTTCGTCTTTACGCTATTCTATTCTCTTAGTGGTAATCTCGGTCCGTAATTCGTATATCTCGAACTCGCCTCCGAAAGTCCTCGCGTGCTACATGCAAGAAAGATGGCACTTTCTCACATCCCCGGACTCGGCTCGAAGAGTTTGGTATCCCGAGCTACTCAGTATGAGCGTAGATTCCCCGATCCGACTGCCTCTTCATGAGGATCTTCAGTCGCAGCACCAGTGAAGGGTCCTCCACCCGAAACTGTCCAGCCTCCACCTACTTGCGTGGAGATTGAGCGGCAACAGTTAATTCCATTTGACTTGCCTCCTGAAGTCTGTGATGTCATTCTGGCAGCCAGGCGTCCCTCCGCTAAATCGGTATACGCCTGTAGAGGGAACAAATTTGTGGCACGGTGCACAGCAAAGGCACCTCTTTCAGAAGTCCTTTTGTTCCTTCTTTTTTTGGCCCAGCAGGGCTCTGCTCTGGGCACTATTAAGGGCTACCTTTCTGCGATTTCGGCCTTTCTCAGGCTCCCTGATCAGCCCTCTCTTTTCAAATCCCCTGTTGTAAATAGATTTCTCAAAGTCATTACTCTCCTTTTCCCTCCTCTTCCTTTTTTGATGCCGCAGTGGGACTTGAATCTGGTTCTTACCTATTTGATGTGCGCTCCCTTTGAGCTGCTTCACAACTGTCCTCTTCGTTTACTAACCTTAAAGACTACTTTCCTGGTTGCCATCACCTCCGCTAGGTTCGTGAGTGAGCTCCAGGCTCTTTCCTGTAAACCTTCCTTTCTCTCTGTTCATCCGGACAAGGTTGTTCTCCGCACGCGTCCTTCCTTTTTGCCAAAGGTTGTTACTGCCTTCCTTATCAGGCAAACTATCCCCTTGCCCACTTTCTTTCTGCCTCCACACCCTTCCAGAGAGGAAGAGAGGCTCCACTGTCTGGACCCTAAACGTGCGCTCTCATTTTACTTGAATCACACACAACCATTCCGGGAGGATAACCAGATCTTTGTTGGCTACGTAGGCGCCAAGAAAGGCCGAGCTGTACACAAGAGAACTATCTCCCGCTGGGTCGTCTTGTGTATAAAAGCCTGTTATACCCTGGCTAAAAAGCAGCCTCCGGTGGAGCTGCGCGCCCATTCTATCTGATAGAGACATCTAGCTGCAGATTCCTTAACTTAGAATATACCCAGGCATCAGATTGGATCCGGAAAACTTTCCGCAGCAACACCTCTACGCGGCAGGGGCGGCGCCGCTCGTCTCCACCCTGACGTCGTCCACGGACGTGACGTCAGCGGAACCACATATGCCCCTCCTTGCGCGCTGACGGGCGTTTTCTATTCTGTATCCCAATGCGGGTCCAGGAAAACCAGCAGTTACTTGACATGTTTTTCAGGCTTTTTTTTTTAAACACTTCGCATCGCGGAACTGTGTGCAATGCCTTCGGGCTTCAAGGCGTGTGAGACTTGCAAACGGCAAATGCCTGTCACGGTACTGCACACGATTTGTATGTGGTGTCTGGGGGTGCACCACGACTTCGAAGAGTGCGACGCCTGTCAACAAATGAAACCCAAGTCCCTCCGGGAGCGTCGTATGAAGCTGCTGGCTGCCCAGATGACCCGTTCCTGCGCCTTCACAGCGCCGATCTCCCTCTAGGGATCGGGCCCGCTCACAGGGCCGTTTCCGCGGTCCGCCGTCCGGAGATGGGTAAGCACAAGCGGAGGTCGTCCTCCTGACAGCTTGACACTGGGGCCCGCTGCTCTCGGTCCTTGCCAAACTGTCGCCCAGCAGTCGTCTCCTCCATACCTGCCCTTCCCGGGTGTCAGAGCGACTTGGACACAAATAGAGGCCTATTCGAAGGCTCTCCAGTCTTTCTTTAGGTTACCCCCTCTCCCTGGTGCGCCTACGGGTCCCACAGAGGAGGATGGCGCTCATGGCGGCTCTTTGCCGGCAGATTCGTCCTCGGCGCTGGCTGAGTGCATCGGCACCGGAGTCAATACGGCGTCGACAGGGCACGGCCCGGAGGCGCATCCCAGTCGTCAGTCTAGCCCACCCGTCCAGTCAACGCATAGCCCGTGTGGCTTCCTGCACTGACGTCGGCTGCGGCACCAAGTTCGATACCCTGTGGATCTCATTCCTCCCCGCCGGTGGAGGTCAAGTCGCCGTCCTTCGTCGCCTGGCTCGACACCCCTCTGGAGGTTCTCGACGTCCAGCCGACGTAGTCTGTGTCGGTCGACGTTGGTGCTGGTGCTGGCTCTGGCTCTATTACAGGAAGACGAGCTCCCTCTGGGCTCACCAAGTCCAGGGTCGTTTCACAGCCCCTTGGTGCAGGAGCCTAGTGTTCCTTGGCCCTTGGTTCAGCACCAGGCTGAACTGCCTTTATATTCTAGTGGTCGGGTTAGCTTTCAACCGCCCCCGACAGTCGGTTTGTTATCCCCTCCCAGACTTGCGACAGAGACTAGTACGGCTTTTGCGAGAGCTGTTCCTAGGGCTGCGGATATTCTCCGCTTGCAACCCCCTGGGGTGTACCTCCCCACTGATCCTTTACTGGATCGCCTCCACATGGAGCTTGTGGACATGGAGCCTTTACTGCCCCTTGGCGGGGTCCTTGTTTGATATCATGCTTGGTACCTGGGCACGGCCCTCCTCTGGTGACCCTGTGGATAGAGCCATTGCTCGCCAGCATCGCCCGGCCCCAGAAGATCCGGTCTGCTTATCCCTTCACCCTAGGGCTCAGGGTCTAGTTGTCCAGACGGCTTTCGCCTTGCAGCCTTCTTTCGCTCTGCCGTTTCTCCCTCCCACTAGGGAGTCTCAGTGGCTGGAGACCTGTGGGCGCAACATTTTTGCCTCCGCCAGTGCGGGCATCCGTGCCTTAAACACATCTTGCGTGTTTGCACATGCTTCCTTTGCCCTGTGGGACTTGGTTGAGCTCATGCTTCCTTTTCTCTCAGAAGGGCCCCTAGCTGACTTGCAGCGTTGTCTTCGTGATGGCTTGAGATTTGCACAATATTCCATTCGATCTGCCCTGGATGCTACCGACTCTGTTATTAGGGCAATGTCCCGGCCGGTTGCTTTGCTCGCTAAGCATGGCTGCGCGATAGTCACTTTCCCGAAAACGTTCGGGACGCTCTGCGTGATCTGCCATTCAGTGGTGTGGACCTTTTTGATTCATGCTGATTCATCGGTCTCCCGCCTCATGTTTGGTCTCCCGTGATTACCTGGCCCTTGTGTAGTGTAGTTCCTATCATCCCAATAGGCTCTGCGCATTGGAATAATACCTACAGCAGTAAAGGCCTAGACCAGACGTTAACTAGGTCTACTACTGTCGATACTAGACTTAAAGTTTTGGGTTTGCCAGCTTAGCTCAGAGTTCACTAGAAACTTTCTCGAATGTTCAGGAAAGAATTAACTCCCCTGATTAGACAAGAAGGGATTTAGCTTCTGACAACCATAGAACATGACAACTTTGCTCTCCCCTAATCAAGAGTATATCTCGAGAGTCGTGTGAACAAAAGGCAATTTATTTTACTCAGTCAGTACGTGCATTCTTAGTCTCATCAGAATGTAGAGAAAAGGAAGAGACGGGCGTGTTCAATAAAAAGGTGTTATTTATTGATCAGTCTCTTTTCTCGTACAAGAGAAATGGATCGATATTATTGCAATACTTATAGTTAAGTAAAGTGCATACATTAAAAGCAATAGTATAAAATAATACTGTAAAAACATTGATATGGTTTCTAAGCCATAAGATGTTTTAAAATGAATAAAATATATTATATACACATATACATTTGACTAAACGTACTCAACTGGTGTTTCTAGATACGCCTACCCCGTGTACCTGACCTAAGTCTAATACGAGGGCGGGAATAGAAAGTTACAGTTTAAGTTAAGTTTGTTTTTGCCAAGTGAATAACTTAAGAATTCTCTGTGAGGGGTTATTCAGTTCTGTACCTGGAAGTTAGGATGAATGAGGAATGGTATCTCTCTCTCTCTGGTCTCGATATTCCAGGCTGCCTGCGAGGGCTACCCAGAAACGCCGGGGCTGGATTTCTCGGCAGGAGAAGTCAGCGCGTCTCAGCGCGTCAGAAAGGCGGGGCTGCGCCAGCGGGGTCTGCTCTGCTCTTCGCTTCGGCAAGTATGGCTGCTCCGTCTCGTCACCACGCGTGTGTTTGCATATGGCAAGATCGGTAATATTTATACCTTTAAGGTGCCGAGATTGACGTAAGGATGGACATAGATACGTCAATAAGGATGTCATACGACTTGCTCGTTAGCACATTCTTTTACTGAAGTTCTCTGTGAAATCAAAACAATGGCCGCAGGGTTTTGCCCAGGTTGTCATAGGTTTGATTTGTTATGAGAACTCCGTATGCCTTATCAGGGGCTGGAGGAATATCGCTTGTCTAATTAGATCGCAAGCGTTATGACCTAATCAGATAACACGTTCCTGTGCCGTAGTGTGACTGCGTCAGATAGCGGTATCTGCATCATGGGGATTTTCTGCCTCATGGGCTGATTACTAGTTAACTTGTTAGTTTACTAACCAGAATAGGGTCAGGAATAGGGGGATCGATTCAGAACCTATAGGAATACATCACACCCACTCCACGCTAACTATGTACATATTTACTAATCTATGCATAGTATAACATAGTACAACATACTATAGAGTATAGTGTATACCTTACCACCCCAAAATACATAAATGCATTTTGAAATTTTTCAAATATACGGAAAAATTGCAGACATATGTATTGTATGCACTCAAGCTGTAGAATAATGCCAAAGTAATCGCATTTGTATACATTATTGCTTATTTTGTATATGAGAATTACACATGAAATGGCTTCTTAATACAGAAAAAAAGTTCGAGACCATTCCATCACAGAATAAAATATTTATGAACGTATCAGCGGGCAGCTAATGTCTATAAGCT
This sequence comes from Lissotriton helveticus, assembly GCF_964261635.1. Taxonomy (NCBI): domain Eukaryota; kingdom Metazoa; phylum Chordata; class Amphibia; order Caudata; family Salamandridae; genus Lissotriton; species Lissotriton helveticus. The sequence goes on from NC_136073.1 coordinate 679,841,478, forward strand.
ATCTAAAATTTAGAAACCTTAGTTCTTTAAGAATAGTTCTTACTTTAAGCAGAAGATAGTGTCCCGAAAAATATGCAAAAATATTTGGGGCTGCTGAAAAATTGCTGTCCGTGAACTGGAGGGAAAATCTGTTCATGTGACTTTATTTTTAAAGTTGAAGGCCGAATTCAGGGAACGCCGTGTGCGAGCTTGCTCAAAAGTCTCTATTTCTGTTCTGGAGAGAACATCATATCATTCAGGCTTTCGAAAAAACTGTCAACAGCTTCCTGGGAAAGTTCCACTAACTCGGAAATAGGTGTAATCATGCATTCTTGCGCATGATTGTCTCCATTGACATTCTGATTTGCATTACTGACAGAAGGTCGTACCTGTTCGATGCTGCTTTCATCTTGAACTTCACTACCCATCAATCGTAGTGGTGAAGCTTCCACGAATGCCGTCATCAGGATTGGTAGCCTTTGAGGGCAGCACAAAGCATGAACCTTGATCGGGCTCAACAATGTTTCTGCATCCATTGGCGCATCCGATTGTAGCGTCAGACAGGTGTCTAACACGCATTCTTCTCCGCATAGCAGACACCTCAATACAGGTAAAACACATCTTTGCCACATTGGTCGAAATGATAGAAACCAAGTCATGTTCAGGTCTCTAAGCCGGGAGAGTCCCAGGATTTTTGATATCCGGTCCCGGTATCCAATGGCTAGGATTGTTTCTTCCCTTGTCGCAAGAGTTTTGTCTGTGACATGGGTTGCCATAACGAAAAATAAGGACTAAGAATAGGATTCCTGCAATTAGTCCCAGGATCAGGGGAAGTCCGCCAAAAATCGAATGGACGAAATCTGGAAAAATGCCCAGTATGGCTTTGAATGGTGTTAATGCCATCGAAAATACTGTCTTAAATACCTTTGAGACCCCATTGGTATCAGAAATATTTAAGATTTCATTCAGGATTTCCGCGAAATGTACGGGGGAATTAGTTGATAATAATGTATGTATCTCTGCAGTTGTCCTTGCGACTTGTAGATCATACGTTTCTTTTGATGACGAGAGCCTGGTAGGCGTCTGAAGAAGCACTGTTTTCATTCTGCTTAAAGTATCTATTCGAATAGAAGTAATTTTCAAATCGGGCCATGCCCTTGCCTCCCTGTCTGGGAAGGAGCTGGGGAACAATGAGCGTCCACAGCACTTGACCTTCGCAGTCGTAGTTACTAGATAAGGAGTCCCGGGCATAAGACTACAACATTTGCGGTCTACAATAAGAATGTAACTCCCATTATAGAGTCTTTGAAAGAATGGTTCTATTTCTGTTGCAGGTGCGCCTTGCTGGTGACATGAAAGGTTGTATGAATTCCCTTCACAGGCTCCATGCAAACTAATTCCGTTACACAGAAGCGTGCCGCTTAGTGACATCGCACAATTATTGCCACTAAGAAACACTTTCTGTCCTTTATTACTGACACATGCATGTGAATAGGGCAGGTTCCATGTTGTTTTAAGGTATCCTTTTCCCAATTTCTCGTACATGCCAGCCTGTATATATTTTTGGCAGTATTGAAACCTTAAGGTTGAGATTGGAATATTTATTATCCCATGTATTATCCATTCACTGACAGGTCGTTCTGACATTGTCACTGGTAATCTCTCAAGTTTCTCAATGCTCAGGATTGTATAATCAGCACCCTTTTGTGCCATACTGATTTGTCTATCAGTAAGGTTAAAGATTTGGAATAGTGACGTTGTGTTGATTAAACACCAAGGCACATAGCCTGAACGCAGATTTTGTAACGTCCAGCCAAGCTGTACAATAGAACGCAATTGTGACTGACCGTGTTGTAATAACAGTAAGTCCTGCGATAATATGTCGATTGCTGAAGACACAATGCTGTCCAAAGAAAAAATTCTGGAGGACAGAGTCATTAACCCATTGTCCACTACAGAAAGTGATTTTTCCAAATTAATACGGTCAATTTCCCGTATTCTCTCTGCTGTTTCAATTTGAGTAACCTTCCAGGCCTCATTGTATGCTGCATATACAGAGGCTGCTATGAAACGCTTTTGACGCTGTTTGCGTGGTCCCAAAGTGAAATCACGCAAGTCAGCACCATCAGTAAGTAAAGTTAGCTGTTGCTTAATTTCTGCCAGTGTGGAAGTTTGTAGCCATTGAAGGCATAATTTGCCCACACTGTAGGTTGTTATTATCCCTGGGTGATGTCTTTGAGGATATCTAGGGTCTGGCCTGGTCATTTTGAACCCCTGTGTTTTGTTCAGGAATCTGTCTTGACAGTTATTAGTATCTGTGGGCCAGATCAACCACTGTTTCCAATCAGGATGTGTTCTGTTTTGGTTTAATATATGGTTTACGTCTATCTCTTCATCTGTAGAAGTGTTGCTAAACATTGTTGGTTTTGGAATAGACGGTTTATTTAAATCTTTGATTTTGGCTAGGCCAAGACAGGTGGTTTGTTGAACAGTGTCATTTAAAAATATCATTTGTTCTGGGATCATGCAGGCTCTAAACAAAGCTTCTATACCCTGTACTTGCCATTCTTTTGTACCCCAAACACTTTTCAATTCAACATTTTTGTCCCAATAATCAAAACCAAAAGTATTCATTTTTTCAAAGAATGAGTCTGAATATAACAATTTTGTGTTGGTTATCATGGTCTTGGTCCCTGTTTTGTTTGACAATTTAAAATAAAATGTTTCAGCATTACTTGTGTTAAAACCTGAAAAATATGAATATTTGTCGTAAACGGTTCTTGAGCTCCCTTTTGGAGGTGTTGCACAATGTTCCCATTGATTATAATTTAAAACATTTCTAGGTTGTGCAGATCTATGTAAAAAATGGTTACCATAGTGGTTATAACAGTACATACTATCATAATTTGTAGAACCCTGCAAATAATCATGTTTGGTAAATTTAGCAGACATTACTAAGTCAGACATCATATTAATGCTTTCGAAGTCCCAATCATCAGCAAATGAGTTTGGTTTTACAAAGTCACTCAAGGAGATCTTAATTTGGTGTGGATATTTCAGGATCTCGACCGGACCATAAATTTCATAGTCAGTGTTGTCCCAAGCTACCCCACCAGGTATCGGATTGGCTGTGAAGTTGGCTGAAGAAAGTTCTCTTTTCTCGACGTGTGAAGATGTGTGTGGTTTGAGGATCAAGTTGATTTTCTGACTTGCTGTGTCCATTTTAGCATATTTTCCCTCAATGAAGCGTCCCAATGTTAGTATCATGATGAGCCAAAGTATGAGGATAAATGCACCAAAACCCACCCAAAATGCAATCCATGGAGAAATCAGATATGTTTCTTTCAGTTGTTTCAAAAGTTCCTTAGCTTTATCTTTAAAGGTTTTTGATGATGGCTGTGTCTTTGATTCACTGAAGCCTTCAGAGGAATCATCGAAGTTTATGAAGTAGCCGGATGCAGTTCTGTCAATTGTTCCAATTGCTTCAGGATTTCTGTTTCTTGCATTTTCGTTTGGTACTTCATTATAGATTGGTGTGTCTCTGCTAAATGTTTTTATTTGGGATTTCAGAGGTCTTAGTTCTATTGCATTGTTGCATAGTCCATGTTGTTCTTCTGTAGGCGTTTCGAATGTGATGAGCCTCTTTGTTAGGACCTCTGTACTGGTAGCAAACCTTGGTGTTCTGCTACTTATTGGGAGTCCACTTGGCCTACTGTTTGTTATCGGCCACATGATTGTGGTTTTACCAGGTCGATGGATACAACTCGGTTCTCCTTTTTACCAGCAAGTGGCGGTAGTACAACTGATCTTGTCTTGTTGACAGACAAGACAGGAACTGCTTTTCTGTAAGAAGGCCCAAATTCCTTCTTTACCGCGACCTTCTCCCTGACTAGATCCCCGACTTTTGGAATCCAGACAGGTCTTGCTGGGACAGGTGGTGGTTCTTCAGTGGTTGTTGGCTGTTTCAACTTTATGTTGCTCAGGTCTTTTCTTGTTTTGTTTAAGTCCTGCAAAATAGCCAAACGGTCTTTGATATCAAAGCTTTTTTCTTTCACCACTGAAGTCTGACTATCAATGTCAGAGATCATCATCCTAGTTCCAAATAATAATTCGTACGCACTGAATCCCTTCAGAGAATTTCTTGGCAAGTTATTGAGACTACGTTAGACACTTATTAGATGTTTGACCCACGCAGCTCCCGAACCTAATACCTTCGCCGTTATAGATTGCTTTATGTCACGTTTTTTTCTTTCAACAATTCCGTTCCCCTCAGGGTGAAATGGACAAGAGTACCGCAATTGCACGCCCATGCTGACCATGGCCTCCTTATAAGCCCGAGAGCTAAAAGCAGGACCGTGGTCTGAATGCAGCATGCCAATTGCGTATGTACCGATAAAGACTCGCAAATCTTTTATAACAGTTCTGGCGTCAGCCGTTCGCTGGGGCCACATCCATATGAATCTCGTGCATGAATCCACTGCGACCAGGATATATTTATAGTTACCATCCCTTTGTAAGGGACCACAGTGGTCTAGGTAAACACAGGCTAATGGTTTATCCGAGATTAGAAGGGGCGTCTGAGCTGGACGTCTCACAGTTGATACTTTCATTTTTTGACATATCTCACATTCTAGAACATAGTTCCTTGTTTGTCTTCTCATTTGTGGCCACCAGTATCTCTGTTTTAATAATGATACTGTGGCTGAGACGCCAGCATGGATAGAAGCAAGCCCTTCGTGTGCCGCTATTATTAGTCCTAACCTATGTTCCATGTTTGGAATTGCCCTATCCCCCACTCCAGGGATTCGAGCAAAAGGAACATTGTTTGCATCAGTTATGTATGAGTATTTTACTGGAAAGCCTTTCGGGAGTGTTTCTATCGAATCCTTTTCTGAAGCGCTGACAGCTTGTAATATTTCGCTGTCTATTTTTGTTTTTGACCGGGTGATGGCAGCTACGGAAGCCGTTTGCACAGCTGCCTTCGCGGCCTCATCAGCCAATGAATTCCCTGCAACGTGAACGCCATCACGTTGATGACTCAGTGTATGTATCACGTGAGTCTTTGGTAGTTCTTTTTGTAAAAGAACTACTTGTTCCCAGAGCATTTTATGCTTGATTGTGCCACCTTTCGCATCCTTGAAACCATTCTGAAGCCAGATCTGCAAGTATTCATTGTAAGACTGAACGCAATAATACGAATCGCACACTATGAGTGTGGGGAATTCTCGATCGGTATTTTCAAGCGCCATCTTGAACGCCAGTAGTTCAGCTCGCTGAGCTGTACAATCTCCTAAAGATTGTGTTTTAGTGATTGCTGGTTTAAATTTTCCTTCGTGCCAGCGACCTTTAACGATCGCGCACGCAGCACTGTAAGCTTGCTTACCCCCCACTGCGGGTTGTGCTGATCCGTCTGTATATATTATACAGCCGTAGTGGTCTAGAGGCAGAATTTCGGTCGGCGGAGGACATTCAAATTCATATTGGAGAAATTCTTGTGTTTTTAAGTAAGGATCAAATTCGTACGCCACGTCTGTTGCAGCAAGAGAATTAGCCCATTGTATCCATCTCGGATGGAGTGCTTTAGCATTTGGAATGCTTGCCTTTGTTACCGCCTCTAGGGCTGGTATTGGTGTCACGATTATTATTCGTTTACCTTGTGCCAGGGCTCGTTCTTTCGCTATAGCTGTCTGTGTGTAGGGATCTCAAAATTTCTGTGTGTATTTGAGTCCAATTGGATCTTTTAAAATCTGGTTTTATCAGATCATAAAGGGGTTTGACCCTTTCTGCGTAATTTGCAATGTATCTTCTTCCGAAGTTTAGGAAGCCTAGAATCGACTGTAAGTTTTTTAGTGTTCTAGGTGCTTGGAGTACGGCACATTTCTCTAGGAAATTGTCAGCCAGGCTTTTGCCCTCACTTGATAACTCATATCCTAAGAATAGGACTGTCAGATGGGCAATTCTGGATTTTTTAAAGTTGAATTTGTAACCCTCTGCTGCGAACACAAGTATTATGGTGTTCACTCTCTTCAAGTGAGTCTCCAAGTCATCATCTGTTAAGTAAATGTCATCGACATAAGATAATGCTTCATCATCATATAGTTGTAGTAATTCTGTTACTCTCGCTGAGAATACCCCCGGGCTGTTCTTGTACCCCTGGGCTAACCGACAGAATTGTTTTTGAGTGCCATTTATTGAGAACGCAGTTAAATATCTGCTCTCTGGTGCTATGTTTTGACAAAAGAATCCATTAGAGATGTCTAATGTTGTTTTGTATTTTTTGCGCACTGTTATTCATTAGTGCAGCACTGTGTGAGTTTTGTACTGCAAAAGTTTTGCAACATGTGTTAAGGTGTCGGTAATCCAAAACTAGACGATATGAATTGTCTGGTTTGGAGACCGGAAACAAAGGGTTGTTCATTTGTGAGGTGCAAGTTTCAATCACCCCCTGGTATTCTAGCTGATCTAGTATTTCATTTACCTATTTTTTAGCTTCTTGCTTAATTGGGTACTGCCTTTGTGCAGTAGGTTGTGATTTTAACTGGATTTTGTGAGGAGGAGAATCCTCATCCCATCCCACGTGATTTTTATATAAAGCAGGAGCTAGAGCCACTGCCCACTTTCTAGCAAGTGTGTATTTTTTATGAATTGGAATTTGATTTGAGAAGGCAGGCATAATTATTTCTTCGCCATGAGGGCACTCCCTGACAAACTCTGGTGGCCAGTCTTTTTCAGCTAGAAGGATGTCATAGCCCTTGGAGAGATTATCCCAAAATAGTCCCCTTATTTTCCTAGTCTTATCCCCCTCTATACGCAATGTTATTTCGTATATTTTGTGAGGTTTGCTAACTCTGGTGTCCGCAGTTTCCACTTGAAGATATTCATTCGTGTCCACTGTCTCCAGATGATTCATAAGGACTTTGCGAGCTATGCTCACTTCTGCTGCACTGTCTAGCATTGTCTGAGCCCACTCTCCGTTTTTCAGTTGTGTCCTCAGTATTCTCTGCATTGTTAACTACCTTGATACTGGCTACCTTCTTTTTTGGAAATTGTAATTTCTTTTTTAGTTGAGCAGGTTCCTTGTCTTTGGACTTGGCGTGCTCTTCTCTTTGTTCTGATCGTCCTCTTCTTTCCGATTTCTGCGAGGAAGTCTGAAAAGATTGAGAGGGACGTGTATCAATGTCTTGATATCTATCAGGCTTCTTTATATTATCCCTATTTCTAAGGTTATATCTATTCCCAGAGGGGTCACTCTGGGGTGACCTGTGTCTTTGGTTTGGAGATTTTTCTCTTCGCCTAGGAGACCTTCCTCGGGACTGGAATTTCTTTTCTTTAGGATTGGATTGTTTGTTTCCATCCCAGTTCTTTTTTGGTGATGTAGATTTATTATTAAAAAATATTTTTTCTGGACTTTCAATCAGTTGCGGTTTTACTGGTATTCCACCTAAACTATCTCTACCTAGTTCCTCATAGGATTTTTCTATGATTCTGGCAATTTCCGCTGGTTGGTCTGCTATATCTGTCTCTTTTAACCTCTGGCGGATCGCCACGTTTGCTGCTTCACCTTTTATGTTGGCTAATAATATAGCCGAGACCTGCTTGAAGTCTTTCAGTAATTTCATACCAAGAGTTAAAGCGGGTTCAGGACCATATTCATCTTGAATTTGTTTTAGCACATCTGGTATTACCGAAATGGATGGAACACCGTGCGTTTTTGTGTAGATGGAAGCAAAGACTGTACCCCAAGTGTCACAGTCCTCAATGTGTGGTGCGATTCCCATTGGAAGACAGATAGTCAGAATCCTGTGTTTTTCTAGCGGGGTAGTGTCTGGAAACACCGCCTCTATTTGGGTGATTTTCTGTGCCAACCAGAATGGTATTTGTTCCCGTTTACCCGGTACTTTACCTAGGCAGGACTGGATGTTCTGTGGTGTAATTTTATTTGTGTTCCCCTGGTGAGGGGTCAGCTGTGGGAGTTTAATCGCTGGCTGAATTGTTGAAGTCCGCATCACATACTGGACTAATTGTCTATGTATTTTTATTAATTGTTTTAGCTGTGTTAACAGCTCTGCTGCTGGCATCTCATTGATGTCTGGATGTGGTGTGTATCCGGCTAGGACCAGCCACGTTGCTCCTGGTCTACCTAAAGGACCGAGCCTGGTGATGTGATTATTATGTTTTAGGGCGCCATCAAATAAGAGCAAATGCTCTTGAAATTTGAGTGGTACTTCCACCTCCTCGAAAGGAGTGTACTCATTAGGAGGTTCCTCTATTTTGTAATAGTGGAAGTACTTTGTTACAGCATTTGCTGCTGGAAAATGTATCCATGAATAGTATACCTCTGTCTGCCGATATTCGTGTGCCTCAATTACGAATATGACTGTGCCACCTCTAGGTGTCAGTCCATTTTCTATAAGTTTTAGAGTTATAGATCTCCTTTTGATGACCGGGATGAGTATTATATCCTGGTCTGCTGCCTGCATGGTAGCATCAGCTGCTGCGAGTTCAGTTGCTAATCTAACTGCCTCTCTTTCATCCTCATTGTCTGACATGTTACTGACAGGATGGTTATTTCTTTTGTTTAAAGATCAGGTTTCTTATGGAAACAAAGGTTAGATGCACAATATTTTGGAACTGTTTATCCTTCAACGTTGACTATACCAAGAACCATACATAGGAGTTCCCTCCTGCGAGGTCTGGCGGATATAACCTTTCACCCACTCCAGACGTCTTTGGAGTATTGTGGGAAAAGGGGTCTGAGTGAGAAAGCACGACTGAGTTACTCTAAATGTCTTACGTTAGTTTTATCGCCCTTTCCAAACGCGTTGGGCGCCATGTAGTGTAGTTCCTATCATCCCAATAGGCTCTGCGCATTGGAATAATACCTACAGCAGTAAAGGCCTAGACCAGACGTTAACTAGGTCTACTACTGTCGATACTAGACTTAAAGTTTTGGGTTTGCCAGCTTAGCTCAGAGTTCACTAGAAACTTTCTCGAATGTTCAGGAAAGAATTAACTCCCCTGATTAGACAAGAAGGGATTTAGCTTCTGACAACCATAGAACATGACAACTTTGCTCTCCCCTAATCAAGAGTATATCTCGAGAGTCGTGTGAACAAAAGGCAATTTATTTTACTCAGTCAGTACGTGCATTCTTAGTCTCATCAGAATGTAGAGAAAAGGAAGAGACGGGCGTGTTCAATAAAAAGGTGTTATTTATTGATCAGTCTCTTTTCTCGTACAAGAGAAATGGATCGATATTATTGCAATACTTATAGTTAAGTAAAGTGCATACATTAAAAGCAATAGTATAAAATAATACTGTAAAAACATTGATATGGTTTCTAAGCGATAAGATGTTTTAAAATGAATAAAATATATTACATACACATATACATTTGACTAAACGTACTCAACTGGTGTTTCTAGATACGCCTACCCCGTGTACCTGACCTAAGTCTAATACGAGGGCGGGAATAGAAAGTTACAGTTTAAGTTAAGTTTGTTTTTGCCAAGTGAATAACTTAAGAATTCTCTGTGAGGGGTTATTCAGTTCTGTACCTGGAAGTTAGGATGAATGAGGAATGGTATCTCTCTCTCTCTGGTCTCGATATTCCAGGCTGCCTGCGAGGGCTACCCAGAAACGCCGGGGCTGGATTTCTCGGCAGGAGAAGTCAGCGCGTCTCTCAGCGCGTCAGGAAGGCGGGGCTGCTGCCAGCGGGGTCTGCTCTGCTCTTGGCTTCGGCAAGTATGGCTGCTCCGTCTCGTCACCACGCGTGTGTTTGCATAGGGCAAGATCGGTAATATTTATACCTTTAAGGTGCCGAGATTGACGTAAGGATGGACATAGATACGTCAATAAGGATGTCATACGACTTGCTCGTTAGCACATTCTTTTACTGAAGTTCTCGGTGAAATCAAAACAATGGCCGCAGGGTTTTGCCCAGGTTGTCATAGGTTTGATTTGTTATGAGAACTCCGTATGCCTTATCAGGGGCTGGAGGAATATCGCTTGTCTAATTAGATCGCAAGCGTTATGACCTAATCAGATAACACGTTCCTGTGCCGTAGTGTGACTGCGTCAGATAGCGGTATCTGCATCATGGGGATTTTCTGCCTCATGGGCTGATTACTAGTTAACTTGTTAGTTTACTAACCAGAATAGGGTCAGGAATAGGGGGGTCGATTCAGAACCTATAGGAATACATCACACTTGTGGCCAGGCTTTCTTGACCTTCTGGCCTGTTCTTGTCACACGCTGTGTGATTTTGTTTTTTTCTGATAAGCCGCATAGCCTTCTTTGTTTTGGACCCCGAGTTCATCACGTAATACCCAGATGGTCTGGGCCGAATGTCCCGCCATGTTTGCCTTGGTCGGTACAGCTGGTCAGCTGGTTCTACCTTCTTTGCGGTCCTCTGTCTGGGAGCTTAGCTCCACAGGAGGCCTCCTTGACGGAGTTGAGACTTATCCTATTGTAATTATAATTGTAAGTGGATTTATAGAGCGCGATTGATGCCCGGGGGCGTCCAAGCGCTAAGGGACCAACAGATGGTTAGGCAGAGGCGGGGATAGTACCAAGGAAATTACTGTGGGGAGTTGAAAAGAGTCTTGAGCTGTTTCCGGAATGAGGTAAGATTGGAGTTAGCTCTCAGATGAAGGGGAAGGGCGTTCCACAACTTGGAGGCGTTATGGGCGAAGGTCCTACCGCCTGATCTGGCTCTTTTTATTCTGGGTGCGGTGGCAATGAAGGTCTGGGTTGACCGTAGGTTTCTGCTAGGATGGTAGTGAGAGATTAGGTCGCGGGTGATAATGGGGCCTCTGTCCCAGAAGGCCTGGTGGGCGATACACAAGGCTTTGAAGTGGATTCTTTGGCGGACTGGCAGCCAGTGTAGACTGGTCAGGCCGGCTCTGATGGATTGTCCGCGTGGGAGCTGGAGCAGTGTCCGGGCTGCACAGTTCTGCACTGTTTGAAGTCTCCGCAGTGTGTAGTCTGGTGCAGCGAGATACAGGACGTTATTGAAGTCCAGGCGGGACTGGATCAGACCCTGGATGGCCACCTGTTTAGCCTCCATGGGTAGAAGATGAAGAATTTTTTTGAGCATTTTAAGCAGGCCAAAGCAGGTGGCCGAAAGTTTGGTAGCTTGCGTGTCAAATGACAGGGTTTTGTCGAGCCACACCCCAAGACTCCTGATGTTGTCCTTGGGTGTTGGAGGGGTACCCAAACAGGGTGGCCACAGGGAATTGAAGGAGCTTGGGTTCGCTGAACCTAGAAGCATCAGCTCCGTCTTGTCCCCGTTTAGCTTGAGTGATGAGGCAGACATCCAGCTCTTTACCTCCTCAAGGCACTTACAGAGTCCTCCGCTTATGGGAATGTTGGCCTCCTGCGCCAGTGAGACCACCAGCTGGGTGTCGTCCGCGTAGGAGATGATCTTAACTCCATACGGACGAACAACCTCAGCCAGTGGCCTCATATAAATGTTGAATAGCGCCGGGCTTAAAGAGGAGCCTTGAGGGACCCCGCACCTTAAAGGTCTGCTGGTGGACACTGATTCACCGTCCAATACCTGAAAGGATCTGTCTTTCAGGAAGGACTCGAACCATAGCCAAGCCTTGTGCTTGACACCAACATTTGACAGACGGTTCAGCAAGATGTCATGGCTGACCGTGTCAAAGGCCGCGCTAAGGTCAAGGAGGATCACTGCCACTGATCCTCCTTGGTCCAAGATTTTTCTGGATTCCTCGGTGACCATGAGGAGGGCGGTCTCGGTTCCGTGCTTGGGTCGGAAGCCTGTCTGGGTGGGATCTAGTAGTTGGTTGGTTTCTAGGAAGGTGACCAGATGACTGTTGATGTATTTCTCCAAAACCTTGCTCAGCCAGGGAAGTAGGGAGATTGGCCGATAGTTGCTGAAGTCTAGTGGGTCCAAACTGGGTTTCTTCAGCAGCGCTTTAACCATGGCCCGTTTCCATCCTGGCGGGACCGTGCCGGAGGAGATGGAGGCATTCAGTAGGTCCATTATGATGGGCAGGGTGACCTGAGATGCCGACATTATAATGTCAGGTGGAGCTGGGTCATTGGGGGAGCCAGATTTGACTTTCCGGGCTACAGTTTCCAGGGATACCAGATCTAGGGGGGGGGAAGTGATCTAGTGTAGAGGGAGTCTGTGGGGAAGGGTGTGCCAAGGCTGTGTTAGTTGAGGCTGTGACAGGGGTGGCCAAGGGGGGGAAGGAGGCGTAGATTTTGTCAACTTTTTGATGAAAAAAGGCTGCCACCTTGTTGCAGTGCTCTGAGGATGTGGTTTCAGGCAGGCTGGGTGGTAGCTTGGTGAGATTTTTTACTATTTGGAAAATCTCCCTAGGTTTTGATTTGGCTAAAATGATTTTGTTAGAAAAATATGCCGCTTTTAGTAACTTTGATTTCTTCTTTGTACTCTTTAAGTAGCATTCGGTATTGGGTTTTTACCATTGGAGAGAAGTCTACACGCCATTTCCTTTCAGCTTTCCTGCATAGGCGTTTCTTTGCCCTAAGGGCCTCTGAGTACCATGGTGCGGATTTGTGGGAGCGTTTCAGAGTGGTTTTTCTTTTGGGGAGAGTGTTGTCAAGGGATAGGGTGATCCAGTCTTCAAATGTCTGGTCGGCTAGGCAGGGATCCTTGTTATGGAGGGGAAGGCTGCTAGCGAGTTTGGTCGTCCATTTATCGACTGGGAGGCGGGACCAGGCTCTGGCTATTCGTACTGTGGGTTTAATGGTTGGAGGTTTGAATGTGGTCCAGGTGAAGGGGACTAGTAAATGGTCAGTCCATGGAAGGGGGATTGGTGGGCTAGATGTAAGATCTGCACAATTGCTGAGCACAGGGTCCAGCAAATGGCCTTTGACGTGAGTGGGGGACCTGACGATTTGGGTTAGCTGCAGCGCTGCTAGGTCATCTACCAGCATGGTGGCTATGTGATCGGTTGTGGAGTCAAAGTGGCAGTTAAGATCCCCTAGCAGGGTGAAGTTCGAGGAAGTGCTGACGCGTTCCGCCACAATCGAAGCGAGGAGATTGTGGAATTGCTTGGGAGGGCCTGGGGGGCGGTAAATTAGAGTACATGTGAAGCAGATGTTAGGGGAGAGTTCGAGGCTGAAGGCTAAGCTCTCGCAGTCCGGGATGGTTTCCGGGATTACTCGACAGAGGAATTGGTCTTTATAGATAATAGCTAGACCTCCTCCTCTGCCCTCAGGTCGGTCCTGCTGAATGATTTGGAAGCCAGGGGGGAGGGCTGTGATTACCGCCGGGTCCGAATCTGTGGACAGCCATGTTTCCGTCAGGAAAACAATGTCTGGCATACGTTCTTCTAGCAGTAGTGCAAACTCTGCCCTGTGTTTGGGCAGGGATCTGCAATTGAGCAGGAACATGCGGTACTCGTGTGATTGGTCTGGGGCCGGCTTAGGTTTGAGGGTTGATTGACAGGAGGGACAGGTAAATGGGATGTTTTCTGTGTGAAACTGGGACTGATAGCAGTCCCTGCCATGGGGTCTTAATCCCAAGAGGGTTTCCGTGCTGTAATGCTTGAGTTTTGTAGCTTGGTATATAGGGGGGGTGGCCCTAGGCACGGTCTCGGCACGGACGAGCACAGACGAGCTTGCCTTATGCGCGCCTTCGGTGCGCAATCGTCGCGCCCGCTGCGCTCGTCCGCTGCGCTTCCGGAACATGCACATTTTTGTAGGGAGGGGATCCTATGTGGGGTATTTGATGGCTGTTGTGTAGCTGCCTTCCTCCACCGAAGGTTTGGTACGCTACTATGGAGTATTTCTAACAGAAGATCTTCTGTGGATCAATCTGTCTTCTCTTTCGCCTGTATGTGACCCACAGGTTGGCGTCGCTCTATTGGGCGTTCACTTTAGGTTGTGGTCTATTGTTGTCCATAGTACTTCGAAGCTTCGGTATAGGTTCCTCACCGTGAGGCTCTGCCTCTCCTAAGGGTGTTTTTCAACATCTCTGTGCTCCTCTTGCCATGTTAGCTGCTCTTCTTTTTGCCAGCCACTGTCCCTTGGGGCCCTTGTTCGGTTCTGTTCAGGGACGGTTCTTTCATGGCTGACGCCCTGCCATCGTTTAGCACCAGGGTAGACCCGCTGTGCTTCTTTAGTGTTTGCGCAAACTGGGAATGCACCCCTGTTATGATTTGCTATCGTAGGGTGTTTGTGTTCTTTCTTCCGCTTCTGCTGTGCTGGTTCTACCCTCCCCTTTATAGGTTGGGTAATAGTTTCTCGAACTTCAGCCCTGTCTGGGCTTGCCTTTGAAGGTAGCGTCTTTGCCATGTACGTCTATGCTGTACATTTACTTGTGCCCTCGATTTCTGGGCACTTCAACAACAGGAGTTTTTCCTCTTTCCCTGCTGCTTTCCGCACAGGTGTTTTCAACACTTCTGTTTTGGGTTCCTACTGTAACACTCTCAAAGCTAGTGTTCTCTTCAGGATACTCGCTTCTTGGGTCCCTGGGCAATTAGGTTGGTCCTGACTGTTTCCACTATCGTGTCCGGCTGCATCTCCTCACCTGTCTAGCAGGGGACCGTGGCTCCTCCCGGGCGGATTGCTGATATTGCTTGCGGATCTGGACATTGTCCTGTTTAATTATGCTTCCACTTGACTGTTGGTACTTTTCGCGTACCCTAGTCTTGTATTATCTAACACATCATTTTAATGTGTTTCTCTTCCTAATCTATACCTGCTCTGTGCTCTTCACACAGCAGTCGCTGAGGCAACGTTCCTCCCTGCGGGTCTATGGTCTTCGCCCCGGTCTGCTCATAGTGCGAGCTCTTTGTGGGTGTCCAGCTTGCCAGATACTCTTTTTTTAACGGTTGATTGCTTGGTACTGCATCCTTCACATCTGGGCTGCTCACACTACCCTACAGGGGTTTTTTCCTATATTTTGTGTGGTGCTAGCGTCCACACGGTAGGCTTATGTGTGTTCCTGTCTTCCACATGACTATCGTTCTTACTGTAGTCCTATTTTAGGTGCTTCTGCTTGTTGCCATCAGCCCTTTTACTTGTTTTGTAGAAGAGCGACTGCATACTGGAGTGTCTTGTGTTTCTAGTACTACAGACACTTTCTGACCAGGGGTCACCATCATGCCAATGCTGCCCCACATATTTTGGTTGGTGCGGGTTCGACAGTGCTTTTTCCCAATATTGTGCATACTGGACCGGTATTCGCTGACTCTTTCATACCAGTTTGTCATCTCTCTGCGTTTTACTTACGGTCGGCACACTGGATCCTGCGGATCCGTCGGACCCTAGGCTCAGTACCTCTTCTTTGCGAAGTAATGAACTCTCCCTTCCACACCGACATTTCTAGCTTATGCTTTCTTTCTCTCACCTGGTATCCATACGGGGGTTTTCGTGCTGCTTTTTGACGGCTTGTGGTGCCTTTGCCTCCCATTGTGTTCCGCTCTTTCTGAGCTACGTGGTCTGGTGTGGCTGCGCTGGCTTTGCGGTCCACACTGTTTCGTCACCTTGTTGACGGCTAAGTTCTTTCATGAACTTGGAGTTCAGTCGCAGACCCGCCTCCTCTCTGGGTATGGCTTTGGTGTCTATTCTAAGTTGAGGAATCTGTGGCTAGATGTCTCTATCAGATGGATGAGTTACTTACCTTCGATAATGATGTATCTGGTAGAGACACAGTCTAGCCGCAGATTCCTTAACGCCTGCCCGTCCTCCCCGTTCTGCGAGGACCTTTTCAGGTTGGGCTTCCTACTTTTGCCTCCCTCCGGGTGGCTTTATCCTTCTGCGGGGTGACATTTTTCATTTCACTTCACTCTGACACGGAATGCTTAATTTCGTTTTGATTGCTCTACTACGTTGGGCGGCAGGAGAACGCTCCCTACCATGCGGCGTCCCACTACTTGATATAAAGTACTCTCGCCAGACTCTGGATATGGTGTAGGGAGTAACCACTGTACCTTTATTACATACCGTTGTGGCGATCGTACCACATATTCTGCAGTATTTACAAATTACGTCAAGAACACAATTGAACGTCTAACCTCTTACCATCTTACTTATTTAATTGGATTATTTGTTGGCTCCAACAGACGAGCTCTACGCAAGGCTAGAATTGCCACCTTTGCCGGACCACACTAAAAGCCCAAGGTTACTACCGTTTCTACTTATACTCAACATAGAATCTACATTGCCCTGAGGAAGTCCTGTTTTTAAGGACGAAACGCGTTGGCTGTCTGTTCTTTTAAAGAATGAATCAATTAAGGAAAAGAGAAATTTGACCCGTGTACAACGACTTTGTGCCTCCATAGAAATGTATGACTTAAATGATATTTGAACACTGTCGCTAAGGGGTGCAGCTCTGAATTATTGTTTTCAATCTGCGGCTAGATGTCTCTAGCAGATGGACAAGTGACTTATCTTCAATAACGATGTATCTGGTAGAGACACAGTTTAGCTGCCGATTCCTTAACGCCCGCCCGTCTTCCCTGTTCTGCAGGAACTTTTTCAGGTTGGGCTTCCTACATTCGCCTCCCAGGTGCCTTTATCCTTCTGCGGGGTGACATTTTTCACTTCACTTTACTCCAACACGGAATGCTTCATTCTGTTTTAATTGCTCTACTCCGCCCATTCTCGTGATTGAGCGGTATGCTCACGTGTCCTTTACAACCCTACGCCCTGGGTTGTCCAGTGTGGGATCTACTAGTGTTTCCCCCCCACTCTCCTCTTCTCAATCGACTTGGGGTCTCTTACCTTCCCTACAGTACATTGGTTTGAAGTCTATTGGCTCTGCCACATTCTATAGATCTCTTATTGGGGATACAACGCCTTTCTGGTGCTGTCTTGTGGTGGATTGTCCTTGCCCCTGTGTTCTGGACTTGTTGTCCTTCACGTATATACATTGTAGTTACAGACTTTCTGTCGTCTGCCATGATGTTTTCACATCTTTTCCGGGGTTACTTCTCAGAGCGGTGCTCTGCTCTTTCCCTTCACTAGTTTTCAAGATACAGTGCCTGACACTGTCCTTTATGGTGCTGTTTTTCACCATTAATTTTCTTTTTCATCTTTTTTGCACACTGTTCCCAGATTCTCAGTTTTTGGTGGTGGCTCCGCGTTGTGGCGCAGGAAAGTTTCTCCAACGAAAACTGACGTCAGCACGCTGGGAGGGGCATATATGGCTCCGCTGACGTCAAGGCGGAGCCGTGTGGCGCTGCCCCCGGCGCGCTGATGTGCTGCTGCAGAAAGTTTTCCGGATCCAGTCTGACGCCTCGGGATATTCTAAGTTAAGGAATCTACAGCTAGACTATGTCTCTACCAGATACATCATTACCGAAGGTAAGTAACTCGTCCACCAGGGCAACAGCAGCTACTACTGTATTGGGACGTGGTGTCCCCATGCACGACATCTGTCAGGCAGCCACGTGGGCCTCGCTGCACTCTTTTACTAAGCATTATTGCCTTGACAGCCAAGTCCGGAGAGACTGCTTCTTTGGCTGTTCTGTTCTGTTCTCCGTGACTTTCTGGTGTAATCTTGTTTCGCACGACCCACCACCGGGGTTGGTATTGCTGGGGTATCTATTCTAAGGTAAGGAATCTATCACTAACAAGTCTCTTTAAGATGCACAAGTTACTTACCTTCGTTAACGATATATCTGTAAGAGACATTAGTTAGTGATAGATTCCTTACCGCCCTACCCATCCTCCCCGTTCTGCGAACTGATTTCGCAGGTCATCCCTTCCAGGGCCCTAGTTTCAATGCACCAATGGTCAGTATCTAAGTAGCTGCCGCAACGTCATCCCGGCGATCACAACGCCTACGACAGATACTGAGCCGCACAACGCCACCTTCCGACACACAGGGGTACTGCTGACGAAAACTCTCCGGATCCAGTTTGACGCCTAGGGGTAATTCTAAGGTAAGGAATCTATCACTAACTAATGTCTCTTGTGCCTCTGGCCTAAAAAAGCAGCCTCCTGAAGGCCCAAGGGCTTGTTCTGCCAGAGCTAAGGCTGCTACCACGGTATTGCAGCATGGAGTCCAGGTCCTCTACGTTTGTCTGGAATCAACGTGGGCATCATTGCACGAGTTTACCAAGCACTACTGCCTGGACAGTCAAGTCCACAGAGATGGCCTTTTTGGCCGCTCTGGCCTGCAGGACTTCCTGGTCTAAACTTGTCTGCAGTCCCTCCTCCGGGGATGGTATTGCTTGGGTATCCATTCAAAGATAAGGAATCTACGGCCAGACGTCTCAATCAGATGGACAAGTTACTTTCCTTCGTTAACGCCTTATCTGGTAGAGACATGATATAGCCGCAGATTCCTTACCGACCCACCCATCCTCCCCACATTGTGGACAGGTTTTTAGGGTTTGGGCTGTTCCCTTTCAGGGCCCAAGTTGTTGAAACTCACCAATGTCTGTGTACTTTATGGCTGCATGCTCCTGTCATGCTGAGGTGGTGCCTATATAGGTGAGGCGGACATCAAAACAGTGGACACAACGCAGTCATGCGGAGCTGACCGACACCACCTACCGGCGCATGAGGGTATTGCTCTAAGAAAAATCTTCCAGATTCAGTCTCACGCCCAGGAAATTCACAGGTAAGAAATCTGCATCTAGATCATGTCTCTACCAGATAAGGCATTACCGAAGGTAAGTAACTTGCCCATCAAAGGTGGGGGAGGCCTTTGAAGCATCCTGCCTTGATATGCAGATCACCGGTCATCTTGCTAGGAGGCGTGACAACATCTCCTGCCAGAGCAGGCATTGTTTCCGATCTCAGAGTGCATGGGCTCTCGCCTCCAGGGGGTCAGAAACGCATCTGCGGTGGCAGGCTGGACTGGAAGAGTCCATCAAAACACTAGAGGTCAGTGGGCTTTCAGTGGGTATCTCCAAGGTACCCTCTGGGTGCATGTATTAATAAATCAATACTGGAATCATTGTGGGTTTAATACAAGGTATTTGATACAAAACACCATAGGTTTAATTGAAGCCATTATGTAGCTAGGAAACTAATTTTGACCAGTGCTCAGTACATACCTTAAGATCGCATCCCTGTTCACTTGTACTGTCAGTAATTGAACTGGCATGCACATGGGCATATCGGCTCATGTAATATAGTGCATCCTGCCTTAGAGCTGTAAGGCCTGCTGTAGGGGTGCCACGTTGTGTTTTCACTTTTTAGAGCACCTTCTAAAACCCATGCAGTGGCAGGCTGCATGGGTTTACTGCTGGTCTCATGGAGTGGCACAATGTATGCTGCAGCTCTTTGGGGCCCTCTTTAGTACCTATGCCCTAGGTACCAGGAGTACCACTTACTAGGGACTTAGAGGTGCTAGTATTAAAGGTCTGGCCAATAGGAATAAATTGACCAGTTAACTTGTTTTGAGGGAAAGAACACTGGTGCTGGGGACCTGGTTAGCAGGAACCCAGTGCACCTCAGTCAAAATTGCATCCTAAGTTGCAATCCCAGGCAAAAGTGGGGCGAGTACTGCAACACAAACTAAATTTCCTACAGTGATGGGTGCAGTACCACTATTATCTCACAGACATATGTAGTTCTAGATTCCTTACCTTAGAATTACCCCCAAATGTCAGACTGGATGTGGAGAATTTTTCTTCAGCAGTAACCCTGCGCGTCGGTAGGTGGCGTCGGTTGACTCCACGTTCGTCATTGACATTGTGATCGCCGGAATGACGTTGCAGTATCTACTTAAACACCGCCCCTGCGCGCTGACGTCAGTTCTTTCTTTTTCTGCGCCAGCGCAGATCCGGAGAGAGCTGTACTGTTAGTCACTATTTGACTAACACTTTTTCGACCTTTGTCAACATCTTTTTCGAGTCATTCAACTCCTGGTGCATGTAGGGATGTCCCATCAACAGACCGGCTTCAAACCCTGTGACTCCCGTCACAAGTTGATGTCAGTCACGGATGTATAACTCGTGTGCCTTTGGTGCCTGGAGCGTGACCACGATCCGAAGTCATGCTCTGACTGTCGTGCCATGAACCCGAAGTCTGTGCGTGAGCGGTTCAAAAAACTTCTGGAGGCCCGGCAGTCAGCTTTGCGCCGCTCTGGGACCGGTTGTGGAGTCACCACCATTCCTCTTCCTCGAAGTCTTTGTCTAAGTTTAAGCACAAGAAGAAGGCGAAGAAGCACCGCTGCTCTTCACCTTCTCTCCATCCGTCGGCCGACAGGACGCGAAAGGTAGTCGTCCTTCAGCTCCGCCCACAGAGCCTGCTGGGACAGCTGAGCTTCCCTCCCTTCCCGGGAGCTTCCCCTGCCCAGCTTTGTGCATTTTATGAAGCTTTCCACTCCATCTTTGGGCAGTCTGACTCTGTCGGCACACCTTCGGACCCTGCGGACCCTGCTGGGGACTCTAGGCCTTCGATGCTGCTGTTCCGGCCAAGGCACCGCAGGGCCCCCAGGGATCCAGGCCTGGATCCAGATAGAATGCCGGTCGACCTCACGCCGCCTCCTCCAGCACCAATACCTCTGACGAGACCTCCGCCACCTCTGACCCCAGATGTGTCCTTGACTGGTGTCGACCCCGGCCTCCCCCTCGGCTTGAACACGGAGCCGGACCAGCATCTACCGGTACTTTTGTACCACTGTTCTCCCTGGCATTCCCTATCGCCCTGAGTGACAGCCAGAGGAGGGTGAGGAGGACTGGGAGGGGTCTGTTGACCCTTTGGCAGACCAGCTTGAGGAGCCAGACTGGAGAGAGAAGTTGGGTGAGGCCACTGGTCTGGATACCTCCCCAGACCTTGGCATGCTTTCTCCCCCCACCGTGGGCACGGAGGAGGGAGCCTCCTACGCTGTGGTGTTGCTTAGGGCGGCTGAGACCTTGGGCCTTGAGCTTCATACGGTGGCAGTCGAGACTAATCTCCTGACTGAGGTGCTTCAACATGCAGCGGCCTCTTCAGAGCCCCTGTTGCCGTTCAATGAGGCCCTCGCAGACATCCTTCTGGGCACTTGGTCCAGTCCCAGCACAGGGGCTTTTGTGGATAGGATGATTACCAGACGCCACCGCCCAGACCCGAGCGACACAATTATTCTCTCCCAACACCCTACTCCGAGAGCTTGGTGGTCCAAGCCTCAACATCCCAAGGCGCGTTCCCTTCTTCCACCCCCGATAGGAAATCCAAGAAGCTGGACCATCTTGGGAATATGTTTTCTTCCACCAGCTTAGGACTGTGGTCAGTAAACACTGCATGACTCTTGGGCCATTACACCCACTCTGTGTGGTACATGGTTGCGCAGGTGCTGCCACAGTGCCCGTAGGAGGCCCGGGACACACTCCATTGCGGTCACGGAGGGGAGAGACCCAGCGAAGTTTGCCATCTGATGTGGGCTGTACACCGCTGACTCGCTGGGTAGAACGATTTCTACGTCCGTAGCCTACGCCTGGCTGAGATCCACTGGCTTTTTTGGGGATGTCCAATCTACTATTTTGAGAGCAGATAAGTTAATATTGAGCGACTGCACTCCTTCCCTTTCATCTTTAAACTTGTAATCCAACTCGCTGAGTGAAATGGGTGCGAACAGATGCCGTTAAGACGCCCCTAATCACAGCTCAATTCCAAAAGATGCTCACAAAGGGCACATTTCTACTGAGCCCATCTGTCGCACTGCTAAAAAGGAAATCCTTCCTGAATGAGATACTTCCTCCACAGTTTCAACATTTGTATCAGTTCATCAATTGTCATCCCGAAACTTATATCATCCGTCTTTCTTAATTTTTCACCACCACAGAGACAGCATGTTTGTGCTTTGATTATTTATTCAACATTTTCAAATGCCAAACGTTGCCAATCCAGGCTTTTACGTTCTCCCAATGCATTTCGAATTTGTACAATTCTTCGTCAGGGGTTCACTACAATGAAATGAAAAAATAATAATTCAACTGACTGCTCAACCAATTCTAGTGTGTGAAAAGCCGCACTCATTACTCTGCCTCCACCCACACCCTCATTAAACTTGAAACCATCCAATGTTAACGCTAAAAGTAAAAGCACAGTGGGGGCTTGGGAGAACGTTATTTTAACAAGACCACTTTCCAAAACATGTTTGACTTCACATGCCCTCGTAAAAGCCTGGATTGGCAACGTTTGGCACTTGAAAATGTTGAATAAATAATCGAAGCACAAATATGCTGTCTCTGTGGTGGTGAAAAATTAAGAAAGACTGATGATTTAAGTTTTGGGATGAAAATTGATGAACTGATAAAAATGTTGAAACTGTTGAGGAAGTATCTCATTCAGGAAGGATTTCCTTTTTAGCAGTGCGACAGATGGGCGCAGTAGAAATGTGCCCTTTGTGAGCATCAATCTTCTCTTTTGGACATGCCCTTTGATGGCCGTCACCTGTTTGGCGACAAGGCGGACAGTGCGCTAGAGCACTTTAAGGATCCTAGAGCTATGGCTAGATCCTTGGGCCTTGCTGCCACCTCTTGTCCTGGGCAGTCTGCCTTTCGTGGCTAGGGAAGGGGTGCCTCACCATGTTACACCCAGGGCCACAGGTTGGCGCAAGCCAACCAGCCTGTAGGCGGCCGGGGACGTGGGACCCAAGCTGTGGGTCTGGGTGCCAGCGAGTGGGCCAGTCCGCCAGTGCCCCCTTCGCAGCAGCCTCTAAGCCTTCCTAGTCCGACCTTTCAGTGCCACCATTTGCCAGGGGGCGGCAGGATCCGCCTTCACCTCCCCCTCTGGCTCAACTTCACGTAGGACAGGTTAGTTTTGCAGATAGTCCTAAGGGGCTACTCCTTCCCCTTCTAAACTACCCCTCCTTCCATGCCACCTACACCATTGCATGTAGGAGGATCACTTGGCCCTTCTCCCTCAGGAAGTTGTCTCTCTTTGCCAAGGGAGCTATTGAGTGAGTCTCTGTCTCAGAAGTAGGTCGTGGTTGTTATTCCCACTACTTCCTGGTGACCAAGAAGGACTAAGGCCTCCGTCCTATAGTGGATCTCGGGGACGTCAACCGCTTCCTCCGGAAGGAGAAGTTCAAAATCTTGACATTGGCTCAGGTCCTGTCTGCCCTCGACCTTAGAGACTGGATGGTAGTGTTGGACTTGCAGGACTCTTACTTCCCCATCCCCGTCCTGCCAACCCACAGGCATTATCTACAGTTCACGGTAGGCCACGAATATTTTCAGTTCACCGTGCTCCTCTTCGGCCTTACCAGCGCCTCTCGGTGTTCACGAAAGTGATGGCGGTGGTCGCAGCTCATCTGCGCAGATCAGGGGTTCCAGCCTTCCCCTATCTCGAAGACTGGCTGATGAAGACGAGTTTGCCGCAGGCTGTCGTCTCCCATCTCCAGACTACGGCAGACCTGCATTCGCTGGGGTTCACTATCAATGAGCCAAAGTTGCACCTGATTCCCTCTCAAAAGCTCCTTCAAATCAGAGCAGTTCTGCTTACAGCGCAGTTTCGGGCTTATCCTCCTGAGCAGCGAGTCTGGGATGTTCCGTCTATGATACTGATGTTTCAGCCTCTATGCCGGGTTTCGATGAGATTGACCTGGAGGCTGCTGGGCCTCATGGCCTCCTGCATACTGCTGGTGGATCATGCCAGGTGGCATATGCGGGCTCTGCAGTGGGACCTGAAGTTCCAGTGGGCGCATCATCAGGGGAATCTTTCCTGATGTTGTGCAGATCGCGGAGGGCGCTGCACACCAATTGCAGTGCTGGCGAACGAACCAGGATTGAGTCAACGGCAGATCTCTCTTCCTTCCCCAACCAGATTTCACAGTGGTGACAGATGAGTCACTTCTGGGATGGGGTGGCTATCTAGGAGAGGTGGAGATTAGTGGTGTCTGGTCTCCGGCAGAGTACAGTCTCCATATCAACCTTTTGGAGCTCCTGGCGTCAGACTGGCACTGAAGGCATTCCTTCCCTGTCTCAAAGGGAAAGTGGTGCAGGTGTTCACGAACACCACCACCTCCATGCGGTCCTGTAACAAGCAGGGCTGGGTGGGGTCATGGACTCTCTGTCAGGAGGCTGTCCACATCGGGACTTGGCTGGAACATCATGGTATGACCCCAGTGGTTCAACACCTGGCAGGATCTTGGAAAGTCCGGGTGAACGAACTCCGACGTCTGTGTCTGGTTGATCACGAATGTCGTCTCCATCCGTAGGTGGCACAAGGTCTCTTTCAGCTGTGGGGAGAGCCTTGGTTAGATCTGTTCGCCTCAGAAGAGAACGTGCAATGTCAGCAGTATTGCAGGTTTGAGTTTCCAAGGCTGCACTCGCTTGACAACGCTTTTCGTGGCGAGTGGAGCTTCGGCCTCATGTACGTCTTTCCGCCTCCACTTGGGCCCAGAGTGCTCAAGAAGATCAAGCACGACCGGGCTCAAGTTATTCTTGTAGCTCCCTATTGGGCACAAACAGTCTGGTATTCCAACCTTCTGAGCATAGCTGCTCCTTCAGGAGGATCTTCTGTCTCCGCAGCAGGGGACTGTTCTGCACCCCGACATGTCCAGTCTCTGCCTCCTTGCATGGAGATTGAGCGGTGGCAGTTGACAGCTTTCGACCTTTCGACCTTCCGCCTGAAGTCTGTGATGTTATCTTGCCAGCCAGGCCTCCCTCCACTAAAATGGAATACGCCTGTAGATGGAACAAATTTGTGGCATGGTGCACAGCAAAGGCTGTTGTTCCGCTTTCTGCCCTTCTTACAGGGGTTGTCTTGCATATACTTTCTTTGGCCCAGCAGGGTTCTGCTTTGTGCACTCTAAAAGGATATCTTGCAGCTGTCTCTGCCTTTATATGCCATGCAGGTCTGCCTTCTTCATTTGAGTCTCCTATTGTGTCTAGGATAATCGCTTAACCGTGGCGGCAATTTCGCTGCGGTGCGGCGGTTTAGCAGAGTGAGCGGGGCCGCGGCGGCCAATGGACGTACGCAGCACTACGGACGCCACCTAATGACACGCAGGGGTATTGCTGGGGGGAAAATCTCCAAATCCAGACTGACACCTGGGGGAAATTTTAAGGTAAGGAATCTACAACTAATATGTCTCTACCAGGTACATTGTTACCCAAGGTAAGTAATGTGTTCTTCTTGCCTCAATTTTAAGCGTACTTCCCCATCTTCTGCACAGGATTTTTCTTTTTTTAAGGCAGTTACTATGAACGTTTCAGTTTTGCACATTCGGCAATAAAATCACTCTATTTAGCGTTTCCTAGGATCAAAAGCAAATCCAGTGTTGATAAATTCAACATGTACAGTATGCAAACAAATAATTAACAGTGATTTTAGTTTCTGTATGAACTCCAAATGTATTGTCTCCTGGTGATCAAGTAGTTACTTTTATGAGTGTGATAATTGGTTATGTGCTGCTGATCCATTGAACTTTTTAGGGAAAGAAGTAGTACTCTAGGAATAGCTTTTCTTTTTTGTTTTATGGCAAGTTTCCGTAATCCATTAGTTAGGATACTTTTCTGTTAGCGGTATGTGAGAAAAAAGATCTAAAGGTGACTATTGGGTCGAAGTTGCTTTCAATTCTCCTTGTATCTTTCATATCAGCAATCAGATGCCAGGACTCTGGGTTAATGTGTGTAATCTATTGACTCTCTTGTTTGCTTGATCTTAAGGTCTACTGCGCAGGGTAGTCCGAACATGTGCGATTATTAAGACAATAAAGGTCATTGGTCTTCAAAAAGAAACAGAATTTTCCACCTCATCTGGTAGACCGTAGAGCAAGAGTTCTCAACATTTTGACTTCTGGGAACCATTACCCTATAGAGTTAATACGTACTGCCTGTTTCCTGCTGCAGAGAAATTATTGAAACCATCTCAATGTGATGCCACAGATTCCAGTATCTGGCAAATGCTGTAGCAAGAGAGAATTTGACATGGTTTTGAATGCCGTCAACAAGTACAACGGTATTAGGACAGCGTTTTGATCTTTATCCAAAGTAATTTTATAGGATTCGGACACTGCCAGTAGGACAGCTTTAGTGCTGGCGTGATCCCAATTTTAATGGGGGGCGTGGCTGGGCACGCAATGGCGCCAGACGTGTCCGGGTAGAGCTCCGTGCTGAGCTCCCCTTCCACAGACAAATTCCCCGCAACAATTATCCGCACACAGCCCCTGTTATCAGCGGAGCAGTGTGAAGCTGTCCCCTGTGCTCCTGTCAAGTTTGGACCCGAGCGGTGGCTCCTGGTTGCTTCTACGGGGAGGAAAGAGTGCCCCTCCTGCGAGCTCCCCGGATCGGCGTGAGCGCTAAGGCAAGACCGGGGTTGAGCCCTAAACGGGAGGCCTACCTGCTGCCTGACGCGAAGCGGACCCAGAAACGCATGGTACGGGACCTGCCCTCCTCCCGATACTAGCGGAGACACGTTGGGACACCACCTGAGTCCCCTGGGGGATTTTGCATTGGTGGGGAGTGGCTGGTCGCTCCGGAGGTGACGGACCGGGGCGGCTATCTTGGCGGATCCTCCTACTCGACGCGCAGGTCGGCGCGATACTGAGGACTGCGCCGCTATTTCAGAGCCTGTTAGTGCGGGGCTTGCAGCGCGGGACCCAGCGACTGCATCGGGACATTGTGAACGACGCCCCATCTGCAGTTGATGCCCAACGGAGCGGCCCGGCGTGGCCTGCTGTCCCCGGGGGAGGTCGTGGTGTTGGAGGCCTGGCGGGCCTGTTGCGGAGGCGATTGCCCTCAGGACTGACTCCTCTGGCCGCCGTGGAAACCTGTGCGGACCCGGGACTGGACGCCTCATGGAAGGTCCCTCCTGTTGTCACCTGTCCTGAGGTGCACTAGTGAAGTGCGACGGGCACAGCGGCGGGACAACACCAGACAATATGGTGGGCGCCTGAGACGCACACACATGTGAACTGACCCCCCTGGCCCCAACTACGTACATTGCTGCTCGTGAATTGTGGGCCCTCCCCTCACTGCAATGTGGACAGTGTGCTAACCACTGACGGCCTGCCTGCTAGACCGGACCCGGTCCTCTCTGTCGTGCCCGGGGTATGCGGTGAGTGGCGCTGCCTGCTTTGCTGTAACCCTGCGCTTGTCCGCCCTGCCGCTGAGGCCATTGCCTACTCTGATAGTCCGGAAGGTATCACCAGGGGTGCTTGGGAGGTGCGCGGCTGACCCATTCCGGTCTGCGATGTGCCCCGTGGCGGCTGGGACCGTCGGAACGGCAGATGGAATGGGAGGACTGACTGGCGGAGACCTGGGGACTGTCATGCCTCCTGCGCCGGACTTTTCCCTCTAGGGAGTAGCTGATCAATCGGGAGCACTAGACACGCGAGGGAGAGATACCCAGTCCCCATCCCCGTGCCCGCCCAGCGGCGGGTGACCCTGCTGGTGAGCGCTGGAACTGACCACATGATTGGGAGGCGCTGCCGCTGGACGACGTCCCTGACCTGCCCTCCTCTGCCATCACAGGAGCCGAAACCTTCTCTGGGACCCTGTGGGGGTTCCCGGAAGCGCCCACACATAGAACTACAACGTGCTGCCCATGTCTGGGGGACCTAAAACGAGAGCCGGTGCTAGCGGCTCACAAGTGAAGGGGAAAATGGCGAAATCTGCGGACCAAGACCAGACTACCTCTAAGCTAGACACGATGCTGGCGGCAATGGAGCGACTCGAGGAGTCCCTGCAGCTCACTCGCACCTCCCTGGAAACGAAAATCAATAGCGTGGCCATCGACCTCATGCACCTGCGGGCCGACCACAAGAACCTGTTGGATCGTGCGACCGCCCTTGAGGCCGCTATGGCGGATGTCACACCTAAGGTAACGCAGATGGACAAACATGTCCAGGACCTCCTCAATCGTGTGGAATTCCTGGAAGACCGCGCGGAGGATGCGGAAGGGAGGGCGAGAAGAAATAACGTCTGCATCGTAGGACTGCCGGAAAGATGGGAAGGCAGGGAACCAGAGGTGCCCATGGAGAGATGGCTCACTGACTTTCTTCCTGAGGGCTCCCTTTCTCAACACTTTGTGGTGGAACGGGCCCATAGAGTGCCGGCGAGGCCCCCTCCTGAAGGCTCCAACCTAAGACCCATGCTTATCCGCGTCCTGAACTATCGAGATCACGACGCCATACTGCGAGAGACTAGGAAACTATCAGAAGTAAGAGTTGAGAACGCTAAGATTATGCTATTCCCCGATTACACCATTCAGGTACAGAGTCAAAGACACTCCTTCTTGGCAGTGAAACAGCACCTCCGCGGTCTGGAACTGAAATATTCTCTGCTCTTTCCGGCCCGGCTGCGTGTGGTAGCACAGGAAAAGACCCACTTTTTCGATACTCCGGAGGCAGTGGAGGCCTGGCTGGACTCGGGAACTGACACGGAGCCCCGCACAATGCCATCGACATCGAACATACGGCGTAACCGAGGGCCCCGACGTCGTCACAGACGACGACCCTCACCGTCGAGGCGAACGGGGGCAGAGGCGGATATCGGCCCCCCGGCCGAGCTTATACACAGCGAGCAACAGGAGGCCCTGCTGATGGTGGCGGTGATCAGCGGCTCGCTGGAGGCGGATTCGAACCTGGAAGCTAGCCCACGCGATATCCCGAGTGATGATGAGCGTATATATGGACTACCGGACTCGCAAGTATCGGCGGACCTACAAGATGTCACCCCACAAACTGCCGATTTTATTCACTATAGTCTGCCTAGACCATCTAGCCCCCTTTTGATTTACTTCGAGACTCTTTATGCCCTGAAGAGTGATTTTCTCTGCTTGCGTAGTGCATTGCGGGAGCCCTGATGGGATTACCCCGCCCCCGTGGAGACACCGGGATCTACCTAACTTGTGATCCAGTAACATAATGATGCCTGCTGGGACTCGACCAAGGACCACGTGAAACCTGTGGGGGGGAGGCCCCCCCCACCTGAACCTATGATGTGCTTCTGGCAACAGAGCTAAGTGCCCAGCGACCTCCCCTCGAACTCACGGTTTCTTAAGCTCACTAGAGTGTTTGGACGATAACATGTTCTGCTGTCGACCTTTTGGTATTGTATTACTGTTCTTTTTGTTTTCAAACTTGTTTGCTCTTTTGTTCTTCCCCCACATTCTCCTTACCAGTCATGGGTGTGTATGGCGATATGCTGGTAATACAGATGAATGTTTGGGTGGTCATGCGGTGGTGTGGGTGGTTGGCGGTGGACAGTCGGGGGAAATGTTGCTATTACGTAAACACTATGGCTGCGATTAAATTCTGTACATGGAACGTGTGGGGAATGCACACACCCTCCCGCCGCTACCAGATCTATTCATACCTCAAGAGACACCACATCCAAATAGCACTATTACAGGAAACTCATCTGACTGGCCCGGAAACGCTAACGCGCCGCCGCAGATGGAGGGGACAGCTGTATGCCACCGGATATTCAGCTTATGCGCGAGGGGCGCTGATCTGGGTGCACCCCGGGGTTCCCTTTGCTCTCTCCCACTGCACAGTAGACACAGAGGGCAGGTATGTGGTCTTACAAGGTAAACTAGACGGACAGCCCATCGTTCTGAAATTCCTATATGCCCCCAACACTGACCAAGCTCACTTCTTCACACGGTTGTCAGCAGTACTTGCGCCATGGCATGGTATACCATTCTTGCTGGGGGGAGACTATAATTGTGTTCTGGATATAGCCCTGGACACCATTGTATACACGCAGAGGGCCATTCATGATGCCTTCATGACACACTATGAGGACCTTTACTGCTCTTGTATACAGGCTACCACCGATCAGATCTCGGTATACCTATTTGCCCTGCCCCTGCCGGAAATCACTGATGCGCAGCGCGACGATCTGGGTGCACCGCTCACGTCAGAGGAGCTTCGCACAGCTATATTTTCCCTCTCCAACGGGAAGACGCCGGGTCCAGACGGTTTACCCGCTGAGTTTTATAAGGCCTTTTCTATTATATTAATTCCGGAATTGCTACGTATGTTTGAGGCGGCAGTCTCTGATACAGCCCTTCCACCCCCACTGAATGAGGCAAACCTCATATCTCTCCTAAAGCCGGGCAGAGTTGGGACCAATATGGGCTCGTACAGACCGCTGGCCCTCCTTAATACAGATTACAAGCTCCTGGCATCTACGCTGGCCCAGAGGCTGGCACCGTTGGTGCCTACTCTTGTCCACACCGACCAAAACGGTTTTGTGCCCACACGCAGCATGTCGTACAACATCAGACGGCTATTTAAAATACAGAGCCTAGCCACGCCCAGATGGCCAAACTCGGGATGTTTGATACTCGATCTCGAGAAGGCCTTTGACTCTGTGGAGTGGCCCTACCTCATGTCGGTGTTGCGTAAATACGATTTGGGAGACTGCTTTCTCCAGCTGGTGGAACTCCTATACCAGGGACCTACGGTACGAGTTCGAACGGATAAGTTGCTCTCCGACCCTATTCGGGGGCGCAGGGGTGCCCCCTCTCCCCCCTAATCTTTGCTCTCACGATGGAGCCCCTGGCGGCTCAACTCCGAGCCTCGGGTGTGAACTGTGGCATTCCGCTAGCTGACGGGATTCATGCAGTATCGCTATATGCGGACGATCTATTACTCTATATCAGAGACTTGACCCGCTTCCCACCGGCGCTTTCTGATATATTCTGCATATTCGGAGATATGTTGGGGCTCAAAGTCAACTGGGCGAAATCCGGTGTGTATTCCTTTGATGCTGCTACACCGGAATGCGATATCACAGTCCTGGAAGAGCGACTTGCGTGGTACCCTACCACGTTTCGTTACCTGAGGATATTTATTTATCGTGATCCTACTGACATATTGGAAGGTAACCTGATGCGGATGATTACTTTGCTCACAGCACAAGTAACGTTTTGGAACTCCCCCCGCTAAACGTCCTAAGCCGTATCACTCTGTCGAAAATGGTAGTGTTGCCCAGATTACTATATTTCTATGCCAACCTGCCAGTTTATGTCCCTACCCTCATATTTCGTGAACTGGAGACCCTGATCAGGAGACTGATCTGGAACACGGGACGACCCAGAGTTGCGCTACAGACACTATACGCATCGGTAGAGACTGGTGGAATGGCTGTCCCAAACCAGGAGTTATATTACCTAGCTGCGCAATTGCAGTGGGTAGCCTATTGGCTGAGTGGTAAAAACCTGTCTGACACGGCCACGGACACGATGATCACGACTGCTGCTCAAATACATGCGCTGTTTCATCCACTGACAAAATCCCGCTGCTCCCCACAGATACACCTGGCGGTGGTGCGGAAATGCTACATGCGTAGCCTGAAACTCACCAACCGCACCAGACCGTATGCACCGAACCTGCCGTTGTTGGGAACGCCCTGGGAAAATGGTGCGCTCACGGAAGTGGTGCTGAGTAGTTGGACACGGGCCGAAATTGACACACTGGGCGACCTATACGAGGAGGGCACCTTAATTCCGTTCGAGACGTTGGCTGTAGACACGGGGCTACCAGTCGGACACTTCCTCACCCATGCAGAACTCATACGCGTGCGAACGCGTGCTTGGGGGGATCTTGCAGTAGAATTGCCAACCCATCTGCTGATACAGTATCTACACGTGATGGGGAACGGGTCCCACCTGGTGCATTGGCTTGCACAGGCCTTACATACACACACACAATTTTCCCCACAGCGCTTACGTGATAAGTGGACCGTGGATAGAGGGCGGGACTGGACCGATAAGGAATGGGCGAAGATACTTGCCGGGACTCTTAATATCCCGCGCAACTCCCGTTTCAAAATTGTCCAATACTATGTAATACATCGGGCGTACTTATCCCCAGATAAGATAAATAGATATTTTGGGCTAGCCACAACAGCATGCCCCAGGTGCGGGTTTATAAACGCGAGTTTCTTACACATGCTTTGGGCCTGCCCTTCCCTACATGACTACTGGACAGCGGTATCGACCACATTGGCAGTGGGGGCGGGAGGAGGATTGCCACACACATGGGAAGCTTGCTTGTTGGGCCTTTACAGGCGAACAAAATTGACAAAGGTTCCGGCTAGATTTTGGAATCTTGGACTAATCACAGCAAAAAGACTCCTCACCAAACGCTGGAAAAACGGTGAACCCCCACAAGATATACACTGGCGTCACTCCTTTGACAACTGGGCGAGGGCAGAGAGCGTAGCTTTACATAGGGAGGAAACAGCGGGTATCCGTAAGTACCCCATAGCCCAGGCCTGGGATGATGTCTTGGCCGCTTTCCAGCGGGTGTGTTTACAGAGAGGTATCGTTTAGGCACACGTCCCCTTTACTCACCGCCCCAGTCATAACACCGAAGCAGGGGAATACCCCTTGTAACATGCACGCACTTGTACTCTCATGAGGAGGAAAATGTAGGCGACAGACGCTCACACGGACACATCCACGTAGCCCTGTGCGTATCGACTCCAGAAGTGTTCCCCCCCCACTCCCACCGCGACAATAGACCGTCACAATAGACGACTCACACTGTTGATGGAGAAACATACACACCTGTGCTTGCCCGTGTTATCTCCCGTCTATTTTGCTTTTGTACAAACTTCAGTTCCTGTTTTTACGGGATTTGGTTCTATAGTTATCACATTGTAATAAAAAAAGTATTGAATACTGACTCAGCCATAGATCCCATTGGGCCCCACCCAGCGACCGCTTCTGCGGATTGCGATGGGCTGCCACATTGCAGTACCCAGGACTGAGAATGCCTCATTTAGGCAATGAAAGGGAGACACACCACTGGGGACGGGGACATTGCAGCACGATGGACATGACCTGCCATACCGAGACACTCAAAATACCCGGACCTCATTTTCCTTAGCACACCCCCTGCTTTGGATGGTACCTCTTGGCCGAGGTATAGCCGTTCTAGATTGCTAGAGGTGCACCTGTTTGATTGTAAGGGCTCTAAATTTCGCCTGTATTGCCTGTTTACTGAATAAGGTGCCTTAACCCGATTGTTTGCCTTACAGGTTGCATGTGGCAGGGGTGATTCATATAGCAGACTGTTGTCATTTATGGATATCCGTACACTGCTATATTTGATATATTTGCCGTTTTCCTTCCTCTTGTTGAGCATAAGAGACGTATATTGGAAAAAAAACAAAAAGTGTACCGCTTAATACGGTTACTGTTTTCTTTGTTGTTCTCCTGTAACCTCATGCACGAAATGCAATGATAATAATACAAATATTCACCAAAAAAAAATGATCCCAATTTTAATTGAGATGGGTGGAGTAAAGCAAACTGTTCTTAATATTCTGAGAATTGGGCATTGAACAACTTCTCCAACATTTTGGAGAAGACTGACAGCAATGAGATGGGTATAATATTAGACGGAATCTCGGGATGTGCAGAAGGCTTTTTATGCTGAGGTTTGACCTTAGCCTGTTTCCAGATCTCGTGGAGCATGGGCCAAATTCAGTGAGGAGTTAACCAGAGAATTAATAATCTTATTAATAGACTGTCTAACTCTGACTAAAATTGGACGGGCATGGGCCATCTGGTGATCCTGACTTAGACTAAGATGGTTTGTTCAGATTGTTCCAAGGTAATGGATTTAAATGTGGCTAATGTGCGATTTATTTTGAAAACTATCCAAGCTGGCAATTCCAAATTAGAGTCATGAGAAGTGAGGTTGACAAATTCTGTCTGGCTCTGGTTTTCTTAAAATTAGTCAAAGGGCTTTTCCAAAGTTCCTGGCAAGGTGGAAGTTAATATTATTGGCCACGGGGTATAAATACTCCTGAGTACTTTTAAAAATGTGGCAGAGTCAATTTTGCAATCTCAATTTTATTATACTGACCAAAATTCTTGCTTTCTTTATAGAATCATGATGGAATTTAATGATGATTTTGTAGGCTTCTTTGTCTTTAAGTAAATAAACATTGTCTACATTTCCTGTTTTTACTCAAATGTTTTGTTCTTACTAGAGTGCGGAGTTATCCCTCCCTTTGAATCAGTCTAGTTTTAATTTGGCTATTTATTTCACTGCAGCTTTGAACCATCCTTTTTCCTAATTGTTGGAGAGTAGGATCTGCCTCTTATGGTTACCCCCACTTTTTGCTGATGCATCACTGTTTTTTACTTAGACTGGGGTCCTGGAGAGCAGGATACCAGTCAGTCTATCTGCTTTCTCCTCTAAATTGATTGCATGTACTTTAGGTACACTCCAGATTGGATACTGGGGTACCATTATCAGTCCCTAGTATATGGGACACCATGTACCCAGGGCATATGTACCCCAGAGGCCTCCCAGGGTCTGAAGCATATATTATGCCATCCCTGAAGACCATTCAAAATGGCACCACAGGTCTGCTACTGCAACATGTGTAGGGTGGTGCATGCACCCCTTACTTAGATATAGGTTACCTATATTTATTCTCAATCGCCTCCAGTCACCCCTATGGCAGGCCTTATCAATCCTGAAGGCAGGGTGCTGGGTTTTGTGTGAGGGTGCCCCTGCATGAGCAGAGCCCCTCTGCAGCCTTCGGAACTTATTCTCCAGGGTTGTCTGTGATGCAGCCAAACCATATATTTAAGTGCATTTTAACCTCACGGTAAATGCTAACTTTAAAACGGCTGCTTAGAAACATGTTGTGTTTGGTGTCAAACACCTTGGAATCATACCTCCACATCAGTAACTGGTGTGGGAGGCATGATTCCTCTCTTCTAGAACCACTACTGTGGGTCACCAGTCTACCCGGCACCAGCTTTCTTGACCTGGTCAGCACAAATGGACGATGCCAGCCACATACTTGTCTGCTCTCCTGCTGCTGAGCCAAGCTCGAGCAGGGGAAGGCCTGACAATAGGTTTCCTGTCACAGGGAGGTGTGACCACCTCCCAGACCTGCTTTAGTGTATTTGGGCTGGGTGGGTGAACTCTGAGTGCCAGAAAGTCTGCACTGGGGGCACATTTGATGTCCCTGTGCATAGTCCAGCTCAAACCGGTTGCAGGAGCCATTTGCTCCTGCTCTGGTGCGAAACTGGACAAAGGACATGGGTGTAGCCACCCCTCAGCCCTGTCCCTCCCCTAGGAGGGTCCCCAGATTTAGTCCATCCCCTTTGTTGTATGGCGTTTTAGATTCCGAATGAATTTTCCCGGTTCTTATATATTTACAATTCGTTTTGCCCTTATAAAGGCATAGAAATCAAGCCCTTATTTAGGCATAGCTCATGCTACCCCAATACAGGCATGGCCACTTCCATCCGTTCACCAAAACGTCACAACGATTTCTTGGAAAACCAGACTCTTAAGCAGAAGGGACTTCCCCTAGCCTGGATATTGATTTCTTCACGAACTCATTCATTATGAATGAACATCTATTCCTTAGGGGTTCATTCATGACGTTCATATACCCGAGTTTACGTCAAAGGTGGCATTCCTAAACACATTCAAGGTATAAATATACCTTCACTTGCTATGGCAAAGCACGGTGTGGTTCGGTGCAGTTCGACTACCTGCTTGCCTGACGCAGCTCACGAAAGTGCCGAAGGAATCCGACTCTCCAGCTGACGCACTGATCGGAAGCGGTCCTCCTCTGCCGAGATTCCAGCTCCAGTGTTTCTGACTCCCCTTGCGGGGTGTTGGGGAATCGAGTCCGAGACGGAGATACCAAACCTCCTTCATTCTAAGGTATGGAGCGGATTAGAACCTAGAGAAACCTTTGGCAATTATTGGCAAAAACTAAACTTATGCTAAAGACTATACTTACTTCTTCCCTCGTACTATACCTAGGTTAGGTACATTGGGGTAGGTGTATTTTAGAAGCACCAGTTGAGTTTTTTAGCCCATGTTATTTATGTATGTATTTTTATATGTCGTAGCACTAGACAATTCTATTACAGTATTATTTTATATTACTGTTTACGCTGTACGCATTATACATTGCATTTTGTCTACCGATTGTAGCAGTTCACCTCTCTTGCATGAGAAAGAAGACTGTTCAATAAACCCTTTTATTGAAACGCTGGTCTCTATTTCCTCTGCAACTCTGTAGAAACGAAGCGCGCACGATTGACTGAGTAAAAAAGTTATCTATTGTTTCCACAACTCTGAAGATATTTGTTCCAGCCCTAGGGAAACAAAGTTGTCATGTTTATGTGGTTGTCAGAAACGAATCCCTTCTTGTGTATTCGAGAAAGTTTCTAGTGACCGCTGAGCTAGCTGGCACTCACAATTAAGTTTAGTAGACTCGATAGAGACATACTGACCTCAGTCCTATGTCAAATCTATAGGGTATATTATTCCAATGCGCAGAACCTATTGGGAATATTGGAACTACAGTACATGGCGCCCAACTTTTGGTAAGGCACTAATTGAACGCTAGATACTGGAGTAACTCAGTCGTGCTTTTCTAGACCCCTTTTTTCCGTAATACTCCAATAGACGTCTGGAGTGGGTAAAAGGATAATATCCGCCATAACTGAGTAGGACATAAAATACTATGTATTAGCTTTTTGGTTTGTTCAATGTTGAAGGATACAGTGTTCCAAAATATTGTGTTCCAAAATATTGTGCACCTTATCTTTGTTTCCTTGAACCTTGCTTTGCAAAACTTTCGATCAACAAAATGGCCGACGAAGATAATCCCGGGGCCAGTGGAGCTGCGGCCGATCCAGCTTTTAACATTTCAGGTTTCCAAGAAACAGACGAGGATGCTATATGCATTCCTCTAAATTTAAGGAAAGCCATCACTATAAAACTTATTAAAAAAATGACCTAACATCGAGAGGTGATAGGATCGTTTCTGTGATAGAGGCACATGAATATCACCAGACAGAGGTATTCTATTCATGGATAGTCTTCCCTGAAGCAAATCCAGTAACACGTGTTTCACTTCTACAAAGAGGATGAACCACCAGAGGAATACATTCCTTTCGAGGATATTGAAATTTCACTCACCACATACCAAGAGCATGCGCTCTGGTTTAAAGGTCCCCTAAAACATTTAAATCGCATTACCAGGCTCTGTCCACTAGGTAGACCAGGAGCAACATGGCCGGTCTTAGCCTGCTATACACCACATCCTGACATTAATGAAATGACGAATGTAGAATTACAAACTCAACTAAAAGAGTTGATCAAAATCTATAGACAATTGGTTCAACATGTCATGCGGACTCTTACAGTCCAACCGGCAATAATGATTCCACAACATCCCCCTCACCAGGGGAACACACTAAAAATTACACCACAGACTTTACACTCAGTCATTGGTAAGTTACCTGCAAAAAGGGAACAGATTCCATTTTGGATAGCTCAAAAAATTACTCAAATCAAAGCAGTATTTCCCAATACTAACCCTCATGAGAAACACAGAATTTTAACAATCTGTTTCTCATTCGGTATCACACCACATCTGGAGGACATACCACTTAGGGTACAGTCTTTGCTGCTATTTACACTAAGTAAGAAGAAGGGGTCCCAGTAGCATAGGAACATATAACCACACAAATGAAAAATAATCAAAGAAACATAAATTGAGTCCACACTGTTTACTTCACAATGGGAATGCGTATTGAATATGCAAGATTAGTATACACAATAATAAATCAATAGTTTACAAGGTGCCCCAGAGATAGAAGCGGGAGGGGTGGTGTGGTGTTGGTGGGGAATTAGTGGGGGAGAGAGTGAAAATTCGTAAGTGACAGTAAAATCAGCAATTGTCGATCATTTGACAAAGTTACAAACTATGTACAGAAAAATGAGACCAAAATGTTCATTGGATTATTCAGAAACGATCATACTCCAAGCAGTCCAATAAATGAAGACAATGGGGTGTGGAGTTGACGATAGATAATAAACGGATGTCGACGTTTCGACCCTCAGAAGTGCAGATATCAGTGGTTATCTTGCTGTAGGGTCTTCATCAGGACTGGAGGGGACACACAACCTATTTAATATATAAATATGTGTTGTAAATGCGGGAGGCAAAGTCCCTGTATATAATTCAGACATTAAAGCACATCACCCCAAGATGGGTTGAATTAAAGTCAATAAATAGCATCCCATACAGATTGTTGGGACAGTGTCAACACTACGAATGCAGTAAATTAGATTAGCGCCAAAGCGTCAGAATTATTAAATACTATCTGGTCATGAGCACGTGGGGATAGGCCAGATCGAGCAAGGTGGACAGTGTCAGGAAAAAGGTGACTGCTCAATAATAAAGCCTGGTCAGCGTGGTGCCAAAGCAAAGTCAGGGCCAAATAGTCAAATGCGACTACATATATCACATAATAGAAGTAATTAAAAACTTACCACAACCGTGGTATTGACAGGACCGAATCTGGTTAGGAGACAGTGTCACGAGTAGATCTGTAGAATAAGTGTATCCAAATTGTAAAGAGCGCACTATCTATTTAACAAAGAGTGGCATTTGGTAACAGTGGTGAAAAACTCACCGTGGTTTGCACCAATCGTAGTAGAAATGTTTCGGGTTGAGATTAAGGTCGTAGATACCTTCGATAGTCAAATCTAGCAAAAACAGGCAAAAACAAGGCGGAGGCACATTTACGGACAATAGGGCGACTAGCGTGGTTAGACTGCATACAGCATAATAGACGGAATCGGGACTCACCCAATAGCCGTAGTGCGGACACGTCCGGCTGGAAGCGTGGTCCGTGTCGGTCAGGCAAGAAAACTCTCGTTCATTAGTCTAAAGAGAGAGAGGTGCATCAAACACTAGGATTACTACCCGAACCATGACTAAATTACTTGCGGAAGAAGAAACAAGAGCGGGAAGGTCTCCCAACCCCCGTCGTCTGCTTACCGATCATGGATTGAATCACTCAAAGATCGCGGCTTGCCGTCTCAATGGCGGGGCCGGTTTCCGGGTATGCTGATATCACCGTGGCAACGAGGTCACGCGACTAAATCTGACAGTGTAGGCGGAATGGCTGAGGTTGCTTGGCAACGTGTAAACAATGGACATAGTTAACATACTGAGTTACGGGTGACGTTGCTGACGTCGAGCAAAGACTCACATATGTAAAAGTGGTCACAGTATTGGAAAAATGCAGCGTTATCGAGTGCAATTAATTAGAATGAGACCGAAGGGAATAATCTGCAATAATAGCTTACAAATCACATTTGTACACACAAGCAGAAATGAAATTCACTTCTACAGAAAAAATTCTGACAGCTGTTCAAACTGCTGTAGCAAAAGAGAGAGCCCTTGCACAGGGTAAGCTGATAATGGTTGTTACACCTGTACCTGCCTTAGAGGCAGTGATGAAAGCGAGCATTCCGAATGCTAAAGCTTTACATCCGAGAGGGATACAATGGGTTAATTCTCTTGCTGCGACAGATGTTGAATATGTTTTTGATCCTTATTTGAAAACACAAGCATTTTCACAATATGAACAAGAATGTTCTCTGCCTACTGAAATTCTGCCTCTAGAGCAGTATGAATGTATAATTTATACTGACGGATCAGCACAACCCGCTACGGGGGTAAACAAGCCTATAGTGTGGTGTGCGCGATCGTTAAAGGTTGTTGGTGTGATGGCAAATTCCAACCAATGGTCACTAAAACTCAATCTCTAGGAGATTGTACAGCTCAGCGAGCTGAACTACGAGCATTCAAGATGGCGCTTGAGAATACAGACCGCGAATTCCCAACACTCAGTGTGCGATTCGTATTATTGTGTTCAATCTTACAATGAATACTTGCAAAACTGGATTCAAAACGGTTACAAAGATGCAAAAGGTGGCACAATCAAACATAAATTGCTTTGGGAACAAGTAGTTCAGTTACGACAAGGACTACAAAACACTCATGTGATACATACGCTAAGTCATCAACGTGATGGCGTTCATGTTGAAGGGAATTCATTGGCTGATAAAGCCGCAAAGGCAGTTGTGCAAACGGCTTCTGTAGCTGCAATCACTTGTTCAAAAACGAAAATAGACGGCAAAATAATGCTGGCTGTCATTGCTTCAAGCAAAGACAGTGGTAAAACCTTACTTAAAGGGTTTCCACTCAAATACTCATATATAACTGATGCTACTAATGTTCCGTTTGGTCGAATCCCTGGAGTGGGGGGTAGAGTAATTCCAAACATGGAACATAGATTAGGACTTATCCTAGCAGCACATGAAGGGCTGGCCTCTGCACATGCAGGTGTTTCCGCCACAGTGTCATTATTAAAACAGAGATACTGGTGGCACGCATGAGAAAACAAACCAGAAACTATGTTTTGGAATGTGAAATATGCCAAAAGATAGTCTCTCCTGTGAAACGTCCTGCGCAGACGCCCCTTTTAATTTCAGATAAACCATTGGTTGTACGGCTTTACAACGCGTGCTTTTACACCGCGTGCCGTTACAACGTGGTTGTTTAAACGCAAGTCATTACCACGACTTGCGTTGGAGGGGGTGCGGACTTAAGAATTTTTTTATTTTCTATTTCAACACCAGCCTACGTACAGTATGGAAGGTGTTGGATAGTAAATAAAAAAATTCCTTGTCCTGCAGCGCCCTCCAGCGCAAGTCGTGGTAAAGAAAAAACCGCGTTGTAACGGCACGCGGTGTAACAGCCGCGTCGTAAAGGCTGTTCCCCAAACCATTGGCTTGCATTTACCTGGACCACTGCGGTCCCTTACAGATGGATGGTAACTATAAAAATATTATGGTCGCAGTGGATTCGTGTTCTAGATTCATTTGGATGTGGCCTCAGCGCTCGGCTGACGCTCGAACTGTTATAAAAGATTTGCGTGTCTTTATCGGCACATACGCAGTCAGCACGCTACATTCTGGACAGGGTCCTGCTTTTAGCTCTCAAGCTTACAAGGCGTTCCAATTTGGGCGTTGCATTGCGGTATCCTAGTCCATTCCATCCTGAGGGAAATTCGGTTGTCGAGAGAAAAAAACGGGACATAAAGCAATCTATAACAGCTAGGGTGGTAGGCTCGGGTAATGGGTGGGTCAAACATCCAATAAGTGTCCAACGTAGTCTTAACAATCTGCCAAGAAGTTCTCTAGGGGGTATCACTGCATATGAAGTCCTTTTTGGGACCAGAATGTTAGTAGCGGACCTTGATTGTCAGACTTCAGTGGTAGACCAAAAACCTGTTGATATCAAAGAACGTTTTGCTGTTTTACAGCACTTAAATGAAATAAGAACAAAACAAAGTAACGTGTTCCTGAAGCC
The DNA here is from genome assembly GCF_964261635.1 of Lissotriton helveticus. NCBI lineage: Eukaryota > Metazoa > Chordata > Amphibia > Caudata > Salamandridae > Lissotriton > Lissotriton helveticus. Next base: position 679,882,527 of record NC_136073.1, read on the forward strand.
AACAACCACTGAAGAGAAACCGACCGTCCCAGCAAGGCCTGTCTGGATCCCAAAGCTTGGTGATCTGGTCAGAGAAAAGATCGCGGACAAGAAGGAATTTGGGCCTTCTTACAGACAACCAGTACCTGTCCTAGCAATCCACCGATCAAGAACAGTATTACTGCCGCCCCTTGCTGGTAAAAAGGAGAACAGGTTTGTGTCAATCGACCTGGTCAAACCACATCATGTGGCTGATCATAAGCAGTAGGCCAAGTGGACTCCGCCAATGTAGCAGACGCCCAGCTCGAGCTACTATCCAAGAGGTTTAAACTGAGAGACTCATCACCTTTGAGGAATCTGCAGTGCAAAATGAAGGACTAAGCAACAAAGCTATGGAACTTGTACCTCTTGAAACTCAAATAACAGTTCATCAAGAAACGCCTGTCTACAATGAAGTAGCATCTGACTACACAAATGTAACAAGTGATCAAGTGGTTCCAGCAATTTCAACGAATCCTGATGCAATCCCTACAATTGACAGAACTGCGTCTGGCTATTTCATTAACTTTGATACGTTTTCCGAGGATCCCAGCAAGCCTGAAACGACACCAGCAAAAAAAACTTTGAAAGAACAAGCAACAGACCTTTTTCATCATTTGGAAAAGATTGATATGGTTTCACCATGGATTGAACTTTGGATTGTATAGGGTGTATTTTTACTTCTACTTTGGTTGACTCTGGTATTAACTTTGGGGATGCTGATAAATGGAAGATATGTCAAAATGGACACAGCAAGTGAAAACATCAACTTACTCCTCAAGCGACACAAATCATCTCATCATGAAAAAAGAGACTATTCATCAGTGAACATCACAGCCGTTCCTATACCTGGGGGTATAGCTTAGGACAGAACTGATTGACATTTTTGGCCCGTCGGAGCTGCTGAAGATTCCACATTTGTTCAAGATTTCATTAAGTGACTTTATTTCATCAAGTACCTTTTTTGATGATTGGGACTTCGAGACTGTTAAAAATATGATGTCAGACTTAGAAATGCCTGCAGTATTTACTAATCATGAATATTTAGAAGGTTCATCAGACTATGAACAAATGTATTGTTATAATCATTATGGTCATCATTTCTTGCACAGATCTGCAAGTCCTAGAAATGTATTAATGTATAACCAATGGATGGGAACATTGTCCTACACCACCAAAGGGTGGCTCAAAAACATTTATAAGAAAATTTCCGAACTTTTCAGGGTTCTATGTATCCAATCAGGAATCATTTTACTTTAGAAATGTTAACAAAACAGGCATGAAAAGTATGTTGACAAATACCAAACAAATTTATTCTGCAGCCTTTTATGCTCAGCTGTCTAAACTAGGTTTCAACTTTTGGAAAGACAAGATTGAGACGAAAACTGTCTGGGGCACAAAAGATTGGCAGGTGCAGGGGATAGAAGCTATGTTTAGAGCCTGTATCATCCCTGAGCAAATTATGTTTTTGAATGACACTGTCCAACAGACATCTTGCCTTGGGTTAGCCAAGATCAAAGACATGAGCAATCCGTCCATACCTACACCTGTTCGTGATAACACTTCAGAGGGGGAGGTTGAAGTACATACTATTTTGCATCACAACAGAACAGATCCAGATTGGAATAAATGGTTAATCTGGCCCACAGACACAAAACAACTGTTAAGATAGATTCCTGAACCAAACACGGGGATTCCCATTCAATAGGCCAGATCCAAGATATGTTCAGAGACAGCATAGAGGAATAGTAACCACGTACAGTGTAGGGAAGCTGTGCCTTGATTGGCTACAAAGGTCTACACTTAAGGATATAAAGCAACACTTCTCTTTACTTAAAGATGGCGCTGATCTTAGGGAATTCTTGCTAGGATCAAGAACACCGCGTCATAAACTTTTTATATATGCCAGTATCTATGCTGCTTATAATGAAGCATGGAAGATTACGCAAGCAGAGAGAATACGAGAAATTGATCGTATTAATTTAGAGAAAACTCTCTCTGCGGTTGACAATTGCTTAACGACTCTGTCGTCCAGGATATATTCATTGGACAGCTTAGTGTCTTCTGCCATAGACATCATGGAACAGGACTTGGTCATGTTGCAACATGGTCAGTCGCAATTACGTTCTATCATATTAGGCTGGACGTTGCAAAACCTTTGTTCAGGCTATGTGCCTTGGTGTTTAATCAATACCACATCACTGTTATCAGAATTCAATCTCACTGATAAACAGATCAAATTGGCACAAAAGGGAGCAGACTATATGGTGCTGAGCATTGAAAAACTGGAAAGATTGCCATTTACTGTCACTGAAAAACAAGTGACTGAATGGATTATACATGGAAAAATCACTCTGCCTGTTACAATTTTCCATTTTCAGTATTGCCTAAAACATATACCAGCAAGCACATATGAAAGGTTGGGTAAAGAATACATCAAGACATCCTGGGAATTACCGTACACACACAGATGTTGGAGTGGTGGCGTGAAGTGTTTCTTAGCGGTTCAAACTGTGAAAACGCACCAAGCGGTTCTCTCCTTTGTCAGGGTATAAACTTACACAGGGCCTGCAATGATTCTCTAACAATTTATCCTGCCACCTGCAAGGTTCACCAGCTGCGGTGATTGATCCAATTTTTGGACAACTCTCGAATGGGAGTTACCTTATGTTGAATGATCACAGCTGCTGTGGCATGTTGCTAGGAGTACCATATCTAGTAACTGTGTCAGCCAGGGTCACTTGCTGTATGCAAGTATTGTTTCCAAAAACCAAGACAGACAGGGAGTCTCCTTTATGGCCTTCACTGAACATCTCTTCTATACGAATTGATACTTTAAGCTGAATGAAAGCTATTCTTTTGTATAAATAAAAACTGTGCCACTGACCTCGGCCAAAGAAACCTATGATCTGCAAGTCGCAAGGACTTCTGCCGAGATACATGCCCTCTTAACTACAAACTGCCCTGTACATTTTCTCAGAAATGTTATGGTTTGTTAAACATGTCTTATACGAGCGGTATTCTACACCTTCTGAAGCGGTCCTAGGAATATTTCCAAACTTCATGCATTCTGTGTTTGGCGGACTGCCCCTCATTTTGGGACTCACTGCAGGGATTCTATTTTTGCTCCTACTGCTGCAATATGGCAAGCTAATTCACCAGCGACATCCATTTCTGCATGGAGACCATTCTACTGGCGATGAAGTGTTGTGAGCGCATTGTCTAAATTTTGGGACTACCTCGCCTACGAGAATTAAATACCACATGGTTTCTGTCATTCAGACCAATTTGGCAAGATTGCATCTTACCTGTTCTGCGCTGCCTGCTATGCGGAGAAGAATGCGTGTTAGACACATGTCTCTCACTCCCATCAGTCATGCCAACGGATGTTGATACTTTGCTTAAACCAGTAACGGCCCATGCGCTGTGTTGTCCCCAGCATGCTACAAATTCTGACGACTGCTTTCATTGAGATCTCACAGACTCAAAATGCTACTGCTGAGGTACAAGAGAAAACGGGCGCTCAGGTACCATCCGATTCGAACATTGCTAATGCGACCAATGCTGACGGCGATGCTTCACATCTATATGCGGTTAATCTTCTAAACATGGTAATCCAACTTTCACCTACTATGGTAGACACATTTTTTACAGACGTAGAAGATTTCATCTTTTCTCCAATCCCTAGCACTGATTTTTGATTGTGGCACACAGTGTTCTGAGAGACTGTGAATTCGACCTTCAATTTTTCAAAACAAAGTTCTAACTTTGGGACTCTTTTTTTTTTTTTTCTATGATTAATTATTTCTTCCAAATTAGTATTTTTCATTTTTTGGCACAAAGTAATCTGCTTAAAGTAGAACTATTCATAGAGAAGAAGAATTCTTTGAAATACTTCCAGAAACAATATTTGATCTTGTCCACATACAAAAAGTTTTATGTAATTCTGACATGAAATGGTTTCGGCTCTTTTTTTTCTGTATTTACGAGCCGTTTCATAAATGTATATTTTCCTGATTCATTCAGATAGCCTTTTCAAATGTCAACTATATGCTTGGAATGAAACATTGCTTTAAAATGCGCGCAGCAGTAATGCTAGTTTGTGTACAACCAGTACCAATGCATTCTTTATATATTTTGGTTTAAACACTTGTATAGATAGTTTTTAGATATGTTTATACATGTTTAGAACTTGGTATTTAGTAGAAGTCGTACATAAGAAAGTGGAGTGGGTGTTGTATGGTGTTTTAGATTCCGAATGAATTTTCCTGATTCATGCCCTAATAGAGGTACAATTCGTGTTGCCCTTATATAGGCATAGAAATCAAGCCCTTATTTAGGCATAGCCAATGCTACCCAAATACAGGCATGGCTACTTCCATCCGTTGACTAAAACGTCACAACGATTTCTTGGAAAACCAGACTCTTAAGCAGAAGGGACTTCCCCCTAGCCTGGATATTGATTTCTCCAAGAACTCATTTATTATGCATGAACATCTATTCCTTAGGGGTTCTTTCATGGCGTTCATAAGCCCGACTTTACATCAAAGGTGGCATTCCTAAACACATTCAAGGTATAAATATACCTTCACTTGCTATGGCAAAGCACGGTGTGGTTCGGTGCAGTTCGACTACCTGCTTGCCTGACGCAGCTCACGAAAGTGCCGAAGGAATCCGACTCTCCAGCTGACGCACTGATCGGAAGCGGTCCTCCTCTGCCGAGATTCTAGCTCCAGTGTTTGACTCCCCTTGCGGGGTGTTGGGGAATCGAGTCCGAGACGGAGATACCAAACCTCCTTCATTCTAAGGTATGGAGCGGAATAGAACCTAGAGAAACCTTTGGCAATTATTGGCAAAAACTAAACTTATGCTAAAGACTATACTTACTTCTTCCCTCGTACTATACCTAGGTTAGGTACATTGGGGTAGGCGTATTTTAGAAGCACCAGTTGAGTTTTTTAGCCCATGTTATTTATGTATGTATTTTTATATGTCGTAGCACTAGACAATTCTATTACAGTATTATTTTATATTACTGTTTACGCTGTACGCATTATACATTGCATTTTGTCTACCGATTGTAGCAGTTCACCTCTCTTGCATGAGAAAGAAGACTGTTCAATAAATCCTTTTTATTGAAACGCCTGTCTCTCTATTTTCTCTGCAACTCTGTAGAAACGAAGCGTGCACGATTGACTGAGTAAAATAGTTGTCTATTGTTACCACGACTCTGAAGATATTTGTTCCAGTCCTAGGGAAACAAAGTTGTCATGTTTATGTGGTTGTCAGAAACGAATCCCTTCTTGTGTATTCAAGAAAGTTTCTAGTGACCTCTGAGTTAGCTGGCACTCACAATTAAATTTAGTATACTCGATAGAGACATTCTGACCTCAGTCCTATGTCAAATCTATAGGGTATATTTTCTAATGAGCAGAGCATATTGGGAATATAGGAACTACACTACACCTTCCTTGGGTATGAAGTAGGAAACCTGACTACAGGACTTTGGATTTTACCTGGACGAAACTCTGCAATCAGAAACCAAGTGCTTTGACGGTCTACAATTCGCTGGACGACAGAAGAATCTCCCTTGGAGTAAAGGAGTTACTACCCTGCAGCAGCAGGCACCTTAACGCATCTGACCAGTCTGCATCTCTCGAGGTCCTGAGGACTCCAAAGATTTCTGCAACACAGGAGGTGGGTTACTGAGCGTTTCTGAGGTCGATCTGCTCTCTCAGCAATCCTGAGACCAGACCAGTATCCCTCGTGGGGACCGTGCAACCTGAACCCCTGTACTTTTGCAGCAGAAATGCTTTTTGGTGATCCCTGAGGCTGTGCATTAGACTACGTGTAGTCCTGACCCCGAGCAGTATTTCCACCGAAGATTTCTGGCCTCCACTAAACGAGTGCTCCGGGGCTGGTATTTTGTGATTCAGCTAGAGGTCCCTTCGTGATCCCTGGTCCGTTGGTCTGTGGGTCCTTGCGAGGATAACTTTGATTTCCTGTGGGCTTCCCTGTTTGCTCCAGACGTGTCCTGACTCCCCATAACTTGGAGAGTCTCCTGGACCTTGCTGGTCCTCACCGTAGCTTGTTTCCTCTGACCGTGTGGGTTGCATTTGCCAAGGCTTGTTGGGGTTCAATCCGGACACTGACTCCTCACCACTCGACATCCTTCATGGGAAAGCTCACCTCCGGACTTTGGTTGTCGTTGACGTCTCCTGGTCCCCGTCGCTGCAGAGTCAAGCATCCTGTCTTCACACCTGAAACACCCGACATCGGTGGGCATTCGTCTACCGAGCCCTTGGTCACTCTCAAGTGACCCAGACTCTGTCCCCTTGCTTTCAGGTTCTTCTCACCTCGGTTCCAGGCTTGGATTCCACCAAACACTTCATTTTCCCGGCAGCAGCACTTCTTCTCATCTCGCCATTGAAACGACAAGGGTTTCTGACACCACTTGACCCCAATTCACCCGGCTCCTTTGGGATAGGTAACACAGGTACCTCGGTACTCACAAGGGTGCTGGCATTACAACCCTCTATGTTCCAAAGGGTTTGCTTGAAGTCCTCTCCGAAGTGTCCTTAATCTAATTTTCCAACCGCAACTTTCCCATAGAGTTGTACGGAACTCGCGTCTGTGTTCTCACACAGCACCCGTCCTCCGTGAGCTCTGTGTCACTCCTTTGGGTGGTTTCTTGGGGTCCCAGCGATTCTACGTGCTCTAGGCACTGTCTAGTGAAGTCGTTGTTGTTATACCATTTTTTTAGTATATGGTTCGGTCTCCTCCTGGATCCCGCTGTGTATTGTGCTATTTACTGTCGTTCTATTACTACCAAGCCCTAGCTCACATAAACAGATGAATTGCTAATACACATTTTGCAGTGCACGAAATTTGTAACAAACGCAGCAATATTAGTTAATGATGCTTGCTTAATGTTCATTTCAGTAGCTCCCGCCAACACGTGTTTTGTCGCTATTGTGGAAAAGTAAATTTTGCCATGTTCTGTGTCCCTACGCTTCATCCATCATATGTTATGTGTGCATGACCAATATGCATATGTTATTCCCAATGCCTGATTAATGACGCAATTCCAGTTGTGTCCACCTCTAGTATGTTAGTTTCCAGTCCTCGTGAATACTACGAATATTAGGCCTATGTAAAGTAATGTTGCCACGTTTCTTAGTGTGCACGTTATTCCATTATAAAATCCCCGTTTCCAGGCCTCAAAAGGGCCCGGACCACAGATTCAGCTCCTGTCTCCTGAAAGCCTCGCTGAGGAGCGATACAGCCCCCACCTGTATCCTCGACCCTTCACTTACTTCCTGCCTCGCAGTGCCCGGTGCAGCTTGGCCCTGCCTCTGAGTCTGCCAAAAGTATGTTATAGTTCCAGTTATCAGTTCAGTCCTCCTCCTCTGCATTCCTAAGCTACTGAACTGCATCAATAGTTTCCGTCATTGTCTAGCCTTCTCGTCTCCACGTTAGAGAAATACTGTATTTAATGGTCATTTAGTATTCTTCATCACGCACTACATGTAGAATAATGCATGGTCCAGTCTTAGAATCAAGTTAGCTTTTCCCCTCATGACTTCTAGTTTATATCAACATGTTCCCTAAACATCAGATACCAGATAGGGTTTAGGTACATGTCGCTCCGACCCTTCAGACTCTAGTCTCTGCTCCTAGCACAGAGTTCATAGCCCCCAGCTTCTCCTAGTAACACGTCATTGCCAGTTTTCGCGCACCATTAGGTTAGAGGTCCCGGCTCCTTAGGTAGCCCCCTCCAAAGTTTCCGCCCATTCATGACATATTCTGTTACGTTTGCATCACATGTCTATGTATACTCCCAGTTACACCTCTTTTTACTGTTATCTCTCGCGACTGCTACGCGTCACGCCTTCTGCTCCACCCACTGCTACGCCTACTGCAATGTAATGCTATGTGTTTGCGCTATGTATATAAATCAATGTTTTGTTATTGAATGTTAGCGCGCTCATCCCAGACCCAGCCCCGGCAGCTGCCGGGCCTTATTGTCCTATTCCCATGCAGGTTGTCCTGATCCTGTCCTTATGCTGTAATAAACCTGCAGAAACTCCTACTACCTCGAATCTTGACTCTTATTTTATTGAGCTATCTGTTATGCTATAAGTCTAGTCAAAAATAGGGTATTATTTATTTATTTACCACATAATGGCGCCCGAATAGGGACTTGCCCTTTCCCCACGCGTCGGTGAAGCCACGCCGACCCCCTGACCCTCTGCAGTCGTGACGGAACCATACCGTGCACTGGCAGATATTTCTGCTCCAAGTATCCCTCAGGCCCACGGAGGAGACGGAGGAGGCGGTCCAGCATCCAAACGAGACGGTGGAGGAACGCGGCGAGTCCCGACCAGAGCCCAAGCCGAGAGTCCAAGGTCCGAGGTATCCGGAGGCCCACCCGTAACTGAAGTCCGAAGTCCGTCGTAGTCCAGTCCCGTTCGAGGCCTTCCGTTCCGTGCTGCCCGGTGAGTACCATTGCTGGGGTAGTATCTAGACAGGACCAATCTAAATTGACTCCTGGTCCGTGGGTTGGTGGTACCCAAGCCCACAAACGAAGTGTTCACCTAGGTGGATACGGGTCTTGATGCGTCCCTTTATGGGACCGGTATGTTCCGTACTGTTACAGCAGTGCATCCAGTAACTCTAGTCTGTTCCGTTCTCGAGAATTCTGTTCTGTTTCTGTTTTCAGTATTTTCAGGTAGTATTCTGTTCGAACTGTTATGTTATGATATTGTTTAATGTATTTCCAATGTCGTGGTATGCCTGAATTGTTTTCCCAATTGTTATTGTCTTTCGTGTATTGTATTGTGTTCCGATTCAAGTTTAGAATGCCGCTCTTTTCCAAGTTACGTCAGTTAAAAACTAGAAAGGGTCTGTTAGAGGAAGCAGTTCCTGTCCCGCCTAGGGACAGTCCAGGTCATTTTATGTATCAGAAACATGGCATAAGCGCCATAATGTATCTAGATTTATGGGTAGAGTATACCAAACAGTTAGAAGAAAAGTATAGATGGCCCGTATCGGGTACATGGGATGCCGAATGTATCATGCGAGTAGAAGAAGCATTATGGAAAAAGAAAGCCAGACAGTCACAGAAAGATGCCATCGAGTTATGGCGCAAGGAAGCTCATAAAAGAACGGAAAAGGAAGTCAGAAAGTCAGAGTTAAGTAGAGAATCCCAAGAACGAGCCCAAGAAAGGGAGTTAATCGAGATAGGTGAACAAGTCAAAGCCGAACAGTCAGACAGACAGAGGCATGCCCTTATTAAGGGTATGTATCCTCTTCTTGCCGAGGGCCTGCCAAAAGCGACCCCAGAGGCATCCAGTAATTTCCCGCCACCATTAATTCCGACCAAGCTACGTCACAAACCGACCGCAGCTGATATTTTTATTTCGTCCTATTTGGACGACACAGTCCCCGAATATGCCAATCCTGTTCGCGCTCCGCCAGTCCCTGTAAACCAGGTAATTCATGTTCCTCCAGACACCGGAGTACCTGTTACGGTACCCCCGGTCCAGCCTACAGTTCCATTTCCCACTCTGCCAGGACGTAGAGCCTCAGTAGACGACTCCAGTTTAGGGGCCGCAGGAGGAGCTACTCCTCAAACCCCGCCGCCACACAAGCGTTTATCAGCACTTGAATTACATGCTCAAGCATCACAGCGTACTCCTAAAAGTAATAAGTCTGTCACAGAAATCAGACAAGCCCTTAACGAATGTGTCTATGATCCAGTCCCAGGCGAATATACTATGGTTTTATATTCCTTACGTGTAAGGAGAGTGACCGAGTATCTAGTCACCTTGCCGAATATGAAAGAAGATCTAGACAGAATATATCGTTTCATCCGTACAGGGGATGATCCAGAAAGTATTGGCGAGATTATGTCTCAAAGGAAAGCCGAGATTCAGCTCATGATATTAAAGTTCCTGATCAATTGTTTAATAAGAGAACAAGATTACCCGTCTAAAGATCCCGCCGAAATGAGAATCCTGACAAGGTGGAGTGATAATATATCTCAACAAAAAGAGAGAAAGGGTTTTTAGGGCACTCTTAGTCCCCAAGCAATATACAAGTAATCAAAAAAAGAGTGACCAATACAGGTAAGGTGTATAAAAAGAGAGAGATGGGTGTCGCACGTGAAGTCTGAGGCCAGTTGTTAGTGATCCGATGGTAGGACCAAAATTCAAGAAAAAACGCACTATTTTTTCAGGAAACCCTCACTCACCCTAGTGGTGACATGCTTCATCATCGGGTCCACCGGGAGAGATCGAGTACCTCCCCGGTGTGCTGCGACGCCAGGAGACTGCGGAGCAGGTTCTTGTGAAGATGAAGTGTGAAAAATTATAAGGTTTAAAAATGTCAAAGGTTGTACCAAAAAACTTTATTCACTGGTTAACCTGACATATTAAAAGTAAGATATGTGAAGGGAAACTAGCCAATTACTTTATACTGGTGTTTACCCTGTAAAGAAGGTCAACATGTTTCTGCCCATTTATGTGTGTAAATTTACTGGGCTTTCATCAGGACCGGTAAGAGAGTGTGCCAATGACAGGAGGGGCACGCTAAGGCCCGCCTTGCCAATGGTCGTGAAAGTTAAAAATAGCACTATGTGTAAAATTGGTGCACAAAGAAAAAGAAAAACAAACTCATAAGTAGTGGGGGTTTTACCTCTTTTGTGAGGAACCTAGGAGTCTGTAGGAAAAATTGACAGACAGACAAACACAAACATAAACACAGAAATATCGAGTCATTGGATTGTGCATATGTAGTTAGTGTCAAACTCTTCTTCTTCCGTCAATGGCTGATCCTTAGATTCAAAGAAGGCCTTTAATTTTAATTTCCGAAAGAATTGCGAAAGTTCACAATGTAAGAGGAATTTGTCGGGACGACTGGTAGGGACAAACCCCAAGCCTTTTTCCAAGACTTTAGTCTCCTCTTGGGTTAGGACTTTTTTAGAGAGGTTTGTGACCAAGCTTACACTGCGCTGGTGCTGGCTGTCGTTGTTCTGCTGCGGGTGTCAATTTTTCCTACAGACTCCTAGGTTCCTCACAAAAGAGGTAAAACCCCCACTACTTATGAGTTTGTTTTTCTTTTTCTTTGTGCACCAATTTTACACATAGTGCTATTTTTAACTTTCACGACCATTGGCAAGGCGGGCCTTAGCGTGCCCCTCCTGTCATTGGCACACTCTCTTACCGGTCCTGATGAAAGCCCAGTAAATTTACACACATAAATGGGCAGAAACATGTTGACCTTCTTTACAGGGTAAACACCAGTATAAAGTAATTGGCTAGTTTCCCTTCACATATCTTACTTTTAATATGTCAGGTTAACCAGTGAATAAAGTTTTTTGGTACAACCTTTGACATTTTTAAACCTTATAATTTTTCACACTTCATCTTCACAAGAACCTGCTCCGCAGTCTCCTGGCGTCGCAGCACACCGGGGAGGTACTCGATCTCTCCCGGTGGACCCGATGATGAAGCATGTCACCACTAGGGTGAGTGAGGGTTTCCTGAAAAAATAGTGCGTTTTTTCTTGAATTTTGGTCCTACCATCGGATCACTAACAACTGGCCTCAGACTTCACGTGCGACACCCATCTCTCTCTTTTTATACACCTTACCTGTATTGGTCACTCTTTTTTTGATTACTTGGAGTGATAATATAGCCGAGGGTAAGCACAAGACCGTCAGTGCCATGGAGAGTATGTACAAGAAAATTCGTAAAGAAATAATAAGGTTACACGACCAGCGTAAAGCAGCACAAGTAAGCGAGAAAGAAAGTATCTCTGATCCTGAAGAGGAAGAGAACGAGAATCCCGCCAGAATAGCGTATGTAGGAAAATCTAGATTTCCAGATCGCCATTTACGTCTAGAACCCAAGTCTATTTTTCAACATCTAGTACCAGAACAAGGTTCCCTAGAACAAGTATTTCAAGCTACCGATCACATTCTGAAATCACGAGTCGGTTACAGTGAACTAAGTACTATGCATGAACAAGAACTAGCCCGATCAGCAGTCCGATGGATTACTGATTCTACCACTTTTCCAGACGAAATAGTGGCACAAATGTTTCTGAAATTGCCCCCAGCCGAGCAACGACTGGTGGGTATGTATATGATCCAGCACCTCATTACTCTGTACGAGGGTCAACATTCTGATCCAGGTCCGTTACATGATATCTTGAACGAGTTACTCCAGTATAGATGGAGAGGTCTAGGTACCGATTTAATTAGTGTCATTCTAGAACAGCGTCACAAGTATAGAACGTTTTTGAACCCGCATTTTGTTCATGTCTCACCCCCAGAAAGTAAATCATTCTACATAGACAGACAGAATCCGTTACGAGAAGTCCACCCAGTCCAAGGGGCGGGTGGCGTAATGCAACGAGTGTTTGTATACACTCCAATATCAAAGATGGAACTTCTTGAAATGAAGAAATTAATTCCCTGTCATGACAAAGATCCAGCAGGGTTCCATAGAGAATTAAAAGACATGCTCCGTATGGGAGAATACACTTACCCAGATATCATTAAAATGTTAAAGGTCCTGTTACCCGCAGGGGTGTATGAAAAGTTAAAGGAAAAAGAATGGGAGGTGGGAGAGAAAAAGATCGATTGGGCAGCTCTAGAAGCTGAAGACAAGGCACGAGTACCAGGTACTGGTCTCGGAGATAAATGTAAGGATTTACCAGAATTATTGATTCAAGTTTTACCCAGATTATTGACAACAAGGAAAGAAGACTGGGATGCAATCTCAGCCTGTAAACAGAAACAAGATGAAGACATTAGTGATTTTTATTCTAGATTTGAGAAATGTTTCAGTATTAATAGTGGTCTCAAGACAAGTAGTGAGTCATACCCTCATCTTTTCGTTACTAAATTAGTCGAGAATTCAAGTCCACAAATTAAAAATCGAGTTTTGAAAGTCGAAAGCACCTGGCAAGCTAATACTCCGTCCCAGATGCTCCAGATGCTCCAGTACCACCAGAATAGAATCAGGGAAGAGCAAGAACACGAAAGAAAACGTATGAAAGACACGAAAATGAAAGTGCTAGTTGCACAATCTGTTCCTCAAGACAGTCAGAAGAGGGGTCCGAATCAAGCCAGTCATCCTGCAGCTCCCGTTAAAGGGAACTGCAATTATTGTAAACAGCCAGGTCATTTTATAAACGAGTGTGCAGTTCTGAAACACAACATAGCTACTGGTAAGACTAAAGAAAGACCACGTCCGCCGAGACAAGAACAAGTTTCACAGATTCCTCAGCTACAGAATGCACCACAGACAGTTACAGTACCGCAGCCCATTGCTGCAACACAGCATGTTACATCGCAGATGTACCAGTATGCACAGTCTGAGTATCCAGAGTACCAGTCATATTCATGAAACAGCCTAGAGAGGGAGGTAGGCTTGCCTCTCATCGAGATACCTGTAGACCAAGAAGGTCCCTATGTTCACAGTCAAGTATTAGGGAAAGACAGAAAGTTTTTGATCGATACAGGGGCAAGTAGGACCACAATTAGTCATGCCGAAGTTCCAGGGGCTCCGCTCTCAGGCTCAAGAAATGTTTCCCTTGGATTTTCAGGAAAACCCATCGTTAATGAGATATCTAAGCCAGTTACTCTAGAAGTAGGTCCATTGTCCCGTACTACTGATCTGTTACTTACTAAGTCATGTCCAGAAAATCTATTAGGTATTAAGACACTGAAAGAGTTAGGTGCAGTTATTTGCTGTTCCCCAGAGGGAATACGTCTGTTTCTACGTGACTTTAAGGGTCACTATGTGTTACGAGATTTTGATTCAAGATTGTCTAATGTTCCACAGCATTTATGGGCGCAAGGTCCAACTGATGTAGGTTACATGCAAATCACACCCCATCGTGTGACTCTCAAACCAGGTGTAGTGTTACCCCGAATCAGACAGTACAGATTGCCACCTGAGGCTGTAGCAGCCTTATCCAAAATTATTGACGAGCTCATGGCTCAAGGAGTAGTTGTAGAAACTGACTCCAATGTATGTAATTCTCCGATCATTCCAGTCATGAAACGTTCTGATCCAAATGCACCCCCAGTATATCGATTAGTGATTGATTTACGAGAGCTTAATAAATGTATTATTCCTCAGTACCCAGTTGTCCCAGATATTTCTTCCCTGTTAACTGCTATTGATTCCGAAGCCATGTTTTTCACTGTCATAGACCTCAAGAATGCATTTTTTAGTGTTCCAATTCATCCAGACAGCCAGTTTCTTTTCGGATTCTGTTTAAATGGAAGGAGCTATATGTTTACACGCGCTCCTCAAGGTTTCACAGAAAGTCCTAGTATTTACAGTCAAGCACTCAAGAGACAACTAGACAACATTCACATGCCAACTGACACTGCCCTGCTCCAGTATGTCGATGATCTACTGATCACAGCCCGTTCTGAACGTGCTTGCGAGCGAGCATCCCTTACAGTTCTGTATTTTCTAGCTGAGATGGGGCACAAGGTGTCACCTTCGAAGCTTCAATTCTGTGTCCAGCAAGTGGTATACTTAGGACACTTGCTGTCCAAGAGGGGTAGGCAGTTGACACCAGACCGTATCCAGTTAATAGCGAGTCTTCCCCAGCCCAGAACCCAGAAGGAGGTACGTGCCTTTATCGGCCTTACTTCTTATTGTAGACAATGGATTCCCCAGTATGCATTTCTAGCCAAGCCACTGATACAGTTAACGACACAGGAGGCAGCCGTATCGACTGTCCTCCCTTGGACATCTGAACATACACTTAGTTTTAACGAGTTAAAGAAAGCCCTATGTCAAGCTCCAGTTCTAGCTACACCGAACTACAGTAAGCCTTTTACACTTTTCGTTACTGAACGGGAAGGTACAGCATTATCTGTTCTCACACAAGATCAAGCAGGTCAATACAAGCCCTGTGCTTATTTTTCGAGCACATTAGATCCAGTCGCCCAGGCGTTGCCTGCGTGCCTCAAGTCAGTTGCAGCCACAGCACTAGCTATCAGACAAAGTGATTCCATAGTTTTAGGACATTCCCTGACAGTACAAGTCCCACATTCAGTAGAAGTTCTTTTAAACCGAACACAAACTCAGCACTTGACAATTGCACGTTTAACAGGTTATGAATTGACACTGTTCCAGCCACACATAGAAATCAGACGCTGCAACGTTCTGAATCCTGCTACACTGTTACCATCAGTTAATTCAAATCTAGACCCACATGATTGTGTGGAAGTAGTTAACATTACGACGAAGCCAAGACAAGACCTGACAGACATTCCGTTACCAGATCCTGACCTGACACTTTATGTAGATGGTTCATGTATGAGAACTAGTACAGGAGAACTAGTCGCCGCGTATGCAGTGACTACCGACACTGAAGTTATCAAGACACACCGTATTGACACTCTGTCCGCTCAAGCAGCAGAGCTAGTCGCTCTGACACAAGCCTGTATACACGCCAAGAACCAGAAAGTTAATGTTTACACAGATTCACGTTACGCATTCGGAGTTGTACACGACTTCGGAGTGCTCTGGCAGGAGAGAGGTTTCATGACTTCTCACGGAACCAAGATTCAGCATGGTCTCCTTATTCAAGCCCTGTTAGATGCCATACATTTACCGACATCTATTGCTATTATGAAATGCAAAGCACATACGAAAGTTACAGACATTATTTCCCAGGGTAATGATCTAGCAGACCGCACAGCCAAGCTTACAGCACAGACTCCAGACATTCCAGTTAATCTGACACATACTCCAGATCCGATTACATGCATGACAGTTAAGGACCCTACACAAGATGTCATAGATATCCAGTTACATGCTACCCCCGATGAAATCAAGAAATGGTCCGAACAAGGAGGGGTTCAGACAGATCAAGGATGGTTAACGAAGGGTAGAGCCACATGGTTTCTCCCCGATTCTATGGTTCAAGTCATTATCAATACCGCACATAGTCCAGCCCATTTAGGAGAAAAAGCTATGTTAGACAGTATCCAGAACATTTGGTTCAACAAGCATTTACGAGCTGCAGCCAAGCAGAAAGTCCGTACCTGTATGATATGTTGTCAGTTTAATCCAGGTAAAAGTGTCCCGGTGGAACAAGGTGGTTTCCAGCCCCCTGACCACCCTTTTGAGGTCCTCCAGATGGATTATATTCAGATGGAGCGATGTCGAGGTTTCAAGTATGTCCTTGTAGTAGTATGCGCTTTGTCCAGGTGGACAGAAGCATATCCAGTCCCAGATTACACAGCCGCGACCACTGCCAAGCAGTTGGTTCGTGAATTTTTCCCTAGATACGGACTCCCTAGAGTCGTATATTCTGATAACGGTCAGCCATTCTCCTCAGAGTTAATGAAGCACGTTTCCCTGTTGTTAGGGTACCAGTGGAAGTTTCATTGTGTACGCCATCCAGAAGCAGCTGGACTAGTCGAAAGGCATAATCAGACTCTGAAAATCCGCATTGCAAAAGTCTGTAAGGACAAAGGTGTGGACTGGTTAATAGCTCTGCCAGTCGCTTTATTTTATATGCGTATGGTCGCACATTCCAGATCAGGTCTGTCCCCGTATGAGGTCGTATTCGGCCGCCCCCCTAACATGTGGGGTACTCCTAGACCCCGAAGTATTACCGATGTTTCATGTAATATGCTGACAGATTACCTAGCTTCCTTGATGTCTGCCCTCAACTCATGTCGTTCACAGGTTGCCGCCGCATTTCCAGACAATACCGAGGTGGCACCGCACGAGATCGTTCCAGGCTCCCTTGTGATGATCAGAAATTTCGACAGATCAAGTCCGCTGGAACCACGTTGGAAGGAGCCACGTCAGGTCCTCTTGACCACCCGAACTGCCGTCAAGTTGGAAGGCAGGAAGGGGTGGGTCCACCTTTCTCATGTAAAACTTTTCAATCCATTGAAATCAGTCTCCAAAAACATTTCCAAGGATTTCCAGGATTCAAAGGACTGCCAGAACATTGTTTTAAAGGACTGTCCCGCACAAGACATTATTACAACCCCTCCCTTGTTAGAGAAAACTCCGCAACAGGAGTATAAGTTGAAATTAAGGTCTAGTAAAATAAGTCAGTCAGTTTGATTGTATAAGTCCTCCCCTAGGTGAAACGGTTAAATTGTTTCTGACATGTATAAAATAGACCCCCATAGTGAGAGAGTCAGTCAAAGTTCAATCAAATGTATCGTTTTTCTGAGTTTCGTATTATTTCTCAGCATAATGATTTCCTGCACCAGCTACGCACTTTTCCTGTGTTTTCCAGTCCCTCATGTATATATGTCTACTAATGCTACAGTAGAGCACACGTTTAGTGATCTGCCTCCTCACGAATATTCTTACCGCCTCGCTATGCGTAACAACACATTTATCCGTATGTTACATTATTCACACCAGACCAGCAATGCCACTAATTGTTGGGTGTGTGGTCGACTCCCCCCTTTTCAGACACCGAAGGGAGTTCTGCCACTTTTTCCTTATCCATTCTCACACAATGGTTCGTGTGGAGCATGGTCCACGTTAACGTCATCCTCAACAGATATGTCTTTTCTTAACAGTACATGTTTTCCAGACAAGCAAGGTCTCCCCCACAGAACAGGTTTAGATCTAGAAAATGAAGTTTATAATTTAGGTAATTATTCGTCGAATTTCATGGTCCTGAATGTTCAGTCTGATACTACTCCAGACTTACCTGCTATTTCAGTACTACCAGTCAAAGGCGAATTATGTGTCCGTAGTTATGGTTCTGTACACATAGGTCATAGTGAATGTACTACTGTTATCAAGTATAGTGACAGTGGGAAATCTATTTTCAAAGCTTCACGTCATTCTTATTTTATTTGTGGTCAAACTGCATATGTCCGTCTGCCCCTCGATTGGGAGGGAACCTGTTACATTGCCTTCCTACTGCCACCTGTTTTCCTAGCCCCACCTGACTATCATAGGAATTCCTTCCTAGTACATACCAGACACAAGAGAAATCTCCCGATTGTCGATTATACTGAAACTGCTGCAGAGCAATTCATTGATATTGATAAAGGTGTGTTCCCTTATTTAGGCACAGTTGTAAACAGTAAGATAATCCGTAGGTTAACAAGAACCCTTGAAGCAGTAGTAGATGAGACTGCCTCCGCTCTAGGTAACTTAACCGAAGAGCAATCTGCTATGAGATTTGTCGTTTTGCAAAATCGTCTCGTCCTTGACGTCATACTGGCCGATAGGGGCGGGGCCTGTAGAGTCATCGGATCTAGTTGCTGCATTTTCATTCCAAATAACGCGCCGTCTGTTTATTCAGCTATAACCAGACTCCATAAAATTGCCCATCTGTTACATCAAGATCCAGGCACCTGGACATGGTCCGGTTGGTTCTGGAATATAATTTCCGCATGGGGATGGAAAGTCCTGTCCTTTTTAGGTATTGCAGTAGCGATTATATTTAGCTGCTGCCTCTGTATACAATGTGGCCCTGCGATTTGCAGCATGTGTGCTACCTCTTGTATTCCTAGTCCCAAGCCCCGTTCTAAATCCCGTTCCAAGACAATTCGAGACGAGCAAATGGTACTGTATGAAATGATAGATGGTATCATGAAAATTGATGTTTCCTGATGGAAACGTAGTGACAAGGAGGGAATGTGGAAAAGTAAATTTTGCCATGTTCTGTGTCCCTACGCTTCATCCATCATATGTTATGTGTGCATGACCAATATGCATATGTTATTCCCAATGCCTGATTAATGACGCAATTCCAGTTGTGTCCACCTCTAGTATGTTAGTTTCCAGTCCTCGTGAATACTACGAATATTAGGCCTATGTAAAGTAATGTTGCCACGTTTCTTAGTGTGCACGTTATTCCATTATAAAATCCCCGTTTCCAGGCCTCAAAAGGGCCCGGACCACAGATTCAGCTCCTGTCTCCTGAAAGCCTCGCTGAGGAGCGATACAGCCCCCACCTGTATCCTCGACCCTTCACTTACTTCCTGCCTCGCAGTGCCCGGTGCAGCTTGGCCCTGCCTCTGAGTCTGCCAAAAGTATGTTATAGTTCCAGTTATCAGTTCAGTCCTCCTCCTCTGCATTCCTAAGCTACTGAACTGCATCAATAGTTTCCGTCATTGTCTAGCCTTCTCGTCTCCACGTTAGAGAAATACTGTATTTAATGGTCATTTAGTATTCTTCATCACGCACTACATGTAGAATAATGCATGGTCCAGTCTTAGAATCAAGTTAGCTTTTCCCCTCATGACTTCTAGTTTATATCAACATGTTCCCTAAACATCAGATACCAGATAGGGTTTAGGTACATGTCGCTCCGACCCTTCAGACTCTAGTCTCTGCTCCTAGCACAGAGTTCATAGCCCCCAGCTTCTCCTAGTAACACGTCATTGCCAGTTTTCGCGCACCATTAGGTTAGAGGTCCCGGCTCCTTAGGTAGCCCCCTCCAAAGTTTCCGCCCATTCATGACATATTCTGTTACGTTTGCATCACATGTCTATGTATACTCCCAGTTACACTTCTTTTTACTGTTATCTCTCGCGACTGCTACGCGTCACGCCTTCTGCTCCACCCACTGCTACGCCTACTGCAATGTAATGCTATGTGTTTGCGCTATGTATATAAATCAATGTTTTGTTATTGAATGTTAGCGCGCTCATCCCAGACCCAGCCCCGGCAGCTGCCGGGCCTTATTGTCCTATTCCCATGCAGGTTGTCCTGATCCTGTCCTTATGCTGTAATAAACCTGCAGAAACTCCTACTACCTCGAATCTTGACTCTTATTTTATTGAGCTATCTGTTATGCTATAAGTCTAGTCAAAAATAGGGTATTATTTATTTATTTACCACACTATGGGTATGTCACCCGTGACTTCCTCAGGGCTGTGTCACTGTAATGAAGTTATGGTTACCTTCCTGACGGTTATACTTCCGTCCAGGCTAATTCTGGCCTGGGATAATAGATATAAGGTAATATCACCCGTTGTACATGGAATAATTTATATCCGACACACACAAAGCTTTGGTGTCGTGTCAGTATTATTTGTAACACAGTGCTGTATTTAGCAGCTCATGAACGGCGCTGAATCGCTCCTCGTCTTACCCTGATCTGTCCTGGCTTCTCGTCTGACAAGCCAAGACAGCGTGGATCCAGACCTGCCGCCGGTACGACCCCAGCACCTCCACGCTCTCAACCCCGGACGCAGCAACAACTGCCAGCTCTTGATGCTGAGCAACACCTGATGCTGGGCAACACCTAAGGCCCGATCTCCTGCCAACACTGCCGCCACACCTTCATTCACCTTCAGACCCCAGCAGTAGCCCCCAGCCCACCGGATGCCAGCGCACACTAACCACTGATCTGCATCCTCCTCAAGGTGCGCTCCCTGCACAGACATGCCATAGAAATCTGGGACCTCCTCAACACCCACACGCCCGGCGTCGCCTTCTTTATAGAGCCCTGAACCAACGCCAGTTCCGCACCCAAAATCGCAACCACCATTCCCGATGGATACAAGATCCTCAGGAAAGACCGCCCCACCCGCCCAGGAGGAGGCATTAGTCATCCACTAAAACTCCCTCCACATGACAACCACCGACCCGGACGACGCTTCGCCCACCTTGGAACATCTCAACTTCCAGACCAACCCCAAAACAACGCTCAGCTGAACCCTAGTCTACCAACCGCTTGGCCCCCGTGCTCCGTTCACCATCGCCAACCTCATCGCACCCCATTCCCTCACCTCCTCAGACTTCATACTACTCGGGGACCTAAACTTCCACCTGGACAACCACGACAACCCTAATACCACTGCCCTACTAGAGAACCTCACCAATATAGGACTGAAGCAACTTGCCTCCGCCCCCACTCACACAGCAGGACACTCACTTGACCCATTTTGTAGTGTAGTTCCTATCTTCCCAATAGGCTCTGCGCATTGGAATAATACCTACAGCAGTAAAGGCCTAGGCCAGACGTTAACTAGGTCTACTACTGTCGATACTAGACTTAAAGTTTTGGGTTTGCCAGCGTAGCTCAGAGTTCACTAGAAACTTTCTCGAATGTTCAAGGAGGAATTAACTTCCCTGATTAGACAAGAAGGGATTTAGTTTCTGACAACCATAGAACATGACAACTTTGCTCTCCCCTAATCAAGAGTCAATCTCGGGAGTCGTGTGAACAAAAGGCAAATTATTTTACTCAGTCAGTACGTGCATTCTTAGTCTCATCAGAATGTAGAGAAAAGGAAGAGACGGGCGTGTTCAATAAAAAGGTGTTATTTATTGATCAGTCTCTTTTCTCATACAAGAGAAATGGATCGATATTATTGCAATACTTATAGTTAAGTAAAGTGCATACATTAAAAGCAATAGTATAAAATAATACTGTAAAAACATTGATATGGTTTCTAAGCCATAAGATGTTTTAAAATGAATAAAATATATTATATACACATATATACATTTGACTAAACGTACTCAACTGGTGTTTCTAGATACGCCTACCCCGTGTACCTGACCTAAGTCTAATACGTGGGCGGGAATAGATAGTTACAGTTTAAGTTAAGTTTGTTTTTGCCAAGTGAATAACTAAAGAATTCTCTGTGAGGGGTTATTCAGTTCTGTACCTGGAATTTAGGATGAATGAGGAATGGTATCTCTCTCTCTGGTCTCGATATTCCAGGCTGCCTGCGAGGGCTGCCCAGAAACGCCGGTGCTGGATTCTCGGCAGGAGAAAGCAGCGCGTCTCTCAGCGCGTCAGAAAGGCGGGGCTGTTGCCAGCGGGGTCTGCTCTGCTCTTCGCTTCGGCAAGTATGGCTGCTCCGTCTCGTCACCACGCGTGTGTTTGCATATGGCAAGATCGGTAATATTTATACCTTTAAGGTGCCGAGATTGACGTAAGGATGGACATAGATACGTCAATAAAGATGTCATACGACTTGCTCGTTAGCACATTCTTTTACTAAAGTTCTCGGTGAAATCAAAACAATGGCCGCAGGGTTTTGCCCAGGTTGTCATAGGTTTGATTTGTTATGAGAACTCCGTATGCCTTATCAGGGGCTGGAGGAATATCGCTTGTCTAATTAGATCGCAAGTGTTATGACCTAATCAGATAACACGTTCCTGTGCCGTAGTGTGACTGCGTCAGATAACGGTATCTGCATCATGGGGGTTTCCTGCCTCATGGGCTGACTGCTAGTTAACTTGTTGGTTTGTTTAACTAGAATAGGGTCAGGAATAGGGGGATCGATTCAGAACCTATAGGAATACATGACACCCACTCCACGCTAACTATGGACATATTTACTAATCTAGGCATAGTATAACATAGTACAACATACTATAGAGTAGTGTGTATACCTTACCACCCCAAAATACATAAATGCATTTTGAAATTTTCAAATATACTGAAAAAAATTGCAGACATATATATATGGTATGCACTCAAGCTGTAGAAAAATGCCAAAGTAATCGCATTTGTATACATTATTGCTTATTTGGTATATGAGAATTACACATGAAATGGTTTCTTACAGAAAAAAGTTTCGAGACCATTCCATCACAGAATAAAATATCTTTATGAACATGCCAGCGGGCAGCTAATGTCTATAAGCTATCTAAAATTTTGAAACCTTAGTTCTCTAAGAATAGTTCTTACTTTAAGCAGAAGATAGTGTCCCGAAAAATATGCAAAAATATTTGGGGCTGCTGGAAAAACTGCTGTCCGTGAACTGGAGCGAAATTGTTCATGTGACTTTATTTTTAAAGTTGAAGGCCGAATTCAGGGAACGCCGTGTGCGAGCTTGCTCAAAAAGTCTCTATTTCTGTTCGGGTGAGAACATCATATCATTTAGGCTTTCGAAAAAACTGTCAACAGCTTCCTGGGAAAGTTCCATTAACTCGGAAATAGGTGTAATCATGCATTCTTGCGCATGATTGTCTCCATTGACATTCTGATTTGCATTACTGACAGAAGGTCGTACCTGTTCGATGCTGCTTTCATCTTGAACTTCACTACCCATCAATCGTAGTGGTGAAGCTTCCACGAATGCCGTCATCAGGATTGGTAGCCTTTGAGGGCAGCACAAAGCATGAACCTTGATCGGGCTCAACAATGTTTCTGCATCCATCGGCGCATCCGATTGTAGCGTCAGACAGGTGTCTAACACGCATTCTTCTCCGCATAGCAGACACCTCAATACAGGTAAAACACATCTTTGCCACATTGGTCGAAATGATAGAAACCAAGTCATGTTCAGGTCTCTAAGCCGGGAGAGTCCCAGGATTTTTGATATCCGGTCCCGGTATCCAATGGCTAGGATTGTTTCTTCCCTTGTCGCAAGAGTTTTGTCTGTGACATGGGTTGCCATAACGAAAAATAAGGACTAAGAATAGGATTCCTGCAATTAGTCCCAGGATCAGGGGAAGTCCGCCAAAAATCGAATGGACGAAATCTGGAAAAATACCCAGTATGGCTTTGAATGGTGTTAATGCCATCGAAAATACTGTCTTAAATACCTTTGAGACCCCATTGGTATCAGAAATATTTAAGATTTCATTCAGGATTTCCGCGAAATGTACGGGGGAATTAGTTGATAATAATGTATGTATCTCTGCAGTCGTCCTTGCGACTTGTAGATCATACGTTTCTTTTGATGACGAGAGCCTGGTAGGCGTCTGAAGAAGGACTGTTTTCATTCTGCTTAAAGTATCTATTCGAATAGAAGTAATTTTCAAATCGGGCCATGCCCTTGCCTCCCTGTCTGGGAAGGAGCTGGGGAACAATGAGCGTCCACAGCACTTGACCTTCGCAGTAGTAGTTACTAGATAAGGAGTCCCGGGCATAAGACTACAACATCTGCGGTCTACAATAAGAATGTAACTCCCATTATAGAGTCTTTGAAAGAATGGTTCTATTTCTGTTGCAGGTGCGCCTTGCTGGTGACATGAAAGGTTGTATGAATTCCCTTCACAGGCTCCATGCAAACTAATTCCGTTACACAGAAGTGTGCCACTTAGTGACATCGCACAATTGTTGCCACTAAGAAACACTTTCTGTCCTTTATTACTGACACATGCATGTGAATAGGGCAGGTTCCATGTTGTTTTAAGGTACCCCTTTCCCAATTTCTCGTACATGCCAGCCTGTATATATTTTTGGCAGTATTGAAACCTGAAGGTTGAGATTGGAATATTTATTATCCCATGTATTATCCATTCATTGACATGTCGTTCTGACATTGTCATTGGTAATCTTTCTAGTTTTTCAATGCTCAAGATTGTATAATCAGCACCCTTTTGCGCCATACTGATTTGTCTATCAGTAAGGTTAAAGATTTGGAATAGTGACGTTGTGTTGATTAAACGCCAAGGCACATAGCCTGAACGCAGATTTTGTAACGTCCAGCCAAGCTGTACAATAGAACGCAATTGTGACTGACCGTGTTGTAATAGCAGTAAGTCTTGCGATAATATATCGATTGCTGACGACACAATGCTGTCCAAAGAAAAAATTCTGGAGGACAGAGTCATTAACCCATTGTCCACTACAGAAAGTGATTTTTCCAAATTAATACGGTCAATTTCCCGTATTCTCTCTGCTGTTTCAATTTGAGTAACCTTCCAGGCCTCATTGTATGCTGCATATACAGAGGCTGCTATGAAACGCTTTTGACGCTGTTTGCGTGGTCCCAAAGTGAAATCACGCAAGTCAGCACCATCAGTAAGTAAAGTTAGGTGTTGCTTAATTTCTGCCAGTGTGGAAGTTTGTAGCCATTGAAGGCATAATTTGCCCACACTGTAGGTGGTTATTATCCCTGGGTGATGTCTTTGGGGATATCTAGGGTCTGGCCTGGTCATTTTGAACCCCTGTGTTTTGTTCAGGAATCTGTCTTGACAGTTATTAGTATCTGTGGGCCAGATCAACCACTGTTTCCAATCAGGATGTGTTCTGTTTTGGTTTAATATATGGTTTACGTCTATCTCTTCATCTGTATCAGAGTTATTGCTAAACATTGTTGGCTTTGGAATAGACGGTTTATTTAAATCTTTGATTTTGGCTAAGCCAAGACAGGTGGTCTGTTGAACAGTGTCATTTAAAAATATCATTTGTTCTGGGATCATGCAGGCTCTAAACAAAGCTTCTATACCCTGTACTTGCCATTCTTTTGTACCCCAAACACTTTTCAATTCAACATTTTTGTCCCAATAATCAAATCCAAAAGTATTCATTTGTTCAAAAAATGAGTCTGAATATAACAATTTTGTGTTGGTTATCATGGTTTTGGTTCCTGTCTTGTTCGACAATTTAAAATAAAATGTTTCAGCATTACTTGTGTTAAAACCTGAAAAATATGAATATTTGTCGTAAACGGTTCTTGAGCTCCCTTTTGGAGGTGTTGCACAATGTTCCCATTGATTATAATTTAAAACATTTCTAGGTTGTGCAGATCTATGTAAAAAGTGGTTACCATAGTGGTTATAACAGTACATACTATCATAATTTGTAGAACCCTGCAAATAATCAGTGTTGTCCCAGGCTACCCCACCAGGTATAGGATTGGCTGTGAAGTTGGCTGAAGAAAGTTCTCTTTTCTCGACGTGTGAAGATGTGTGTGGTTTGAGGATCAAGTTGATTTTCTGACTTGCTGTGTCCATTTTAGCATATTTTCCCTCAATGAAGCGTCCCAAAGTAAGTACCATGATGAGCCAAAGTATGAGGATAAATGCACCAAAACCCACCCAAAATTCAATCCATGGAGAAATCAGATATGTTTCTTTCAGTTGTCTCAAAATTTCCTTAGCTTTGTCTTTAAAGGTTTTTGATGATGGCTGTGTCTTTGATTCGCTGAAGCCCTCAGAGGAATCATCGAAGTTAATGAAGTAGCCGGATGCAGTTCTGTCAATTGTTCCAATTGGTTCAGGATTTCTGTTTCTTGCATTTTCACTTGGTACTTCATTATAGATTGGTGTGTCTCTGCTAAATGTTTTTATTTGGGTATTCAGAGGTCTTAGTTCTATTGCATTGTTGCATAGTCCTTGTTGTTCTTCTGTAGGCGTTTCGAATGTGATGAGCCTCTTCGTTAGGACCTCTGTACTGGTAGCAAACCTTGGTGTTCTGCTACTTATTGGGAGTCCACTTGGCCTACTGTTTGTTATCGGCCACATGTTGTGGTTTTACCAGGTTGATGGATACAACTCGGTTCTCCTTTTTACCAGCAAGTGGCGGTAGTACAACTGATCTTGTCCCGTTGACAGACAAGACAGGAACTGCTTTTCTGTAAGAAGGCCCAAATTCCTTTTTTACCGCGATCTTTTCCCTGACTAGATCCCCGACTTTTGGAATCCAGACAGGTCTTGCTGGGACAGGTGGTGGTTCTTCAGTGGTTGTTGGCTGTTGTTTCAACTTTATGTTGCTCAGGTCTTTTCTTGTTTTGTTTAAGTCCTGCAAAATAGCCAAACGGTCTTTGATATCAAAGGTTTTTTCTTTCACCACTGAAGTCTGACTATCAATGTCAGAGATCATCATCCTAGTTCCAAATAATAATTCGTACGCACTGAATCCCTTCAGAGAATTTCTTGGCAAGTTATTGAGACTACGTTGGACACTTATTAGATGTTTGACCCACCCAGCTCCCGAACCTAATATCCTTTCCGCTATAGATTGCTTTATGCCTTGGTTTTTTCTTTACACCATCCCGTACCCTCAGGAAGGAAGTGAGAAGATTCCCGCTGGGCTATGCTCATTTGGTCATGTTTCCCCTCAGGCTTGAGGGCTAGAGTGGAGACAATGGTCAAACGTAGCATGCTCTTAGCGTATATGCCATTTAGACTCGCAAATCTTTGTATAACAGTCCGGACGTCAGCCGAGTGCTGGTGATCTACATTATAAGTGGAACTAGCCTGTATATGTTAATCGCAACCCTTCCTTTTTACTCCTGATTTTTTCTGGAGTAGAACGACGAGGTATTAAACTGTTTCTTTCCCCTCTGCGATCTCTGTTGCAGTTTGGGCAGTTTTTTACAAACATGGTATGACGCAGGCTCATGCCTGGCCACCAGTACCTTGATTGTAATTCTTCCAGAGAATTTTTTAGTTTAAGGTGTCTGAGACCCTCGCCCATATGTGCGTCTGCGATTAACAAGTTTCTCCTGTCCATGTTTGGAATCACCCTATCCCCCACTCCAGGGATTCGAGCAAAAGGGACGGAGTTTGCATCGATTATGTATGTATAATTGAGTGGATAGTTGATCGGTAACGCTGAGCAGTCGCCTTTTGATGACGTTTTCACCGCCAGCACTGTTTCACCGTCAATGTATTTTAATGTACGCTTTTTTCGAACTACGGGAGCCGATTTAGTGGCTGCCGCTGCGGCTGTTTCAGCCAATGAATTCCCTACAACGTGAACGCCATCACGCTGATGACTCAGTGAGTGAGTCACGTGAGTCTTTGGTAGTTCTTTTTGTAAAAGAGCTATTTGTTCCCAGAGCAGTTTCTGCTTTATTGGTGCATCTGTGTCATCTTTGTAACCTTTTTGAATCCATGTCTGCAAATCGCTGTTATATGATTTGACGCAGTAATATGAATCTGACACTATAAGTGTCGGGAATTCGCGATCCGCATTATCTAGCGCCATTTTCAAAGCTAATATTTCAGTTTGTTGTTCTGAATTAGTTTCTACTGAGTGTGTCTTTGTTAATAGAGGTTTTAATTTACCTCCGCGCCACACTTCTTTTGTAATCTCACATGTGGGGTTGTATGCTTGTTCTCCCCAAACGGAGGGTTGAGCATGTCCGTCTGTATAGATTACACAGGCGTAATGTCGTAAAGGCAGAATGTCGATTGGCAGAGGATATGTTTCTTCATATTCTAGATTTTTTAATTCTTCTAGTTCTGGATCAAAGTAGTAGTATACTTTGTCCGTTGTGATAGAATTCACCCATTGTATCCATTCCGGATTCAATGCTGTTGTTGGTAAATTACACGGTGTTGTTAAATGTAAATGTAAATGTACAGGAATTTATATAGCGCAAATCACCAAGCGGTTTCTAAGCGCTTGCTTAGGGAACCCGTCCTGGTATTCCCCTGTGAGATAAGCCCCGGCAGGGTATCCGCAAGGTGAAAGCCAGGCATCCCGCCGCGAGGGGCCGTTGTGGAGATTAAGCAAGCTATTGCCCAGAGTCGCAGAGTGTGAACCCGTGAATCGAGTAGGCACCGGAGCGAGAATTGTCGAGTCCATGGACATTTTAGGACTCAAGAACCCACCGAGCCGGGAATTGAACCCTGGTCCCGGGCTGACCTCTGCTTCCAGGTCTGCCTCCTCTAACCAGTGAGCCACACTTCTCCAGTTAGTGTTAGTGCCTCAAAGGCTGATTTTGCTGTTCTGACTGTGATATGTCTACCGTCAGCTTGATCTTTCTCTCTAGCTATTGCGGTTTGAACTGCATGAACAATTTTTTCTTTGTTGCTGAATTTCTGTTCAGCTTTTGTGTACAAGTGTGATTTGAATGCAATTGGTACCTTTTCCCCCTCATTAGAGGTCAGGTATGTGAATCCGCATCTCCCTGGGATGACTCGAATCACAAGATTGCGTGTGTTATCACGTGTTTCTAATTTTGTTTTAATTAGCATGTCTGTTTGTAAGGATCTCAGAATTTCTGTGTGTATTTGAGTCCAATTGGATTTTTTAAAATCTGGTTTAATTAGATCATAAAGGGGTTTGACCCTTTCTGCGTAATTTGCAATGTATGTTCTTCCGAAATTTAGGAAGCCTAGAATTGACTGTAGGTTTTTTAGTGTTCTAGGTGCTTGGAGTACGGCACATTTCTCTAGGAAATTGTCAGCCAGGCTTTTGCCTTCGCTTGATAATTCATATCCTAAGAACAGGACTGTCAGATGGGCAATTCTGGATTTTTTAAAGTTGAATTTGTAACCCTCTGCAGCGAACCCAAGTATTATGGTGTTCACTCTTTTCAAGTGAGTCTCCAAGTCATCATCTGTTAAGTAAATGTCATCGACATAAGATAATGCTTCATCATCATATAGATGAAGTAATTCTGTTACTCTCGCTGAGAATACCCCCGGGCTGTTCTTGTACCCCTGGGCTAACCGACAGAATTGTTTTTGAGTGCCATTTACTGAGAATGCAGTTAAATATCTGCTCTCTGGTGCTATGTTTTGACAAAAGAATCCATTAGAGATGTCTAAGGTTGTTTTGTATTTTTTGCGCACTATGTTATTCATTAGTGCAGCACTGTGTGAGTTTTGCACTGCAAAAGTTTTGCAACATGTGTTAAGGTGTCGGTAATCCAAAACTAGATGATATGAATTGTCTGGTTTGGAGACCGGAAACAAAGGATTGTTCATTTGTGAGGTGCACGTTTCAATCACCCCCTGGTATTCTAGCTGATCTAGTATTTCATTTACCTGTTTTTTAGCTTCTTGCTTAATTGGGTACTGCCTTTGTGCAGTAGGTTGTGATTTTAACTGGATTTTGTGAGGAGGAGAATCCTCATCCCATCCTACATGATTTTTATATAAAGCAGGTGCTAGAGCCACTGCCCACTTTCTAGCAAGTGTGTATTTTTTATGAATTGGAATTTGATTTGAGAAGGCAGGCATAATTACTTCTTCGCCATGAGGGCACTCCCTGACAAACTCTGGTGGCCAGTCTTTTTCAGCTAGAAGGATGTCATAACCCTTGGAGAGGTTATCCCAAAATAGTCCCCTTATTTTCCTAGACTTATATCCCTCTATACGTAATGTTATCTCGTATATCTTGTGAGGTTTGCTAACCCTGGTGTCTGCAGTTTCCACTTGAAGATATTCATTCGTGTCCACTGTCTCCAGATGATTCATAAGGACTTTGCGAGCTATGCTCACTTCTGCTGCGCTGTCTAGCATTGTCTGAGCCCATTCCCCGTTTTTCAGTTGTGTCCTCAGTATTCTCGGCATTGTTAACTACCTTGATACTGGCTACCTTCTTTTTTGGAAATTGTAATTTCTTTTTTAGCTGAGCAGGTTCCTTGTCTTTGGACTTGGCGTGCTCTTCTCTTTGTTCTGATCGTCCTCTTCTTTCCGATTTCTGCGAGGAAGTCTGAAAAGATTGAGAGGGACGCGTATCAATGTCTTGATATCTATCAGGTTTTTTTATATTATCCCTATTTCTAAGGTTATATCTTTTCCCAGAGGGGTCACTCTGGGGTGACCTGTGTCTTTGGTTCGGAGATTTCTCTCTTCGCCTAGGAGACCTTCCTCTGGACTGGAATTTCTTTTCTTTAGGATTGGATTGTTTGTTTCCATCCTAGTTCTTTTTTGGTGAATTATTATTAAAAAATATTTTTTCTGGACTTTCAGTCAGTTGCGGTTTTACTGGTATTCCACCTAAACTATCTCTACCTAGTTCCTCATAGGATTTTTCTATGATTCTGGCAATTTCAGCTGGTTGGTCTGCTATATCTGTCTCTTTTAACCTCTGGCGGATCGCCACGTTGGCTGCTTCACCTTTTATGTTGGCTAATAATATAGCCGAGACCTGCTTGAAGTCTTTCAGTAATTTCATACCAAAAGTTAAAGCGGGTTCTGGACCGTATTCGTCTTGAATTTGTTTTAGCACATCTGGTATCACCGAAATGGATGGAACACCGTGCGTTTTTGTGTAGATGGAAGCAAAGACTGTACCCCAAGTGTCACAGTCCTCTATGTGTGGTGCGATTCCCATTGGGAGACAGATAGTCAGAATCCTGTGTTTTTCTAGCGGGGTGGTGTCAGGAAACACCGCCTCTATTTGGGTAATTTTCTGTGCCAACCAGAATGGTATTTGTTCCCATTTAGCCGGTACTTTACCTAGGCAGGATTGGATGTTCTGTGGTGTAATTTTATTTGTGTTCCCCTGGTGAGGGGTCAGCTGTGGAAGTTTAATCGCTGGCTGAATTGTTGAAGTCCGCATCACATACTGAACTAATTGTCTATGAATTTTTATTAATTGTTTTAGCTGTGTTAACAACTCTGCTGCAGACATCCCATTGATGTCTGGATGTGGTGTGTATCCGGCTAGGACCGGCCACGTTGCTCCTGGTCTACCTAAAGGACCGAGCCTGGTGATGTGATTATTATGTTTTAGGGCGCCATCAAATAAGAGCAAATGCTCTTGGAATTTGAGTGGTACTTCCACCTCCTCGAAAGGAGTGTACTCATTAGGAGGTTCCTCTATTTTGTAATAGTGGAAGTACTTTGTTACAGCATTTGCTGCTGGAAAATGTATCCATGAATAATATACCTCTGTCTGCCGATATTCGTGTGCCTCAATTACGAATATGACTGTGCCACCTCTAGGTGTCAGTCCATTTTCTATAAGTTTCAAGGTTATAGATTTTCTTTTAATGACCGGGATGAGTATTATATCCGGGTCTGCATTTTGTAGTGCAGTATCAGCTTCTGCTATGTCAGCTGCTAATCTAACTGCCTCTCTTTCTTCTTCATTTTCTGACATTTTACAGTCCTGAAGGTTATTTTGTTTGTTTGCAGATCAGGTTTCTTATGGAAACAAAGATTAGATGCACAATATTTTGGAACTGTTTATCCTTCAACGTTGACTATACCAAGAACCATACATAGGAGTTCCCTCCTGCGAGGTCTGGCGGATATAACCTTTCACCCACTCCAGACGTCTTTGGAGTATTTGGGAAAAGGGGTCTGAGTGAGAAAGCACGACTGAGTTACTCTAAATGTCTTACGTTAGTTTTATCGCCCTTTCCAAACGCGTTGGGCACCATGTAGTGTAGTTCCTATCTTCCCAATAGGCTCTGCGCATTGGAATAATACCTACAGCAGTAAAGGCCTAGGCCAGACGTTAACTAGGTCTACTACTGTCGATACTAGACTTAAAGTTTTGGGTTTGCCAGCGTAGCTCAGAGTTCACTAGAAACTTTCTCGAATGTTCAAGGAGAAATTAACTTCCCTGATTAGACAAGAAGGGATTTAGTTTCTGACAACCATAGAACATGACAACTTTGCTCTCCCCTAATCAAGAGTCAATCTCGAGAGTCGTGTGAACAAAAGGCAAATTATTTTACTCAGTCAGTACGTGCATTCTTAGTCTCATCAGAATGTAGAGAAAAGGAAGAGACGGGCGTGTTCAATAAAAAGGTGTTATTTATTGATCAGTCTCTTTTCTCATACAAGAGAAATGGATCGATATTATTGCAATACTTATAGTTAAGTAAAGTGCATACATTAAAAGCAATAGTATAAAATAATACTGTAAAAACATTGATATGGTTTCTAAGCCATAAGATGTTTTAAAATGAATAAAATATATTATATACACATATATACATTTGACTAAACGTACTCAACTGGTGTTTCTAGATACGCCTACCCCGTGTACCTGACCTAAGTCTAATACGTGGGCGGGAATAGATAGTTACAGTTTAAGTTAAGTTTGTTTTTGCCAAGTGAATAACTAAAGAATTCTCTGTGAGGGGTTATTCAGTTCTGTACCTGGAATTTAGGATGAATGAGGAATGGTATCTCTCTCTCTGGTCTCGATATTCCAGGCTGCCTGCGAGGGCTGCCCAGAAACGCCGGTGCTGGATTCTCGGCAGGAGAAAGCAGCGCGTCTCTCAGCGCGTCAGAAAGGCGGGGCTGTTGCCAGCGGGGTCTGCTCTGCTCTTCGCTTCGGCAAGTATGGCTGCTCCGTCTCGTCACCACGCGTGTGTTTGCATATGGCAAGATCGGTAATATTTATACCTTTAAGGTGCCGAGATTGACGTAAGGATGGACATAGATACGTCAATAAAGATGTCATACGACTTGCTCGTTAGCACATTCTTTTACTAAAGTTCTCGGTGAAATCAAAACAATGGCCGCAGGGTTTTGCCCAGGTTGTCATAGGTTTGATTTGTTATGAGAACTCCGTATGCCTTATCAGGGGCTGGAGGAATATCGCTTGTCTAATTAGATCGCAAGTGTTATGACCTAATCAGATAACACGTTCCTGTGCCGTAGTGTGACTGCGTCAGATAACGGTATCTGCATCATGGGGGTTTCCTGCCTCATGGGCTGACTGCTAGTTAACTTGTTGGTTTGTTTAACTAGAATAGGGTCAGGAATAGGGGGATCGATTCAGAACCTATAGGAATACATGACAATTTTTGCATGAGGAAACAGCTTAGTCTTCATCCACACCACGGAGGCGATCTAGACTGACCACCAATACATCCATTTCTCCTTTAGAAAACCCACCGCACAAAGCACATGCGCCTCCTCTCATGCAGAAACTGAAAGCCACCGAAGAACACCACACATCCACCCTCATCAGCACTCTACCCCCTACCATGCCAGACGTCGACACTGTGGCAAGCAACCTCCACCGATGGATCACCAACTGTGCCAACAGTCCGGAAGGCTACAGGGCGACACAAGAAAGCAAGCTGTTTGACCATGGCAATCCACTAATACAGTCGCTCCTGCCGACCACTCGAAAAGATTTGGAGAAACCGCAAAACCTCAAACACGCACTGCCAACAGAACAGACATCACAGCACATCACCAACTCATCAAAGCCACAAAGAAGAATTTCCACTAAGACAGAATCCTCTCCAACCCCCACCACTCCAGGGAACTCTTCATCATTTAGGAATTTGCCAAACCCTGCATAGCAGACGTCCCACCCTCCCAAGACCTCTGCAACAGACTCAGCTTCTTCTTCACCTCAAGATCAAATAAGACCACTTCGACCAAGACCTCTGCACTGCCGTAACTCCTACCCACACCAATGCCACCGAACAGACCTTGCTCTCCTGGACCCCACTCATGATGGAAGACACCTTAAAGACTATGAAAAGCATCCACGCTGGAGCACACTCAGACCCTTGTACGTCCCACGTCTTCCACAGGGCTACCGCTGCCATTGCTACATCGAATGATCTACTGCTCTCTCGAGACAGCCACTTATCCTGACGAATGGAAGCACACCAAAATTAACCCCCTCTCAAGAAACCCGCCGCAGATCCAACGGACCTCAAGAACTTCAGGCCCATATCGCTGCTTCCTTTCACAGCCAAGGTCATCGACAAGGCTGTCAGCGCCCAGCTAGCACACTTCATCGAAGCCAAGCACGTCCTAGACATCTCCCAATCCTGATGAGCTATCCTTCGTTAAATACCGTCCATAATTGGAAGTCAATTCAACGTACAATCGACACGACTGTCGATAATTGACAAAAAAGGAAAGAACTTGCTAACCCTTCAGTCAAGTGCAGGGAAATCAGAATTTGCTCCTGGAACATCAATGGTTTATCCAGTAAAAGTAATGATCCCAAATTTCTACAATACCTAAATACATTCAACCTTCTAATGCTCAAAGAAACTTGGGAAGAAAAGGCATTTGAGCTGCAAGGGTTCACATCTTGCTGCATCCCGGCAAATAAAAACTCCACCTTTGGACGAATATCAGGCGGTCTGATGTTCTTTGCTTCAATACCAACAATAGGCGAAATTGAGGCAATGGATTTTCACATACCTCCCCCAAGTGCTCTACAGGTGGTAAAGATCTCACTTTGGTTAAAGAAGCAGCCCCAGGAAGTAATTATAATTAACATATACATTCACCCTAAAAAGAAACAAAAAGCAGCGAAAGATTTGACGAAAGCCCTGGAAAAAATAATGGAAGAAAGGGAGTCCAATTTATTCATCTTGGCCGGCGACTTTAATATGCTCCTCATTAATAAAGACCAAGACAACGACCTCATTCAAGAATTGAATTCGGAGTGGGGCGTGCCAACACAAGGCCCAACAAAAAATAAATCAACGAAGCATTCAAAAAACTTACTTCGATATCTGGAACAACTTAACCTAAGGGCCCTAAATGGTCGCTATGTCGAAGACGATCCACCAGTGGCTACCTACCATTCCAATAAACAATCCTCCCATCTTGATTACATGTTCATATCCTTAAACATGTTTTGCTGGGTAACAACTTTTAGAATAGGGATGAGCGACTTCAGCGACCACCTGCCTCAAGAGGCCGAAATAAGAGCCAACTCGCAACTGGAAACTGAACCATTTACAGGCCTTGACACAGAAGTCAGTTCAAATTTAAAGCGGCTACGGTGCAACGCCGACAATATTGATTCCATAAGCTCTATAGCAAAAACTCTTTTCACTCAAATTGCCAGTTCCTCAACTAAGGTGTCGGATGTCTGGCAAAACTTCACTCAAACCATTAGAGAGACAATGGAAAAAATCTTGCCTAATAACTTGCGTCAAGGGAAGGGAATTTCAAGTGAAAATCAACCAACCCCAGAAATGAAAATACAAAAACGGTTAATAAATCAAACATTGAGACAGATGCGAAAGGATCAAACAAACCACAGCCTGCAAATTGTTCTACAGAAAGCAAAAAAAACAGCTAAAACGGATGAATTGGGAAAAACAGAAGCTAAGAAATGAAGATCTGTGGGCAAAACTTCTTTATGAAGGGAAACAGAAAAACAGCTCTAAGTTTTGGCAAATGGTCAAAAGACTAAAGAATCCTGAACACCTAGGTCAAAACTCCCATATATCAGAGGAGGTATGGACTAAATAGCTATTGAAGCATTTCAATAATGATCATACTATAGAGGACGCCGCTACAAATAAACCCTGCACAAAAGCCACAAGGTCTAAAACAGAAGGGAAAGCCAATTACTACACGGGCACAAGAACCCAAGAAATGCGGGAGCATGAGGCTACGACCACATCAAAACTTGAAAAATCAGAGACGGAAGAAAGCTCTGTGAAATTTGTCGAGCCCGGGCCAAAGACAACTGTGCCAGCGGACTTCAAACGGCAAATAACAAGGGGAAGACCCACCGGAGCCCCGGGGCCGAATGGCATTCCACCTATGCTGTATAAATCGGACGTGGAGTTTTGGAGTGCATCATAAACACCAGTATTCAATAGTTTGACATACCCAGACTCTTCCTGAGTCTTTGCAAGGGTCAGTCATCAGCCCGATTTATAAACATGCTAGCAAGAACCATCCAAAAAACTATCGGCTTATTACCTTACTAGACGTGGAGGCAAAATACTTCGCAGATACAATCCTGGAGGAGTTAACATCATGGGCATCTGAAAACTCTATCATCCCAATCAACCAAACAGGTTTCTGCAAAGGCCAAGGGACCACAACCATCATCTTGGCACTGTCCTTGCTGATAGGAGCAGCAAAAGAGATTAAGTCATCTTTATACCTCTCGTTTATCGACTACACTGCGGCATTTGATCATGTGGACTGCAACAAACTCTGGCAGAAACTGGACAATTGGGGAATACCGAAACACCTCCTAGACGTGCTAATACTACTCCATTCAAACACCTGGATTAAAATCAAACTTGGGGCAGGTACACACCTATCGAAGCCCATTAGGACAACAAAAGGGTTAAAACAGGGGTGCGTACTAGCACCTATCTTATTCAACCTCTTTCTAGCCGATCTACCTGGGGAACTTGACAAATGCCCTAATCATGCACCTAAACTAGGGAAAATCACCCTCTCCAACCTACTATATGCGGACGATCTGGTGCTGATAAGTTGGACGCCAATGGGCCTTCAGCATCTCTTGAATGTAACTCATACCTTCTCAGCAAACTTCAATAAGTCAAAGGTTATGGCTGTGAATTATAGGAAAAAAAGGAAACTTTGCTGGCACCTAAACGGAGAAAAGCTGGATCGGGTAACCACTTACAAGTACCCGGGAGTAATCTTGGACTCTAAAAATACGTCTAGGGCACAACTTGACTCCTTACGAGGAAAGGCGACTACGACCTACTTGGCTTTAAAATCATTAAACTTCCTGATCTCACACTTAAACCTCTCCTTGAAATCTTGCGTGCAAAACTATAGCCGACCCTTACATAAACTGTAAACTTGCAGATTTATATAGCGCAAATTGTTGGCCGGAGGCGTTCAATCGCTAGGATAACCAGGACTTACTGTTGAGCAGAGGGAGGAAGAGCGGCAGTTAGTGGGGGGATGTAAACAGAAAGGTCTTTAATTGTTTACGAAACACATTGAGGTTCGGGTTGGCTCTGAGATGGAGTGGCAGAGTATTCCAGATCTTGGAGGCGTTGTATGCAAACGTCCTTCCGCCAGATCTGGATCTTTTTATTCTTGGTACCACTGCTAAGAAGGTCTGGCCGGAACGGAGACTGCGGTTAGGGGTGTAATGAGTGAGCAGATCGCGGGTGATGCTGGGGCCTGTGTCCCAGAAGGCTTGATGGGCTATGCATAATGCTTTAAACAGAACTCTCTGCCGAACCGGTAGCCAATGAAGGCTAGTCAGTCCGGCCCTCACTGAGTGTTATACGGGGGATTTTGAGCAGTAGGCGCGCTGCGCAGTTCTGCACAATCTGCAGCCTACGTAGGGTGTACTCTGGGGCGCCGGGGTAGAGTACGTTATTGAAATCAAGGCATGAGTGTATGAGACCTTGTATAGCCACCTGTTTTGCTTCCATGGGAAGGAGGGGGAATATTTTATTTAGCATCCCCATGATGCCGAAACAGGTGGCTGAAAGTTTTGTGGCTTGAACATTGAAGGACAGAGATCTGTCCAGCCACACTCCTAGGCTCTTGATGTTATTTTTGGGGGGTGGTGGGGGACCTAGACAGGGGGGCCACAGGGTGGGAGGAAGGCCACAATCTGAAAGGCCAAGGAGCATCAGCTCTGTTTTGTCCCTGTTCAACTTAAGGGATGATGAAGACATCCAGGTCTTTACTTCCTCCAGGCATTCTCTAAGCCCGCCTGGCGGAGGTCGGTTTGCCTCCTGCGCCAGTGAGACCACCAGCTGCGTGTCGTCCACGTAGGAGATGATCTTAACTCCAAATGGGCGGACGACATCAGCCAACGGTCTCATATACAGATTGAAGAGAGCCGGGCTTAGAGAGGAACCCTGAGGAACTCCGCACTTTAGAGGTCTGCTAGAGGACACGGCCTCGCCATCAAAAACCCTAAAGGATCTATTCTCCAAAAAAGATTTAAACCATGCCCAGGCTTCATCCTTAATCCCAGCACAGGACAGACGGTCAAGTAAGGTGTCATGACTGACCGTGTCAAATGCCGCACTTAGATCAAGGAGGATCACTGCCACTGATCCTCCCTGATCCAAGATTTTTCTAGCTTCCTCGGTAACCATGAGGAGAGCGGTCTCAGTCCCGTGTTTCGGTCTGAAACCCGTCTGGGTGGGGTCAAGTATGTGATGGTCTTCCAGAAAGTTCACTAGCTGTTGGTTAATATATTTTTCTAAGACCTTGCTCACCCATGGGAACAGGGAGATGGGGCGATAGTTGGCCAAATCAGAGGGGTCTAGATTAGGTTTCTTAATTAGCGACCTAACCATGGCTTGTTTCCAGACAGTTGGTACAGTGCTGGAGGTGATGGATGCGTTTAGTACCTCCCTGATGATGGGCAGGGTGATCCGGGAAGCTGCCATTACAATGTCAGGTGGAGCAGGATCGTCCGGCGATCCTGATTTAACACTGTGAGCTAGTGGTTCAAGGGTGGTAAGGTTCAGTGGGGGAAAATGGGTCAGGGTATGTTGAGAGGGGGGAGAGGAGAGGATTGAGGGGATGTTGGATTGGTTTGATGAGTTAGTTTTTTGGGGAGGGAATGCCGAATAAATGGTGTTTACTTTCTGGTAAAAAAACTCAGCAATATCATTGCAATGAGTGACAGGTTTCGCGACATGTTGCGCAGGGGGCGGGTTTGTTAACTTTTTAATGATCTGGAAGATCTCCCTGGGTTTAGACTTGGCCTGTAGAATTTTATCGGCGAAATAAGTGGCCTGGGCTGCTTTTATTTGGGTTTTATACTTGCCGATAGATTCACGGTAGCGAGTTTTATTGTCTGCTGTGTCGTCTAACCGCCAGCGTCTTTCCGCCCTTCTACAAAGACGTTTCTTATCCCTAAGAGCCTGCGTATACCAAGGGGCAGTTTTATGGGGACGCTTCAGTACAGTCTTGCTCATAGGGAGGGTGGCGTCCAGGGTATGAGTGATCCAGTTGACATAGGCCTGATTTGCTAGGGCAGGATCCTCTTGGTCCCCGGGTTGGGAGCTGGCAAGTTTGATGGACCAGTTGTCAACCTCAAGGTGCGACCAGGCTCGCCTAAGCCTTGTGGTGGGGGCGGATGGTGGTGTTTTGAGCGATGTCCACCTGAAGGGGATCAGAAAGTGGTCTGTCCAAGGCAGTGGAATGGCTGAGTCCACTATGAGGTCGGGCAGTTAGTGAAAATTGGGTCCAATAAGTGGCCTCTGTCATGGGTGGGGGTGGTGACACGTTGGGTAAGTTGCAGGGCTGCTAGATCCTCTGATAAGGAGGCCACTGTATGATCAGAGGGGGAGTCAAAATGAAAATTCAGGTCACCTAGCACGGTGAAGTTAGAGGAGGTACTAACTCTATCGGCCACACTAGATGGCAGCGTTTCATGGAACATACGGGAGTGAATCACTTCATGGGAAGGATGCCGCATTACTGGACACAGTCATAGCCAATTCAAATAGGGCCATTTTTAACCTTCCAAAATATGTCTCTCCTGCTCAGATCCGACTAGAATTCGGCATCCTCAAACAAACATTAGAAAGGCGAGGCACGTACGTAGCCAGTTGGCACAAGATTCGCTCTGCAGAGACTGGCTCCTTAAGCTCAAACGTATGGGAAGAGCTACTTCAGCACCGTAAATCTTTGCCCAGAGATTACTTACTTGAATCACTTCAAGTTCTAGGCTTGACCGACATCTGGGAAACCTCAAAAGATCTCCTGTCCTTCAAAAAAGTCGCTAAAAAATCAGCACGTATTATTTCAGTAATTGAAGACAAGAAGGATCTAGCAAACAGAGCGCACGGCTGGATAACGCTGGGTGATTATGGAAGAATACAATCACAAGCATACCTCAATATTGGTATGAAAATAAAAATTAAAGAAAACTTCCTAAAACTACGCCTCGGAGTAATCCCTATACTCCCACACCTGCCACCCTGGGAGAGAAATAACTTCACAACAGTGTCGCCTGTGCAAAATCGGTAAGGAGGACATCATCCATGCGATTTGCATCTGTCCTAAACTAAAGGACCTGAGGTATAACTTATTACGACCATCCTTCAAACTACACGCCGTTCGGACTTGCAGGCAGGCTGTTAAATTGTGCTTCATCACCAACAACACCAAATTGAATTGCCAGGTTGTGAAGTTCTTCGATTTAACAGGAAAAAGATTTAATAGCGTTTAGCGGTTAATGAACATTATAAGGTTCTGAGGATAACCACAAACTGATCTTAACCAATTTTTTACTTTTAATTTAATCTAATTCAATACATTTAGTACAAATGGTTTTTTACATGTATCTAGTGATATTTTTATAATTTTGTAAAGATTTTAATTAATCATGTACAAATAAACGATTATTTACATACAATCCTGATTCCGTAGCTGTAACCTCAGCACAGAGACCACCCAACTTGCTGTCACTGGTGACTTCCGCACCCTCCGCGACCAGGGCCAAACGTCAGCCCTCATCCTCCTGGACCTATCAGCTGCCTTCAACACAGTTTCCCACCGCACATTAGCCACTAGACACCGGCATCCGAGGAAAGGCCCTAGACTGGATACTTCCACTCCTCATAGGCAGAACACAGTCAGAATCCCACTCTACCTCTCATAACAGACAGAGACCAGATGCAGAGTACCCCAAGGATCCTATCTCAGCCCCACGCTCTTTAACATCTACATGGCCCTCCTCACTACCGTCCTCAAACCATGGGCTCAACATCGTCTCCTACGCTGATGACAAACAGCTCATCCTCTCCCACACCAAGGAACCCAACATCACCAGGCACACTTCCAAGAAAGAATGAAAGCTGTCGCAACCTGGATGAAGAACAGCTGCCTGAAACTCAGTTCAGAGAAAACAGAAGTTCTCATCCTCTGCTCCACCCCCTCAGCTTGGGACGACACCTGGTGGCCCCCGCCCTCAGAAACCCACCCACCCGACAGACAATGCGCGTAACCTCGGCATCAAACTGGACTAAATGCTCACCATGAACCGCCAGATCAACGCCGTCTCCTCAGCCTGGTTCAACACCCTCCTCATACTCCACAAAACATTTGAATGGATCTCCCAAGAATCCAGAAAAACGGTCACACGCCCTCATCACCAGCAGACTAGACTACGACAGGAAGCAACAAAAAACTCCTCTGCAAACTCCAGACTGTCCAGAACGCCGCAGCCAGACTAATCCTGGACATTCACAGGCACAACCACATCACACAACACCTCTGCGATCTGCACTGGCTCCCCGTCGATAGAAGGATCACCTTCAAGCTGCTCACTCACGTTTACAAGGCCCTCCACAACATCGGACCACAATACCTTAATAACCATCTCTCCTTCCACGCCCCCTAGAGAAACCTTTGTTCAGCCAACCTCTCACTGGCCACCATCCCACACTTCTACAGGAACAGAGCGGGTGGAAAGTCCTTCTCCTACCTTGCAGCCAAAACCCTGAAACAACCTCCTCCTGCAAAGCCCCACGCTGCTCCTTTCAGAAGGAACCTCAAGACCTGGCTCTTCAGATTACTCCAACAGAAATGCTCCATGAAACCCTAACGGATGAGTAGTGTGCTTTATAAAACCCTGATTGGTATTTAGGTGTGTCTGGCTCAAATTTGGTCCTGCAATTATTGTACTTGCTTGGCTTCATGGTATCCTTATGGTGCCTCACATCAGGAGACCGATGAAGGCCCTCTGCTGGAGTTGAGGGTGGCAATGGCTGCAACATCATAGAAATCCTTCAGCTCAGGTTCTGATATTGCAGTTAATCTATCAGGATCTGTACCAGTGGATGGACCACTCCAACCTTTGGAATGTTTGCGAATTTAGCCCTCAGCTGAGTCAGGTTACTGTGCTTACAGATGCCTCCTCACTGGTGTAGTGTGCTCCTCAGAATGTCAGCATGGCACTAGGGCACTAATCTTTATTTGATAGACTTCTAGCAACAGATTCCTTAACGTACAATTATCCACAGGCATCTGGAAATATTTTGTGAGCTGTAACCCCTGCATGCCAGTAGATGACGTCATTTAGCTCTGCATGGCCTTGTGTGTGGCAAAAGTGACGTGCACGGTGTCTATAGAGAGAAAACCCCAGCGTGCTGATAGCAGTTCTTTTCTTTCCGCACCAGTCTGCGCAGATAGGGAGAGAGCTATCCACATTACATTTTTGACTGACTTTTCTCCAACTTTTGTTGAAGCTTTTTTTAAGAGATCTTCTCCTGGTGTAGCAGGGATGTCCACTAGGAAGCCGGCTTTAAACCCTGTGGTGCCTGTCATCAACAGATGTTGGTGATGGACCAGCACCTTGTTTGCCTCTGGTGCCAGCAGTACAACCACATATACTTGCACAGATTGTCACTCAATGCACCCCAAGGCCTTGAGGGAGTAGGCCCTCAAGCTCCTTGCCACTTGACGTGTGATGCCGCAACAGTAGTGATCCAGGACTATTAAAAAGTCAGCAAAGAGGTCTTCACAATAGCCCAGTCTGTCGCGATCTTCAGTCTAGATGAGAAGGCGTCATCATTCAAGGCCTGCCTGTGCTGGCTCCATGCCTTCATCAGTTTCTGGTGCAACCCCCACCCAATTCCGAGAGTTTTTGTGGCCATGCATCTCATATTTGGACTGCCTTTCCCCGCCTGTGCACCTTCAGGCCCCTTGGGTTCAGAAGGGCCCCTACTGGTTCTCTACTGGGGAGTCCACCCCTGGCACCAGTTGGGCCCCTTGGATCCACAGATGGGTCTGGACCAACACCGGTTGTACCATCTTGACCTTCTCCGGGGCCAGTGCCTGTGCCGATGCTTGCAGTACCTACCTCATTCTGATCCCCAACTCTGACAAGAAGCTGAGGGGCATTGTCTAACACCGACTCCAGTGCCAAATGGAACCATGCCTTACAGGCCAGAGTCTGAGCCCTATTCTTATGGGCTTTGCCTTTGGGAGGATCGTGAGGGATCACTGGACTCTGAAGAATACCAGCCCCTAGATCTCAATATGGACTGGTGTAACGACTTGGCGGAGGCAGTAGACTGGACACTTCCCCAGATACTGATATGCTTTCTCCCCCTACTGTGGCTACGGAGGAGGGAGCGTCTTTGCTGTGGTGATACCCCTGGCTGAGAACAGCTTATGGACATGCCCTTTGGTGGCTCCTATCTCTTCGGATACGAGGTGGTCTCAGCGCTGGAGTACTACGAGGGGCGCAGAGCTACATCCAGTTGTTTGGGCCTTCCCGTGGCCTCTCACCAACACCAGTCTACCTTTTGCTCCTTTCATGGCCACAGAAGTGGCTTCCAGCCACGTCTTTACACGCTCAGCTACCATGGCACACAAGCATCTGTCTCCGCGTTGCCGAGGATGTAGTACCCAAAGACCCTGTCGGTTGAGCAGCCAGTGGTGAGGCCAGTCCACCACCACCCCGGCAGCCTCCAAACCCCTTAAATTTGCCCTGTTACCATGATGGGCACCCAGTGGGAGGCAGCATATGCCATCACCTGCCCTACTGGAGGTCTAAAACATCAGACCGATGAGTTCTTCAAATTGTCCAATACTCCCTCCCCTTCATGACTACCCCCTCATCTTCATGACTACCCCCTCCTCTTGCCACCTGCTTGTGACAGGCTGACGGAGAACCATCTTACCTTGTTCCGGACGGAATTGACTGCTCTCTTGACCAAGGGACCCATAGAGAGGGTGCAGATGCCAGAAGTAGGTCATAGTTGCTATTCCAGATATTTTCTGGTGGCCAAGAAGGATGAATACCATTGTCCTATCCTAAGCCTGTGCCCTTTCAATTTCTTCCTAACAAAATTCTAAATGCTCACGCTCGCTTAAGTCCTCTCTGCCCTGGACACTGGATGGTAGCGTTGGACTTGAAGACGCATATTTCCACATTCCCGTCCTGCCTGCCCACAGGCTTTACCTGCGGTTCACAGTGGGCCAGGAGCACTTTCAGTTCGCTATGCTTCCTTTCGGCCTTGCCAGCGTCCCTTAAGTGTTAACCAAGGTGATGCCGGTGGTTGTAGCTCACCTGTGGAGATCAGGGGTGCCAGTCTTCCCCTATCTTGAAGACTGGCTGTTGAAGGCAGCTCACCCCACCTCCATACAACAGCATACCTCCTGCATTTTTCTGGGGTTCACTATGAATGTGCGAAAGTCACAGCTGAGCCCCTCTC
The DNA here is from genome assembly GCF_964261635.1 of Lissotriton helveticus. Lineage (NCBI taxonomy): Eukaryota > Metazoa > Chordata > Amphibia > Caudata > Salamandridae > Lissotriton > Lissotriton helveticus. The sequence continues at coordinate 679,926,829 of NC_136073.1, forward strand.
AGACACAACCTTTTATCAGAGCTGTTTTAGACATGGTGCGGTTTTGGGCCTATCCTACGGAACAGCGAGTCCAGGATTTTCAGCCTATGATGCTGATGTCTCAGCCTCTATCCTGGATTTTACCGAGACTGATTCTGAGGCTACTGTGACTCATGACATTGTTCATCCCACTTGTGACACATGGCCTCTGGCATATGTACTCTCTGTAGTGAGACTGGAAGTTCCAGTGGGTGCAGCATCAGGGGAATTTCTCCAACATGGTCCAGGTCTCTGAGGGAAATACAAAAGTTCTAAATTGGGAATGTATTAGGGACAGACAAGGGGGGAAGATGGCGCCCGGACAGTGAGCCCGGTCTGGAGCTCCGTGTTTGCTCCAGCGTGATGCGTTTAAAATAGGAAGAACGCGCTAAAAGAAATTCCAGGACAAAAACTTACGATGAGCACAGAAAAGAAAAAATTCCCTTTAAGGATCTTAAGGTAAAAATTAGTTTGGCCATGAATTGCTGTATCGTTGTTATTTCTGGTTACGAGGCACTACAAGGGATTTTTGAGCTCGGACCATCCCTCCGGACGAGACGAGAACGCAACCAGTGAGTAAGCGAGGCGATTTGAAATCGGACAACAGTTGTCACTCAACGGAAATAAAACGTTTTGCTAAAAATCAAGCAGGAAATGTTGAAAAGTTTAAGTTTAAATAATAACTTACCAGGAAAAGCTGCGGCGGTAAGGGGTATCTGTCCGCGGAACACCACGCTTCAGCCGAACATTGGTTGGGGGGAGGCGGCTTCCACAGCCCACAGAAACTGCCCGAGAGCGGTGGGCAGGATTACGTTTTTCTTCCGGGGCAGGGGAGACGGAGCCAGCACAAGCACAAGCCCTTGCACAAGCAGGGGTGGGAAGGATTCGGAGAGCCACAGAATATTCCCCGAGCCTAGAAACCTAATAAAACGCCATACAGAGGAGGCAGTTTTGAAAAAGTTCATGGAGGAATCCCCCGTCCAGCACATGAGCAAAGTAAGCAGGGTCCTGGGCAAGAGGGTGGAGGGAGTTAATGAGAAGTCTGTAAGAGCACAGAGAAACATTGAGGAGCAGCAGTTAGAGCAGCAGTCAGAGATCACGGAAATCACTCCTTATATAAGATTGGAAGAGGGGGCCGAGGGACCTCTGGAGAGACCACCTGAGCCTTTAGATCTGGCTAACCCCGTAGGGTTGATTTAAAATAGAGAGGTAGAGAAAAATCTGAGTATAGAGCAGGGAGGTCGGTCATCCTACTGTTTGAGGAATAGGCAGTTTTTTAAACTGCATCAACCCTAAGTCGCAAAACAAACCATAGCCCCACGCAGCACTAAAAGAAAATCTAGGAAAATAACCAAGATACAAACAAAGCAAAAAAAAGCGCAGACAGGGGGGAAAGTAGACAATCAAGAGGGTTTGGAAAAGTCAAGATTCAACAAGTGCAGCAGCTGGCTCTAAACCAACAGCAAGAACAAGAGAAGCAACAGGCAAAAGCCCCAAAACAGGGTCCAGCAAGGATGGAAGAGTCTCGAGCTCCTACCTTTTCAGTAAATACAACATTAAGAAACCTACCTAAAGAATCCACCCTATCTGAGCTAATAGTTGAAGATAACCAAAGTCAAAGCCAAAGCTCAACCAACGCCTTTTTAGAAAAAATGATGGAAGAAATCAGGTCTAGGTTCGAAATTTCAGAAGGAAATCAAAGTAAGATCCAAGATGCTTGTGAACTTCTGGACACTAAGTTAAACGCCCTAGGAGACAGAGTAACAGTAGTAGAAGCAGCCGTGGACTCTCTAAGCAAAAAAGTTGAGTCAAATCAAAAAGAAATTAGAACTTTAAGGGCAAAGGATAAAAGTGTCAATGAGAAGCTTGAATCGTTGGAAAATCAGTTCAGAAGAAGTAACCTTAGAATCCTGAACATACCAGAGGTTCGAGAAGGTACAGACATAAAGAAATTTATTGTCGCACTTCTAGAAGAATATTTCCCTTGGTGTAAGGCTCTTGGGTTGGAAGAAGATATTCAGAGGGTCCATCGAGATCCGTTTGGGAAAAGCAAAGAAAAGAGAAACCCGAGGAAAATATTAATCCATTTCAAAACGTACACTCTCAAAGAGAGGCTTCTAAGTGAAGCCCTGAAAACTGGATCTTATAATAAAGATGACTGGTCTTTCAGAATACGCTCAGACATTGCCAAAGCTACTCAAGATAGACAGTGGGAGCTGGGGCAGCTGATGCCAGAATTAAAGTCCTTAGGGGCCTCGGTCCAGATGAAATTCCCGGCCTCCCTCAGGATCATGGTGAGGAATAAGATGTATAACATCCGCGACCCGAAAGAGGTCTAAGTATTCCTGGAACAAATGCGTGATCAAACACGAGATCCAACGCAGGAATAAGAATACATAAGTAGATTGTTTTAAATTCTATGCAAACACGGAGCTCAAAGTGGGCTATCAACAAAGCCCAAAGAAGGAAAAAGGGAGGCTTCCCCAGGGAGGGAAATTTATATATATATATATATATATATATATATATATATATATATATATATATATATATATAATATTTTTTTCTTTTTTCAAACAAAAACTCACACAGAATTAAAAAAGAATAAGAAAGACAAAATAAAAATATGCACGGGAGATGGGAGCAAGTTGGGGGAAAAAAACCAAAAAATATGTCCTCAATACAATATAAGAAAGAGAGGAGAATCGGGGGCCAGCAGTCAGAGTTGGGAAGGTCAAACAAAAAATAAAAAGAAATGAAAAAAGATCTGAAACATGTGAAAATAACATCATGGAATGTCAACGGTTTACGAACAAAAAGTAGAAGGAGGAGAATATTAGAGTATCTGAAGACAATAGATAGTGAAATTATAATTCTCCAAGAGACTCATCTGTTAAAAAAAGAATGGGATTGATCATAAAAAAACTACACTGGGTTGATACATACATATGTACAGATCAAGATTGTGTTTTTAAGGGGGTTGCCATTCTATTTAAAAAATCACTAAAAGCAATGGTGGAGCTAGCGGAAACGGACCCAAAGGGTAGATGGGCAATAGCCAAAGTAAGGATACTTAGCGACATTTGTACGGTCACAGGATATTATGGTCCAAATGTAGACGAGCCAGCTCCTCTACAATCCTTATATACACAATTACTTTCAGCATCCTCCCCAATAATTGTAGGAGGGGATTTTAATATTATCCTTGACCCTAAGGTGGACCGGCTACCTCGAGGAAGACAAACTAGCCTGCCAAAAATGAGGGACTGACTAGGGTTATGCATGAAGGATTTTAGTTTAGCTGATATATGGAAGGAGAAGGGTGACAAGCAACACAGTTTTACATTCAAGAATAAAAAACTGGGTATACAATCAAGGATTGACTTTTCTGGTTGACCAAGGTCTAGTTGATAGAACACTGAAGGTGGTACACATTCCAGCACATCTCTCGGATCATTCCGCTGTCCAAATTATAATACAACTGAGGGATAGTACCCTAGACATAAGGTGGACAATAGATCATACCATCCTCTCAGATCCTGAGATTATTAAACAGCTTAAGCAAGAAACTGACTTGTACTTTGAAAATAATAAGGAGGGCGTCTCAGTACAGATCACATGGGATGCGTATAAAGCAGTGATTAGGGGAAAAATCCTTAGCTTGGCAGCATATAAATCTAAGGGGGTTAAACAGAAGATCTATAATCTAGAAACGAAAATCTCAGGGGGTTAAACAGAAGATCTATAATCTAGAAACAAACATCAAAACCCTTGATTCACAACTTCTAGTCGAAACGATACCTTCCAACAGAGAGCGCTTGGAGGAGGATAGACTAACACAAAAAGGATATCTAACAGAAATGTTGGAAGAAATAGTAAGAGAAAAATGGGAGGCTAGCAAAGTGGCCCATTAGAAATATGGGGAAGGATGCGAAAAAATGCTAGCATGGATAATCAAGACTGATCAATCTAGGAATAAAATAGCTAGCATCGACCCTTGCAATGCCAGTAGTCCCAGCTCAGAAGAAGCTGTAATAAGACAGGAGTTTACAGCCTTCTTCGCAGATCTTTATACGGAAGATTCTAATCCTAAAAACAATTAAATAAAACTATTTTGGATGCCCAGAACCTTCCAGCCTTAACCAGTGAGGGGAGAGAAGAACTAAACGCAGAAATAACAAAAGACGAAGTGGAGGAAGCCATAAAAAATCTTAAAAGGGGCAAAGCTGCTGGTCCGGATGCCCTCCCAAATGAGTTTTTCAAAAAACTGAAAGAATCACTACTTACCCCTTTAACAGCTCTTCTGAATAAAATTTTCTTGGAAAAAGGTGATCTACCAGATTCATGGAATAATGCTACAATCTCCATTCTTTTAAAACCAGGTAAAAGTCCCAGAAAATGCGAATCATATCGCCCAATCTCCATCCTGAATTGCGACTATAAAATCTATACGCAAATTATGGCAAAAAGACTGGGGAAAAGAGCAGGCTCACTGATCAACATTAATCAAAAGGGCTTCGTGGCAGGAAGACACCTACAAGATCTAACACATAAACTAATCAGGGCAATTGACCTAGCAATTAATGAAAATGTTTCCCTATCCATAATTACTATCGTCGCGGTTAAAGCGTTTGATAGAGTTAACTGGGCATATCTAAATAAAGTACTGGAAAAATGTAATCTGAGGGAAAACTTTCAGAGTATGGCGAGTAAGATTTATAGTTCTCCTAGGGCAAACATTTTAATAAATGGTAACCTTACAGAAAACATTCAAATAAAGAGAGGAACAAGACAGGGGTGTCCCCTTTCCCCCCTTCTTTTCAATCTATACATTGAACCTGTGGCAGAAAGTTTTAGAAACCACCCGTTAATACCCTCCTTTTCTTACCAAGACTGGGATAAAAAGGTTGCCCTTTATGCAGATGATCTTATGATCTTCACCAGGGACCTGAGTGAGTCCCTTAATGCAATAGAAGAGTCTCTCTACAACTTTGGGAAAATCAAAACCGAGACTATTAGCTGGAATTAACTCACAGCTAGCCCTTATAACAAGGATAAAATAAGATATCTAGGAATAGATCTTGTTAAGGACTTGGATAAAGTATCACAAATTAATCTCCATAGAATTGAAGGGGAGGTAAGAAAATTGCTAAAAGTATGGGGAGGTTTACCTTTGACGTTATTGGGTAAGTCCAACATAGTAAAAATGTCTATCATCCTGAAATTCACCTTTGCTTTTAGTGCTATTCCGTTGGAATTTAAGGAAGATACAATTAAAAAAATTCAGGAAGAACTTATAAGTTTTATTTGGTCATCAAAAGGATCTCGAATTGCATGGAGCAAAATAAGGAGGAGAAAAGAGCAAGGGGGAATATCCAGCCCCGATCTTATGGAGTATTGTAGAGCCTTCCAATTTAAAGCTAGCAGAACATTATTAAACACGTACGACAATTACCTACCATATCTTCAAGCAATGACCAGAAAAAACAGTAATTTCTTATACAAATTCGGTCATCCGAAATACTTTAAAAAAGTGAAGCTAAAGACGCTGAAATCTGCCTCAAAACTATGGTATCACATAAGGTGCATTCTGGATATTCCTTATTACAGTGACTTGGCTCCGATATGGGACTCGCTGGGCACACCAGAGTGCCTTGACAAACTTGCACTCCCTCTCAAAGCGGCCGAAATAAAAAAGTGCGGACAACTGCTGCCACAAAACAAAATAATTGATTGGGAATTATTATCCTTAATACCTAACACATCATTAGCTAAATTCAAATATTATCAACTCTCAAGCTGGGCAAAATCGTTAAAAGAAACCAGAAGAGGAAACCTACCTTTAGAGACTGATATGCAAAAAAAGGAACCCTTTCATAAGGAAATTTCCCACTGGTATTGGGCCCTTATTGCAGCAGGAGAGGTAAATTTCCAGATTCCAGAGAAAACTTGGGGGAAAGAACTGCCGACGCTGGATGTGCATAACTCATGGCAAGTATCTATGAATAAATGTTGGTCAATTGTAACATCCGCCGTCTTAAAGAGGAACCATCTATTTACTGTCCACAGAGCCTACTGGACCCCGAAAAGACTATCCAAATTTAACGGGGCCACAGTGAAGAGTTGCCCAAAGTGTGGACTCCATAAAGCTGATGACTTGCACATGTTTCGGCAGTGTCCCTTTCTGGAATGATGTGGGTAAGACGCTAAATGAAGTATTAGGAAAACATCTGAATGTAAGTATTGACTTGGTCATTCTTGGGGTAATGGATTCCAATATTTCAGAAAGGTTATCCAATTCACAAGAAAAATTGCTATTCTTATTGATATTATTGGCCAGAAGAGAAATCTGTGTGAAGTGGGTAAGTTCAGCCCCTCCTCTTCATGGAGAATGGCTGGCCTCAATATTAAAAATTTACAAATTGGATAAAAGGAAACTGACCAGTAAAAAGTACACATTTTGAGAGATATGGGAAAACTATCAAATAAGTTAATATTGTCCAAAGGTTTGGCAAATTTAAAATAAGAATGGTCGGCTCAACTCTTTCAGTCCAATGATTATGCGATAGCAATATGAAATCTGTCGAAGGTTTGTTTAGAGTAGCCAGGATGGCTAGCTCAATCTTCTATTGGTAACACATTCAGAATAGTATTGGAAATAAGGGGTGTCCCTCTTCTTTAAAATCACAGGGAAACTGCCTAAACTCAGATCCAATGGCAGAGCCGGATCAGGACTAAGAATAAATGGCCCCCCGACAATCCCTTTACTAATACTATTGCTAAATAAGGACTATGAAAAAAAAAAGTTCTAAATTGGTCAATTGATTCAGTGTCAGATCCCCTCCCCTCCTAAACCAGATCTCACAATGGTGAGAGGCGTCACTCCTGGGACGGGGCAGCCATCTGGGAGCAGTGGAGATCTGAGACCTCTCTTCTTTGGTGGAATCCGGACTCCCCATCAACCTTCTGAAGCTCCAGGTAATCTGTCTGGCATTTAAAGCCTTTCTACCGTCCATCAAGAAAAGGCTAGTCCAGATGTTCACGGACATCACCAACACGGAGGCCCTAAATCTCTGGTACATGGCTGGAACATCAGGAGAGTTCCCTAGCGGTTCAGCACCTGGTGGGGTCTCTGAATTCCAGGGTGGGGGAACTCTGCCAAAGATGCCTAGTGGATCACAATTGGCATCTCCATCTGGAGGTGGGGCAAGGTCTCTTTCAGTAGTGGAGAGAGCCTTGGTTAGATCTGTTCACCACCACCAAGAACACGCAATGGCAACAGTTCTGCACGCTGAAGTTTCCAATGTGGCTCTCACTCTTATAGTCTTTTCGTTTCAAGTAGAGCTCGGGCCTCCTTTGGCCCTTTACCCTCATACCACTCCTACCCAGAGTTCTCAAGAAGATCAATAACAACTAAGCCCAAGTTATCTTTATTTCTCAGGACTGGGTTTTGAGAGTTTAGTATCCCGAACTGTTGAGCATGGCCATCGGTCCTCCAATCAGGCTGCCCCTTTAAGAGGATCTTCTGTCACAGCAGCAGAGGAGAGTTCTCCATCTGAACCTGTCAACTCTCTGCCTTCATGTGTGGAGGATGAGAAGCAATAGTTGACCGCTTTTGACCTTCCCACCCAAATTCTGCAATGTTATTTGTGAGAAGTTGGCCTGGCATATGCTGTCCACTATTCTAGTGGGCACCTTGCACCAGTCCAAACGACCCTTATTGATGGTAGGTTTAAGACAACCTTTATAGAAAGCTATCCTAGTGGTAGCTGTGGAGAGCAGCCTTCAGGCTAAGTCTTAAAGGAATGTAAAGCAGCTTGTTTTACCAGTCTATAATCTCATGAATGATCAAATGAAAGGAGAACAACACCAGGTATATATCAAATATATATGTATTTATTCTAAACACAACCCTCTTGTCTCTTTATGAGGCTAGAAGTAAAAGTACAATACAAGAACTTAAATAGCACCCAGTAAATTAGCACAGTATTCGTTTTGCCCTAGGGGCCTCACAAACCATATACTAAGAAAGTGGTATAAGTACAACTCTGAGCATAGAGACAAGGCCTAGGGCCTGTAGAACCGCTGGGGCCACCAGGAACCACCTAAGGTAGGGATGCAGGAGACCCACGGGGAACGCGTTCAGTGTCTAAACACAGCCGCGAATTAGGAGTGGACTACGGTAAAACCCCTTCAGTACTGGACACGTAGAGAGTCAAAACCCACGGGAGCACCAAAGTACTCGTGTTACCTCACCCAGGGAAGCCGGGTGCATAGATGTCTTTTCGTGTCAGGTTTTGTCGTCTTTTCCAATAGAGATCTGCAAAGAAGTGCTGCAGGCGACCAGGAGAAAAGTGTCCAGATGGATCCAAGGGTGGATCGGAGATCTGAAGAATCTGAAAGCAGAGGGGACAGAGTCTGGGTCACTAGCCAGTGACCAGGAAAGCGACAAGAAGATGCCAGCCGATGTCGGGTGCTTTCAAGTGATGTGGGTGAAGCTTGAATCTTCAGCCACGAGGACCAGGCGGCGTCGACGACGACCAGGAGCTGGATTCGAGCTGTCCCATGAAGGATGTCGAGTGCTGCAGCGTCGGTATCGGGATTGGATCCCACAAGCCTTGGCAACAGCAACCCATGCAAGATGGAAAGATTGGCTTCGGAGCAGATCAGCAAGGTCTGAGGGACTCGCCCTTTGGAGGGGAGGCAGGGCACGTCTGGAGCAACCAGGGAAGCCCAAGAAACAAAGGATTTACCTTTGTGTGGGGACCCACCAGTCAACGGACTAGGGATCGCAAAGGAGCCTCGAGCAGAAATGCCAAAAGCGGGCCCATAGAAAACTCGTGGAGTGTAGGCCCACAATCTTTGGTGCAAAAGGTGCTCAGGGCTTGGACTACGAGTAGCCCAATGCACAACTTCGGGAAACCTCGGGAAGTCGATGCACTAGCAAATGTACAGGATGTCCAGGAGTTCCGGTCCCACATCTCTTGTGATAGCTACAATCTCAGCTTTGCTGGGGACTCGTGTCAGCCTCTGAGATGTCTGGAAGTCCGTGTCCTGTGTCGCAGATTCTTCGGGATCCGGCGGGAGCCTTGACAATGCAGACCGGCAAGATGCTTCTTTGGTGCCTGTTTGAACAGGGGAGCCCGTCCTTGACCCCAATGGAGATTTCTTCCGTCTTCCAGTCGATATGGAATGTCGAAGGTCCAAGATTTATGTTTCAGAGTTTCGTCCAGGGTAATCTAAAGTCTTAGTGACTGGGTCCCTATACTTATACAAAGTTTAGGGGCTGGACTATCTTTAGGGTCCCACCTATGGGAGGACCTGGGAGGGGGTGGTTACACCCCTTCCCCTTTGTCCAATTTCACGCCAGAGCTGGAGCTGAGTGCCCCAGCAACCGGTTTGAACTGGGAAATGCAGGGGACACCTTGTGTGCCCCAGGCACTGTCTGGAAAGCATTCACTGAATGCAACCCACCCTGCCCCAATACACTAAAGCTTGTCTGGGGAGGTGCTGGCACCTCCCTGGACAGGAAACCTATTGTCCCGACTCCCCTGCCGGAGTTTCGTCCAGCTGCAGGAGGTCAGACTCGTTTCTGTGGCAGCAGCATCCCTTTTGTGATGCTAGGTTTCTTATAAACATTTACCTGGTAAGTAAGTGTGTACATGTTTTCTCCCTCTAGAAGGGTGGAATTCTACCCCCGCCTCCAGGACTGGTAGGGGGGTAGGATTCCAAAGTGTTTGACACCTAACACGACATGTTTAGATGCAGCCATTCCAAAGTTAGCATTTACCCCGAGGTTATAATGCACTTAAGAGTATTTGGTATGGCTGTATCATAGAACAGCTATAAGGAAAGGATTCCGAAAGCTGCAGAGGGGCTCAGCTCATGCTTGGGCACCCTCTCACACAAAACCCAGCACTCTGCCTTCAGGATTGGCAAGGCCTGCCATAGGAGTGACTTATAGGTTTATATAGGTAGTGATAGGTATACTATATCTAAGTAAGGGGTGCTTACGCCACCTTACCCAGGCTGCAAGTGCAGACCTGTAGTGTCATTTTGGAAGGCTTCCCAGGGGTGGCAGAATACGTGCTGCAGCCCCTGGTAGGCCTCTGGGGTACCTATGCCCTAGGTACCTAAGGTACCATATACTAGGGACTCACAAGGGTAACCCAGTAACCAATCTGGAGTGTACCTAATGTACATGCAATCAATTTAGAGAGAGAACAGCTAGGCTGGGGCCCCAGCCAGACTAAAGTCGATAAACCAGCGAAGCACAGCAAAAAGTGGGGGTAACCATAGTAAGCAGATCCTACTCTCCTACATTATTTTGACAGCCAGGCATCTCTCCACAAAAATGGTGGACGCCTGCCTTTTGGGCAAGTTTGTGGTATGGTGTGCTGAGAAACAAGTTGATCATATTTCTGCTCCCCTCTCTCCGCTCTTTTTTACCTTCTGCTTGCCCAGCAGGGCCCTTGTATGGGCATCTTAAAGGGCTATCTTTCTGCTATCTCAATATGCAGTTGCAAAACCAGCCATCCCTCTTCAAATTCCCTATCGTACACATAGGCCTTGAAAGATTTGCAACATGTCCATCAACCTTCATCATGCCTCAGCGGGACCTTAATCTGGTCCTAAAGTTTCTGATGTGCGCTCCCTTTGAACCCTTGTACAATTGTCCTATCAGGCTCCTTACCATCAAGACCGCCTTCCTGATGGCAATAACTTCTTCGCGGAGGATCTTTGAGCTTTAGGCTTTGTCATCCTAGCCTCCATACCTGAACATCTCCCCAGAAAAGCTGGTTCTTCTGTGGTATATAAATAAATAATACCGGATCTATTTTTGAATGAATGAATGAATAACAGATAGCTCAATAAATAAGAGTCAAAATTCGAGGTAGTAGGAGTTTTGCAGGTTTATTACAGCATAAGGACAGGAACAGGACAACCTGCACGGAATAGGATGGCAAGCCTGGCAGCGCTGCCGTGGTCAGGGTCTAGAATGGCTCACCAACAGGATCGGGACTGGGAATACTTTTTAATAACAATACATGAGCATATATACATAACGCCAACACATAGCATTACATTGCAATGGGCGTAGCAGTGGGTGGAGCAAGAGGCATGACGCGAAACAGTCGCGAAAGATAAGGGCTTGAAGAGGGTGTAACTGGGTGTGCACATAGACATGTGATGCAAATGTAACAGAATATGTCATGAATGGGAGGAAACATTGGAGGGGGCTACCTAAGGAGCCGGGACCTCTAACCTGATGGTGCGCGCAAACTGGCAATGACGTGTTACTAGGAGAAGCTGGGGGCTATGAACTCTGTGCTAGGAGCAGAGACTAAAGTCTGGAGGGTCGGAGCGACATGTACCTAAACCCTATCTGGTATCTAATGTTTAGGGAACATGTTGATATAAACTAGAAGTCATGAGGGGAAAAGCTAACGGACTCTAAGGCTAGAGCATGCATTTATTCTACATGTAGTGCGTGATGAAGAATATTAAATGACCATTAAATACAGTATTTCTCTTAACATGGGGCTGAATAGGCTAGACAATGACGGAAACTATTGATGCAGTTCAGTAGCTTGGGAATGCAGAGAAGGAGGACTAAACTGATAGCTGGAATCATAACATAGTCTTGGCAGACTCAGAGGCAGAGCCAAGCTGCACCGGGCACTGCGAGGCAGGAAGTAAGTGAAAGGTCGAGGATACAGGTGGGAGCTGGATCGCTCCTCAGCGAGGGTTCAGGAGACAGGAGCTGAATCTGATGTCCGTGCCCTGTTGAGGCCTAGAAACGGGGACTTTCAATGAATTAACGTACACACTGAGAAACGTGGCAACATAACTTTACATAGGCCTGACACTCATATTACTCACGAGAACTGGGAAATGACATACCAGAGGTGGACACAACTATAATTGCGTCTTGAATCGGACATGGGGAATAACATATGCATATTGATCATGCACACATAACATATGATGGATGACACGTAGGGACATAGAACATGACAAAATTTACTTTTCCACATTCCCTCCTTGTCACTACGTTTCCATCAGGAAACATCAATATTCATGATACCATCTATCATTTCATACAGTACCATTTGTTCATCTCGAATTGTCTTGGAACGAGATTTAGAACGGGGCTTGGGACTAGGAATACAAGAGGTAGCACACATGCCGCAAATCGCAGGGCCACATTGTATACAGAGGCAGCAGCTGAATATGATCGCTACTGCGATACCTAGAAAGGACAAGACTTTCCATCCCCAGGCGGAAATTATATTCCGGAACCAACCGGACCATGTCCAGGTGCCTGGATCTTGGTGTAACAGATGGGCAATTTTATGAAGTCTGGTTATAGCTGAATAAACAGACGGCGCGTTATTTGGAATGAAAATGCAGCAACTGGATCCGATGAGTCTACAGGCCCCGCCCCTATCGGCCAGTATGACGTCAAGGACGAGACGATTCTGGAGCACAACAATTCTCATAAAGGATTGCTCTTCGGTTAAGTTACCTAGAGCGGAGGCAGTCTCATCTACTACAGCTTCAAGGGTTCTTGTTAACCTACGGATTAGCTTACTATTTACAACTGTACCTAAATAAGGGAAAACACCTTTATCAATATCAATGAATTGCTCTGCAGCAGTTTCAGTATAGTCGACAATCGGGAGATTTCTCTTGTGTCTAGTATGTACTAGGTAGGAATTCCTATGGTAGTCAGGTGGGGCTAAAAAAACAGGTGGCAGTAGGAAGGCAATGTAACAGGTTCCCTCCCAATCGAGGGGCAGACGAACATATGCAGTTTGACCACAAACAAAATAAGAATGACGTGAAGCTTTAAAAATAGATTTCCCACTGTCACTATACTTGACAATAGTAGTACAATCACTATGTCCTACATGTACAGAACCATAATTACGAACACATAATTCGCCTTTGACTGGTAATACTGAAATAGCAGGTGAGTCTGGAGTAGTATCAGACTGAACATTCAGGACCATAAAGTTCGACGAATAGTTACCTAAATTGTACACTTCATTTTCTAGATCTAAACCTGTTCTGTGGGGGAGACCATGCTTGTCTGGGAAACATGTGCTGTTAAGAAAAGACATATCTGTTGAGGATGACGTTAACGTGGACCATGCTCCACACGAACCATTATGGGAAAAAGGATAAGGAAAGAGTGGCAGAACTCCCTTTGACGTCTGGAAAGGGGGGAGTCGACCACACACCCAACAATTAGTGGCATTGCTGGTCTGGTGTGAATAATGCAACATGCGGATAAAAGTATTGTTACGCATAGCGAGGCGGTATGAATATTCATGAGGAGGCAGATCACTAAACGTGTGCTCTACTGTAACATTAGAATGCTTATTTACATGAGGAACTGGAAAACACAGATAAAATGCGTAACTAGTGCAGGAAGTCAAAAGGCTGAGAAATAATATGAAACTTAGAAAAACGATACATCGGATTGAGTTTTGACTAACTCTCTCACTATGGGGGTCTATTTTATACATGTCAGAAACAGTCTAACCGTTTCACCTAGGGGAGGACTTATACAATCAAACTGGCTGACTTATTTTACTAGACCGTAGCTTTTGCTTATACTCCTGCTGCGGAGTTTTCTCTAACAGGGGAGGGGTTGTGTCAATGTCATTTGCGGGACAGTCCTTAGGAACAATGTTTTGACAAGTTTTTAAATCCTGGGAAATGTTCTTGGAGACCGGCTTTAATCCGTAGAATTTCTTGACGTGCGAAAGGTGTACCCAGCCGCGGCGTCCTTCCAATTTCACGGCTGTACGGGTGGTGAGGAGGACCTGACGGGGCTCCTTCCAACGTGGCTCCAGCGGACTTGATCTGTCGAAGTTACGTACGAGGACCATCGAACCTGGAACGATTTCATGCGGGGCCACCTCGGTATTGTCTGGAAATGCGGCGGCAACCTGTGAACGACATGAGTTGAGGGCAGACATCAAGGAAGCTAGGTAATCTGTCAGCATATTACATGAAACATCAGTAATACTTCGGGGTCTAGGAGTACCCCACATGTTAGGGGGGCGGCCGAATACGACCTCATACGGGGACAGACCTGATCTGGAATGTGCGACCATGCGCATATAAAACAAAGCAACTGGCAGAGCTACTAGCCAGTCCACACCTTTCTCTTTACATATTTTGGCAATTCGGATTTTCAGAGTCTGATTATGTCTCTCGACCAGACCAGCTGCTTCAGGATGGCGTACACAATGAAACTTCCACTGGTACCCTAACAACAGGGAAACGTGCTTCATGAGTTCAGATGAGAATGGCTGACCGTTATCAGAATATACGACTCTAGGGAGTCCATATCGAGGGAAAAACTCACGAACCAACTGCTTGGCAGTGGTCGCGGCTGTGTAATCTGGGACTGGATATGCTTCTGTCTATCTGGACAAAGCGCATACAACTACAAGAACATACTTGAAACCTCGACATCGCTCCATCTGAATATAATCCATCTGGAGGACCTCAAAAGGGTGGTCAGGAGGCTGGAATCCCCCTTGTTCCACCGGGACACTTTTACCTGGATTAAACTGACAACATATCATACAGGTACGGACTTTCTGCTTGGCTGCAGCTCGTAAATGCTTGTTGAACCAAATGTTCTGGATACTGTCTAACATAGCTTTTTCTCCTAAATGTGCTGGACTATGTGCGGTATTAATGATGACTTGAATCATAGAGTCGGGGAGAAACCATGTGGTTCTTCCCTTCGTCACCCATCCTTGATCTGTCTGGACCCCTCCTTGTTCAGACCATTTCTTGATTTCATCTGGAGTAGCATGTAACTGGATATCTATGACATCCTGGGTGGGGTCCTTAACTGTCATACATGTAGTCGGATCTGGAGTTTGTATCTGTGTCGGATTAACTTGAATGTCTGGAGTCTGTGCTGTAAGCTTGGCTGTGCGATCTGCTAGATCATTACCTTGGGAAATAATGTCAGTAACTTTCGTATGTGCTTTGCATTTCATAATAGCAATGGATGTCGGTAAATGTATTGCATCTAACAGAGCTTGGATGAGGAAACCATGCTGAATTTTGGTTCCATGAGAAGTCATGAAACCTCTCTCCTGCCAGAGCACTCCAAAGTCGTGAACGACTCCAAATGCGTAGCGTGAATCTGTGTAAATATTAACTTTCTTTTCCTTGGCGTGTATACAGGCTTGTGTCAGAGCAACTAGCTCTGCTGCTTGAGCGGACAGAGTGTCAATGCGGTGTGTCTTAATAACTTCAGTGTCAGTAGTCACTGCATACGCGGCAACTAAATCTCCTGTACTAGTTCTCATACATGACCCATCCACATAAAGTGTCAGGTCGGGATCTAGTAACGGAATGTCTGTCAGGTCTTGTCTTGGCTTTGTCGTAATGTTGACTACTTCCACACAATTGTGTGCAGCAGAATTTGAACTAGCTGATGGCAACAGTGTAGCAGGGTTCAGGACGTTGCAGCGTCTGATTTCTATGTGTGGCTGAAACAGTGTCAATTCATAACCCGTTAAACGTGCAATTGTCAAGTGCTGTGTTTGTGTTCTATTTAAAAGAACTTCCACGGAGTGTGGAACTTGTACTGTCAGGGAGTGTCCTAAAACTATGGAATCACTTTGTCTGATAGCTAGTGCTGTGGCTGCAACTGACTTGAGGCACGCGGGCAAAGCCTGGGCGACTGGATCTAATGTGCTAGAAAAATAAGCACACGGCTTGTATTGTCCTGCTTGATCTTGTGTGAGAACAGATAATGCTGTACCTTCGCGTTCAGTGACGAAAAGTGTAAAAGGCTTACTGTAGTTCGGTGTAGCTAGAACAGGTGCTTGGCATAAGGCTTTCTTTAACTCGTTGAAACTAAGTGTATGTTCAGATGTCCAAGGGAGGACAGTCGGTGCGGCTGCCTCCTGTGTCGTTAACTGTATCAGTGGCTTTGCTAGAAATGCATACTGAGGAATCCATTGTCTGCAGTAAGAAGTAAGGCCAATAAAGGCACGTACCTCCTTCTGGGTCCTGGGCTGAGGAAGACTCGCTATCAACTGGATGCGGTCTGGTGTCAACTGCCTACCCCTCTTGGACAGTAAGTGTCCTAAGTAAACCACTTGCTGGACACAGAATTGAAGCTTCGAAGGGGACACCTTGTGCCCCATCTCGGCTAGGAAATACAAGACTGTAAGTGATGCTCGCTCGCAAGCACGTTCAGAACGGGCTGTGATCAGTAGATCATCGACATACTGGAGCAGGGCAGTGTCAGTTGGCATGTGAATATTGTCTAGTTGTCTCTTAAGTGCTTGACTGTAAATACTAGGGCTTTCTGTGAAACCTTGAGGAGCTCGTGTAAACATATAGCTCCTTCCATTTAAACAAAATCCGAAAAGAAACTGGCTGTCTGGATGGATGGGAACACTAAAAAATGCATTCTTAAGATCGATTACTGTAAAGAACATGGCTTCGGAATCAATGGCTGTCAATAGGGAAGAGATATCTGGGACAACTGGGTACTGAGGAATAATACATTTGTTAAGTTCTCGTAAATCAATCACTAATCGATATACTGGGGGTGCATTTGGATCAGTACGTTTCATGACTGGAATGATCGGAGAGTTACATACATTGGAGTCAGTTTCTACAACTACTCCTTGAGCCATGAGCTCGTCTATAATTTTGGATAAGGCTGCTACAGCCTCAGGTGGCAATCTATACTGCCTGATTCGTGGTAACACTACACCTGGTTTGAGAGTCACACGATGGGGTGTGATTTGCATGTAACCTACATCAGTTGGACCTTGCGCCCATAAATGCTGTGGAACATTAGACAGTCTTGAATCAAAATCTCGTAATACATAGTGACCCTTAAAGTCACGTAGGAACAAACGTATTCCCTCTGGGGAACAACATATAACTGCACCTAACGCTTTCAATGTCTTAATGCCTAACAGATTTTCTGGACATGATTTAGTAAGTAACAGATCAGTAGTGCGGGACAATGGACCTACTTCTAGAGTAACTGGCTTTGAAATCTCATTTACGATAGGCTTTCCTGAAAATCCAAGGGAAACATTTCTAGAGCCTGAGAGCGGAGCCCCTGGAACTTCGGCGTGACTAATTGTGGTCCTACTTGCCCCTGTATCAATCAAAAACTTTCTGTCTTTCGCTAATACTTGACTGTGAACATAGGGACCCTCTTGATCTACAGGTATCTCGATGAGAGGCAAGCCTACCTCCCTCTCTAGGCTGTTTCATGAATACTGCTGATACTCTGGATACTCAGACTGTGCATACTGGTACATCTGCGATGTAACATGCTGTGTTGCAGCAATAGGCTGCGGTGCTGTAACTGTCTGTGGTGCATTCTGTGACTGAGGAGTCTGTGAAACTTGTTCTTGTCTAGGCGGACGTGGTCTTTCTTTAGTCTTACCAGTAGCTATGTTATGTTTCAGAACTGTACACTCGTTTATGAAATGACCTGGCTGTTTACAATAATTGCAGTTCCCTTTAACGGGTGCTGCAGGATGACTGGCTTGATTCGGACCCCTCTTCTGACTGTCATGAGGAACAGATTGTGCAACTAGCACTTTCATTTTCGTGTCTTTCATACGTCTCCTCTCGTGTTCTTGTTCTTCTCTGATTCTATTCTGGTGATACTGGAGCATCTGGAGCATCTGGGACGGAGTATTAGCTTGCCAGGTACTTTCGACTTTCAGAACTCGGTTTTTAATTGGTGGACTTGAATTCTCGACTAATTTAGTAACGAAAAGGTGAGGGTACGACTCACTACTTGTCTTGAGACCACTGTTGATACTAAAGCACTTTTCAAACCTAGAATAAAAATCACTAATATCTTCATCTTGTTTCTGTTTACAGGCTGAGATTGCATCCCAGTCTTCCTTTTTCGTTGTTAATAATCTGGGTAAAACTTGAATCAATAATTCTGGTAATTCTTTACATTTCTCTCCTAGACCAGTACCTGGTACACGTATCTTATCTTCTGCTTCTAGGACTGCCCAATCTATCTTTTTCTCTCCCACCTCCCATTCTTTCTCTTTGAGCTTTTCATACACCCCGGCGGGCAACAGAACCTTTAACATTTTAATTATATCCGGGTATGTGTATTCTCCCATACGGAGCATGTCTTTTAATTCTCTATGGTACCCTGCTGGATCTTTGTCATGACAGGGAATTAATTTCTTCATCTCTAGAAGTTCCATCTTTGTGATCGGAGTGTATACAAACACTCGCTGCATTTCGCCACCCGCTCCTCTGACTGGGTGGACTTCTCGTAACGGATTCTGTCTGTCTATGTAGAATGATTTACTTTCTGGGGGTGAGACATGAACAAAATGCGGGTTCAAGAACATTCTATATTTATGGCGTTGTTCTAGAATGACACTAATTAAATCGGTACCTAGACCTCTCCATCTGTACTGGAGTAACTCGTTCAGGATATCATGTAACGGGCCTGGATCAGAATGTTGACCCTCATACAGAGTAATGAGGTGCTGAATCATATACATACCCACCAGTCGCTGCTCGGCTGGGGGCATTTTCAGAAACATTTGTGCCACTATTTCGTCTGGAAAAGTGGTAGAATCAGTAATCCATCGGACTGCTGACCGAACTATTTCTTGTTCATGCATAGTACTTAACTCACTATAACCGATTCGTGATTTCAGAATGTGATCGGTAGCTTGGAATACTTGTTCTAGGGAACCTTGTTCTGGTGCTGAATGATGGGAAATTGGCTTGTGTTCTAGACGTAAATGGCGATCTGGAAATCTAGGTTTTCCTACATACGCTATTCTGGCGGTATTCTCATCGTCTTCCTCTTCAGGATCAGAGGTACTTTCTTTCTCGCTTACTTGTGCTGCTTTACGCTGTTCGTGTATCTTTATTATCTCTCTACGGATTTTCTTGTACATACTTTCCATGGCACCAATGGTATTGTGCTTTCCTTCGGCTATATTATCACTCCACTTTGTTAGAGTTTTCATTTCTTCCGGGTCTTTAGACGGATGATCCTGTTCTCTTATTAGACAGTTAATTAAGAACTTTAATATCATGCGCTGAATCTCGGCTTTCCTTTGAGACATGGCATCACTAATACTTTGTGGGTCATCCCCTGTACGGATGAAACGATATATCCTGTCTAGATCTTCTTTCATATTCGGTAGGGTGACTAGATACTCGGTCACTCTCCTTACGCGTACGGAATATAAAACCATATTAAACTCGCCTGGAACTGGGTCATAGACACATTCGCCAAGGGTTTGCCTGATCTCTGCAACAGACTTATTACTTTTAGGAGTACGCTGTGATGCTTGAGCATGTAATTCGAGTGCTGATAAACGCTTGTATGGCGGCGGGGTTTGAGGAAGACCTCCTCCTGCGGCCCCTAAACTAGAATCATCAACTGATGCTTTTCGTCCTGGCAGGGTGGGTAATTGTAACGTGGGCTGGACTTGTATGGCGGGCTGACCCGGGGGGGGCTGTTAAGGGCACCCCGGTGTCTGGGGGAGTAGGAATTACCTGATTTACAGGGACTGGCGGAGCGCGGACAGGATTTACATATTCAGGGACTGTGTCGTCCAAATAGGACGAGATGAAAATATCAGCTGCGGTCGGTTTGTGACGTAGCTTGGTCGGAACTAACGGTGGCGGGAAATTACTGGATGCCTCCGGGGTCGCTTTTGGCAAGCCCTCGGCAAGAAGAGGATACATACCCTTAATGAGGGCATTCCTCTGTCTGTCTGATTGCTCAGTTCTAACTCGTTCACCTATCTCGATTAATTCTCTTTCTTGGGCTCGTTCTTGGGATTCTCTACTTAGTTCTGACTTTCTGATTTCTTTTTCGGTTCTTTTATGAGCTTCTTTGCGCCATAGCTCGATGGCATCTTTCTGTGATTGTCTGGCTTTCTTTTTCCATAATGCCTCCTCTACTCTCATGATGCACTCGGCATCCCACGTACCTGATACGGGCCATCTATACTTTTCTTCTAGCTCCTTTGTATACTCTACCCATAAATCTAAATATAATATGGCGCTTATGCCATGTTTCTGATACATAAAGTGACCTGGACTGTCCCTAGGCGGGACGGGAACTGCTGCTTCCAGCAGACCCTTTCTAGTCCTTAACTGACGTAATTTTGAGAAGAGCGGCATGACTGGACTATAATCTGGACACAATACAATACACAATAAACACGATACTTATTCCCCATTCATACCACGACATTAAAATACATGAAGGACATTTAAAATAACAGTTCGAACAGAATACTACCTGGAAATACTGCGAACAGAACACTTGAAATTTCTCGAGAACAGAACTGACTAGAACAGAAACTAGATGCACTGCTGAAACAGTACGAAACTTACCGGTCTCTTAAAGAGACACGTCAGGACCCGTATCCACCGAAGTGAACACTTCGTTTGTGGGACTGTGTACCACCAACCCACAGACCAGAGTCAATTAAATTGACCCTGTCTAGATACCACCCCAGTAACGGTACTCACCGGGCAGCAAGAACGGAAGGCCTCGGACTGGACTGCACTGCTACGTGATGACGACGAACTTCGGACTTCAGTTACGGGTGGACCTCCGGATACCTCGGACCTTGTACTCTTGGCTTGGGCTCTGGTCGGGACTCGCCGCGTTCCTCCACCGTCTCGTTTGGATGCTGGACCGCCTCCTCCGTCTTCTCCGTGGGCCTGAGGGATACTTGAGCAGAAATATCTGCCACTGCGCAGAAGAGTTCCGTCACGACTGCAGAGGGTCAGGGGGTCGGCGTGGCTTCACCGACGCGTGGGGAAAGGGCAAGTCCCTGTTCGGGCGCCATTATGTGGTATATAAATAAATAATACCGGATCTATTTTTGAATGAATGAATGAATAACAGATAGCTCAATAAATAAGAGTCAAAATTCGAGGTAGTAGGAGTTTTGCAGGTTTATTACAGCATAAGGACAGGAACAGGACAACCTGCACGGAATAGGATGGCAAGCCTGGCAGCGCTGCCGTGGTCAGGGTCTAGAATGGCTCACCAACAGGATCGGGACTGGGAATACTTTTTAATAACAATACATGAGCATATATACATAACGCCAACACATAGCATTACATTGCAATGGGCGTAGCAGTGGGTGGAGCAAGAGGCATGACGCGAAACAGTCGCGAAAGATAAGGGCTTGAAGAGGGTGTAACTGGGTGTGCACATAGACATGTGATGCAAATGTAACAGAATATGTCATGAATGGGAGGAAACATTGGAGGGGGCTACCTAAGGAGCCGGGACCTCTAACCTGATGGTGCGCGCAAACTGGCAATGACGTGTTACTAGGAGAAGCTGGGGGCTATGAACTCTGTGCTAGGAGCAGAGACTAAAGTCTGGAGGGTCGGAGCGACATGTACCTAAACCCTATCTGGTATCTAATGTTTAGGGAACATGTTGATATAAACTAGAAGTCATGAGGGGAAAAGCTAACGGACTCTAAGGCTAGAGCATGCATTTATTCTACATGTAGTGCGTGATGAAGAATATTAAATGACCATTAAATACAGTATTTCTCTTAACATGGGGCCGAATAGGCTAGACAATGACGGAAACTATTGATGCAGTTCAGTAGCTTGGGAATGCAGAGAAGGAGGACTAAACTGATAGCTGGAATCATAACATAGTCTTGGCAGACTCAGAGGCAGAGCCAAGCTGCACCGGGCACTGCGAGGCAGGAAGTAAGTGAAAGGTCGAGGATACAGGTGGGAGCTGGATCGCTCCTCAGCGAGGGTTCAGGAGACAGGAGCTGAATCTGATGTCCGGGCCCTGTTGAGGCCTAGAAACGGGGACTTTCAATGAATTAACGTACACACTGAGAAACGTGGCAACATAACTTTACATAGACCTGACACTCATATTACTCACGAGAACTGGGAAATGACATACCAGAGGTGGACACAACTATAATTGCGTCTTGAATCGGACATGGGGAATAACATATGCATATTGATCATGCACACATAACATATGATGGATGACACGTAGGGACATAGAACATGACAAAATTTACTTTTCCACACTTCGCATAGAGCTTCCTTTCTGCTGAAAGTTGTTACTCCTTTTCATGTAGGCCAGCTCTTCACCCTCCCTACATTTTCTGCTCCGCTACATCCCTCTAAAGAAGAGGTGCAATTTTACCCACAGGACCCAAAAAGAGCATTTAACTTGACTGCACAAGAGAATTACCAGTGGATGGTCACTCTTTGTAGGATACGACAGAGCGAAGAAGGGAAAGGCCATGCAGAATCCGACCATCTCTCGATGGCTTGTGATCTGCATTAAGATCTGCTACACATTGGCCAAGAAGAAACCCCTTTAAGTTTGCATGCTCATTCCACCAGAGCTAAGGCTGCGACCACTACATTAGCACACAGAGTTCTGGTCCTGGATAACTGCCAAGCTGCAACGTGGGCTTCTCTACACACTTTCATGACGCACTACTGACTGGACAGTTAGGTCTTTCGGGACTGGCACTTTGCTTGTTCGGTCCTGCAGGACTTTCTAGTGTAAATCAGTTTTGCAGACCCACCTCCAGGGAAGTATTGCTTTGGTATCCATTCTAAGATAAGGAATGTGCGGATGGAAGTCTTGATCAGATTAACAAGTTACTTACCTTCAGTAACGCCTTATCTGGTAGAGAATCTGTCTAGCTGCATATTCCTTACCGGCCCACCCATCTTCCCCACTCAGCAAACAAATTTCTAGGGGCATGGCTCTTCCTCTTTCAGGCCCCTAGTTTTGCACACTAGTAGTCTGTGTTCTTCGTGGCTATGCGCTTGTTGAGTGAAAAGTCACATAAAGAAACTGACATCAACGAGCTGGGGTGGCACTTATATAGGCACCTCGCAAGTCCCTTCCGGTACGGATGACGCCATGCAGAGCCCATTGACACTACTTACCGGCACGCAGGGCTACTGCTCATGAACAATGTCCAGATCCAGTATGATGTCTGGGGATAATTCTAAGATTTAATCTGTAACTACATAGTTTGTACCAGCTCTCTTAGGAGGGTGAGTGGTAGAGCAGCCTTTGATTTATCAGAGAGAGAAGTGTTAGACATCTGCAGTATGCACACCGTCAATAACTGATACACACAATTCAATAAGGTAATCCACACCAATTTATATAAATAACACCTATCTTTATATGAGTTTTGGCATCAAGATCATCAAAATCAGGTAAGTATGTTTTCAGATAGAAATGTTTATCGTTTTTAAAAGTCAATAGTCCAGTTTTCAGAAGCGGCAATGTTATCCTATGGGGAAAAACAAATACTGCATGCAAGTACTGCACATAGACTTACAAGACCAATCTCCTGGAAATAAGGTGAATATGGGTCAAGGTCCAAGGCAGCACTAACAGGTCACCCAATGCCGCCCTGGGGCAGCCCGGTGCAGGGGTGCCATACTGCGCTAGGTGCCCTGTGTTAGTCAGTGGGGATTGGTCTGGTCGGAAAGAGACTGCAAGCTGGGACTGGGGGACCAGTCAGGCTGAACCAACAAGGGGGCTCAGTTCTTGCGATGCTCGGGGACGTGGGAATACCTTTGGTCCTCTTATCTTCAGTCTGGAGTGGCCGTGTACAGAGGTGTTCTGAGGCATCTGGTGTCAGTCATTGGAGACACTTGCGCTAGAGGAGGCCTGCACAAAGAGGCTGCAGGCGGCATTGGCGAGTCCACTGTGGGCAAACTCAAGGTCAGCTTTTTCTCTAGTGGGTCTGGGGATCCCACTGGCACATTTGCTCCACTTCGGCTAGGAGGCAGAGGTGTGGTGGTGCTCTCCTGTGTCAGGTTTGTATCAGTCCGGAGTCCTCACAGGTCTCTTCAGGTACATGCAGGTTGCAGGCAAACATCTCCACTGCTACACAGGAGTTCCTGTATCTTGAATTAAGTGCTGGCAGTCCTCCCAGGCTTTTAGAGGTACTGCAGCTGCTGGGCGAGGAGTCTTTGATGCAATTGTTGAGGACAGCATACAGGCCGGCAGGGACGGTGCCAAGTCAGTTGATGGTCTTCTGTACTTGTGACTCTTCAGTGTCTGTGGTCTTCTTTCAGGTTGGCAGGATCTGCTCTAGTGGTGTAAACACCTTCTACTGGAGGAGGCTTTGTTTCTGGCCTCCTGAGAGCATGGGCCCTCACCCCTGGGGGTCTAAAATAGTCTGCGGGGGCAGGTTGGTCAGGACTAGTCAGACAGCGCACTAGTATTCTGTAGGTTTTCAGGGGGTACCTCTAAGGTTCCCTGTGGGTGTATGTATTAAAAAATCCATCACTGGAATCGGTGTGGGCTTATTAATACAATATGTTTTATAGCAAATATCTTTGGTTTCAGTGAAGCAGTCATGTAGCTGGGGAACTTGATTGACACCAGTTTCCAGCACATGCATTTAAAATAGCTTCCCTGGTCACTTGTACTGGTAGTAATTGGAGTGGCCAGCACACTGGTGGTACTTCTCATGCAGATATGTCTACACATGTAGTATGGTACACACTGCTTTAGGGATGTAAGGCCTGCTGTGCGGGTGACTGATTTATCTATACTGCATGCAGTGTCTGTAGGTCTGTGTAGTGCCAGAGGTACTCTCATATATTGGGACCACGTGATGACCTTGACTACCATTTAATTGAATTTAGGTGTTTTCTTGAATGTATGACATTTTTCCTGCGTGTGCATTTTTCCTTGATGATTTCTTGTGTGTCTCTTTGTAGCTTCAAAGTGTGAGTGTTTGCTTTTTACTGCCTTGCCAGGAACAGAACATGTGGGATGTGCGTTTGAAAACATGAGAGAGAAAGGTGTGAAATGTACTTTTCTGCCTCGGAGTGCACTGCAGTGGTGCTCAAATGTGCATTATGTTATACATTGGGAGATGAAGTGTGTAGTGCTATAGGCATTGGTACACAAATGTGCATTGTGTTGTACATTGGGAAGTTTCATGACGTTTTTACTATTGGCTTTGACATGCCGTCATGTCATCTTGAATTCATACTCTGTCTAGCTTGAGCTTTGCACACCTAAGCAGGCCCCCAGATCACTCAAGTTGTTTAAGCTATCCACGTTCAAGATTATTTTCTGTACTTTTGGATATTGTTTTCCACTTTCTCAAGCTTTGCTAAGATAAGGGGCTGGAACATGTGGGAGCGCAAAGAATATGTGAGAATTCCTTTACCTTTGCAATGCTTGCATGGAGAGTGGCCAACTCCAATAAGGTTCCTTGGCACAGAGGAGGTCCTCTTTGAAACTTCTACTGCTTTTAGATTATACAGCTGGGGTTTGTTGCCTTGGATAGCAGGATTTTGGAACCTGAATAAACAATGGACGCGTTTAATTCAGTGTAGCAATTCCCGGCTTGCTGAGTCTCTTGACCCCGGCTGTGAATCCTCCAGTCAGGAGTGTTTGCAGCAGTGATGTATTTGCTTTGATTATTGGCATTGTGATGTGTGATTGTGCACATTCAAGTCTCCAGTGGTTATAATCATCTGATGTATTTAGTGTATATATCTTATATCTTTCCTTTGATAGGTTTTATTCCTTGTGTCTGATTATTTGCATTTAACAGTGTTTATTTCTTGCAGTAGACGTCCAGTATCATCAATATTATCTGCTTATATTTTATTCCATGTATTTAATTCCATGCATTTAACAGTTGCATTTGCTTATTTGTTAGAATGTGTTGCACAAATAAAACATCATGCTTTATTCTGAAAACTGTCTTTTGATGTGCCTCAATTTGTGAGAGTGAAATCCCTTTCCAGGTGTTTTTATTGCTTTGCTGTGTGTGCACCTCTGTGTGGGAGTGTGGAATTTTCTATTATTTTGGAGGGCGAAGCAATACAGTATTGCACACATCTTGTTTTCACTTTTGTCTGCACCAAGGCACGCAGCTTGAATGGCGATCTGCAAGAGTTAGGTGAGGAGGTCCCTTAGGATGGCACAATAAATACTGCAGCCCTTTGGGTCCCTCTTTAGTACTCTTGCCCTAGTCTTTGGTACCATTTACTATGGACTTACAGGGGGCTAAAGGTATTACCAATTGAGGGAACAGTTGTACAGTTTTTGGGATAGAGATCTGCCATTGGGAACCTGGTTAGCAAAAGCCCATTGCACCTCCTTTCAAAATTGCTTTGAATACCAGACAACAAATGGTGGCTGACCATGTAAAAAAAGGGGCACTTTCCTGCAATATGTTGGGAGGTAATTCCCCTATGGAAGTGGGTGCGGAAACTTGGAATCTTCCTAGTGGCTCTTCTTTTTGCAAGCTCCCTCAGTGATGTAGAAGATGCTTAGTCACTGCTTGCTGGAGGATCAAGAGTGGGAGATGCTCCCTGCAGTAACTTAGGTAATCTTCCCATATTGGGGTTTCCATTTGTCGATCCATTCATCAAGGCAAAGAACAGGAAGTGCCAATTTTGGGCCATACACTTTCTTTTGGGTAGTTCCTTGGATGATACCTTCAGGTTCAACTAGTTTTTTGGTCTACTTTAGCTTATCCACCGTTCCTGCTTATACCCATAGTTCTGTGAAATGTGGGAGGATTGAGCAGCACTGACTCCAAACTAGGCAAACAGGATTTAGTACACACATTTTGTCACTGAGCATTCAACCACCTCTTCTTCTACTATGCGGAGAGGATCTTCTCTCGCATCAGAATGGGCAGGTCCTTTACCTCCATTCTCAGACTCTGGCTACTTAGGTGGAGCCAAGTAGAATCATTTTGCCTTCCTGATGAGGATGCAGATGTTATTTTGGCATCCTAAAAGCATACCACAAAATTTACCTATGCAGGCTCAGAGAAAAATGTGTGCACAAGCGCCATTCAAAAGGTGTCGATTATTTGAAATTTTACTTCTTGAGGCTTGCATTGTCCCTTATACAGAAGTCACAGGCACTGAATACAGTAGAAGGCTATTTAGCAGTTCCATCTGCATTCATGGTTTCTTGATCAATGTTTACTTGTTAATTCACCACTAGGGAAGCGTTTTCTGAAAGGTTTACTTCATTTGTTCTGTTCCACTCAATTTATTGTGCCTCAGCGGGATTTGAATCTTGTTTTGACTTTGTTGATGACATCTGTTTGAGCTAATACGGGCACCCAGGTCAGCTTTCCACTCGGAAAAAACAGTTCAAGACTATTACTTCTCACATGTCAGAGAAACTCAAGACCTCTGTACCTCCTTTCCCAGTTTTTTTTTCTTGATAAGTTGGTTGTTAACCCCTGCCCGTCATTCTTACTCAAAGGTGTTATCGACCATTCGTATGGGTCAGCCTATCATTTCATCCCACTTTCTTACGCTGCATCTAACCAATGTTGAAAACATGTGAATTGGTGGTCCTCAAGCGTATGATATTCTGAAATTCACCACCCTTGACTGTGCAAAGTGGATTATCTGTTGTTTCTGGCTTCATTGGAGCCAAGAACAGCAAGGCAGTGAACAAATGCACCATTTGACGTTGGGGTCATCCTTTATATCAAAATCTGCAATGCTGTGGTCAAGAAAGACCTTCTGGAGGTCACTTGTGTTTAATGCTCCATGGCAGTCGCTGTATCCATGCCTCTTTTCAGTGGCAGCCCGGTAGCTGACATCTGCCTGGCATTCATGTGGTAAACGCAAGGCGATGATGGACAGAGCGCTGAAACTTTTCAGACTCTCACCCCCAGTCAAAGATCTGGGTTGAATCCATCATCAGTCTCTAGCTCTCTTCGCCACTGTGTGAGAAAGTGAGTTTCTGTTGCAGTACCCCCCACTTTTTGCCTGATACCTGACGCACTTTTCCTTGGTGTGCCCTGGGTCCCTGCCAATCAGGTACCCAGGGCCTGTGTTCCTTCCCTAAAAAACTGTACTAAAACCTAAACCCATTTGGCATCTCTGGCCACATGTCAGCCCCTAGTAAATGGTACCCTATGTACCCAGGGCCTTGTGACCAGAGAAGACCTCTAAGGGCTGCAGCACTTATTGTGCCACCCTTAGGGGCCCTGTACCCTGACACACACACACTGCCTTTGCAGGCTGCGTGCCCTGGTGCAGAACTAAACCAAGAGTCGACATGGCACACATCCCTGTGTGCCATGCCCACCAACCCACTGCCCTGGCATACATTAGCCACCCCTCTAGCTGGGTGCCCTATGCCAGTGGTGTGGGCACAGGTGCATGAGCCCTGTGCCCCTACAGTACCCAGGGCCATTCCTGGGCACTGTAAGTACAGTGATGCCGTTAAGAGTATATGGTGCTGGGAGGTTGTCATTACGAACTCCACAGCACCATAATGGTTACACTGAAGGCTGGCAAGTTTGATATCAAACTTCTCGGCACATTAAACCCACACTGATGCCAGTGTGGGATTTAATGTAAAATGCACTATAGAGGGCATCTTAGAGATGCCCCCTGAAACCCAACCTACAATCCACGTCTTGTCGGAGAGGCTACCTAGGCTGCCACACAGAAGGCATGTTGCTGGACCCCTGGGTGGAGAACCCCTGCTCTCCTGGGCCTGCAACAATGCACATCCTGGGACTGTCGCGTATTTCTATAGGTTCTGAATCAGTCCCCCTATTCCTGACCCCATTCTGGTTAAACTAACTATCAAGTTAACTAACAGTCAGCCCATGAGGCAAGAAATCCCCCATGATGCAGATACCGTTATCTGACGCAGTCACACTACGGCACAGGAACGTGTTATCTGATTAGGTCATAACGCTTGAGATCTAATTAGACAAGCGACATTCCTCCAGCCCCTGATAAGGCATACGACGTTCTCATAACAAATCAAACCTATGACAACCTGGATAATCCGTGCGGCCATTGTTTTGATTTCACAGAGAACTTTTGCAAAAGAATGTGCTAACGAGCAAGTCGTATGACATCTTTATTGACGTACCTATGTCCATCCTTACGTCAATCTCGGCACCTTTAAGGTATAAATATTGCCGACCTTGCCCTATGCAAACACACGCGTGGTGACAAGACGGAGCAGCCATACTTGCCGAAGCCGAGAGCAGAAGCAGACCCCGCTGGCAGCAGCCCCGCCTTCCTGACGCGCTGAGAGACGCGCTGCTATCTCAAGCCGAGAGACCCAGCACCGGCGCTTCCGGGTAGCCCTCGCAGGCAGCCTGGAATATCGAGAGCAGAGAAAGAGATACCATTCCTCATTCATCCTAACTTCCAGGTACAGAACTGAATAACCCCTCACAGAGAATTCTTTAGTTATTCACTTGGCAAAAACAAACTTAACTTAAACTGTAACTTTCTATTCCCGCCCACGCATTAGACTTAGGTCAGGTACACGGGGTAGGCGTATTTAGAAACACCAGTTGAGTACGTTTAGTCAAATGTATATGTGTATGTAAATATATTTTAATCATTTTAAACATCATATGGCTCAGAAACCATATCAATGTTTTTACAGTATTATTTTATACTATTGCTTTTAATGTATGCACTTTACTTAACTATAAGTATTGCAATAATATCGATCCATTTCTCATGTATGAGAAAAGAGACTGATCAATAAATAACATCTTTTATTGAACACGCCCGTCTCTTCCTTTTCTCTACATTCTGATGAGACTAAGAATGCACGTACTGACTGAGTAAAATAATTGCCTTGTGCTCACACGACTCTCGAGATTGACTCTTGATTAGGGGAGAGCAAAGTTGTCATGTTCTATGGTTGTCAGAAACTAAATCCCTTCTTGTCTAATCAGGGGAGTTAATCCCTTCCTTGAACATTCGAGAAAGTTTCTAGCGAACTCTGAGCTTAGCTGGCAAACCCAAAAATTAAGTCTAGTATCGACAGTAGTAGACCTAGTTAACGTCTGGCCTAGGCCTTTACTGCTGTAGGTACTATTCCAATGCGCAGAGCCTATTGGGAAAATAGGAGCTACACTACATGGCGCCCAACGCGTTTGGAAAGGGCGATAAAACTAACGTAAGACATTTAGAGTAACTCAGTCGTGCTTTCTCACTCAGACCCCTTTTCCCAAATACTCCAAAGACGTCTGGAGTGGGTGAAAGGTTATATCCTCCAAAACCTCGCAGGAGGAAACTCCTATGTATGGTTCTTGGTCTAGTCAACGTTGAAGGATAAAAACAGTTCCATAATATTGTGCATCTAATCTTTGTTCCATAAAGAAACCTGATCTGCAAATAGACATAATACCATCCTGTCTGTAAAATGGGAGACAGTGATGAAGAAAGAGAGGCAGTTAGATTAGCAGCTGAAATAGCAGCAGCAGATACTGCACTAAAGGATGCAGACGCGGATATAATACTCATTCCGGTCAGCAAAAGGAGATCTATAACCTTAAAACTTATAGAAAATGGACTGACACCTAGAGGTGGCACAGTCATATTCGTAATTGAGGCACACGAATATCGGCAGACAGAGGTATACTATACATGGATACATTTTCCAGCAGCAAATGCTGTAACAAAGTACTTCCACTATTACAAAATAGAGGTACCACCTGACATTTACACTCCTTTCGAGGAGGTGGAAGTACCACTCAAATTCCAAGAGCATTTGCTCTTATTTGATGGCGCCCTAATACATAACAATCACATTACAAGGCTCGGTCCTTTAGGTAGACCAGGAGCAACGTGGCCGGTCTTAGCCGGATACACACCACATCCAGACATCGAAAGAATGCCTGCAGCAGAGCTATTAATACAGCTAAAACAACTACTAAAAATTCATAGACAATTAGTTCAGTATGTAATGCGGACTTCAACAATTCAGCCAGCGATTAAACTTCCACAGCTGACCCCTCACCAGGGGAACACAAATAAAATTACACCACAGAACATCCAATCCTGCCTAGGTAAAGTTCCAGCTAAACGGGAACAGATACCATTCTGGTTGGCACAGAAAATTACCCAAATAGAGGCGGTGTTTCCTGACACCACCCCGCTGGAAAAACACAGGATTCTGACTATATGTCTCCCAATGGGAATCGCACCACACATTGAGGACTGTGACACTTGGGGTACAGTCTTTGCTTCCATCTACACAAAAACGCACGGTGTCCCATCCATTTCGGTGATACCAGATGTGCTAAAACAAATTCAAGATGAATACGGTCCAGAACCTGCTTTAACTCTTGGTATGAAATTACTAAAAGACTTCAAGCAGGTCTCGGCTATATTACTAGCCAACATAAAAGGTGAAGCAGCAAACGTGGCGATCCGCCAGAGGTTAAAAGAGACAGATATAGCAGACCAACCAGCTGAAATTGCCAGAATCATAGAAAAATCCTATGAAGAACTAGGCAGAGATAGTCTAGGTGGAATACCAGTAAAACCGCAACTGACTACAAGTCCAGAAAAAATATTTTTTAATAATAATAATTCACCAAAAAAGAACTGGGATGGAAACAAACAATCCAATCCTAAAGAAAAGAAATTCCAGCCCAGAGGAAGGTCTCCTAGGCGAAGAGAGAAATCTCCAAACCAAAGACAGAGGTCACCACAGAGTGACCCCTCTGGGAATAGATATAACCTTAGAAATAGGGATAATATTAAAAAACCTGATAGATATCAAGACATTGATACACGTCCCTCTCAATCTTTTCAGAATTCCTCGCAGAAATCGGAAAGAAGAGGACGATCAGAAGAGCACGCCAAGTCCAAAGACAAGGAACCTGCTCAACTAAAAAAGAAATTACAATTTCCAAAAAAGAAGGTAGCCAGTATCAAGGTAGTTAACAATGCCGAGAATACTGAGGACACAACTGAAAAACGGAGAGTGGGATCAGACAATGCTAGACAGCGCAGCAGAGGTGAGCATAGCTCGCAAAGCCCTTATGAATCATCTGGAGACAGTGGACACGAATGAATACCTTCAAGTGGAAACTGCAGACACCAGAGTTAGCAAGCCCCACAAGATATACGAGATAACATTACGTATAGAGGGAGATAAGACTAGGAAAATTAGGGGACTATTTTGGGATAACCTCTCAAAGGGTTATGACATCCTTCTAGCTGAAAAAGACTGGCCACCAGAGTTTGTCAGGGAGTGCCCTCATGGCGAAGAAGTAATTATGCCTGCCTTCTCGAATCAAATCCCGATTCATAAAAAATACACACTTGCTAGAAAGTGGGCAGTGGCCTTAGCACCTGCTTTATATAAAAATCATGTAGGATGGGATGAGGATTCTCCTCCTCACAAAATCCAGTTAAAATCACAACCAACTGCACAAAGGCAGTACCCAATTAAGCAAGAAGCTAAAAAACAAGTAAATGAAATACTAGATCAGCTAGAATACCAGGGGGTGATTGAAACTTGCATCTCACAAATGAACAATCCTTTGTTTCCGGTCTCCAAACCAGACAATTCATACCGTCTAGTTTTGGATTACCGACACCTTAACACATGTTGCAAAACCTTTGCAGTGCAAAACTCACACAGTGCTGCACTAATGAATAACATAGTGCGCAAAAAATACAAAACAACCTTGGACATCTCCAATGGATTCTTTTGTCAAAATATAGCACCAGAGAGCAGATATTTAACTGCATTCTCAGTAAATGGCACTCAAAAACAATTCTGTCGGTTAGCCCAGGGGTACAAGAACAGCCCAGGGGTATTCTCAGCGAGAGTAACAGAATTACTACAACTATATGATGATGAAGCATTATCTTATGTTGATGACATTTACTTAACAGATGATGACTTGGAGACTCACTTGAAAAGAGTGAACACCATAATACTTGGGTTCGCTGCAGAGGGTTACAAATTCAACTTCAAAAAGTCCAGAATTGCCCATCTGACAGTCCTATTCTTAGGAAATGAGTTATCAAGTGAAGGCAAAAGCCTGGCAGACAATTTCCTAGAGAAATGTGCCGTAATCCAAGCCCCTAAAACACTAAAAAACCTACAGTCAATTCTAGGCTTCCTAAATTTCGGAAGAACATACATTGCAAATTACGCAGAAAGGGTCAAACCCCTTTATGATCTAATTAAACCAGACTTTAAAAGATCCAGTTGGACTCAAACACACACAGAAATTTTGAGATCCTTACAAACAGACATGCTAATTAAAACAAAATTAGAAACCCGTGATAATACACGCAACCTTGTGATCCGAGTCATCCCAGGGAGATGCGGATTCACATACCTAACCTCTAATGAGGGAGAAAAGGTACCAATTGCATTTAAATCACACTTGTACACTAAGGCTGAAATGAAATTTAGCCCAACGGAAAAAATTCTTACAGCAACACAGACAGCTATAGCAAAAGAACGAGCCCTGGCACATGGTAAACGAATAATAATCGTGACACCAATACCAGCCTTAGAGGCGGTAACAAAGGCAAGCATTCCAAATGCTAAAGCACTCCATACATACAATGGGCTAATTCTCTTGCTGCAACAGACGTGGTGTACGAATTTGATCCTTACTTAAAAACACAAGAATTCCTCCAATATGAATTTGAATGTCCTCCGCCAACCGAAATTCTGCCTCTAGACCAATACGGCTGTATAATATATACAGACGGATCAGCACAACCCGCAGTAGGGGGTAAACAAGCTTACAGTGCTGCGTGCGCGATTGTTAAAGGTCGTTGGCACGAAGGGAAATTTAAACCAACCCTCACTAAAACCCAATCTCTAGGAGATTGCACAGCTCAGCGAGCTGAATTACTAGCATTCAAGATGGCGCTTGAAAATACCGATCGAGAATTCCCCACACTCATAGTGTGCGATTCGTAATATTGCGTTCAATCTTATAATGAATACTTGCAGATCTGGCTTCAAAACGGTTTCAAGGATGCGAAAGGTGGCACAATCAAGCATAAAATGCTATGGGAACAAGTAGCTCTTTTACAAAAAGAACTACCAAAGACTCACGTGATACATACACTGAGTCATCAACGTGATGGCGTTCACGTTGCAGGGAATTCATTGGCTGATGAGGCCGCGAAGGCAGCTGTGCAAACGGCTTCCGTAGCTGCCGTCACCCGGTCAAAAACAAAAATAGACAGCGAAATATTACAAGCTGTCAGCGCTTCAGAAAAGGATTCGATAGAACCACTCCCTAAAGGCTTTCCAGTAAAATACTCATACATAACTGATGAAAACAATGTTCCTTTTGCTCAAATCCCTGGAGTGGGGGATAGGGCAATTCCAAACATGGAACATAGATTAGGACTAATAATAGCGGCACACGAAGGGCTTGCTTCTACCCATGCTGGCGTCTCAGCCACTGTATCATTATTAAAACAGAGATACTGGTGGCCACAAATGAGAAGACAAACAAGGAACTATGTTCTAGCATGTGAAATATGTCAAAAAATGAAAGTATCAACTGTGAGACGTCCAGCACAGACGCCCCTTCTAATCTCGGATAAACCATTAGCCTGTGTTTATCTAGACCACTGCGGTCCCTTACAAAGGGATGGTAACTATAAATATATCTTGGTCGCAGTGGACTCATGCACGAGATTCATATGGATGTGGCCCCAGCGAACGGCTGACGCCAGAACTGTTATAAAAGATTTGCGGGTCTTCATCGGCACATACGCAATTGGCATTCTGCATTCGGACAATGGTCCTGCTTTTAGCTCTCGGGCTTATAAGGAGGCCATGGTCAGCATGGGCGTGCAATTGCGGTACTCTTGTCCATTTCACCCTGAGGGGAACGGAATTGTTGAAAGAAAAAACCGTGACATAAAGCAATCTATAACGGCAAAGGTATTAGGTTCGGGAGCTGGGTGGGTCAAACATCTAATAAGTGTCCAACGTAGTCTAAATAACTTGCCAAGAAATTCTCTGAAGGGATTCAGTCCGTACGAATTATTATTCGGAACTAGGATGTTGATCTCTGACCTTGATAGTCAGACTTCAGTGGTAATAGAAAAAACCTTTGATGTCAAAGACCGTTTGGCTATTTTGCAGGACTTAAACAAAACAAGAAAAGACCTGAGCAACATAAAGTTGAAACAACAGCCAACGACCACTGAAGAATCACCACCTGTCCCAGCAAGACCTGTCTGGATTCCAAAAGTCGGGGATCTAGTCAGGGAGAAGATCGCGGTAAAGAAGGAATTTGGGCCTTCTTACAGAAAAGCAGTTCCTGTCTTGTCTGTCAATGGGACAAGATCAGTTGTACTACCGCCACTTGCTGGAAAAAAGGAGAACCGAGTTGTATCCATCGACCTGGTAAAACCACAACATGTGGCCGATAACAAACGGTAGGCCAAGTGGACTCCCAATAAGTAGCAGAACACCAAGGTTTGCTACCAGTACAGAGGTCCTAACAAAGAGGCTCATCACATTCGAAACGCCTACAGAAGAACAACAAGGACTATGCAACAATGCAATAGAACTAAGACCTCTGAAAACCCAAATAAAAACATTTAGCAGAGACACACCAATCTATACTGAAGTACCAAGTGACAATGCAAAAAACAAAAATCCTGAACCAATTGGAACAATTGACAGAACTGCATCTGGTTACTTCATCAACTTCGATGATTCCTCTGAAGGCTTCAGTGAACCAAAGACACAGCCATCATCAAAATCCTTTAAAGACAAAGCTAAGGAACTTTTGAAACAACTGAAAGAAACATATCTGGTTTCTCCATGGATTGAATTTTGGGTGGGTTTTGGTACATTTATCCTCATACTTTGGCTCATCATGGTATTTACTTTGGGACGCTTCATTGAGGGAAAATATGCTAAAATGGACACAGCAAGCCAGAACATCAACTTGGTCCTCAAACCACACACATCTTCACACGTCGAGAAAAGAAAACTTTCTTCAGCCAACTTCACAGCAATTCCAATACCTGGTGGGGTAGCCTGGGACAACACTGACTATGAAATTTATGGTCCGGTCGAGATCCTGAAATATCCACACCAAATCAAGATCTCCTTGAGTGACTTTGCTAAACCAAACTCATTTGCTGATGATTGGGACTTTGAAAGTATTAACAATATGATGTCGGACTTAGTAATGTCTGCTAAATTTACAAAACATGATTATTTGCAAGGTTCTACAAATTATGATAGTATGTATTGCTATAACCATTATGGTAACCATTTTTTGCATAAATCTGCACAACCTAGAAATGTTTTAAATTATAATCAATGGGAACATTGTGCAACACCTCCAAAAGGGAGTTCAAGCACCGTTTATGACAAATATTCATATTTTTCAGGTTTTAACATAACTAATGCTGAAACATTTTATTACAAATTGTCAAACAAGACAGGGATGAAAACCATGATAACCAACACAAAATTGATATATTCAGATTCATTCTTTGAAAAAATGAATACTTTTGGATTTGATTATTGGGACAAAAATGTAGATTTGAAAAGTGTTTGGGGTACAAAAGAATGGCAAGTACAGGGTTTAGAAGCTTTGTTTAGAGCCTGCATGATCCCAGAACAAATGATATTTTTAAATGACACTGTTCAACAAACCACCTGTCTTGGCTTAGCCAAAATCAAAGATTTAAATAACCCGTCTATTCCAAAGCCAACAATGTTTAGCAACAGCTCTGATACAGATGAAGAAATAGACGTAAACCATATACTTAACCAAAACAGAACACATCCTGATTGGAAACAATGGTTGATCTGGCCCACAGATACAAATAACTGTCAAGAAAGATTCCTGAATAAAACACAGGGTTTTAAAATGACCAGGCCAGACCCAAGATATCCCCAAAGACATCACCCAGGGAAAATAACAAACTACAGTGTGGGCAAATTATGCCTTCAATGGCTACAGTCTTTCACACTGCCTGAAATTAAGCAACACCTAACTTTACTTACTGATGGTGCTGACTTGCGTGATTTCATACTGGGACCACGCAAACAGCGTCAAAAGCGTTTCATAGCAGCCTCTGTATATGCAGCATACAATGAGGCCTGGAAGGTTACTCAAATTGAAACAGCAGAAAGAATACGGGAAATTGACCGTATCAATTTGGAAAAATCACTTTCTGTAGTGGACAATGGGTTAATGACTCTGTCCTCCAGAATTTTTTCATTGGACAGCATTGTGTCTTCAGCAATCGATATATTATCGCAAGACTTACTGTTATTACAACATGGTCAGTCACAATTGCGTTCCATTGTACAGCTTGGCTGGACGTTACAAAATCTGCGTTCAGGCTATGTGCCTTGGTGTTTAATCAACACAACGTCACTATTCCAAATCTTTAACCTTACTGATAGACAAATCGGTATGGCGCAAAAGGGTGCTGATTATACAATCTTGAGCATTGAAAAACTAGAAAGATTACCAATGACAATGTCAAAACGACCTGTCAGTGAATGGATAATCCACGGAATCATAAATATTCCAATCTCAACCTTCAGGTTTCAATACTGCCAAAAATATATACAGGCTGGCATGTACGAGAAATTGGGAAAGGGGTACCTTAAAACAACTTGGAACCTGCCCTATTCACATGCATGTGTCAGTAATAAAGGACAGAAAGTGTTTCTTAGTGGCAACAATTGTGCTATGTCACTAAGCGGCATGCTTCTGTGTAACGGAATTAGTTTGCATGGAGCCTGTGAAGGTAATTCATACAACCTTTCATGTCACCAGCAAGGCGCACCTGCAACTGAAATAGAACCATTCTTTCAAAGACTCTATAATGGGAGTTACATTCTTATTGTAGACCGCAGATGTTGCAGTCTTATGCCCGGGACTCCTTATCTAGTAACTACAACGGCGAAGGTCAAGTGCTGTGGACGTTCTTTATTCCCCAGCTCCTTTCCAGACAGGGAGGCAAGGGCATGGCCCGGTTTGAAAATTACTTCTATTCGAATAGATACTTTAAGCAGAATGAAAACAGTGCTTCTTCAGACGCCTACAAGGCTCACGTCATCAAAAGAAACATATGATCTACAAGTCGCAAGGACGACTGCAGAGATACATACATTATTATCAACTAATTCCCCCGTACATTTCGCGGAAATCCTAAGCGAAATCTTAAATATTTCTGATACCACTGGGGTCTCAAAGGTATTTAAGACAGTATTTTCGATGGCATTAACACCATTCAAAGCCATACTGGGTATTTTTCCAGATTTCGTCCATTCGATTTTTGGCGGACTTCCCCTGATCCTAGGACTAATTGCGGGAATCCTATTCCTAGTCCTTATTTTTCGTTATGGCAACCCATGTCACAGATCAAACTCTCGCGACAATGGAAGATACGATCCTAGCCATTGGATACCGGGACCGGATATCAAAAATCCTGGGACTCTCCCGGCTTAGAGACCTAAACATGACTTGGTTTCTATCATTTCGACCAATGTGGCAAAGGTGTGTTTTACCTGTACTAAGGTGTCTGCTATGCGGAGAAGAATGCGTGTTAGACACCTGTCTGACGCTACAATCGGATGCGCCGGTGGATGCAGATACACTGTTGGTTCCTACCAAGGTTCACGCTTTGTGCTGTCCTCAAAGGCTGCCAATCCTGATGACGGCATTCCTGGAATCTTCACCACTACGATTGAAGAGTAGTGAAGTTCAAGATGAAAGCAACATCGAACAGGTACGACCTTCTGTCAGCAATGCAAATCAGAATGTCAATGGAGACAATCATGCGCATGAATGCATGGTTACCCCTATTTCCGACTTAGTGGAACTTTCCCATGAAGCTGTTGACAGTTTTTTCGAAAGCCTGAATGATATGATGTTCTCTCCGGAACAGAATTAGAGACTTTTGAGTAGACTCGCACACGGCGTTCCCTGAATTCGGCCTTCAACTTTAAAAATAAAGTCACATGAACAATTACCATCCAGTTCACGGACAGCAAATTTTTCAGCATGCCCCTTAAAATATTTTTCTACATATTTTTTCCCGGGACACTGATCTTCTGCTTAAAGTAAGAAACTATTCCTAGAGAACTAAGATTTCTATTTTTAGATACTTTATATAGACTTTAGCTGCCCGCTGGTAGGTTCACAAATATTTTATTATGTGATGAAATGGTCTCGGACTTCCTTTCTGTATAGCCGTATTAGGAGCCATTTCATGTGTATTTCTCATATACCAAAAAGCAATAATGCATAACAATGCGTGTTTACTTTTGCATTTAATTCATAGCTTAAGTGCATACAATATATATGACTGCAATTTTTCAGTATATTTGAAAATTTCAAAATGCATTTATGTATTTTGGGGTGGTAAGGTATACACTATACTCTATAGTATGTTGTACTATGTTATACTATGCATAGATTAGTAGATATGACCATAGTTAGCGTGGAGTGGGTGTCGTGTATTTCTATAGGTTCTGAATCAGTCCCCCTATTCCTGACCCTATTCTGGTTAAACTAACTATCAAGTTAACTAACAGTCAGCCCATGAGGCAAGAAATCCCCCATGATGCAGATACCGTTATCTGACGCAGTCACACTACGGCACAGGAACGTGTTATCTGATTAGGTCATAACGCTTGAGATCTAATTAGACAAGCGACATTCCTCCAGCCCCTGATAAGGCATACGACGTTCTCATAACAAATCAAACCTATGACAACCTGGATAATCCGTGCGGCCATTGTTTTGATTTCACAGAGAACTTTTGCAAAAGAATGTGCTAACGAGCAAGTCGTATGACATCTTTATTGACGTACCTATGTCCATCCTTACGTCAATCTCGGCACCTTTAAGGTATAAATATTGCCGACCTTGCCCTATGCAAACACACGCGTGGTGACAAGACGGAGCAGCCATACTTGCCGAAGCCGAGAGCAGAAGCAGACCCCGCTGGCAGCAGCCCCGCCTTCCTGACGCGCTGAGAGACGCGCTGCTATCTCAAGCCGAGAGACCCAGCACCGGCGCTTACGGGTAGCCCTCGCAGGCAGCCTGGAATATCGAGAGCAGAGAAAGAGATACCATTCCTCATTCATCCTAACTTCCAGGTACAGAACTGAATAACCCCTCACAGAGAATTCTTTAGTTATTCACTTGGCAAAAACAAACTTAACTTAAACTGTAACTTTCTATTCCCGCCCACGCATTAGACTTAGGTCAGGTACACGGGGTAGGCGTATTTAGAAACACCAGTTGAGTACGTTTAGTCAAATGTATATGTGTATGTAAATATATTTTAATCATTTTAAACATCATATGGCTCAGAAACCATATCAATGTTTTTACAGTATTATTTTATACTATTGCTTTTAATGTATGCACTTTACTTAACTATAAGTATTGCAATAATATCGATCCATTTCTCATGTATGAGAAAAGAGACTGATC
This sequence comes from Lissotriton helveticus, assembly GCF_964261635.1. Taxonomy (NCBI): domain Eukaryota; kingdom Metazoa; phylum Chordata; class Amphibia; order Caudata; family Salamandridae; genus Lissotriton; species Lissotriton helveticus. The sequence continues at coordinate 679,967,163 of NC_136073.1, forward strand.
AATAAATAACATCTTTTATTGAACACGCCCGTCTCTTCCTTTTCTCTACATTCTGATGAGACTAAGAATGCACGTACTGACTGAGTAAAATAATTGCCTTGTGCTCACACGACTCTCGAGATTGACTCTTGATTAGGGGAGAGCAAAGTTGTCATGTTCTATGGTTGTCAGAAACTAAATCCCTTCTTGTCTAATCAGGGGAGTTAATCCCTTCCTTGAACATTCGAGAAAGTTTCTAGCGAACTCTGAGCTTAGCTGGCAAACCCAAAAATTAAGTCTAGTATCGACAGTAGTAGACCTAGTTAACGTCTGGCCTAGGCCTTTACTGCTGTAGGTACTATTCCAATGCGCAGAGCCTATTGGGAAAATAGGAGCTACACTACAGGACGACGGGCCAAGCCTCCTCCCCCAGGATGGGCAGGGGAAGCTTCAAAGGCATTCCGCCTTTGTGAGCTTCTCCAGACCACTTGCTGTACTCAGCAACTGGCCCCCATGGAGTTCTGGACTTTTTGGTTCCGTCCAGAGGTGTCAGGGACAACACCCGAAGACCCCGGAGTTCAACCTGTCTCGGTGCACAAACAAACAGAAACACGGGCTTCTCGATGGTGGCGTCAAAGACCAAAGGTTTATTACTGCAGGGACACAGAAGTCACAGAAACTACACATGGGCAGTATCTAGGAGCCTGTTCAATTTGTACAAAGAGGGTTGTTCCTTATATACTAAATATTCTGCTCGGGGCAAATTCTTTACATGTTACCACAGTTCTAAACATTCGTGTCTTAAACAATAAATATTTGGCGTTTGCACAGGAATCGTCAACAGTATCTGATGTCAAAACATTACGAATGAGGGGTTCCCACTAGTCCATCATAATCCCATGTCAATTCTTCATTCAAGACCCGGACCGCCTCATCGTAAATTTCGTTACCTCCCCCTAATAAAGGCCCAGAAGGAAAGGAGCAGAGCCAGGTGCAGAAGATAGAAAGACAGGATAAGAAATTTTTGTGGGTCGTAAATGGGCACGGTTACCAGCTTCGGCCGCCTAATCATGATCAGGCCAACGAACACAAGAACCAGTATAGCAGGACTGGCCTCAGGCTGGGGAGGCAGTTCTTGCCGAGTCATGCTTCTACAGCGTTGCTGGCCTAAGGTGCACGTGTCACTCGCAAGGTGAATCGCCGGTTAAGGCCTACGTGTCCTTAAATAAAAAGAGGTCATTGCGTGTCCATTGACTATGTGAGGGCAAGGAATACAAAATGGCTTCCGTGTTCTAAGATGGATGTCATGGGTAAATCACAAATGTGTTGGTAACAGGAGTGCTCTTGCTCGTAGCATAGCGAAAACACCAGGATATACTAAATGGATCATTTGCGGTTCACTGATACCGAAATTATGTATTTACGACAATGTTTACAAACACGAGTAAAATCGTCACGGAACCTCACCCACCAGTTCTGACCCCCACTTTGGTGGGAAAACTGGCGTGGAAACCCTACGTCAAAAAGGGGGGGTGTCAGCCTGTGCCAACTCACCCTCAGGTGGGAGAGGCGAGGTGAAGCACGACCCCGGGCTCTGGCCATCTTGAAGATGGGGAGCCCTGCCCAATAACAGCTAGGTTCCTGCCCCCCTCTCACAGGAGAGGAGCAGGCTAGGGGTTGTACCCACCCCAGGACAGGGACCCATTGGTCCCTGCCTTTGCCCTTCCTGTAACGCCCCTAAATTTAGTATTGAGGGGCACCCTGAACCTTCCTTTCTTAGATCCAGATTCCGAAACAAGAAATAAGAACAAGGAACAAGAAGACCTGCAGTGCAGCTGCTAAAAAGAGGAAGACACCAACTGATTTGGCCCCAGCTCTACAGGCCTGTTGACCCTCGAACCTGCTCCTGCTAAACCCCGGCGTCTCCAGTGCTCAGCAACCTCCAAAATCCCGGAGGACTTGGCTGCCTTGTGACTCTTACTACCTGGGTCTCCCGTGAGCAGTGGTACTGCTCAAAGCAAGTAACAAGCCCTGGCATCAGCCCGGAACCACGAACCCTGCACACTCTGCACCCGCCAAGCCTGGCCTTTGCTCGAGTGAATCCAGTGCCCAAGGACCATCCTCGACGACCCCAACAATGCCTGCAGCCTCAGGACAAAGGACCCCTCCGACCGCGACCAGCAGGGGATAAGATTTCCCGACCTCAAAAGACACCCCTGCACCCGGCGCCCCACGGGCCCCTGTGCCCAGCTCCTGGGTCCCTACCTATCCTCCAAGATCCCAACTTACCCCTCGAAGTGTTGGTTGCACCAGAAGATCCTCCGTCCCCGAGCCTGCAGCCTTGGTTCCCTTTCCAAGATCTCCCTTGAATAACATTGAGTGCCCGACGGCTCAAAAGCACCCTGCACCCAGCCACCCGAGTGCCTCTGGCAGTGCCACCTTTGTCCTATACTACTTCCCCATTTGCCCTGAACAAATGACCAGGAGCCCAGCTCCCACAGCCATGTGGCCTGCTAGCCAGCAGCCACCAACTGAAGGCCCCCTGCCTCTCGTTGGATAACATTGGGCCTAACTACCTCTGCACCCGGCTTTCCCTGTGCCACAGAGGGTGACCAATTGTACCTACCTGACCCTGGGGGACCTTTGAGTCTATGCCCAGAACCTTAACCCCTTGTATGCCCATGACGAGCTGGACACAATGCTCCTGTGCCCATGACGAGTCCAGCTCGTCATGGAATATCCCCTGGGAAATCTCTCTGGTGCGGGCACCAGAGGGATTCCCTTTTTACCAAAATAGCCTCGGGAGCTGGAGAAGCGGGGGGGGGGGCAGCTCCCGAGCCCCCCCCCCCTGGTTTCCCTGAAATGACGATCAGCGCGCACGTCGCGCTGACGTCATTTCAGTGAAACCGAAACTGAAATGAGCCAAGAGGCTCATTTCAGTTTCCCTTTCTTCGTGCTCAGGGGGTTATCTCAGCCCCCTGAGCATGTAGAAAGACGGGAGAGGTATCGTTGGAAAGGTGAGAATCTCCCCTTTCCTATGGCACCCCTCCCCAGTGGATCCCTGCTTGGGATCGCCACAGGAGGGCGATCCCCAAGCTGGGATCCACCCACTAGACACCAGGGAGGGGGGAGCGGCCCCTTGGGCAAGGGCATTTGCTCCCCCCAATATTATTTGGCAAAATTTAGTCTTTTTGCCCCCTTCGGGGGGGCAGATGGGGGCAGTAGCCCCCAATATGCCCCCCCCCGGGGGGCAAAAAGCCCTCTAGACACCAGGAATTTTTAAGTACATTTAAAATAAGGGTGGGGGCTGCCCAAAATGGACATGCCCATGCCCCCACCCCCACAATCATTACAGTCTTTCTGCCCCCCCATGGCAGATGGGGGCAGTAGCCCCCAATCTGCCCCCCCTGGGGGGGGCAAAAAGCCCACTAGACACCAGGGATTTTTAAGTACATTTAAAATGAGGGTGGGGGCTGCCCAAAGCGGGCATGCCCATGCCCCCCCCCACAGTCATTAGTCTTTCTGCCCCCCCCCCCGGGGGGCAGATGGGGCATTGGCCCTAATCTGCCCCTTCGGGGGTGCAGAAAGCCCACTAAACACTAGGGATTTGTTTTTTGAAGTTTTCTTTTGGGTGGTGCTGCCTAAAACGGACATGCCAATGTCCCCACCCACCCACCACCATTACAGCCTTTCTGCCCCCCCTGGGGGGCAGATGGGGCAGTAGCCCCCAATCTGCCCCCCTGGGGGGGCAGAAAGCCCACTTGACGGCAGGGATTTTTTTGGGCTCAAATATTTTTAGGGTGGGGGGGCTCCCCGAAATGGGCATGCCAATGCCCCCACTCCCCGCCGCCATTACAGCCTTTCTGCCCCCCCCCCGGGAACAGATGGGGCATTGGCCCCTAATCTGCCCCTTCGGGGGGCAGAAAGCCCACTTGACACCAGTGATTTTTTTGGGGGCAAATTTGAATTAGGGTGGGGGCATTGGCATGCCCATTTTGGGCAGCCCCCACCCTAATTGAAATTTGCTCAAAAAAATCCCTGGCGTCTAGTGGGCTTTCTGCCCCCCCTGAGGGACTGATGGGGGCATTAGCCCCCAATCTGCGCCCGGGTGGGGGAGGGGGAAAGCTCCCTAGTCGCCAGGGATTTTTTTCGGGCAAATTTTAATTAGGGTGGAGGTTGCCCAAAACGGGCATGACGATGCCCCCACCCCTCCCCCGCAAAAATTACAGCCTTCCTGTCCCCCTGGGGGGCAAATGGGGCAGTAGACCCCAATCTGCCCCCTGGGGGGAGGGGTGGGGGGGCAAAAAGCCCATTAGACGCCAGGGATTTTTTTTGGGCAAATTTTAATTAGGGTGGGGGCATTGGCATGCCCATTTTGGGCAGCCCCCACCCTAATTGAAATTTTCTCACAAAAATCCCTGGCGTCTAGTGGGCTTTCTGCCCCCCTCCCCCAGAAGGACAGATGGGGGCACATGCAAGGGCACAAAACGTTTTGAGGCAGCATCAACATTGCCTATCAAAAAATGTTTTGGCCCCTTGCGTGTCGCGGGTACTAGGGCTTCCCACACAAGTGAGGCACCATTTTTATCGGGAGACCTGGGGGAACGCTGGGTGGTAGGAAATTTGTGTGAGCCCAGTGATGCCACACTTTCCTACACAAAAATGTGTGAAAAAACGTATTTTCTTCAGCTAAAACTGAGGTTTGCAAGGGATTCTGGGTAAGGGAACGTTGGGGGGGATCCACGCAAGTCATACCTCCTTGGAAGCCCCCGGGTGTCTAGTTTTCAGAAATGTGTGGGCTTGGTAGGTTTCCCTCGATGGCCGCCGAGCACGGGGCCAAAAACCCAGGTGAACCCCCCCTTGCAAAAGCAGGTGGTTTTGAGATAGGCCATTTTGATGTCACCTCACTACGTTTGGGGCCCTTGCCTGTCGCGGGTGCTTGCGCCTCCTACACAAGTGAGGAACCATTTTTATCGGGAGACCTGGGGGAACGCTGGGTGGTAGGAAATTTCTGTGAGCCCGGTGATGCCACACTTTCCCACACAAAAATGTGTGAAAAAACGTATTTTCTTCAGCTAAAACTGAGGTTTGCAAGGGATTCTGGGTAAGGGAACATTGGGGGGGATCCACGCAAGTCATACCTCCTTGGAAGCCCCCGGGTGTCTAGTTTTCAGAAATGTGTGGGCTTGGTAGGTTTCCTTAGGTGCCGGCAGAGCTAGGGTTCAAAAAGTACAGCTAGGCACTTTGCCAAAAAAGGGTCATTTTTCACTGCGAAATTGAGGTGTGACTACGTTGCGTTTTGCGCCGTTTCCTGTTGCAGGCACTAGGCCAACCCACACATGTGATGTACCATTTTTCTCGGAAGACTTTGGGGAACGCGGGGTCGCAGGAAATTTGTGGATCCCCGCAGATTCCAGTACTTTCCACCACAGAAATGTAGGGAAAATGTGTTTCTTTTAACAATTTTTTAGGTTTGCAAGGGATTCTGGGTAACAGAACCTGGTGGCAGGCAGTCAAGTCACCCCATCCTGGAGTCCCCTAGGTGTCTTGTTTTTAAAAATGTATAGGTTTGCTAGGTTTCCCTCGGTGCCGGCAGAGCTAGAGTTCAGTTACAACAGCTACACACTGTCGGATACCCCACAAGGCTTACCTTGGCTTGTGGAGCGTTCTCGCAGAGACGATAGGAGCTACCGCCCCTGAACCCACCTGACCCCGTGGTATCAGAATAACCCAGCAGGGATGAGATGGAACCAGGGAAAAGGAGCCAAGGATGTTGAAATGGAGGCGCTGTGGTTTGTAGGGTGTTTCTCAGGGCAGGGGTAGGACCATGGAAGAGTGCTATCGGAAAGAAAAGGACACCCAGTTAGGAACAATCCCCACACCCTCCAATCCCCCTCACGCCTCTACACACATATCATATGACAACTACCTGTTGTAAAAGACGTCGGGGTTCTTGCTGTCACTGTGAACATAGGGAAATGAGATCGCTTCCGATGTAGTCTGTTCCCCCAACTACCAGTGTCGAACAGGAACGTAGCAACAGAGCCAGGCGTGCTGCCAGGCTAACCAGGAACTGCGCTCCAGCGCGGTGTATTAACCCCCAATGTAAGCGCTCCAGCGCGGTGTATTAACCCACAATGTAAGCGCTCTAGCGCGGTGTATTAACCCCCAATGTAAGCGCTCCAGTGCGGTGTTCAACAAATGAAAAAAGGCTCCTGTGACGTAAGGCAACAGAAAAGAAAAGCGCTCCTGCGCTGTGTAGACAAATGGAAAGGAAACGCGCTCCTGCGCAAACAGAACAAACCCCAGAACCCCAAAATGCCCAGTACTCGTAGGAAACGCGCTTCCGGCGATAGGAGAACTCACGAGTAATTGGGCAAAGAACTTAGCGATTCGGCCTTACCAGATCCGGGACCATTCTGGGGTACTTCGAAACAAGAAGCGAGGTCACGGCAGGTCCTCCGAGATACCTGCGGCGGATGGCACGGCAGGCAGCTCCGACGGCAACTGAAGAATTTGAAGCACTGTTCCGGCGGGAACCGCAGTGTTTATGCGGAGTCCCCCGGAAGCGCTACTGTGGAGGAGGTTTCCTGCCAAGACTAGATCGCGACTCAACTTCCGCCCGGAAGTGAGTATGGCGGTTCCGATATGTGTGCAGAGGGGAGAGCTGGGGCGGTCAATACGCAACGCGACACACACTTAGCAAAAAAAGGGTACATTTTCATTGTGATAATGTGGTGTGTTCATGTTGGGTTTTGAGCCCTTTCCGGTCGTGGATACTATGCCTACCTACACAAGTGAGGTACCATTTTTATCGAGAGACTTAGGGTAATTCAGATGTGTAAAGCTACTGTCTTCCAAATGAAAGACATTGTGTAAAAAATAAGTCATTTTGAAAAAATGACCAATATTTCTCATGCTAGTATGAGTATTCCCAATTGTGAAAATGTGCATATATGTACTGTTTCTAAACTCTATAATTTGTACCCATTTCAGAAATACATAGGTGTCTTTCATACCGATTTTTCCATGTGTACATTTTTACACAATAATTGCTATATACCCGGTACATAATAAAAAGCATTGCAAATTGCTACTCAGTATTTGACTCTGGGTTCGTCTGGTTCTTGGTGAACCTACAAGTCCTATAACAACCAGGAAGGCCCAGCGGATGCAACGGTATATTGCTTTCAAAGAGCTGTAATAATTACAAGAAGTTAAAGGTGAAAACGTTGACACAAAAGACTGGTTTTTTCAACTTATTTTCAATTTTTACAATATTTAACTGTTAGTTTCTATAAAGAAACCTTGATGGATCTACAAAAATGACCCCTTTCTGAATTTAGAATTTTGTCTACTTTTCTAAAAATGTATAGCTTTCCAGGATCCATTATTGCTTTCATACTCATTTTTACTATTAACTGGAAGGAGGTTGAAAGCACAAAAAATAGAAAAAATAGGCTATGTCCCAGAAAAATGCCAAAACTGTGTAACAAATGTTGGTTTTCTGACAAAAGACTGTAATGTCCTAAAAGCTGGGAAAATTGTGATTTCAGCCCCACAAAACCTTTTTTGATAACATTTGCAGGGAAAAACCCAGGCGCTTTCATTTGTAGGTCATTTTTCACCCAAAAACCAACATTTTTATGTATTTTGGCTAATATCTGTGACCCCTCTAGGGGAATCCACAAACCCTAAGTACCTTTAGAATCCCCATGATGTTGGAAAAAAAGGACGCAAATTTGGCGTGGATACCTTATGTGGTCAAAACTTACAGGGGCCTCAGCGCGCACTACCCCAAATAGCCAAAAAAAGCCGTGGCACAGGCGGGGGAAAAGGCCTGGCAGCGAAGGGGTTAACTTTTTTTTTTTAACACTTTATTTATTGCTTTTTCCTAATAGACATGAACAATACATTCTCACAACTTGCAAACACCAAATATTGGTACATTCTCAGAAATGACAATCAATTTGAAGAAACGGCCCATGCTAGCCTACAACAATACGTGTCATACTATACATCGTGGAAGCAGTCTTTGAATCCAGGGCTGACCATTCAGAGTCTTTTATGAAAGTTCAATGATGAAGTCCTGTAGTAGCGTGCATACAGTATCACTTAATCAACAAAACAGAGCACCCATCTGCACTTACAACGTGTCCACTTTGAACGCATCAGAATGTACACCCGCACCCACCATTGTGTACCCCTCTGGCTGAGGAAGGAAATATAACAATCAGAACTACATCTGTGTCTCATCATCGTTGCCATCTAGCTCTTCACTCCCTTGTCGTGCGGCTTGGTCCAATAAATACCTTTGTAATGGACCCCAAATATCTTTGGGCCTGCTCCGAACAGGCTGTAATTCGGCATAAACAGTATTCTGGTCTTGGCAGTAAATAACGTCATTTAGCCAATCCTTACATTTCGGAGCTCTCCCCCTCCCCCATCGACATGCAACCCTACGTTTCGCAAGCAGTAAAGCAAGTTCCAGAAACCTTCTGGTGGGCTTGGGCATCCTTAACGTGTAGCCCAGGAGCATGATGAGCGGGTCCCTATCTATCTCCCCCTCCAGCATGACCTGCAGTGCAGCATGTACCTGAGTCCAATACTCACATACCCCTGGACACTCCCCTGCCAAGTGGATAAAACCTGCTCCCTCTGCCTGACATCTTTCGCATCTATCATTATCTGCAAGTTTGAACCGTAATTTTTTGGCCGGCGTGTAGTAGAACCTCTGTAAAAATTTAAAATGAATAATTTTAAGTCCACAGCTAGACAATATATTGGCAGTAATGCGACAACAGTAGTTCCACTGCTCTTCAGAAATCTCACTACCAGTATCTGTACTCCATAACCTGCAAGCAGTACTCTCAATACAATTGCGTTGCATTCTAATAGTATTGTACAGTCTAGAGACCAGATGACGTCCATCTGACGCCGTAAGCATATTGTGTAGTGGTAGCACTATTTCCGGTTTATCCGGATATTGCAGCAGTACTTCCTTCAACCCCTGTCGTAATCTAACATAATAAAAAACCTCTATAGGTGTGGGGTGTATATCACGGAACATCTGTTCCTGCGTGCGAAATCGCCCATTTAAAAACAAATCTCCCCATGTATTAATCTGAAGGCGCCTGCACATTAATCGAAAGCCCGCTTCCTGTAGGAGCACCATACGGGGATGATAGGCGAGTGGCATACGTGGAGAGTACAGCAAAGTGGTGTTTAGGACCTCCGCTATCCTTCTCCAGGCATCTATTGTGCAAGTCACCGTGGTGTACGGAACCTCCAGAATGTCTACCGGGCCATGAATTATGCCATTTAGAGGAAAAGGCCGTGCTATCCAATCCTCAGCCGCTAACTGCGGCATAAACGGAGTCGGAATAATCCAATGATACGCATACTGCGCTTGTGCACTCATATAATATATCTCAAAGTCTGGGACATCAAATCCACCCTTGCCATAAGGCTGTGTAATGATGGACCATTTCAGCCGCGGTTGCCTGCCGCCCCAAAACAACCGAAGGAGTTCCGATCTCAATTGTTTAAAAAAATATGCACCTGGATAATAAGGGATATTTTGAAAGAGATATAGAAAACGTGGTAGTATCATCATTTTTATGAGGGATGCTCTGCCCGCCATAGACAGTGGCAACGCCATCCAACGGGTGACGTTATCAGCCAATTTGGCAACAGTGGTGCCATAATTCAATCTAATAGTCTCTTCCTTATCCGTAGATACCATGATCCCCAAGTAGCGGAGGTCTGACCCACACCACTCCAGCGGGTAATCAAACGGAAATCGCGTAACCGCCGGGGTGAGTGGAAAGAACTGGGATTTTTTCCAATTTATTTGTATACCTGAGAGGCGCCCGAACACCATAAATTCACGTAATACGGGATTGAGATTAATTTGAGGGTTCACGACATACAGGGTTAGGTCATCCGCATATAACGCACTCCAATTTGTCGTTGAAAACATTTAAAGGCGCTCTCTCTATGAAGTTGTCGGATGCGACATGCCAACGGCTCAATCGCTATAGCGAAAAGCAATGGGGAAAGAGGGCAACCCTGTCTGGTGCCTCGTGTGATGGGCATCGGAGTAGACAATCCTCCATTAATAATCACCCTTGCAACAGGCCTAGTGTAAAGCAGCTCTATCCACGCCACAAGCATTTTGGGGAAACCCATTTTATGTAATATGGTGAAAAGATAGTTCCATTCAACTGAGTCAAACGCTTTTGTAGCGTCAAGGAATATCGCAGCGACCGGAACCTCTGGAGCTATGGTGCGAATGAGGGAGAAGAGAGTGCGCAAGTTATGATTAGTGGACCTGCCAGGGACAAATCCAGCTTGATCCGGCAACACAATCTTCTGCATTATGAGAGACAGTCGAGTCACGAGAAGTTTGGCAAGTATTTTAGCATCACAATTAATGAGCGAAAGCGGACGATAGGAATCACAATCCGCAGGGTCCTTGCCGGGTTTTAAAAGGGACGTTATCACCACCTCACGCATTGAGCAAGGCAACACCCCAATCTCTAACGATTCCTCAAATACTTCCTTCAGTACCGGCGCCATAATGTCTATATAGCATTTATAAAACTCTACAGGTATACCGTCGAGTCCTGTTGCCTTCCCATTGTTTAGCGACATTATTGCATCCTTTATCTCATCCCCTTCGAGTGGAGCACTAAGGAATGTTCTGTGTAAATCTCGCTTAACCAACATAGTGCTATATCATCTAGAAATTCCTCAAATCTCACTTCTCCTAATTGTTGCGTGGTGTAGAGCTGCCCATAATGTGCCATAAACAGGTTTTGTATCCCTTTAGTATCTTGACACACCCCACCGTCTGAAGTAGTAATCTTCAATATGTGTGTGCCAAACCGTGGGTTTCTCGTGACCATTGCCAACACCTTACCCGGTCTCCCCCCTTCGCAGTACCTCCTCGCAGTCCAATGTTTCCCCCTCAATTTTACTTCCCTGGCCGCCTCGTCTTCATATTGTGACAACTCTAAATTCCTTATGTATCCGTGCATCAGCGCCTTGTGTCATCTGTATTTCCAAGCCTCGCAGTTCGAGCTCCAGCTTCCGGATGGTATCCTGTATGTTTCTCAATACCCCAAAACTCTTAGATATACAGTACCCTCTTACTGTAACTTTAAACGCCTCCCATATAATTTCCACACTGTCTACAGAGCCCTTGTTCCTGGAAAAGAACGCTGCGATCTCCTCACCCAGCTCAGTTCTAAAGACTGTGTCTAGTAGTGCCGTGGGTGTAAGCCGCCATAGCGAGCGCGGTCTATCATAGCCAGGCATACCAAGCTGTACCAACACCGGACAGTAATCTGAGTATGTCCTAGCCAAATGTGTCACCGTCCCCAAATCCACACTCAGACCCCGGGACAATAAGCAGTAATCAAGGCGAGCCCATGTGTTAGCATATGTCGTAAAATGTGTCCCTTCTCGTTGCATAGGGTGAGCGAAATGCCAGCTGTCTATCAGTCCGCTCTCCTCTATAATTCCACTCAATACCCCCCTGGCCTGTTCGTTATACTGTATGCGTCCATCTGACCTGTCCATTCCCGGCTTCAATGCTACATTGAAATCCCACCCCATATAATGTGCATAGAGCCAATGTTCACCACCTTGCCCCACAGTGTAGTAAAAAACTCAGGGGTATCTACGTTAGGAGCATAGCAATTCACAATCGTACCAATGTCAGTACCAAGTCTACAACACGGCACCACATACCGTCCGTCAGAATCTAATATATCCCCAAGTACCTGAAAGTGGACTGACTTATTAATCAATATCGCTGTTCCTCTGGCATATGAAGAATATGAGGAGAACTTCCTAAAGGATGCCCATCTAGTCACAAACGTGTGACTGGAGCGTGGATGTATATGTGTCTCTTGTAACAAAGCTATATGCACTTTGTGACTGTCCAAGTATGCCAATATATTCCTGCCCTTTCTAGCATCATTTAAGCCCCGCACATTCCAGGACGGCACTGATATCTTTCCAGTCCCATCATCAGTCCCCATTGTTGGTGGACACGCTATAACAGAGCAATAACATAAGACCAATCATGTTCCCGTTCCTGACAACTCTTAGCTGTATAGAGATATGTACCCGCACCTGAATCCACACACCATTAGAACAATACTCTCCCTCCCCACCCCCTCCCACTGGCATATCCCAACCATGTCAGACAGTACCCCCCTTTCCCCCACCCCCTCCTCAAACATTCCCGAGTCATTCTCATCCCATGATAAACAAATAGCACAAATCTGTAGTAATATGCAAAACTGCAAAATCTTCCTCTCCCCCTCACCCCCTCCCACTGAAGCACCCCCAACTTGCCAGCATACTGTACCCCCCTCCTTTCGTACCCATCCACAACATTGTCTTCATCCAGTCAATGGATTGGAACCAGGGGGAACACCCGTTGGGGAACACCTCTAGCCGGCTACACAGCCACTCCCCCTCCCCAAGCCCTACGACCTGGGGTACCTCCGGGCTGTGTTAGGCAGGAGGAGTGGGGCCTGGAATACATTACCACCGGAACAGCCGGAATCTGTAGGCTGGATGGACATCACGTGTTCTTAGTCCTCGGCAATACAGACAAATCACTTCCAACCAACAGCACAGAGCCGTTGGGGTGGCATTCCCATTCCTCGAGATGGCACCTCAAGATTCTTCATCAAACTCTGGTGATCGGGCCTGTGCCGCCGGACCACATCCCGACGGTCCACGCTGCGCCGCCTTCAGTTCGCAGGTAATCTTCTGCCTGTTGCGGGTTAGTAAAGAATCTTTGCTTCCCTTGGTGGGTCACTCTAAGCTTGGCCGGATATAGCATGGTGTAGTCTATCTGCGCAGTTCTAAGCTTTTTCTTCACCTCCAGGAATTTGCTCCTCTCTTCCTGGACCATCGGCGTGAAGTCCGGATATATGGAAAAGGACACTCCATCATAATTTAGGGTTTGTTTAGTATGGGCCGCTCGCAGTGCCACATCTCTATCCCTATAATTTAGTAAACGTGCGATGATGGGCCTCGGGGGGGGGGGGGGCCAGGCTTCGGCACAGGACCAAGAGATCGGTGGGCAGGTTCCACAATAAATTGAGTGGAGAAGGCATCAGAACCAACAGCGGTCAGTAGCAATTTCTCAACATATTCTTCCATACGTCCAGTATTGGTGGACTCTGGTACTCCCGTTATGCGTATATTATTGCGTCTACTGCGGGCCTCCAAATCCTCATTCATCGCCGCGATGACCCGCAGTAGGTTCTCCATGCGCGCTAGTTGTGTCGTATGTCCCGCCGTGATATCATCATTATCAGATATCCGCCGTTCCGTCTCCACAATGCGTTCCTCATGCTGGTCCATCTTGTGTACTATGGCGTCCATTAGGGACGACATTTTATCCACCTTTTCTACCACTGTGGCAAATCCTTGCCTAATGTCGTGTAAGAGCTGCTGGTTATTCATCTCAGCATTGGATGGGCCACCCGTCGCCTGGTCAGCCCCCTGTGACTGCGCAGTGTCCTGACTGGAGGTCGAGCCTTTTTTCGCATATCAAATTTAAGTTTTGGTTGGCGAGAGTCCGGGCGTCCCATTATTGCGCACCCACGGGTGTCACGCAATCTATTCTACTCCTGTGCAAATGCTGATATCCGCCTTCCCTCTGTCACTACGGTTCTTCTGATGGCATGAGGGTGCCTTGTCGCAGCTCACTGCTTGTGTCGTCCCAGTGCCAGGGCCAAAGTTGGTCGCAGATCGGAATCACAGGAAAAACTAATTGGTGCTCTGATGTAGGCACTACCTCGTGCAGCGCTATGCTATCGCATTCGTCGCGACCATAGTGTGTGTGGACTATCCAAGGCAACCTCCGCTGCAATGTTTATGGGCGTAGTAGTAGACCCAGGGTACGGCACAGTACAGGATCTACGGCGGGGTTTGAACAACACATTCGCCAGCTAGGCCACAATGTGACTGTGCCCAACGATATACTCTCCTCCGCCAGCCAATTCAATTTAGCCAGCCCAATGCTCACACTTCTGTGTTGCCCAGGCGCAGTCCAATACGCCCAGTTTGTCTTGCTGGATACCAGTAATAAGTGGAGGCTATGCCGATCGTCCACAAGTTCAAAAAATGTCCAAAATCACCTCTCCGGCCCTTGCGCCACACCCTCTATGTGCCGCCTCCACCGTTAGTCTCCCCGCCTGCACCAACAGCCATCCAGCCCACTATGTGGTCTCACCGTCATCTCTCAAATGTCCCGTGCCGAAACATCACACCTCAGGACCACAGGCAGCGCTCCTACGCTATGGACGGCAGTCCGCTGTTGTAGCCGATTACAATGGTGCCTGCGTGTGGGTCGCGTCACTCTGGGCTCCTCGCTCCCAAAGCAGTTGATGCATCCGCCGCTGAGCGCCCACTATATCCAAACGCGAGGCAGGCACTGTGTGATTTCAACTCCTCCGCACCATGTACCTGCGTGCGCTCCCCGATTTCCGCGCTCTTCTTACTCTCGTCTGCAGGGCCGTGCGGCCTACACTACACATGTGCAGCCGCTGTGTTTCCTGGCCCCAGTACCCAGCAACGTCCACACTCGGACCTCCAGCTCCAGTCCCTGGTTAGCTTCAAAGGCTCCGACGCCGCAGTTCCCGCAGTCCGTTTTACATAAAATTTGCACCGAGGGTAGAATAATTTATAATTCAAAAGTACACGCAATCTTAGCCAATTCCATTGCCGGTTTATCAGGATAAATGCCGGATTAATTACCAGGCTACAGGAGCCTCACCCTTAGGCGGCCATTCTGTAGTGCGCCCTCTAGCGCCCCCCCAGCGAAGGGGTTAACTTCACCAGTCGAGTACTCACCTGAAAACCGTTAACTCACTTTCCTTCCATAGGATAACATTGAATGGTTTTACTCGAAAAATCTTCTAAGTGTGAAGTTTTGAAACTTTAAAATATTCATCCAAAATCAGCCGAATAACGAATTCCGAACGACTCACCTGTGATCAGGAGAGCAGCGAGTACTGTACCTTTTAGCCCAGTACTGAGCCGCAAAAGTAATCCTAACCGTGTTTACTAGTAACCTAAAAAATTTTCCTAACGAAACCATTGACTGTTTTTCTGTGAAATTTCTTTTGTCTATTTTTGCAAACTACAAATATTCCTTAAAATCGTACCAACTACTAAAATGTAATTACTTACCTGTCTTAGGTAGAGACCCCAGTACTGAACATAGGAGTCCAGTCCTGGATTACAAAAGTAACAAGAACCTACTTTACCTGTGCCTTGAATTTCCTTCCATACGATAACATTGCTAGTTTTTCACTGAAAAGTTTTTAAGTGTCAACTTTGAAAATACATTTATATTCTTTAAAAATCACTGCAGTAACCAAAACGTTTTTACTAAACTGTTTTCAGCTTAGGATCCAGTCCTGGAGTTTCAAAAGTAATCTATAAAGTAATCAACTGCATTTATGTACCAAAACCCATTGAGCTCAATGTTAAATTGTGTTTAGAATTGTGTTGCCTATTGCAACCACTGTAACTATTGTGCTTACAAAGTTTGCCTTCCTGCAAAGTAACTACCTGAAGTCACTCATATTGAGAAAAGTATATTTTGATACCTGTTGGTTCTAAAAATAAAGCAACTACATCTTTTGATATAAAAACAATTTGCCTGTAGTTCAGTTCTTGAGTGTGTGAAACCTTTTGCTGATTGAGTGTGTACAACAAATGCTTTACACTCTTCTCTGGTACTGCCTTACTGCTCGACCAAGCTACCACTTTAGAGAGTAAGGTCATACCTGACTTTAACCTCTGTTATACCTCTGGGGATTGTGGACTCTATACACACTGTACCTTACTTGGTCCAGTATATATGGAGCCACTTTCTTACACACCGCAGTTCAGACCCAGCCATACGCAAATCAGTCTTGACCCTGTTCCTCGTGTGGACAGTCCTGCCCGAACTTCCAAGCTTGGTCTTCCCTGGACCGGAAATCAGCTTCCTTGGACCGGTTTTGGGGTAACACCCATCCTCAGCCAGGCTAGCATGAATCCAGTTGCAAAGTGAGCCAGGGACCCATGTCTGGGCATATCCTGGCAACTTAAGGCGAACAGAGCAAACCCAAGGAGATGATGGACGGACACAAACGTTTCAGACACCTGCCCCCAGTCATAGATCTGGATTGAATCCATCAACGTTTTTTAGCTCGCTTCGCCACCCCAATTTAGACCAAGCGTGGCATGCAAACAATGGGTTTAACTCAGATCTGTGATTGGGGGTGAATGTTTGATTGGTTCAGCATTCCATCCACCAGCTGTTCTCTTTGCATTTGTCACCCTAAGTGGGTAGGATATGCCTAGACATGAGACCCATGCTTGCTACGCCACCAGATTCAAGCTAGCCTTGCTGATGAGGGGTTATACCCCGAAACTGGCCCCATGATTCTTGTTTCTGGTCCAGGGAGGACATGGCCTGGCAGTTCGGGCTGGACTGTTCCCATAGGGAGCAGGGTCAAGACTGATTTGCATAAGGCTGGGTATAAACTGGAATGGCGTGGCATGCACAAAAAACGATAGATTTAACCCAGTTCTGTGACTGGATGAATGTTTGATTAGTTCAGCATTCCGTTCATCATCTCTTCTTTTTGCATTTGGCATCCATGTGGTGGCATGCTTTTGCAGAGGATTACTTCCAAATGTCAGGCACACAGTGACAGGTGTGCATAATTTCCTTCAGTAACTGTCACATTTTAGTCCCACCTCTCATGAGGAGGGTGCCAGCGTACTGCTGTGGGACTCTTTCATTAAGTGAGAGATCATCAGGAAGATGTATCCAACAGAAGAAGGTAACCTCTAGTTACGATGTGTTTGTGGCATGTGCACTTAGTCAACTCCTGTCACCTGGTGTTAGGCTTCAATGTTTTTAATCGTAGACTTCTCTTGTGTCACAAAATATGGTATGACTCCTCCGCTTGGTGTATATTTTGTATGTTCATCTACTACATGTTTTTGTCCTGCCATGTGGTTTGGACATGCATTGAGCCTCAGATGGTGGTGGCGTGAGTCACTTATACACTCTCCACCCCTCCGTTCTGCATAGAGGTCAACATGTTTCTATCAGATTCCGTCTCTCTACCGGCACTCATCACGACAAAGGGGATCCCTATGCTAAATTTCCTTGTTGTCACATATACCCCTGGTATTACAACTGTACTGAATGTTACTCCACCTGTTAGACTTCGCAGACTTCATCAGCCCACACGCCCTCACCTCCTCTGACTACATCCTCCTAGGGGACCTCAACTTCCACCTGGAGAACAACAAGGACAGCAACACCACCACCCTGCAGGACAACCTCGCCAACCTCGGACTCAAGCAACTGGTGAACACCCCCACCCACTACGCCGGCCACACGCTCGACCCCATCTTCTCCTCCAGCGAGCACATCTCCTTCAGCCACTCCACCGGACTTCATTGGACTGATCACAGCTGCGTCCACTTCAGCTTCAGGAGAACCACAACCCACCACCATCCGCAACAAGTTCCCCGCAGGAGCTGGAGCAAGATCACCGCCGACCAGCTCACCACCTCCCTCAGCCAGAACCCTCCCGCCAGCACAACGGACCCCAACGACGCAGCCCGCATCTTCACTCAGTGGCTCACCAACTGCGCCGACGACCTCACACCACTGAAGAACCCTCCCAGCAGACCCGGCAGCAAGAAAACCTCGTGGTTCACCAACGAACTCAAAACATCCAAGAAAAACTGCCGCACCCTTGAAAAAGCCTGGCGCCACGACCAGACTACAGAAAACATGACTGCCCTCAAGAACACAACCTGCACACACCACCAGCTGATCCGCACCACCAAAAGGACAACATTCAAAGAAGGACTGGACAACAACACCCACAACAGCAAGGAACTCTTCAGCATCATCAAAGAGCTCTCCAACCCCAGCGCCGGAAACAACGACATCACTCCCTCGCAAGACCTCTGCGACTCACTCGCCTCCTTCTTCCACCGCAAGATCGCCGACATACACAACAGCTTCGGCGCTCCAACCACGCACCCCACCACCGAACCAACGCCCCCCACCACCACCCTGCGCGCCTGGACCCCGGTCAGCACCGAAGACACCACCCGCACGATGAACACCATCCACTCCGGATCCCCAACCGACCCCTGCCCCCACCACGTCTTCAACAAGGCCGACTCCATCATTGCACCCCAACTCCGGGACATCATCAACATCTCCTTCAACACCGCCACCTTCCCGGAGAGCTGGAAGCATGCCGAACTCAGCGCCCTCCTGAAGAAACCGACAGCGGACCCCACCGACCTCAAGAACTTCCACCCCATCTCGCTCCTCCCTTTTCCCGCCAAAGTCATCGAGAAGACCGTCAACAAACTGCCTTCCTCGAGACGAACGGATCCCTCGACCCCTCACAGTCCGGTTTCCGAGCCAACCACAGCATTGAGACCGCCCTCATCGCAGCTACCGACGACATCAGATCCCTGCTCGACAACGGGGAAACAGCTGCCCTCATCCTTCAGGACCTCTGTGCAGCGTTCAACACTGTCTGCCACTGCACCCTAATACAGCGCCTCAGCAACATCAGAATCCAAGAGAAGGCACTAGAGTGGATCACCTCATTCCTCGCCGGAAGAACCCAGAGAGTCCGCCTCCCCGTTCAGATCCAAGGCCACCGAAGTCATCTGCGGCGTACCACAAGGATCCTCACTCAGCCCCACCCTCTTCAACGTCTACATGAGCCCCCTCGCAGCCATCGCACGCACGTAACCTGGGCTTCATCCTGGACTCCCCCCTCTCGATTACCAGACAAGTCAACGCCGTCTCGTCATCCTGCTTCAACACCTTGCACATGCTCCGTAAGATCTTCCGATGGATCCCCACCGAAACCAGGAAGACGGTCACCCAGGCACTCGTCACCAGCCGACTGGACTACGGGAACACCCTCTACGCAGGAACCACTGCCAAACTACAGAAAAGACTCCAGTGCATACAGAACGCCTCCGCACGACTCATCCTGAACATCCCCCGCCATAACCACATCTCCGTCCACCTGAGAGACCTGCACTGGCTCCCCGTCAGCAAGAGGATCACGTTCAGACTCCTCACCCACGCACACAAGGCTTTCCACGACCTGGGCCCCAAGTACCTCGACAACCGCCTCACTTTCTACACGCCCACCCGCCAGCTGCTTTCGACCAGCCTCGCCCTCGCCACAGTACCACGCATTCACAGAGCCACCACCGGAGGAAGATCCTTCTCCTACCTGGCGGCCAAGACATGGAACTCCCTCCCCATCCACCTACGGCTGACCCACGACCATCTCTCCTTCAGGAAGCAACTCAAGACCTGGCTTTTCGAGCAGTAACGGACCCCATTCCCCCCCAGCGCCTTGAGACCCTTCAGGGTGAGTAGCGCGCTATATAAATTGTCTGATTGATTGATTGTTAGTATGATGCAGTCCAGTACACTTACTCATCTATGAAATCTTTAAGTAGAGAGAATAAAAAACAGTGAAAAAAGTCTGTATAGTAGTAAACCGACAAACAACATAAATAATACAAGTGAAGGAATTGTGCTCTCAGTGATAACTTTATAAAAACAACCAATTTTGTGCGACACAGGTGTTCTGTAAAATATCGATTATACACCCTTTTATTTAGGCAAACAATTGTCTTATTTAATTAATTATGAACACTCAGTGCCAATGTCATATTTCCAAACATTCTGTGCCTATGTCTCAATGGTATAGTGAACACATCTGTATAGAAATGGTTATGGTGGCAAAATAATTCCCCCATTGTACTCTTAGTCTTAGGCGTATCCTTAAATAGCTTAGGGGCATACATATCCCTCCACTCTGCACCTTACCGAGTTTACTGAGATGAGCGCTAGAAATGGCACGGGAGTAGAGGGCGACCCCTTGTAGTCACACACTGAGGAGAAATAGTCGTATAGGTAAGTACTGGTAAATGCACTAAGTACACGCTTATGGTCAAGCTCACCTTGTTCATAGTGCTAATATGTCATGTTGCCGGTATTAAATGATCTCAGAGTAAAGCCACTCGCCCATACAGCAAACACACAAGACACCAGGACAGACTGCTTGTTCCACCAGTTGTAGTCT
This sequence comes from Lissotriton helveticus, assembly GCF_964261635.1. Lineage (NCBI taxonomy): Eukaryota > Metazoa > Chordata > Amphibia > Caudata > Salamandridae > Lissotriton > Lissotriton helveticus. The sequence goes on from NC_136073.1 coordinate 679,987,328, forward strand.
TCGTGTTCACACACACCATTTCAGGTAATGCCCCTTGGTTCAGCCCCCCACTCCCCAGGGGGAGGGGGATAGTGGCTGGACCGGGGGTCTCAGTGGAGGCCGCCCCCGGGAAGCGGAGCCTGAACACCAATAGAGGATTGGCTGGAGATATGGAAGGGAGACAAGGAAGTAGAAAGAGCGGGCCCCCCAGATAAAAGGGCTGGGCCAGCTCAGCTGTAAATCTAGGGTTAGGAATGTGGCAGGGAGTTAGGGGTATTTAAAGGCGGGCACCGGGCACAAGGCCCTCTTAGGGGAATTTTGTCAGGAGAAGACCCGCCCACCCACGGAGGAACAAGATTTCAGGGGGGGGGGGCTGGACAAGGTGGCTAGTTTTGTCGCAGAGGCATAGAGGACTTGGAAGAGGTCCTTTGGTTCGGAAGAAGGGACAGCAGGCAGGTCATACAAAGCGATCCAAGAGGAATACAAAAGCAGGTTGCGAAGCGGGCACAGACTGCAAACGGGGCAGTCAGGACCCAGGGGGTCACTGGCAAGCTCCGCGAGCCCCCTGGGTTCAGGTGAAGCAGAAGTAAACAATTAATTACGCAACAGAGGGCAGAGCCTGTGGCATGGAGGAAGTTGGGATACCGGTTACCGGGTCACCTCGCAGAGATGGGTGGGGGGGGGGACAGTCAACCAGGTTTGGCGGGTGGGAAGCACATCGGCTTGCCCAGGTAACAATGAGGGTACACATCGGAAGTAAAGAGGCTGGGGTGGGAACAAACGCTTACCCGGAAGGAAATGTGTGGACACCGGAAGTGAAAGGTCACCCGGCCGGGTGGGAACCCGATGGTTACCCGGGAGTGAGTGGGCACCGGAAGCAAAAGGGCCATCCGGTTGGGTTAAAGCAGACGCTTACCCAAGGAGTGCGTGGCAACCGGAGGTAAAAGGTTACCCGGTCGGGCTGGAAGCAGAAGCTTGCCCGGAGTGAAAGGAAAGGGTGCGTCCCCAGGTGATGGGTTACCTGGGCAAAGATAGCTGCACTGAATGTAGGGCACAGTGCAGAGTTGATGGGGTAAGGACACAGGCTTGCCAGACAAAAATAAAGGTGTGTAAAGGATCGCTTGTAAGTTGGAAATGCCTAATAAACTGCGGCCTCAATTCTTCCATAAAACAGAAACTTGTGTGGTCTGAAGTTATTGGGATTCGGGTGGTGCTACCATGTGGGGGCGTGCCTCCTCTGTGAACCCCGCTTCCCTCCTTACTTCGTCAAGGGTGGTCAGCCGCTACCAAATCAGTGTCTCCGGTTGCCGCGTAGGTACACGGCCAAGTCAGAGACCGGTTGCAGAAATACAGAGCAGCTTCCCGTCAAATGGGGCGCGTGTGATGCATGGATAGCGTATCGCGTCACACGCACGGGAGCCAAAACTAGAGCGGTAACTTGCGCTCTATTCCGTCAGTATGCCCTAAATCCCAGCGCGTGGGGACTTCTGATATTTGCTCAAAAATGGGCTAAACAGGACAAATAGAGAAATGGGAAAATAAAATAAGGAAATAGAAAGGTCCTCAACCCTCTAACAAAGATCTTGAGAACGGGGCGAGGTACCTTCTTTTTATTATCCGTGGATCAAAAAACTGAGCTAGAGGAGATTACTTATGCAGGACTGAATGTAAAAAAACTTTATTGTTCTCTGTGAACAGAGCAGCCAGCTCAAATTTACATTACATGAACAACCACAAGAATGTGGAGTATGCTTGATTTATTTAGTCTGCTGATGGAAAACGTACTCCTCCAGTCACACCATGCCGTCCGGAATGGTTACTCAGAGGAAGTATTAACTATCACAAGGCTCTCTGTATCAATAATGACTAAGTGGTCAATGAATTAAGTCATGAAATCGACCCTAATGCTTTCTCATATGTCGATGACATCATTTGACAGATAATGAATTGATACCCCATCATGTGCGTGTGAATTGCATTATAATGACTTTTGCAGACTTGGAATCCAAATTCAATTTTGCAAAGTCGCATATTGCCTGTTTGGTAGTTCTTTTTCTGGGTTATGAACTCACCAACCAAGGTAGGGAGTTGGCCCACCACTTTCTGGAGAAATGTACTAACCTCCAACCTCCATCTACTCTTAAAAATTTGCAGTCTTTTCTGGGTATTTTAAATTTTGAGAGAACTTACATTCCTGACTATGCCCAGCGTATCAAACCACTTGACTCTTTGATACAACTTTTTTTTACGCTTCTGGAACATACCACAATTCTTCGGTCTCTGCAGTCTGACCTACCTCCTACCAACTTCTTGTTAACACAGCATAATTCTACAACTCTGGTCATAAGAATTGTACCTGGCGTGTTAGGTTTCACTTACTTGACATTCAATGAAGGGGGCACAGTCCCCATTGCTTATGAATTATATTTGTACCATTCAGCTGAGATGCATTTCTCTTCTACAGAAAAAATTTGGACAGCTGTCTAAATGGCGATTCGTAAAGAATAGGACACGTTACTATGTGTAATAATACCACCCATGTCATTACAACACTGGTATTACTACGCATAGTCAATTACAATGACCTACCATTATAACGCATACTTTTACCACGAATATGCCTTTACCACCCATGCCATTACAACGCAAATGCACGTGTGGTAAAGGTATATTCTTGATAAAAGTATCTAAGCAAGTTACACTACCCTGCCCTTCCCTAAACCCCAATTTAGTACCCCTGCACGACCGCCCGAGCCCTAAAACTTTCACTACCCTAAAGCCTATATCAATACCTTGCAGGACCCCCTGACTCCCAATCATTTCCCCACCCTAATCCCTAAACACACTACCCCTGCCCAACCCTCCCCAACTCCCATACCTCTCCCTACCCTAAAACACTACCCTACACGACCACCCAACCTTACCCTAAAATACTTCCTCTGCACGACCCTCCCCCGATCCCCAGTCCTCTCCTTACACTAAAACACTACCCTGTATGACCCTCCCCTTACCTCCAGTCCTCTACCTGCTCTAAAACACGACTTTGCATGACCCCCCCGATCCTACCCTAAACCCTGAAACTCTACCCTGTGTGGTAACGTTTGCGTTGTAATGGTGGGCAGGTAAATAGCTGCATTGTAATGGCGTTTTCCCTTCTCAAAGAACGCTCTCTGGCACATAGTAAAAGCATTTTCATGGTCTTGCCTGTACCTGCTTTAGAAGCCGTTTCAAAGGCTAGTGTTCCGAATTCCAAAGCCCTGCATCCACATTGGATACAATGGGTTAGTTCTTTGATGTTGGTTGATGTCAACTTTATCATTGACCCGTCCTTGCAGACGCAGGAGTTTTTACAGTATGAACATGTTCATCCTCCTCCTTTATCGTTACTCCCACTTGATCAGTAAAAATGTAGTATTTTCACTGATGGATCGGCGCAGCCAGTTATTGGTTCTAAGCAGGCTTAGTCTACTGCCTGCGCAATTGTGGCAGGTACCATTGTTGAAGGGGATTTTAAATCCTCTTTGGCGCACACACACACACACACACACACACACACACACACACACACACTGAGTGCAAACAAACATTAAGGAATATGAAAACAAGACATAGTTAAATTAATTTAGAAGCTTAAGATCCTGCAATGGGGTCAGATGGCAAAACCAAGTTGCCATCTGACCACCTAGTTGTTTTTCATCATCACCACCAATTGGCACCATCTTCGTATGGCTGTGCATTAATAGTCCCCAAAGAGATGGCATGATATTATAATAATATTCTAGAGCTGACAGAGTAAGTGTTTGATGATGATAATTTTCAAGCCCCCACAGAGATATTGCATGATTAGATTGATGCCCAAGTCCCCACAGATATTGTGGTTTTGGTGTACGATGATAGTCATGCTGCAGTTCATGCAGAAATAACACTATTACAGTAATGCACAGGTCCCATAGAGATAGTTTGTGATTATAGGAATGCCCAGGTCTCCACAGAGATAGTGTGGTATTATAGCCATGTTCAAGTCCCCACAGAGATAGTGTGTGATCATATTCACGTTCAAGTCCCCACAGAGATAGTGTGTGATCATATTCACGTTCAAGTCCCCACAGAGATAGTGTGTGATCATAGTAATGTTCAAGTCCCCACAGAGATAGTGTGATCATATTCACGTTCAAGTCCCCACAGAGATAGTGTGTGATCATAGTAATGTTCAAGTCCCCACAGAGATAGTGTGTGATCATAGTAATGTTCAAGGCCCCATAGAGATAGTGTGTGATCATAGTCATGTTCCAGTCCCCACTGAGATAGTGTGTTACTATAGGACTGCCCGGACCCCCACAGAGATAGTGTGTGATTATAACCATATTAAAGTCCCACATAGAGAGTATTATGATAGTGTTGTTCAAATCCCTGTAGAGAAAGTGTACGATGAGTCATTCTGACATTCATTCAGAATTCGTATAGCGCTTAATTATAGTCACTCTCAAGACCCCGTTGACAAAATGTGTGATTATATTCATGTTCAAGTCCCCTCAAAGATAGTGTGTGATTATTGTTATGTTACATCTCCGCAGAGATAGTATGTGATTACAGTCATGTTCGGGCCCCACATAGAGTGTTATAACAATGATGCTGAGGTTCTTGCTGTTATAACAGTCATGCCCAGGCTCCTGCAGAGGTAGTATGTGATTATAATGATGCCTAGGTGCCTGCTCAGGCAGTGTGTAGTTACAGTCATGTTCAAGTGATGTTGAGATATGTTGTGATTATAATGAAGCTTAGGTCCCCAAAGCGATAGTGCATGATTACAGGGATGCCAACTAAGATGGTGATTATTGACCTATAGAGAAAGGGTGTGATACATGCAACGTTCCAGTCCCTCTAAAGATAGTCTGTTATGATATACATGTTGATGTCCCTGAAGAGATAGTATGTGATGACAATCATATTCAAGTCCCACAAAGTTAAAGTATATTGAACCCACGTCCCCACAGAGATAGAGTGTAATTATAGACATGCCAGGTCCCCATAGAGATTTGTGTGATGAAATTCATGTTCAATTACTCAAAGATAGCGCTTGATTGATTATATTGATGCCCAGGTCCCCACAGATATAGTGTGCGATTATAGTGATGTCCAGGTCCCCACAGAGATAGTGTGTGATTATAAGGATGCCCAGGTCCCCACAGAGATAGTGTGTGATTATAGGGATGCCCAGGTACTCACAGAGATAGTGTGTGACTACAGGGAGACCGGGTTCCCACAGAGATAGTGTGAGTGTATAGGGATGGCAGGTCCCCACAGAGATAGTGTGTAATTATAGAGATGTCGAGGTCCTCACAGAGATAGTGTTTGACTGCAGGGAAACCGGGTCCCCACAGAGATAGTGTGTGTTTGTAGGAATGGCAGGTCCCCACAGAGATAGTGTCTGTTTATGGGTATGGCAGGTCCCCATATAAATACTGTGTGTTTATAGGGATGCCAGATCCCCATAAAGATATGTGTGATGATAGTTATGTTCAATTACTCAAAGATAGTGTTTGATTGGTTATATTTAGGCTGTGGGGTTTTAGGTTTAAACCTATAATAACTGATAAAACCCCACTGAAAGAAAAATAGCCCTCACCGGTGAAAACATATAAACACTGACAAAACACCTGTACAACCACAAACTAAATGCCATTCAAAGAAAAGAAAAAAAGTGAGAGTCATTTTGTTCTTACTGAAGGGGTCAATAAAATGTAACTTTGTTATACAAGCTAGCAGTAAGAAAGACTGGCTGACATTATTCTGCTTGAGGTTTGTTCTTTAGGGATGCCACTAAAATATTGTTTCTTCTTCCTTTTACTTTTTTCAGTTGTATGGCCTTTGGTCTAAAGATGCAGGGTTTAGTTTCACGTTTTAGGTTTAGTTTAAATATTTTATAAACTGTAGAGAATCAGGACATATCAAACTCACATTTGATATTTTGGCTACATTTGATTCTTTCACTGATAGGTAAAATGGCTAGTTTCATAAAAAATCTTTCCTAATATGAGTCATCACATTTACCCACAGAGAATGGGTAAAAACCCTTAATACCTCAGACCATAGTTTCTAGTGGGTCAGTATTGATAGTAGGTGAATTTCCAACACCTCAGGCTTTAAACATTAAATGCAAGGTATAGTGCAAGTATATATATCACCAAGCATCTGGGATAGTGGTGAAAACGTGACACCAGACTTTTGGAAAACATGTCACTTGTTATGCTCTGCAAAAAAGGTTATTTCCAAGTTCAACAAAGATTGGAGTGATATTGTTTGTATTTGTAGTGATTCAGCTACATATATAAAAAATTTGTGTGATGACCTGTCAAAATTGATACCCGAGCTGAAGTGATTCCCTGTAGGAGATCCTTGCCACTTGTTAGATGGTATGCTGAAAGCATCTTTACAATCTTCAGAGTTAATGAAGGATGCTATTGACTTTTTAGTCCATTCTGGTGCACTGTTTTCTTATGCCCAGGAACTAAAACGCAAATATTTATCATTTTGTGCTTTATGTGGCATCAAAGAAAGAGTCATCCCAACTTTGTCCCTTAGCTGACGGTTCTCAAGCCCAAGGTGCTATGAATGCTGAGAGGGCCTTTTCACAGAAGTTTACATGGGAAGGAAAGCACGAGCGCACATGACCAAAGACTCACTGAAGAAGTATTGTATGGTGTACTACAATAAGATTAATTTGCAAAAATCTCTTTGGACCTCATATACACTATACGCACACTGTCTGTATACCATGTTCTTTCAGTGCAGAAAGCAAGCAATGATAAAGGCAAAACGTTCCATAAACACCGGAAAAACACTTTTTCTGTTGTTTTTAGTGGCGTGAAAATGTGTAACCACTGATGATAACTGTTTTTTAAGATATTCAAAACACTGAAAAAACCCCACCAGAATTTACCAAAAATAGAAACTGAAAACAGGACAGCCTAGTTATATTGATGCCCAGGTCCCCACAGAGATAGTGTGTGTTTATGGGGATGGCAGGTCCCCACAAAGATAGTGTGTGATTATAGGGGTGCTAGGTCCCCACAGAGATAGTCTATAATTATAGAGATGTCAAGCTCCCCACAGTGATAGTGTGTAATTATAGAAATATCCAGGTCCTCACAGAGTTGGTGTGTGATTATAGCGTTACCACAGTCCCCGCAGAAATAGTGTGTGATGACAGTCTTGTTCAATTCCCCACAAAGGTAGTGTTTGATTGATTATATCGATATCCATGACCCCACTGAGATAGTGTGTGATTATAGACTTGTTCAAGTCCCTACAGAGATAATATGTCTCCACAGTGATGTCTGTGATTATAGGTTTTATGAAGACTTAAACAGTCTTAGTCTGGTGGTTTAGCAAACTAATTTAGCCACTTCAACAGTGGCAGCTGCTCCGCTAAGGTGGAGGAGCGTCGCCCCACTGCTTTAAAGCAGGGCAATGGAAAAAAGGAAATGATAATAATGGACCATATTATCATTTTATTTTTAGTATTACAGTTGTTTGACATGGTGTTTCTGGTTGGCTAGGGTATGCAGGTATGGTAGGGCAGAACCCATCAGTCTAGTAAGGGTAACATAGTAACACATCAAAGACAACCCCTGGCAGAGCAGTCAGGCTTATCCCAGAGGCAATGTCTAAAGCGTTTGCACAACGCACTCATACAACAGTGACACTTTAGGCACACCACAAAAAGCGACTCCACACAAGGTTACATAAAAATATCTTTAGTATTATTTATTTAAAAAAAGTTAGACCACAATCACATAAATCACTGTGCCACTAGGCACTTTGACATTACATCACATAAAGTCATACACCACTTTTGCCAATTGGATAATTGTCATAATTAACAATGTTAGTGAACTTTAGTAAATACTTATAAGTGAACACCACACTGAAAACATAAAGCCTAACATTACAGTTAGTGCAATCAAGACAATAACGATTAAGTGAACATGTTTCTGCTTGAGCCGGTGTCACCAGTCTGACAGGGCAATCTTTTAAGATAGTTGCTTCCAGCTTTGTTAACACCCAACTACATCCCCTCTACATCCCCCTGACTCCTTCTACATGAAAATGCTCTACTGGTTCCCGTAGAAACAGAGAAACTGCCAGGAATTACAGAGACGCCCTACGGGGCAAGAAAATGCCAAAAGATCTCCTGCCTGCACGAGGTGGAGAGAACACAGTCAATGGGTGCTTGTGCTCACCAGCGTGATAGGGCCACTGGCCTGCACTCTCTGCAAGGAAACACTACCGGTTTCCAGTGAAGCAGGAAAATGACGGAAGTACAGGGGTGATCTGCGGGGTAAGGAAACACCAAAGGATCTTACTCCTGGAGATCAGCCCAGTGGGAGGTCTGTTTGTTGGTGCGAGCACACTATCCCTGGGTGCTCGCACTATCTAGCGTGATGGGTCCACCTGCCCCCACTATTCACAACAACGGGGCCAGACGTCAAGGGGAGCCAAATGCCTACAGTACAGCTCCGTAGTGTGGCATGGGTACGAATCTCTTCATGTTTTGCTGCAAGCGGCCTGGTGCAGCTGGGAGGCTCTTGCCTTCCTTAGCAATGCCCGCACCCAGGGGCTCACGTCGGCCACCTAGGGGCTCACATCGGCTGCGTGTGGAAGTATCTGAATGGACACGTGAGGCTCTGGTCACTTCCGGTTGTGGCTGGGCCGCATCTTCTTCTGACATCCAAGGGAACTCCCGGGCCGATATTCCTTGCTGCTTGGGCATGGCCTCGCAGACATGTAGCAGAGCCCCGGCTGCAGGCCAACATAAACAAAGGCAAGCAATACGACAGGGAGAGCGTTTTGTTCCGTTCACCTCTTCCTTCTCAATGTTCAGGCCCTAGATGAGGGAGCTGTGCTGCCCATGCTGCAGGGTAAAAGCGCTCCTGTATGGGGTTAGCACAAATTGAGCCAACTCCTTGGGCAACAGAATTGAAAACGCTTACCACGCGCTATTAGCAAACAGGGAGGCAAGCACTACCTCGTCCCTGGAGACACTGGGGCAGAGAACAGGGCACAGGCAGGCTAGCACGGAAGGTCCCTTAGCAGAGAGGCAGTCACTTCAGCCACACAGCAGGCAGCAGGTTAGTTCCACAAGAAGGTATTCCCAAACAGCGGTTCCTCCTGGCACACAGCAGTCATTGGGTACGTGCCCCACATAGTGTCTTTTTATTTTCATGGGGTCATAGCCACTGTATTTATAGTGTCAAAGTCTTTGTTCTGAGGGAACTTCAACCACATATTAGAAGTGCACAACACTGCCGTTCATATTGAAAGCCTTGGCCCCAGACACACCACCGGGGGTGGAGCCATTATTGTGGAAGGTAGGCACAGACCTATTCAGGTGCAAGTGCAACTCCTCCCACTACACCAAATGAAGGCCAGGCCTATTCAGGTACAAGGAAAACTCCCCCTGCCACTCTAAAGTCAGGCAAGGTCTATTCAGCCTAGCACTGAGTCACCCACGCAGGGCAGGACACACCTCAACTACCCCAGGGACTAGAGTGAATGCACATCCCTTCTGTCAGTCAAAACCAAACGGTCAATACACAGGCAGGCGCAAAAACTCATAAGCACACAGAAATACCCACTTCTTAAAAGTGGTATTCTAACTGTTTTCACCAATAAGCAGGATTTATCACTAGCATGCCTGCCCGCTACGGGCCCCCAATGTTAAAAACTGCCTGCCTTTCATTGGCGGCGTTGCCGCCACGGAAAGGCACATCCCAGCCTGCATACAAATATGGATGACGGTGTCTACCAGACACCGCCACCATATAAACTGCTTTTCCACCCGGTAGGCAATCGGGTGGATTGCCTACCTGTGGAAAACTGGCGGACAGTATTCCCGTTTGCTGGGGTCACCCCCGCCATGGTAATGTGGCAAGGGGAAGTTAGAGGCAGGCGGTGGTTTTTGGCAATCCGCCCGTTATCATAATGAGCCCCTTAATATTCCCTTGCCACCCAAAAAACCCATACCCACCCTAAGCCCTAAGAAATCCCTTACAATCCAAAAACTCATACCCACCCTAACCCTAAAAAATCCTTTGTCACGCAAAAACCTATACTCACTATAAACCATAAAATATACCTTGCGACCCAAAAACCTATACTCACCCTAAACCATAAAAAATACCTTGCCACCTAAAATCCCATACCCATCCTAAACCCCCAATATTCGCTTGGCACAAAAAAAAAAACACCATAAACCCTAAGGCACAACTTAGAATCCAAAAACCCATAACCGCCCCAAACCCAAAAAATCCATTATCACCCAAAAACTCATACCCACCCTAAACCATAAAATTTCCCTTGCCCCCAAAAACCCGCACCCACAATAAACCTTAAAAATTCCCTTGTGACACAAAAACCCATACTTAACTTAAACCCTACAAAATCCCTTGCCACCAAAATCTTAAACCCATTCCTAAACGCTAAAAATCCCCATCAAACCCACAAAACCCATACCCACCCATAACGCTAACAATCCCTTACCACTCAAAAACTACACCCACCCTAACCACCAATAATTCACATTCCACCCAAAAACCCATACCCACCATAAAAAATCCCTTGAGTCGCAAAAACCCATACAAACACTAAAACCTAAATGATTCATTACCACCCAAAAAAAACATTTCAGCCCTAAACCCTAGATGTTCCCTTGCCACCCAAAACCCAAGCCCAGCCTAAACCCTAAAAAAGCCTTATCACTCAAAAATCCATACCCACCCTAAACGCTAAAAATTCCCCTATCACCCAAACACCCATACCCACCAGAAACCATAACATTTCCCTTGCCCCCCCAAAATCCAGCCCACCCTAAACCTTAAAACAGCTCTTATCACTCAAAAACCCATAACTACCCTAAGGCAAACCTTACAAGCAAAAAACCCATAATCACCCTAAAAATTCCTTATCACCCAAAAACTCATGCTCACCCTAACCTTAAAAATTCCCTTGCCACCCAAAAACCCACACCCATCCTAAATGCTAAAAATTCCATTGCCACCCAAAAACCATACCCACCTTAAAGCCTCAATAAATCCCTTACCAACCGAAAACCTACACTGACTGTAATCCCTAAAAATTCCCTTGCCACCCAACAACCCCATACTCACCCTAAACACAAAATGTTCCCTTGCCACCTAAAAACCCATAACTACCCTAAAAAAACCTTACCACCCAAATATACCCACACCCACCCTAAACCCTAAAAATTCCCTTGCCACCCAAAAACTCATACCCACCGAAAAACCCATACAAACAATAAACCCTAAAAGAAATCATTACAACCAAAAACAAAACACACACTAAAGCCTAAAGGTTCCCTTGCCACCCAAAACCCCTACCCACCCTAAAAACTAAAAAATCCCCTACCAACCAAAAACCCACAAGGACACACCCACCCTGAACCCTAGAAAATCCCTTGCCACCAAAAATCCAACACCCACCCTAAACACTAACAAATCCCTTGCCACCCAAAAACCCATACAAACACGAAACCCTCGATGATTCATTACCAACCAAAAACCCATACCCACTCTAAACCTTATAAAATCCCCAACCACCCAAAAATCCATACCCATCCAAAACCCCAAAAATGAATTTGCAACCCAAAAATCTATACTCACCCTAAACTCTGCAAAATTCCCTTGCCACCTAAAAACCCATTCCTGCCCAAAACCCTAAAAATGCCCTTGCCACCCAAAAAAACCATTCCCACCCTAAACCCCAAGAAATCCCTTACAACCCAAAAACCCATACCCACCCTAACCCTAAAAATGCCCTTGCCACCCAAAAGCCCATACCCATCCTAAACCCTAAAAATTCCCTTGCAGCTCAAAAACCCATACCCACCCTAAACACTAAAAAAGCCTGTACCGCCTAAAAACCTATACTCACCATAAACCATAAAAAATACCTTGCCAACCAAAATCCCACGCCCACCCTAAACCCTCAATATTCTCTTGGCACCCAAAAACCTATAACCACCCTCAACCCTAAAGATTCATTATCGCCCAAAAAATCATACCCACCCTAAACCCTAAAGATTCATTATCACCCAAAAACTCATACCCATCCTAAACCATAACATTTCCCTTGCCCCCCATAAACCCACAGCCAGCCTAAACCTTAAAAATTCCCTTCAAACCCATAAAACGCATACCTACCCGAAACTCTAAACATCCCTTTCCTCTCAAAACCTACCCCTACCTTAAACCCAAAAATGTAACTTGCCACCCAAAACCCCATACCCACCATCTAAAATCCCTTGCCACCCAAATCCCATGCAAACACTAAACCCTAAATTATTTGTTACCACCCAAAAAAACCATATCAGCCCTAAACTCTATATGTTCCCTTGCCACCCAAAATCCACGCCCATCCTAAACCCTAAAAAATCCCTTTGCACCCAAAAACTGACACCAAACCTAAACCTTAAAAATTCCCTTGCGACCCAAAAACCCATAAACCCAGTAAAATCTACAAAATCCTTTGCACCAAAAATCTTACACCCACCCTAAACAATAAAAAAATTCCCTTGCCACCCAAAAACCCATACCGAGCCTAAACCCAAAAACATCCCTTACCACCTAAAAATCGATACCCACCCTAAATGCTAAAAATTCCCCGATCACCCAAACACCCATACCTACCTGAAACCATAACATTACCCTTGCCCCCAAAAATCCACACCCACTGTAAGCCTTAAAAAAAGCACTTTTTAGCTAAAAAGCTATACTAACGCTAAAACCTAAAAAATACCTTGCCAGTCAAAAACCCATACCTACCCTAAACCCTAAAAATTCCCTTGCCACCCAACAACCCCATACTCACCCTAAACACAAAATGTTCCCTTGCCACCTAAAAACCCATAACTACTTTAAAAAAAACCTTACCACCCAAATATACCCACACCCACCCTAAACCCTAAAAATTCCCTTGCCACCCAAAAACTCATACCCACCGAAAAACCCATACAAACTATAAACCCTAAAAAATATCATTACAACCCCAAAAAAAACACACACACTAAAGCCTAAAGGTTCCCTTGCCACCCAAAACCCCTACCCACCCTAAAAACTAAAAAATCCCCTACCAACCAAAAACCCACAAGGACACACCCACCCTGAACCCTAGAAAATCCCTTGCCACCAAAAATCCGACACCCACCCTAAACACTAACAAATCCCTTGCCAACCAAAAACCCATACAAACACTAAACCCTCGATGATTCATTACCAACCAAAAACCCATACCCACGCTAAACCTTATAAAATCCCCAACCACCCAAAAATCCATACCCATCCAAAACCCCAAAAATGAATTTGCAACCCAAAAATCTATACCCACCCTAAACTCTGCAAAATTCCCTTGCCACCTAAAACCCCATTCCTGCCCAAAACCCTAAAAATGCCCTTGCCACCCAAAAAACCCATTCCCACCCTAAACCCTAAGAAATCCCTTACAACCCAAAAACCCATACCCACCCTAACCCTAAAAATGCCCTTGCCACCCAAAAGCCCATACCCATCCTAAACCCTAAAAATTCCCTTGCAGCTCAAAAACCCATACCCACCCTAAACACTAAAAAAGCCTGTACTGCCTAAAAACCTATACTCACCATAAACCATAAAAAATACCTTGCCAACCAAAATCCCACGCCCACCCTAAACTCTCAATATTCTCTTGGCACCCAAAAACCCATACCACCCTCAACCCTAAAGATTCATTATCGCCCAAAAAATCATACCCACCATAAACCCTAAAGATTCATTATCACCCAAAAACTCATACCCATCCTAAACCATAACATTTCCCTTGCCCCCCAAAAATCCAGCCCACCCTAAACCTTAAAACAGCTCTTATCACTCAAAAACCCATATCTACCCTAAGGCAAACCTTACAAGCAAAAAACCCATAATCACCCTAAAAATTCCTTATCACCCAAAAACTCATGCTCACCCTAACCTTAAAAATTCCCTTGCCACCCAAAAACCCACACCCATCCTAAATGCTAAAAATTCCATTGCCACCCAAAAACCATACCCACCTTAAAGCCTAAATAAATCCCTTACCAACCGAAAGCCTACACTGACTGTAATCCCTAAAAATTCCCTTGCCACCCAACAACCCCATACTCACCCTAAACACAAAATGTTCCCTTGCCACCTAAAAACCCATAACTACTTTAAAAAAAACCTTACCACCCAAATATACCCACACCCACCCTAAACCGTAAAAAAATTCCCTTGCCACCCAAAAACTCATACCCACCGAAAAACCCATACAAACTATAAACCCTAAAAAAAATCATTACAACCCAAAAAAAACACAAACTAAAGCCTAAAGGTTCCCTTGCCACCCAAAACCCCCTACCCACCCTAAAAACTAAAAAATCCCCTACCAACCAAAAACCCACAAGGACACACCCACCCTGAACCCTAGAAAATCCCTTGCCACCAAAAATCCGACACCCACCCTAAACACTAACAAATCCCTTGCCACCCAAAAACCCATACAAACACGAAACCCTCGATGATTCATTACCAACCAAAAACCCATACCCACTCTAAACCTTATAACATCCTCAACCACCCAAAAATCCATACCCATCCAAAACCCATAAAAATTAATTTGCAACCCAAAAATCTATACCCACCCTAAACTCTGCAAAATTCCCTTGCCACCTAAAAACCCATTCCTGCCCAAAACCCTAAAAATGCCCTTGCCACCCAAAAAACCCATTCCCACCCTAAACCCTAAGAAATCCCTTACAACCCAAAAACCCATACCCACCCTAACCCTAAAAATGCCCTTGCCACCCAAAGGCCCATACCCATCCTAAACCCTAAAAATTCCCTTGCAGCTCAAAAACCCATACCCACCTAAACACTACAAAAGCCTGTACCGCCTAAAAACCTATACTCACCATAAACCATAAAAAATACCTTGCCAACCAAAATCCCACGCCCACCCTAAACCCTCAATATTCTCTTGGCACCCAAAAACCCATAACCACCCTTGACCCTAAAGATTCATTATCGCCCAAAAAATCATACCCACCCTAAAGATTCATTATCACCCAAAAACTCATACCCATCCTAAACCATAACATTTCCCTTGCCCCCCCATAAACCCACAGCCACCCTAAACCTTAAAAATTCCCTTCAAACCCATAAAACACATACCTACCCGAAACTCTAAACATCCCTTTCCTCTCAAAAACCTACCCCTACCTTAAACCCAAAAATGTAACTTGCCACCCAAAACCCCATACCCACCATCTAAAATCCCTTGCCACCCAAATCCCATGCAAACACTAAACCCTAAATTATTTGTTACCACCCAAAAAACCCATATTAGCCCTAAACTCTATATGTTCCCTTGCCACCCAAAATCCATGCCCATCCTAAACCCTAAAAAATCCCTTTGCACCCAAAAACCCATAATCCCAGTAAAATCTACAAAATCCTTTGCACCAAAAATCTTACACCCACCCTAAACAATAAAAAATTCCCTTGCCACCCAAAAACCCATACCCAGCCTAAACCCTAAAACATCCCTTACCACCTAAAAATCGATACCCACCCTAAATGCTAAAAATTCCCCGATCACCCAAACACCCATACCTACCTGAAACCATAACATTACCCTTGCCCCCAAAAATCCACACCCACTGTAAGCCTTAAAAAAAGCACTTTTTGCCTAAAAAGCTATACTCACGCTAAAACCTAAAAAATACCTTGCCAGCCAAAAACCCATACCTACCCTAAACCCTAAAAATTCCCTTGTCACACAAAAACACATATCTACCCCACACACTAAGGCAAACCTTACAACCAAAAAACCCATAATCACCCTAAACCCTAAAAATTCCTTATCACCCAAAAACTCAAGCCCACCTTAAACCTTAAAAACGCCCTTGTCACCCAAAAGCCCACACCTATCCTAAATGCTGAAAATTCCATTGCCAACCAAAAATCCATACCCACCGTAAACCCTAAATAAATCCCTTACCAACCAAAAACCTATACCCTGCCTTAAACGCTAGAAATTCCCTCGCCACCTAAAGACCCGTACTCACCCTAAACCCTAACATTTACCTTGCCACCCAAAACCCATAACTACTCTAAACCCTAAAAACCACTTACTACCCAAACCCACCCTACACCCTAACAATTCACTTGCCACCCAAAAAACCATACCCACCCTAAAAAATCCCTCGCCACCCAAAAAACAATACAAACAATAAACCCTAAGTAATTCATTAACACCCAAAAACCCACACCCACCCTAAACAATTCTGTACCACTTAAAAACCTACACCCATCTTAAACTCTAAAAATTCACTTGCCAACCAAAAACCCATAACCACTCTAAACCCTAAAATATCCCTTACCATCCAAAAACGCATAGCCACTGCACACCC
Organism: Lissotriton helveticus; assembly: GCF_964261635.1. Taxonomy (NCBI): domain Eukaryota; kingdom Metazoa; phylum Chordata; class Amphibia; order Caudata; family Salamandridae; genus Lissotriton; species Lissotriton helveticus. The sequence goes on from NC_136073.1 coordinate 680,003,790, forward strand.
TAAAAATTCCCTTCCCACCCAAAAACCCACACCCACCCTAGAAAATCCCTTGCCACCCAAAATCCCATACAAACCCATAAAGATTAATTACCATCCAAAAACCCATACCCAAACAAACCCATGTCCACCCTAAACCTTTAAAAAAAAACTTACCATGGAAATACTCATGCACACCCTAAGCCCTAAAAAATTCCTTACCACCCAAAATCCTATACCAACCCTAAACCCTAAAAATTCCCTTGCAACCTAAAACCCATACCCACCCAAAACCCCAAGAAGTCCCTTACCACCCATAAACCCATACCGTCCCTAAACCTTAAAAAAAATCTCTTACCACCCTAAAGCCCATACACACCCTGAACACTAAAGGTTCCCTTGCAACTCAAAACCCATACACCATAAAACCTAAACAATCCCCAATCACCCAAAAAACCATACTCGCCCTAAATTCTAAAAATTCCCTTGCCAACCAAAAACACATACCCTCCTTAAACCCTAAAAAATCCCTTACCACCCAAAAATCTATATTTACCCGAAACCCTAAAAAATGTAGCACCACTCAATAGCCCAAGCCCACCTTACACCTTAAAAATAGACATCTGTACCACCACTGCTTTCCTCCACGGGTAACTACAAGGTATGGTTGCTTCCCTGTGAGCCTTTCACCTTGAGTCTTTCTATGTATGCCACTACAGAACTAGGTATAAGAGATGCTGCCACAATAGTTGGCTATACTGTGCATCTATTTTCAGTCACTACTACTTCCCATGTTGCACTTGTTTAATGTGATGGAAACTTCACTGCTAAAGTTAGGAGAGTCGGCAAAGTTTGTCATTCTGAACATTGGGTTGTGGTTCTGAAATGTTTGGGCTGTACCGTCTTACACCTCCAATGTGCTTCTGTTGAGTAGTTAATCAGCTTGAACTGCTTTAACATGTGCTGCACATGTTATTGTCTGAGGAAAACATGTTTTTCTGCTGTTTGTACTTAATCTGAATGTGGGTTAGGAAAGCTTGCATTTCTGCTTACCACACTGTAAATGCTGTGTGTGGGTGTGAGATGCTTACAGGGCTGCTGCATGCCCCGTGCCTGATCTGTGTGTATTAGGGAAGTTTGTACTCCTTGCGCTTGAGGAAAAATGTCCTAGTTCTTGTGTCTATTTTGTGTACATTCAAGCTTTCACTATGTATGGCCTATGTGTGAAAGGAAGTTGGTACTATTATTGTCTGTATTGTACCTGTTGCAATATCCGAGTGACTCTTCCCCTACTGCTGCAATGGTGTACCTGTTCGATGTTAGAGAAAACGTTTTCGTTATATAAACTTCAAGGCTATTTGGTTGGTCCATAATTGTACTATATAAGCTGCAAGAAAGAAAAGTTGACACTGTAAGATGATGCCTTGTGTGTATTGTCACAAAGCACATGTGTGAGGTATAAATGCACCTTTATGGCAACTTGCCTTTCACAAAAGGGAATATCCACTATGCTCCAGGAGCGAAGGGGAGTTTTAATGATAATAATATTTATTATAAGTATATACAGCACATAATAAATCAATCAAGAGTTGTGACAGGTGCAATCATTACACTATCCACCATTGACCTCAGAAAGATGAAAAGCCCTGGACATTCACAGCAGGTCTCGGGGAAGCGCATTTTCCTATTGTGCCACTCTCCCTGCCGTGCAGGGAAATGCAACCTTGGTTTAGCATGAAATCCTTTAATTGCAAATTAGCCTTTAGTATTCATTTGTGCTATAAAGTTTAAAAAATACCAATATTCTAACTTCCTTGGTTTCCAATACGTGCTTTTTGAGGCATTGAAGCGCTGCTGTTCCATTTAAAGTCTTATCACCAAATACCTATTTTTTTCTAGATCTTTTAAAATGAATCTCTTACTTAAAAGGTAATAACCAGTGTTTCATGAATGTGACAATCACATTCTTCACAAATCATTTCAATAGCACATTAAAACATGTTCCTCTATTGCGGCAGTGAATAGTGGTCTTTTTGAAGTACTTCAAATTTGACTAAGCCGAGGGTCCATAAAGAGGGCCCAGTCTATCATGCCCCTGTCTGTGGACTAAACGAAATATATTGGCCAGAGAGTGATTGTTTGCTGTTGGGTCTTACTTTACAATTTAAGAGATAACTGGCATTTTATCGATTTCCCTTTAGAAATAAGAGAAAGAAAGGCGTTTCCACCTCCTCTTTCAAGTAACGAACCGAAAATAAAAGAAAATGCATTCAGGGCTACCTGCGTTTCCTAGTATCCCCCTCATCGCCATTAAAACAAGGAAGGGAAACCAGACTTTGCATTTTCAAGCAGTTAGGACGAGACCCTGCAAAGGAGTTCTTCTCAAAATGTAAGAACGCAGCCCTCCACCCTTCTGTGAACAGCAGCGCAGACAGCAGTGGATTAACAGCACAATGGTTTCCAGGGCTCCTACCTGAAGAGGTGTTTACGAATGCAAATCACGGCTTTTGTTTGGCCTTTCTGAGGCTGGAAACGCAGGTCAAAGTCAAAGCTTGTGCCCTGCACTAAAGGACACCTCTCCCTTCCCCCAGCCCTCAGAAACTCGCTTGGGGCTGCAGTTTCAACATTTGGACAGGCAAAGAGCTGAAAGCGAGCATCAGTGTAATGCAAGCAGGGAAATTGCAAACAAACGAGTTGAGTCACTTATTTTTGACTCCTGCACCTGTGAGAATCCACGAAATAGATAAGGCCTGTTATTTAATTGTGTTAGGTGTTCATTCAATTCTTACCTATAAAGCAATGCATAAATTGGTTTATAAGGTCCAATGCGGCTAATTCATCTGGCAGCCCTTGTTCACCTTTTAATTTTTTAATTTTTTATTAAATCATTTCTTTTAGTAATTATAGTTTATAAAAGAAATGGAAACTAAACAGAACTGGTTAAACCAAATATTGCTTTCAGAATATATCCCATCAGTACCAAGAAGTCTGAAGTACGTAACAGACAAACAGTTTTACATGTTAGTGCATTGTCCCTGTACTTGCACGTTTTTAACACAGGTAAACATCTAATCATGATTAAAGAATATAATTTAACAGATTTCTTCAAACGTGAGCGGGATGACAAAACACCCTCCTGGGATATTTTGACCTATGCACTACTGCAAAAATGCCCGCAAATGCAAATTGTGCCGTTTAAGCAATACCACTGATTAGTTCAAATTTAGATCGCTCCTCCATTACCACTGGAAAGTACCCCCAGGTTTTACTGAGTTGTCTGTTTATTCTATTTAGGAGGGAGTAAGCAATAATATTATATGCAAAGTGAATGTCAAAACCTGTTTGAGCGTGTTACTTCCTATTTCATTGGAAGCAGATGATAATTGGCTGCAAATAAAAAACAAGCATTGACAAAGCCAATATGTCTCGCTTATTAGACATATTGACTTGGAGAATGAGTTTCAGCCATGCTGCATCTTATGATTAACGTTATTATAAAATTAGGTTCCCAGTTTCTGTTATGCTTTATAGCAGAACATTTGTAAATAAAGAAAGTTCAGGCGTTGGCACAGAGGTGGGAAAAGGCAGGTCTTTCGGTTCGAGTACAATGGATTCGGGGGACTTAAGCGAGGGCCAGGGAGGCAGACAACAGGTGGCTAGGGGGGTGGTGGAAGGTCAGGCGGCTGTTCAAATATTCGGGTCCCATGTTGTGGAGGGCTTTGCAGACATGCATGAGCAGTTTGAAGACGAGAGTCAGTGCAGGTTGCAGATGTGGGAGGTGTAGTGGACTCACCTTGGCACTTTGAGGATGATTTTTGCGTTCTGGATAGTTTGGGGTGCTTGAGGAGGGTGGTGGTTCTGGCATAGAGGGTGTACCCATAGTTAAGTCGAGTAGTGATGAGGGATTGTGTGACGATTCTACTGGTGTCTGTTACGATCCATCTGAAGATCTTACGAAGCATTCTGAGGGTGTTGAAGCATGTGGCAGCAACCGTCTCACGGAGAGCCCACTGTCGAGGAGTGATGCCAAGGTTGGGGTTTTTGCTAGTCCAAGGGTGGAGGGCCACCAGATGTCATCCGATGGTGAGGGGGGTCCTCCAAAGAGATCTTTGGTCTTTTCAGTGTTGAGTTTGAGGCAGTTGGTTCTCATCTATTCGACAACGTCAGTCATGGTGTTCTGGAAGCTCGCTCTAGTGGTGTCTGTGTCACTGGCGTGGGAGAGTATGTGTTGGGTGTCGGTGTATGAGATAATGTTGAGATCGAGGTTGCGAATGATGGGTGCTAATGGCGACATGCAGAGGTTGAACAGTGTGGCACTGAGAAAGGAGCCCTGGGGTACTTTCAAGGACGCATAAAACAAAATATTGTCCCTCTGTATCAGGAGTCTCATGTGCTTTCTTCTGCTCTTTGCCTGCTTCTTCTTTAGGTGCATATCTGTGAATATCACTATGAAGTCACCCTTTCTACCATATCAGACAACAATTGCAAACAATTTTCTTCATTTTTTAAGTACATGAAATAAGGAAGTGACTGTTATTTTCAAGTCCCCACAAAGATACTGTGTGGTTACATGAATGTTCAAGTCACCACAGAGATAGTGTGTGATTATTGGGATGTTCAAAATGCCACAAAGATATTGTGTGTTTATTATGATGCTCAAGTCTCCATAGAGATAGCATGCAAGGTTAGTATAGTTCAAGTCCCTACAGCAGAGGTCTTCAAAGTTTTTGATGCCGAGACCCCCTTGTAAAACCTTTATAGGCGTAAGGACCCCCTTCCGACAAAAGTTTCTAGAAACTGGCACTCAACTTTTGACAACCATAAATGCGCCTGTTAGACTTCATCACATCCATCCATCCATCATTCATCCACCCACACTTTCACACATCCATCCATCCTTCATCATTCCAACCTTTCATCCTTCCATCCATACATCCATCCTTCATCCATCCAACCTTTCATCCTTCCATCCATACATCTATCCTTTACCCATCCACCCTTCCTTCCTTCCATCCATCCACCCATCATTCATCCACTCACCTTTTCACACATCCATCCATCATTCATCCATGCAACCTTTTATCCATCCATACATCCAGCCTTCATCCATCCACCCTTTCATCCATACATCCATCCTTTATCCACCCACCCTTTCATCCATCCATCCATCCATCATTCATCCCCCCACCTTTTCACACATCCACCCATGCATCATTCATCCATGTAACCTTTTATCTATCCATCCATCCATCCTTCATCCATCCACCCTTTCAGCCTTCCATCCATACATCCATCCACCCTTTCATCCTTTCATCCATCCATACATCCTTCATCCATCCACCCTTTCATCCATCCACCCATCATTCATCCACCCACCATTTCACACATCCATCCATCATTCATCCATGCAACCTTTTATCCATCCATACATCCATCCATCCTTCCTTCATCCATCCACCCTTTCATCCATCCATCCATCCTTCCTTCCATTCATACATCCATCCACCCTTTCATCGTTCCATCCACCCTTTCATCATTCCATCCATACATCCATTCTTCATCCATCCACCCTTTCATCCATCCATTCACCCATCATTCATCCACCCACCTTTTCACACATCTATCCATCCATCATTCATCCATGCAACCTTTTATCCATACATACATACATCCTTCATCCATCTACCCTTTCATCCTTCCATCCATCCTTCATCCAACCTCCCTTTCATTCATCCATCCTCCCTTTCATCCATCCATCTATCCACTCATCATTCATCCATCTATCCACTCATCATTCATCCACCCACCGTTTCACACAACCATCCATCCATCCATCCATCCACCATCCATCCACCCTTTCATCCTTCCATCTATCCATCCATCCATCCTTCATTCGTCCACCCTTTCATCCTTCCTTCCATCCATACATCCAGCCACCCTTTCATCTATCGTCCATCCACCTTTTCATCCATCCATCCACCCATCATTCATCCACCCACCTTTTCTGTGTCTCTCTCATGGGGGGGGTCAGTATCTCTCTGCGTCTTCTTCCTCTCTCATGGGAGGGCATCTCTGTGCTGTAACAACATCTCACAGTGAAGAACAGATATGAGGGCTCCTGGGACTTGAACCAATGATTTATGGGACGTGTCGGGGAGGGGGGGGGGAGAGGACCTTTCACGTGCTTTACTGTACTTTACTTTACAAGTGCCACCATTGCCTATGTAACGTTTGTTCTTGTGCTTGAGTGTCCTCTATTTATTGCAGTATTATACCTCTACTTGTACTTTGTACGCTTTTTGTAACCTGCACACTTGTCACTTTTTCCTCCTGTAATGCACCGTTTGTTTGTATTTTGTTTGCTCACGATTGTCACTTTTGCCTCATGTAATGTAACGTTTGCTTTTGTAATTTGTTCACTGGTAATGTTCTCATGTATCAGTTCTGTTCCTATTGTGAAGCGCTCTGACATCTTTGGGTAAATTCCGCGCTATATAAAAACGCATAAATAAACTGGCGGGACCCACAGCTCCAGGCGCGCCATTGAACTCAAAGGGCTACAGCCTCCTCCCCCAGCCCCCCTCCCCTCACAGCCCCCCTCCTCGTGTATGTGAGCCTTGCTGAAACAGCTTCAGGGACACACACAAAGCCACGCCTGAGTACTTCACAGGTTTTTAAAAGACCTTTTACTTGTTAATGAGGCTTTGATGTTTTTCCCCCCTCAGTGTGAATGAGGCTTCTGCCCTGAGCACCCTCAATCAGCCCAACGCCACTAAGGCACAGGAACTGCACTCTGACAGAATCTGCAACCCCCTTTGCCAGGACTCCACGACCCCCCTGGGGGGCGCGCTCCACAGATTGAAGACCTCTGCCCTATAGTGATAGTGTTTAAATATAATCTTCATGTCCCTACACATATAGTGTGTGATGGTAAGGATGTTCACATTCAAACTAGGATTATAGGCATCTTCAAACCTGTACATACATAGTTTGTAATTATAGGGAAGTTTAAGTCTTAAAAAGATTGCATATGAAGTAAAGGATGTTTTGGTCCCCACAGAGATAGTGTGTGACTATAGGATTGTATAAGGCCTTACAGAGCTTGTGTGCGAGTGTCACTACATTCTAAGTTGCATCAATGAGTGTGTGAATATAATGTTCAAATCTCCCCGCAAATATTGTGGTTACTGATTTGTTCAAGTGCCCACAGAGATATGTGTGGTTACAGGAATGGTCAAGTTACCACAGAGATGGTGTGGGTTATCGGGATGTTCAAGCTGTCACAAAGATAGTTTGTGTTGATTTGGATGTCCAAGTTCCCATAAAGATAATAGTCTTCAAGTCCTTACAGTGATAGTGTTTAAATATAATCTGTAAGTCCCCACGCAGATAGTGTATAAGTAATGATGTTCACATTCAAACAGGGATAATATTTGATTATAGTCATGTTCACATCTGCACATACATAATGTGTGTTTATAGGGCTTTTCAAGTCTCTTGAAAATTGCGTCTGAAGATAATGATGTTGAAGCCCCCACAGTGATAGTATGTGACTATAGGAATGGTCAAGGCCTCAAAGAGATGGTGGGAGAAGGTAATGATGATGAAGTTGCCACAAAGATAGTGCATGAAGATGATGTTCAAGTCTCCACCCAGATAGTGTGCGTAGATAATGATGTTAAAGTCTACAAAGAGAGAGCCTGATTATAGGAAAGTTCAAGCCCTCACTGTGTGTGAAGGTAATCATGTTCAAGTCGCCAAAGATAGTATGCAAAGATAAACTTTAAGTCTCCACACAGATAATGTGTGATGAAAGGCAATTTCAAGCCTCCACATAAGGGCTAATTACAATTCTGGCAGTCCATGACCCGCCAGATTCACGGGGGGTGGTTGTCTTCTGACAGACCTATTACAACTGAGAAGGTCGTGCAAATCTGGGACTGCCACAACCGCCAGGGATCAGAGATAACTGGCGGCAGTTTTGAGGCAACATGATGCTTGGCAGGACCCCCACAGTCCTGCCAAGCATATTATGAGTTTTCTCTCCGCCACAATTTTCATGGCGGTTCACCTCATGAAAACCATGGCAGAGAGGAAACAAAGGGGACCTTACAGGGCCCCTGTTGCCTCTGAGCCTGGGGATGCATGCTATGTGCATTCACCCAGTACCTGCACTGCATGGACTGCAGCAGTCCATGCCGTTCAAGTACTGATTTTGACTTTCCCAGTGAGGTGCCTATTTATTAGGCACCGCATTGGGAACTCCAAAGAACCTCCCACCAGACTGTAATAGACTCCTAAACTGGTGGGCTGTTAAACCGTGGGTTTGGAGGTGCGAGGTGGTCCCACTCCTGGACCGCCAAACTCTTAATCAGCCCATTGAGCGTGATTACCTTGGTGTTCAAGCCCCTATCAAAATAGTGTATGGAGACTCCCTTGCCATCCATAAAAACATACCCACCGTGAACCCTAAAAAAACCTTGCCAATCGGATACCCATACCCATCATAGAAATAAAAATGTGCTTGCCACCTTAAACCTTAACAAATCCCCTGCCACCCAAAAACCCATACCCACCCCAAAAATGATACTCACACTAAACCCTAAAAATTCCTTGCAACCCTAACCCCCAAAAATATGTTACCACCCAAAACCCACACCTACCCTAACCTTACAAATCCCTCGTCTCCCAAAAACCCATTCCCACCCTAGCCCCATAAAAATTCACTGGCCACCCAAAAAACTATATCCAACTTAAACCCTAAAAAGTACCTTCCTACCCAAAAACACACATCCACTATAATCCCTAAAAACTCCCTTATCATCCAAATACCCATACCCACCCAAAACCATTAATTTCCCTTGACCCCTAAAAATCCACACCAAATCAAAACCTTAAAAATTCCTTTGCCATTCAAAAACCCACATTCATCCTAAATGCTGAGAAATCCCTTACCACTCAAACACCTTTACCCACCCTAAGCCCTTAATATTCACTTGCCTCCCAAAAACCCATACCCATACCCACCCTGAAAAATTCCTTGCCATCCAAAAATCCATACACACTCTACACCTAAACAATTCATTGCCACTCAAATACCCATACCCACCCTACACCCTAAAAATTACCCTATCACCCAAAAAACAATACCCAACCAAAACCATAACATTTGCCTTGGGCCAAAAACCCACACCCACCCTAAACCTTAAAATTTCCCTTGCCACCCAAAAAACCAACCCATCCTAAACAATCCTTCACCCATCAAAAACCCATACCCACCCTAAAAATAACAATTCCCTTGCCACCCAAAGACCCATACCCACCCTAAGCCCTAAACATTCCTTACCGCCCACAAAAACGATATCCACGATAACCCTAAAAATTCCTTGCAACCTTAACCCCAAAAATTCTCTTACCACCCAAAAACCCATACCTACCCTACCCTTAAAAAATCCCTCCCCTCCCAAAAACCCACACCCAACCTAACCCCATAAAAATGTACTGGCCACCCAAAAAGCCATACCTAACCTAAACAGGAAAAGTACCTTACCACCCGAAAACACTCATCAACTTTAAACACACATCAACTTTAACGCCTGAAAAATTCCCTTTTCATCCAAAACCATACCCACCAAAACCTTGAATTTACCTTGCCCCAAAAAAATCCACACCCACTCTAAACATTAAAAATTCCTTTGCTACTTAAAAACCCACACCCTTCCTAAATGTTGAAAATGGATAAACCCCTAAAAATTTCCTTGCACCTAAAAAACCATACCCACCCTAAACGCTAAAATGTCCCTTGCCACCCAAAAATCCATACCTACCCTACACCCTAAAATATCCCTTACCACCCATACACCCACCCTGAACCCTAAATATTCACTTGCTAACGGAAAAAAACATACCCACCCTAAAGCCTAAAAAGCCCTTATCAGATAAAAACCTATACTCACTCTAAACCCTAAAAATGTGCCTGCCGCACAAAAACCCACACCAACCCTACACCCTAAAAATCCTCTTGTGACTCAAAAACCCATGCACACCATAAGCCCTACAAAATCATGCACCACAAAAAATTGAACTCTAAAAATACCGCTGGAACCTATAAAACCCATTCCTTCTATACCCTAAAAATTCCTTACCGCTCAAATACCTAAACCCCAAAAATTCACATGCCACCAAAAACCCACACCCACTATAAAAAATCTCTTGTGACCCAAGTACATATACAAACAGTGAACCTTAAATGCTTCATTACCACGTAAAAAAAAATAATATCAGCCCTAACCCCTAATTGTTCCCTTGCCACACAAAACCCATGCCCCCCCTAAATACTAAAAAATCAATTTCCACCCAACTACCAACACCCACCCTAAACCTTAACAATTACCTTGCGACCCAAAAACCCATAAAAGTCTGTAAAAATCTACAATATCCCTTGCCACCAAAAATCTCACACTCACCCTAAACCCTAAAAAATCTCTTACCACTATAAAACCCACACCCACCTTAAACGCTCAAAATTCACTTGCCTTCCAAAAACCCATACAGAGACTACACCTAAACGATTCATTACCACCCACGAAACCCATAACCAGTCTAAACACAAAAAAATTCCTTACCATCCAAAGTCCCATACCCACCCTAAACCATAACATTTCCCTTGCCCCCAAAAATCCACATTCACCAAACCTTAAAAAATCTCTTGCCACCCAAAAAACCATACCCACCCTAAACAATCCCTTGCCAATCAGAAACCCCTATCCACAAAGGAAACAAAAATCCTTTGCCACCCTAAACCTTCACAATTCCTTTACCGCCCAAAAACCCATACCCACTCTAAGCCCTAAACATTCCCTTACCACCGAAAAAATAATAAGCTAAACCATGAAAATGTCTTGCCACCCAAAAACCCATACCTACCCTTAACTTAAAAAAATCCTCACCTGTCAAAAACCCTAACTCTCCCTAACCCCATAAAAGTTCACTGGCCACCCAGAAAACTAAACCCAACCTAAACGCGCAAAAGTACCTACCCATCCAAAAATCACACATCCACTACAATCTCTAAAAATTCCTTTATCATTCAAAAACCCATACCCACCCAAAACCATAAATTTCCCTTGCCCCGCTAAAACATATACACACTTTAAACCTGAAAAATTCCTTTGCCACTCAAAAACCCACACCCATCCTAAACTCTGAAAAAACTTCACCACTCAAACCCACTCTAAACCCTAAAAATGTGCTTGCCTCCCAAAAACCCATACCCACCCTGAGAAATCCCTTGCCACACAAAAACCCATACAAACACTAAACCTAAACGATTCATTACTACCCAAAAAACCCATACCCAGCCTAAACCTTAAAAAAAACCATACCACCCAAAAACCCATACCCAGCTATCTATCAGGCAAAATGTGTGAGCATTGCTACGTTTGGTGGGGTGTGTGGGGTTTCTATGATTCACATCCCATTCAGTCTGTTGAGAATGCCCTCTAAAAGTTTATTTTAGCAGTACCCGGCAGTACCTCTGTTTACAACTGTCAAAGTGAGTTGGGCATTCCATATATTGCTGATGTCAACAAAGCACAGCCAGTGTTACTTTGGCACAGGATTTGGACCTCTAGTAGCACAGGTCTGAATCAAGAAATAATTAAAGATTCAATGAAGCTGGACCATGCTGCCAAGATTTCCTGGATGACATATATAAAAAACGTTATAAATGATCTCTGGCCCCCTGAATATTATAGCCGACTTGAGTCAATTAATTCTATATCTAGGAAAGTGTTTAAGAAAACCTGTACGATTCATCTGGAGGCAATTAGATTTGCCCTGGAGGTAAACAAACCAACAGTGGTACAGCATCAATTAATTTTAACAACATATGACATTCAACCTTATCTTCTATGTTGTTTAAGTGGATACGACAGATCTGTTTTAACCCATGTTAGATCTGAAAACTTTTTATCGATGAATTAGTTATCCAGAAATGAATAACAGGGGGATGGAGGCAATGCCAACCAGCTTTTTTGTACTATAATGTTTTAGGCAGCATAAGCTATATTGGAGCAATGGCTAGTTTTTTAAAAGGTGTACTCAGCCAGAAAAGGTATAAATACTGAACCATTGTTAAGACCTGGAAATAACCAAAACATGTAAGTTTTAATTGTTTGTGAAATATGTTCTGCATAATCTTTTTTTTTTTTTACTTTTTGAGCTACTTGCATTTCTTTAAAAAAATGTTAACCATGAGGAAAATTAATTTTTGGATATACTGTACGTTTTTATCTGATAATGTTTGTTCTGTTTTTTTCTGTCATCTCTGCTTTTGTATTTTTATATGACTAAAATTGAATAAAGCTTATTCAGATTCTGATTTACTGGCCACCCAAAAAACCATACCCAACCTAAACCTGAAAAAGTACCTTACCACCAAAAAACAGACATCCACTCTAATCCCTAAAAAATCCATTATCAACCAAAAACCCATACCCATCCAAAACCATAAATTTCCCTTGCCTCCCAAAAATCCACACCGACTCTTAACTTTAAAATTACTTTGCCTCTTAAAAACCCACACCCATCCTAAATGCTGAAAATGTCCCTTGCCACCCAAAAACGTATACTCACAATAAACCCTAAAAATTCCCTTGCACCTAAAAACTTATACCCACCCTAAGCCCTAAAATTGACTTTGCCACCCAAAAACCCATACCTACCCTAAACCCTACAAAATCCCTTACCACCTAAAAACCTATACTCACCCTAAAAAATTCCCTTGCCACCCAGAAACCCATACCCACCCTAAACTCTCAATATTCCCTTGCCACCCAAAAACACATACCTACCCTAACCCTAAGGCAAACCTTGCAACCCATAACCGCCCTGCACCCTTAAATTCCTTATCACCCAAAAACTCATACTCACTCTAAACCATTGCCCCAGAAAACCCCACATGAACCCTAAACCCTAAACATTCCCTTACGACTCAAAAACCCACGCACACCATAAACCCTACAAAATCCCTTGCCACCAAAAATACCACACCTATCCTAAACGCTAAAAGTTCCATTGAAATCCATAAAACCCATACACACCCTAAAAATACCTTACCACTCAAAAACCTACACCCACCCTAAACCACAAAAATTCACTCGCCACCCAGAAAAGCCATACCCACCATAAAACATCCCTTGCCACCCAAAACCCATACAAACACTAAACCTTAAATGATTCATTACCACCCAAAAAATCCATACCACCTGTAAACCCTAAATGTTCCGTTGCCACACAAAACTCAAGCCCACCCTAAACCCTAAAAAATCCCTCTCCACCTAAATGCCCATACCCACATAACATTTTAAAAAGTAACTTGTGACCCAAAAACCCATACACATTGTAAAATCTACAAAATCCCTTGCCCCCCAAAAATCCACACCCACCCTAAACCCTAAAAACTCCTTTTTCAACCAAAATCCTATACCTATCCTAAACCCTAAAAAAATCTATTGCCACCCAAAAACCCACACCAACCCTAAACCCTAAAAATTCCCTTGCCACCCAAAAACCAATACCATCTAGTTCTGGGCCCTTGGAGAGGAATTTAGTGCTGCAATCAAGAAACCAATGCATCAACTCCAAGCGTCTGTTTGGAATTGGTGCATTCCTGCAATATTCAATGCATTGCTACTGCCGCACTGATGCTGTGATCCCTACTCACTAAGGGCACGACACACTGACCATGACTACTTGTCCATCTACTTTATCCATATGCTTCCATGCACCTGTAAATCTTTTAGTAGCCCACATCTTAAATGCATACGCTTCCTCAAATGTTTTCGTTTGAATAATTTTTTTTTGCCAGTTTCGATAAACTGGTATTATGTTGTCCTCCAATCATGAAGAATCAAAGACTGTGCCATTAGAGAGGATTTTGCTATAAATGCTTCTTCTCCTTTAGAAACTGGGAAATCTTGCCCTCTGCCTTACTAAGCCAAAAAGTGCTGCATTCCGCCTCTGGTTCTAGTTTTCTTTGTAGGCCATAACTAAGGGCGGAGAAAACTTTTTCTCAAAACCGGGCTAACTCCAGGCAGGTAAGAAAGATATGAATTCAATAACAGAAGATCCCTGTACCATGGACAATGGTTAACATCCGTCAAGTCAAAATGAGTATACATAAATCTGGATATTTTTACTGTCTAATTCCAGATGCACCCCCTTTCTATTTACGGTGAGGTGTGTATTTTTTTTATAACTTCCAGTCCACAACAAACCCATGTTTGTTACTTAAAACCAGGAGGATCCGGGTTAGGTTCAACTCGACAAGTCCAATGATGTCTTCCCCACTGAGACAGTGCATCCACCCACACTCAAACAAATAATCAATGAGAAAAATGTGTGGTGGAAAGGAAGGCACCTCACGGGCGAACAACCCTCGGGGAACTTGGCAGATGTTACCAATTCAATGCCCCTTTCTCATCATCGGTTACCATTCCTATTCCAAGGAGAAGATAGTGTACAAAGTAAAAAAGTGCGTGCAAAGGAGTGCTAGACAAAAAGCTAAATCAATAGCTCCCTAGTGTGACCAACATACAAGAGTGATATAAAATCATCAGACACACTCAATATAGAACTTTATTATTCGTGCTAGTGTGAACTGGTGAGTTAAAAAGGCTGGTAGCTTAATGTCGCATACCACTACCTGACACCGACATGTTTCACTGCCCTGTTACTTTTTGGCAGATTCATCAGGGTATTACCACTCGATCACCGCACCACTGTCGGACATCTTTTTAGGACACTGTCGAGTTGAAAAAACACCCATTAAAAATCACATCTGGACCAATCTCGATACCTTATTAAATAAAATGTTAACATCACTGTGGGAATCATTACCCTCAATCAGGAATGTCCTCTCATACCAGCTGATCAGGCAAAAATCCGCCCTATTGTAGATTGTAGCATCAATCTAAAAATAAAGGTCTATAGTTAGAGCTATCAAATATGCTCGACATTGATGTATGGAACGTAAAATTACATCTACACATGGTCACTCATTATGTTGTACCGGGATCACAAACTACCCTGATACAAGTCGTCTCTCTTTCACTTCTAACAAAGGGATGAGGCCCCAGTATACACGAGGCCAACATCACCCTGTAGAAGTCGTTTGTGCATAGAGAATACATCTCCGGTCAACTGCCCAGACTTGGTAATAATGCCGTCTGTTACCTTCGTCCGGCGGGCATTACTAATAGAAACCGTAAGCATCTCTTATGCCGCCACCCACTCTCCTCACCGTACAAATATGGAGCCGGGACCTTATATCATCCCAGGAACGCCGCGTATTACCTTCCAGCGTTATTTAAAGGAGTGTTGATTTTGCCAAACCCGGGAGTGTCCGGTCACGTGGTTTACGGCGCATGCTCAGACAGGCATGATCGTGTATAGGAATGGCAGGTGCCATCTTAGAGTGGGGTCTTAAAATGTATTCAAAGGTATTACTGAACCAGAATAAGAAAACGCCACTCTCAGTCTACAGGTTCTATAAATATCCAGACTGATACAAATTAAGCACATATGCCCCACCTACACTGTTTTTTCCCACGTATACAGAGACAAGAACACTTAAGTACTATCAAGTCAGGTAAACTCACTACTAAACTTGTTCAGCACTGTCATCAGGAGAAACATGGTTTCACTTGGACCGTGCTAGAAACAGCGAAGGGCAACCCGAAGAACATGGAGGCAGTGCTACTAAACAAGGAAACCAGATGGATCTACAGAGAACGCAGTGACGCACAGGGCCTGAACGAGATCATTGAGTGGAATAGAGTTAAATGAATTTCCTCCGGTAAATCAATCCACTTATGGTCTCATGGACTGAATACACATTCTGCTATGATTGGTGCTCCTTCTGTTCATTGTGAGTGATAAAGTGTTGAGGGTTATGAATGAATTCTCTGACCCCAGCTTAAATACTGGTGGCGTTTGGCCAATGGTGCATGTGTAGGGCCAGACACTCTGTCATTATACCTTCCAGCTAATAAAGTTTTGACAGTGTCTTCCAATATAGGCAATAAAGTAGGTCCTTGCAATTTGTAAATATAGTCGGGTTTGAACAACCGGCCCGAATGGCTTTCTCTCTCACTGTCTCTGTATATGTGGGAATAAACAGTGTAGGTGGGGCATATGTGCTTAATTTGTATCAGTCTGGATATCCAGATTTATGTATACTCATTTTGACTTGACGGATGCTAACCATTGTCCATAGTACAGGGATCTTTTGTTATTGAATTTACTTGAGTGGAGGGCGATCCCTGTTGTACCTTGTCTTTCCCTCTTGGCTCCTTTGTGCTATTATAAGAAAGATATGAAGCCAGACACCCTGTCCCAGTGCAAGCATATATCCTCTATTCCTGGATGCATTTTATGTAACGCTCTGGGAGAACAAAATGCCATCCAGCATGATAAAAATGTCATTCTTTTAAAATGTGCTCCTCTTAATACCTTATTACCATAGTGCAAAAACATCTGCCACTCACACTCTGAAAAAGTGCACTGCTTTTTTTGAGCAATCTTATCGAGAATTCTTGTTACTATAGAGCACTCTCCTTGACTCCGTAAAAGTCTGTAGCAATTTCCCACGCCCCTTAGCTTTGTTCTGAAAAGAGGAGCCAGTACAGATATTCAGGCAATACTCGATGGCTGACAATTTTTCAGCAGCAGCATAATGTGGAGGTACCCTAAAAAGAAGAGCTTGCACTGCACTCCACACGTAGCCTGAATCTCCTGCCAATTGATATACCTCTCTCTTCTCGGTCAGCACGGCTCTTCAGCGCTACTTCTTTCTTCCTTGAATCTGAGGAGGCAAGGCTCAGGGTGGCCACTAAATACTAGATTTAGGGAGGTTAAAAGGGGTGTGTAGGCCGGGACTAGTTAGTTCATTCTTTGGGGTTGGGACACCCTCTATCATTCTATCCTCCAGTGGGAGGAGGCATGAGCCTGGCTGGGACCCTCATCTCCATTTTTCAGGGGGCACCTCTAACTCCTTCCATGCTGATGACGAGCCCAGCTCGTCATGAGGCACAGTGGAGCTGTGCTCATGATGAGCTGGGCTCGTCATAACGGTCCCGGTCCGCCCACGCGTAATTGATTCCCCACCTGTGCCGGAGAATCAATCAGTGGGCGGAGTCCTGGCGATCCCAGCTTGTCATGAGCTCATCTCCACTGTGCCTCATGACGACCTGGGCTCGTCACGAGCACTGCGAAGGGGCTAAGATGCCCTCTGAGTGCTTCTTACATTAAATCCCATACAGGCATCAGAGTGGGTTTCGTTTTCTGAGAGGTTTCCTACCAAATGTCCCAGGTTTTAGTAAAGCCACGATGGAGCTGTCGAGTTTGCATTGAGCAACTCCCAGACCATATACTCTTTATGGCGGCACTACCTTTACAATGTCTAAGAATGGACTTAGACATTGTAGGGGTATGGGGCACCTGCCACTGTACCCTCATCTGCTAGAGGGGTGACCTACCTAGACCTCAGGCAGTGGATTGTAGGCTTGGCACACAAGGATGTGTGCCATGTCAACTCTTCACTTTTCTCTTCACCATAACATGCAGCATGCAATGGCAGTTTGTGGGTGTTAAGGTACAGGGTCTTTAAGGGTGGCACACTAGGTGCTGCAACCCTTAGAGGGAGGCCTTCTCTGGTCACAGAGCCCCTGGTACCCATGGCACCTTTTACAAGGGGCATACCTGTGGCAAGAGATGTGCCGATTGCGGGTACAAAGGTAGAGTTTTGGGGAAAGAACACAGGCCCTGGAAACCTAATTGGTAGGGACCCAGGGCACCTCAAGTCAGGTTGCATCAGATGTCAGGCAAAAAGTGGGAGGTAACCATGCACAAAGGGGCACTTTCCTACAGACGGGCACACCAAATTATGTGGCAGGGTTGACTAAATTATGCAGTAGGAAGGGAAAATGATGCAGCATAGTGCAGCACACTTATTGATAATATTACTTCATTATTTTGTCATTTTTACGTATGGTAACCATGCCGGTGTAAAGATTTTGCCCTGTTAGGACCAGTTTAACAACCAACTACGGAAAGCTGCAACTGAAAGATGACCAGTTAATCTCTGTCAAACATATTAGCACATTGTTACTAACTTTTGATCTCTTTGACCTAGCTAGTCAAAATCTGCAGATTATGCAGCAGATGACAGAATATGTGGCAAATTCATAATTATGTGAAAAAAGACAGCTGCAGAATTGCATAATTCTAGTTGCCCTGGTTATAAGGCATATCTGTGCTTAGATGTTTGGGTGTGCCACTTGGTGCCATTTCCAATGGATACAATACCATGAAAGGGGCAGCTGTCCTGAAGTGATTATAAAGTCTGAATAAAGGCAAGAAAATCATGTTCACAAATATATCAGCCATCCTGAGAAGTGCTGTTATTGTCTTTCTGATTCTCTTCCCAGGCGTTCCATGTATGTGCATGTCTTTCTCTCTGCCTCTGTACATGTCTCTCCTTTTGTCTTTGTATGTCCCTCCCTTTCTTTTTATTCTTTTCTGTCTCTCACTCCCCCTGAATTTTCTCTCTGCCTCTTGCTGTCTCTCTCAGCATCCCCTCTCTTTTTCTCTGACTTTGTATGTATCTCTGTCTTATTTCTCTTTCTGTTTCCCTCTCTCCATGTCTCTGTCTTTCTCTTTCACCCCATATCTCCCTGCCATAGGTCGCTTCGTATTAGCTTGAATAAATTCCAAATGTTGCATACTCTGAACGTTATTTTTGCATACTGCTTTGCAAATTGATTCCAGATTCCAGCTGTGAAATCATTTGAATAGGTTTGTCCGAATAGTGTCTGCTGTGCAGGGGTCATTTTCCATTACTGCCGGTTGACTTTGCAACCATGGGGACAGCAGACACTTCACCCTCTTAAATGTCTACTATGCTCTTCTCTATGTGAAAATGTTGGGTGCAAGTCATTTAATTCCCTCCCATATCACCCTAGGTTTCACCATTTCTACCTCATCGCATATTTCATATACCAGACCTCCAATTAACGTCAATGTGAGAATCCTTTGAAAACGCTACAAAATATGTGTTCAGATTTTGAAGGGATCTGAAAAGTATTTGTCCCTTTTATTGAGTAAAAACGCCCGAGACAACTGTAACCATAGAAGGAATCCTTGTGAATTTACAACTAGAACTAGAAAACATGGATACCTTTACATATGCTATACACACTTTCAAATCCGACAGGTTGTCTTATTGCTTTTAATGTAAACTCGCTCAGAGGCGGGGGCTACGATCAGTGTGCCTCTTCCAGGCCCCTAATCATCACGCATAATTTCTGAAGGAAGCACAAGTTTAAAATTCTAAAAATGTGCCATATCAATAGATTTTGTAGCTTTCAGGTAAGCTGAAATGATCATTATCATTATACTTTTTTTGTCAGGAATATGCTAAACGCTCCTAGCATGCACGTTCATCAACATTTCATGTTTTTCGTCTAAATTAAAAAAAGAAAATTCCATTCAGTCACATGATGGCTTGGGCGTACAGTGACATGTGCATTATTTACCTATTGCTTGCCCCCGGTTTCTGATCTAGCCTTTATTTGACACGATCTATTTTCCAATATTAATACTTTCCCCCTTTCCTGAGGCCCACGTTTGTTTTATAGAGGCAAATCCTGTACATTTTTATGTGTTATCATTTAATGTGTTACCATTACTTTAATTTGACCTTTTTCAAAAGATTGGGATTCTAAGTGCCTTTTGTGCTGTATCCAACATTTCCAGACAATAGTTTTCATACTGAGGGGCAGATTTACAAGCCCCCTGCGCCACCACTACATCACTTTTCGTGACGTACTGGTGGTGCAGGGGGCTTCTCCATATTTACAAGGAGAGGAAAAGCCACCCCGCGTGACTTTTCCTCTCCTTGTAAATATGGCCCCTTCACACACAGCACAGTGCGTGGAAGGGGCGTTCCATGGGTGTTGCTGTGGGTGTTCCCACGCAACACCCATGGAACAAGCACATCTCCAGATTTACGAGAAATCGTAAATCTGGAGATGCATGTGAATGCTACGCCACCCTAGAGGTGGTGTAGCGAGGCGCAACGAGGAGAAATGTTTTCATTTGTCCTCCTTTTTTTCTCTTTCAATGCGTGCTGCATTCTAAAGCACGCATTGAAAGAGGAACAAGCTTTTTGTGATTTTTTTTTTGTGCAGGAAGGTGTCCCTTCCTGCACAAAAACAATCACCCCACTACGCAAGCATCCTTGCACCATGGTGCAAGGGTGCCTGCGCCGGCACATGACTGCAGTTTGTGCACCAGTGCAGGGGAAAGCATAGAGATGCAACATATTCTTGTAAATATGTTGCATCTCTGTGCTTTCCAAACTTACGCAGCACGGTGCAGCAAAATGACTTCTGCACCGTGCTGCGTTACTTTGTTGTAAATCTGCCCCTGAGTGCACCTCTCCGGCAAAACAGAAGATTCAAGCAATGCCATAGCAAACACCATAATGTGCTTTCTGTGGATTGTTTGCAATTTTCAACTTCTGGTATAAACTGTTGTGCTAAGATATGTCATCCTTAAAGTTAATGCATGTCGTCACTGTTAAAGACAGTTTGAACTATTACCTTTCTCTCCTCCGGAACATAGGTTTTGCTTCCATTGAACACACAATGTTTATTGTATTTAAAAACCTGCCCTGGCTCCAAACGTTCTGAGGTGACAATAGGCTAGTGTGAAGTGCTTTGTGAGTAGGATGAGGCAGCCCTTTTCATGTGCATGTGGGGTAGGTGACAACTCCATCTCCACCTATCCTGCCAGGATGATCCATCCTGCCCACAGCTAGCCCCCCTTGTAATACTGTCTGGGAGGAATACATAAAGGCAAGCTACCAGCCAACTACATCTAGTCATGTGACAGCTGCAGGCATGTGGAGAAAACAAGAAAATGCCTTTCTAAAATTAGCATTTTCAAAATTGTGCCTTAAAATCCGACTTTACCATTAAAGAGGATTTTAAATTACAATTAGTTTGAGATGAAGCGTGACATTTCAATCTGTTCTCAATCAAAAATGAGCACTTATTAAAAGTAATAAGATAACCCAATGTAATCCTATGGGAGAGGTGGGCCCTGAAGTAGTGAAAATGGAATTTAAGAGTTTTTCACAACCAGTACATGTAAAACCTAAAAGTACTTGTCCAACTTTTTACATACACTGCCCCCTGCCCCAAGGGCTGTCCGTGGCATACCTTTAAGGGTGACATATGTAATAAAATAAGGAAGGTTTAGATTTGGCAAGGGGCTATCTTTCCAAGTTGAATTGGCAGTTCAAAGCTGTTCTGTTCACAGGCTGCAATGGCAAGCCTGAAACATGTTTTAGGGGCTACCTAAATGGGTGGAACAACAAATGCTGTAGGCCCATTAGGTGCATTTAGTTTACAGGCCCTGGGTACATCTATTACTACTTCACTAAGGAATGACAAGTAAAATAAATTTGCCAGTTGAGTGTAAGTCAATTTTACCATGTTTAAAGGAATGAGCACAGGCATTTTAGCCCTGGTTAGAAAGGGTAAAGTGCCCAGAGTCCTAAAACCCCCAAAAGATGGGTTCAGGAAACACAGGGAGATTCTCATCAAGCTGGAATATTCTATGCTTGTAAAATGTAATTCAAACGTGCATCAGCATGTTTGTCTCCAAGGGAGCAATTTTTATTTGTGAATAAACCATTATGCCTGCATCATCAAAAAATATTGGAATTTCCCCTCCAAATCCCTATTCAGGACATACTTTTTATCTTGTCTTTAACCAATTAAAATGTTTTAAACTTAGAAGCAAATAAATACAAGTGGTAGGTGAATAACCACACATGTAGTGATCACCTACATTGTCATAGTTCCTCATCAGAAGCAAACAATCCACAATTCCAACCCAAACTCTGAACTTGCAAATGCAGCGAATCCATCCACCATACAGACGAGTTCTCCCGAGTTATAGCGGGCACAGCTGCGATGCTGCTCATTATAAGAATCCTACCTGGAGTTGAGGCTCAGGTCAGACTCCCATTTCTCCAGAGGTCTGCATATTCCGCACTTCTCTCCTTAGCCGTAAATATTTACAGACCCTTCAGAGCAGTATCTGTTTTGCAGTATCCTTATATATCTAAACGCACTACATTTCTCCATTACTCAACATGTTGCCTAATCTTATTCTTCACACTACATGCACCTCCCCTTAACCACATTATATCGGGACAGCTAGTACTCACTTTCAAAAGCTTCAGTTTACAGCCTGACAAACCTCGCCAGAGCTCCAGGTTGTTTTCAATACCTTCTTAACCATATCTCCTTAACCCTCCACAGCTCTCTCATAACCTTCATAGATTTACAGCCCGACCATATTTCCATAGCTCATTTATGATGTAATACCTTCACAGTTTTCCACAGGTATAGCATGTCTTGACAGACACAATCACTCAACTAAGGCAATACTTGAGAACACACTCTAACATCAAGAGAGTGGCCAGCGCTTGACCACAACAATCAATCAATCAATCAGTGAACTTGTAAAGCGCGCTACTTACTAGTGAAGGTCTCAAGGCGCTGGGGGTGGGGGTGTGCTGCTACTGCTTGAAGAGCCAGGTCTTGAGGACCCGTCTGTAGGTGAGAAGGTCTTGGGTCTGCCGCAGATGGGTGGGGAGGGTGTTCCAGGTCTTGGCGGCGAGGAAGGAGAAGGATCTGTCGCTGGCAGTTGTTCATCGGATGCGCTGGATGGTGGCAAAGGCGAGGCTGGGGGAGCGGAGCTGGCTGGCGGGGGTGTTGAAGTTGAGTCTGTTGTTCAGCTAGGCTGGTCCGGTGTTGTGGAGTGCTTTGTGTGCGTGGGTGAGGAGCTTGAAGGTGATCCTCTTGGTGATGGGGAGCCAGTGCAGGTCTCTTAGGTGGGAGGTGATGTGGCTACGGCGGGGGACATTGAGGATCAGTTGGGCGGAGGCGTTTTGGATGCGTTGTAGTCGTCGCAAGTGTTTGGCCGGGATTCCTGCGTAGAGTGCGTTGCCGTAGTCCAGCCTGCTACTGACAAGGGCTTGGGTCACCGTTCTTCTTTTTTCAGTCGGGATCCACTTGTAGATCCTGCGAAGCGTGCGGAGGGTGTTGTAGCAGGAGGAGGAGACGGCGTGACCTGCTTTGACATGGAGAGGGAGGAGTCGAGGATGAATCCTAGGTTGAGTGCGTGGTCCGTGGGTGTTGGGGCTGTTCCCAGTGTGGTCGGCCACCAGGAGTCATCCCACGCAGAGGGGGTGGGGCCGAGGATGAGGACAATCATTGACAAACCCAGTATTTCTAGTCTTTTGGGCCTACTAGCTTTGCCAATTGCTTTTAGCAATGCTGTACACCATTGGGATGCTGTGCAGCATCATCAAATAACAAATAAAGAAAGACACGATAGTGGTAACATCTTTTCACTGATGCATACATGCATCAGAAAGCATATGCTCACCAGTAGAAGGACACAGTTGACATTTATTTTATGAGCAGATCCAAGATGAATGATGTCATTTGGCTCAGAAAATACAAAAAATATATTTCTTTAGTACAAAAGTGGCAATTAAAAAGGACTGTAGGTTTTGGTGGTGGAGGTGCCTGGTAATGCTGGAGCGGGGGAAGGGGAAAATCAGTGCATGATAGCAGGGGAAGCACAAGAGGCAGAGAACACCACAGAAGTACACAGGTAATAAAGAGTGTGTGGAGTGGAAGGATGGAAGCATGCAGACGAGAGATGGCAGCATGGGGAGAGAAGCAAACGAGTGAGACAGCTAGAAAACACATGCATATGTGGAGTGCTTAAACAAAACAAAACAAAAATTTGCAGTAAGGAGTGAGAATAGCAGACAGGAGAGAAAGAAGAACAAGAAAAGGGAGAAGTAGAGACGCACACAGACAAGACAGCTGGAAAACACATGCACTCTTGTAGACTGCTTAAGGAAAACACAAAATGAGTTCCCTTAAAGTGAGGAGTGTAAGGACAAAACTAAAGAGGTTATTCTCCACAGGAGGGATACACATATGATAAGATAAACTATCTAAACAGAAGTAGGCAAATGAGAAAAAAAATAAAAGCCCAAAAAAGGCAAGCAATGGTTGGGCTTTTATCCCAATGTAAGATCTTGATAAGCTGATAATCGAGGCACAGGGCAGAGTTGCAAGACTTCGTGCTGCACTCACCTGCATCACAAGAAAAGGGCAGGAATGCACAGTATTTCTGAGATATGGTGCATTCGTGTCCTCTTTCACAGCACTGGCACACAAATGGCTTCCATGTGCCAATGCAGGCACCCTTACACCATGGTGCAAGGATGGCTGCTTAGAAATTAGGTTGTTTTTGTGGAGGAAGGGCAACCTTTCTTCACAGAAACAACCCTCATGCCACCCCTGGGGAGGTGCAGGACTTTTGATGCACTCCCATATTTATGCTTTGTTGTAAATCTGGAAATGTGTCAAAAACCAGGGGCTTTGAGTCGGAACACCTACAGCAAAACACATGGCACGTCTCCCCGAGGCAGTGTGAGGCAACGCCGTATCTACGAGGCCATAAAAAGCCATGCATGGTAGCTTTCTGTGGCCTTGTGGATATGATTCAGAGGCCTGCGGCAACAAAGCATTAATAGCATTGACGCAGCGCAGGCCTCTTGTAAATGAGATGCTTGGTCTTATGCAAACAGGAAGCTTGCTCTGTCTGCGAGCTTCCATCTAAAATTGCTTGCTCACAACAAGAAAAACTGAAGTATACAGCAAAGTGAAGGAAGATAAACTATAATTAATCTCAGCAGCTGGTAAATACTCAATGTCCCATCCTGGTCCATTGTTATTTTGTATACTATCCCACCTAAGTTTGGATCCAGATATTGCAAATCAGTCTGGACCCTGTTTCAATGGGAACAGCCCAGCCTGAACTGCTACAACAGGTCCACCATGAACTCGAACACAAGCAACCCAGGATGGGTGTTGCCCTAGTAGGACTCTTCAACTGGGTTTAACTTGGTTCCAGCGGCTCAGTGGGCAAGGAGCCACTTCTGAGCATATCCATTCCTTTTACAACATCACACTGAGGTATGCAAAAAAATTATGGATGGAATGCTTGAACTAATACCAGCCCCTGGTAATTAATCTGGCCACATCGTAGCCCATTGCTATTTTGCATACCATGCTACCTCAATTTGGACCCAGCCATTTGCAAATTAGTCTTGACCCTGCTCCAACGGGAACAGTCCAGCCCGAACTTCCAGACCAGGTCCTCCCTGAACCGGAATACAAGGAATCCAAGATTGGTTTTGAACGTTTTTAGATCTCTTTAGTCTGGCATAGCTTGGTTTCAGTAAAACTAGCGAGGACCTGCCTCGGCAGTTCAGGCTGGACGTTTCCCACTGGAGCAGGGTCATGGTTTCACTCATTGGTAGGCCTACCTCACTTTTGTGCTATTGCATGAAATTTAGCCTCTGGCTAAAATGACTTTTTATCACAAATGCGGGAGGACGTCCACATATGGTACTGCATAATATTTTGCCATTCATTCAATGCAGTACTGCTGAATATTGCACAGCTTTGCTATGCATGACATTTTGTGAATCTTGTCCATACTTCTCTTCTTAAGAAATAAGGTAGTGCCCTTTCTTATTTTGTTGAAATATTACAAGAAAAAGAAAAAATCAACCAAAACTGCAAATGTAAAAACTGTAGCTTCAAACTAGTAATTCAGCCTAAGCCTTATCTTTTCATTAGAAGAGCAGCTCTTAATATATCACAAACCAACAGGCTGTGCTCATTATGGTTGTATGAGGATTCCACGTGAATTCTAATGCACTTATATGTTTGGTACCATTTCCAACATTGTGCATTACATTTCTAACATAGCATATTCTGCTGTTTTAGTTGTAGATGGCATAAAATCAAAATAGTCAGCCTGACTGCCCTGCTTAATTTGGCTGCTGAGAACGTCTTAAGCCACCAAGACACATTATTTTTGCTCTCTATGCATGGGGCCACTTGAATTATGTAATTTTACAGCCCTGGCATTTTCAGTATAGTTATGCTTTTGCCACATAATCGATTGTGTGCTGCATAACCTGCAGAATTTAACAAAAAAATATGTTTCTACTTTAAAATGGACAAAAACGACTAAACCCGAAGTGACACACTTTGCCCAGCAGTCGAATGCCCTTGGCAAAGGTTCTCTGGTCTTCTTTTTGGTTGCATATTTCTGCATTTGGGGTTTAAACTGGTACTAAAGAGATGGAACATTTGCCCAAACAGTGTTAACCTGTTTGAAAAGCATGACAAAAGGAGGAAGTATACTATCACAAGTGTGCCCGTGTTATGCTGTTTAATTTGCCTTTTCTCATCAACCCACCAACATTATATGATACAATGTGATATGAATGATATTGAAATGTTCAAAGAAAAATAAAATGGAGACGCCCAAAATGTAAATCTAAAAGTTTTTTTTCTTTACCAAATGTAGGAAATGTTGCCATTAAACTTTCTACATTTGTGCAGGTGAATTAGGTGTGCAGCTAGAATAGATATCTATGCTTAGAGTGCATGACTGCGGATGCCCTGGCCTTTCTCTTTTATCTTTACAATATTTGTCCGTAATACATAGGAATAAATGTCCCACTGCATGGGTTTCTCTTGAAAGGCACTTTTTTACGTTGTGTTTTTTTTTATTATTGGAAGTGCAAAAACAGATAAAAAGTGTCAGGTGCTCAGCCTCATTCTGAGTGGTGCTGCTGAAGTTTCAAATCAAGCAAATCTAGTGCTTTTTGCTGGTGTCTCTGCTCGCCTAACTTGGTGTTTGAAATCTGTTGCAACTGTGCCCATCCCCAGTCTGCAACAGTCACTGACATTAGGTGTTCTCAGCTCTGCTAGTTAACTGGCCCTTTGTTATGCACGAAAGTGCATTTGCACATCTTTGGCTGACCTTGGAACGCCCTGGCTACCTTCCCTTCTCTGCAGGAAAACAAACTGCGGAGAATACTTGCATTCTTGTAACAAGACTCTAAAGAAACAGTTCATTTTAAATTAAACCTCCTGCACATCTAAGAAATGAAATAGTAAATGTTTTAAGAAATAAGTATACCGAACAACAAAGTTCATCTTATGGCCAAAAGTACATGTTGGCATTAGATGATAAAAGATAAAATAAAGCTAGAACGGATGCAATTAGATTGTTTGCATTTTCAGAGGTCTGGCAGTTAGATATTTGAAGCATTTCTTTTTTAAATATAAAATGAAATATTCTGCTTAAGGTTTAGCTTAACTGAGTCAGGTACAAACACAACTTGGCTTTAAAATTGGTAAATATTTTTTTGATTTGAAAAAAAAAAGATCTATTCACAACCGATGTATACTGTTTGCTATCTCTATGCTTCACAGTCGAAGTAATGATCTGGTTTCAGAGATTTACTTTTTATTTCTATACCATAGAATTGTACAAGTTCGCTCCTATAATTTAAATTTCACCCAGGCCTACTCGGAAGTTTACAGAAATAAGCCATGTGCACTTTGCTTTAGGAAAGAAATAGTCCACATAATTCACCTACCTGCTACAGTGTTTACTGATGCTATTTCCTGAAGGAACCCTTGTGTATGAAACACATTAGGCATTTCTAATGTGCAGTACACGGCCTACTAACAGGTTAAGGACAAACAATAAAATAACCCCAAGTATTTCAGTTTGGAAGGCCTCGATTTTTGTATTGAGCTCAAACTCGATAATCTGCAGACTGCTAACAAAGAATACATTGCATAATTATAAAGTAATTTTTCGAGGATGTGTGCTATATCATCTTGACTCGAAAGTGATGCATTTTGCATTTTAATAGCAGGCGTGAAATCAGCAGCAGCTTTTGCTCGGCACCTGACTTCCTTCTTGGCTGCTGTCAATCCCATGCTGAACTACAGCTCTGTTTGAAGGTGCATTGGCAGCAGCACCCACCCCCAAATCAGACAGATTAATCAACTCCAAGAGCTTTCAGCACCTTGATCCGCAGTCCTGCTAATGTGTTTTTTGTCAGGCACAAGTGTGCGTTTACATGTCTGCGGCTGCCCATTCTAAAGTACTGTTTTGAGTTTCCTCTTAAGGCAGATTCTGACATCTCCAAGTGATGTAATGCAACAAGGGTTTTTCTTTTCTTGCAGCAAAACACATTGCAGCAAATTCGAATGTGATTCAAACAGGGTGTTGCGGGATTTCATATTTTGGTACAACATTCTTTTATTTTAATGGGCTTTCATTTATATACCACATGCACTACCAGCAAAGCAGGGGCTGTTTAAAATATTGTGTTGTAAACGCAGTCATTATTTCAATAAGGTGCTTGGAATTTAGACGGATCCTAATGTCTAACATATACTTTTAAAAACTGATGAGTTTAATGCCAAAACATTTTTGGAAATTGATATGCCTTTTAAAAAAATAATATTTGTATTGTTGTCACATCCATGAGTACTGATAAGATGATGAAGTGCACCATTTCTTAAATAGGGACTCTGTCATGTGTTGGAAATGTAAAGCAATAGTATTCAATTAAATGTGCATTTCTTAGATTTTCAAAGAAAATAGCTACTAAAAAATAAAAGTGCAAAGTCAGTAGCCTCATTTGATCAATGTTTTGCTTCTAAAAAAAGATTCCATAAAATTAAAAAGGCCATGGCATTCAGGTATTATGTTTTCTGATGGGTATGCTCCTTCAAAATCACTATCCTCTGTTGCTAGATGGGATTCAATCACTGAAGTGTGTTTAATATGCTAAGTGTGTTTAAGGCTGCAGTACCACCGCCTGTCTATGGGGGCAGAGCGAGCAAAATAATAAACACACATGGTGAAACACAGATCCCCACAAGGCAGTTTTTTAAAAAGTTGTAAAAATTGGCACAGATGTTTCTGAAGTCATTTCCAATCATTTAGAAGACTTTACCTTGTGGGGACTTGGGTTCAGGTCCCCACAGTGCAATCAAGTCCCCACAGCGTGAGTGTGTTATCATACTCAAGTCCCCACAAGGATAGTAACACAAACCCACACACACACACACACACACACACTTCCACACACACACACTTCCACACACACACACACTTCCACACACACACACCCACACACACACACCCACACACACACACCCACACCACATTCCACACACACACCACATTCCACACACCACATTCCACACACCACATTCCACACACCACATTCCGCACACCACATTCCACACACCAAATTCCACACACCACATTCCACCCACATTCCACACACCACATTCCACACACATTCCACACTCCACATTCCACACATATTCCACATTCCACCCACATTCCACATACCACATTCCACACACATTCCACACACCACATTCCACATTCCACACACCACATTCCACATTCCCCACACCACACTCAACATTCCACACACCACATTTCACACACCACATTCCACACACCAAATTCCACACACCACATTCCACACAGCACATTCTTTACACATTCCACACTCCACATTCCACACACATTCCACATTCCACACACCACATTCCACATACCACATTCCACACACATTCCACACACACACACTCCACATTCCACATATCACATTCCACACATATTCCACACACATTCCACACACCACATTCCACACACATTCCACACACATTCCACACACATTCCACACACCACACTCAACACACCACATTCCACACACCACATTCCACACACACTCCACACAAACTCCACACACATTCCACACACCACATTCTACACACATTCCACACACCACATTCCACACACATTCCACACACACACACCACATTCCACACATCACATTCCACACACACCAAACACCACACACACCACATTCCACATTCCACACACCACACACCACATTCCACACACATTCCACACACCACATTCCACACACATTCCACACACCACATTCCACACACATTCCACACACATTCCACACACCACATTCCACACACATTCCACATTCCACACACATTCCACACACCACATTCCACACACATTCCACACACCACATTCCACACACATTCCACACACATTCCACACACCACATTCCACACACATTCCACATTCCACACACATTCCACACACCACATTCCACACACATTCCACACACCACATTCCACACACATTCCACACATACCACATTCCACACACCACATTCCACACACACCACATTTCACACATTCCACACACCACATTCCACACACAACATTCCACACACATTCCACACAACACATTCCACACACACCACATTCCACACACATTCCACACACCACATTCCAAACCACATTCCACACACCACATTCCACACACCACATTCCACACACATTCCACACACCACATTCTACACACATTCCACACACCACATTCCACACACATTCCACACACACACACCACATTCCACACACCACATTCCACACACCACATTCCACACACACCACATTCCACACACACCACATTCCACACACACCACATTCCACACACACTCCACACACCACATTCCACACAACACATTCCACACACGTTCCACACACCACATTCCACACACCACATTCCACACACCACATTCCACACACACCACATTCCACACACACCACATTCCACACACACCACATTCCACACACATCCCACACACATTCCACACACCACATTCCACACACATTTCACGCACATTCCACGCACATTCCACACACATTCCATGTACATTCCACACACATTCCACGCACATTCCATGCACATTCCACACACATTCCATACACATTCCACCCACATTCCACACACCACATTCCACACACATTCGACACCACATTCCACACACCACATTCCACACACATTCCACACACCCCATTCCACACACCCCATTCCACACACCCCATTCCACACACCCCATTCCACACACCCCATTCCACACACCCCATTCCACACACCCCATTCCACACACATTCCACACCACATTCCACACACCACATTCCACACACATTCCACACACCACATTCCACATTCCACACACACACTCCACATTCCACACACACACTCCACATTCCACACATTCCAAATTCCACACACCCCATTCCACACACCCCATTCCACACATATTACACACACAGTTCACACACCCCATTCCAAACACCCCATTCCACACACCCCATTCCACACACCACATTCCACACACATTCCACACACCACGTTCCACACACATTCCACACACATTCCACACACCACAGTCCACACACATTCCACACACCACATTCCACACACATTCCACATTCCACATTCCACACACATTCCACACACATTCCACACACCACATTCCACACACCACATTCCACACACATTCCACACACCACATTCCACACACATTCCACACACACCACACACGCCACATTCCACACACCACATTCCACATACACCACATTTCACACATTCCACACACCACATTCCACACACAACATTCCACACACATTCCACACAACACATTCCACACACATTTCACGCACATTCCACGCACATTCCATGCACATTCCACACACATTCCATGCACATTCCATGCACATTCCACACACATTCCACGCACATTCCATACATTCCACACACATTCCATACACATTCCACACACCACCTTCCACACACCACCTTCCACACACCACATTCCACACACCACATTCCACACACATTCCACACACCCCATTCCACACACCCCATTCCACACACCCCATTCCACACACATTCCACACACATTCCACACCACATTCCACACACCACATTCCACACACATTCCACACACCACATTCCACACACACACCACATTTCACACAATTAGGACAATTCAGGAGTCTTTCCCTGTCCCAGACCTTACACTATCAGCACACAGTCCCATCCTCCCCTCTTCGAGTGAAGATATCATGCCCTTTTTTTCGGCTTTCCCTCAAATGTCCTGTGCAACCTCGTATGATCTTCTATCCCGCCTTCGGTCAGGTTCTCCTATGGACCCTTGTCCGGCTAAATTCTTGGGCAGAGTAGCTTCAGCTGTCAACAGCTTGCTGAACCCTCTGCTGAACCTTTCTTTGTCCACGGGAGTGGTTCCCCCGGCATGGAAACATGCACTGATTTTGCCCCTAATCAAAAAGCCAACTTTAGACCCCCTGACGCATGCTATTTACAGACCGATATCCCTCCTCCCTGCTTTAGCGAAGGTTGTTGAAAAACACGTGCAGCTCTCGATTACCAACTATATCGAGAGCAACAACATCCTTCATGACACACAGTCGGGGTTTCGTGCTAACTATAGCACGGAGAAAGCCCTTCTGGAGGTCACTGAAGCTATCAGGGAGACTCTTGATCTGGGGGGAAAGGCTGTATTAGTCATGCTGGATCTGTCGGCGGCTTTCGACACCGTCCCACATGACGGTCTCCTTTTAAGACTCCAGGAGATCGGGTTTCGTGGGACGGTGTTGGACTGGTTTAGATCTTTTCTTTCGGACCGCCGACAGGTGATCTGGGCACCACCGTTCTCCGCTGAAATGCCGCCGCTAGAGGTGGGGGTTCCCCAAGGATCCATTCTGAGCCCCATCCTTTTTAATATCTATATGGCCCCTCTGGCGGCGGTGGCGGAGGCTTTTGGTGCCCAGGTCATTCCTACGCTGACGACACCCAGCTCCTGTTCACGTGCAGGAAGGGAGAGGCGTTTGATGGGGCAAAAATCAGGGACTGCCTTGGTTCCGTTTTTGCGTGGTTCCAACGGCATAGCCTAAAATGCAACTCAGACAAGTCTGAGTTGCTTTTTTTTGGTTGTGCTCCTGACCCATGCTGGAAATCCTGGTGGCCTCAGGACATGTTTCCTCCCGCGACGGCATCAATGCAGGCCAAAAATCTTGGGATGATCTGTGACGTTGATTTGTCTTTTAGACCCCAGATCGATGCACTATCAGGGAAATGCTTTGGCATCCTGAGGATGCTCAGAAATTTTTTACCGTTGCTATCACTGCAATACAAAAAAATTGTAGTTCAGGCATTAGTAGGATCACGTTTTGATTATGCTAATGCCTTGTATGTGGGTCTGCCGAAATATCTGATGGCAAGATTGCAGATAGTTCAGAATTCTGCTGCAAGGGCTATTTTTGGCCTTCCACGCAGAGCCAGAGCCTCCAATTTGCTCAAGGAGTTACATTGGCTCCCTATCTCTAAAAGAGTTATTTTTAAAACTCTTACTCTGGCGTTTAAGGCCCATCACTCTGTAGGTCCTGAGTACATCAAGAAGAGAATGGCCTTTTATGTACCAAGGAGGATGCTGCGATCGGCTTCATTAGCTACGATTGTGATCCCGCCTATCAAACGTGCTCGGATGGGTGGTCGGTCCTTCCGCTACTTAGCGGCCCTCCACTGGAATGGGCTCCCGATCTCTTTGCGGAAAGCCAACAGTCTCCTTACCTTTAGAAAGGAGCTGAAGACGTGGCTCTTTTCTGCGTGATCGCTTTGACCTTCTATGAGTTGCTGTATGGATATTTTGGTTTCTGATCTCTTTGCAAAAGCGCCGGGACACCCGCATGGGTAGCCGTGCGCTATAAAAGAGTACGCACATAACACATTCCACACACCACATTGCACATTCCACATACCACATTCCACACACATTCCTCACACACACACTCCACATTCCACATATCACATTCCACACATATCCCACACACATTCCACACACATTCCCCACACATTCCACACACCACATTCCACACATTCCACACACATTCCACACACATTCCACATGCCACATTCTACACACATTCCACACACCACATTCCACACACATTCCACACACATTCCACACACACCACATTCCACACACCACATTCCACACACACCACACACACCACATTCCACACACATTCTACACACCACATTCCACACACATTCCTTACACCACATTTCACACACCACATTCCACACACCACATTCCACACACCACATTCCACACACCCCATTCCATACACCCCATTCGACACACATTCCACACACCACATTCCACACCACATTCCACACAACACATTCCACACACATTCCATACACCACATTCCACACACATTCCACATTCCACACACACACTCCATATTCCACACATTCCAAATTCCACACACATTCCACACACCCCATTCCACACACCACATTCCACACACATTCCACACACATTCCACACACATTCCACACCCCCCATTCCACACACCCCATTCCACACACCCCATTCTACACACCACATTCCACACACATTCCACACACCACATTCCACACACATTCCACACACCACATTCCACACACACTCCACATTCCACACACACTCCACATTCCACACACACACACTCCACATTCCACACACACTCCACATTCCACACACATTCCACACACCCCATTCCACACACCCCATTCCACACACCCCATTCCACATACCCCATTCCACACACCCCATTCCACACACCCCATTCCACACACCCCATTCCACACACCCCATTCCACACACCCCATTCCACACACCACATTCAACACACCACATTCCACACACCACATTCCACACACATTCCACACACACCACACACACCACATTCCACACACACCACATTTCACACATTCCACACACAACATTCCACACACCACATTCCACACACACCACATTCCACACACTTTCCACACACCACATTCCACACACCACATTCCACACCACATTCCACACCACATTCCACACACATTCCACACACCACATTCCAAACACCACATTCCACACACCACATTCTACACACATTCCACACACCACATTCCACACACCACATTCCACACACATTCCACATTCCACACACCACATTCCACACACACCACATTCCACACACACCACATTCCACACACACCACATTCCACACACCACATTCCACACACATTCCATACACATTCCACACACCACATTCCACACACACCACATTCCACACACATCCCACACACATTCCACACACCACATTCCACACACACCACATTCCACACACATCCCACACACATTCCACACACCACATTCCACACACCACATTCCACACACCACATTCCACGCACACTCCATGCACATTCCACACACATTCCACTAACCACATTCCACACACACCACATTCCACACACATCCCACACACATTCCACACACACCACATTCCACACCACACATTCCACAGACATTCCACACACATTCCACACACACCACATTCCACACACACCACATTCCACACACACCACATTCCACACACCACATTCCACACACCACATTCCACACACACCACACACACCACATTCCACACACCACATTCCACACACACCACATTCCACACACATTCCACACACACCACATTCCACACCACACATTCCACAGACATTCCACACACATTCCACACACACCACATTCCACGCACACCACATTCCACGCACATTCCACACATCACATTCCACACACACCACACACACCACATTCCACACACCACATTCCACACACACCACATTCCACACACACCACATTCCACACACATTCCACACACATTCCACACACTCCACACACACTCCACATTCCACACACTCCACATTCCACACACATTCCACACACCACATTCCACACACCATGTTGGACCCGGCCTCGTGGAGTGGTCCCACTCCTCCCACATGGCGGGCCCTGGACAGCATCGACCCCTGTCCTCCCCGCCGAAACTACCTCTCCAACCTTCAACGAGAGCCGACACTCCTGGCGACCCCCGGCTCTCCCCCTCAGGAACACGGCGACCCCTATTCGCCCCACTCTGCTGGTCCGACCCCTATCCCGGGCCGCCATCTCAGGCCTCGACTCCATCTTGGACCCTCCACGCCCGGACCACGTGGCCTCGGCCCGACCTCGGCCGAGGCCCCAGCGAAGCCCCGACATCGAGGCACCAAGATCCGACCAGGGGGTAAAGCGTCCACTTGACGGATCAAGGAGGGGGAGAGTTTCTATAGCCCTCCAGCCGTCCCCGGGCGCCTGGTTTCGATCGCCCTCCGGCCTCCCTGGGTGCTGGCTCCACCCCCCTGCTGGGTGTCTGGACACTCTCTTCCCGGCCCATCTGACCCCCAGGTGCGAGGGTCCGGACATCAAAGGACTCCAGACATATATCTGGGGCAGCTCTGGAATGGGTCAGCAGTTGTATCCTGGAGTCGAAAGCCCTGCAGACTGAATCGCAGCTGACCCTGAGAAGAACTCGCTACTCTGAACCCTGGAACTTCGGAGCCCTGCTGGCGCTGCCGCGGCCCGACCTCGCTGTTAGAAAGGCGACCCCAGGGGAGGCAGAAGATGTCTGACTGACCAGCCCTAGGTCCACCTCTCCTTCGAGAAGTAGCCGAGCGTTACCGAGAGGCCTCCTTGGCGAGGGTCCTCTCCTACGACTGTACAGCAGAGTAATCACAACACTACAAACGGACACCACACAGGAGGTCAAATTCTTACGCTTTTATAGATAATAAAGGTTGCTGGTTCTTGGCAGTATATACAGGCAGATCGAGGGATCCGTAAAGTCTCGTAAAGGGGGGTAAGGTAGCGGGACAGTCTCCACCGGAGTGGGAGAAGGGATACCCTACGCACAGCTCTCAATCCTCGAGCTGGGGGGTTCCGAGAAGTCGGGTCGCGGCAGCGCCAGCAGGCTCTCGAGATGGTCTCAGCGAGTTAGGCCGCGGCAGCGCCAGCAGGCTCTCCAGATGGGTTCAGCGAGGTAGGCAGCGCCAGCAGGCTCTCAAGATGGTTTCAGCTAGGTAGGCCGCGGCAGCGCCAGCAGGCTCTCAGGATGGGCTCAGCGAGGTAGGCCGCGGCAGCGCCAGCAGGCTCTCAAGATGGCTTCGGGTTACAGGAAGGATGAGTTCGTCTGGTGTCGGCCGTGACAGCGTCAGCAGGGCTTCCAGTCCAGGATACAACTGGGGTCCTGCTCCGGGGCTGGCCCAGATATAGGGCTGGAGTCCTTTGATGTCCGGACCATCGCGCCTGGGGGCCGGAGGGGCCGGGTTGATGGTGTCCAGACACCCAGCAGGGGGGTGGAGCCAGCGCCCAGGGAGGCCGGAGGGCGATCGATACCAGGCGTCCGGGGACGGCTGGGGACCATCGAAACTCCCCTTTCCTCCGGGATTGGTCGAGTGGCCACTCGACCACCTGGGTGGATCCGGGCGCCTCGATGTCGGGGCTTCGCTGGAGCCGGGGCTAGGCAGAGGCCACGTGCCCCTGACGTGGAGGTTCCAAGATGGCGTCGGGGAAGGCCTCGTGTTCGGGCGTGATGGGCCTGGGATGGAGCTAGGCCGGTAGTGTTGATCCGGGATGGTAACCGGACCGGCAATGGTGGTCGTGCAGGGTCGGGCTGGAGGGGCTGCCCGAGGCTGAGTGGAGGGCTGATGTCGTCTGGGGCCCGCCGCGCGGGAGAGGTAGGACCACGCCATGCGGCCGTGTCCAACACGCGTCCCCCCCAGCTGAAGGCAGGGGAGAGTCACCCATCTTCTTGGGGGTTCTCCTCGCCGAGGCGGAAGAATCTGGACAGGCCGTCAGCATTGGCGTGGTCGTTGCCAGGGCGATGTTCTACAGTGAAGTCCATCCCCTGCAGCGAAATGGACCAGCGCAGCAGTTTCGGGTTTCCCCCCCGCATCTGCATCAACCACCGCAGGGGCCGGTGGTCGGTCTGGACTCGGAAGTGGGTGCAGAAGAGGTAGGGCCGGAGCTTCTTGAGGGCCCACACCACGGCGAAGGCCTCCCTCTCGATGGTGCTCCACCGTTGTTCTCTTGCCAGCAGGCGTCGGCTGATGAAGGCCACAGGCCGGTCGACCCCTTCGGGGTTAACTTGTGACAGGACCGCCCCGATGCCGTGCTCCGAGGCGTCAGTTTGGACCACAAACTCTCGGCTGTAGTCGGGGGCTTGGAGCACAAGGGCGGTGCACATGGCAGTCTTTAGAGTCTCGAAGGCTGTTTGGCACGCAGGGGTCCAGTGCACTTTCTGTGGTAGTTTCTTTGAGGTCAGTTCTGTGAGGGGCCCCACAATGCTCCCGTAGTCCTTTATAAATCGCCGATAATATCCAGTGAGCCCCAGGAAGGCTCGGACAGCGGTCTGGGTGACCGGGGGCTCCCAGGCCCGGATGGCGTCTATCTTTGGTTGGAGGGGAGCCACTTGGCCGCTCCCCACTTGGTGGCCCAGATAGGTCACGGACCCTTGGCCTATCTGGCACTTGCTAGCTTTGATGGTGAGTCCGGCCCGGCGGAGGGCCGTCAAGACCTCCCAGAGGTGGGTCAGGTGCTCATCCCAGTGAAGGCTGTACACAGCAATGTCATCTAGATAGGCGGCGCTGTATTCCTCTAGTCCGGCCAGCACCTGGTTCACTAGTCTCTGGAAGGTGGCCGGGGCGATTTTCATGCCGAAGGGCATCACCTTGAAGTGATAGTGGCCATCAGGGGTCGAGAAGGCCGATCGCTCTTGTGCACCAGGGGTAAGGCCGATCTGCCAATACCCAGCCGTGAGATCGAAGGTGCTGAGGTATTTGGCGGCCCCAGGCGATCGATCAGTTCATCCGCCCTGGGGATGGGATGGGCGTCGGTCCTGGTGACTGCATTCAGTCCCCGGTAGTCAACACAGAACCGGAGTTCCGGAGCTGTTCCGGGGGTGGCGGCTTTAGGGACCAGGACAACGGGACTGGCCCATGGACTGTCGGAGGGTTCGACTACCCCCAGAGCTAACATCTTGGCCACTTCGGATTGGATGCAGGCCCGAACCCGGTCGGGCACTCGGAAAGCTCGGTGTCGTACCGGCGGGCTGTCTCCGGTGTCTACATCGTGGACACACCACCGGGTGACCCCCGGAGTGAGGGAAAACAGATCCGCAAATTGTCCCAGCAGCTTCCGGCAGTCTTGTTGCTGCTCTGGGGTCAGGGTAGAGGAGAGCCTGACCCCTTTGATTGAGCCGTCTTTCTCGGAGG
The DNA here is from genome assembly GCF_964261635.1 of Lissotriton helveticus. NCBI lineage: Eukaryota > Metazoa > Chordata > Amphibia > Caudata > Salamandridae > Lissotriton > Lissotriton helveticus. Next base: position 680,042,853 of record NC_136073.1, read on the forward strand.
TGCTCATGAGATCTGGCAGAGGTTCGGAGTCGTCTTCAGCTCCGTCATCGGTCGCTAACAGCAGACTTAGTTCAGTGCGGGCAAAGTGCGGCTTAAGCCGGTTAGCGTGTAGAACCCGGAGGGGGTTCCTGGGGGACTCCATGTCCACCAGATAGGTGACGGGGCTCTTGCGCTCCAGCACTTTGAAGGGCCCCGTCCATTTGTCCTGGAGGGCACAAGGTTCAACCGGGGACATGACCCAGACCTGCTGGCCTGGCTCGAACTCGATGGACGAGGCGTTCTGGTCATACCAGCGCTCATTTCCTCCTGGCTGGCCTCTAGGTTGGCCTCGGCAAGTTCCCTGAACTTCCGAGTCTGGTTGCGAAGCGTCAGGAGGTATCGGTAGACATCCGGTGGGGCATCTCGAACGGCTGTCTCCCAGCCCTCCTTGACCAGACTGTGGGGGCCTCGGACCGGGTGCCCGTACAATAGTTCAAAAGGGCTGAACCCTAGGGACTTCTGGGGTACCTCTCGGTAGGCGAAGAGGAGGCAGGGCAGCAGGACATCCCATTTGCGTCAGAGCGGCTCCTTTAGGCCCTTGATCATCCCCTTCAGTGTTCTGTTAAACCGTTCCACTAGTCCATTTCCTTGGGGGTGATACGGGGTGGTGAACTTATAGGTGACCCCGCACTGTTGCCATAGGGACCGCATATGCTTCGATATAAAGTTGGAGCCCCGATCACTCACGACTTCCCGGGGGAAGCCGACTCGGGAGAAGATGCTCATGAGGGCTCGGCCCACCACGGGGGCCATGATGGTTCGGAGGGGGATGGCCTCGGGATAGCGGATGGCATGGTCCACCAGGACGAGGATGAAACGGTGTCCCTGCGAGGTGCGAGGGTCCAGGGGCCCTACGATGTCGATTCCCACTCGCTCGAAGGGGGTAGTCACCACGGGAAATGGCTGGAGCGGGGCTTTGACTTTCCCCCCGCTCTTCCCGCTGGCTTGACAGGTCGGGCAGGTTCTGCAGTGGTTATGCACATCGTTGCGCATTTTCAGCCAATAGAAATGGGTCACCAGGCGGCTGTAAGTCTTGTCCTGCCCCAGGTGCCCGGCGAGGGGCACATCATGTGCTAAGTTCAGGAGGAAGTCTCTGAATCGGAGGGGCACGACCAGTACCCGGCTGGCCCCTAGTTCGGCAATCTTTTGCTCGCTGTAGAGAAGGTCGTTGTCCCAATAGACCCAGTGGGACCCCGCGGGGTCTCCAGCGGCTTGAGTAGCGGCTTGCTGTCGGATTCCCTCGAGGGAGGGGCAGGTTTTCTGTTCCTGCCGGAATTGTTCGCGGGTGGGGCCACCTTCTTGGCGCCATTGAGCTAGTTCTGGAAGGTGGCCGAGCTCGGTGAGATCTTCTTGGCCGGGCCCCTGGGGGCCGGGTTCGGGGTCGGCGTCCTCGGGGACGGCGGGCGGCGGAGGTGCGGGCCACTTTGGCTCCTCGGTCGGGGCTTCCTCCGCTGGGGTGGAGGCTCGGGCGGACATGGAGCGGGTGGTCGCACAGACCCATTTGGGAAGACCTAGCATCCCCAGGTGCTCTCTCCGTTCGACGCCGGCCCAGGGGGAACTTTCCAGATCGTTCCCAAGGAGGCAGTCCACGGGGGCATCGTCTCGGGCAGTCACTTTCAGCATGCCCGACACTCCTCCCCACTCGAAGGGGATGCGGGCCATCTGGCACAAAGTCTCCGAGTTGTCCGCCGACCGGACTGGGCACAGGACGTTAGGAAGGATCTGTTCGGGGGTCACCAGATGGCAGCGAACCGCCGTCACGCTGGCTCCAGTGTCCCGGAGGGCTTCGGCCCGGCGTCCATTGATGGTGACCCACTGGCGGTATTTCTGGGTGTTGCCTGGGATCGGGTCCCGGGGGATCAGGTCGTGAGTACCCAGGCATGCTAAGGTCATAGCGGCGGGCTCCCATTCGGCCTGCTCGTGGTTGTCGTCCTCTTCCTCGCTTCTTTCTTCACCCAGGGCGGCGGCCGCGATCTGGCGGTTTGGGGGACCAGTGGTGCCGGGTCGCTGGTTCATTGGGCAGAGGGGGTCATTCGCGTAATGGCCCTGTCGCTGGCATCTGTGGCACGTAACATTTGGGCGGGGCCCGGGTCTGGCTGGGGGGCCCCCTCCTCGGCCCAGGGATGGCGACGTGGAGGTAGGGGAGGACCCCTGGGGGGCGTCCCGTCCCCGGCTCTGGCCTCCTCCGCCGCCTCGTGGTCGGTGGTTCCCCGGGGATCCCCGGCTGTAGTCTCCCATCGGACTCCGGGGAACTCGGGTGCTCACCCATCTATCCGCTTCGACAGCGAGCTTTCGTGGCTCAGTTAGTTTGCTGTCAAGGAGGTGCTGCCGGAGCTCAATGAAGCAGTTATTGGCCAGATGTCCCATAGAATGAGGTCGACCAATTGCTGGTAGGTGGTGGCCTGGCAGCCTCTGATCCACCCCTCGAAGGCTCTGCTGTAAAAGTTTACGTACTCCACCCACGTGGTACCGGGGATTTTTTTGCAGTCTCGGAATCGCTGCCGGTACATCTCGGGGGTGAGTCCGTAGCGAGTGAGGAGAGCGGTCTTCATGTGCTCGTACGAGGTCATCTCGGTATCAGGGAGCTCCAGCAGGGCGTCTCTCCCTTCGTTGATAAACTTCCCCCACAGGCCGGTGCCCCAGTCCTTGAGGGATACTCGATGGGCGGTCATGGCGAGCTCATAGGCTTTGAACCACTGTTGGATGTCGTCGTTCTTATAGTACTCTTTGACGACATCCTTGGGTATGTGCACCTTCGTGTCCACCGGGGGAGGTGAGGTCTTGCCTCCGGAGGTGCCGGTCTCGTTTGTCTTGGCCTTAATTTCCAGTTCTTTGAGGCCGCGCTCGTGCTCGAGCATGAGTTTTTTCTCCCCGAGGTCTTTTTGTCTCCGCCTTTCTTCTAGGTCTCCTTCTAGCCGTAGCTGCTCGAGGGCTAACTTCCTTTCTGCCAGCTGGATCTCTCCTTCTTGTCTGAGTCGAGCGAGCTCCAACTCGTGGAGCCGGTTCCTCTCTCGTTCTCGGGCGTCTTCGTGGGAGAGGCCCGTGTCTGGGTTTGCGGGTCTCCCTCCCGCTGGGTTTGTCTCAGCCTCCGGGCCTCCGTTCGGGCCCGGGTTATCTTCACTCGGGGGTGGCGCGTCGCCGGCGTCCACCCAGGCCTGCAGGGCCGATTTTAAGTCTTCATTGGTGCTTAAGCCAGTGGTAGTGATGCCTAGGTCTTTGCAGAACTGCTTTAGCTCCTTGTGACTGTAGTCTTCCATTTTCTCTTTCTGGAATTCTGTGCTCATGGTCGTAGTGGGTTTTTCTTGGTAGTGAGTGAATCACTCTCTGTACGATCTGCGAGGGCTCGGATCCCGGCGCTTGCCACCAATGTTAGGAAGGCGACCCCAGGGGAGGCAGAAGATGTCTGACTGACCAGCCCTAGGTCCACCTCTCCTTCGAGAAGTAGCCGAGCGTTACCGAGAGGCCTCCTTGGCGAGGGTCCTCTCCTACGACCGTACAGCAGAGTAATCACAACACTACAAATGGACACCACACAGGAGGTCAAATTCTTACGCTTTTATAGATAATAAAGGTTGCTGGTTCTTGGCAGTATATACAGGCAGATCGAGGGATCCGTAAAGTCTCGTAAAGGGGGGTAAGGTAGCGGGACAGTCTCCACCGGAGTGGGAGAAGGGATACCCTACGCACAGCTCTCAATCCTCGAGCTGGGGGGTTCCGAGAAGTCGGGCCGCGGCAGCGCCAGCAGGCTCTCGAGATGGTCTCAGCGAGTTAGGCCGCGGCAGCGCCAGCAGGCTCTCCAGATGGGTTCAGCGAGGTAGGCCGCGGCAGCGCCAGCAGGCTCTCCAGATGGGTTCAGCGAGGTAGGCCGCGGCAGCGCCAGCAGGCTCTCCAGATGGGTTCAGCGAGGTAGGCCGCGGCAGCGCCAGCAGGCTCTCAAGATGGTTTCAGCGAGGTAGGCCGCGGCAGCACCAGCAGGCTCTCAAGATGGTTGCAGCGAGGTAGGCCGCGGCAGCGCCAGCAGGCTCTCAAGATGGTCTCAGCGAGGTAGGCCACGGCAGCGCCAGCAGGCTCTCCAGATGGGCTCAGCGAGGTAGGCCGCGGCAGCGCCAGCAGGCTCTCAGGATGGGCTCAGCGAGGTAGGCCGCGGCAGCGCCAGCAGGCTCTCAAGATGGCTTCGGGTTACAGGAAGGATGAGTTCGTCTGGTGTCGGCCGTGACAGCGTCAGCAGGGCTTCCAGTCCAGGATACAACTGGGGTCCTGCTCCGGGGCTGGCCCAGATATAGGGCTGGAGTCCTTTGATGTCCGGACCCTCGCGCCTGGGGGCCGGAGGGGCCGGGATGATGGTGTCCAGACACCCAGCAGGGGGGTGGAGCCAGCGCCCAGAGAGGCCGGAGGGCGATCGATACCAGGCGTCCGGGGACGGCTGGGGACCATCGAAACTCCCCTTTCCTCCGGGATCCGTCGAGTGGCCACTCGACCACCTGGGTGGATCCGGGCGCCTCGATGTCGGGGCTTCGCTGGAGCCGGGGCTAGGCAGAGGCCACGTGCCCCTGACGTGGAGGTTCCAAGATGGCGTCGGGGAAGGCCTCGTGTTCGGGCGTGATGGGCCTGGGATGGAGCTAAGCCGGTAGTGTTGATCCGGGATGGTAACCGGACCGGCAATGGTGGTCGTGCAGGGTCGGGCTGGAGGGGCTGCCCGAGGCTGAGTGGAGGGCTGATGTCGTCTGGGGCCCGCCGCGCGGGAGAGGTAGGACCACGCCATGCGGCCGGGTCCAACACTCGCTGAAACCATCTTCGGAGCCCTGCTGGCGCTGCCGCGGCCCGACCTCGCTGAAACCATATTCGGAGCCCTGCTGGCGCTGCCGCGGCCCGACCTCGCTGAAACACTCTTCGGAGCCCTGCTGGCGCTGCCGCGGCCCAACCTCGCTGAAACCATCTTCGGAGCCCTGCTGACGACGCCGCGGCTCGACCTTGCGGAACCCCCCAGCTCGAGGATTGAGAGCTGAGCGTAGGGTATCCCTGTGCCAGGCTGGTACTAAGACTGTCCCGCTACCCCATTCCCACAGTTACCGAGACATTAAGGATCCCTCGATCCGTGTGTATATATATTGCTGAGAGAACCTGCCTTGATTGTTGATAAAGACTCTAAGAATCAACCCTCTGGTGTGGTGTAAGATAAAAAGTGTCAGGTGCTCAGCCTCATTCTGAGTGGGGCTGCTGAAGTTTCAGGCCAAGCAAATCTAGTGCTTTTTGCTGGTGTCTCTGCTCGCCTAACTTGGTGTTTGAAATCTGTTGCAACTGTGCCCATCCCCAGTCTGCAACAGTCACTGACATTAGGTGTTCTCAGCTCTGCTAGTTAACTGGCCCTTTGTTATGCACGAAAGTGCATTTGCACATCTTTGGCTGACCTTGGAACGCCCTGGCTACCTTCCCTTCTCTGCAGGAAAACAAACTGCGGAGAATACTTGCATTCTTGTAACAAGACTCTAAAGAAACAGTTAATTTTAAATTAAACCTCCTGCACATCTAAGAAATGAAATAGTAAATGTTTTAAGAAATAAGTATACCGAACAACAAAGTTCATCTTATGGCCAAAAGTACATGTTGGCATTAGATGATAAAAGATAAAATAAAGCTAGAACGGATGCAATTAGATTGTTTGCATTTTCAGAGGTCTGGCAGTTAGATATTTGAAGCATTTCTTTTTTAAATATAAAATGAAATATTCTGCTTAAGGTTTAGCTTAACTGAGTCAGGTACAAACACAACTTGGCTTTAAAATTGGTAAATATGTTTTTGATTTGAAAAAAAAAAAGATTTATTCACAACAGATGTATACTGTTTGCTAACTCTATGCTTCACAGTCGAAGTAATTATCTGGTTTCAGAGATTTACTTTTTATTTCTATACCATAGAATTGTACAAGTTCGCTCCTATAATTTAAATTTCACCCAGGCCTACTCGGAAGTTTACAGAAAGAAGCCATGTGCACTTTGCTTTAGGAAAGAAATAGTCCACATAATTCACCTACCTGCTACAGTGTTTACTGATGCTATTTCCTGAAGGAACCCTTGTGTATGAAACACATTAGGCATTTCTAATGTGCAGTACACGGCCTACTAACAGGTTAAGGACAAACAATAAAATAACCCCAAGTATTTCAGTTTGGAAGGCCTCGATTTCTGTATTGAGCTCAAACTCGATAATCTGCAGACTGCTAACAAAGAATACATTGCATAATTATAAAGTAATTTTTCGAGGATGTGTGCTATATCATCTTGACTCGAAAGTGATGCATTTTGCATTTTAATAGCAGGCGTGAAATCAGCAGCAGCTTTTGCTCGGGCACCTGACTTCCTTCTTGGCTGCTGTCAATCCCATGCTGAACTACAGCTCTGTTTGAAGGTGCATTAGCAGCAGCACCCACCCCCAAATCAGACAGATTAATCAACTCCAAGAGCTTTCAGCACCTTGATCCGCAGTCCTGCTAATGTGTTTTTTGTCAGGCACAAGTGTGCGTTTACATGTCTGCGGCTGCCCATTCTAAAGTACTGTTTTGAGTTTCCTCTTAAGGCAGATTCTGACATCTCCAAGTGATGTAATGCAACAAGGGATTTTCTTTTCTTGCAGCAAAACACATTGCAGCAAATTCGAATGTGATTCAAACAGGGTGTTGCGGGATTTCATATTTTGGTACAACATTCTTTTATTTTAATGGGCTTTCATTTATATATCACATGCACTACCAGCAAAGCAGGGGCTGTTTAAAATATTGTGTTGTAAACGCAGTCATTATTTCAATAAGGTGCTTGGAATTTAGACGGATCCTAATGTCTAACATATACTTTTAAAAACTGATGAGTTTAATGCCAAAACATTTTTGGAAATTGATATGCCTTTTTAAAAAATAATATTTGTATTGTTGTCACATCCATGAGTACTGATAAGATGGAGTGCACCATTTCTTAAATAGGGACTCTGTCATGTGTTGGAAATGTAAAGCAATAGTATTCAATTAAATGTGCATTTCTTAGATTTTCAAAGAAAATAGCTACTAAAAAATAAAAGTGCAAAGTCAGTAGCCTCATTTGATCAATGTTTTGCTTCTAAAAAAAGATTCCATAAAATTAAAAAGGCCATGGCATTCAGGTATTATGTTTTCTGATGGGTATGCTCCTTCAAAATCACTATCCTCTGTTGCTAGATGGGATTCAATCACTGAAGTGTGTTTAATATGCTAAGTGTGTTTAAGGCTGCAGTACCACCGCCTGTCTATGGGGGCAGAGCGAGCAAAATTATAAACACACATGGTGAAACACAGATCCCCACAAGGCAGTTTTTTAAAAAGTTGTAAAAATTGGCACAGATGTTTCTGAAGTCATTTCCAATCATTTAGAAGACTTTACCTTGTGGGGACTTGGGTTCAGGTCCCCACAGTGCAATCAAGTCCCCACAGCGTGAGTGTGTTATCATACTCAAGTCCCCACAAGGATAGTAACACAAACCCACCCACACACACACACGCACACACACACACTTCCACACACACACACACTTCCAGACACACACACACTTCCACACACACACACTTCCACACACACACACTTCCACACACACACACACCACATTCCACACACACACCACATTCCACACACCACATTCCACACACCACATTCCACACACCAAATTCCACACACCACATTCCACACACCAAATTCCACACACCACATTCCACCCACATTCCACACACCACATTCCACACACCACATTCCACATACATTCCACACACATTCCACATTCCACCCACATTCCACATACCACATTCCACACACATGCCACATTCCACACAGCACATTCCACATTCCACACACCACATTCCACATTCCCCACACCACATTCCACACACCACATTTCACACACCACATTCCACACACCAAATTCCACACCACATTCCACACAGCACATTCTACACACATTCCACACACATTCCACACACCACATTGCACATTCCACATACCACATTCCACACACATTCCACACACTCCACATTCCACATATCACATTCCACACATATTCCACACACATTCCACACACACTCCACACACCACATTCCACACACCACATTCCACACACCACATTCCACACACATTCCACACACCACATTCCAAACACATTCCACACACATTCCACACACATTCCACACACATTCCACACACCACATTCTACACACATTGCACACACCACATTCCAAACTCACACCACATTCCACACACCACATTCCACACACACCACACACACCACATTCCGCACACATTCTACACACCACACACCACATTCCACACACATTCCACACACCACATTCCACACACATTCCACACACCACATTCCACACACCACATTCCACACACATTCCACACACACATTCCACACACATTCCACACACACATTCCACACACCACATTCCACACACATTCCACACACCACATTCCACACACATTCCACATTCCACACTTATTCCACACACATTCCACACACCACATTCCACACACATTCCACACACCACATTCCACACACATTCCACACATACCACACACACCACATTCCACACACCACATTCCACACACACCACATTTCACACATTCCACACACCACATTCCACACGCAACATTCCACACACATTCCACACAACACATTCCACACACACCACATTCCACACACATTCCACACACCACATTCCACACCACATTCCACACACCACATTCCACACACATTCCACATTCCACACACCACATTCTACACACATTAAAAAATTGGCACAGATGTTTCTGAAGTCATTTCCAATCATTTAGAAGACTTTACCTTGTGGGGACTTGGGTTCAGGTCCCCACGGTGCAATCAAGTCCCCACAGCGTGAGTGTGTTATCATACTCAAGCCCCCACAAGGATAGTAACACAAACCCACACACACACACACACACTTCCACACACACACACTTACACACACTTACACACACACACACCCACACCACATTCCACACACACACCACATTCCACACACCACATTCCACACACCACATTCCACACACCACATTCCACACACCAAATTCCACACACCACATTCCACCCACATTCCACACACCACATTCCACACACATTCCACACACCACATTCCACATTCCACACACACTCCTTATTCCACCCACATTCCACATACCACATTCCACACACATGCCACATTCCACACACCACATTCCACATTCCACACACCACATTCCACATTCCCCACACCACATTCCACATTCCACACACCACATTTCACACACCACATTCCACACACATTCCACACACCACATTCCACACACCACATTCCACACACATTCCACACACCACATTCCAAACACATTCCACACACATTCCACACACATTCCACATTCCACACACATTCCACACACCACATTCTACACACATTCCACACACCACATTCCACACACATTCCACACACACACCACATTCCACACACACTACACACCACACACATCACATTCCACATTCCACACACATTCTACACACCACACACCACATTCCACACACATTCCACACACCAAATTCCACACATTCCACAAACCACATTCCACACACATTCCACACACATTCCACACACACATTCCACACACATTCCACACACCACATTCCACACACATTCCACACACACATTCCACACACACATTCCACACACATTCCACACACCACATTCCACACACATTCCACACACATTCCACACACCACATTCCACACACCACATTCCACACACACCACATTTCACACATTCCACACACCACATTCCACACACAACATTCCACACACATTCCACACAACACATTCCACACACCACATTCCACACACCACATTCCACACCACATTCCACACACCACATTCCACACACCACATTCCACACACATTCCACATTCCACCCACCACATTCTACACATTCCACACACCACATTCCACACACACACACCACATTCCACACACCACATTCCACACACCACATTCCACACACATTCCACACAACACATTCCACACAACACATTCCACACACATTCCACACACATTCCACACACACCACATTCCACACACATCCCGCACACATTCCACACACCACATTCTACACACATTTCACACACATTCCACGCACATTCCACACACATTCCATGCACATTACACACACATTCCACGCACATTCCATGCACATTCCACACACATTCCATACACATTCCACACACATTCCACACACCACATTCCACACACCACATTCCACACACCACATTCCACACACCACATTCCACACACCACATTCCACACACATTCCACATTCCACACACCACATTCTACACACATTAAAAAATTGGCACAGATGTTTCTGAAGTCATTTCCAATCATTTAGAAGACTTTACCTTGTGGGGGCTTGGGTTCAGGTCCCCACGGTGCAATCAAGTCCCCACAGCGTGAGTGTGTTATCATACTCAAGCCCCCACAAGGATAGTAACACAAACACACACACAAACACACACACTTCCACACACACACACTTACACACACTTACACACACACACACCCACACCACATTCCACACACACACCACATTCCACACACCACATTCCACACACCACATTCCACACACCACATTCCACACACCAAATTCCACACACCACATTCCACCCACATTCCACACACCACATTCCACACACATTCCACACACCACATTCCACATTCCACACACATTCCTTATTCCACCCACATTCCACATACCACATTCCACACACATGCCACATTCCACACACCACATTCCACATTCCACACACCACATTCCACATTCCCCTCACCACATTCCACATTCCACACACCACATTTCACACACCACATTCCACACACATTCCACACACCACATTCCACACACCACATTCCACACACATTCCACACACCACATTCCAAACACATTCCACACACATTCCACACACATTCCACATTCCACACACATTCCACACACCACATTCTACACACATTCCACACACCACATTCCACACACATTCCACACACACACCACATTCCACACACACTACACACCACACACATCACATTCCACATTCCACACACATTCTACACACCACACACCACATTCCACACACATTCCACACACCACATTCCACACACATTCCACAAACCACATTCCACACACATTACACACACATTACACACACATTCCACACACACATTCCACACACATTCCACACACCACATTCCACACACATTCCACACACATTCCACACACACATTCCACACACATTCCACACACCACATTCCACACACATTCCACACACATTCCACACACCACATTCCACACACCACATTCCACACACACCACATTTCACACATTCCACACACCACATTCCACACACAACATTCCACACACATTCCACACAACACATTCCACACACACCACATTCCACACACCACATTCCACACCACATTCCACACACCACATTCCACACACCACATTCCACACACATTCCACATTCCACCCACCACATTCTACACATTCCACACACCACATTCCACACACATTCCACACACACACACCACATTCCACACACCACATTCCACACACCACATTCCACACACATTCCACACAACACATTCCACACAACACATTCCACACACATTCCACACACACCACATTCCACACACATCCCGCACACATTCCACACACCACATTCTACACACATTTCACACACATTCCACGCACATTCCACACACATTCCATGCACATTACACACACATTCCACGCACATTCCATGCACATTCCACACACATTCCATACACATTCCACACACCACATTCCACACACCACATTCCACACACCACATTCCACACACCACATTCCACACACCACATTCCACATACCACATTCCACACACATTCCAAACACGCCCTGCTCTCAGCAGAAGCGGCCGCTCATCACGCAGCTCCCAGCTTCACAGAAGCCTCTGAAAAAGCGGTATCGTTACCACGCTAAGATCTACCTCTTCTAATATCCTGCTCATTTTAACTCCTTTGCAGCCAGAGCCCTTCCCGCCCTGCTGACCCCGCCCATTCGGGTCACGGGTCTATTTAGTCCCTGTCTTCACTCCGCCTGCTAAAGCCGAGCTGTCCGGTGGCAGAGGACAGACTCGCCGGCGGCACGCGATATTTTAACTATTTACCTACCTTGCTCTTCTAGGCTGACTACGAGCCTCCGGAATACCGATTCCCGCTGAGTTAGAGCGGTGATACTACTCTTCCTGTTTATTTTAAATTACCCCGCCCTTCCCGCCCTGCTGACCCCGCCCATTCGGGTCACGGGTCTATTTAGTCCCTGTCTTCACTCCGCCTGCTAAAGCCGAGCTGTCCGGTGGCAGAGGACAGACTCGCCGGCGGCACGCGATATTTTAACTATTTACCTACCTTGCTCTTCTAGGCTGACTACGAGCCTCCGGATACCGATTCCCGCTGAGTTAGAGCGGTGATACTACTCTTCCTGTTTATTTTAAATTACCCCGCCCTTCCCGCCCTGCTGACCCCGCCCATTCGGGTCACGGGTCTATTTAGTCCCTGTCTTCACTCCGCCTGCTAAAGCCGAGCTGTCCGGTGGCAGAGGACAGACTCGCCGGCGGCACGCGATATTTTAACTATTTACCTACCTTGCTCTTCTAGGCTGACTACGAGCCTCCGGATACCGATTCCCGCTGAGTTAGAGCGGTGATACTACTCTTCCTGTTTATTTTAAATTACCCCGCCCTTCCCGCCCTGCTGACCCCGCCCATTCGGGTCACGGGTCTATTTAGTCCCTGTCTTCACTCCGCCTGCTAAAGCCGAGCTGTCCGGTGGCAGAGGACAGACTCGCCGGCGGCACGCGATATTTTAACTATTTACCTACCTTGCTCTTCTAGGCTGACTACGAGCCTCCGGATACCGATTCCCGCTGAGTTAGAGCGGACATACTACTCTTCCTGTTTATTTTAAATTACCCCGCCCTTCCCGCCCTGCTGACCCCGCCCATTCGGGTCACGGGTCTATTTAGTCCCTGTCTTCACTCCGCCTGCTAAAGCCGAGCTGTCCGGTGGCAGAGGACAGACTCGCCGGCGGCACGCGATATTTTAACTATTTACCTACCTTGCTCTTCTAGGCTGACTACGAGCCTCCGGATACCGATTCCCGCTGAGTTAGAGCGGTGATACTACTCTTCCTGTTTATTTTAAATTACCCCGCCCTTCCCGCCCTGCTGACCCCGCCCATTCGGGTCACGGGTCTATTTATACGGTACTAATGTGTCAGCGCAGCGGACGAGCGCAGCGGGCGCGACGGAGGCGCGCCGGAGTTGCGCCTGAGTTAAGCCCGTCTGCGCCCGTCCGCGGCCGGCCGGGGCTAGGGGCACGTCACTCTGCCCCCATTACTACCTATTCCCCGACTAGCTTGAAATTCCTACAAGGTGACTGGCCCCTTGCATCTGTCATTAGTAGTAACATCTCATCTCTTGGCCTTACCCCTTCTACCCCGACACTCCGCCCCTCCCCGCCCTCCCCTCCCTCCGCTTTGTCTTTTATTTTGTTAAACACTAGGTCGGTGGTGAAACATCACCAGGACCTATTTATCTTGCTCGACACCCAGAAGCCAGATATATTATGCTTAACAGAGACGTGGTTTGGTGACTCGTCACTCCCCGCTCTCTTACCGACTCTCCCCCTTACCTATGTGGCTCTTCGAGTAGACCGCCCTGCTGGGAAAAAGGGAGGCGGTGTGGCGCTCATCGCCAAAACCGAGTACAACTTCCAGTTACTCCCGTCTGCCTTTATTGACTCTGTTGAGTATCTGGTAGCTCGTTCTGATATTGTCTCTCCTCCTTTGATTTGTTTACTTGCCTATCGCCCTCCTCAGAATACCCCTCACTTCATTACAACCTTCCAGGACCTAGTAGCCACGCTGACGGTTAATCATGCCTCCCTCCTTATATTGGGGGATTTTAACTACTGGCCTAATGATCCGTCCGAATGTCAGGCCTCGAAACAATTCTCTGACCTGCTTCAGTCTTTAAACTTTATTTCCCGTGTACAGGTTCCCACACATACGGGTGGACATGTACTTGACCAGGTTTGGTCTCTAAACTATCTTATCTCATCTGTAGCAGTGTCTCCCTGTCCTTGGTCCGACCACGCCATCATTTCTTTTACCCTCCATCTTAGCTTACCAGCCAGGATTCCGCGGGAAAAGAACTTCTGGGCCAGGAACTGGAACCGGGTTGACTTAACCTCGCTATCATCTTCCCTCCTAGCCACAGTGCCTAACCTAGATGGCTTATCTCTGTCAACACAAGCCACTGGGATTGATACCTGGCTTACGGAAGGCTGCGATTCTGCAGCCCCCCTACGCCGGATCTCAATTAAAAGACCTAAGGAGGCTAACAGATGGTTCGATACCCGCCTCAAAGATAAGAAATCGTCCCTTCGGCGCGCTGAAAGACTTTGGAGAAGGGAATACTGCCCCCTTCTGAAAATTCGCTACTTAACTCTACGGCAGGACTATAAGAAAGCTATCATTGAAACTAAATCCACCTATTTCTCATCAAAAATCTTAGCAGCTGAGAATCAACCACGAGAAATTTTCTCGATAGTTAAGGAGTTAGCTTTCTCAGACAGGAGTACATCCAAACCCCTTCCTACACAAAACCTCTGTGACTCATTAAATTCTTACTTTTTGGATAAAGTGCTTAACATTAAAAATAACATTCCCCCTCCCTCTGCCTCTTATGCCGACCCCTGCCCACCAGCCCTGCCGCTTAGTCTAATATCAATTCCTCCCATCACGGAAACTAGGTTCCAGGAAATTTTGCTAAAAGTTAAGTCGGGATCACCTGCTGACATCTGCCCGGCTCGTATTCTGCAGCAAATCTTCTCGGTCTGCACACAGCCCCCGATTATCTTCTTAAACAGTTCCCTGTCACAGGGAATTGTGACCCCGGCCCTTAAAGTAGCTTCTATTGTGCCCATCTTAAAAAAACCAGGGGCCGACTCAGCTATTTCTTCCAACTACCGGCCCATCTCTTTGCTGCCGTACCTGGGCAAGGTGCTTGAGCGGCATGTTGCCGCGGTGCTTAGCTCCAATGTTGAGACTACGGGAGGCCTGGCATCCTGCCAGGCTGGTTTCCGCCCTAAACACTCTACCGAGTCTGTGGTGGTGTCGGTCCTAAACACCCTCAGGGAGGGTCGGGACCAAAATAAACATCAAGCCCTGGTGCTCCTCGACCTCTCCGCCGCTTTCGATACGGTGGACCATTCCATCTTGCTTTCACGTATCGGAGCAGCGGGAATCGGAGGGTCAGCACTAGTGTGGCTCTCGTCCTTCCTGCGGGATCGCACACAGGCGGTCCGGTTGGGAGAGTTCACGGCAGACCCTGTTAAGATCACTTGTGGTGTTCCCCAAGGTTCCTCTCTTTCCCCTTTATTGTTTAATCTTTACATCTATCCTCTGATCTTTGCACTCCAACAGCGGGAGGTCGCGGTGTATAACTATGCGGACGACCTCCAGCTGGTCTTTGACCTTTCTTCTTCCCCTCACGCTATCTCCAATTTTCAGTCTATTATGATTTTTATCAGGGACTGGATGAGCCACAATCATCTGAAGCTCAATCCGGATAAAACCGAGCTGGTGCTTACTGGTGGCTCCCCCAGTCCCTGGAACTCTTCTTTTTGGCCCCTCACTCTCGGTACCTCCCCCCTTCCTTCTTCTACGGTAAAAACATTGGGCATAAAAATTAACCACCAGCTCACTCTTCACTCACAGGTTGGTGCTGTTGTCTCTTCTTGTTTTCTTATGCTTCGAACTATCCGCACTGTTTCCCGTTTCTTTTCCCCTCTGGCACTTAAACTCATTATGTCTGCCTTGGTCATCTCCCGGCTAGACTATGCCAATGCCCTCTACAACGGCATTCCGGCATACAGCCTCCGTAAACTCCAGCTTGTGCAGAACCAAGCAGCTCGGCTGGTGTATGGCCTTCCCCGGTTCCATCATGCTACACCTCTGTTGAAGGAACTGCACTGGCTGCCAGTCCGGCAGCGTTCGCTTTTTAAGATGGGGTGCATGGTCTTTCAGGCACGACAAGGAATGGCCCCGGCCTTCATTTCCTCTCTTCTAACCAACTACGTTCCTGTCAGACACCTTCGTTCGTCGGATCAGGCCCTACTGCAAGTCCCCCGTTTTACCAGGAAAAAATGGGGAGGTTCCAACTTCTCCTATCTGGCTCCGGTATTCTGGAACTCCCTGCCGGATCACCTCCGAAATTTAAAACAATATTCCCTTTTTCGTAAGGGACTGAAAACTTTTCTGTTTACTCAGGCCTTCCCACTCTAATTGTTCCCATCCCTGTTTTATTGCATGCCGCTAAAGCGCCAAGAAACCGTAATGGTGTACGTTGCGCTATACAAGCCTTTTAAATTCAATTCAATTCAATTCCAGAGCGTAGCACTACAGTGCCCCGCCCGCCGAGCAGCTCTGCTTACATTTTGCGAGTCCATCTGACCCATAACGATTTACGAGTTTAGTGCGCTAGTTGTACTGTCATTTGGCATTTATCTGCCTGTGTTTGACCTGCGCCCGTAATTTCATTGTGTACCTGTCATCGCCTTTGTCATTGCGATCGCCTACTCTGTGCCCCAGTGTTGTTTGCAGTTCGACTGCTTGCTGCCATTTTGTTTGTTGTTTGTGCCTCCTTCCACCGATCTCCACCCCGCCTCCCTGCTGACCCTCCCTCCCACTGATACTGACCTCGCAGCCCCTCCTTGCTTGCGCTGTTACCGCCCTGCTCTCAGCAGAAGCGGCCGCTCATCACGCAGCTCCCAGCTTCACAGAAGCCTCTGAAAAAGCGGTATCGTTACCACGCTAAGATCTACCTCTTCTAATATCCTGCTCATTTTAACTCCTTTGCAGCCAGAGCGTAGCGCTACAGTGCCCCGCCCGCCGAGCAGCTCTGCTTACATTTTGCGAGTCTATCTGACCCATAACGATTTACGAGTTTAGTGCGCTAGTTGTACTGTCATTTGGCATTTATCTGCCTGTGTTTGACCTGCGCCCGTAATTTCATTGTGTACCTGTCATCGCCTTTGTCATTGCGATCGCCTACTCTGTGCCCCAGTGTTGTTTGCAGTTCGACTGCTTGCTGCCATTTTGTTTGTTGTTTGTGCCTCCTTCCACCGATCTCCACCCCGCCTCCCTGCTGACCCTCCCTCGCCCCTCCCCTTCCTCTATCCACATATGACTTACGCCTTTTCGCGCAGCGTTCACGCGCAGCGATCGCGCCCCAGTCGCGCCGAAGGTGCGCCAAAGGTAAGCCCGTCTACGCCCGTCCGCGCCTGGACCGCGCCCAGCGCCAGACCCTCTGGCCCCCGTACCACCCACCCCACCCACATTACATATGACGCCTCCACCCTCCTAGCCCTTAACCCCGGCTGACCCTCCAACTGCGCCCAAGCCGCTCCTGGACACACCCATGGACCCTTCACATGCTACTCCTGCAAGTTCGACGGCACCAAGAAAAACTCCTCATCCACGAACACCAAACAGAGACCTGACACCAACCACCTAAAATGCATCCTTCTCAACACCCGCTCAGTCCACAGACACGCCATCGACCTCTGGAACTTACTAGACACCATTTCCCCCGACGTTGCCTTCCTAACAGAAACATGGATGAACGCCTCCTCAGCCCCAGACATCACCATTGCCATCCCGGAAGGATACAAGATCATTCGTAAGGACCGCGCCGGCCAAACAGGAGGAGGCATCGCTATTGTCCATAAGAACTCCATCCGCATCTCAACCAGCTCGGACGTCAACCTTGCCAACGCTGAACACCTTCACTTCCAGATCCACACCGACCCAAGACCACACTCAGAGGCACCCTCCTCTACAGGCCACCTGGACCCCGTGCACAATTCAGCGACGATATCACTGACTTTATCACTCCACATGCCCTCCCCTCCGAGGATTACATTCTTCTGGGAGACCTCAACTTTCACCTGGAAAAGAGCAATGACAGCAACGCCACCTCCCTTCTGAACAATCTCACCAACCTCGGACTCAAACAACTTGTCACTACGTCCACCCACATCGCAGGTCACACGCTCGACCCTATCTTCACCTCCAGCAAACATGTCTCCTTCAGTCACACCACAGCTCTCCATTGGACGGACCACAGCTGCGTACACTTTATCTACAATAAGACCACAACTCACAACCATCCTCAACCTACTTTGCGAAGAAACTGGAACAAAATCACCATCGACCAGATCTCCTCATCGCTTCTTCAAAACCCCCCTGCCCACTCCTCTAACCCCGACGAAGCAGCCACTAACCTCACCCAATGGCTATCCAACAGCGCCGACATCCTAGCACCGTTGAAAAAACGTCAAATCAAACTAGGCAGCAAATACGCCTCCTGGTTCAACGATGATCTTAAGAAATCGAAAAAACTCTGTCGCACCCTCGAGAAGGCCTGGAAAAAAGACCCTAACACCAGCACCAGAGACGCCTTCAAAAACGCCACCCGCATACACCATCAACTAATCCGGTCTGCCAAGAAAGCCGCATTCAAAGACCGACTTGACAACAACGCCCACAACAGCAAGGAATTATTCAACATCGTCAAAGAGTTTACCAACCCCTCAGCCAACTCCAACGACATCACCCCCTCTCAAGCCCTCTGCGACTCCCTAGCTTCGTTCTTCCACAACAAAATCGCAGACATCCACAACAGCTTCGACAACCGACCCGGAGACCAACCCACCCAACCATCTGCTGGTCCTTCACCCCCCTTGAACATCCTTAATGACTGGAACCCAATCTCCACTGAGGACACCATCCGCCTGATGAACTCCATCCACTCAGGATCCCCCACAGACCCCTGCCCTCACCACATCTTCAACAAAGCAGACTCCATCATAGCACCGCACCTCCGAGACGTCATC
Organism: Lissotriton helveticus; assembly: GCF_964261635.1. NCBI lineage: Eukaryota > Metazoa > Chordata > Amphibia > Caudata > Salamandridae > Lissotriton > Lissotriton helveticus. Next base: position 680,061,944 of record NC_136073.1, read on the forward strand.
AACTGGTCCCTCAACTCCGCCACCTTCCCGGAAAGCTGGAAACACGCTGAACTCAGCGCCCTTCTGAAAAAACCCACAGCGGACCCCACCGAACTCAAAAACTACCGTCCCATCTCGCTCCTTCCATTCCCGGCCAAAGTCATCGAAAAAGCTGTCAACAACCAGCTCGCCGCCTTCCTCGAAGCCAACAAATCCCTCGACTCCTCACAGTCCGGCTTCCGAGCAAAACACAGCACGGAGACCGCCCTCATCGCAGCAACAGACGACATTCGAACTCTACTGGACAATGGAGACACAGTCGCCCTCATCCTCCTCGACCTCTCCGCAGCCTTCAACACAGTCTGCCATAGCACCCTTCTACAGCGCCTCAAACATCGGAATCCAAGGAAAAGCACTAGAATGGATCACGTCGTTCCTCACCGGAAGAACCCAGAGAGTCCGCCTCCCACCATTCAAGTCAGAGGCCACTGAAGTCATCTGCGGCGTGCCACAAGGATCTTCACTCAGCCCCACCCTCTTCAACGTATACATGAGCCCCCTCGCGGCCATCGCACGCCAACACAACCTCAACATCATCTCCTACGCTGACGACACTCAACTGATCCTCTCACTCACCAAAGACCCTAACACCGCCAAAACCAACCTACATGAAGGAATGAAAGAAGTGGCCGAGTGGATGAAGCACAGCCGTCTGAAACTAAACTCAGACAAAACAGAAGTCCTTATCCTAGGTACCTCCCCCTCCTCCTGGGATGACTCTTGGTGGCCAGAGGCCCTTGGAAAAGCACCCATCCCGACGGACCACGCACGGAACCTGGGCGTCATCCTCGACTCCTCACTCTCTATGAACAGACAAGTCAACGCCGTTTCATCATCTTGCTTCAACATTCTCCGCATGCTCAAAAAAACATTTCGCTGGATCCCCACCGAAACCAGAAAAACGGTCACCCATGCACTGGTTACAAGCCGCCTGGACTACGGAAACACCCTTTACGCCGGTATCACCGCAAAACTCCAGAAAAAACTCCAACGCATCCAGAACGCATCAGCCAGACTCATACTAGACATCCCGCGTAAAGACCACATCTCTAGTCACCTGAAAAACCTCCACTGGCTTCCCGTCAATAAGAGGATCACTTTCCGCCTCCTAACCCACGCACACAAAGCACTTTACGAACTTGGTCCCGAATGCCTCAACACACGACTTTCCTTCTACACCCCCTCCCGCCAGCTTCGTTCCTCCAACCAAGCCCTTGCTACCATACCTCGCATCAACAAAACCACCATGGGAGGTAGATCCTTCTCCTACCTCGCTGCGAAAACCTGGAACTCACTCCCCACTCACCTTCGTCTCACTCAGAACCACCTAGCATTCAGAAAGCAACTCAAAACTTGGATATTTGACAAGTAATTCCCCACACTCCTCAAGCGCCTTGAGACCCTACGGGTATGTAGTGCGCTATATAAATCTTTGACTTGACTTGACTGGACATTCCACACACCCCATTCCACACACATTCCATACACATTCCACACATTCCACACACATTCCACACACCACATTCCACATTCCACACACCACATTCCACACACATTCCACACACCCCATTCCACACACCCCATTCCACACACATTCCACACACATTCCACACCACATTCCACACACCACATTCCACACACATTCCACACACCACATTCCACACACATTCCACACACACACACACTCCACATTCCACACACACACTCCACATTCCACACATTCCAAATTCCACACACTTTCCACACACCCCATTCCACACACCCCATTCCACACACCCCATTCCACACACATTCCACACACATTCCACACACAGTCCACACACCCCATTCCACACACCCCATTCCACACACCCCATTCCACACACACACATTCCACACACACCACATTCCACACACACCACATTCCACACACATTCCACACACTACATTCCACACACATTCCACACACCACATTCCACACACACCACATTCCACACATCCCACACACATCCCACACACCACATTCCACACACGACATTCCACACACATTCCACACACATTCCACGCACATTCCACACACATTCCATGCACATTCCACACACATTCCATGCACATTCCACACACATTCCACACACATTCCACACACATTCCACACACCACATTCCACATTCCACACACCACATTCCACACACCACATTCCACACACATTCCGCATTCCACACACCACATTCTACACACATTAAAAAATTGGCACAGATGTTTCTGAAGTCATTTCCAATCATTTAGAAGACTTTACCTTGTGGGGACCTGGGTTCAGGTCCCCACAGTGCAATCAAGTCCCCACAGTGTGAGTGTGTTATCATACTCAAGTCCCCACAAGGATAGTAACACAAACCCACACCCACACACACACACACTTCCACACACACACACACTTCCACACACACACACTTCCACACACACACACTTACACACACACACACTTACACACACACACACACACACACACCCACACCACATTCCACACACACCACATTCCACACACCACATGCCACACACCACATTCCACACACCACATTCCACACACCAAATTCCACACACCACATTCCACCCACATTCCACACACCACATTCCACACACATTCCACACACATTCCTTATTCCACCCACATTAAACATACCACATTCCACACACATGCCACATTCCACACACCACATTCCACATTCCACACACCACATTCCACATTCCCCACACCACATTCAACATTCCACACACCACATTCTACACACATTCCACACACCACATTCCACACACATTCCACACACACACCACATTCCACACACCACATTCCACACACACCACACACCACACACATCACATTCCACATTCCACACACATTCTACACACCACACACCACATTCCACACACATTCCACACACCACATTCCACACACATTCCACACACCACATTCCACACACCACATTCCACACACATTCCACACACATTCCACACACATTCCACACACACATTCAACACACATTCCACACACATTCCACATTCCACACACATTCCACACACATTCCACACACCACATTCCACACACATTCCACACACCACATTCCACACACATTCCACACATACCACACCCACCACATTCCACACACCACATTCCACACACACCACATTTCACACATTCCACACACCACATTCCACGCACAACATTCCACACACATTCCACACAACACATTCCACACACACCACATTCCACACACACCACATTCCACACCACATTCCACACACCACATTCCGCACACCACATTCCACACCACATTCCACACACCACATTCCACACACCACATTCCACACACTATCCACATTCCACACACCACATTCCACACACATTCCACACACACCCCACATTCCACACACCACATTCCACACACCACATTCCACACACCACATTCCACACACCACATTCCACACACATTCCACACACACACCACACACCACATTCCACACAACACATTCCACACACATTCCACACACCACATTCCACACACCACATTCCACACACACCACATTCCACACACATTCCACACACATTCCACACACATTCCACACACATTCCATGCACATTCCACACACATTCCACACACATTCCACACACATTCCACGCACATTCCACACACATTCCATACACATTCCACACACATTCAACACACCACATTCCACACACCACATTCCACACACCACATTCCACACACCACATTCCACACACCACATTCCACACACCACATTCCACATACCACATTCCACACACATTCCAAACACATTCCACACACCCCATTCCACACTCCCCATTCCACACACCCCATTCCATACACATTCCATACACATTCCACACACATTCCACACACCACATTCCACACACATTCCACACACCCCATTCCACACACCCCATTCCACACACCCCATTCCACACACCCCATTCCACACACCCCATTCCACACACATTCCACACACATTCCACACCACATTCCACACACATTCCACACACCACATTCCACACACATTCCACATTCCACACACACACACACTCCACATTCCACACACACACTCCACATTCCACACATTCCAAATTCCACACACATTCCACACACCCCATTCCACACACCCCATTCCACACACATTCCACACACATTCCACACACAGTCCACACACCCCATTCCAAACACCCCATTCCACACACCCCATTCCACACACCCCATTCCACACACCCCATTCCACACACCCCATTCCACACACACACATTCCACACACACCACATTCCACACACACCACATTCCACACACATTCCACAAACCACATTCCACACACATTCCACACACATTCCACACACCACATTCCACACACACCACATTCCACACACATCCCACACACATCCCACACACCACATTCCACACACGACATTCCACACACATTCCACACACATTCCACGCACATTCCACGCACATTCCACACACATTCCACACACATTCCATGCACATTCCACACACATTCCACACTCATTCCACACACATTCCACACTCATTCCACACACATTCCACACACATTTCACGCACATTCCACGCACACAACACACATTCCATGCACATTCCACACACATTCCACACACATTCCACACACATTCCACACACATTCCACACACATTCCACACACCACATTCCACACACATTCCACACACACATTCCACACACATTCCACACACATTCCACACACCACATTCCACACACATTCCACACACACCACACACCACATTCCACACACCACATTCCACATACACCACATTTCACACATTCCACACACCACATACATCCCACACACATTCCACACAACACATTCCACACACACCACATTCCACACACATTCCACACAACACATTCCACACACACCACATTCCACACACATTCCACACACCACATTCCACACCACATTCCACACACCACATTCCACACACATTCCACATTCCACACACACCACATTCCAAACACACACCACATTCCACACACCAAATTCCACACACCACATTCCACACACACCACATTCCACACACATTCCACACACACTCCACACACCACATTCCACACAACACATTCCACACACATTCCACACACCACATTCCACACACACTCCACACACCACATTCCACACAACACATTCCACACACCACATTCCACACACATTTCACGCACATTCCATGCACATTTCACACACATTCCATGCACATTCCACACACATTCCACGCATATTCCATGCACATTCCACACACATTCAATAACCATTCCACACACATTCCACATACCACATTCCACACACATTCCACACACCACATTCCACACACATTCCACACACATTCCACACCATATTCCACACACCACATTCCACACACATTCCACACACCACATTCCACACACATTCCACACACACACACACTCCACATTCAGCGCACACACTCCACATTCCACACATTCCAAATTCCACACACATTCCACACACCCCATTCCACACACGTTCCCCACTCATTTCATGCACATTCCACACACATTCCATGCACATTCCACACACATTCCACACACATTCCACATTCCACACACACACACCACATTCCAAACACACACACCACATTCCACACACATTCCACACACATTCCACACACATTCCACACACACATTCCACGCACCACATTCCACACACATTCCACGGACCACATTCCACACACATTCCACATTCCACACACATTCCACATTCCACACACATTCCACACACCACATTCCACACACATTCCACACACCACATTCCACACACCACACACACCACATTCCACATACAACACATTTCACACATTCCACACACCACATGCCACACACAACATTCCACATACATTCCACACAACACATTCCACACAACACATTCCACACACAACATTCCACATACATTCCACACAACACATTCCACATACACCACATTCCACACACCACATTCCACACACCACATTCCACACACTACATTCCACACCACATTCCACACACCACATTCCACACACATTCCACATTCCACACATCACATTCCACACACACACCACATTCCACACACCACATTCCACACACCACATTCCACACACACCACATTCCACACACACCACATTCCACACACACCACATTCCACACACATTCCACACAACACATTCCACACACATTCCACACACATTCCACACACCACATTCCACACACACTCCACACACAACATTCCACACAACACATTCCACACACCGCATTCCACACACTTTCACGCACATTCCATGCACATTCCATGCACATTCCACGCACATTCCATGCATATTCCATGCACATTCCACACACATTCCATGCACATTCCACACACATTCCATACACATTCCACACACATTCCACACACCACATTCCACACACATTCCACACACATTCCACACACCATATTTCACACACCACATTCCACACACATTCCACACACATTCCACACCACATTCCACACACCACATTCCACACACATACCACACACATTCCACATTCCACACACTCCACATTCAGCGCACACTCCACATTCCACACATTCCACATTCCACATTCCACACACCCCATTCCACACAGCCCATTCCACACACCACATTCCATACACATTCCACACACATTCCACGCACATTTCATGCACATTCCATGCACATTCCACACACATTCCATGCACATTCCACACACATTCCACGCATATTCCATGCACATTCCACACACATTCCATACACATTCCACACACATTCCACACACCACATTCCACACACATTCCACACACCACATTCCACACACATTCCACACACCACATTCCACACACATACCACACACATTCCACACACATTCCACACACCACATTCCACACACCACATTCCACACACATTCCACACACACCACACACACCACATTCCACACCACATTCCACATACACCACATTTCACACATTCCACACACCACATTCCACACAACACATTCCACACACATTCCACACAACACATTCCACACACACCACATTCCACACACATTCCACATTCCAAACACACACACCACATTCCACACACATTCCACACACATTCCACACACATTCCACACACCACATTCCACACACACCACATTCCACACACATTCCACACACACTCCACACACCACATTCCACACACCACATTCCACACAACACATTCCACACACATTCCACACACCACATTCCACACACACTCCACACATACCACACCCACCACATTCCACACACCACATTCCACACACACCACATTTCACACATTCCACACACCACATTCCACGCACAACATTCCACACACATTCCACACAACACATTCCACACACACCACATTCCACACACACCACATTCCACACCACATTCCACACACCACATTCCGCACACCACATTCCACACCACATTCCACACACCACATTCCACACACCACATTCCACACACTATCCACATTCCACACACCACATTCCACACACATTCCACACACACCCCACATTCCACACACCACATTCCACACACCACATTCCACACACCACATTCCACACACCACATTCCACACACATTCCACACACACACCACACACCACATTCCACACAACACATTCCACACACATTCCACACACCACATTCCACACACCACATTCCACACACACCACATTCCACACACATTCCACACACATTCCACACACATTCCACACACATTCCATGCACATTCCACACACATTCCACACACATTCCACACACATTCCACGCACATTCCACACACATTCCATACACATTCCACACACATTCAACACACCACATTCCACACACCACATTCCACACACCACATTCCACACACCACATTCCACACACCACATTCCACACACCACATTCCACATACCACATTCCACACACATTCCAAACACATTCCACACACCCCATTCCACACTCCCCATTCCACACACCCCATTCCATACACATTCCATACACATTCCACACACATTCCACACACCACATTCCACACACATTCCACACACCCCATTCCACACACCCCATTCCACACACCCCATTCCACACACCCCATTCCACACACCCCATTCCACACACATTCCACACACATTCCACACCACATTCCACACACCACATTCCACACACATTCCACACACCACATTCCACACACATTCCACATTCCACACACACACACACTCCACATTCCACACACACACTCCACATTCCACACATTCCAAATTCCACACACATTCCACACACCCCATTCCACACACCCCATTCCACACACATTCCACACACATTCCACACACAGTCCACACACCCCATTCCAAACACCCCATTCCACACACCCCATTCCACACACCCCATTCCACACACCCCATTCCACACACCCCATTCCACACACACACATTCCACACACACCACATTCCACACACACCACATTCCACACACATTCCACAAACCACATTCCACACACATTCCACACACATTCCACACACCACATTCCACACACACCACATTCCACACACATCCCACACACATCCCACACACCACATTCCACACACGACATTCCACACACATTCCACACACATTCCATGCACATTCCACGCACATTCCACGCACATTCCACGCACATTCCACACACATTCCACACACATTCCACACTCATTCCACACACATTCCACACTCATTCCACACACATTCCACACACATTTCACGCACATTCCACGCACACAACACACATTCCATGCACATTCCACACACATTCCACACACATTCCACACACATTCCACACACATTCCACACACATTCCACACACCACATTCCACACACATTCCACACACATTCCACACACACATTCCACACACATTCCACACACATTCCACACACCACATTCCACACACATTCCACACACACCACACACCACATTCCACACACCACATTCCACATACACCACATTTCACACATTCCACACACCACATACATCCCACACACATTCCACACAACACATTCCACACACACCACATTCCACACACATTCCACACAACACATTCCACACACACCACATTCCACACACATTCCACACACCACATTCCACACCACATTCCACACACCACATTCCACACACATTCCACATTCCACACACACCACATTCCAAACACACACCACATTCCACACACCAAATTCCACACACCACATTCCACACACACCACATTCCACACACATTCCACACACACTCCACACACCACATTCCACACAACACATTCCACACACATTCCACACACCACATTCCACACACACTCCACACACCACATTCCACACAACACATTCCACACACCACATTCCACACACATTTCACGCACATTCCATGCACATTTCACACACATTCCATGCACATTCCACACACATTCCACGCATATTCCATGCACATTCCACACACATTCAATAACCATTCCACACACATTCCACATACCACATTCCACACACATTCCACACACCACATTCCACACACCACATTCCACACACATTCCACACACATTCCACACCATATTCCACACACCACATTCCACACACATTCCACACACCACATTCCACACACATTCCACACACACACACACTCCACATTCAGCGCACACACTCCACATTCCACACATTCCAAATTCCACACACATTCCACACACCCCATTCCACACACGTTCCCCACTCATTTCATGCACATTCCACACACATTCCATGCACATTCCACACACATTCCACACACATTCCACATTCCACACACACACACCACATTCCAAACACACACACCACATTCCACACACATTCCACACACATTCCACACACATTCCACACACACATTCCACGCACCACATTCCACACACATTCCACGGACCACATTCCACACACATTCCACATTCCACACACATTCCACATTCCACACACATTCCACACACCACATTCCACACACATTCCACACACCACATTCCACACACCACACACACCACATTCCACATACAACACATTTCACACATTCCACACACCACATGCCACACACAACATTCCACATACATTCCACACAACACATTCCACACAACACATTCCACACACAACATTCCACATACATTCCACACAACACATTCCACATACACCACATTCCACACACCACATTCCACACACCACATTCCACACACTACATTCCACACCACATTCCACACACCACATTCCACACACATTCCACATTCCACACATCACATTCCACACACACACCACATTCCACACACCACATTCCACACACCACATTCCACACACACCACATTCCACACACACCACATTCCACACACACCACATTCCACACACATTCCACACAACACATTCCACACACATTCCACACACATTCCACACACCACATTCCACACACAACATTCCACACAACACATTCCACACACCGCATTCCACACACTTTCACGCACATTCCATGCACATTCCATGCACATTCCACGCACATTCCATGCATATTCCATGCACATTCCACACACATTCCATGCACATTCCACACACATTCCATACACATTCCACACACATTCCACACACCACATTCCACACACATTCCACACACATTCCACACACCATATTTCACACACCACATTCCACACACATTCCACACACATTCCACACCACATTCCACACACCACATTCCACACACATACCACACACATTCCACATTCCACACACTCCACATTCAGCGCACACTCCACATTCCACACATTCCACATTCCACATTCCACACACCCTATTCCACACAGCCCATTCCACACACCACATTCCACACACATTCCACGCACATTCCACGCACATTTCATGCACATTCCATGCACATTCCACACACATTCCATGCACATTCCACACACATTCCACGCATATTCCATGCACATTCCACACACATTCCATACACATTCCACACACATTCCACACACCACATTCCACACACATTCCACACACCACATTCCACACACATTCCACACACCACATTCCACACACATACCACACACATTCCACACACATTCCACACACCACATTCCACACACCACATTCCACACACATTCCACACACACCACACACACCACATTCCACACCACATTCCACATACACCACATTTCACACATTCCACACACCACATTCCACACAACACATTCCACACACATTCCACACAACACATTCCACACACACCACATTCCACACACATTCCACATTCCACACACACACACCACATTCCAAACACACACACCACATTCCACACACATTCCACACACATTCCACACACATTCCACACACCACATTCCACACACATTCCACACACACTCCACACACCACATTCCACACACCACATTCCACACAACACATTCCACACACATTCCACACACCACATTCCACACACACTCCACACAACACATTCCACACACATTTCACGCACATTCCATGCACATTCCACACACATTCCACGCATATTCCATGCACATTCCACACACATTCCATAACCATTCCACACACATTCCACACACATTCCCCATACCACATTCCACACACATTCCACACACCACATTCCACACACCACATTCCACACACATTCCACACACATTCCACACACATTCCACACACATTCCACACCACATTCCACACACCACATTCCACACACATTCCACACACCACATTCCACACACATTCCACATTCCACACACACACACTCCACATTCAGCGCACACACTCCACATTCCACACATTCCAAATTCCACACACATTCCACACACCCCATTCCAAACACCACATTCCACACACATTCCACGCACATTCCACACACATTCCATGCACATTCCACACACATTCCTTACATATTCCACACCCGCTCCACACACATTTCATGCACATTCCACGCACATTCCACACACATTCCATGCACATTCCACACACATTCCACACACAGTCCACACACACATTCCACACACCACATTCCACACACCACATTCCACACACCACATTCCACACACATTCCACGCACCACATTCCACGCACCACATTCCACACACATTCCACACACATTCCACACACCACATTCCACACACCACATTCCACACACCACATTCCACACACCACACACACCACATTCCACACACCACATTCCACATACAACACATTTCACACATTCCACACACAACATTCCACATACATTCCACACAGCACATTCCACACACAACATTCCACACACATTCCACACAACACATTCCACATACACCACATTCCACCCTCCACATTCCACACACCACATTCCACACACCACATTCCACACCACATTCCACACACCACATTCCACACACCACATTCCACACACATTCCACATTCCACACACCACATTCCACACACATTCCACACACCACATTCTACACACATTCCACACACACACACCACATTCCACACACCACATTCCACACACCACATTCCACACACCACATTCCACACACACCACATTCCACACACATTCCACACAACACATTCCACACACATTCCACACACCACATTCCACACACCACATTCCACACACATTCCACACACATTCCACACACCACATTCCACACACGTACCACACACATTCCACATTCCACACACACTCCACATTCAGCGCACACACTCCACATTCCACACATTCCACACACCCCATTCCACACACCACATTCCATGCACATTCCACACACATTTCACGCACATTCCATGCACATTCCACGCACATTCCATGCACATTCCACACACATTCCACGCATATTCCATGCACATTCCACACACATTCCACACACATTCCACACACCACATTCCACACACCCCATTCCACACACATTCCACACACCACATTCCACACACCCCATTCCACACACATTCCACACCACATTCCACACACATTCCACACACATTCCCCATTCCACACACACACACTCCACATTCAGCGCACACACTCCACATTCCACACATTCCACATTCCACACACCCCATTCCACACACCACATTCCACACACCACATTCCATACACATTCCACACACAGTCCACACACCCCATTCCAAACACCCCATTCCACACACCACATTCCACACACATTCCACACACATTCCACACCACATTGCACACACCACATTCCACACACATTCCACACACCACATTCCACACACATTCCACACACACACACACACACTCCACATTCCACACACACTCCACATTCCACACACCCCATTCCACACACCCCATTCCACACACCCCATTCCACACACCCCATTCCACACACCACATTCCACACACCACATTCCACACACACCACACACACCACATTCCACACACCACATTCCACACACACCACATTCCACATACACCACATTTTACACATTCCACACACCACATTCCACACACAACATTCCACACACATTCCACACACCACATTCCACACACACCACATTCCACACACATTCCACACACCACATTCCACACACATTCCACACACCACATTCCACACACCACATTCCACACCACATTCCACACACATTCCACACACCACATTCCACACACCACATTCCACACACATTCCACATTCCACACACCACATTCTACACACATTCCACACACACCACATTCCACAAACAATCCATACACACACACCACATTCCACACAACACATTCCACACACCACATTCCACACACCACATTCCACACACACCACATTCCACACACATTCCACACACATTCCACACACATTCCACACACCACATTCCACACACATTCCACACACATTCCACACACCACATTCCACACACACCACATTCCACACACACCACATTCCACACACATCCCACACACATCCCACACACATTCCACACATCACATTCCACACACCACATTCCACATACCACATTCCACGCACATTCAACACACATTCCACGCACATTCCACGCACATTCCACACACATTCCACACACATTCCACACACATTCCACACACATTCCACACACATTCCTTACACATTCCACACACATTTCACGCACATTTCACGCACATTTCACGCACATTCCACGCACATTCCACACACATTCCATGCACATTCTACACACCACATTCCACACACACCACATTCCACACACCACATTCCACACATATTCCACACACATTCCACACACCACATTCCACACACACACCACATTCCACACACATCCCACACACATCCCACACACATTCAACACACCACATTCCACACACCACATTCCACACACAACATTCCATGCACATTCCACACACATTCCACGCACATTCCACACACATTCCACACACATTATAAACACATTCCACACACATTCCACACACCACATTCCACACACACCACATTCCACACACACCACATTCCACACACATCCCACACACATCCCACACACATTCCACACACCACATTCCACACACCACATTCCACACACACTCCATGCACATTCCACACACATTCCACACACATCCCACACACATTCCACACACATTCTACACACATTCCACACACATTCCACACACATTCCTTACACATTCCACACACATTCCACACATTCCACACACCACATTCCACACACCACATTCCACACACATTCCACACACCACATTCCACACACCACATTCCACACACATTCCACACACACACACCACATTCTTCACACATAACATTCCACACACACCACATTTCACACACACCACATTCCACACACATTCCACACACCACATTCCACACACCACATTCCACACACTCCACACACATTCCACACACCACATTCCACACACACCACATTCCGCACACATCCCACACACATTCCACACACACCACATTCCACACCACACATTCCACACACCACATTCCACACACACCACATTCCACACACATTCCACACACTCCACATTCCACACACACTCCACATTCCACACACTCCACATTCCACACACATTCCACACACCACATTCCACACACCATGTTGGACCCGGCCTCGTGGCGTGGTCCCACTCCTCCCACATGGCGGGCCCTGGACAGCATCGACCCCTGTCCTCCCCGCCGAAACTACCTCTCCAACCTTCAATGAGAGCCGCCACTCCTGGCGACCCCCGGCTCTCCCCCTCAGGAACACGGCGACCCCTATTCGCCCCACTCTGCTGGTCCGACCCCTATCCCAGGCCGCCATCTCAGGCCCCGACTCCATCTTGGACCCTCCACGCCCGGACCACGTGGCCTCGGCCCGACCTCGGCCGCGGCCCCAGCGAAGCCCCGACATCGAGGCACCAAGATCCGACCAGGTGGTAAAGCGGCCACTTGACGGATCAAGGAGGGGGAGAGTTTCTATAGCCCTCCAGCCGTCCCTGGACGCCTGGTTTCGATCGCCCTCCGGCCTCCCTGGGCGCTGGCTCCACCCCCCTGCTGGGTGTCTGGACACTCTCATCCCGGCCCCTCTGAACCCCAGGCGCGAGGGTCCGGACATCAAAGGACTCCAGACCTATATCTGGGGCAGCCCTGGAATGGGTCAGCAGTTGTATCCTGGAGTCGAAAGCCCTGCAGACTGAATCGCAGCTGACCCTGAGAAGAACTCGCTACTCTGAACCCTGGAACTTCGGAGCCCTGCTGGCACTGCCGCGGCCCGACCTCGCTGAAACCATCTTCGGAGCCCTGCTGGCGCTGCCGCGGCCCGACCTCGCTGAAACCATATTCGGAGCCCTGCTGGCGCTGCCGCGGCCCGACCTCGCTGAAACACTCTTCGGAGCCCTGCTGGCGCTGCCGCGGCCCAACCTCGCTGAAACCATCTTCGGAGCCCTGCTGACGACGCCGCGGCTCGACCTTGCGAAACCCCCCAGCTCGAGGATTGAGAGCTGAGCGTAGGGTATCCCTGTGCCAGGCTGGTACTAAGACTGTCCCGCTACCCCATTCCCACAGTTACCGAGACATTAAGGATCCCTCGATCCGTGTGTATATATATTGCTGAGAGAACCTGCCTTGATTATTGATAAAGACTCTAAGAATCAACCCTCTGGTGTGGTGTCCATTTGTAGTGGTGTGAGTGCTCGGCTGTTACGATTCTAGGAGAGGAACCCCACCCCGGAGGCCTCTCGACGGCGCTCGGCCAACTCCAGAAGGAGAGGTGGGTCTCGGGAGGGTCAGTCAGACAGCTTCTGCCTCCCCCCTGGGATCGCCTTTCTAACATTGGTGGCAGGCGGTGCGATCCGAGCCGACGCAAATCGTACAGAGAGTGACTCACCCACTACTGACAGAAACACACCACAACCATGACTACCAAAGAAACCAGACCGACCGCGGAGTTCCAGAAGGAACGGTTGGAAGAATATAACCACAAAGAATTGAAACAATTGTGCAAGGACCTGGGCATCGCTACCACTGGACTAAGCACCAAGGACGATTTCAAGCAGGCCCTACAAACATGGGTGGAGGCAGGAGCGACGCCACCCCAGACCGAAGATGACACGGTCCCGGACATGCATCCGGAAACCCTCACAACCCCAGCGGAGGAAAGACATACAAACGTAGACACAGGCCTCTCCCACGAAGACGCTCGAGAGCGAGAAAAGAGCCGGCTCCACGAATTGGAGCTCGCCCGACTCCGTCTGGACGGAGAACTACAGCTGGCCGAGAAAAAGATAGCCCTTGAGCAACTACGGCTGCAAGGAGACCTGGGGGAGAAACGAAGGCAGAGGGACTTAGAGGAGAAGAAGCTCACGTTCGAGCACGAGAGTGGCTTAAAAGAACTTGAGATCAAGGCCAAAAATGGTGAGGCCAGCGCCTCCGGGAACCGGAGCCCACCTCCTCCTGCGGACACGAAGGTCCACATCCCCAAAGATGTCGTCAAAGAATACTATCCAAACGACGACATCCAACAATGGTTTAAGGCCTACGAGGTGGCCATGGCCTCTCATCGATTACCCCAAAAAGACTGGGGTGCCGGCTTGTGGGGGAAGTTCATCAATGAAGGGAAAGACGCCCTGCTAGAACTTCCAGACGCCGAGATGACCTCTTACGAACATATGAAAGCCACCCTTCTTACTCGCTATGGACTCACCCCCGAGATGTACCGGCAGCGATTCCGAGACTGTAAGAAAATCCCCGGTACTACATGGGTGGAGTACGTGAACTTCTATAGTAGAGCCCTAGAGGGGTGGATCAAAGGCAGCCAGGTCACCACCTACGAGCAGCTGTTCAACCTCATTGTATGGGAGCACCTCTCCAACAACTGTTTTGTCGAACTCAGGCAGCATCTCCTCGACAGCAAGCTGACCGAGCCACGTAAACTCGCCGTCAAGGCCGATCGATGGGTGAGCACCCGGGTCCCCCGAAACTCGATGGGCGACTACGGCCGAGCTCCCCCGGTGCCCTACCGGCCGCGAGGCGGCGGATGAGGCCAGAATAGGAACAGAGCCGCCCCCGCGGTGCCGCCCCCGACCCACACTTCGCCATCCCTGGCCAGAAGAGGGGCCCCCCCAGCACGGCCGGGGCCCCGCACGAACGTTATCTGCCACAAATGCCAGCAGCCCGGTCACTATGCCAGTGACCCCCACTGCCCGATGAACCAACGGCCCGGCACCACTGGTCCTCCAAACCGCCAGATCGCGGCCGCCTCCCTGGGAGAAGAAAGGGGCGAAGAAGAGAACTATGACGAAGACCAGACCGAGTGGGAGCCCGCCGCCATGTCCCTGGTATGTCTAGGCGAAAGAGACATGGTCCACCCGGGCCCCGATTCCGGGCAACACCCAGAAGTACCGCCAGTGGGTCACCATTAATGGGCACAGGGCCGAAGCCCTCCGCGACACCGGAGCCAGCGTGACGGCCGTCCGTTGCCACTTGGTGACCCCTGAACAGATCCTGCCCAAAGTGCTGTGCCCAGTACGGTCGGCGGACAATTCAGAGAGCCTGTGCCAGATGGCCCGAATCCCCTTCAAATGGGGGGGAGTGTCGGGCATGCTGAAAGTGACCGTCCGGGACGATGCCCCCGTGGACTGCCTCCTCGGGAACGACCTAGAAAGTTCCCCCTGGGCCGACGTCGAGCGGAGAGAGCATCTGGGGATGCTAGGCCTTCCCGAGTGGGTCTGTGCGACCACCCGATCCATGACCGCTCGGGCCACCATCCCGACTGAATCCACCCAGACCGAAGAACCGGAGTGGCCCGCGCCGCCGCCGCCCTCCGACCCCGAAGACGCCGACCCCGAGCCCGGTCCACTGGGGCCCAACCGTGAAGCTATTGCCGAGCTCGGCGACCTCCTGGAACTAGCCCAATGGCGCCAAGAAGGTGGCCCCACACGAGAGCAGTTCCGTCAAGAACAGAAAGCGTGTCCCTCCCTCGAGGGGACCCGACAGCAAGCCGCCGCTCAAGCCGCCGGAGACCCATCGGGGTCCCACTGGGTCTATTGGGACAACGATCTCATCTACAGCGAACAGAAGATTGCCGAACTGGGGGCCAGCCGGGTGCTGGTGGTCCCCCTCCGGTTCAGAGACTTCCTCCTGAACCTGGCACACGATGTGCCCCTCGCCGGGCACCTGGGGCAGGACAAAACCTACAGCCACCTGGTGACCCATTTCTACTGGCCAAAAAAGAGGAATGATGTGCACAATCACTGCCGGACTTGCCCAACGTGCCAAGCCAGCGGGAAGAGCGGAGGGAAGCACAAGGCCCCCCTTAAACCCTTCCCAGTCGTCAACACCCCATTCGAGCGGGTGGGGATCGACATTGTGGGGCCTCTGGAGCCCCGAACCTCTCAAGGGCACCATTTTATTCTCGTCCTGGTGGACCATGCCACCCGCTATCCCGAAGCCATCCCTCTCCGGACCGTGACGGCCCCTGTGGTGGGCCGGGCACTGATGGGGATCTTCTCCCGGGTGGGCTTCCCCCGAGAGGTCGTCAGTGACCGGGGTACGAACTTCATTTCCCGATACATGAAGTCCCTGTGGCAACAGTGCGGGGTCACATATTAGTTTACGACCCCCTACCACCCCCGAGGGAATGAACTGGTGGAACGTTTTAATCGAACACTCAAGGGGATGATCATGGGCCTTGAAGAGCCCTTGCAACGCCAATGGGTCGTGTTGCTGCCTTGCCTCCTCTTCGTCTATCGGGAGGTCCCTCAGAAGTCTCTGGGGTTCAGCCCCTTCGAACTCTTGTACGGACACCCCGTCCGGGGTCCCCTCAGCCTGGTCAAAGAAGACTGGGAGGCTGCAGTCCAAGATGCTCCCCCCGATGTCTACCGGTACCTCCTGACGCTCCGAAACCAGACCCGGCGGTTCCGGGAACTTGCCAAAGACAACCTCGAGGCCAGCCAAGAGGAGATGAAACGCTGGTATGACCAAAACACCTCTTCCATTGAGTTCGAGCCAGGCCAACTGGTCTGGGTCATGTCCCCGGTCGAACCATGTGCCCTCCAGGACAAGTGGACTGGGCCCTTCAAAGTGGTGGAGCGCAAGAGCCCTGTCACCTACCTGGTGGACATGGAGTCCCCCAGGAACCCCATCCGGGTCCTCCACACCAACCGACTCAAGCCTCACTTTGTCCGAACGGAACTTAGCCTGCTGTTGGCTACTGATGGCGGGGCCGAAGACGACTCCGAGCCCCTACCGGACCTCCTGAGCACCTCCGAGAAAGACGGCTCCGTAGAGGGGGTCACCCTCTCCTCCGCCCTGACCCTAGAACAACGCCAAGACAGCCAAAAGCTGTTGGGTCAATTCACAGACTTGTTTTCTCTCACCCCCGGAGTCACCCCGTGGTGCGTCCACGATGTCGACACCGGAGACAGCCCGCCTGTGCGACACCGGGCCTACCGAGTTCCCGACCAAGTTCGGACCTGCATTCAATCGGAGGTCTCCAAGATGCTGGCCCTGGGGGTGGTCGAACCCTCTGACAGTCCATGGGCCCGTCCTGTCGTCCTGGTCCCAAAAGCCGCCGCCCCTGGCGCCAATCCCGAACTGCGATTTTGTGTAGACTACCGGGGGTTGAACACCATCACCTGGACCGATGCCCACCCCATTCCCCGGGCCGATGAACTGATCGACCGCCTGGGGGCGGCCCACTACCTGAGCACATTCGACCTAACCTCCGGCTACTGGCAGATCGGACTCACCCCGGGCGCCCAAGAGAGCTCCGCTTTCTCCACCCCCGATGGCCACTACCACTTCAGGGTGATGCCCTTCGGGATGAAGAACGCCCCCGCAACGTTCCAGAGGCTGGTGAATAAGGTGCTGGCGGGGCTAAAGGAGTTCAGCGCCGCCTATCTGGACAATATTGCGGTGTACAGCCTCCACTGGGCCGAGCACCTCAAGCACCTCTGGGAGGTCCTGGCGGCCCTCCGACGGGCCGGACTGACCATCAAAGCAAGCAAATGCCAGATAGGCCAAGGTTCCGTGACGTATCTGGGACACCAAGTGGGTAGCGGCCATGTGGCTCCCCTCCAACCCAAGATCGACGCCATCATGGCCTGGGAGCCCCCGGTCACCCAGACCGCAGTCAGAGCCTTCCTGGGGCTCACTGGGTATTACCGGCGCTTCGTAAAGAATTATGGAAGCATTGTGGGCCCCCTCACCGAACTCACTCTCAAGAAGCAGCCACAGAAGGTGCACTGGACAGCCGAGTGTCAGGCCGCCTTTGAGACTCTGAAGACAGCGATGTGTACCGCCCCCGTGCTCCAAGCCCCCGACTACAGCCGGGAATTCGTAGTCCAAACCGATGCCTCAGAGCACGGTGTCGGGGCGGTCCTTTCCCAAATCAACGCCGAAGGAGTTGATCAACCTGTGGCCTTCATCAGCCGACGTCTGCTGGCCCGAGAGCAACGCTGGAGCACCATTGAGCGAGAGGCCTTCGCCGTGGTGTGGGCCCTCAAGAAACTCCAACCCTATCTCTTCGGCACCCACTTCCGGGTGCAAACTGACCACAGGCCTTTGCGGTGGTTGATGCAGATGCGAGGAGAAAACCCAAAGTTGTCACGATGGTCCATCTCCCTCCAAGGGATGGACTTCACTGTGGAACATCGCCCCGGCAACGACCACGCCAACGCCGACGGCCTGTCCCGCTTCTTCCACCTCGGCGAGGAGAACCCCCAAGAAGATGGGTGACTCTCCCTGCCTTCAGCTGGGGGGGACGTGTGTTGGACCCGGCCTCGTGGCATGGTCCCACTCCTCCCACATGGTGGGCCCTGGATAGCATCGACCCCTGTCCTCCCCGCCGAAACTACCTCTCCAACCTTCACTGAGAGCCGCCACTCCTGGCGACCCCAGGCTCTCCCCCTCAAGAACACGGCGACCCCTACTCGCCCCACTCTGCTGGTCCGACCCCTCTCCCGGGCCGCCATCTCAGGCCCCAACTCCATCTTGGACCCTCCACGCCCGGACCACGTGGCCTCGGCCCGACCTCGGCCGCGGCCCCAGCGAAGCCCCGACATCGAGGCACCAAGATCCGACCAGGTGGTAAAGCGGTCACTTGACGGATCAAGGAGGGGGAGAGTTTCGATAGCCCTCCAGCCGTCCCCGGACGCCTGGTTTCGATCGCCCTCCGGCCTCCCTGGGCGCTGGCACCACCCCCCTGCTGGGTGTCTGGACACTCTCATCCCGGCCCCTCTGACCCCCAGGCGCGAGGGTGCAGACATCAAAGGACTCCAGACCTATATCTGGGGCAGCGCTGGAATGGGTCAGCAGTTGTATCCTGGAGTCGAGAGCCCTGCAGACTGAATCGCGGCTGACCCTGAGAAGAACTCGCTACTCTGAACCCTGGAACTTCGGAGCCCTGCTGGCGCTGCCACGGCCCGACCTCGCTGAAACCGTCTTCGGAGCCCTGCTAGCGCTGCCGCGGCCCGACCTCGCTGAAAGCATCTTCGGAGCCCTGTTTGGCGCTGCCGCGGCCCGACCTCGCTGAAACCATCTTAGGAGCCCTGCTGGCGCTGCCGCGGCCCGACCTCGCTGAAACCCTCTTCGGAGCCCTGCTGGCGCTGCCGCGGCCCGACCTCGCTGAAACCATCTTCGGAGCCCTGCTGACGGCGCCGCGGCTCGACCTTGCGGAACCCCCCAGCTCGAGGATTGAGAGCTGAGCGTAGGGTATCCCTGTGCCAGGCTGGTACTAAGACTGTCCCGCTACCCCATTCCCACAGTCACCGAGACATTAAGGATCCCTCGATCCGTGTGTATATATTGCTGAGAGAACCTGCCTTGATTGTTGATAAAGACTCTAAGAATCTACCCTCTGGTGTGGTGTCCATTTGTAGTGGTGTGAGTGCTCGGCTGTTACGATTCTAGGAGAAGAACCCCACCCCGGAGGCCTCTCGACCGCGCTCGGCCAACTCCAGAAGGAGAGGTGGGTCTCGGGAGGGTCAGTCAGACAGCTTCTGCCTCCCCCCTGGGATCGCCTTTCTAACACACCACATTCCACACACATTCCACACACATTCCACACACATTCCACACACATTTCACACACATTCCACACACCACATTCCACACACATTCCACACACATTCCAAACACCACATTCCACACACATTCCACACACCACATTCTACACACCACGTTCCACACACCACATTCCACAGACATTCCACACACCACACACATTCCACACACAACACACCACACACACCACATTCCACACACCACATTCCACACACATTCCACACACCACATTCCACACACATTCCACACACCACATTCCACACACATTCCACACATCACATTCCACACACATTAACACACCACATTCTACACACCACATTCCACACACATTCCACACACCACATTCCACACACATTCCACACACATTCCACACACCACATTCCACACACCACATTCCACACACCACATTCCACACACATTCCACACACATTCCACACACCACTTTCCACACACCACATTCCACACATTCTACACACATTCCACACACATTCCACACACATTCCACACACACACACTCCACATTCCACATACATTCCACACATTCCACACACACACACTCCACATTCCACATTAACACACTCCACATTCCACACACTTTCCACACACATTCCACACACCACATTCCACACACCACATTCCACACACCACATTCCACACACATTCCACACACCACATTCCACACACCACATTCCACACACATTCAACACACATTCCACACACATTTCACACACATTCCACACACACACACTCTACATTCCACACACATTCCACACACATTCCACACACCACATTCCACACACCACATTCCACACACCACATTCGGAACCAGAACCACGGGGCTGGCCCATGGGCTGTCGGAGGCTTCGACCACCCCCAGGGCTAGCATCTTAGAGACCTCGGCCTTGATGCAGGCTTGGACTCGGTCAGGAATGCGGTAGGCTCTGTGCCGTACCGGGGGGCTGTCCCCGGTGTCCACATCGTGAACGCACCAACTGGTGACGCCGGGGACGAGGGAGAAAAGGTCAGAGAACTGTCCCAGTAACTGGCGACAGTCCTCGCGCTGCTCGGGGGTGAGGGAGGAGGAGAGACTCACTCCCTCTACGGAGTCATCTTTATCTTTCGCACAGAGGAGGTCGGGGAGAGGCTCCGTGTCATCTTCGGTTCCGTCGTCGGTGGCGAGGAGCAAGCTCAACTCGGACCGTATGAAGTGGGGTTTCAGGCGGTTTACGTGTAGGACCCTCAGGGGGTTCCTGGGGGACTGTACATCGACGAGGTAGGTAACCTGGCTCTTTCGTTCCACCACCTTGAAGGGCCCGGTCCATTTGTCCTGCAGGGCACAAGGTTCCACAGGGGCCATCACCCAGACCTGTTGTCCGGGCTGGAACTCCACCAGAGTGGCATTCTGATCATACGACCTTTTCATCTCTTCTTCGCTGGCTTCGAGGTTTGCTTCGGCCAGTTCTCGGAACTTCCGAGTCTGGTTTCCGAGGGCCAGAATGTATTGAAACACATCTGGGGGGGTTCTAGGGACGCCGTCTCCCACCCTTCCTTGACCAGGCTGAGGGGTCCCCGGACGGGGTGCCCGTAGAGCAGCTCGAAGGGGCTAAACCCCAAGGACTTCTGGGGAACTTCGCGGTACGGGAACAGGAGGCAGGGGAGGAGGACGTCCCACTTGCGCCTCAGGGACTCCTCGAGACCCATGATCATCCCCTTGAAGGTGAGGTTGATCCGCTCGACCAGGCCGTTACCTTGGGGGTGGTATGGGGTGGTGAACTTGTACGTCACCCCACACTGCTGCCAGAGAGACTTCATGTATCTCGAGATGAAGTTCGTTCCTCTGTCGCTCACTAATAATAATAATAATAATAATAATAATAATAAACTTTATTGTTCAGTTAATTAAAACCATAACAATTTACTAGATAAAAACACATCCATTATATAAAATGAAAATGTTTTGTTTTGTTTTATAAAATTATGTTAAAATTAGCAATAAAACATCTATTATTTGGCAAAAAGTAAAACTCAAAGATTTCCGATCAATATTTACATCATTGTGCAATAGTTCAAATCATTAGCGTTACATATCTTCATGGTGTTTAATGCGTTTCTCAAATGCCTGCAAGAACTTCACCAGCTTACAATGTAACCGAGGAGCAGTTGTGTCCAGGCATCCAATAATAGCAGATCTACATGTTCGCAACCTCTTAATCTGAAAACTACTCTTTAAATAATATGACCGTTCCTTAGACAGCGTCTTACAATGGCAAATTATATGTATAAGATCTTCTTTGGAGCTGCCACACAAACGACATGAGACAGCTACCTGCCGTTTCCAGGCTGGTTCATCAGCTAATGTTGGAAAGTTACCAAATCTCAATGACATCAGCTTTCTTTTAATAAAGATGGAGTAAGTTGTTTCCAAATACAGTGCCGGTGTCAGTGTCTCATAGCCATTTACTACAGTCCAAGAGTGCGAACGATGAGAAAAAATGTCTTTATCTCGCGAGAATCCCACCCGGCAGAAGATCCCCATGAGGGCCCGCCCCACTACGGGGGCCGTTACCGTTCGGAGGGGGATGGCCTCGGGATATCGGGTGGCGTGGTCCACTAGGACAAGAATGAACCGGTGTCCTAGGGACGTTCGGGGGTCAAGAGGCCCCACGATATCGATTCTCACCCGTTCAAAGGGGGTACTGATTACTGGGAAGGGTTGGAGGGGAGCCTTGCGCCGCCCTCCGCTCTTCCCGCTGGCCTGACACGTGGGGCAGGATCTGCAGTGGGCCTCCACATCAGCTCGCATGTGGGGCCAGTAGAAATGGGTGACCAAACGGTGGTACGTTTTGTCTTGGCCCAAGTGTCCCGCCAAGGGCACATCATGGGCCAGGTTCAGGAGGAAGCTGCAGAAACGTAGGGGGACCACCAGCACTCGGGCTGACCCTAGTTCGGCGGACTTTTGCTCGCTATATAGCAGGCCGTTTTCCCAATAGACGTGGTGGGAGCCGGACTGGTCACCGGCGGCCTGCTGCCGCAGCCCCACTAGAGAGGGACAGGCGGTCTGTTCCAGGCAGAACTCCTCTCGGGAGGGCCCCCCTTCCTGGCGCCGCTGGGCTAACTCGGGGAGATCGTCCGTGCTCAGGGCTGGTTCACCAGCGGGGTCCAGGGGACCCGGGTTGGGGTCACTGCTTTCGCCGGGAAAAAGGTCGAGGCCTTCTGTCTGCCCGCTGTCCTCCGGCTCGGCGGGGATGGGGCGAGGGTTTTCAGGTTCCACCCCCTCGGGTGTGGACGCCCGGGCTGCCATGGATCGGGTGGTCACGCAGGCCCACTCGGGTAGGCCCACCATCTCGAGGTGAGTCCTTCGCTCTACTTGCTTCCACGGGGAGCTCTCTAGGTCGTTACCGAGGAGACTGTCGACGGGCATGTCGGTGCGGACTGCTACTCGTAACTCCCCGGAGACGCCCTCCCCTTCGAATGGGACCTGAGCTATTCTGCAAGTGCGGACGGAGTTGTCCGCGGAGATCACTCTGCAGAAGGTGTTGGGTACTATCTGGTCCTTCGTGACTTGGTGCTCCTTTACAGCAGTGATACTGGCCCCTGTATCTCGGAGAGCCCCTATGCGGTGCCCGTTGACGGTCACCTGCTGTTGGTATTTCTCGGTGTTATCTGGCAAGACGGTTCCGGGAACCATCTCCCTATTCCCCAGGGAGACTAAGATCATGGCGGCTGGTTCCCACCCTTCCGGGTCCTCTATCTCTTCCTCTTCTAGGGCTACATTGGCGAGGTGGCGCGCAGGGGGACTCGCAGCAGTGGGCTTCTTGAACATGGGGCAGTTGGGGTCACTGGCATAATGCCCTGTCTGTTGACAACGGTAGCAGGTGGTGCTTATTCTGGGTCCTTGCCTAACTGGAGGGAATCCGGCCCTTGAGGCTGGCAGGGGGGCTGCGGGGAGGCCCTGTCTGGGGACCCCTTTGTCTACTCTGACCCCCTGCGCGCCTTTGACATGGAGATCCTTGTTAATTTTGGCCATAGTCTCCCCCTTGATCCCGTGGGACTCTTGTGCTCACCCAACGATCAGCCTCGACAGCCAGCTTCCGGGGGTCTGCTAACTTGCTGTCCAGAAGGTGGTGTCTTAGTTCCACAAGCAGTTGTTCGATAGGTGCTCATAGGCTATGAGGTCAATGAGTCCTTCAAAGGTGGTCACCTTGCTGCCCTTGATCCACCCTCCCAAGGCCCGGCTGTAGAAATTCACGTACTCTACCCATGTGGTGCCAGGGATCTTCTTGCAGTCTCTAAATCATTGCCGGTACATTTCCGGGGTGAGCCCATATCGAGCCATGAGGGCGTCCTTCATATGGGGGTAGGAGGTCATGACGGAGGAGGGCAGATCCAGCATGGTGTCTCTCCCCTCGCTGAGGAAGCGGCCCCATAATCTGGCCCCCAATCCTTCTCAGGTACTCGGTGGGCGGCCATGGCGACCTCGTACGCTTTGAACCATTGCTGGATGTTGTCATTTTTATAGTATTCCTTCACCACATCCTTGGGGATGTGGACTTTCGGTTCTACCGGGGGACCCGTGTCTCGGTGCCCCGGGGGTCGGGTTTCTTCGTTTTGGGCTTTAATCTCTAGTTCTTTCAAGCTGCGCTCGTGTTCGAGTTGGAGTTTTTTCCCTTCATGCTCCCGCTGGAGCTTCTTTTATTCTAGTTCCCCTTGCAGCCGTAATTGTTCTACGGACAGTTTCTTTTCAGCCAGCTTTATCTCTCCTTCGATTTTAAGTCGTGCCAGTTCTAGCTCGTGGTTTCGGTTGCGTTCTCGGTCTGTCATTTCTTCGATCGACAGACCTCTCTCCGTGGCGGTATTCCGTGGTAGGGTGTCGGGTTCCTCTTCTCTTTGGCCGTCAGTTTCGGTCAGCGGCTCCTCCTCCCCATCATTCCTTTCTGTCGTGGGGAGGTGGGCCCCGGCCTCTACCCAGGCCGTCAGGGCTTTCTGGAAGTCGTCTTTGGTACTTAACCCAGTGGTAGCGATATGGAAATCTTTGCAGGATTGTTTTAATTCTTTGTGGGTATATTCTTCCAGGCGGTCTTTCTGAAATGCGGTCTTTTCGCTTGCTCCGATGAGACTCATGGTTGTTCTTGTTCAGGTGGTGTGCCAGTCGCTTTACTGTACAATTCCCAGACGTAGGCTCTTATCCCGTCGCTTGCCACCAATGTTAGAAGGGGCGATCCCACAGGCCAGGTTATGTCTACCCGACTGCTCCGTGACCCACCTCTCCCACCAATAATGCCGAGCTTCAACTAGGGATCCCCTCCGGGGAGGACCTCAAGTATTGAATCGTACACACGAGGACCACACCACCCTTAGGAACAGACACTACAACGTAGGTTTTCGATATCAAGTTCTTTATAAACAGGTAAAGGAATTAGCACTCTTATGTACACAGGATCGAGAGATCGCCAAAGTCTCAAGGCTCCCGGAAGTGGGAAGCGGGACAGTCTCAGTCTTTAGACCAGTACGTAGCGTACCCTGCGCGCGGCTCTCAATCCTCGAGCCGGGGGGTACGGAAGATGGTGATCGTACCGGTTGTCCTACTCACTTGAGGATGACTCCGTTCGTGATGGTAGCGTCGATGGTCCAGCCGGACCAGAGTACTCCTCGAGCCGCGACGAGGTCAGCAGGGCTCGATCCGGAGGGTAGTTCTTGAGGAGCAGCGACCACGTCAGCAGGGCTCAGAATGTTTGTTAAAGATCTTTAGGGTTCAAGCTCGAGCCACGACGGGGTCAGCAGGGCTCCGATGTTCTAGTTCCAAGGATGAGCCGCGACGGCGTCAGCAGGGCTCGTAGAGTTACAGAGTTCAGTTCTCCAAGGGCAGCCGCGATCAGATCAGCAGGGCTTTCTTGTCCAGGATACAACTGCCCGCTAGTTCTGGGGCGGGCCTTGATATAGTCCAGTGGCCCTTTGATGTCTGGACTCTCGCAGGCGGAGGTCTGAGGCCTTGGGGGTGGCCCGTTGGTGAGGTCCGGCGGTTGGCTCTTTGATCTCTTGGAGGATGCGTCCGGGATTTCCCAGACACCCAGCAGGTCTGGAGCCAGCACTTGGGGAGGCCAGAGGTGCAATCGAAACTGGCCCCCGGGGGAAGGATAGAGGTGTGACAGAAACCAGTCTCTCAGGGGAGGCCGGAGGTGCCATCGAAACTCCATATCTTTCCTCCCTATGGGAGCCCACACCCTCCCAACGGGGGCTGGCACGTCTGGAGCCTAAGTTTTGCTGTGGCTGGGGTCATGCTAAGCCCAGGGAGTCAGGGACCTAGGGAAGGGAATATGGCTGCCAGTGGGCCTATGGGGCCTCGCGGGTTTGGGGCGCGCGGGGCTGGGAAGGCGGCCGGGGACAGGCCGAGGTTGGTCGTTAGCATTAGGACGGACATGGGCAGGGCAACCAGGGGTTTCTGGGTGCAGG
The DNA here is from genome assembly GCF_964261635.1 of Lissotriton helveticus. Taxonomy (NCBI): domain Eukaryota; kingdom Metazoa; phylum Chordata; class Amphibia; order Caudata; family Salamandridae; genus Lissotriton; species Lissotriton helveticus. The sequence continues at coordinate 680,090,988 of NC_136073.1, forward strand.
GCTAGGCTAACGGGGTACTGAAGAACAGGGGGGGAACCACGCCACGAGGCCAGGTCCAACACGCATCCCCCCCAGCTGAAAGGCGGAGAGAACTACCCATCCCCTTGGGGGTTCTCTTCACTGAGGCGGAAGAATCGGGACAGGCCGTCTGCGTTGGCGTGGTCAGCACCAGGCCGGTGCTCAACAGTGAAATCCATCCCCTGGAGAGAGATGGACCATCGTAACAGTTTGGGGTTCTCCCCTCTCATTTACATTAGCCACCGGAGAGGTCGGTGATCGGTTTGGACCCGGAAGTGAGAACCGAACAGGTAGGGCCTCAGCTTCTTCAGGGCCCAAACCACTGCGAAGGCCTCCTGTGAGAAGTTGGCCTGATATATGATGTTTCCAATTCTGGAACCACCTTGTATCAGTCCAAGCTATCCCTTATGGTGTCTGGTTGTAAGTCAACCTTGTAGACAAGCTATCTTAATGGTAGCATAGACTAAGCAGCCTTAAAGGCTCAACTCAAGAGGTCGTGTTAAGCGAGCTGTTTTACCAATCACAGTCCTGTAATATCAAATGAAAGGACACCACACAAGTATATATTATAAAAATATATGTGTTTATTTCTAAAATTAATCCCCAGTATTCTTTATGAACAAAGGGGCACAAGTGTTAAATCAAAAGCACAGTATAACATACAAAGTTGCACAATTATGGATGAGGGCGGGGGCCACTCAGACCATATACTAAAAAAGTGGTATAAGAGATACCAATCCATCAGTGGTTAGGCCTAGGGCCTAGGGAATTGCTGGGAGCAGTCGGGACAAGCAATGCTGAAGTCGGGAAAAGCCCGCGGGATTCGGGTGCAGAGCTTAAAGCACACGCATGCACCAATGTTAAGTCAATGGTGCGTAAAAGTTACACAAATAGAGTTTTAGGACACTTCCGCTGAACCTAGAAGGACAAAACTTTAGACACAGACCCTAGAGGTGTGTACCAGTGTGGGAACACCGGCGTTGCAATGTTACCTCACCCACAGGAAGCGGGTGCATAGGGTCGAAGTGGCGTCGGGTTTCGTCACGCAGGTTCTTGGTGCTTGAAGCTAAAGATGCTGCAGGCGATGTGAAGGAGAAGTGTCCGGTGGGATCCAAGGGTGGATCAAAGTCGAAAAGTACCTGAAAGCAGAGGGAACAGAGTCTGGGTCACTCAGCAGTGACCAGGGTGGAACCAGGACGGAACCAGGCAATGTCGGGCGCAGTCAGGTGGTTGTTGAGGAGCTTCTCTCCGCTGCCACATGGGCTCTGGGGCATCTGTGACGTCCAGGAGTGGGTCACAAGCTGTCTCATGTAGGCTCTCGCCGTCAGCGCTGTCGGCTTCAAGATTGGAGCAAACAACACTTGGCAAAAGCAATCCACGCGGAACTGGAAGATTGCTTCTCACTCGGACCAGGAGGGTCAGAGCGGGTGCTCCTTTTCAGGGGAGTGGGTGCAAATCTGGAGCAACCAGAATCACAAGTCGTATTTAGGTTTTCGCCGGCACAGGGGCCACAAGCCAGCTGGCAAGTAACCGGGCCAACGCGTTGAGCCAAAGAAAGCAGAAGGGCCCCACGCAGCACTCGTTGAGTGTAGAGGGTTGAGCTTCAGTGCAAGAGTGGCTCAGGGTTGGGGCTTCTCAAACCCCGGTGTACAGCTTCAAGGTCACTGGTGGGCTGCACGGTCAGCGTCTCGTGGTCTTTCCAAGATGGCGTGCCCCACGCTTCCGGTCGCCTCCACGGGTCTCAGCTCCTTTGATCCAGGCCACGCTGGGACAGGGGCTGGGGGGCCCCAGAACCGGTTTGGCCGGATTATGCAAGGGGCAGCCTTGTGCGCCCCAAGCAGTGTCTGGTTTCTTTCAAACCTCCCTGCTACAATCCACTATCTCCTGTCTGGGGTGGTGTGACACCTCCCTGCAACAGGAAATCCTTTGTCCAGGCCTCCTTGGCTGAGTTTCGGTCAGCTGCAGGGGGTCAGACCTGTGTCTGTGGCAGAAGCATCCATTTTGTGGATCTGAGGCTCTTTTAAAAATCAACCGCATTTCAGCAAAGTAACATGTCTTCTCCCTCTAGAGGGGTGGAATGCTATCCCCGTCGCCAGGACTGGCGAGGGGATAGTATTCCAAATCGTATGACACCTTACACAACATGTTTTGATAAAGCCAAACCAAAGTTGCTATATAACCGCAAGGATTATAATGCACTTAAGAGTATATGGTATGGCATTATCCCGGAACAGCTTAGGGAGTTGTTCCCGACAGCTGCAGACAGGCTCAGCTCATGCTAGAGCTCCATCTCACGTTAAACCACGCACTCTGCCTCCAGGATTGATAAGGCCTTCCATATGAGTGGCTCATAGGTTTATATGTTTATAGGTATACTATATCTAAGCAAGAGGTGATTACACCACCTTGCCCCAGCTGAGTGATCAGCCAGTTGTGTCAATTTTAGATAGCCAGCCAGGGGTGGCAAAAGATATGCTGCAGCCCCTGGTAGGCCTTGGATGCACCTATGCCCTGGGCACCTATAGTGCTCTGTACAGGGGCTGATAAGGTGACACAAGCCAATCTAGTTATGCACCTAGGGTACATGGAATCGATTTTACAGAGAGAGCAGATGGCCTGGGGCCCTGATTAGCAGGGAACCAGGCCAACTAAGTCGAAAACCAGCTAAACACAAGGCAAAAAAATCTGGGGTAACCATAGTCAGGTAGCCACCTTCCTACACAACCCCCCCCAAACGAAAGGAGATAAGGCTATCCTTGGCCAGGTAAGCCTATATTGCCTGAGTGGCCATATAAGGAAGTACCTGCACTAGCATGGGCACCCCCTGTCTCATGGTACACTAAGCAGTCCCTCACCCTTGGGGTATTAGAGGGTCTCCACCATAGGGAATCACTACCTTGGGTGTGTTTATGCAAAGTCAAAGGCTGGTTTGGATATGGAGTATTGAAGTGAGGCTCCACTAATTTAGGGCTCCGCTTCCTCCAATTATCTTCCACCATGTGTGCCTTTCTTTCAACAACTGAGTTGCACTGTGCTCTCAGGGTCAACCTCTGGCTACCTAAAGCTGGAGGCTGGGTCCCTCTGTTTGGCTTGCTGGAGGGACAGTTCAGGTTTGGGCCCTTTGGGTCCCAGGTTTGGCTGTGCCCAACAGAATCCATCTGTGGGAGGTCCCTAACTACTTTTAAGGGGGCTCCCTCAGGAGTGTTTAAAGTTTTCACCTCACTAGGGCTACTCGTTTTGGTGCCCCTAATCTGTTGATGGGGGTGCTTTATTTGACAGGGGACCCTCTGGGTCTCACTGTTCTTCTTGTCCTCTGCAGCCCTGGGCTGACTAAGGCAAGGTAGAGAGGGGCAGGTTACCTGCTCCAGACTGGGTCCCACCTGAGAAGGGTCCACTGACATCAGAGGCTCTGTCAGGCTAGGCCCAACCACCTCTGGGGCAGTTCCTTCATCAGGGGTAAGATCAGTTCCCTGAGGAGGCTGATCCATTCCTAAAGTCTGGTGAGGGGGCGATTTCTCGTCCTCCTCTGTGCTCTCAGTTTGTGTGGAGTTATCCATCATTTCAGGCTTCACAACACACATATCAGTTTGAGTTTGGGCTGTGGCCATCACAGCCCCACCAACCTTTTCAGGAGGGGACTCAGTGTGGGTTTCTGCTGTTATCATAACAGCTTTGCTATTCTGTTCAGGAAGAGCTTCTGCTAAAGATGGGGCAGAGAGTTGCTCAGCCCTACCAACCTTTTCAGGAAGGACATCTTGAATTGGGGCTGTAGCCATTACAGCCCCACTAACCTTTCCATTGGAATTTACCATTCTAGAATGAGTTTCCTGTTCAACCTCAGCCCAGGCTGAGATTTCCAAATCATTACCAAGTAGGCAGTCTACAGGCAAGTTTGGTGACACTGCCACTCTCTTTGGGCCAGTGACACCTCCCCAGCTGAGACTTACTACTGCCATGGGATGATTTGTTTGGATTCCATCAATGTTTGTTACCTGGTATGTGGCACCTGGTAAAAGTTGCTTAGAGGGTACTATACAGTCAGCCACCATGGTGATGCTAGCCCCTGTGTCTCTAAAGGCTTCAACTTTCAAACCATTGATGATGGGTTCTTGTTTATATTTGCTCAAAGTATTTGGGCAATCAGAGAAGTTAGCAAACCCCATGCCAGTCTCATAAACAAGGTTATTTGGTGATGGGGACCTGGATAGGCCAGGGTCCAACTGTGCTCCAAAAGTAAACCCACCCAGATTCCTGGGTGTGCTCCCACTTCCTGGGGGATTACTGCTGACAGTAACAGGAGGTGTTGGAACTGGCTTTGGAGGTATATTCTCTTTATTGCCATTATTGGGACAACAGTTGTCTGCTTTGTAATGCCCAACCTGTTTACAGACATGACAATAAGGCTTTTTCTGAGTTGAAGAAGTGTCTTGGGACCCACCCCCATTCTTGGAGTTTTGGGGCACTGGGGAAGTCTTTTCCTTACTTTTATCCTCACCCTTTTCTTGAGGCTTGGTAGACTCCTTCTTAAGGTTACTGTCCTGATTCTTAGGCCTAATCCTGGTTCTGACCCATTTATCTGCCCTCTTTCCCAATTCTTGGGGAGAGGTCAAATCTGAGTCCACCAGGTGCTGGTGTAAGAGCTGGTTCTGACAATTACTTAGGATCTGCTCCCTCATAATCAAATTATACAATCCTGTGAAGTCATGTACTTTGCTGCCATGTAGCCAACCCTCCAGAGCCTTAGTAGCACAATCTACAAAATCAGTCCAGTCCTGAGTCTGTGTCTTCTGGGTGTCTCTGAACCTTAACCTGTATTGTTCAGTGGTTAAGCCAAACCCATCTATCAGAACACTCTTCGGGACTTTGTAATTGTTTGCATCCTCATGTCTGACAGTGAGGAGCTTATCTCTCCCTTTCTCAGAAAAGGAGTACCATAAGATTGCAGCCCACTGTTCTTCAGGAACCTGCTGTACCATGCAGGCTCTCTCAAGAGCAGTTATCCACTTGTGGGTGTCATCCCCTTCCTTGTAGGGGGGCACAATCTTTGTCAGGTTTCTACTATCATAGGACCTGGGTTTCTCTCTAGGAATATTGCTGCCACCAGTGGCATCTAAGCCACACATTTTCTGTTCTCTTGCTAAAGCAAGTCTAGCTTGAGCCAGGGCTACCTCCTCTCTCTCTATCTGGAGTTTGACAGCCCTCATTCTTGCTTCATGCTCTTTCCTCTGAGAGGGAGTCATTCCTCTCTGAGATTCTCTTGAGGCACTAGAAATATGAGAGTCCCCTGCTGGAGATCTCACCCTTCTGTTGCCTGTGAGAATGATGTTATGGGACCTGGGGAGGTGCTGGCCCTCTCCATTCCCAAGTAGGTCTAAGTTGGCCTGGCTAAGCCTGGCAACTACAACCTGGTTACCCCTCTGATCCTGATCTTCAGGTTCCTCTACATCTGAGCCCTCCTCCTCTTCTTCTTCTTCCTCCACTGGAGTGGTCTCATTCTCAGGGGGTTGTACTCCATCTCCTAAGTCTAAGGGAGCTGCACTCGCCTTATCTAAGTCATCCTTTTCCAGAATGGCTATTAGTAAGTAAGGGAAGCTTGTAAAGCACTTGGTTACGCTCAAGAGCATGTCCCCGTGCTGGGGCTGAAAATCATTCCGAGGCAGAGTAAGGAGAGAGCTCAGTTATCTTGTGAACAGGTGAGTTTTTAAGTTCTTCCGAAAGCTGGATTCAGAGGAGTCGAGGCGGAGATTGGGGGGCAGGGCATTCCAGCTCTTCGCTATCAGATGTCGGAACGAGCGCCCTTCCATTCGGGCCCATTTAACCCTGGGGACCTTGAGTAGGCCTCCATTTGAGGAGCGCAAGGTACGTAATGGTACGTACTTGGTGACTAGGTTCTGAAGTGGTATTGGCGCTTTTTTTTCAAGGATCCGGTGACAGGTACAGAGGGCTTTAAATTCCACTCTGCTTCTCACTGGCAACCAATGGAGGGTCTGAAGAGCAGCTTTAGCATCCGATCTTTTGGGGATTTTTAGAATAAGGCGGGCAGCCGCATTCTGTAATACCTGGAGTCGATTCATTGCCTTGCAAGTGGCTCCCAGGTACAGTAGGTTGCCATAATCTAGGCGTGAGGTCACGAGGGCATGTACCAGTGTTTTTCGAGCGGGCTTAGGAAGGAGGACAAGAACCTTCCGTAAGGTTTTCAAGACTCCGAAACAGACACCTGCTACTCGATCTATCTGAGGTCCAAAAGACAGGTTAGCATCGAGCCAAACGCCAAGGTTTTTAACTTCCTGACGGGGCACAGGAGCCTCCCCTAGGCACGGGGGCCACCACGCCGATGACCAAACAGATGGGTTCCTCCCTACCACGAGCACCTCGGTCTTGTTGCCATTTAATTTAAGGCAGTTGGTGGACATCCAGGTTGCAAGATCTTGCATGCAAGCCCTGAAACTGTCCATAGCAAGTCCGGGTGCACGTGAGAGGGAGATAACCAGCTGCGTGTCATCGGCGTATGACACAATGTTCAGTCCATGACTCATGGCGATCGGAGCCACTGGAGAGACATAAAGATTAAACAAGGTTGGGCTCAGGGGCGATCCCTGGGGAACGCCCTGGCCCAATCCTATGTCTCTAGAGTAGTGGTCACCCTGGCGGACTTGAAAGCTTCTCCCAGTCAGGAAGGATTGGATCCATTGAAGTGCAGCTCCAGATATTCCTCCATTATTCAGACACTGTAGCAAGGTGGTATGAGCTACAGTGTCGAATGCTGCACTCAGGTCCAATAGGATGAGGGCCATGGTATGTCCCTCATCCGCCCCCTGACGTAGGGCCTCCACCGCTGTTAGGAGCGCAGACTCCGTTGAATGGCGAGGTCGGAAGCCGAACTGAGTGTCATGTAGTAAGGCTGCCCTTTCCACAAAGTCCATCAATTGAATATTTACTGTTTTTTCGGCTACTTTGGCCAGATAGGGTAGGAGTGAAATAGGACGGAGGTTCTCTAGTTTCTCAAAACTAATAGTAGGCTTCTTCCTTAAGGGTAGAACCACCGCCCTTTTCCAATCTTTGGGTACGGTCTTGGTGCTAAAAGACACGTCTAATAGATGTCTGAAGTAAGGTTCTAATACCGCCAGACTATCTGCCAGACGCTTAGGTGTGGTAGGGTCCCGAGGAGAACCCGACCTCACAGCTCTACAAATTTTTAGGAAATCTTCTGGGGGCGGGGTAACAATGTTAGTCAGTCTAAGTCTGTCTCCCCATTCCCTTGGGCTTTCCACAAAATCAATCCCATTTATGGGCTGCGTTGGAAATGCCGAGTAGATTTTGTCTATTTTATCTGCAAAGAAGTCTGCGATTTTATTGCACGTTTCGTGCGAGCAATTATCTGGGACAGTGACTGGTTTCCCACTCGAAAGGGTTTTGTAAAGGGAAAACAATTCTTTCACTGAATTACCAGCTTCATTGATTCTGGACGTGAAGTATGCCGTTTTGAGTTTCCTAATTAGGCCATGGTAAAGTCGCCTCTCAGTCAGGTAGGCGTTTCTAGTTTCTTTAGAGAGGGTTCTACGCCACTCTCTTTCGGTTCTTTTCAGTGCAGTTTTCAAGACTCTTAGCTCATCGTTGAACCATGGGGCAGTTTTTTGAACACGGCCGCTAGATTTGGCTTTTGAGAGAGGAGCTGTACAGTCTAGTGCCTTAATGATCCGTTTACAAAGATTAGTGTTGGCTGTGTCAGCGTCATCCCCCCCGGGGTTCCCTCCTTTAGTCAGCTCCTCGGAAAATTTGAGCTGAGAGAAGGTGGCCCATTTTCGCCTGAGGTGAAACAATGCTGTTGGCTGCGGGGGTCTATTTCCTGGAATTCGTATAGAAAAAGGGACCAGATAGTGATCTGACCAGGGAATAGGTATTGGGGTCATTGCTTCAACTTCCCCCCAATTGACAAATATAGGATCCAATAGGTGACCCAACTGATGGGTTGGACCGTTAACAATCTGGTTCAGTTGAAGGGCTCCTAGTGCCTGACTGAAATTCTTACTGGCGCTGTCAGAAGGATTATTAAAATGTAAATTAAGGTCACCGAGTACCAAAAATTTGTCACTACATAGTGCGGTTTCCATTATACCTTCAACCAGACTCTCCTCAAACTTGGCGATGGGGCCAGGTGGTCTATAGATGAGTATGCCCTTTAGCGTGTAGCTATTATTCACTTTAATGGTGAAACTGCCTGCCTCAGTATCCAAAATGGGAGAGCAGTCAAGTTGGCATCACAAGCTTTCCCGGACTACAATTGCAATGCCCCCTCCTCTACCTATGGGTCTGTCCTGTCTGTGTATTGTGTATCCTGCTGGAAGTGCCTCAAGGGCATCAGGTGTGGAGTCCTTATCTAACCAGGTCTCTGTTAAAAACATGAGATCCCATTGTTTCTCAGTAAGTAGATCAAATAGGTCTAACTTGTTTTTCCGTAATGATCGTACATTGAGCAGACCGCAATGTATAATATAGTCCGTGCTGGTTATATTCTTTCCAAGATCATAGGAGAAGTGACAGTATTCGCAGCCTATGTTGTCTTCCACTCGTAATTTATGCTTACAGGACTCATTGACATTAGGGCGTAAGGTGAGTTTTTCCTGCTTACTCCATCGTATATGGTCATCCTGGGGGGCATGGAGTATGGCCCTAGACCGCGTACGATTGTGGACGGGCGCAGACGGGCTTGCCTTAGGCGCGCCTTCGGCGCGCCATCGTCGCGCCCACTGCGCTCGTCCGCTGCACTTCCGGTAAGGACACATCCTTTATGGGAGTAGGGTGTGAAAAGGGGCGTGGCTATTGTGAGTGGGCGTGCCGTTCAGATCCGGCCAATAGCGTCGGTTTCTGCCGAGAAAGCACCCACCCGCCTCAGCGTTCTGTCCGCTGTGCGGGGAGGAAGTGCAGAGGTTCCAATTAAAAACACAAGAGAATACACAAAGTACAAGTATTTAAAAGAAACTGAATCCCTTCTCCCGGCTGTGCCTCAGGAGATTCTGCTTTAAAAACGCCGCGCTCGTAATCAGCGCGCGCTTTATACTAAAAGGGGCGTGGCTATTGTGAGTGGGCGTGTCGTTCAGATCTGGCCAATAGCGTCGGTTTCTGCCGAGAAAGCACCCACCCGCCTCAGCGTTCAGTCCGCTGTGCGGGGAGAAAGTGCAGGGGTTCCAATTAAAAACACAAGAGAATACACAAAGTACAAGTATTTAAAAGAAACGGAATCCCTTCTCCCGGCTGTGCCTCAGGAGATTCTGCTTTAAAAATGCCGCGCTCGTAATCAGCGCGCGCTTTATACTAAAAGGGGCGTGTCTATTGTGAGTGGGCGTGCCGTTCAGATCCGGCCAATAGCGTCGGTTTCTGCCGAGAAAGGACCCACCCGCCTCAGCGTTCTGTCCGCTGTGCGGGGAGAAAGTGCAGAGGTTCCAATTAAAAACACAAGAGAATACACAAAGTACAAGTATTTAAAAGAAACGGAATCCCTTCTCCCGGCTGTGCCTCAGGAGATTCTGCTTTAAAAATGCCGCGCTCGTAATCAGCGCGCGCTTTATACTAAAAGGGGCGTGGCTATTGTGAGTGGGCGTGCCGTTCAGATCCAGCCAATAGCGTCGGTTTCTGCCGAGAAAGCACCCACCCGCCTCAGTGTTCTGTCCGCTGTGCGGGGAGAAAGTGCAGAGGTTCCAATTAAAAACACAAGAGAATACACAAAGTACAAGTATTTAAAAGAAACGGAATCCCTTCTCCCGGCTGTGCCTCAGGAGATTCTGCTTTAAAAACGGGTGGGACTTCTGCCCCTTTTTAGCCCCCTTGCAATGCACAAAGCACACAAGTCTTTGTGGCTAAGTTTGTCATAGCTGGAAGTTGCCTTGGTAAGGTCAACTGTCACAGGCAGAGAGCTGGGAGCTTCACCTGTGCCAGACATGACTCTAGTGTGGTGTAAGTGATGCACCTACCTTCACTAAGTGTTTACCTACTGTACCTTGCTAGTGAGTTGTAGTCAGGGTGTGCTAATCCCTTTAATCTACAACCACTAAGTTCAGTAGAACTTAAATATGCTAAGCTTTTGATGTATATGTACCTAAGGTTCATTCAGCGAGGACATCGCCGACTTCATCAGCCCGCATGCCCTCCCATCCGCCGACTACATCCTCCTGGGAGACCTCAACTTCCATCTGGAGAACAACAACGACCGCAACACCAGCACCCTGCTCGACAACCTCGCCAACCTGGGACTCAAGCAACTGGTGTCCACCCCCACCCACCTCGCCGGACACACGCTCGACGCCGTCTTCTCATCCAGCAAAGACGTCACCTTCAGCCACACCACAGAGCTTCAATGGACGGACCACAGCTGCGTCCACTTCACCTTCAAGAGAACAACGACCCACCAACACCAGCAACAGGCCGCCCGCAGAAGCTGGAACAAGATCACGGCAGACCAGCTCACCGCCTCTCTGGGCCAGCACCCTCCTGCCAGCTCAGCGAACCCCAGCCAGGCCGCCGACAACCTCACGAAGTGGATCAGCAACTGCGCCGACGAACTCGCCCCACTGAGGACCCCGCCTAGCAGACCCGGCAGCAAGAAGGCCCCATGGTTCACCGACGAACTCAAGAGCTCCAAGAAGAACTGCCGAGCCCTCGAGAAAGTTTGGAGAAGGGAACCGACACCAGACAACAGGACCTCCTTCAAACTCGCCACCCGGAAACACCACCAGCTGATCCGCGCCGCCAAGAAAACAGCTTTCAAGGACCGGTTGGACAACAACGCACACAACTGCAAGGAACTCTTCAACATCGTGAAAGAGCTTTCCAACCCCAGCGCTGGTAACAACGACATCACCCCATCGCAAGACCTCTGCAACTCCCTCGCTTCATACTTCCACAACAAGATCGCGGACATACACAACAGCTTCAACAACCAACCCACGCACACCAGGACCGAACAACCACCCCCCACCACCACCCTCCACGCCTGGACCCCGATCAGCACCGAAGACACCATCCGCACGATGAACTCCATCCACTCCGGATCACCGACAGACCCCTGCCCTCACCACGTCTTCAACAAGGCCGACGCTGTCATCGCACCCCACCTGCGAGACATCATCAACACATCCTTCGACACCACCATCTTCCCGGAGAGCTGGAAACACGCCGAACTCAGCGCTCTACTCAAGAAACCAACAGCGGACCCCACCGACCTCAAGAATTACCGACCCATCTCGCTCCTCCCGTTTCCAGCCAAGGTCATCGAGAAGACCGTCAACAAGCAGATGGCCGCCTTCCTCGAGACGAACGGATCCCTCGACCCCTCACAGTCCGGCTTCCGGGCCAATCACAGCACCGAGACCGCCCTCATCGCCGCCACCGATGACATCCGAGCCCTGATGGACAAGGGAGAAACAGCGGCCCTCATCCTCCTAGACCTCTCCGCGGCTTTCGACACGGTCTGCCACCGCACCCTAGTACAGCGGCTCAACAACGCCGGAATCCAGGGGAAGGCACTGGAATGGATCATCTCCTTCCTCGACGGAAGAACACAGAGAGTTCGCCTACCACCGTACAAGTCAGAGGCCTCCGAAGTCATCTGCGGCGTCCCCCAAGGTTCATCTCTGAGCCCCACCCTCTTCAACGTCTACATGAGCCCCCTCGCGGCCATCGTACGCAAACACAACCTCAGCATAATCTCCTACGCCGACGATACCCAGCTGATCCTCTCCCTGACCAACGACCCCGCCGCCGCCAGAACCAACCTGCACGAAGGGATGAAAGAGGTAGCCGAGTGGATGACGACCAGCCGCCTGAAACTGAACTCGGACAAGACGGAGGTCCTCATCCTGGGCTCCTCGCCCTCCGCCTGGGACAACTCCTGGTGGCCCCCCGCCCTGGGCACCGCACCCAAACCGACAGACCATGCGCGCAACCTGGGCTTCATCCTGGACACCTCCCTCTCCATGACCAGGCAAGTCAACAGCGTCTCCTCGGCGTGCTTCAACATCCTACGCATGCTACGGAAGATCTTCTGGTGGATCCCCACCGAGACCAGGAAGACCGTCACCCAGGCCCTCGTCACCAGCCGCCTGGACTACGGCAACGCCCTCTACGCCGGTACCACCGCCAAGCTCCAGAAGAGACTCCAGCGGATCCAGAACGCCTCAGCCAGACTCATCCTCGACATCCCACGAACCAGCCACATCTCCGGACACCTGAGAGACCTTCACTGGCTCCCCGTCAACAAAAGAATCACCTTCCGCCTCCTCACCCACGCACACAAAGCCCTACACGACCAAGGCCCGAGCTACCTCAACAGCCGAGTCAACTTCTACGCTCCCAATCGCCACCTCCGATCAGCCAACCACGCCCTCGCCGCCGTCCCCCGCATCCGAAGAGCGACTACAGGAGGAAGGTCCTTCTCCTACCTGGCCGCCAAGACCTGGAACTCCCTCCCGACCGACCTGCGCCTGACCCAAGACCACCTCTCCTTCAGGAAGAAGCTGAAGACCTGGCTGTTCGAGCAGTAGCGGCACCCCCCCCCCCCAGCGCCTTGAGACCCTACGGGTAGGTAGCGCGCTTTACAAGTGGCAATGATTGATTGATTGAAGGTACTTGATGTGATCTTTCAATTTGATAAAAAGATTGCAATGGTAAAACAACAGCAAGCTCAAATCGGCACCGCTGCGCACCAATGTGAGAAGTTGGCCTGATATATGATGTTTCCAATTCTGGAACCACCTTGTATCAGTCCAAGCTATCCCTTATGGTGTCTGGTTGTAAGTCAACCTTGTAGACAAGCTATCTTAATGGTAGCATAGACTAAGCAGCCTTAAAGGCTCAACTCAAGAGGTCGTGTTAAGCGAGCTGTTTTACCAATCACAGTCCTGTAATATCAAATGAAAGGACACCACACAAGTATATATTATAAAAATATATGTGTTTATTTCTAAAATTAATCCCCAGTATTCTTTATGAACAAAGGGGCACAAGCGTTAAATCAAAAGCACAGTATAACATACAAAGTTGCACAATTATGGATGAGGGCGGGGGCCACTCAGACCATATACTAAAAAAGTGGTATAAGAGATACCAATCGATCAGTGGTTAGGCCTAGGGCCTAGGGAATCGCTGGGAGCAGTCGGGACAAGCAATGCTGAAGTCGGGAAAAGCCCGCGGGATTCGGGTGCAGTGCTTAAAGCACACGCATGCACCAATGTTAAGTCAATGGTGCGTAAAAGTTACACAAATAGAGTTTTAGGACACTTCCGCTGAACCTAGAAGGACAAAACTTTAGAAACAGACCCTAGAGGTGTGTACCAGTGTGGGAACACCGGCGTTGCAATGTTACCTCACCCACAGGAAGCGGGTGCATAGGGTCAAAGTGGCGTCGGGTTTCGTCACGCAGGTTCTTGGTGCTTGAAGCTAAAGATGCTGCAGGCGATGTGAAGGAGAAGTGTCCGGTGGGATCCAAGGGCGGATCAAAGTCGAAAAGTACCTGAAAGCAGAGGGGACAGAGTCTGGGTAACTCAGCAGTGACCAGGGTGGAACCAGGACGGAACCAGGCAATGTCGGGCGCAGTCAGGTGGTTGTTGAGGAGCTTCTCTCCGCTGCCACATGGGCTCTGGGGCATCTGCGACGTCGAGGGGCGGGTAACAAGCTGTCTCACATAAGCTCTCCCCGTTGGCGCTGTCGGCTTCAAGATTGGAGCAAACAACACTTGGCAAAAGCAATCCACGCGGAACTGGAAGATTGCTTCTCACTCGGACCAGGAGGGTCAGAGCGGGTGCTCCTTTTCAGGGGAGCGGGTGCAAATCTGGAGCAACTAGAATCACAAGTCGTATTTAGGTTTTCTCTGGCACAGGGGCCACAAGCCAGCTGGCAAGTGACCGGGCCAACGCGTTGAGCCAAAGAAAGCAGAAGGGCCCCACGCAGCACTCGTTGAGTGTAGAGGGGTGAGCTTCGGTGCAAGAGTGGCTCAGGGTTGGGGCTTCTCAAAGCCTGGTGTACAGCTTCGAGGGTCACTGTTGGGCTGCACGGTCAGCGTCTCGTGGTCTTTCCAAGATGGCGTGCCCCACGCTTCCGGTCGCCTCCACGGGTCTCAGCTCTGCAGGGACTGTGGATCGGGCTGTAGGAAGGCAGGCAAGCTTGATCTCGTCGATCTCTGTTGCTTGAGTTTCGACAGGAACTGCAACAAAGCAGACGTCGAGGTGCTGGATGGTGCCTGTTTGCACAGGGTGGTCACTCCTTGACCACAAGGGAGATTCTTCAGTCTTCTACGTTGAGTAGGATGTCGAAGGGTCCAGAGTTTCATTTCTTATGTTTCGTCAGGATAATCTGAAGTGCATTGGCACTGCTCCCATTCTTATACCAATCTAGGGGGCTGGATTACCTGCTAGGTCCCCTCCTATGGGTGGGACCCAGGAAGGGGGTGGGTACACCCCTTTCCTTTGATCCATGCCATGCCGTGCTGGGACAGGGTCTGGGGGGCCCCAGAACCGGTTTGGCCGGATTATGCAAGGGGCAGCCTTGTGCGCCCCAAGCAGTGTCTGGTTTCTATCAAACCTCCCTGCTACAATACACTATCTCCTGTCTGGGGTGGTGTGACACCTCCCTGCGACAGGAAATCCTTTGTCCAGGCCTCCTTGGCTGAGTTTCGGTCAGCTGCAGGGGGTCAGACTGTGGTAAATAAATAAATAATACCTCTCTTTTTGAATGCATAAATGAATAACAGATAGCTCAATAAATAAGAGTCAAGATTCGAGGTAGTAGGAGTTTTGCAGGTTTAATACAGCATAAAGACAGGGACAGGACAACCTGCACAGGAATAGGATGGCAAGCCCTGGCAGCGCTGCCGGGGTCAGGATCGGAATCGGCGGAAGGATAACTTTTTAATAACAGTACATGAGCATATATACATAACGCAAACACATAGCATTACATCGCAATAGGCGTAGCAGTGGGTGGAGCAATAGGCGTGACGCGTAGCAGTCGCGAAAGATAAGGGTGAAAAGAGGTGTAACAGGGCGTATACATAGACATGTGATGCAAACGTAACAGAATATGTCATGAATGGGGTGGAAACCATGGAGGGGGCTACCTAAGGAGCCGGGACCTCTAACCTGATGGTGCGCGCAAACTGGCAATGACGTGTTACTAGGAGAAGCTGGGGGCTATGAACTCTGTGCTAGGAGCAGAGACTGAAGTCTGGAGAGTCAGGGCGACATGTGCCTAAGCAGTATCTAGTATCTGATGTTTAGAGAACATGTTGATAGAATCCAAATGTTATCGGGGTAAAGGCGAACAGACTCTAAGACTGGAGCATGCATTATTCTACATGTAGTGCGTGATGAAGAATATTAAATGATCATTAAATGCAGTATTTCTCTTACATGGAGACGTAGAGGCTAGAAAATGACGGAAACTATTGATGCGATTCAGTAGCTTTAGGAATGCAGAGAAGGAGGGCTGTACTGATAACTCGAATCATAACATACTCTTGGCAGACTCAGAGGCAGAGCCAGGCTGAACCGGGCACTGCGAGGCAGGAAGTAAGTGAAGGGTCGAGGATACAGGCGGGGGCTGTATCGCTCCTCAGCGAGGCTTCAGGGGACAGGAGCTGAATCTGGTGTCCAGGCCCTTTTGAGGCCTAGAAACGGAGATTTTACAATGGAATAACGTGCACACTGAGAAACGTGGCAACGTAGCTTTACATAGGCCTGATATTCGTAGTATTCACGAGAACTGGAAACTGACATACTAAAGGTGGACACAACTATAATTGCGTCTTTAATCGAACATGGGAAATAACATATGCATATTAATCATGCACAGATAACATATGATGGATGACGCGTAGGGACACAGAACATGGCAAAATTTACTTTTCCACATTCCCTCCTTGTCACTACGTTTCCTTCAGGAAACATCAATATTCATGATACCATCTATTATTTCGTACAGTATCATTTGCTCGTCTCGAATTTTCTTGGAACGGGTTTTAGAATGGGGCTTGGGACTAGGAATACAAGAGGTAGCACAAATGCCGCAAATCGCAGGGCCACATTGTATACAGAGGCAGCAGCTAAATATGATCGCTACTGCAATACCTAGAAAGGACAAGACTTTCCATCCCCAGGCGGAAATTATATTCCAGAACCAACCGGACCATGTCCAGGTGCCTGGATTTTGGTGTAACAGATGGGCAATCTTATGGAGTCTGGTTATAGCTGAATAAACAGACGGCGCGTTATTTGGAATGAAAATGCAGCAACTAGATCCGATGACTCTACAGGCCCCGCCCCTATCGGCCAATATGACGTCAAGGACGAGACGATTCTGGAGCACGACAATTCTCATAAAGGATTGTTCTTCGGTTAAATTACTTAGAGCAGAAGTAGTCTCAATTACTACTGCTTCAAGGGTTCTGGTTAACCTACGTATCAGTTTACTATTCACAACTGTACCTAAATAAGGGAAGACACCTTTATTGATATCTATATATTGTTCTAGAGCAGTTTCAGTATAATCGACAATCGGGAGGTTTCTCTTGTGTCTAGTATGTACTAGGTGGGAATTCCTATGGTAGTCGGGTGGGGCTAGAAAAACCGGTGGCAGTAGGAAGGCAATGTAACAGGTTCCCTCCCAATCGAGGGGCAGACGAACATATGCGGTCTGACCACAAATAAAATAAGAATGACGTGAAGCTTTGAAAATAGATTTCCCACTGTCACTATACTTGACAATAGTAGTACAATCACTATGTCCTACGTGTGTAGAACCATTATTTCGGACACATAATTCGCCTTTGATTGGTAGTACTGAAATTGCAGGTAAGTCTGGAGTAGTATCAGACTGAACATTCAGGACCATGAAATTCGAAGAATATTTACCTAAATTATACACTTCATTTTCTAGATCTAACCCGGTTCTGTGGGGGAGACCTTGCTTGTCTGGAAAACATGTACTGTTAAGAAAAGACATATCTGTTGAGGATGACGTTAACGTGGACCATGCTCCACACGAACCATTATGTGAAAAAGGATAAGGAAAGAGTGGCAGAACTCCCTTCGGTGTCTGAAAAGGGGGGAGTCGACCACACACCCAACAATTAGTGGCATTGCTGGTCTGGTGTGAATAATGTAACATGCGGATGAAAGAATTATTTCGCATAGCGAGGCGGTAAGAGAGTTCATGAGGAGGCAGATCACTAAACGTGTGCTCCACCGTAACATTAGCAGACTTATTTACATGAGAAACTGGAAAATACAGGTAAAATGCATAACTGGTGCAGGAAATCATAATGCTGAGAAATAATATGAAACATAGAAAAACGATACATCGGATTGAGTTTTGACTAACTCTCTCACTATGGGGGTCTATTTTATACATGTCAGAAACAGTCTAACCGTTTCACCTAG
Organism: Lissotriton helveticus; assembly: GCF_964261635.1. Taxonomy (NCBI): domain Eukaryota; kingdom Metazoa; phylum Chordata; class Amphibia; order Caudata; family Salamandridae; genus Lissotriton; species Lissotriton helveticus. The sequence goes on from NC_136073.1 coordinate 680,108,432, forward strand.
GGGAGGACTTAGACAATCAAACTGGCTGACTTATTTTACTAGACCGGAGTTTCAACTTATACTCCTGCTGTGGAGTTTTCTCTAACAGGGAGGGTGCAGTATCATTGTTCTTTGCGGGACAGTCCTTAAGAATAGTACTTTGGTAATCCTTCAAATCCTGGGAAATGTTCTTTGAGACCGGTTTCAGTCCATAAAACTTCTTTATATGTGAAAGATGCACCCAGCCTTTGCGTCCCTCCAACTTCACGGCTGTACGTGTGGCGAGGAGGACCTGTCGGGGCTCCTTCCAGCGAGGCTCCAGCGGACTTGAGCGGTCAAAATTTCGCACCAGGACCATGGATCCTGGAACGATTTCATGCGGTGCCACCTCGGTATTGTCTGGAAATGCGGCGGCAACCTGTGAACGACAAGAGTTGAGGGCAGACATCAAGGAAGCTAGGTAATCTGTCAGCATATTACTTGAAACATCGGTAATACTTCGGGGTCTGGGTGTACCCCACATGTTAGGGGGGCGGCCGAAAACGACCTCATACGGGGACAGACCTGATCTGGAATGTGCGACCATGCGCATATAGAACAAAGCGACTGGCAGAGCTACTAGCCAGTCCACACCTTTCTCTTTACATACTTTGGCGATGCGAATTTTCAGGGTCTGGTTATGTCTCTCTACGAGACCTGCTGCTTCAGGGTGGCGTACACAATGGAACTTCCACTGGTACCCTAACAAAAGGGAAACATGCTTCATTAACTCTGAGGAGAATGGCTGGCCGTTATCAGAATATACGACCCTAGGGAGTCCATAACGGGGGAAGAACTCACGAACCAACTGCTTGGCAGTGGTCGCGGCTGTGTAATCTGGGACTGGATATGCTTCTGTCCACCTGGACAAAGCGCATACAACTACAAGGACATACTTGAAACCTCGACATCGCTCCATCTGAATATAATCCATCTGGAGGACTTCAAAAGGGTGGTCAGGAGGTTGAAATCCACCTTGTTCCACCGGGACACTTTTACCTGGATTAAACTGACAACATATCATACAGGTACGGACTTTCTGCTTGGCTGCAGCTCGTAAATGCTTGTTGAACCAAATGTTCTGGATACTGTCTAACATAGCTTTTTCTCCTAAATGTGCTGGACTATGTGCGGTATTGATAATGACTTGAACCATAGAGTCGGGGAGAAACCAAGTGGCTTTTCCTTTCGTTAACCATCCTTGATCTGTCTGGACCCCTCCTTGTTCGGACCATTTCTTGATTTCTTCGGGAGTAGCATGTAACTGGATATCTATGACATCTTGAGTAGGGTCCTTAACTGTCATACATGTAGTCGGATCTGGAGTGTGTGTCATGTTAACTGGAATGTCTGGAGTCTGTGCTGTAAGCTTGGCTGTGCGATCTGCTAGATCGTTACCCTGGGAAATAATGTCAGTAACTTTCGTGTGTGCCTTGCATTTCATGATAGCAATGGATGTCGGTAAATGTATTGCATCTAACAGAGCTTGAATAAGGAGACCATGCTGAATCTTGGTTCCATGAGAAGTCATGAAACCTCTCTCCTGCCAGAGCACTCCAAAGTCGTGTACGACTCCAAATGCGTAGCGTGAATCTGTGTAAACATTAACTTTCCGGTTCTTAGCGTGTATGCAGGCTTGTGTCAGAGCAACTAGCTCTGCTGCTTGAGCGGACAGGGTGTCAATACGGTGTGTTTCAATAACTTCGGTGTCGGTAGTCACTGCATACGCGGCGACTAGTTCTCCTGTACTTGTTCTCATACATGAACCATCCACATAAAGTGTCAGGTCGGGATCTGGTAATGGAATATCTGTCAGATCTTGTCTTGGCTTGGTCGTGATGTTGACTACTTCCACACAGTCATGTGTGGCAGGATTTGGATTAGCTGATGGTAACAGTGTAGCAGGATTGAGAACGTTGCAGCGTCTGATTTCTATGTGTGGCTGAAACAGTGTCAATTCATAACCTGTTAAACGTGCGATTGTCAAGTGCTGAGTTTGTGTTCGGTTTAAAAGAACTTCCACGGAGTGTGGAACTTGTACTGTCAGGGAGTGTCCTAATACTATGGAATCACTTTGTCTGATAGCTAGTGCTGTGGCTGCAACTGACTTGAGGCACGCAGGGAGAGCCTGGGCTACAGGATCTAATGTGCTCGAAAAATAAGCACAAGGCTTGTATTGTCCTGCTTGATCTTGTGTGAGAACAGATAATGCTGTACCTTCGTGTTCTGTGACGAAAAGTGTAAAAGGCTTACTGTAGTTTGGTGTAGCTAGAACTGGAGCTTGGCATAAAGTTTTCTTTAACTCATTGAAACTGAGTGTATGTTCAGATGTCCAAGGGAGGACAGTCGATACGGCTGCCTCCTGTGTCGTTAACTGTATCAGTGGCTTGGCTAGAAATGCATACTGAGGAATCCATTGTCGGCAGTAAGAAGTGAGGCCGATAAAAGCACGTACCTCCTTCTGGGTCTTGGGCTGAGGAAGACTCGCTATTAACTGGATACGGTCAGGTGTCAACTGCCTACCCCTCTTGGACAGTAAGTGTCCTAAGTAGACCACTTGCTGGACACAGAATTGAAGCTTCGAAGGGGACACCTTGTGCCCCATCTCGGCTAGGAAATACAGAACTGTGAGGGATGCTCGCTCGCAAGCACGTTCAGAACGGGCTGTGACCAGTAGATCATCGACATACTGGAGCAGGGCAGTGTCAGTTGGCATGTGAATGTTGTCTAGTTGTCTCTTAAGTGCTTGACTGTAAATACTAGGACTTTCTGTGAAACCTTGAGGAGCTCGTGTGAACATATAGCTCCTTCCATTTAAACAAAATCCGAAAAGGAACTGGCTGTCTGAATGAATGGGGACACTAAAAAATGCATTCTTGAGGTCTATGACTGTAAAAAATGAGGCTTCTGAATCAATGGCTGTCAATAGGGAAGAGATATCTGGGACAACTGGGTACTGGGGAATAATACATTTATTAAGCTCTCGTAGGTCAATCACTAATCGATATACTGGGGGTGCATTTGGATCAGTACGTTTCATGACTGGAATGATCGGAGAATTGCATACATTGGAGTCAGTTTCTACAACCACTCCTTGAGCGATGAGCTCGTCAATAATTTTGGATAAGGCTGCTACAGCCTCCGGTGGCAATCTATACTGTCTGATTCGTGGTAACACTACACCTGGCTTGAGAGTCACACGATGGGGTGTGATTTGCATATAACCAACATCAGTTGGACCTTGCGCCCATAAATGCTGCGGAACATTAGACAATCTGGGATCAAAATCTCGTAATACATAGTGACCCTTAAAGTCACGCAGGAACAATCGTATTCCCTCTGGGGAACAGCATATAACTGCACCTAACTCTTTCAGTGTTTTAATACCTAATAGATTCTCTGGACATGACTTAGTAAGTAACAGATCAGTAGTACGGGACAATGGACCTACTTCTAGAGTAACTGGCTTTGATATTTCATTTACAATGGGTTTTCCTGAAAATCCAAGGGAAACATTTCTTGAGCCTGAGAGCGGAGCCCCTGGAACTTCGGCGTGGCTAATTGTGGTCCTACTTGCCCCTGTATCAATCAAAAACTTTCTGTCTTTCCCTAATACTTGACTGTGAACATAGGGACCTTCTTGATCTACAGGTATCTCGATGAGAGGCAAGCCTACCTCCCTCTCTAGGCTGTTTCATGAATATGGCTGATACTCTGGATACTCAGACTGTGCATACTGGTACATCTGCTGTGTAACGTGCTGTGTTGCAGCGATGGGCTGCGGTGCTGTAACTGTCTGTGGTGCATTCTGTGGCTGAGGAGTCTGTGAAACTTGTTCTTGTCTAGGCGGACGTGGTCTTTCTTTAGTCTTACCAGTAGCTATGTTGTGTTTCAGAACTGCACACTCGTTTATAAAATGACCTGGCTGTTTACAATAATTGCAGTTCCCTTTAACGGGAGCTGCAGGATGACTGGCTTGATTCGGACCCCTCTTCTGACTGTCTTGAGGAACAGATTGTGCAACTAGTACTTTCATTTTCGTGTCTTTCATACGCTTTCTCTCGTGTTCTTGCTCTTCCCTGATTCTATTCTGGTGATATTGGAGCATCTGTAACATCTGGGACGGGGTATTAGCTTGCCAGGTACTTTCGACTTTCAAAACTCGATTTTTAATTGGTGGACTTGAATTCTCGACTAATTTAGTAACAAAAAGGTGAGGGTATGACTCACTACTTGTCTTGAGGCCACTGTTGATGCTAAAACATTTCTCAAATCTAGAATAAAAATCACTAATGTCTTCGTCTTGTTTCTGTTTACAGGCTGAGATTGCATCCCAGTCTTCCTTTTTCGTTGTTAACAATCTGGGTAAAACTTGAATCAATAATTCAGGTAATTCTTTACATTTCGCTCCAAGACCGGTACCTGGTACTCGTGCCTTATCTTCAGCTTCTAGAACTGCCCAATCGATCTTTTTCTCTCCCACCTCCCATTCTTTTTCCTTGAGCTTTTCATACACCCCTGCGGGCAGCAGAACCTTTAACATTTTAATTATATCTGGATACGTGTATTCTCCCATACGGAGCATGTCTTTTAATTCTCGATGGAACCCTGCTGGATCTTTATCGTGACAGGGAATTAATTTTTTCATCTCTAAGAGTTCCATCTTTGTGATCGGGGTGTAAACAAACACTCGTTCTAGTTCGCCACCCGTTCCTCTAACTGGGTGGACTTCTCGTAACGGATTCTGTCTCTCCATGTAAAATGGTTTACTTTCTGGGGGTGAGACATGAACAAAATGCGGGTTCAAAAACGTTCTATATTTGTGACGCTGTTCTAGAATGACACTAATTAAATCGGTACCTAAACCTTTCCATCTATACTGGAGTAACTCGTTCAGGATATCATGTAACGGGCCTGGATCAGAGTGCTGACCCTCATACAATGTAATGAGGTGCTGAATCATATACATACCCGCCAGTCGTTGCTCGGCTGGGGGCATTTTCAGAAACATTTGTGCCACTAATTCGTCTGGAAAAGTGGTAGAATCAGTAGTCCATCGGACTGCTGATCGGGCTAGTTCTTGTTCATGCATAGTACTTAACTCACTGTAACCGATTCGTGATTTCAGAATGTGATCGGTAGCTTGAAACACTTGTTCTAGAGAACCTTGTTCTGGTGCTGGATGATGGAAAGTTGACTTGTGTTCTAGGCGTAAATGGCGATCTGGAAATCTAGATTTTCCTACATACGCTATTCTGGCGGGATCCTCGTCGTCTACCTCTTCAGTATCAGAGTTACTTTCTTTCTCGCTTACTTGTGCTGCTTTACGCTGTTCGTGTAACTTTATTATTTCTTTACGGATTTTCTTGTACATACTTTCCATAGCACTGATGGTCCTGTGCTTACCCTCGGCTATATTATCACTCCACTTTGTCAGGGTTCTCATTTCGGCTTGATCTTTGGACGGGTAATCTTGTTCTCTTATTAAACAATTAATCAAAAACTTTAGTGTCATGAGCTGGATCTCGGCTTTCCTTTGAGACATGACTTCGCCAATGCTTTCTGGATCATCCCCTGTACGGATGAAACAATATATTCTGTCTAGATCTTCTTTCATATTCGGTAGGGTGACTAGATACTCGGCCACCTTTCTTACACGTAATGAATATAAAACCATATTATCCTCGCCTGGGACTGGATCATAGCCGCATTCATTAAGGGCTTTTCTTATTTCTGCTACAGACTGATCTCTGGGCGTACGCTGTGACGCTTGTGCATGTAATTCGACTAACGTTAAACGCTTGTGTGGCGGCGGGGTCTGAGGAGGGCCTCCTCCTGCGGCCCCTAAACTAGAGTCGTCAACTGATACTCTTCGTACTAGAGTGGCGGGAAATTGAAATGCGGACTGAACTTGTGTGGCGGGCTGGACCTGGGGGACCGTAGCAGGTACTGCAAGGGGTACCCCGGTGTCTGGAGAAACGGGGAGTGCCTGATTTACAGGGACTGGCGGAGCGCGAACAGGATTTGCATATTCTGGGACTGTGTCGTCCAAATAGGACGAAATGAAAATATCAGCTGCGGTCTGTTTGTGACGTAGCTTGGTCGGAACTAATGGTGGCGGAAAGTTACTGGATGCCTCCGGGGTCGCTTTTGGCAGGCCCTCGGCAAGAAGAGGATACATACCCTTAATAAGAGCATGCCTCTGTCTGTCTGACTGTTCGGTTTTAACTCGTTCACCAATCTCGATTAATTCCCTTTCTTGGGCTCGTTCCAAGGATTCTCTACTTAATTCTGACTTTCTGATTTCTTTTTCGGTTCTTTTATGAGATTCTTTGCGCCATAACTCGATGGCATCTTTCTGTGACTGTCTGGCTTTCTTTTTCCATAATGCTTCTTCTACTCTCATGATGCACTCGGCATCCCATGTGCCTGACACAGGCCATCTATACTTTTCCTCTAACTGTTTGGTATACTCGACCCATAAATCTAGATACAATATGGCGCTTATGCCATGCTTCTGATACATAAAATGACCTGGACTGTCCCTAGGCGGGACTGGAACTGCTGCTTCTAGCAGACCTTTTCTAGTTCTCAACTGACGCAGTTTTGAAAAGAGCGGCATGACTGAACTATAATCTGGACACAATACGATACACAATAAACACGATAACTACTTCACACTCATACCACGACATCAAGATACATGAAGAACATTCAGAATAACAGTTCGAACAGAATACTACCTGGAATACGGAAAACAGAATACATGAATTTTCTCGAGAACAGAACTGACTAGAACAGAAACTAGATGCACTGCTGAAACAGTACGAAACTTACCGGTCTCATACAGAGACACGTCAGGACCCGTATCCACCGGAGTGGACACTTCGTTTGTGGGCTTGTGTACCACCAACCCACGGACCAGAGTCAATTAAATTGACCCTGTCTAGATACTACCCCAGTAATGGTACTCACCGGGCAGTAAGAACGGAAGGCCTCAGACTGGACGGGACTGCTTGGACGCCGGACGGACGAACTTCGGACTTCTGTTACGGGTGGGCCTCCGGATACCTCGGACCTTGGACTCTCGGCTTGGGCTCTGGTCGGGACTCGCCGCGTTCCTCCACCGTCTCGTCTGGATGCTGGACCGCCTCCTCCGTCTCCTCCGTGGGCCTGAGGGATACTTGAAGCAGAAATATCTGCCGGTGCGCAGAAGAGTTCCGTCACGACTGCAGAGGGTCAGGGGGTCGGCGTGGCTTCACCGACGCGTGGGGAAAGAGCAAGTCCCTATTCGGGCGCCATTATGTGGTAAATAAATAAATAATACCTCTCTTTTTGAATGCATAAATGAATAACAGATAGCTCAATAAATAAGAGTCAAGATTCGAGGTAGTAGGAGTTTTGCAGGTTTAATACAGCATAAAGACAGGGACAGGACAACCTGCACAGGAATAGGATGGCAAGCCCTGGCAGCGCTGCCGGGGTCAGGATCGGAATCGGCGGAAGGATAACTTTTTAATAACAGTACATGAGCATATATACATAACGCAAACACATAGCATTACATCGCAATAGGCGTAGCAGTGGGTGGAGCAATAGGCGTGACGCGTAGCAGTCGCGAAAGATAAGGGTGAAAAGAGGTGTAACAGGGCGTATACATAGACATGTGATGCAAACGTAACAGAATATGTCATGAATGGGGTGGAAACCATGGAGGGGGCTACCTAAGGAGCCGGGACCTCTAACCTGATGGTGCGCGCAAACTGGCAATGACGTGTTACTAGGAGAAGCTGGGGGCTATGAACTCTGTGCTAGGAGCAGAGACTGAAGTCTGGAGAGTCAGGGCGACATGTGCCTAAGCAGTATCTAGTATCTGATGTTTAGAGAACATGTTGATAGAATCCAAATGTTATCGGGGTAAAGGCGAACAGACTCTAAGACTGGAGCATGCATTATTCTACATGTAGTGCGTGATGAAGAATATTAAATGATCATTAAATGCAGTATTTCTCTTACATGGAGACGTAGAGGCTAGAAAATGACGGAAACTATTGATGCGATTCAGTAGCTTTAGGAATGCAGAGAAGGAGGGCTGTACTGATAACTCGAATCATAACATACTCTTGGCAGACTCGGAGGCAGAGCCAGGCTGAACCGGGCACTGCGAGGCAGGAAGTAAGTGAAGGGTCGAGGATACAGGCGGGGGCTGTATCGCTCCTCAGCGAGGCTTCAGGGGACAGGAGCTGAATCTGGTGTCCAGGCCCTTTTGAGGCCTAGAAACGGAGATTTTACAATGGAATAACGTGCACACTGAGAAACGTGGCAACGTAGCTTTACATAGGCCTGATATTCGTAGTATTCACGAGAACTGGAAACTGACATACTAAAGGTGGACACAACTATAATTGCGTCTTTAATCGAACATGGGAAATAACATATGCATATTAATCATGCACAGATAACATATGATGGATGACGCGTAGGGACACAGAACATGGCAAAATTTACTTTTCCACAAGACCTGTGTCTGTGGCAGAAGCATCCATTTTGTGGATCTGAGGCTGTTTCAAAAATCAACCGTATTTCAGCAAAGTAACATGTCTTCTCCCTCTAGAGGGGTGGAATGCTATCCCCGTCGCCAGGACTGGCGAGGGGATAGTATTCCAATTCATATGACACCTTACACGACATGTTTTGATAAAGCCAAACCAAAGTTGCTATATAACCGCGAGGATTATATGGCACTTAAGAGTATATGGTATGGCATTATCCCGGAACAGCTTAGGGAGTTGTTCCCGACAGCTGCAGACAGGCTCAGCTCTTGCTAGAGCTCCATCTCACGTTAAACCACGCACTCTGCCTCCAGGATTGATAAGGCCTTCCATAGGAGTGGCTCATAGGTTTATATGTGTCCAGATATAGGTTTAGATATAGGTATACTATATCTATGCAAGAGGTGATTGCCCCAGCTGAGTGATCAGCCAGTTGTGTCAATTTTAGATAGCCAGCCAGGGGTGGCAAAAGATATGCTGCAGCCCCTGGTAGGCCTTGGATGCACCTATACCCTGGGCACCTATAGTGCTCTGTACAGGGGCTGATAAGGTGACCCAAGCCAATCTAGTTATGCACCTAGGGTACATGGAATCCATTTTACAGAGAGAGCAGATGGCCTGGGGCCCTGATTAGCAGGGAACCAGGCCAACTAAGTCGAAAACCAGCTAAACACAAGGCAAAAAAATCAGGGGTAACCATAGTCAGGTAGCCACCTTCCTACACCTCCCGCTCGATGGTGCTCCACCTTTGCTCTCGAGGGAGTAACCTCCGGCTAATGAAGGCCACTGGCTGATCCAGGCCTTGCTTGTTCATCTGGGACAGGACGGCTCCGATGCCATGCTCGGACGCGTCCGTTTCGACCACGAACTCTCGGGAGTAGTCCGGGGCCTGTAGCACGAGGGCAGTACACATGGCGTCCTCCAATGCTTCGAACGCTTCTTGGCAGGCGGGGGTCCAGTTAACTCTTTTGGGCTGGTTCTTGGAGGTTATCTCCGTGAGGGGCACTACCAGGCTGCCATACCCCTTTATAAATCGTCGATACTATCCCGTGAGCCCTAGGAACGCCCGCACCTCTGTCTGGGTGGTGGGAGCTTCCCAGGCCACGATCGCATCGATCTTGGGCTGAAGGGGTGCCACGAGGCCGCTGCCGACCTGGTGTCCCAGGTAGACCACGGACCCTTGGCCGATTTGACATTTGATGGCTTTTATGGTGAGACCCGCCTCCTGCAGGGCTACCAAGACCTCCCGGAGGTGGAGGAGGTGTTCGGGCCAGTGGGAGCTGAATACCGCGATATCGTCCAGATACGCGGCACTGAATTCTTCCAACCCAGCTGAGAGAAGTTGGCCTGATATATGATGTTCACTAATTCTAGTGATCACCTTGTATCAGTCCAAACAACCCTTATGGTGATTGGTTGTAAAGTCAACCGTATAGACCAGCTATCCTAGTAGCGTGGACAAAAGCAGTCTTTTAGGCTAATCTCTTTTGGCATGTGAAGCCAGCTGTTTTACCACAGTAACCCCTTGAATACCAAATGAAAGGACACCACACAGGTTGTTATGAAAATAAACAATCTATTTATTAATAACAACACCTCTGAACTCTTTATGAGATCATAGGGCTAAGCACATGACAATACTAAAAAGGAAATACGAGTTTGCACAATATTTACACAAGTGCCTTAGGGGCACGACAAACCATATACTCAAAACAATGGAATGCGAGGAAGAAAGATACTGTAAGGAGATCCAGAGGCTGGAGGATCAGTGGGACTACGCTACAAACTAGGTAAGTAAGGAGCAGGAGGCCCACGGGACTGACGTGCAGAGTGGGAACTCTCACGCGGGATGCGTACCAACGTCTATGGATGCAACAGTTTACAAAGTTACGGATTCCGGACGAACCCGGCTGGATGGAGGGAAAACAACAGTGGACCTGGACACTAGGATAGTGGACACAGACTTCAGGACCTAGGAGCTTTAGTTACCTAACCCACAGGCTGCGGGTGCATAGGGCTGAAGTAGTGTCGGGTTTGCTGCGTTGATCCCGGTGATGCCTGAAACAAGAAGTTGCTGGCAGGCAGCCAGATGGAGGAGTCCAGTGGTTCCAAGGATGGAACTGGAAGGAAGAAGTCCTGAAAGGGAAGGGGACAGAGTCTTGGTCACTAGCCAGTGACGGTGCTGGAACCAGGAGGGAACCAGGAGCTGTCGCCGCGTTCAGGTGAAGGAGGGGTCGCTTCTCTCTGTAGCTGCGCGGACCAGGAGCTGCTCTTCACAACCAGGCTGGAGGCACGAGCTGTCCCACGTAGTCTGCTGCTGTTGGCGGTGTCGGATCGTCGATCGGGTCAACAGGCCTTGGCTAATGCAAGCCACGTGGTGGAACAAAGATGGCATCTTGTGTGGACCAGGAGGGTCCGGGGTGCTCCTCTTTTACAAGGAAGCAAGGGCCAGTCTGGGGGACCAGACTAGCAGTGTTGAAATCTTCGGGTCGTCGTCTCAGAGGGCACAAGCCAGCCGGCAAGTGACCAGACAACAGGAAGTGCAGCAACCAGGCAAAAGGGCCCCACGCAGATCACGGGGATGCTGGGGGGCTGGTCTTTGGTGCAGGAGCTGAGTCGGTGTGGGGCTTCTCAGTCCCCAATGCACTCACTTGAGGAACCCTCAGGGGTCGTGCAGGAAGCGCTGTGCAGGTTTCTTCAAGATGGCCGTCTCCACGTTGCTCGTCGCACCCACGGGTCCCAGCTGTGCTGTGGATGTGGGTAGAGGTCAGAGAGGTCTGGAGGTCCGGGTCTTGTCGAGCTGGGTCGTCAGATTCCGGGATGGAAGGACTCTGCAGCAAACCGCACAGGAGCTTGATGGTGCCTGCGAAGCAGGATGGGCACTCCCTGACCATAGCGGAGATTCTTCAGTCTTCTGATGGATCAGGAGGTCGAAGGTCAAGAGTTTCTTCGTAGAAGGTTGTCAAGATTAATCTAATCTGGAATGGGACCAGCTCCTACCTTTATTCAGCTAAAGGGGGCTGCACTACGACTAGGTCCCTCCCCTGGGTGGGACCAGGAAGGGGGGTGGTTACACCCCCTATCCTTTGTCCAGTTTCCCGCCAGAGCTGGGGCTGGAGTGCCCCAGCAACTGGTTGGAACCGGTGTATGCACAGGGCACCTTGTGTGCCCCAGGCATGTCTCATTCCTTTCAGCCTGAGCCTACCTAATACACAAAATCCTGTCTGGGGTGGTGCTAGCACCTCCCAAGGCAGGAAACCCTTTGTCAGAGCCTCCCTCGCTGGAAGGACTCCCAGCAGCAGGAGGTCAGACTTGTGTCTGTGGTGGCAGCATCCATTTTGTGATGCTGAGGCTTGAGTTAACTTTAACCGGGGTTTACAGTTACATACATGTCGTGTCCCTCTAGAAGGGTGGAATGCTAACCCCGTCGCCAGAATTGGCGAGGGGTTAGTATTCCAATTCGTATGACACCTTACTCGACATGTTTTGATAATGCTATGCCAAAGTTAGCATTTAACCGCGAGGATTATAATGCACTTAAGAGTATATGGTATAGCGTTATCATGGAACAGCTATAAGGACTTGGTTCCGCAAGCTGCAAACGGGCTCAGCTCATGCCAGAGCACCATCTCACATAATTCCAAGCACTCTGCCTTCAGGATTGATAAGGCCTGCCATAGGAGTGACTGATAGGAATATATGTGTCCATTTTAGGGTTAGATATAGGAATACTAATTCTAAAGCAAAGGGTGATTACACCACCTTGCCCCAGCTGTCGTGCAGCCAGTTGTGTCAGATTTGGGTGGCCAGCCAGGGGTGGCATAATACATGCTGCAGCCCCTGGTAGGCCCTGGGTACACCTATGCCCTGGATACCTAAGGTATACTGTACAGGGACTGATAAGGTGGCCCAGTACCAATTGGTAAATGCACCTAAGGTACATGCTTGTCAATTTAGAGAGAGAACAGCTAGGCTGTGGGTCTGATTAGCAGGCCCACAGCCAGGGAAAGTCGTAAATCAGTGAAGCAAAAAGCAAAAATCTGGGGTGGCCATGGGATTGCAGACCCCACTCTCCTACACCGGCCAGTACCTGGTTCACCAGTCTCTGGAAGGTGGCGGGGGCGTTTTTCATGCCGAAGGGCATCACCTGGAAATGGTAGTGACCATTCGGGGTGGAGAAGGCTGATCTCTCTCGGGCTCGTTCTGTCAGGGTGATCTGCCAGTATCCGCTGGTCAGGTCGAAGGTACTGAGATAGCGAGCAGACCCTAGGCGGTCAATGAGCTTGTCTGCTCGGGGAATGGGATGTGCGTCGGTTCTGGTGACTGCGTTGAGGCCCCGGTAGTCCACACAGAACCTCAGCTCAGGAACAGCGCCGGGGGCGGCTGCCTTCGGAACCAAAACCACGGGGCTGGCCCATGGGCTGTCGGAGGCTTCGACCACCCCCAGGGCTAGCATCTTAGAGACTTCGACCTTGATGCAGGCTCGGACTCGGTCAGGAAAGCGGTAGGCTCTGTGCCGTACCGGGGGGCTGTCCCCGGTGTCCACATCGTGAACGCACCAACTGGTGACGCCGGGGACGAGGGAGAAAAGGTCAGAGAACTGTCCCAGTAACTGGCGACAGCCCTCGCGCTGCCCGGGGGTGAGGGAGGAGGAGAGACTCACTCCCTTTACGGAGTCATCTTTCTCTTTCGCAGAGAGGAGGTCGGGGAGAGGCTCCGTGTCCTCTTCGGTTCTGTCGTCGGTGGCGAGGAGCAAGCTCAACTCGGACCGTACGAAGTGGGGTTTCAGGCGGTTTACGTGGATGACCCTCAGGGGGTTCCTGGGGGACTGTACATCGACGAGTTAGGTAACCTGGCTCTTTCATTCCACCACCTTGAAGGGCCCGGTCCATTTGTCCTGCAGGGCACAACCAGTGGCGTAACGAAACTTGAGGGGGCCCCCCTGCAAAGTACATGGAGGGGGCCCCCTATTTTCCAGACCCCGTCAGGAGCACTCTGGCTAGGGGCCCGTGCACAGTGCTGAAGCAGGGCCTCCACTCCGCGGGGCCATTTTTACGCTACTAAGCCGTACCAGTATCTCATTTTCTACATAGGGACTCCAGTCAGCACTCTTTAATTATATTCACCATTCCTTTGCCTATTGAACTACAATTTTCTTTCCTCTAACACTTCTGAATTCACTCTAATTTAGAAGAGATCATCCTCTTTAAATCTGTATTCATTCTCAAAAATGCTTGACTATGACCACCCACCATGAAGTAATTCCCCATCCTCCATTTATTTCAACAGGATTAGCCTGCAGAACTTGCTATTGATGACTCATAAAGTTGTTCGGTAGTCTGTTTTCCTCTATCTGCATCTTCTTCTGATGAGCACCCTCTTGTCCTCCAAAATTCTGGCCTGTTTCCTGGAGATTCAGAAGAATGATTGCTTCTTCTTCTGCTGCAATAACCAATAATGACCAAATTTGCTAGCACATGTGTACATGTTACCTGTAATACCACATTTTTGTCATAAAATGTTCCAAAACCCCTCCACATCGAATTCCTTTTTTAAAAAATGTCTAGCACTCAGTGCTAAGTAACTTCATGTGTGTTTACTGACCATCAAAGTCTGCCTTTTGCCTGTTTGCTCCTGAGGCAGCACTAAGTCATCACTGTCTTCTGACAGACAGCAGAAGCCACACATCAGGGGCAAGGCTGGTTTGTTAGCAGCAGGAAGCCAGGGCCATGTGGCGTACTGTGCTCTTATAAATAAGAGCATGCGCAATGCTGCACACGGATGTCTCTCAGCCACTCAGAGCATGCACAATGAGATGTACTTCCAAGTTTCTTTCGTCAGTGTACCTGAAGGTGATCCAGTGGATGCTGGAGTAGCGTAGAGTGGAGTAGCATATAGTGACATAGCGTGGATTGGCATAGAGTGGAGTGGCATGGCATAGAGTGGAGTGGCGTAGAGTGCTGTAGAGTGGCGTTGTGTGTAGTAGAGTAGAGTGGCATGGAGTAGCATAGAGTGGAATGGAGTGGCGTACAGTGGCGTAGCGTAGAGTGGCATAGCAGAGAGTGGCATAAGTTCTAGTGGCATAGTGTGGAGTGACAGAGTAGAGTGGCATAAAGTGTAGTGGTGTGTAGTGGAGTGGCGTAGAGTGGCATTGTGTAGAGTGAGTGGCATGGAATGGGGTAAAGTGGCATAGACTGGGATGGAATAGATCGGCATATATTAGATTGGTATAGAGTGGAGTGGCATAGAGCAGTATAGCATACTGTGTCATAGAGGAGACAGCATAGAGTTTAGTAGAATGTTGTAGAGAAGAGTGGTGTAGAGTACAGTGGTGAGATGTAGAGTGGAGTGGTGTAGAGTGGTGTAGAGTAGAGTGGTGTACAGTAGAGTAGTGTGGTGTAGAGTTTAGTGGTGCAGAGTGAAGTGCCATAGAGTAGAGCGGCATTGAGTAGAGTGGACCGGATTGACGTAGAATAGAGTGGAGTAGAGTGGCGAAAAGTGGCATTGAGTGGAGTGGACCGGAAAGACCTAGGGTAGAGTAATGAAGAGTGGAGTGGAGTGGCGTAGAGTAAGGTGGCATAGAGTAGAGCAGAGTGGCATAGTGTGTAGTAGCATGGAACAGAGTGGTGCAGAGTGGAGTGGCATAGAGTGAGGTGAAGTAGCATGGTATGGAGTGACGCAGAGATTAGAGTGGCGTAGAGTGGAGTGTCTTTATTTGGAGTGGTATACAGTGGCATAGAGCGGCGTGGAGTAGAGTGGTGTAAAGTGGCGTAGAATAGAGAGGAGTGGTGTAGAGTAGAGTGCCGTAGAGTGGCATTGAGTATAGTGGCATAAAGTAGAGTGGAGCAGCAGTGGGATGGAGTAAAGTGTAGTGGCATAGAGTTGCTCAGAGTAGAGTGTGGCAGAGTGGCGTGGAGCAGAATGAATTGGCATAGAGTGCTGTGGATTGGCATTGTGTGTTGTGGCTTGGCATACAGTAGAGTGGCATAGAGTATAGTAAGATGGAGTAATGAAGAGTAGAGCATTATAGAGTAGTGGGGCATAGAGAGAGGGGTGGAGTGGAATAGAGTAGCGTTGAGTAAAGTGGGATTGAATAGAGTGGCATAGAGTGGAGTGGCATAGAGTAAAGTGGAGTGGTATAGAGTAGAGTGGCATAGAGGGGCATTGTGTGGAGAGGAGTGGTGCACAGTGTTGTAGAGTAGCATGGAGTGGTGTAGAGTGGAGTGGCATAGAGTAAAGTGGAGTGGTATAGAGTAGAGTGGCATAGAGGGGCATTGTGTGGAGAGGAGTGGTGCACAGTGTTGTAGAGTAGCATGGAGTGGTGTAGAGTGGAGTGGCATAGAGTAAAGTGGAGTGGTATAGAGTAGAGTGGCATAGAGGGGCATTGTGTGGAGAGGAGTGGTGCACAGTGTTGTAGAGTAGCATGGAGTGGTGTAGAGTGGAGTGGCATAGAGTAAAGTGGAGTGGTATAGAGTAGAGTGGCATAGAGGGGCATTGTGTGGAGAGGAGTGGTGCACAGTGTTGTAGAGTAGCATGGAGTGGTGTAGAGTGGAGTGGCATAGAGTAAAGTGGAGTGGTATAGAGTAGAGTGGCATAGAGGGGCATTGTGTGGAGAGGAGTGGTGCACAGTGTTGTAGAGTAGCATGGAGTGGTGTAGAGTGGAATGGCATAGAATAGAGTGGAGTTTCGTACAGTGGAGTGGGCTAGAGTAGAGTAGAGCTGAGTTGCCTAGAGTTTTTGTAAAGTGGAATGACATACAGTGGAGCAGAGAGGAGTGGCGTAGAGTAGACCATAGTGGTATAGAGTAGAGTGGTGTAGAGTAAAGTGAAGTGGGGTAGAGTGGAGTGGCATAGAGTAGAATGGCTTAGAGTAGTACAGTTGTGTGTGTAAGTAACTAAAGCATCAATCGAGATGACAGATAGAGTGAAAGCAAAATAAATAAGAAGTCATACACCAGTGGTAAAGGTAGGAAAGCACATTGCATGTCCAGGAGTAATATTGAAACACTTATATATAAACAATAGTGTGTTGCAAAAAGATGAGGAAGAACAAAGACAAGGAAGAACACATGTGCTTGGTCCATGCTCCAGGAAGGAGCCAACACAAGAAAGGAAGATATGCCTATGGGAGGTAAGTAATTGAAAGATTGCAAATAAGAGTGAAAACAAAAACAACTAGTGGTTTGCTGTGGGCAGTCCGTAAGCCCACTGAATTGGAAACAATACATCTTGCAGTACACTGGTTGCACTGTGTCGGCGAGAACTAAAAAAGGACGTGCGTGCGCCTACAAAATGATGCTACTGGTTGTGTCATAGGATTTTTTCTAATGATATATTCCTGTTTATCTATGCTGCACAACATCGGGTCCTCTTTACCCATATTCCTGTTTATCTATGTTGCGCAGCATCGGGTCCTCTTTAGCCATGCTGCACAGGATCAGGTTTTCTGTACAGCATCGATAAAAACCATTGGCAACTCCCAAAAGGCGAGACCTATTTGCTTTGTCAATGTTTGTTCCTTTCTTGCATTAGAGCCTCAGGCACCCAGGCTACGCCACTGATTTAGTTGTTATAAACATATCCAAATATGGGGTGGCTGAAATTGGTTTCACAGTTTCAAAGAAACAGACTCTCGAAGAAGCAAATAAGCTGGACATGTCAGGGGTGACTGGTTCATCCAGTTATTTCTCTTTGTTTCAGTATGATGAGTCTCAGTCCTCTATAAATATTCCCTTTGTGCAGGTAGCGCCTTTTTGTGAGAGATTTCAATATAATTACTAAAGATCTTATTGGAACATGTAGGGCAGTGCTTGTACTGTATCCAGCCTTACAGGGCTTCAAGAGGTGAAGATACACATGGGAGAAGCGTCATGGATTTTAGAACATGGATGCCAGTGAGTGGTGACCAGGGATAGCTACCCCATGCTTGCCCTATTGTACCCTTTGCACTTCCCTTGTTACCTCTTGTCTGTGGGCCATGAAGGTAACTGGAGGAAAAGAAAGTGAACTCTGCCCAGAGAACCCTGTTCACCACCTGTAGTTTCCACTGCTTGCCATTTGCCTAATACATGTGCAGCAAAGAATAAACTGGTGGTACAAGGTGACAACCTAGTGATGTCATTTCCGCTGCTCCTAGCATCCAATTCCCTTTAGGGTTGTTGCGCATGACAAGGACATCAGTAACACTTTCTAGAATTTCGAAAGAGCAATAAAAATGTATGTACAAAATACAAGAACAACAAAACAAATAAATGAGCACGCTTGTTTTCGATTCATTGGTGGTGAAGTTTCCTAATCCAGCAGAATTGTATAGTTAATATCACATCTTGAGACCTTTATTAGCTATTTCATCCACAGGCGTAAGGAAAGTTGAAGGGCCCGCCATCCTCCCTTGCAAGGTACACAGAGGGGCCCCCTGCTCCAGCCTCCGGTTCTAATCCGGAACTCTCAGGCCTGAGACTGTGTACAGTGCTGTGGGGTCCCCTTGCAGCTCGGGCCCCCCCCCCCCCCCCCCCGCACTGCGGGGACCTGTGTTACGCCCCTGGTGTACCCTTGTCCTGAGGAAGCTGGAAGAAATTGACGGCTGAAACGCGCACGCGTTGACAGTTTGAGGAGTCCAATTCATTTGAACTTAGTTAAAGTGTATAGGCGCACAGTGGTAAATAAGAGAGAGGTTTGATACCTCTTGTGCGAAGGGGACTACCTCAGAGTGCATCACTCAGACTGAGGAGTGCACATGTAAATATGTAGTTGTTAGAGTTTGTATATGTTGTATATATTGTGTTTATGTACATTTGTATGTTAGTTTATGAAATCAATCAATGCGTGATTAAGGCAGTAAGAGATGTAGAAATAGAAAGAGGGTTTAAGAGACTTGGGGCAGATGTATCAAGCCTTTTGCGAATCGCAAAGGCCGAAATTCGCAGAATTTCGGCCTTTGCGAGTCGCAAACGGTCTTTTTGCATGTTTTGGCATGCATCAAAAATTCGCAAAATAAGGAATCGCAAAAATTTGCGATTCCTTATTTTGCCATAGCATTTAAGGAATCGCAAATTTTGTGATTCCTTAAATGCTATGTATGTAGCATTTTTAAATTGCGAATTTTGTTTAAGAAATCGCAAATTAACACCAACTTGTAATTGATGTTAATTTGCGAATTCTTTTAAAAATGCACAATTTGGCATTTTTGAAGGTGGCATGTGACGCACGCACATGCCCATAGGGCATGTATGTGCGCCATATGCAAACACATGTACATTTCAGGGGTGCAGCAGGGTGTCTTTGAGACACCCCTGCACCCTTGAAATAATTCTCAAATTGCGATTAGCAAATTGCGAATTCGCAATTTGAGAATTATTTCACAATCATTCCTATGGGCCTCCTGGCCCATAGGAATGCATGGGAAATTATTCCTTATTTGCGAATTAGCAAAATGCGAATTCGCAAAGAAAAGAAGATTAAGGAATCGCAAAAAAATTAGCGATTTTTTACATACATTCTATTTTGCGAATTCTAAATAGCGATTCGCTAAAAATCGCTATTTAGGATTCGCAAAATGGAATCTTGATACATCTGCCCCTTCGTTTAGATAGAAGTGGTGAGGGGCCTGATGTATTACGTAAAATTGCATGCGCAAACCGGTTTGCGACCTGTTTGCGCATGCAATTTCAGTCTGGGCCATGTACTTACACTATTTTGCGGTTCGCAAATAATTTGCGACTCGCAAAATAGTGTAATGCGACTCGCTATTAGAAAGGGGCGTCCCCTTCCTAATAGCGACCGCAGAGCCATGTATGAATGTTTTGCGACTGCAAATGCGGTTGAAAAACACTCGTAAATTACTGCCCTCTTCAAGAGGGTGGTAATGAAGTCGCAAAAGGGAAGAGGGACCCGTTCCCCTTTGTGACTGGCTCCCAAAATATTTTTTAAGGGCAGGCAGTGGTCCCAAAAACTTTTAAGGAAAGCAGACCACCATCCCTGGGAAGGCCTGCCATTCCCAATGGGCTCGCAAATTGCGGGAGGCTCATTAATATTCATGAGCCTTGCAGTTTGCGACCCCATTGGGAATCGCAAACAGTTTTAAACACACTGTTGTACATGCAAAATAGTGCCATGCAAATTGTGAGTCGCAAAAGACTTGCAATTTGCGAGGCGCTATTTTGCGCGTTGTACATCTGGCCCGAGGTGTATTAAGGAGAGTGAAATGACACAAAGGTGTTTTTCAGTTTAATTGCCACCACCTGCCTGGCTGAACAACGGTTAAGGCTGGGAAATCCAGGCTTGCAGATCAAGAAGCAGATTCGATATTTTGTTTAGTGCAAGAAAGCTGTGCACTCATTAATATTAAAAATGTCTGGTTGCTGCTCACTACCTCTGGGATGGTGCATGGTGAAGAGGTGCAATGTGCTGGCTAGCATAGGATTTTTACTGGACACATGCTCTTCCAGTACAAACAATTATTCCTACACAGTTTTTAAACATTCCACCTTTTGTATAGGTGCTGTAAAGGGCAGCACATATGCAATGTGTGAGATTTTGGGAGAAATTAAAACATTCCTCCATTTTTGTGTCTGCTTCAAGGACGCGTAATTTTTGTTGACAGAAAATAAGGCTTTGTGTCAAAAACTATGTGTGCTTGCACTAATCCACTGAAATGACACCCATGTAATGCGCCTCGACACTAAGCGACACGCAGCAGCGAGGAAGGACACCTTTAAAGTGCAAAATACCTATTGCGCTGTAAACTAAATATCCTTCCAACAGTTTGCTCTGCTTTGAATCGCTTTGTGGGACTTTGCTCTGGTGCAAACCTCAAGTAAACTGGGCCCTAAGTTTTATGTTAATCATACTTGTCTGTCAAATTAAAACACAAAAGCATTTTTTTTCAGCAACGTTATAATTATGGGAGGAATTTCGGCTGCCATAGGCACTCTGGTAGGGGGTCTCTTCGAAGATGGGTGCCCTGGACAATTGCCTGCTTAGCCCAGCCCTTAAAACGTCTCTGATTCAGAGGAAAATGTAGTTATAGACGCAATAACTTTGTAATTAACGTCCTTTTGTAAACCAGGCGCTAAACATCCATCGGGTGGTTTAGCATTTCATCCTTCTGGTGTTCAAATTGTATTTACCAATAAAATGGGTAATTATAACAGCTGGAGAGTCAGCTAATCAGCTGTTATTATGGAAGTCTGCAGCCAGGAATGCAGTACTACAGTACCGAGTCCCAGGCCTTCCACAGTACTCCTTTCAACCATGAATGCCGTTTAGAGGCAGCCAGTGGCGCAGCTGTGCCCCTGACTGGCTCCTCCATACTCCTCATCACAGATACATGCTGGGTGCCTTTCCTTCCAGGCCTCTCTTTGCTGGCAAGAAACTAAAGCTATAAATTGCAACTTTCTTTTTTCTTTGCTAGGTTTTCAGAACACTGCTACCAGCTGGAAGAAAGGCTGGAGCTAAACAGGACTGCTGTGCATTACTCAGGCCCGTGCTTGCTTCTCTTCAGCGTGGGGCAGAGGGGGCCCCTTCAAGTGTAGGGAAGCCTAGGGGCCCCCCCGCACCGCGGGGGCTGCGGGGGCCTTTGTTACGCCCCTGCACAAGGTTCCACAGGGGCCATCACCCAGACCTGTTGTCCGGGCTGGAACTCGACCAGAGTGGCATTCTGATCATACCACCTTTTCATCTCTTCTTGGCTGGCTTCGAGGTTTGCTTCTGCCAGTTCTCAGAATTTCCGAGTCTGGTTTCAGAGGGCCAGAATGTATCGAAACACATCTGGGGGGGGTTCTAGGGACGCCGTCTCCCACCCTTCCTTGACCAGGCTGAGGGGTCCCCGGACGGGGTGCCCGTAGAGCAGCTCGAATGGGCTAAACCCCAAGGACTTCTGGGGAACTTCGTGTTACGAGAACAGGAGGCAGGGGAGGAGGACGTCCCACTTGCGCCTCAGGGACTCCTCGAGACCCATGATCATCCCCTTGAGGGTGCGGTTGAACCGCTCGCCCAGGCCGTTACCTTGGGGGTGGTATGGGGTGGTGAACTTGTACGTCACCCCACACTGCTGCCAGAGAGACTTCATGTATCTCGAGATGAAGTTCGTTCCTCTGTCGCTCACTACTTCTCGCGGGAATCCCACCTGGGAGAAGATCCCCATGAGGGCACGCCCCACTACGGGGGCCGTCACCGTTCGGAGGGGGATGGCCTCGGGATATCGGGTGGCGTGGTCCACTAGGACAAGAATGAACCGGTGTCCTAGGGACGTTCGGGGGTCAAGAGGTCCCACGATATCGATTCCCACCCGTTCAAAGGAGGTACTGACCACTGGGAAGGGTTGGAGGGGAGCCTTGCGCCGCCCTCCGCTCTTCCCGCTGGCCTGACATGTGGGGCAGAATCTGAAGTGGGCCTCCGCATCAGCTCGCATGTGGGGCCAGTAGAAATGGGTGACCAAACGGTGGTACGTTTTGTCTTGGCCCAAGTGTCCCGCCAAGTGCACATCATGGGCCAGGTTCAGGAGGAAGCTGCGGAAACGTAGGGGGACCACCAGCACTCGGGCTGACCCTAGTTCGGCGGACTTTTGCTCGCTATATAGCAGGCCGTTTTCCCAATAGACGTGGTTCGAGCCGGACTGGTCACCGGCGGCCTGGACGGCGGCCTGCTGCCGTGGCCCCACTAGAGAGGGACAGGAGGTCTGTTCCAGGCAGAACTCCTCTCGGGAAGGCCCCCCTTCCTGGCGCCGCTGGGCTAACTCGGGGAGATTGTCCGTGCTCGGGGCTGGTTCACCAGCGGGGTCCAGGGTCGGGGTCACTGCTTTCGCCGGGAAAAAGGTCGAGGCCTTCTGTCTGCCCGCTGTCCTCCGGCTCGGCGGGGACGGGGCGAGGGTTTTCGGGTTCCACCCCCTCGGGGGTGGACGCCCGGGCTGCCATGGATCGGGTGGTCACGCAGGCCCACTCGGGTAGGCCCACCATCTCGAGGTGAGCCCTTCGCTCTACTTGCTTCCACGGGGAGCTCTCTAGGTCGTTACCGAGGAGACAGTCCACGGGCATGTCGGTGCGGACTGCTACTCGTAACTCCCCGGAGACGCCCTCCCATTCGAATGGGACCTGAGCTATTCTGCAAGTGCGGACGGAGTTGTCCGCGGAGATCACTCTGCAGGAGGCGTTGGGTACTATCTGGTCCTTCGTGACTAGGTGCTCCTTTACAGCAGTGATACTGGCCCCTGTATCTCGGAGAGCCCCTATGCGGTGCCCGTTGACGGTCACCTGCTGTCGGTATTTCTCGGTGTTATCTGGCAAGAAGGTTCCAGGAACCATCTCCCTATTTCCCAGGGAGACTAAGATCATGGCGGCTGGTTCCCACCCTTCCGGGTCCTCTATCACTTCCTCTTCTAGGGCTACATTGGCGAGGTGGCGCGCAGGGGGACTCGTAGCAGTGGGCTTCTTGAGCATGAGGCAGTTGGGGTCACTGGCATAATGCCCTGTCTGTTGACATCGGTAGCAGGTGGTGCTTATTCTGGGTCCTTGCCTAACTGGAGGGAATCCGGCCCTTGCGGCTGGCGGGGATGTCCCAGTCTGGTTTCTAGGGGGGCTGCGGGGAGGCCCTGTCTGGGGACCCCTTTGTCTACTCTGACCCCCTGCGCGCCTTTGACGTGGAGATCCTTGTTCGTTTCGGCCATAGTCTCCCCCGGGACTCCGTGGGACTCTTGTGCTCACCCAACGATCAGCCTCGACAGTCAGCTTCCGGGGGTCTGCTAACTTGCTGTCCAGAAGGTGCTGTCTTAGTTCCACAAAGCAGTTGTTCGATAGGTGCTCATAGGCTATGAGGTCAATGAGTCCTTCAAAGGTGGTCACCTTGCTGCCCTTGATCCACCCTCCCAAGGCCCGGCTGTAGAAATTCAGGTACTCTACCCATGTGGTGCCGGGGATCTTCTTGCAGTCTCTAAATCGTTGCCGGTACATTTCCGGGGTGAGCCCATATCGAGCCATGAGGGCGTCCTTCATATGGGGGTAGGAGGTCATGACGGAGGAGGGCAGAACCAGCATGGTGTCTCTCCCCTCGCTGAGGAAGCGGCCCCATAATCCGGCCCCCCAATCCTTCTCAGGTACTCGTTGGGCGGCCATGGCGACCTCGTACGCTTTGAACCATTGCTGGATGTCGTCATTTTTATAGTATTCCTTCACCACATCCTTGGGGATGTGGACTTTCGGTTCTACCGGGGGACCCGTGTCTCGGTGCCCCGGGGATCGGGTTTCTTCGTTTCGGGCTTTAATCTCTAGTTCTTTCAAGCTGCGCTCGTGTTCGAGTTGGAGTTTTTTCCCTTCATGCTCCCGCTGGAGCTTCTTTTCTTCTAGTTCCCCTTGCAGCCGTAATTGTTCTACGGCCAGTTTCTTTTCACCCAGCTTTATCTCTCCTTCGATTTTAAGTCGTGCCAGTTCCAGCTCGTGGTTTCGGTTGCGTTCTCGGTCTGTCATTTCGTCGATCGACAGACCTCTCTCCGTGCTGGTATTCCGTGGTAGGGTGTCGGGTCCCTCTTCTCTTTGGCCGTCAGTTTCGGTCGGCGGCTCCTCCTCCCCATCATTCCTTTCTGTCGTGGGGAGGTGGACCCCGGCCTTTACCCAGGCCGTCAGGGCTTTCTGGAAGTCGTCTTTGGTACTTAACCCAGTGGTAGCGATGTGGAAATCTTTGCAGAATTGTTTTAATTCTTTGTGGGTATATTCTTCCAGGCGGTCTTTCTGAAATGCGGTCTTTTCGCTTGCTCCGATGAGACTCATGGTTGTTCTTCTTCAGGTGGTGTGCCAGTCGCTTTACTGTACGATTCCCAGACGTAGGCTCTTATCCCGTCGCTTGCCACCAATGTTAGAAGGGGCGATCCCAGAGGCCAGGTTATGTCTACCCGACTGCTCCGTGACCCACCTCTCCCACCAATAATGCCGACCCTCAACTAGGGATCCCCTCCGGGGAGGACCTCAAGTATTGAATCGTACACACGAGGACCACACCACCCTTAGGAACAGACACTACAACGTAGGTTTTCGATATCAAGATCTTTATAAACAGGTAAAGGAATTAGCACTCTTATGTACACAGGATCGAGAGATCGCCAAAGTCTCAAGGCTCCAGGAAGTGGGAAGCGGGACAGTCTCAGTCTTTAGACCAGTAGGTAGCGTACCCTGCGCACGGCTCTCAATCCTCGAGCCGGGGGGTATGGAAGATGGTGATCGTACCGGTTTTCCTACTCACTTGAGGATGACTCAGTTCGTGATGGTAGCGCCGATGGTCCAGCCGGACCAGAGTACTCCTCGAGCCGCGACGAGGTCAGCAGGGCTCGATCCGGAGGGTAGTTCTTGAGGATCCGCTACCACGTCAGCAGGGCTCAGAATGTTTGTTGAAAATCTTTAGGGTTCAAGCTCGAGCCGTGACGGGGTCAGCAGGGCTCCGATGTTCTAGTTCCAAGGATGAGCCGCAACGGCGTCAGCATGGCTCGTAGAGTTACAGAGTTCAGTTCTCCCAAGGGCAGCCATGATCAGATCAGCAGGGCTTTATTGTCCAGGATACAACTGCCCGCTAGTTCTGGGGCGGGCCTTGATATAGTCCAGTGGCCCTTTGATGTCCGGACTCTCGCAGGCGGAGGTCTGAGGCCTTGGGTGTGGCCCGTTGTTGAGGTCCGGCGGTTGGCTCTTTGATCTCTTGGAGGATGCGTCCGGGATTTCCCAGACACCCAGCAGGTCTGGAGCCAGCACTCGGGGAGGCCAGAGGTGCAATTGAAACTGGCCCCCGGGGGAAGGCCTGAGGTGTGACAGAAACCAGTCTCTCAGTGGAGGCCGGAGGTGCCATCGAAACTCCCTATCTTTCCTCCCTATGGGAGCCCTCACCCTCCCAACGGGGGCTGGCGTGTCTGGAGCCTAAGTTTCGCTGGGGCTGGGGTCATGCTAAGCCCAGGAAGTAAGGGACCTCGGGAAGGGAATATGGCTGCCGGTGGGCCTATGGGGCCTCGCGGGTTTGGGGCGCGCGGGGCTGGGAAGGCGGCCGGGGACAGGCCGAGGTTGGTCGTTAGCGTTGGGACGGACATGGGCAGGGCAACCAGGGGTTTCTGGGTGCAGGGCTAGGCAAACGGGGTACTGAGGAACAGGGGGGAACCACGCCACGAGGCCAGGTCCAACACGCATCCCCCCCCAGCTGAAAGGCGGAGAGAACTACCCATCCTCTTGGGGGTTCTCTTCACTGAGGCGGAAGAACCGGGACAGGCCGTCTGCGTTGGCGTGGTCAGCACCAGGCCGGTGCTCAACAGTGAAATCCATCCCCTGGAGGGAGATGGACCATCGTAACAGTTTGGGGTTCTCCCCTCTCATTTGCATTAGCCACCGGAGAGGTCGGTGATTGGTTTGGACCCGGAAGTGAGTACCGAACAGGTAGGGCCTCAGCTTCTTCAGGGCCCAAACCACCGCGAAGGCCTCCCGCTCGATGGTGCTCCACCTTTGCAATCGAGGGAGTAACCTCCGGCTAATGAAGGCCACTGGCTGATCCAGGCCTTGCTTGTTCATCTGGGACAGGACGGCTCAGATGCCATGCTTGGACGCGTCCGTTTGGACCACGAACTCTCGGGAGTAGTCCGGGGCCTGTAGCACGGGGGCAGTACACATGGCGTCCTTCAATGCTTCGAACGCTTTTTGGCAGGCGGGGGTCCAGTTAACTCTTTTGGGCTGGTTCTTGGAGGTTAACTCCGTGAGGGGCACTACCAGGCTGCCATACCCCTTTATAAATCGTCGATAGTATCCCGTGAGCCCTAGGAACGACCGCACCTCTGTCTGGGTGGTGGGGGCTTCCCAGGCCACGATCGCATCGATCTTGGGCTGAAGGGGTGCCACGAGGCCGCTGCCGACCTGGTGTCCCAGGTAGACCACGGACCCTTGGCCGATTTGACATTTGCTGGCTTTTATGGTGAGACCCGCCTCCTGCAGGGCTACCAAGACCTCCCGGAGGTGGAGGAGGTGTTCGGGCCAGTGGGAGCTGAATACCGCGATATCGTCCAGATACGCGGCACTGAATTCTTCCACCCCGGCCAGTACCTGGTTCACCAGTCTCTGAAAGGTGGCAGGGGCCTTTTTCATGCCGAAGGGCATCACCCGGAAATGGTAGTGACCATCCGGGGTGGAGAAGGCTGAACTCTCTCGGGCTCCTTCTGTCAGGGCGATCTGCCAGTAACCGCTGGTCAGGTCGAAGGTACTGAGATAGCGAGCAGACCCTAGGCGGTCAATGAGCTCGTCTGCTCGGGGAATGGGATGTGCGTCGGTTCTGGTGACTGCGTTGAGGCCCCGGTAGTCCACACAGAACCTCAGCTCAGGAACAGCGCCGGGGGCGCCTGCCTTCGGAACCAGAACCACGGGGCTGGCCCATGGGCTGTCGGAGGCTTCGACCACCCCCAGGGCTAGCATCTTAGAGACCTCGGCCTTGATGCAGGCTCGGACTCGGTCAGGAACGCGGTAGGCTCTGTGCCGTACCGGGGGGCTGTCTCCGGTGTCCACATCATGAACGCACCAACTGGTGATGCCGGGGACGAGGGAGAAAAGGTCAGAGAACTGTCCAAGTAACTGGCGACAGTCCTCGCGCTGCTCGGGGGTGAGGGAGGAGGAGAGACTCACTCCCTCTACGGAGTCATCTTTCTCTTTCGCACAGAGGTGGTCGGGGAGAGGCTCCGTGTCCTCTTCGGTTCCGTCGTCGGTGGCGAGGAGCAAGCTCAACTCGGACCGTACGAAGTGGGGTTTCAGGCGATTTACGTGGAGGACCCTCAGGGGGTTCCTGGGGGACTGTACATCGACGAGGTAGGTAACCTGGCTCTTTCGTTCCACCACCTTGAAGGGCCCGGTCCATTTGTCCTGCAGGGCACAAGGTTCCACAGGGGCCATCACCCAGACCTGTTGTCCGGGCTGGAACTCGACCAGAGTGGCATTCTGATCATACCACCTTTTCATCTCTTCTTGGCTGGCTTCGAGGTTTGCTTCTGCCAGTTCTCAGAACTTCCGAGTCTGGTTTCGGAGGGCCAGAATGTATCGAAACACATCTGGGGGGGGTTCTAGGGATTCCGTCTCCCACCCTTCCTTGACCAGGCTGAGGGGTCCCCGGACGGGGTGCCCATAGAGCAGCTCGAAGGGGCTAAACCCCAAGGACTTCTGGGGAACTTCGCGTTACGCGAACAGGAGGCAGGGGAGGAGGACGTCCCACTTGCGCCTCAGGGACTCCTCGAGACCTATGATCATCCCCTTGAGGGTGCGGTTGAACCGCTCGCCCAGGCCGTTACCTTGGGGGTGGTATGGGGTGGTGAACTTGTACGTCACCCCACACTGCTGCCAGAGAGACTTCATGTATCTCGAGATGAAGTTCGTTCCTCTGTCGCTCACTACTTCTCGTGGGAATCCCACCCGGGAGAAGATCCCCATGAGGGCCCGCCCCACTACGGGGCCGTCACCGTTCGGAGGGGGATGGCCTCGGGATATCGGGTGGCGTGGTCCACTAGGACAAGAATGAACTTGTGTCTTGGGACGTTCGGGGGTCAAGAGGCCCCACGATATCGATTCCCACCCGTTCAAAGGGGGTACTGACCGCTGGGAAGGGTTGGAGGGGAGCCTTGCGCCGCCCTCTGCTCTTCCCGCTGGCCTGACACCTGGGGCAGGATCTGCAGTGGGCCTCCACATCAGCTCGCATGTGGGGCCAGTAGAAATAGGTGACCAAACGGTGGTACGTTTTGTCTTGGCCCAAGTGTCCCGCCAAGGGCACATCATGGGCCAGGTTCAGGAGGAAGCTGCGGAAACGTAGGGGGACCACCAGCACTCGGGCTGACCCTAGTTCGGCGGACTTTTGCTCGCTACATAGCAGGCCATTTTCCCAATAGACGTGGTGGGAGCCGGACTGGTCACCGGCGGCCTGGGCGGCGGCCTGCTGCCGTGGCCCCACTAGAGAGGGACAGGAGGTCTGTTCCAGGCAGAACTCCTCTCTGGAGGGCCCCCCTTCCTGGCGCCGCTGGGCTAACTCGGGGAGATCGTCCGTGCTCGGGGCTGGTTCACCAGCGGGGTCCAGGGGACCCGGGTCGGGGTCACTGCTTTCGCCGGGAAAAAGGTCGAGGCCTTCTGTCTGCCCGCTGTCCTCCGGCTCGGCGGGGACGGGGCGAGAGTTTTCGGGTTCCACCCCCTCTGGGGTGGACGCCTGGGCTGCCCAGGATCGGGTGGTCACGCAGGCCCACTCGGGTAGGCCCACCATCTCGAGGTGAGTCCTTCGCTCTACTTGCTTCCACGGGGAGCTCTCTAGGTCGTTACCGAGGAGACAGTCCACGGGCATGTCGGTGCGGACTGCTACTCGTAACTCCCCAGAGACGCCCTCCCATTCGAATGGGTCCTGAGATATTCTGCAAGTGCGGACGGAGTTGTCCGCGGAGATCACTCTGCAGGAGGCGTTGGGTACTATCTGGTCCTTCGTGACTAGGTGCTCCTTTACAGCAGTGATACTGGCCCCTGTATCTCGGAGAGCCCCTATGCGGTGCCCGTCGACGGTCACCTGCTGTCGGTATTTCTCTGTGTTATCTGGCAAGAAGGTTCCGGGAACCATCTCCCTATTCCCCAGGGAGACTAAGATCATGGCGGCTGGTTCCCACCCTTCCGGGTCCTCTATCTTTTCCTCTTCTAGGGCTACATTGGCGAGGTGGCGCGCAGGGGGACTCGCAGCAGTGGGCTTCTTGAGCATGGGGCAGTTGGGGTCACTGGCATAATGCCCTGTCTGTTGACATCGGTAGCAGGTGGTGCTTATTCTGGGTCCTTGCCTAACTGGAGGGAATCCGGCCCTTGCGCCTGGCGGGGATGTCCCGGTCTGGTTTCTACGGGTGCTGCGGGGAGGCCCTGTCTGGGGACCCTTTTGTCTTAGGACCTGGTTTACACGGTGATGCCCAAGAAATTGAAGGGTGCCAAAATACCGGAGGAACCGCTTGATTCCTGATAGCTGTTTTGAGACATTACCGGTACTGACACCTTCCTTTTCATTCAAGCCAGTGCGCATGAGCGAGGGAAGAGTGTGTACAATTGATGCGCATGCGCCTCTTCACCGCCATGCTGCACATGCGCATTGAGATACTTCCTATTTAGACATCACCGGAAAGAGTTTCCGCTTCTCCCCTCGCCCGACTTGTTGATTTAAAATCCCGCGTTTCGCTGTTCTCAATTCACTTACGGCGAGCGTTTGGACAGGGGTAGATGCACTAGAGGCAGCACCCGTATATCTATGTAAGTACCATTTCGTTCCAGTCACTTGATGGTTGCCATCATTTTCACCTAACTCCATTGGTGCATTTACATTTTTATTTATGTGCCTGGCCTGTGTCTATTGTTTCCACAGCCCGACTATACGCGGGCGTCCATTCTCTTGACCATTGGAGGAGTGCTTTTACTAGTGCTTGGTAAGCATGGTGATGGTGTTCCACCTATTTTCACGTTTTGGTAATTCTACCATATTTCAACATTGGCAGGCTCCTGCCTCATAGTTGTTACACCTTTAACCACTTCCATGTAGCCGAGTCTATGTGCCTTATTTTAACTTTTTTAATAATATAAGCGTTAATTGAGCTAATTGCTCTTTGTACTAACGGCCCCCGCCTCATGGGGGACCTTTCCCGTGTGCCTGCGCAATTTTTCTGTGAAAATAGGTGTACACAAAAGTGGCACCTCGTGATGCATCAAGTAGTTACTGACGCTCACATGTGGTTTATCTTGTTTTCTTCTTTCCTAGGTATCAACCAGGAGCAGCTTCTGTGTAGCAGCTGAATTTACATAGAGGGTATACAGGCTTCCTTACCCGCCCTGGCTGAGATAAGAGGGTTCTCATTTTAACTTTTATGTATTATGTTCACGTGCACTTCACTGTTTTTTGTTTGGTCCTGAAGAAGCGCCAATGACCTATGGGCGACAGAGGCGCGAAACATGTCGACCGCGACTATAGACACCCAGGCATAGTGGGTCTTTTGGGGTCAGTCATTTTTAAGCAGTATTCTTAACTGCCAAGGGTTTACCAAGAAAAACTTACCGCTGCTTTCATACCCTTGGAATTTTATCACACTATCACGTTTGCACGTACATGAATTACCCTCCTTTACCCTTCCCCACACACCCTCATGCAACATCCGGCATTTCCTCAAAAAGATCTCCGACAAAGTGACCCTTCGGGGGTCCCATAGGGAATTGCAGCGCCTGCCCTACGAGGAGCAAAATGCCCGATGATGAAGCATGACATCCTTCGGGGTGTGTGAGGGGAGCAGAGGATGTTGAATGTCTTTCCCTCTCATATTAGGGTACTTTATACCTAGGATTACCTTTCCCTTATCCTTCCCTGTTTTTAATGCATGGGTGACTGTTTGCACCCTGATACACCGGTGACTTTTGCACCCTTGTATAGGAACTTTGTCCTCCTTTTTGTTATCAAGCCCTTTTGTCTACTCTGACCCCCTGGGCGCCTTTGACGTGGAGATCCTTGTTCGTTTCGGCCATAGTCTCCCCCGGGACCCCGTGGGACTCTTGTGCTCACCCAACGATCAGCCTCGACAGCCAGCTTCCGGGGGTCTGCTAACTTGCTGTCCAGAAGGTGCTGTCTTAGTTCCACAAAGCAGTTGTTTGATAGGTGCTCATAGGCTACGAGGTCAATGAGTCCTTCAAAGGTGGTCACCTTGCTGCCCTTGATCCACCCTCCCAAGGCCCGGCTGTAGAAATTCACGTACTCTACCCATGTGGTGCCGGAGATCTTCTTGCAGTCTCTAAATCGTTGCCGGTACATTTCCGGGGTGAGCCCATATCGAGCCATGAGGGCGTCCTTCATATGGGGGTAGGAGGTCATGACGGAGGAGGGCAGATCCAGCATGGTGTCTCTCCCCTCGCTGAGGAAGCGGACCCATAATCCGGCCCCCCAATCCTTCTCAGGTACTCGGTGGGCGGCCATGGCGACCTCCTACGCTTTGAACCATTGCTGGATGTCGTCATTTTTATAGTATTCCTTCACCACATCCTTGGGGATGTGGACTTTCGGTTCTACCGGGGGACCCGTGTCTCGGTGCCCCGGGGGTCGGGTTTCTTCCTTTTGGGCTTTAATCTCTAGTTCTTTCAAGCTGCGCTCGAGTTCGAGTTGGAGTTTTTTCCCTTCATGCTCCAGCTGGAGCTTCTTTTCTTCTAGTTCCACTTGCAGCCGTAATTGTTCTACGGCCAGTTTCTTTTCAGCCAGCTTTATCTCTCCTTCGATTTTAAGTCGTGCCAGTTCTAGCTCGTGGTTTCGGTTGCGTTCTCAGTCTGTCATTTCTTCGATCAACAGACCTCTCTCCGTGCCAGTATTCCGTGGTAGGGTGTCGGGTCCCTCTTCTCTTCCGTTTCGGTCGGCGGCTCCTCCTCCCCATCATTCCTTTCTGTCGTGGGGAGGTGGGCCCCGGCCTCTACCCAGGCCGTCAGGGCTTTCTGGAAGTCGTCTTTGGTACTTAACCCAGTGGTAGCGATGTGGAAATCTTTGCAGAATTGTTTTAATTCTTTGTGGGTATATTCTTCCAGGCGGTCTTTCCGAAATGCGGTCTTTTCGCTTGCTCCGATGAGACTCATGGTTGTTCTTGTTCAGGTGGTGTGCCAGTCGCTTTACTGTACGATTCCCAGACGTAGGCTCTTATCCCGTCCACACACATTCCACACACCACATTCCACACACATTCCACACACATTCCACACTCCACATTCTACATGCATTCCACACACATTCCACACACACACTCCACATTCCACATTCACACACTCCAAATTCCACACACATTCCACACACCACATTCCACACACCACATTCCACACACCACATTCCAAACACTACATTCCACACACCACATTCCACACACCACATTCCACACACATTCCAGACAGCACATTCCACACACCACATTCCACACACATTCCACACACACACACACACACAACATTCCACACACCACATTCCACACACATTCCACACACATTCCACACACATTCCACATACCACATTCCACACTCATTCCACACACCACATTCCAAACACCACATTCCACACACATTCCACACACACACTCCACATTCCACACACATTCCACACACATTCCATGCACATTCAACACACATTCCATGCACATTCCACGCACATTCCACGCACATTCCACACACATTCCATACACAATCCACACACATTCCACACACATTCCACACACCACATTCCACACACATTCCACACACCACATTCCACACACCACATTCCACAAACCACATTCCACACACCACATTCCACACTCCACATTCCACACACATTCCACACACATTCCACACACATTCCACACACATTCCACACACCACATTCCACACACACACTCCACATTCCACACACACTCCACATTCCACACACACACTCCACATTCCACATTCCACACACCCCATTCCACACACCCCATTCCACACACATTCCACACACAGTCCACACACATTCCACACACACTCCACATTCCACATTCCACACACATTCCACACACACTCCACATTCCACATTCCACATTCACACACTCCACATTCCACACACATTGCACACACCACATTCCACACACCACATTCCACACACCACATTCCACACACATTCCACACACATTTCACTCACATTCCACACACACACACTCCACATTCCACACACATTCCACGCACATTCAACACACACACTCCACATTCCACACACACACACTCCACATTCCACATTCACACACTCCACATTCCACATTCCACACACCACATTCCACACACCACATTCCACACACCACATTCCACACACATTCCACACACTCCACATTCCACACACACACTCCACATTCCACACACTCCACATTCCACACACTCCACACACATTCCACGCACATTCCACACACCACATTCCACACACATTCCACACACATTCCACACACATTCCATACACCACATTCCACACACCACATTCCACACACCACATTCCACACACCACATTCCACACACCACATTCCACACACCACATTCCACACACATTCCACACACATTCCACACACATTCCACACACCACATTCCACACACCACATTCCACACACCACATTCCACACACCACATTCCACACACCACATTCCACACACCACATTCCACACACATTCCACACACACACACACCACATTCCACACACCACATTCCACACACATTCCACACACCACATTCCACACACATTCCACACACACCACATTCCACAAACCACATTCCACAAACCACATTCCACACACATTCCACACACACACCACATTCCACACACCACATTCCACTCACCACATTCCACACACCACATTCCACACACCACATTCCACACATACACCACATTCCACACACCACATTCCACAAACACCACATTCCACACACCACATTCCACACACGCCACATTCCACACACTCCACATTCCACACACCACATTCCACACACATTCCACACACATTCCACACACAATGTGTGTGGAATATTTGTGGAATGTGGTGTGTGTGGAATGTGTGTGGGATGTGTGTGGAATGTGGTGTGTGTGGAATGTGGTGTGTGGAATATGTGTGGGATGTGTGTGGAATGTGGTG
The DNA here is from genome assembly GCF_964261635.1 of Lissotriton helveticus. Taxonomy (NCBI): domain Eukaryota; kingdom Metazoa; phylum Chordata; class Amphibia; order Caudata; family Salamandridae; genus Lissotriton; species Lissotriton helveticus. The sequence goes on from NC_136073.1 coordinate 680,142,634, forward strand.
TGTGTGGAATGTGGTGTGTGGAATATGTGTGGAATGTGTGTGGAATGTGGTGTGTGGAATGTGGTGTGTGGAATGTGTGTGGAATGTGTGTGGAATGTGGAATGTGGTGTGTGTGGTGTGTGTGGAATGTGTGTGTGTGTGGAATGTGGTGTGTGGAATGTGTGTGGAATGTGGTGTGTGGAATGTGTGTGGAATGTGTGTGGGATGTGATGTGTGGAATGTGTGTGGAATGTGGTGTATGGAATGTGTGTGGAATGTGTGTGGAATGTGTGTGGCATGTGGTGTGTGGAATGTGGTGTGTGGAATGTGGTGTGTGGAATGTGGAATGTGGTGTGTGGAATGTGGTGTGTGGAATGTGTGTGGAATGTGTGTGGAATGTGGTGTGTGGAATGTGGTGTGTGGAATGTGTGTGGAATGTGTGTGGAATTTGGTGTATGGAATGTGGTGTGTGGAATGTGGTGTGTGGAATGTGGTGTGTGGAATGTGGTGTGTGGAATGTGGAATGTGTGTGGAATGTGGAATGTGTGTGGAATGTGGTGTGTGGAATGTGGTGTGTGGAATGTGGTGTGTGGTGTGTGGAATGTGGTGTGTGGAATGTGGTGTGGAATGTGGTGTGGAATGTGGTGTGTGGAGTGTGTGTGGAATGTGGTGTGTGGAATGTGGTGTGTGGAATGTGGTGTGTGGAATGTGGTGTGGAATGTGGTGTGGAATGTGTGTGGAATGTGGTGTGGAATGTGGTGTGTGGAATGTGTGTGGAATGTTGTGTGTGGAATGTGTGAAATGTGGCGTGTGTTAAATGGTGTGTGTGGAATGTGTGTGGAATGTGGTGTGTGGAATGTGGTGTATGGAATGTGTGTGGAATGTGGTGTGTGGAATGTGGTGTGTTGAATGTGGGTGGAATGTGGTGTGTGGAATGTGGTGTGTGTGATGTGTGGTATGTGGAATGTGTGTGGTATGTGGAATGTGTGTGGAATGTGGTGTGTGGTGTGTGGAATGTGGAATGTGTGTGGAATGTGGTGTGTGGAATGTGTGGTGTGTGGGATGTGGAATGTGTGTGGAATGTTTGTGGAATGTGGTGTGTGGAATGTGTGGTGTGTGGGATGTGGAATGTGGTGTGTGGTGTGTGGAATGTGTGGAACGTGGAATGTGTGGAATGTGGTGTGTGGAACGTGGTGTGTGGAACGTGGTGTGTGGAACGTGGTGTGTGGTGTGTGTGTGTGGAATATGGTGAGTGGTGTGTGGAATGTGGAATGTGTGTGGTGTGTGGAATGTGTGTGGAATGTGTGTGGAATGTGGTGTGTGGAATGTGTGTGGAATGTGGTGTGTGGAATGTGTGTGGAATGTGGTGTGTGGAATGTGGTGTGGAATGTGTGTGGAATGTGTGTGGAATGTGTTGTGAGGAATGTGTGTGGAATGTGTGTGGAATGTGTGTGGAATGTGGAGTGTGTGTGTGGAATGTGGAGTGGTTCCACACACCACATTCCACACACCACGATGTAATCTGGGATTCAAATCGTATCCAAATTGATTGTAACAATGTTTAACAATTTTTAAACTCAAATAGTCTGAATTCAAAATTTTCATGGAAATAAAGTTTTACTTTATTAAATGGGGAAAATGTTACTTTGCATGAAAAATATTTTTTAACCCCGAGTTTTGCAGCTTTTCCTTTGAAATATCTGTGCTTTCTGCTGCTAACTTGTATTCCTGGTGAACAAAGTGTGTTTAAATGCAGTGTGTTTAAGACTGCAGTACCGCCTCCTGTCTAGGGGGGCAGAGCGAGCAAAAATGTAAACACACTTTATGAAACACAGGTCCCCACAAGACAACTTTTTTTAAAAGTTGTAAAAATTGACACAGATGTTCCTGAAGGCATTTTTTATCATTTAAAGGACATTACCTTGTGGGGACTTGGGTTCAGGTCCCCACAGTGCAATCAAGTCCCCACAGCGTGAGTGTGTTATCACACCCAAGTCCCCACAAGGATAGTAACACCAACACACACACACACACACACACACACTTACACTCTTACACTTGGTGGAGCTACATGCTTTGGTTTTAGCTCTTTAATTTGCTGATCCTGATATTCCTACTCTTGTAGTGTACGATTCGGTTTACTGTGTACAATCCTTCAATGACAACATAGTCTTCTGGACACAAAATTATTTTCGTGATTCTATTGGTAGCAACAATTAAGCATAAGACACTTTGGGTTAAAGTGGCCGCTCTTAAGGAGCGTTTGCCACTAATACATTGTATCCATACTTTGGGCCATCAAAGTGTGGGAGCACACGCTATTGGTAATTCGCTGGCTGATGAGGCAGCCAAATCTGCAGTAGCCACTTGTTCAGTAGCAGTAGTAACTAGGTCCATGACTAAAATTGATGATGATATTTTGGCTATTGCTGCTACGAAGGAGGGAACAGCGTATCCCCAAGGTTTCCCTAGCACCGAAGGCCCCTTTTCCGACACGTACAGCTTGCATTCGGCTTTGCGTCCTCTGAACTCAAACAGTAACGGACAATACCCTACCATGGGTATCCTTTGTCCTGTGTAGGTGACAGGCCTCTCGTCCATGGGATGTAGTTCCTTCTTTATTGTCTCTTGGAATTCTTCTTCCCATACCTTCCTTTGCACGATCGTGATGGGAGATACCGAGTCTGCCACTATGTCGACCATCACTCCACCTATGTTCATTTTTAACACCGGTTCGCTGGAACCTTGGCAATCCACATCCAACACTTGGTCCTCTATGTAGAGAACTTCTTCACCGTACTCATCTCCTCCTTGCGCCTCCTCTTCGTCGGCGCTGCCGTGGTCGATGTACTTGACCGCTGCTCCTCTGGGCTTCCGTCTGCAGACTTTCTCGTAATGGCCAAATATTCCGCAGTACGCACACTTCGCTTTGAATGCTGGACATACCTTGTCATTTCCTATGTGTGATGTGCTTCCACACCGGTAGCACTTCGTTTTCTTCTCCCAATTGGTCTTCTGCATCGCTCCAGCACCTTGCTGGTTCCTTTTCGAGTATTGGCTTCTGGGTGGCCCTATTTGTTTGGTATTTTCCCCTTTGTTATTCACCATCACTCTGCATACTGTCTGTTTGCTGCCTTTGACCTTCCTGGCTGCTTCCGCGCATCTTTTGGACAATTCAGCCTTCTTCACTAAGGCCCATACCTCCTTGAGGGGCGCATCTCCGTTAACCCACAGTTTTTCTTGCACTGCTGTGTTAGATGTATGCATGATGATTTGATCTCTTACCAGTTCGTCATGTAGTGCTCCGAACTTACACGTTAAGGCCAATTTCTGTAGGGCCGCTACATATTCGTCTATAGTCTCGCCCCTCTCTTGCTTCCTCTGGAAGAAATTGCATCGGTCTATGGCTACACACACCACTGGCCTGTAGTGAGCGTCCAGATCTTCTATTGCGTGTTGGAACACGTCCGTGTCTGCCGCTTGTCTTGTTACCTTCACTATGTTATCGTACACTCTTATGCCTTCCGGCCCTAGATTATGCAGCAATATCTTCTTTCTACGTGGGCTGGAGTATTCCGCTTCACTCTCTTCCTCTAGTGCCGACAAATAATTTAGAAAGTACTTCTTCCAGTCTTCCCACGGCATCGTGGGTTCGCCTCTTTTTGGCAGGAACGGCACCATGCTGGTGAGTGATGTGGAGGGTGTAGCCATCTTTTCGTTGCCCCTTGGATTAGCTTGGGCTTGACCGTTGTCACTAGGCAGGCTGCCTGGTGCTTGCCTATCCTCTCTTCTTCTCTCCTGGGTCGGGCTGCCGTCGTCGCTGCCTGAAGCCCCTCGGGATTCCAGGTTTGCTTCCCGCTTTACCTCTCCGGGCTGAGCTGTCCGCTCCCCCTTTGCGCGGTCTGTCCTCAGTGCACTCGAGCCCTTACTACAAGGTTTGTTTTATGGCTGTGCCCCTAGAGCCCTCGTGATGCCTTGTGTGGAGCTTGGCCTGGTACTGTGACTCCTTGCCTCTGGTGCTGCCCTTGGCGTCCTGCGTATGCTCCATGCTTGGCTTGCCTCCTCCTTTTTGCTCTCACCGGCTCCGTGTGTGCCCAGCTCAGTGTTTCGCCACTGCGCGGTGTCTGCCCTGGACCTCCGTACTGTGTCCTGTGGCCCTGTTTGACTCTCAACCTCTGCCACGCTCCGAGGTTTATGTTCGATTTTTATTTCTTTATTTATTTTTCGTTTTGACTGTGTGCTGTTCGTGGGTCCTCGTTGTTTCCTGGATCCCGCCTCGTCGCCATTTGTTGAAGTGCCTTTCCACCATAAATAAACACACATTAGCCAGAGTAGCGGGTAAGTATCTGTTTATTCCTCGATGCGCCGGGGAAACGCTCATGCTATCTCGGGGTCCGGCCGCTAACTAAAATGGCCGCCCTTCCGGTTCCGGTCTCCGCCTACGCGGCAACACTAGACCGTCACCACAGTAGCTCACTACACCTCAGGCTCCCTTGTTGCCACCGCATTTCCAGGTGCTGAAAGGGCATAAAGCCGGTTGTGAGGCCCCGTTGCGTGGGCCAAGGTTGGGCCCATCCGCGCCCGTAAGAGGCGGGGCTGGGCTGGGCTGGGCAGAGCCGGGCCACGCCTCTGACACCTGTGTCTTGAGGTCTCACTAAGATACTGTAAAAATCACTATGTGCATTCTAGAACATTCTGCAATCTTTTAGTTGTTCCTATCGGCTGAGCCTGCTTGTGAGCTTACCATAGCTTGCCATAGTCAACAAAGATTTATGCACATTAAAACACCTTTATGCGAGGAGGAGCTACGCGCGGATCCAAGATGGACGCGTGAGCACAGGGCTCCCGAGACCCCTTCCACCTCCTACGGCTATCCTGTTCAATATCCTGATTTAGACGACGGGTTCGACTTACGGAAGCCCTGCTGATACGAAATTGTCTTTCGGAATTCGATTTGGCCACCGGACACCGGACTTGCTGCATCTTGAACTTTATGGCCTACACCGGCAGATGCCCACGGTCTCGAGTTGCCGAACTACCCGAGTGGTAATTGAATAACAACGGTCACTGAGGCTTGATCGCAACCCTCGTGGTACTTTCGGTTTCGTTTTTGGTCGCTGTCCTCCGCGGCTTCCTGTCTGCCAGTACTGCTGGCAGACACCTTGCAGCCCGCCCCCAGCGCATCTCCTGTCTCTCGTATTTCTCGACTGTACACGGCGAATCTCTAGAGAGTTGCCTTCGCCGTACCCTCCCAGAGGTCTGCCAGGACTCCTTGGCCGCCATGTCGGGTAGACCTGAAACCGAGAAGCGGGCCACCAGGATCACGAACCGAGGGGGTTCTACTCAGTCTAATACCATTGATCGCTTCGCCCGCCCGAAAGGCACCCCTGGGGGGCTGGGTAGAACCCCGGGTGAATCTGGAGAGGACCTTCCTGCGACAGACGACCTGACGCTGCGAGACGTCATGGGCGCCATTGCCGGTGTAAAGACCTCCATGGGCCAGCAGTACGAGACACTGGCCTTGAAGATAGACACTGTAGCTATCGAGGTTAACCTCATCAGAACGGATCTTGCAAAGACTAATGAGCGGGTAAAATCGCTGGACATTAAAACAGCAAGTCTCACTACTGATGTTTCGGACCTTCAGACTGAGATCCACAATCTCCGGAAATTTAATGACTTGTTTGCTCGTCGGCTGGATGATTACGAGAGCCGGGCCAGGCGAAACAACGTCCGCATCATTGGTGTTCCGGAAAGTTCCGAAGCAGTGTCTACGGATCTTTTGGTTGAGGACCTCGTGCTGAACCACTTGGCACCTAAGGGCCTCAGTAACTTCTTCACTGTGGAGCGTGCCCACAGAGTCTCAGGTGGTAAGCCTAAATTGGGAGCGATGCCGCGGCCCATTATAGCCAGGATCTTCAACTTTCGAGACAGAGACGCTATTCTCCAGGCATCGCGCACTGGTGGGCCCACAAAATTTGACAATGCATCCATCAGTTTTTACCCGGACTTCACACAGTCAGTCCAAAAACAGCGCATGAACTTCACTGGCGTGAAACGACGCCTCCGAGATATGGGCCTAAAGTACGCTATGCTGTTCCCGGCCCGCTTGAGGGTCGAATTTGAGGAGCGCACTTTCTTTTTTGATCGCCCGGAGGTTGCTAGTGACTGGCTTGATACTCTGCCGACACAGCGCGACCGATCTGAACACTCCGGCGGTGCTGAAGGTGGCCTGGAGGAACGGGTGGAGTGAGTCCCCACCGGAGGGCCGGCTATATAGACTTATGGCAGCGGTTCGACTATTATTGAGTGCATGTATATTGTCTACCCGGGGGTGGGAGGGTTCGGGTTTCTTCCTCCTCTAAGGGGTTCTTCTATCTTCTCGTAGATTAGTTTAATGGGGCGACAGGCACACTGCAAGTTGGGGTGGTTCTTTGGATCGACGCAGGGGTGCAGGGTGGGGGGGTATGTGTTGGGTACTCTTTTGGGGGTTGGGGGGGGTTTCTGTTTTTTTGTTTACTCCGAGGTTTCATTTCCATGCACGATTCGCTAGATGTGACTGTCCTTATGCGGGGAGGGATGCTGGGTGCATTTCTGCAATGGGGGGTAGGGGGCTGAGGGTGTTGAGTTGGAATGTGAACGGGCTGGGTGATAGGATCAAGCGAGGGATAGTTTTGCAATATTTGAAACGTCTTTCACCCGATGTTGTGTTGCTTCAAGAAACTCATTTGATAGGGTACACTTGCCATGCGCTGAATAGGACGGGGTATCGTCTGGTGGCGCACTCAGGTTTCACCACGGGTTCGAGGGGGGCGGGCGTCTTGGTTCGTAACTCCCTCCCCTTGGAGATAGATGACGTCGTGCTTGACGATCGTGGCCGATACGCGGCCATTACGGGGCGATGGGAGGGGAAGACGATTTCCATACTCTCTGTCTATGTCCCACCAGGTCTACAGTCCACTACGTTCTCTGATTTAGGTGGGGTGGTCTTGAGCTTCCCCGAAGTCATGTTGATAATGGGTGGCGACTTCAATTCGGTGGTTAGTGGTGATGATGATCGTAACTCCCCCAGAACTCTCTTGAGATCGCAGTCATGGTTGGGTGATTTTCTGGATGCGATGGGTTTAGTGGATAGCTGGAGGCACTTGCACCCTGGACAGTCACAGTACACCTTTCACTCGGGAGCGCATGGTAGTCTTTCGAGGCTTGACTATATCCTGGTGCCAGCGGTGCAGATGGTCTCCGTAACGGAAGTGCGTCATTTGGCTAGGGGGATCTCGGATCACTCTCCTCTTTGGCTTGGGATTGATTTGTCCTTGGGAGCGGAGGGCCGTGTTGCCCCGATCAACCCCTGGCACCTACGCAGCCCCAAAACTAGGGCTGCAGTGGTTCAATGCATGGAACACTACTTTAATGAGAACGTGGGATCGGTGTCCTCTTCCGTTTCCCTCTGGGAGGCCTATAAGACTGTGATTCGGGGTCAGGCCCTATCCTTGGTTGCTAGCGCGAAGAAAAGTAAGAATGAGGAGGTTGTTTGCCTTGAAAATGATATCACAGCTTTGGAGGAAGATTTGGGATCTGGGGTTACACCTGAGAAGTTGCATGTTTTGGCCCTTAAACAGGCTGACTACAGGGCTCTGGTGACGGATGCAGCCAGGATGATGTATCGTGTGCAACAGGGGCGGATGTATGATGTTGGTGATAAGGCCGGGAAGTTGATTGCTTGGTTGGACAGGAGAGAGTGTTTGAATAGGGTTGTGCCTGTTGTGGAAGGGGTGGATGGTTCGCGGGTTGTGGACCCTGTTGAGATAGTCGCGGTTTTTGCTCAGCACTTCCAGAAGGTTTACGTGCCGGTCTCAGACAGGCCGGAGGAGGACTCACATTTGCTACTGAGGGATATCGCGCTGCCTAGCCTCTCGGAGTCCGACCGTGAACTTATGGAGGCGGACTTTTCCGCTGATGAAATAGCGCTTGCTATCCGTTCCCTTCGTTCAGGCAAGGCCACTGGCCCGAATGGTATTCCGGTAGAGCTGTATAAGCTATGCCCGGATAAGATGGCGCCGCATCTACGTCGCATGTTCTTGGAATCGCGAGATCTCGGACTCCTTCCCCGGGATCAGAGATTGGCGTCCATTGTGGTAATTCATAAAGACGGGAAACCCCGTGAGCAGTGTTCGTCGTATAGACCGATCTCGCTTCTGAATGTTGAACCTAAGGTTCTGGCGAAAGTATTGGCGAATCGTCTAGTTACAGTGATTGGTGATTTAGTACATCCAGACCAGTCGGGATTTATTCCCCACCGTAATACTGCGCTTAACCTTCGCCGTCTTAATGGCGTTCTAGCGCGGGCGGGGTCGCTTCGTGAGCCGGCCATATTGGTTTCTTTGGACGCCTCGATGGCCTTTGACACAATAGAGTGGTCGTATTTATGGGCGGCTCTATCGAAGTTCGGTTTCGGCCCGCGTTTCATCGGGTGGGTTCAGCTCCTCTACGCACAACCATTGGCTCAAGTGGTGGTGAATGGCAGGACCTCGGAGTCCTTTGTTCTTGGCAGAGGCACGCGACAAGGCTGCCCGTTGTCACCGTTGCTCTTCGCACTTGCTCTTGAACCCCTCGCTGCGTGGCTCCGATGGGAGCCGTCGCTTAAGGGCATCAGTTGGTCCCTGGGGTATGAAGATCGTGTTTCACTGTATGGGGATGATATCTTGTTGTACCTGACCTCACCTCGTAAATCCCTGGGAGTGTTGTTTGACGTGTTGCGCTCCTTCGGGAGAAACTCTAGCTTGTCCATCAATTGGACCAAGTCCTGTATTTATCCGCTCACTGGAGAACTGCCCTTGCTGCCCCGTGTCTGCCCGATACCTGTAGTACGTGACGGCTTTAAATATTTGGGGATTTATATCTCCCTGGACTCTGCAGTGCGGTATGAAAGGAATTTACTGCCGCCACTTCGTCGGCTGCCGTCGGACGTCGCGGGTTGGTGTGGCTTGCCGCTGTCCCCGTTGGGGAGAGCCGCCCTGTTTAAGATGATGTCTCTCCCCCGGGCCGCCCTGTTTAAGATGATGTCTCTCCCCCGGTTCCTTTATGCCCTTCAAAATACACTCGATCTGGTCCCAGCTAGTTATTTCCATGAGGTTGAGGGCCTCCAACGGCAACTGGTATGGGGCGGGCGGCCTCGTATTGCGTTCTCGAAACTGACTCTGCCTTGGTATGATGGCGGTATAGCGCTGCCCGACATCAAACGCTATTACTGGGCGTCTCAGTTGAGTGCTATCAACCATGCCATGTATGGTCCTACCCCTAACCCTGCGTTCGAGATGGACAAATGGCAGCTACCGGGTGGCGACTACAATAGGGCGCTTTACTCTAAAGCTGCTAGGAAGACACTTACTGGTCCTACTGGGGTCGCGGTGCGAGTTTGGACTAGTGCGACGGCTGCCACGGGATGGACAGATAAGCTGACTAGAGCAACGCCGCTTTATGCCGCTGAACGGCTGGGGAATCTCTGGGCGACTAAGGGGTTCGACAAGTGGGATCTTATAGGTATTAGTCGAGTGGGGGACCTTCTGATCAAGGACAGGATCAAGACTTTTGCCGAACTCCAGCGGGAATACAACCTGAGTGATAGGGAATACTACCGCTATCTTCAAATTCGCCATGCATTTGCTTCGGTGTTTCCGGCTGGTGCCGTTGTCCCGGAATCCTCCCCCCTGGAAGATAGGGTGCTCGATGGACATGTCCCTGATAGTACCATCTCACTTATATATAAGAAGCTTATTAATGACCGCTCTGACCTCCTTGTCCAGCTCCGTAGTGCCTGGACCGCGGATGGGCTTGAGTTGGATGACGAAGACTGGCAGGCCGCGGTGTCGTCTCCAAAGGAAGTGGCGATTCCGGTGCGTCTACGGCTAGTGCAATTGAAGATTTTGCACCGCGTCTATGTCACGGGTCCACGCCTGATGAGGATGGGTTATTCATTGGATGGGTTGTGCAGGCGTGGCTGTGGTATGCTTGCTACTTTTCTCCATATCATATGGGAGTGTCCGGATGTGGTGTCTTACTGGAGAAGCGTGCATGACATTATGCAAGAGGTGACGGGTGTGTCTTTAATGCCGGAGGCTAGGAGGTGCCTTCTGAACGTCTGGGAGCCCAATGATTATAACGTGGCGCAGACTCGGTGGGCCACCCTCGGCAACATGATTGCCAAAAGGGACATAGCCCAATTGTGGGGGTCCCAGAGGGCACCCTCGGCGTCGGCATGGATGGAATGCATGGATTGGTGTATGTTTAGGGAGAAAACGGTGTATACTGCCCGTGGTAGGCCTAGGAAATGGGGAAAGGTGTGGGGTCAGTGGAATGCGTACCGAGGAGAGATTTGTACCCCCCCACCGTAGATTCCGTTACTATCCCTCTGTCTCCGTGACCTCGCATTCCATGCATCCTTCTACTATGACACACAGTCTGCTTGTCCGCTCTTGGCCCTTCTTTCCTCCCCCTTGGGATTTATCCTTCTTTAGACCAGCCTCATTGGCTGGCTTTCCCCCCTGCTGGTGGAGATGGTCACTTCGATAACAATCTTACCTCGGACTTTGTTTCTGTGTTGTTTGCTTGTTTAAATATAAAATGTGAAACCTTTTTATTATCCTCTTACAGCCGCCGGCCCTGTTTAATGACGTGTACACATTGCGATTGATTTCAGGGGTTGTTGGGCCTTGTACTGTTTTCGATTGTGTTACGGATTATTACTGACCGGCCCTGTGGGGTTGTAGGTCTGTATTTGTACGCCTTTCCGATAAAAAAGGTTTTTAAAAAAAAAACTTACAAAAAACACCTTTATGCTGGCATCATTTCTGTGCTAATCAACTTTTTGATCAGATCTAGATACATCGTTTTCTACCCACACTGCTTGTGGGACACAGCTGTGCTCTGTGCAATGCCCCCTACCCAGGTGGCGCTGCTCTCTCAGTTTTTTTACACCCTTTGACCAGAGAGTGATACCCTAGATCGCACGCAACAAAATTACAAACGCTCATCATATTGGTGTGCTCAGTCCACACTCGATTGCTTAAACGAATAAGAGTCCATTAAAGAAAAACCAGAGCCGCCCTTTCAGCAGTGTGAACTCGGGCATGTATTCTGTAAAGAGAACAGTGGTTCACCTGGAACTCATTAAAATAATTCATTCTTTTGAGGACAATAGGGTCAATACATCAAATTAATGAACAGAAACGAGATTTTGGTCTAGCTTTAAATGTAGTTTTAATATGCGTACCAATGAAAAATAAAGCAAGCTTTGACATAGCCAATAGGTCTCGCTTTTATTTTATGTATTTATAGCTGTTTTATAACGTGCTCTGTTACTACCAGAGTATCCTGGCGCGAAAGAGGAGAAAAAAACAAGCAGGTGGCCAAAGAAAACAGAAGCAATTAGAATAGTCTAATAAGCAAATCTAAAAAGATGAGTTTTCAGTGCCTTCTTAAAAGGTAAAAAATTCTGAATTGATCTTAAAAACAGTGGTAGAGTGTTCCAAGCAGATGCCGCAAGGACAGCAATTGACTGGCCTCCTAGGCGCACTCGCCGAAAGCGAGGTACACTCAACAAATTATGATCAGCTGAACGTAAAGATCGAATGGGGGCGTAACGGCTAAATCTTTTCTTCAGATACGAAGGCCCGAGACCATTGACTGCTTTAAATGCTAGTGTCAGGATTTTAAAAGTAATCCTTCATGATACTGGCAGCCAGTGTAGTTCTTTCTGATGGATGCGTACACTCTCTCTACTGGGCACATTACAGAGAAGTCTCGCCGTCGCGTTTTGAATGATCTGTAATCTAGCGACTAAAAAGGCAGGAGTTCCACTGAAAAGAGAGTTGGCATAATCGAGCCGTGATAGTATTAAAGCCCTCGGAACAGACTCTCTTGCCGAAGACGGAAGATATGGAAAGAACTTTCTCATAGCCTTAAGAGACCCGAAGCACACCCCTGTAAGTTTCTTTATGTGTGCCTCAAACCTCAGATCCTCCCCAAACCATACTCCCAAGTTCTTTGCAGGGATGGTAACTAAATTTGGCAGGGGAAAATCCGGAGGCCACAGGAGTTCTCTAAAATTAGGCACAAATTGGCCATACAACAAAATTTCTGTTTTATCTTCGTTACATTTCAGCTGCGCCGCCGCTAACCAGCTGAAAACCGAAGAAAGACAGGATCGAATAACCTCAGTGCCTATTGCTGTCCCAGGCCATGTAAATAATAATTGCGTATCATCTGCATACGCTATAATTTTGGCCCCCATTTGTTCAGCCATCACTATGAACGGGGTAAGGTAGACATTAAAAAGCAAGGGGCTCAATGTAGACCCCTGGGGTACCCCGGTAGTAAGAGGCTTGGCCGAGGAGGAAAAAGGCGGGATCCAAACTGTCAGACAAAAAAGATTTCACCCATTCCAGAGCTGAACCCACCACACCTATCTCAGCCAATCGAGTCAGAAGGAGAGAGTGCGGGACAGTGTCAAACGTGGCAGAGAGGTCCAATAAAATTAGAACCGCTCTGCCGCCACTGTCCAAACACTCCCTAATAGCCTCTGTGATCTCCACCAAAGCTGACTCCGTGCTATGCGCTGCACGAAAACCAGACTGAGCAGGGTGGAGAGCCTCAGAAGATTCAACAAAGGCATTCAACTGGCGAAAAGCAAGTTTCTCTCCAATTTTCGCCATCGCTGGAAGCAGGGAAATTGTTCGATAATTACCCGGCACAGCAGGATCAGAGCTCCCGTCTTCTTCAGCAAGGGAAGGAGCTTTGCCTGTTTCCATTCCTCGGGAACCTTAGATGTCTTAAAGGATAGGCCCATTATTTGCGAAACCTCCTTTGCCACTGAATCTGCCACTACTGCCAGCACCCGAGCTGGACAAGTGTCACCAGGGGCGCCAGATCTCAAAGACTTAATCGCTACCAGCGTGTCTTCCACTGAGGGGGGGGAGAAAGCCTCCATCGTATGGGTGGGAGGCGCTATAGATCTAACATTATCAAAAATCCTACTCCCACCATTAACAGCTCTGAGACTCTGCTGTATTTTAGCGATTTTCTCTAAGAAAAAAGATGAAAGAATCTCACACCACTCAGCAGATGGCTTCACCGATACTTGTTCTGCACAGGGGGAGAGAAAACTCTTGACAATAGAAAAAATTTCACGACTGTTATTGTTAGCCTTCTCAATTCTATTGACAAAGTATTCAGATTTAGCCAGTTTAATACTGGCGTAATACTCCCGCTGTGCCGTGCGATATGCCACCTTGGCTTGTGGGCAGTAAGCCGTCCGCCACACCCGCTCTAATTTTTTACAAGCAAGCTTAAGTAAGCGTAATTGGGGCGAATACCAAGGTTGCGAAGGGGTCAACCTATCTCTACTCGAATAAGACCCCTTCGACGAGGCGGACATCCCTGCTCCCATCCACCCATCAAATAATTGAAGTGCCGAATCCAACTCAGTCCCCAGAATAGGCCTATTTTGATCAAGCCAGGCAATAAAATTGCCTATGTTGATCTTCGGAGGGCACGTGTTCCTGCAGGACTTGGGCGTATCTTTCATGGCCGACCATGTAAATCTAATCAGCCGATGATCAGTCCAAGTGAGAATTTGAGGAGCCTCACCCTTCAAGGGAAAGTTAGAGCAAATAACATCCAAAATATGCCCACCCATATGCGTGGGGGAAGAAACCCATTGAGTAAGAGAGGCCAAGTCAAGAGAGTCATGCAAAATCTTGCTTTCCTGAAGATCAGAACGATCAACATGAATATTCAAGTCACCAAGCAGTAGAAAGTGCGAAAACCTCACTGCACGGGGAACCAGAATCTCCAAGAGAGCTTTAAGGAAAGGACCCGAGGGGCCTGGTGGTCGATAGATAAGGGAACCTCCCAATGTAAAATGTGGCGACAGAACCAAAGAAAAGTTCACAATCTCCCCCTCAACTATCTCATCAATAATTTCAACATTAAGGACCCATGATTCCCTAAAGATAATGGCTAATCCGCCACCCCTACCACTGGCTCTATCTTTCCTCTGGATCTTAAACCCTCTAGGGATGGCCAGCTCAATGTCAGGGGCACATGAGCTATTCAGCCAATTTTCTGTTATAAACAGCAGATCCAGCGTACCATCTTCCAACAGCGAAAAGATCTCTGCTGTATGCTTTTGGGACCTTATAAGTGTTTAACCGTGCAACAGTTGATGTTGTTGCACCAAGGATATTGTGCTGGATAACCAAACACTTATAAGGTCCCAAAGGCGAGACCTATTGGCTATGCCAATGCTTGTTTTTTAAGCCAGTGATGAGCCTTGCCACTGCGTTCAAGGTAGCCTTCAACGGTGCAAGTGGTATTTTCAGAAGGCACACAAGGTTAGCACTACTATAGTCTAATTTTGATAGCATAAGTGCTTGAACTGCTGTTTTGAGATCTACCATGGGAAGGAAAGGTTTTAGTTTCCTTAATGCATGTGGTTGATGATTAGTCACTCTGATGGAGGCACTGATATGATTCTGCACGGTGAGGTTATTGTCCATGATTTTTCCTAGGGATTTTGCTGAGTCAATCATGTGGAGTGCAGTTCAAGGCAGTGAAATGTGGGAGCCAGTCTTTGATGCTAGGAGTGATACTGAGTTATGAGATCAATAATAATTCAGTTTTGAGTGTGATAAATTTGAGGGGGTTACAAGTCAGCCAATGTTGAGTTTTTGTCAAAGTGTTAAGAAGGCGATGTCTTCAGGTGAGATCATTTTCATGTAGAGTTGAGTATCATCAGCATGCATGTGGTAGGAGATGTGGGAGGGTTTGAGGATTTTGGTCAGGGGCTCAATGTACAGGTTTAGTGGTGTAGGGGAGAGAGTAGGGCCTCGAGGGATGCAAAGTATAACTGGAGGCTGATTAGCTAGAGCTTGGTTAATTAAAACATGTTAAGTTCTGTTGTGTAGGAATGAGGACCAATATTAACACGGTACCAGAGAGACCCATCCTGCATTCTAATAGGGTCATAAGAGTCTCATGTTTGATAGGGCCAAATGAAGCTGACAAGTCAAGTAGGATTAGTAAGGAAGATTAATTCTGATGAGGGAGCGTAGAGCATCATCAACAATGTGGACCAGGGCAGTTTCGGTGCTATGACCTGGCCTTAAACCAGATTGATATTAGTCGAAGAGTTGGAATTGCTTGATGTGACTGCAAAGCTGTAGGTGAACACATTTCTTAAAGAGTTTGGCCAAAGTTGGAATGTTAGAGATAGGGTGGTTGTTGTTGGGGTCAGACTGGTCAGACCTGGGGATTTTTAAGATAGGAGTGACCTGGCCACTTTTTAGGCATTCTGGTATACAGCCTTGTGTAAGTGAGGCATTGATCATTCTAGTCCATAAGGCGAGCAGGAGGTGAACTGTCGCGTTGAGGAGTTTAGAGGGTAGAGTATCGATGAAGTAGTTGGAGTATTTCAGAGATGTCAAAAGTTTTAGGATGTCACTTGTATTAAAGGTTTTAAAGCTGGACCAAGCGGATGCCTCTAGAGCATTCTTTCTTGGCATGAGGGGTGAGGTGTGGGGGGGTTTCAAACTGTAAGATTTTTATACTGTTCTGTAGATCATTGCTGAGTAGTTTGGTTTTCTCAGCAAAGAAGGCAAAACGGTTACAATTGGGTATGGTTTTGTTGTCTGAGGAAGGAGAATTGCTTTTCCAGTGTGTTTGGTTTTTGACATTTTCAAACTTTTTGGGGGGCCAATTTACTGCTGTGTTTAGCTGTTTTTGAAAAAATGCTGCTTTGAAATTTCTAATGTGCCTATCATAGGTTCTCTGTCGCAGAAGTCTGAGGTTCATCTGAGAGGGGGCAAGTCTCCATGCTCTTTCAGCCAGTCCAAGGCAGCAGGGAATAATCATTAAGGTTACAGTTATACCAAGGGTTGGATCTTTTGAAAGGGACTCTCTTTAGTTATTTGGGAACAATGGCATCCATGATGTTTGACATGGAGTTGATGTAGTGGTATGTAAGGTCTTCTGTGTCATACATGTTGGAGGATGAGACCAGACTACAGGTACTAATAGCTAAAAGCGTGACTGGGTTGATGTTACGGTTGTCTCTGATCCAATGTTTGACTTTCACAGGTTGACCCCCAGAGATAACTGCCTTTTCAGCTATGAAGAAGGTGATGCAATATTGGTCTGTCCAGTCTCATTAGTAGTTTGTGTAATTGTTTAAAATGATTTCTCCATAAAACTGAGCTCAAATTACCTTTTTTTCAGGGACTCCTCGGTGGTAGTAGGCTGTGAAGAAAAATGTAGTAAAATGTTTTTAAGCGTACAGTTCTTGTGTGATAATCTGGTGTTGGTGGGCTGTGAGTTGGTTGCAGACAATCACTAAATTCTGAATAAGATATATTGTGCTAGAATGCCTCAAGGAGTCCTCAGAAAACCCTATTGGAAAAATTAGTGATCTAAGGAGCACCATTATAAAGTGCTTGAGGGTGATGTTATTGTTTGTATTGTGTTGGTAAAATCCACTGGGAATGCAACATACATTGTGTGTAGGGTTGAATACTCATTTAGAATTATGTACAGCTCAGTGAGATGCTGATAACTATTTACTTGCATGTGGAACTTTCTCTTTTTGTGCTTTGTCTTTTCGTTCATTTTCTTGCTGTCTGGTTTGGTTGTTGCACCTGCTCTCATAGAGACCAGATATTGTGCCATAATTATAAACATGAGTTTTATACTGATGGACGACCAAAAAGTGCATTCATCTTTCTTGCTGTGTTTGTAGAAATCAGTTTCCTGATTTGTGTGTTTTTTCACAGACTTGTAACAGTCCTGGAGACTTCCTCTTGGCATTCCACTCAAACAATGACACCTAATGTTTTCATAGAGTTTATTCTCAGTTATGTCAAACCTAAGCAGTTAAAATCCTTCTATTCTGCTCACCTGTGAGCATAACTGGTGGTGCCCATCAATTTCCTGTGGAATGTCTCTGTGAATAGGCAAGCAGAAAGACTGCTAACTGACTTATCGGAGTTACATTAAGTCATCACCTTTTTGCACTTGCAACTACTCTGAAATTGAAGGCCTATGGATAATTTTGTGTGCAAATATTTTCAAGAGTGTTCCAGTTGAAATACTTTTTTGCAGGCCTAACTACAGCCAAACAGCTAGTGCAAGTTCAACATTTATAAGAAAACATTTCTGAAACTCAACTGCCCAAAACCCTTTTTTTGTAAAGCCTACTCAAAAATATCTTGAATCTTTGGGGAGTGCTTCATCATCTATCATTAGGTCAATTGTATATAAATACCTTAAACATATGTTAGATTTTATCTGGAGGAAACAACCCCAAAACTTGGGCTCCAGTTGCCACTAAAGCATCTTGTGTTCAGAGCTTCAATGGACGGACCACAGCTGCGTCCACTTCACCTTCAAGAGAACGACGACCCACCAACACCAGCAACAGGCCGCCCGCAGAAGCTGGAACAAGATCACAGCAGACCAGCTCGCCACCTCCCTGAGCCAGCACCCTCCTGCCAGCTCTGCGAACCCCAGCCAGGCCGCCGACAACCTCACAAAGTGGATCAGCAACTGCGCGGACGAACTCGCCCCACTGAAGACCCCGCCTAGCAGACCCGGCAGCAAGAAGGCCCCATGGTTCACCGACGAACTCAAGAGCTCCAAGAAGAACTGCCGAGCCCTCGAGAAAGTCTGGAGAAGGGAACCGACACCGGACAACAGGACCTCCTTCAAACTTGCCACCCGGAAACACCACCAGCTGATCCGCGCAGCCAAGAAAACAGCATTCAAGGACCGGTTGGACAACAACGCACACAACTGCAAGGAACTCTTCAACATCGTGAAAGAGCTTTCCAACCCCAGCGCAGGAAACAACGACATCACCCCATCGCAAGACCTCTGCAACTCCCTCGCTTCATACTTCCACAACAAGATCGCGGACATACACAACAGCTTCAACAACCAACCAACGCACACCATGACCGAACAACCACCCCCCACCACCACCCTACACGCCTGGACCCCGATCAGCACCGAAGATACCATCCGCACGATGAACTCCATCCACTCCGGATCACCGACCGACCCCTGCCCTCACCACGTCTTCAACAAGGCCGACGCTGTCATCGCACCCCACCTACGAGACATCATTAACACATCCTTCGACACCACCATCTTCCCTGAGAGCTGGAAACACGCCGAACTCAGCGCCCTACTCAAGAAACCAACAGCGGACCCCACCGACCTCAAGAACTACCGCCCCATCTCGCTCCTCCCGTTTCCAGCCAAAGTCATCGAGAAGACCGTCAACAAGCAGATGGCCGCCTTCCTCGAGACGAACGGATTCCTCGACCCCTCACAGTCCGGCTTCCGAGCCAATCACAGCACCGAGACCGCCCTCATCGCCGCCACCGATGACATCCGAGCCCTGATGGACAAAGGAGAAACAGCGGCCCTCATCCTCCTAGACCTCTCCGCGGCATTCGACACGGTCTGCCACCGCACCCTAGTACGGCGCCTCAACGACATCGGAATCCAGGACAAGGCGCTGGAATGGATCATCTCCTTCCTCGGCGGAAGAACACAGAGAGTCCGCCTACCACCGTACAAGTCAGAGGCCTCCGAAGTCATCTGCGGCGTCCCTCAAGGATCATCTCTGAGCCCCACCCTCTTCAACGTCTACATGAGCCCCCTCGCGGCCATCGTACGCAAACACAACCTCAGCATAATCTCCTACGCCGACGACACCCAGCTGATCCTCTCCCTGACCAACGACCCCGCCGCCGCCAGAGCCAACCTGCACGAAGGGATGAAAGAGGTAGCCGAGTGGATGACGACCAGCCGCCTGAAACTGAACTCGGACAAGACGGAGGTCCTCATCCTGGGCTCCTCACCCTCCGCCTGGGACGACTCCTGGTGGCCTCCCGCCCTGGGCACCGCACCCAAACCAACAGACCATGCACGCAACCTGGGCTTCATCCTGGACTCCTCCCTTTCCATGACCAGGCAAGTCAACAACGTCTCCTCGGCGTGCTTCAACATCCTACGCATGCTACGGAAGATCTTCTGGTGGATCCCCACCGAGACCAGGAAGACCGTCACCCAGGCCCTCGTCACCAGCCGACTGGACTACGGCAACGCCCTCTACGCCGGTACCACCGCCAAGCTCCAGAAGAGACTCCAGCGGATCCAGAACGCCTCAGCCAGACTCATCCTCGACATCCCACGAACCAGCCACATCTCCGGACATCTGAGAGACCTTCACTGGCTCCCCGTCAACAAAAGAATCACCTTCCGCCTCCTCACCCACGCACACAAAGCCCTACACGACCAAGGCCCGAGCTACCTCAACAACCGAGTCAACTTCTACGCTCCCAAACGCCACCTCCGATCAGCCAACCACGCCCTCGCCGCCGTCCCCCGCATCCGAAGAGCGACTACAGGAGGAAGGTCCTTCTCCTACCTGGCCGCCAAGACCTGGAACTCCCTGCCGACCGACCTGCGCCTGACCCAAGACCACCTCTCCTTCAGGAAGAAGCTGAAGACCTGGCTGTTCGAGCGGTAGCGGCACCCCCCCCCCCCCCCCCCCCCCCCAGCGCCTTGAGACCCTACGGGTAGGTAGCGCGCTTTACAAGTGTCACTGATTGATTGATTGATTGTGTCAGAACTGGGTAGGTGTCCTCAAACAATGTGCTCTCTGCTCTATAAACGTGTATTCTGATCCCTTGTCAGTATTTCTTTAAGTGACTACAGATCCCAAGATGCAGCGTTCTCCCCATTCCTCAGGGCTTAGTTGAGATTTGATGAGGAGTTTCTCTTTTGTTTACACATCAGTAAGGATTTAAAGAATGTACTAAGTGCCGGTGCCTGGTTGGTGTCTCAGATGAAGAGGCACCACTTCCTTCTCATAGTTATGATCAGAGGTGAAAGAATGTATCCGTAGCAGCTGAACACTAACCAGACAAAGAGCACCATGTATCCCAAGTCCTTGTGTCTTTGGGAGTTGGAGCTGCTCTGGCCTAAGAAATCACCAAACCCAATTAAAAACTCCCTCCTCGGGGGGAGGAGCCAAGATGGCGCGCGGGTCAGACGTGTAGACCCTCGGCTCCGGGGACCGTCTCCGCTGTCGAGCCTCTCCTGCCAGATATCCTGACCTGGGGTGGCTGATTCCGGACGCGGACGCACACCGGCGACCCGCTTTGAAATCCTGACGCATTTGCTCCCCGGCAAGTGGAGGAAACGCTTGGACGCAGTTGGCGGACTGCATCGGCATGGTGACCGGGGCCTCGCGTGACTGTTGAGGCCGGCCGTCGGACACGCGTTCCCGGACTTGGTGACTGCGAGGTCTCGATCGGTGGTTACCGAGGGGCGGCGGACCCGGCACTTAAGTCCCGCTGCGTTGCTGACGCTGGGACTTGCTTACCTGGCTGAAATTGTGCCGTTACGGGCAAGTGTGCTGCTATTTGTTTTGTCTTTTGCCTGCACCTCGTCCCACTAATGGTGGTGGGCTCTTGGCCTGGCCAAGTACCCGGAACTAAGTGGGACGCCATATTGAATGTACTGTGCCTTTGTCCGCACCCGAACTACATCATCTGTTCCTCGCAGCACGACCTGGGTTTTATTCTATGGTGCGCAGCCTGCTCCGATCCGAGGCTTCCTTGTCTGACGCTATGGTGGGCATATTTCGCTGTATCCTGACTATTTGCCTGTGACTTGTGTCTCTGAGTACATTGTGTGAGACGACATGTTTGACATACAGTGTGCTACCACTCATGGCTATGGTGATATCCTGGAAGCGGTTCTTTCCTTCCGCGCTATGGCACTACGTTCTGGCTGCGCCCTGCTGGATAAGTTGGAGAGCTTGCTTTGTGTATCGCCTCGTCCTAAGATGGCCGACTCGCGGGGTTCCAGCACCGCTCTTTGTTCCACCTTCGCCTGTGCTAAGATGGCGGCCATTGGGGACTATGGCGCCCTTGTGACCCTCGGCCAGCCTTTGCCATTGACTTCGGGAGGTCGGCTCCCGGATTCGTCTGCCCCTCCGGGGCTTCCGCTACGGCGTGCACCTTCCCTCCTCGCCATGCTCACGGATCTTCGAGCTTCGCCCCGAGTGGTGATGGTCGCAACTGTCTCCCTCCCCGTCCTGGCTGTGCCCTATGATTCTGAGTCGGCGTACTCTGTACCCTTTGTGAGACTCCTGGTTTTCTCTGCTTCGGATACATCTAGTTACCCGCACCGCGGCTATGTCCCTGGACTGTGTTCTGTGCCGGCATCGCCTCCACTGGTCTGTGGTGGTAAGGAGAAAACGGGACAAGGATAGACACTTCTACTATCGTCCTGGCGGATTTCTTGTTGCTGAATGTGGCGGATGGGGGAAACGCTGCTGTGATTCTGTTTTACTGGTGTTATCATGGTGCCCTATTCCGTGCTTTTTGACCTATTTTTTGCCATCGAACTATTGACTCCTGTTATGGCGCCGCTCTTGCGGGTGGGGTAGCTGGAGGGTTGATCTTCTTTGAGTGGCCGGGACATGTATTGATGATGCTAAGGGACTGTCACGGGGGCCTCCGTTTGTTATTCGTGATTTTGGGATTCCTTATGGATGTCTTGGATGGCTGGGTTGGAGGTTGTTGCCTTATTTCTACTGCGCGCTGCTGCTGTGCTTCCAGTGTCCTCGGCATGTCGGGTATGTTCTTACTATCGGGCTTTAAGCTTTCTGTTGTTACTATTTCCACGAGAGAGCGGAGCCGGGAGACAGATAGCGGGCTCCTCCCCGCGTTTCTCTCTTTTATGAGAACTTTAGGTTAGGGTTTTTATCTTTTTCTTCTCTCTCTATATTTCGGGACTCCTTTTATTGGGCGACAGGCACACTGCTAGGGGGGGTCAGGCCGTAGCCAGCTGCAGGGGTGCAGGGTGGGGGGTAACCGGGGGGCGGGGTTACTTTCTTTTTGTTTTTCTTTTTGTTCTATGGGCCTTCTATTCTTTTTCCTTTTTCTTTTTCCCTCTTTTTTCTTCTCCTTTTCTTCCTTGGGGCTTAGACGTTTTCTTCCGGGTGCCGCGCAGCGACTCTGGTTGTTTTCATCCGTCATATGTTGGTATATCCTGCATGTCCTACACCAGTATCGACTTGTTGTGCTATGATATCCTGTTTGTGTCTCTCCTATAGGAAAATCTTTAAAATTAGACCTCGGTCCTACTGTACCATATCCTTGTGCCTACAAAATGTTGCAATGTATCGTATGTGTGAGCCCTCGGGCTCTTTGTTGCACTGTACTCGCCTTTTTTCTATCAATAAAGGTCTTTAAAAAAAAAAAAAAAAAAAAAAAAAAACTCCCTCCTCATGAATGCCATACTCTGGCTTTTCATCGCCACATTTATATAACACTGTAGCCTAAAGGTATCTACGCGGTGCCCAAGCAGCAAGAAGTAGTCAGTGATTGAGTGAATGAGTCTGTAACCTTTTTCTGCAAAGAAAATTCTTATTGCCACCAAAGATTCTGGAGAGAATTCCACAGGCTGCTGAAAGTTAGCTTTTTCAGTTCTTCCAGACTGCTGCCAGGAGTAGTATGTTACTACCGAAGTTCTCTAAAACATACAATGCAAACTGCGATTTATACCATGTGCTACAAAAACAGATATGGTTGGGTTGTAAATATGATTTGTGTTTCTCATACAGTACAATAAAACGTTTTTTGAGAGGTTGGTTGCGTAATCGTTTTGAATGTCTTCTACATAAACCTGACCTCAGATGAGTTTTTTTGAAGGACTGCTTGATGGTAGAAGACTGTGGTAAAATGTAATGTGTCTCCATGCTCTGCTTTTTGACTTGCACCCAACTTGCTTTGAATTTTCCTGTAAGTGGCACTTTACAGTTCTTCAGTGAGGGTCTGGTGTTGGAGAACTGGGAATTTGTTAAGGAAAATCAATCAATCAATCAATCAATTAATCAATCAGTGGTTGTTATGCGCCGCTACTCACCCGTGAGGGTTTCGAGGCACTGGGGCATGGGGCATGGGGTTGCAGGTCCGACTGCATGCTGTGGTTCATTCCAAGAGCCAGATCTTGAGATCATTCCGAAACTGTATCAGAGACGGTGAGAGCATGAGGTGAAGAGGCATGACGTTCCAGGATTTGGTGGCAAAGTAGGAGAAGGATCTTCCTCCGGTCCTGGTCTTGCAAATCCGAGGAACGGTGGCGAGGGCCAGTTGGGGAGAGCGGAGGTATCTGGTGGGTGTGTGGAAAGAGTGGCATGGTTCAGGTATGCTGGTCCTGTGTCGTGGAGGGCTTTGTAGGCATGTTTGAGGTGCTTAAAGGTGACTCTTTTGTTGACTGGGAGCCATTGGAGTACTCATAGGTGTTCAGAGATGTGGCTCTGGTGGGAGGTTGAGGACCAGTCTGGCTGTGGCATTCTTCATGTTCTGAAGTTTTTTGAGTAGTTTCTGGGTAGTACCTGCATAGAGTGCGTTGCCATAGTCGAGTCTGCTGCCGATAAGTGCGTGGGTGACCGTCTTCCTGATCTCAGTGGGTATCCATCTGAAGGTATTTTGAAGCAGGCGAAGAGTGTGGAATCATGATGAGGTGACGGCGTTGATCTGGTGGTTCATGGTAAGTGAAGAGTCCAGTATGATGCTGATGTTTTGTGCATGGTCAGTGGGTGTCGGGGGATTTCCTAACTTGGCGAGCCTCAAGGAGTTGTCCTAAACGGAGGTGTTGGGCTCCAGGATGTGAGCACTTTGATCTTGTCTGAGTTGAGCTTGAGACACCTGTCTCTCATCCAGGTGCTGACGACCTTCATCCCGTTGTGAAAGTTGGTTTTGACGGTGGTGGGCTCGTGAGGAGGGAGAGATCAGCTGGGTGTCATTGACGTAGGAAACAATGTTGAGTCTATTGCTTCTGACGAAGGCTGCGAGTTGGGCCCGCCATGTAGAATTTGAAAAAGCTGGGGCTCTGGGAGGCGCCCTGAGGCACTCCGCAGCTGATCTCTGTGGGTTCCAAGAGAAACTGGGTAAGTCTGGCTCACTGTGTTCTACCGGTAAGGAAGGAATAAATCCAGTCCAGGGCTTAGTTTGTGGATGCCGACGTTGTGTTGTCTCGTGATTAGGGTGCAGTCAGAGACTATATCAAAGGTGGTCAAGAAGGATGAGGGCTACTGATTCTCCCCGGTCGAAGAGGGAGCGGATGTCATAGGTGGCGGAGAGGAGGGCATTCTCGGTGCTGTGGTTGCTTCGGAAGCTGGATTGAGAGGAGTCCAGGACGTGGTTGTGTAGTGTATTCCCTACTAATCCATTGGATCTGTACGTTTGTTGGACAACATACATGTTGAGTGAGGGGCCTTGACTGATTCCGGGCACCCCAAATGATATGTTGGCCTAGAGACCAGCTAGCTCACAGTGCCACCATAAGCCCCCTAACCTTAACAGGGAGCAAAATGGTTTCAGGTAACCACTGAATATGACAACCCTGACGCCTCCGGGATCGTGGAAACAGATCAGAACCTTTTGCTCAGTCACTTGTGCTTACAAGTGCTCAGATAAATATACAGAGAATACACAGTGGAACGTTTTCAATATATTTACTAAACCGACAGTATTCTTGGATAGAATACATGTGCTGCAATAATCAGACAGAAGTAGATGAAAGTGATTACAAGCACCAAAAGCGTAAATAGTTCAACCATGATGTACCAAAAGCGTAAATAGTTCAACCATGATGTAAAAAAGTAAAGTGTATAGATGCAGGCACATAAACAAGGCAGTAATTAGGCGTACTTCTACTATTCAAATCCCTACTCAAAGACTACCTAGAGTGTGTGTAGGTGTGAAGCCAAACATCTTCCCAAGGGACGATCCAACCCCATTACCTGGCAGGAGAGAATATAAGAGCCCGTCTCATCACGAACTGGACGGAGATGTCAGACCGCTGTGTGGTGTTGTCTCAGCATCCAGGGACCCTCCGTGTGAGCTGATGTGACTACTCTACTAATCTTATAGGATGCTCTTAATTTATATTAGAAAGCAACCTTGCGATGTGCGTATAGATTAGTTATGTTATGGATAGCCATGTCGCCCCATGGAAGAAGATAGAAATGATATTTGTACATACTGCGTAGAAGGGTCTTGTACAAGATGTTCGGGACATCGTGATAATGTTGTGCAAAGCAAGATGTGTAAACATAGTAGTTTCAGAGAAACTAATTCAACATTGTCGTGCATGCAAATATGTGCAAAAGGTCATGGCAGAAATGTTATTGTGAAAAAGAGGACAATGTAAGAAATGAGCTGCTTCGCTACATGGGCCTAACCCGGGCACATAACAGTTGGCTTCGATGAACTCGAAGAGTTAGGCGTTGATGGCATTCTCGATGACCACTAAATTATGAATAAAAGTATTTAGCTACAGTGCCTCAAGGGGTCATCAGAAAAACATGTTGGGAAGTTACTGATCTAAGGAGCAAATATGTCCCACTATCAGTTTAAGATAATTAACCTTCCTCCATAAGCATTGAGTAGTTCAATCAATCAATCACAGCATTTATATAGCGCACTACTCACCCGGAGGGTCTCAAGGCGCTAGGGGAGGGGGGGTCCGCTACTGCTCGAACAGCCAGGTCTTGAGCTGCTTCCTGAAGGCGAGGTGGTCCTGGGTCAGGCGGAGGTGGGTCGGGAGGGAGTTCCAAGTCTTGGCGGCCAGGTAGGAGAAGGACCTTCCTCCTGCGGTGGCTCTATGGATCCGGGGGACGGCGGCGAGGGCGTGGCTGGTCGATCGAAGCTGGCGTGTGGGAGCGTAGAAGTTGAGGCGGCTGTTGAGGTATGCTGGTCCTTGGTTGTGCAGGGCTTTGTGTGCGTGGGTGAGGAGACGGAAGGTGATTCTCTTGTTGACCGGGAGCCAGTGCAGATCTCTTAGGTGTCCGGAGATGTGGCTGCGACGGGGGATGTCCAGGATGAGTCGTGCTGAGGCGTTCTGGATCCGCTGGAGTCTCTTCTGGAGTTTGGCGGTGGTTCCGGCGTAGAGGGAGTTGCCGTAGTCCAGATGGCTGGTGACGAGGGCCTGGGTGACCGTCTTCCTGGTCTCGGTGGGGATCCACCGGAAGATCTTACGTAGCATGCGCAGGATGTTGAAGCACGACGAGGAGACGGCGTTGACTTGTCTGGTCATGGAGAGGGAGGAGTCCAGGATGAAGCCTAGGTTGCGTGCGTGGTCCGTCGGTTTGGGTGCGCTGCCCAGGGCGGGGGGCCACCAGGAGTCGTCCCAGGCGGAGGGTGAGGATCCCAGGATGAGGTCTTACGTCTTGTCCGAGTTCAGTTTCAGGCGGCTGCTCATCATCCACTTGGCTACGTCTGTCATCCCTTCGTGTAGGTTGGCTCTGGCGGTGGCGGGGTCGTTGGTGAGGGAGAGGATCAGCTGGGTGTCATCGGCATAGGAGATGATGTTGAGGTTGTGTTGGCGTGCGATGGCTGCGAGGGGGCTCATGTAGACGTTGAAGAGGGTTGGGCTGAGCGAGGAGCCTTGAGGAACGCCGCAGATGACTTCGGTGGCTTCTGATCTGAACAGGGGAAGGTGGACTCTCTGCGTCCTTCCGGCAAGGAAGGAGGTTATCCATTCCAGTGCCTTCTCCTGGATTCCAACGTTGCTGAGGCGCTGTACTAGGGTACGGTGGCAGACAGTGTCGAAGGCCGCGGAGAGGTCTAGGAGGATGAGGGCCGCTGTTTCTCCGTTGTCGAGCAGAGCTCGGATGTCATCGGTAGCTGCGATCAGGGCGGTCTCGGTGCTGTGGTTGGCCCGAAAGCCAGACTGCGAGAGGTCGAGGGATCCGTTCGTCTCGAGGAAGGCGGCCAGCTGCTTGTTGACGGTCTTCTCGATGACTTTGGCAGGAAACGGGAGCAGCGAGATGGGGCGGTAGTTCTTGAGGTCGGTGGGGTCGGCTGATGGTTTCTTTAGTAGGGCGCTGAGTTCGGCGTGCTTCCAGCTCTCCGGGAAGGTAGCGGTGTCGAAGGAGGTGTTGATGATGTCCCGCAGGTGGGGTGCGATGACAGCGTCGGCCTTGTTGAAGACGTGGTGAGGGCAGGGGTCGGTTGGAGATCCGGAGTGGATGGAGTTCATCGTGCGGATGGTGTCTTCGGTGCTGATCGGGGTCCAGGCGCGGAGGGTGGTGGTGGGGGGTGGTGGTTCCATCGTGGCGTGCGTCGGTTGAGAGCTGAGACTGTTGTGTATGTCCGCGATCTTGTTGTGGAAGTAGAGGGCGAGGGAGTGGCAGAGGTCTTGCGAGGGGGTGATGTCGTTGTTTCCGGCGTTGGGGTTGGAGAGCTCCTTAACGATGTTGAAGAGTTCCTTGCTGTTGTGTGCGTTGTTGTCCAGTCGTTCCTTGAATGCAGTTTTCTTGGTGGCGTGGATCAGTTGGTGGTGTTTTCGGGTGGCGAGTTTGAGGGCAGTCATGTTGTTCGGTGTTGGGTCTCTGCGCCAGGCTTTCTCGAGGGCTCGGCAGTTCTTCTTGGAGCTCTTGAGTTCGTCGGTGAACCATGGGGCTTTCTTGCTGCCGGGTCTGCTAGGCGGGGTCTTAAGAGGGGCAAGGTCGTCTGCGCAGTTGCTGATCCACTTCGCGAGGTTGGTGGCCGACTGGCTAGGGTTTGTTGCGCTGGAGGGAGGCTTCATGCTCAGGGAGGTTGTGAGCTGGTCGGCTGTGATCTTGGTCCAGCTTCTGCGTGCAACCTGTTGCTGGTGGTGGTGGATCGTTGTCCTTCTGAAGCTGAAGTGGACGCAGCTGTGGTCCGTCCAGTGGAGTCCGGTGGCTCAAGGCGATGTCCTTGCTGGATGAGAAGACGGGGTCGAGTGTGTGTCCGGCGTAGTGGGTGGGGGTGGTCACCAGCTGCTTGAGACCGAGGTTGGCGAGGTTGTCCAGCAGGGTGGTGGTGTTGCAGTCGTTGTTGTTCTCCAGGTGGAAGTTGAGGTCGCCGAGGAGGATGTAGTCGGCGGAGGGGAGGGCGTGCGGGCTGATGAAGTCGGCGATGTTTTCGCTGAATTGTGTGCGTGGTCCCGGGGGTCTGTAGATGAGGGTGCCGCGGAGGGTGGTTATGGAGTTGATATGGACCTGGAAGTGCAGGTGTTCGGCGGGTGTGAGGGTGTCGTCGGAGTTGGTCGTGACGCGGATGGTGTTCCTGTGGACGATGGCGATGCCTCCTCCTGTCTGGTTGATGCGGTCCCTCCGGATGATCTTGTAGCCGTCCGGGATGGCGATGTCGGGCGCTGAGGAGGCGTTCATCAAGGTTTCCGTGAGGAAGGCGACGTCTGGGGCTGTGGTGTCGAGCAGGTTCCAGAGCTCGACGGTGTGTCTGTGGACGGAGCGGGTGTTGATCAGGATGCACTTGAGGTGGTAGCTGCTGGAGTTCGGCTTGGTCGGTGCTGGTGTGGTGCAGGTCCGAATGCAGGTGAACTTGCAGGAGTGGCAGCAGAAGGGTCCGTGGGTGCGTCTCGGGGTGGCTCGATAGCAGCCCGGGATTCTACCGGTGTTGAGTGCGTAGAGTTCGGTGGCGTCGTAGGTCCGGCGGGTGGGCTGGTGTCTGCGGGAGACAGGGGTCCTGGCACTGGGTGCGGACGGGCGCAGACGGGCTTACCTTTGGCGCACCTTCGGCGCTCAATCGGTGCTCCCGCTGCGCGCGTCCGCTGCGCGGTCGCTCTGGGGGCGTCATAAGTAGGAGGACGGGAGGGCGGGTCAGCTGGGTAGGCGGGAGCGGGGCGTCCAATGGGCGGTGGTGGGCCGGGCCGCAGGGGGTCAGCGGCGGGAACAACTGGCGGCCGGGCTGCTCAGCTGTGGCTGGGTCGCTCGAGTGCAGGAAGGGCAGCGGCGGCAGGAGCAGGTGGGCGGGAGTCCTTGGCAGTCCTCTGCGGATCTTCTGGAAGCGGCGGGAGCAATGGGGTGACCCGGCCTACTGAAAGGCGCAGTGGTCACTCCCGAGTGCGTCCGGCGATCCCCTTAAGTAGGGGGACGGGAGGGCGGGTCAGCTGGGTAGGCGGGAGCGGGGCGTCCAATGGGCGGCGGTGGGCGGGGCCACAGGGGGTCAGCGGCGGGAACAACTGGCGGCCGGGCGGCTCAGCTGTGGCTGGGTCACTCGGGTGCAGGAAGGGCAGCGGCGGCAGGAGCAGGTGGGCGGGAGTCCTTGGCAGTCCTCTGCAGATCTTCTGGAAGCGGCGGGAGCAAGGGGGTGACCCGGCCTACTGAAAGGCGCAGTGGTTGGTAGCCTTTCAGCAAGTCACGTTAAAATGTTATTGTTTCAGATCTTGCCACTGTTTTTCTGTGACTCCAGTCAAAAGGACTAAGCCATTGCTAACCTTACATTCAAGATACCCTGAGCTCTGTTAGGTCTGATGGACCCTGCACTGTGGCAAGCCTCTACCTTGACCCCTGTAGTGTTTGGTTTTGTGTCTCTTTACATAGGTCCCTGCTGTTCTGGATGATCTGATTGAAAAAGATTGCGGAGATTTATGAAGCATTGGAAACAAACCCTTCACTCCTCCATCCTTTTGTTAACCCTAATAGTAATAATATGAGGACAATAGGTTGCTTCCATGTGCGGAACCACGGAGCACTTTAATAAAAACGAATACTTTTCTCTGCTTTTAGGACTACAAATCCACCAGTATCACATCATGCTCTGTCAGTTGCTTTAGTTTTTGTTTGGCACCTCATGACCAATTACAGGGAGCGTATGGTTTGGTGTCTACATCAATTATTGCTATTAGCCTGTAGTTAAGCCGACATGAGTGACTGACATTCTTATAAATGGAGTGACATGTTCCCTTTCAATGAGGTTGGAATGACATTAGTCTGGTAAATTTAGTTGAAATGGGGCATTAAATAACAAGCCCAAAAGTTGAGATCATGCTTGAATAGGGCATTTGGTTGTCCGTTTGGGCTAGGTGCTCCCTCTGCCTTCAATTTCTTTAATATACTCCGTAGGCGCTTGACGTTTGTTAAGTACTCCTCATTGTCTAATTGAAGGGTGGTTGAACTTTGTATTTCAGAGATACCAGTGTGGTTGCTCTCAATTGAAGTACTTTGTTTTGCTTTTTGGGTCCCCCGAACAACTTCAGACAATGCCGTTGCCAACTTTAGGTTGTTATGATGGTTCACGCTTGTCAGTCTGTTGGCTGGTAAGGAGTACATTGCACTGATATGGGACTCCCAGGCCCTCTCTGAGATCTCTGCATTTTGGTGATGAACCGGTCCCATGTCCAGTCTATTTATCACACCTCAAAACTCTTTGCAATTTGGTAGCTTGCTGGTCAATAGGAGCTTGTTCCATATTTCTTCTTTATACGCCTTTTTTTTAAATTTTTATTCCAGAGTTCTTTGATAGATTGCCCTCATCTGTCGGAATAGGGTTTTATCGGTTCCTTTTTCCATTTTATTTCTCCACGGATGAGACTGGCTATTCACTATAGATTACTACACAATCAAATCTGCTGGACCAAAGTCCAGTCTGCCAAAGCTTAGGGTTTTGAAAGGAAAGAGGCATATTAAAAGTCCTTTTCTTTTGATTTATCTATTTCTTTGTGTGTATATATTGGCCGAGAAGGATGACTTCACTGACCTAATTATCTCTAATTTCACATAAGTGTAGATGTGTGTGTAATGTAGCTATAGATGTTCATTAAGTTTATTTGTAAATGACAATTGCAAACAGACATCAGAGGATTCTCAGGTTCATTATGGAGGAACAAACACTTTCAGTACAAGATGATTCAATTTGGTGTCCGGTCCCTGACAGTGAAGACCATCTTAAAGCGCTGAGCCTAGGTGACCTATTTACACTGGAGTATTACAAGGCTGCCCCAACGTTGGAGAAGGCTCCTCTGTGCACCGCTGTGATAGACTGAAAACGTCTTGTTCGCTACAACAATTTAATAAAGTTTTTCCATGCCAAGAATTTTGGATTCAAATTCTTTTATTCAACTCATTGTCTTCATGATTATTTTCACTGTGTATATTGTCATCCATTAGAATTGCTTCAATGTAATGATTTCGCCAGTAATTAATCCTCCCAATTTATTGATCCCAATGCATTTCGGGCTATTCCTCAGCCCTTCGTCAGGGGATAACTGTGGGTGAAAATCTGACCGGCTGCTCTACTTCGTCACAAAAGTGGCTTTGCGAAAATTCCGCGCAGTCGTCTCTCTGTGTTTCTGCATGCTCAGGTACCATTTACTACTTATATGTCCGATTCGCTATGTTCCTCTATATTCTATATATAGATGGAGGGGGCACTAAGAAATCGGTTTCCAAGGAGTTGGCTTCACTAATAGCACTTCCTACTTTGGGCCCATTGGAAGCTGCTAACTGTGGGTTAATGTTCAAGCAGGTACATACTGGGTTCGGGCTGGTGGTTAAAACGTTGAAAATAACTTCTACCTTATTTTTTAAAAAATGTAGCAAGTTTGTTACAGAAATTGGCATTTGCATTGAGATTCCTGGCTGGTGTTCAAACCAGTTCGGGAGCCGTTGGCTCCGCTCTGGCGTAAAACTGGACAAAGGACATGGAAGTATCCAGCCACTTCTCTGGGAGGGACCCCATAATCATTCCAACCCTTTCCTTAGGGTACTTAAAAGGGCTTACCTGTGGGTGGATCCATAGATTCATCGTGGTACAAGATTCAGATCCAACACAACTTCAACTTTGACCCTCTGGGAACTCTGGACTTCGCTTTTGGGAACCAACACTGCAACTGGAAAACTCCTGCTGCCCCTGGTCACGTCGTCCTGCAAGTCTGCTGCAGCGTCTGTGCCTGTGCTCCATACCGGTTATTTACCAGGCCTGTGGACATCCAAGACACCCGAAGGAATCTCTCTTGGAGTGAAGGAGTCACTCCCCTGCATCTGCAGGCACCGCAATGAAGCTGACTGGTCTACTGTTCCTGACCTCCCACGACTCCGAAAGGTTCAGCAACACAGGTGGTGGTTCTGCAACTCCCTCGCAGCCTACACTGTCTTTACAGCAAGTTTGAAGCCAGTATTCCATGTCGGAACTGCTGGAGCAGTACCCCTGTGCACAGCGTTGACTTGCCATTGCCAAGGCTTGTTGACCCTACCCTCCAGAGATCTTCGGGATCCAAGAAGCTCCAGCCTCAAGCATTTCCTGCAGCCAAGATCTTAGCCTGCACTGCATCCTTTGCACAGTGGGCCATCATCCTTTGGTGAGCTTTACAATTGGGGGTGGGGTCGCACACTACTCACACACCAGCGGTATCGCCCCTAAGGACTATGGTAAATGTAATTACGTGTTCCGCGATGCATCTTCTTTCGATTCTCTGCTATCTTCGCTGTCTTCGCCATCCCTGGACACGTGTTTCGGGGTATCACCCCTCGTCAGCATGGATAGGCCGTGTTCTGGAGTTGCCGGTGGCTGCCAAATATCTGCCAGGTTTAGTACCACTCAGGCGCGTAGGTGCGGGGTCCCAGGCTCGTCAGCCAACTGCTCGAGGGAGCTTTAACATTACAATTGGGGGTGGGGTCGCACACTACTCACACACCAGCGGTATAGCCCCTAAGGACTATGGTAAATGTAGTTACGTGTTCCGCGATGCATCTTCTTTCGATTCTCTGCTATCTTCGCTGGTTGAGGTCCACCTGCATCTCCTGCAACTTCTGTGCCTCAGGCCTGTGGGTCTTCTTTAACTCCAGTGGGCTCCTCTGCTTGCTCTGGGCCTACTCTGACTTACAGGCTCATTGTGAGTCACTTGGACCTTGCTGGTCCCAACACTGCAACTTTTTGTCGACTATGTTGTTTGCTGCTGCCAAGACTTGTTGGTGTCCCTGCCGGACACTGACCCCTTGGCTCTCGACATTCGACGTGGGACACCTTGTGAATGGCTCCTGGTCTTCCACAGTGTTGCCTGGTCTGCCCAGCTGCAACTTCAAGGGACCATCAAACTCTCCTGCATTACCGACATTGGTGGACATTCGCCTCCCGTGCCTCCTGGTCACTCTTGAGTGGCAAATACTATGTCCCCTCTGCTTGCAGGTACCTCTCTTCTTGAATCCACCTTTGATTCCACTAGACACTTTCACCTTCCTCGCCAGTGGCATCTTCCTTAAGACCTCCATTGTGGTCTACGGCGGTTTCAGACATTACTTTCACCTATGCACCAGACTTCCCTGATGTAGATATCCTGCTTTCTGTGGTATCCACAGGTGAGGTTACTCTCCAACCTTCCATCTTCCACGGGGTTTCTTCAGGGTCCGCTGGAAAAGCTTGTCCTTCTTTAAAATTACAACCCATAGGCTTCCATTGAGTATGCAGTCGTGTTCCTTGGGTGGTTCCTTGGGTTCCCCACTCTTCTACGTCTTCTGGGTCCATTCCTGTCTTAATTTGTGGTTAGCATTCCACTATTTTAGTATAAGGTTTGGTCTCCCCCTTGAGACCACTGTGTATATTGTGCTATTTACGTATTATATTGACAAAGTATTGTGTGTATTGTGCATATATCTCCAGGTAGGTGATATTGTACTGTGTTAGTGAGTGTTAATAATAAATACATATTTTTTATAGCGACACAGTGCGGTTCTTTTTCACTTAACCTATACCATAAGATTAGATACTGGGAAAACAAGCTGATTTACACTCCTTCTGGACCAAGCCTGAAGGCTGCTCTCCACAGCTACCACTTAAAGACCTTTTTATGGTTGTCTAAGACCACTAAAATCACCATCAGGGTTGTCTGGATTAGTGCAGGGTGGTGCACTTACATAAGTGGGCACCATATACTAAGCCAGCCTCCTACAATATCTGAACCTCAATACAGGGAAAGTCTTAGTGGGTATACAAGGCTCTGTTAAATCATGGAAGGATCTGCCCCTGTCCCTCATGGAGAGGATAGCTATAGCAAAGATGATTATTCTGCCACAATGTCTTTTTTTTATTTTTTTATCTTATTTTTTCACCAAACCAGCAGTTACATATCACGAAATACATCATACTTTCTATTGAATTAGCTTTACATACCACATGAAAGTACAATCTGTGTTGTATACATGTCTTACATCACTTTCTAGCCCTTCTTTTCAGCAGATGGCTACCTGTTTCGACAAAAGTCCCACAACCATCCTTTTTCTCTGCAGGACTCCATGTATAAGCATCATCTTCAGTTTGGTCGCCTGTCCCGCTGGTTTGTTAAAGTGAGGTCTGGTAGGTCAACCTGTGGGTTCGGGCTCTAAATGTGACTGCAGATACTGGACCAGTGGCTCCCAGAAGTCCCTGGACCTGGAGGCTTGTGGGATGTTTTCTGCGTAGGTCTCTAATGTCTCCTTGCAGTAGGTCATATCTGTGATCCAGTCTTTAAGTCTTGGGGGTCTTTTGCTTCCCCACCGTATAGCTGTACGTCTCTTAGCAAGCAGTAATGCAACTGCCAGAAATTTCCTGCGCCTGGCATGTTTGAGTTTCCTGGCTCCTAGTAAACACACCAAGGGGGTGTTGGGGATCTGTTCCGTCAGCATCTCAGTTAGCGTGGCTGTGATATCACTCCAATATATCTGCAATTGGGGGCATGACCATGACATATGTAAAAAGTCAGCACTTGGTGCATTGCATCTCTGGCAATTATCCGTCTCTCTAAGTCCAAATTTATGTAACTTAGCCGGTGTGTGGTATAGCTGGTGGAGGAACTTAAAATGAATAATTCACAGGTTGCAATTTGACATGAGGAGTGTAAGTTGTGTACAGCTATACTGACAGTCATGTTTGTCTATTATTTTGCCCAGTGCTATTTCCCATCTGCTTGCTGCGACATTTGGCGTCTCAGCCTGTTCTTGCTGGGCTGTGTTGTATAAGCGCGTCACTAAATTTTTACGTGTAGGTGCTGTTAATAGTGTTTGTAACGTGTCCAGTTGCAAGGGTTCTTCTGGAAATGTAGAGTATAGTGCCCTAATTGCTGAACGTAATCTCAAATATGCAAATTTCTTCAAGGCGGACTAATGTGCACAAAGTGAGGTGTCCACTAATTCAATGAATTTATTATGTGGGAACATATTGCCCATAGTAGTCAGTCCTATCTCAGCCAGCAGCGTGTGCATTTTTTTCCTATGTGACAGTAAGCTTGGGGTGTCACGCTGAGAGTAACGCCCGTGCATAGATCAGGAGTTTATGCGCTCTGCGTG
This sequence comes from Lissotriton helveticus, assembly GCF_964261635.1. Taxonomy (NCBI): domain Eukaryota; kingdom Metazoa; phylum Chordata; class Amphibia; order Caudata; family Salamandridae; genus Lissotriton; species Lissotriton helveticus. The sequence goes on from NC_136073.1 coordinate 680,177,780, forward strand.
CCAGTGCATGCCACACCCTTGAGGTGCACTGAGCTGTTTGTATCGTGTTCCTTGGCGTATACGTCATAGGATCCGCTATAAGAGTAGTCAATGGCCTGGGATGTACACTATCTTTTTCTACTGCAATGTGTGGGATATGCGCGTGCGGTTTTGTCCAAAAATGTGTGCATGCTGAGCCTGCACACAGAGGAAGTATAAGTGGAGGTCTGGCGCCACGAAGCCCCCTAGGTGATACGGTTGGGTCAGAATCTTCCAACTAGTCCTGACTTGCTTTCCTGCCCATGTTAGTCTTTGTAAAATAGAGCGTATTTGGACAAAGATTGCCTTATTTAAACATTTTGGTATATTCCAGAACAGGTATAGGAACCTCGGCAGTATGATCATTTTCTGCAAAACTAACCTATCTGCCATGGAGAGAGATATTTTAATCAATTCATCCACCTGCTCCACCAATCTCACTAGCGCTCTACCGTAGTTCTCTCAGACTACTAGTTCTGGATCACGATGAATCCAAATTCCTAGATATTTCACTGAATCTGTGTGGCATTTTAGCGGGTACTCCAGATTAGGTTCTGGGGTGTCAGCAGTCAGGGGTATCACAACTGATTTATCCCAGTTTATACGAAGGCCTGAAAATTGCTCATATCGAATATATTCTCTTATTAGCGGATTGAGATTCTTATTAGGGTGTGTGGTGTAAAGAACCATATCGTCTGCATAGAGCGCTATTCCGATATGTCGGAGGTCGAACTGTAGGGCAGCTTCGAAGTGTTTCTGTCTAATTTTGCAAGCCAGTGGTTCCACAATTAACGAAAACAACATCGGTGACAAGGGGCAACCTTGTCTGGTGCCCCGTGTTATCACTATTGGGCTTGATGTGTTCCCGTTTATCCTAACGCACGCTTTAGGAACAGCATATAGCAGTGATATCCATTTTAAAAATGGTTCCGGGAACCCCGTCCTTCGAAGAATAACAAACATGAAATCCCACTCCATGGAATCAAATGATTTGGCTGCGTCTAATAGAGCCGCAGCCGCTGGTATTTCCGGATCTAACTGGTGGTATAACGCGAATATAGAACGTATATTATGGGTAGTGGATTGCGTGGGCATGAAGCCTGCTTGATCCGGTAGCACTAAGTTGCACAGTAGCGGTTGTATTCTGGTCGCTATTATTTTTGTCAGTATCTTGGCGTCTATGTTTATCTGAGATAACGGCCTGTAAGATTCACATTCGGTAAGATCTTTTTTTTTTTTTAATTGACCATAGTTATTTACTGGTAAGAACAGTGTGTTCAACATTTAATAAACATGATTTCTTCAAGCAGAATTGTTTGTGCGCTTGTTTTTGAAAATGTAACTAAGCTTTAGTGGGGTGAAGTAAACTCCCCACGTACAACCAGAACTCATTTTATAGGGTAGTGAGACAAAATATCGAAATTAAAATATCGATATACAATAATATCGATGTTTTAATTTCGATGCTATAGAATATCGATGTGCAAAATATCGACAGACAGAATATCGTTTTTAAGGTATAGAATATCGATGTGCAAAATATCGACAGACAGAATATCGTTTTTAAGGTATGTATGTTACTAATATCAAAATTTTGTTTAGTGTTATGTATTTTATTATGTTGTTTATATGTTTGTTAAATATGTTTATTAATGTATGTTTGAAAATTAGTAATTTTGTTTACATTTTGCATTTTAGTATCAGAGTGGGTTGTGGGTTTATAGGGGAATAGGGTGGGAAGTAATTTAATATTAATTAATTAATATATTTTTTTATATTTTTAATTAATAATTAATTGGTAATTAATTAATATTAATTAGTTAATTAAATTAGAGTTAATGTGCTAATATATTTAATATGTTGTTATTAATCAATAATTAATTGGTAATTAATTAATATTAATTAGTTAATGAAATTAATTAGAGTTAATGTGCTAATATATTTAATTTTTTGTTATTGTTAATTAATAATGAATTGGTAATTAAATAATATTAATTAGTTAATTAAATTAATTAGAGTTAATGTGCTAATATATTTAATTTTTTGTTATTGTTAAATAATTAATTGGTAATTAATAATTATTACGTGATTAAATGATGTGATTTATTTATGTGTAGTGGGTTGTGTGTTTATAGGGGAATAGGGTGTGATATAATTAAATGTAATTAATTAAAGAGATTGTATTTATTTATTGGTATTTATTGTTAATTAATTGGTTATTAATGTGTTAATTAGTTCACCTATAATTACATCAATTTATTAATATTAATTGTTATTAATTGATTAATTGATATTGATATTAATTGTGTTTTTTTGTATGTGTAGTGTGTTTGTTAAAGGGGGAGTAGTGTGGGAAGTAATTTTTACCCTCATGCTATCCAATGCTTTCCCTACTGTTGCACCCTCTGGAGTGGGAATAGTCATTTAAAACTCTATGCTATCCAACGCTTTCCCTACTGTTGCACTCTCTGGAGTGGGAATAGTAATGTTTACCCCTACGCTATCCAACGCTTTCCCTACTGTTGTACCCCCTGGAGTGGGAATAGTAATTTTTACCCCTACGCAATCCAACGCTTTCCCTACTGTTGCACCCACTGGAGTGGGAATAGTAATTTAAACCCCTACGCTATCCAACGCTTTCCCTACTGTTGCACTCTCTGGAGTGGGAATAGTAATTTTTACCCCTACGCTATCCAACGCTTTCCCTACTGTTGCACCCTCTGGAGTGGGAATATTAATTTTTACCCCTATGCAATCCAACGCTTTCCCTACTGTTGCACCCACTGGAGTGAGAATAGTAATTTAAACCCCTACGCTTTCCAACGCTTTCCCTACTGTTGCACTCTCTGGAGTGGGAATAGTTATTTTTACCCCTACGCTATCCAACGCTTTCCCTACTGTTGCACCCTCTGGAGTGGGAATAGTAATTTTTACCCCTACGCTATCCAACGCTTTCCCTACTGTTGCACCCTCTGGAGTGGGAATAGTAATTTTTACCCCTACGCTATCCAACATTTTCCCTACTGTTGCACCCTCTGGAGTGGGTATAGTAATTTTTACCCCTACGCTATCCAACGCTTACCCTACTGTTGCACCCTCTTGAGTGGGAATAGTAATTTAAACCCCTACGCTATCCAACGCTTTCCCTACTATTGCACCCTTTGGAGTGGGAATAGTAATTGTTAGCCCTACGCTATCCAACGATTTCCCTACTGTTGCACTCTCTGGAGTGGGAATAGTAATTGTTAGCCCTACGCTATCCAACGCTTTCCCTACTGTTGCACCCTCTGGAGTGGGAATAGTAATTTTTACCCCTACGCAATCCAACGCTTTCCCTACTGTTGCACCCTCTGGAGTGGGAATAGTAATTTAAACCCCTACGCCATCTAACGCTTTCCCTACTGTTGCACCATCTGGAGTGTAAATAGTAATTTTTACCCCTACGCTATCAAACATTTTCCCTACTGTTGCACCCTCTGGAGTGGGAATAGTAATTTTTACCCCTACGCTATCCAACGCTTTCCCTACTGTTGCACCCTCTGGAGTGGGAATAGTAATTTAAACCCCTACGCTATCCAACGCTTTCCCTACTGTTGCACCCTCTGGAGTAGGAATAGTAATTTTTACCCCTACGCTATCCAACATTTTCCCTACTGTTGCACCCTCTGGAGTGGGAATAGTAATTTTTACCCCTACGCTATCCAATGCTTTTCCTACTGTTGCAATATGTGGAGTAAGTATATATATTCATTTATATGTAGAGATTTTAATTTATTTTAAATGTATATGTATTAGTTATAATTTTTTTAATGTTTTCATGTTTTTATTTAATATTTGTAAAATTATATGTATTTTTAAATTATTTTTACATTATTATTAATACATTTTAAAAAACTATTTTTAATTTCGATATTTTTGTACTACGATATTATTTTTTCGATAGTTTTGTACTTACCTTTATGAAGATATAACTCCGATATTTTTGATGTCGATATTTTTGTGTCGATATTTTTGTATGTAGAAATTCTGTCTGTCGATATTATTTCATAGATTCATTTTATAGATAGAACTTGAGGCATACATGTGCTCAATTTGTCTGGTCATGGTGCAGGAAAGCACAAACTGCAAACCCTTTCAGGTATGGCCATTTTCCCTTATTCAGTTCATATTGTACAACTTGGATTAAATGTGTATTCTTTGCTGTCAATTTATGAAACTGATATTGGCTAGGTTTCTTCTATCTCTTACCTCTTTTTTAAAAATCTTTTTATTGGAATTTCGACAGAGCAACATACGCGTACATCCTTTGTTGACATATGCATCACTCACAACGTACATATGCATAAACCAATACGATGCTATTACTGCAGCAAAAATATCTCTGTACATATCTAAGTAAATACGTTAAGGTACCAAAACACCTCCCACCCCTCCCGCCCCCCCCCCGAACATCAACCAGGCGATAAGAGTACTTCAGAGCACCTTTCCGAGGCAACGCGGCTGGAGCATGTGTTGCATAGCGGCCAGTTACAAACAGGTAGCATCGTCCCAAACACATCATAACACAGCATTTAGGTCAAGTAGTGGGGTATTTCCTGGTCAGTGATAGTTCAATAAGAATGCCCGCAGCTGTGCCACTCGTGGAACATCGCTCCTCAAATAAATCAGGATGTGCCAGCAGATACGCTGTTATAGGGCCCCAAAAATCTTTAGGGCAAGAGGCTTCAGGCAACTCCTCCTCATACACTTGCAACTGATCCCTGCAATAGGCTAGATCCGTAAGCCACAGTTTTATAGTAGGAGCAGACCTCAATCCCCATCTCCACGCCACTGCCCGTTTCGCTATACATTCGGTAAGATCTTTCTTTACCCGGTTTTGGTAGTGCTATCAGGAGAGCCTCATTTAAGGAAGCCGGAAGTGTGCCCTCTTTATAAGCCTCTTCATACATCTCGGCTAGATATGATATCAGTAGATCTCGAAATTCTTTATAAAATTCTCCCAGGAGGCCATTAAGGCCCGTAGCTTTATTATTTGGGAGAGAATTAATGGCATCTACAATTTCATCTTTTGTAATATGGTGGCAGAAGTATTCTCTGTGCGTGTCTGATAACCATGCAAGTGCCACATCATCCAGATATTCATGTATGTCAGGTGTGGGGACCGTTGCCCGGGCAGTGTACGATTGAGCATACTATTTTGTGAAGCAGTCTAGAATAGCTGGAGTGTCATATACTGGTTGACGCTGAGCATTTTGGATCTGTGTAATGTACGCCGTAGTGTGGGTAGGTCTGAATTTGAACGACGGTGCTCGGCCAGGCCTCCCACCCTCTCCATAGTTTCTAGCCGTATATTTGCGCCATATGTATTTTATCTCATCGTCTGCATATTTGTTATATTTATCTATCTGTGACCTGATTTCAGCTAGTAGTGTTTTATCTTGGGTGTCTGCAAGTTCCCGTTCAAGTCTTGTGATGTCGGCTTCTGTCTGTTTCAATTGTTGTTGGATATCCCTCAGAATGCCTGCGTGTTTACTAATGCAGTGTCCCCTGACAGTGACCTTGAAGGCCTCCCACAGTGTCCTTGTGCTGGCAACTGCCACAATGTCTTTACACCCTTCAACATTCCCTTTGCAAAATCCCCAAACAGTACTTCTAAATACTGGATGGACTGATGGTGGACCTTTTCTGGGGCTCCAGACGAAAACACATATGTTTGAAAACATTGCAGAGGACGTGGGATTGGGGGGGTGTTAGAGGTGCCCCACTTGGAGCTCTACTAAATGGCCTCCCACCTGCTACACTTATTCCACTGGTTGGACGATAATGAGAAATGGGAAAAACAGCACCTGAAGGGTACCTATGGAGAGCGATCCATGCCGGAGTGCTTGATGCTTGGGTCCGGGGTACCGCAGGCCACGCCTATGTCATAGAACATGTCGAGGAGATATGGGAACACATGGTCCGCAGGGTGATACAACACGTGCCATATGCCCCAGATATGCTGCTATGGGTGGTGAAGCCCTTCCAGCAAATAGCGGACTCCCTGTCGATACGAAGATGGGAGGAGGGGGGCTGCCAACTGATGGGAGATCTATATGATGATGGGCACTTTATAACCTGGAGAAAGGCAGAGACCTCCTTTGCCCCGGGGATCGGACAGTTAATACAGTACGGTAAGATTTCCAGTGTGGCTTGCGAGCTTCGGCCATCCTTCTGGGAGGACCCCCCTGCACTAATGTGCTGCAAGTCATGCTATATATGGCTTAGGGCCGTCGGCTGGTCTCCAACTCATATGGTGCACTCCGAGACGATGATCATGGGGGGGTGCTTCCAGTACAAACAAAACTAAACTGCAGAATTCTGGATCCTCTCACTATACAAGATTGGCAGAAAATTCATCAGGGATCCGGACTAACGCGCACTTCGAACTAATTCAATATAATTTTGTACATCAGACTTATCTTACGCTGCGAACAATGTGCAGAATTTTTCTAGACCGCTCAGGTGAATGCCCCCGATGCGGAGCAATGGAAGCTGAGTTTATACATATGGCATGGTCCTGCCCAACTCTGATGTTATACTAGAGGACGATACTGACTCGTTTGCAGGGAGCCACAGGGTGGGTAGTGCCCAGGGAGCTATGGACAGTGTTGCTGGGGCTGCCACAAACACCCAAAAAAAGAAGCTGAGCAGGAAATTTGTTCTACTTGGCCTGGTCTTAGCAAAACAATTGATAACATGGCAATGCCACACACCTACTCTCGCAGAGACCTGGATAAAGGACTTGTGTTAATCAGCGATGGCAGAGGCGGCGCACGTGAAACATGTCAGTACAGATTGGAGGATGACATAAGAGCATGGACTTCAATGCTAGCAGATCTAAGGGATCCGCAAACCTTGGATGAATCAGGCACCACAGACCATGGAGGGAATAGAGGACCCCTAATGAATTGAATCACGGATGACTCACAGGGGGGCACCAGTAGGGACATTTTGAGCTATGGGCAATGCACAAATATGGCACACCTAGCTAGCTGCAGCTGCTCCTGTGAATCAGCACTGTGGACGGGAAGTGTAAGGGGGAGAAAATGACAATAACAAAATTCACTTACCCGCCAGCCGGCTGGCTGCCACCTCTCTTCTGCATTGCAGCGTTGTGATTGGTGAGCACCCAGGCTCCCCAACCCTGCAATGCAGCATTGTGATTGGTCTGAGCGCAGCAGTTTGGCGCTCAGATGGGGAATGGAGGCCTGGGCATGTTCTCTAAAGCAGCCTGGGTGGAGAACATGCAAAGTGTGCATGAATGTTTGGCCAGCCCCAGGGTTCCAGCCAAACATTTATGCGCACTTAGGAGGGTGTCACCACTCCTCCCCCGGTGCAGCCTGCCTAGCCCCTCCCCATAAAACTGCACCAGTACAGAAAATAAAATGACAATAACATCTTATTATTATTTTATTTTTCCTTTTTTGCCATGCTGAGAAAAGGCAGTGGGGCGACACTCCTCCGCCTTAGCGGAGGAGCTGCCCGCCCCTGCACCTTGCGCAAACCAGAGGAATTGACACGGGATGGGACGGGGAGGGCTGGCAGGGAAGTTAATTGTTACTCATTGTCATACATAGAGGAAAAGCCTACGACTGCGGTTTTCTGCATTGAATCTGAATATGATCATAATGGATTATAAAAGTTGATGTACCGGATGCTAAGAGGGTGGAGGGAAGGGAGAACTATCACACTGATGTGTCAAACTTTGAAATTCCAATGAAGATATGCTGAAAAAACAATTATATAAGGCTCAGCTCACTAATGATCAGTTCCGAAAGGAAGCATTCAGTTAATTGACTAACACAGAAAATGCATTGGCATCCAGGAAATGAAACTCAGCCAAGCTCAGAATTAAATACATCAAGGCACTCAGTCTTACTAGCAAAGGAATTTCAAACATGAGCTTAAACTGTAAATCAAATTCTCTCAGATTAAGATAAATTTCCACAACTATTCCAGGAGTTGGACAATTCGATCTCTTGGTCATTTGCAAAGAAATATGTCCACTCAGAAGAGAAGAGTACCTCCGACAAGGCATCCTCGCCCTCTTTGACCTTCGAGTGTGTTTCTGTAACAATGTTAACTATTCTTTAATCTTCACTGTACATAGATCAGAGTTGTTGGTTTCTTAGTCTATGTGTTTTCCTTTAAGTAACTCAATGGAGCTTCACTATGGAAATAGAATGTTTAAGGGGCCTGAAGTCAGTTGCACCTGACTGCAGAGCCTTGATGGATGGGATTTTCTTGCTTCTTATTAAACCCAACTTCTTTAAAACCAAATCTACTTCTGGATTTATTGAAAGCGGATTCTACACTGGCGACGAGGATGGGATACACCAAATATTAACAAGTTGGATTTTATTTTTATTTTAAAAATATATATTTATATATATTTCAAGAGAAGAAAATCACAAGAAAATCTCAACATCAATTTCAAGATCTACTGAAGATTGGGATATTGACCTTTTCTATCACAAGATGGAACCTGTTATTTCCCGAAATCTGTGAGTGTTACTGACTTAATTTTGACTTTATATTTGTCGTTCCATGAATCCATAGCTTTCGCCACATATCTCGCCTCCCCTCTTTTCTGTGTATTTTGGGGCTGGGAGATCTCGATGTGGGCTATTGTCACACTGAACATTTTGTTGAGGATTTTCACATATCAGTTGAACGCGCTCACAAAGTGAGGGGTAACTGATTCCTTGAATGACAAAGAAAGGACATTTGTTGCTAAGACTTCAGAGCCCACCTCTTCCCTAGAGTTCATCGTTAAGTGGGTTTCTGATTTGGATACTTTTTCATTCTGTAACCTCACGAGTTTTCATTTTTGAGAATCTGTTTCTCTTCAACTGAAACTTAAAAGGCTTTATCTCTCACAGTCAATAATCTCCATGAAGGAGGAAAATCTACAGTAATTGTTTTTTTTACGTATGCTGGTTGTTGGACTACGTCGTTGTTCAGCTTTATTTCAAAGTAAACATCTCCGTTGCTTCAACATATGAGGAACTCCGTTGGATGTCTCTCGTGCATGTAAGTTGAAAATAAACCCGCAGCGAGACTTCTTATTACACTTCAGAACTCATATCTTCCATCATCCCGTGCTGGAAAACTTCGTCAAAGATCCCTCGTGCATACAATTTGAAAATATACTTACTGTGAGCTTCCCGCGCTGGAGTTGTCGTAAGCGCATCATCACAGATTCTTCAATCTCTGCCGGAACTATACGCAAGCTTTGACACAAGGTGAAACCTCCAAGACACCATACTTTGGTATGTCATCACGTTACACTACGCTTCGCAACGTAGCATTGTGACGGACATTTTTTTTTTGTTCATCGGAACATCCTTATAGCACAGTAGTGTTAACTTTATTGATTTTATATTTATACTTTCACGAAATCCTTGTTATTTAATTTTAGGTAATATTAAGTTTGCGCTCTTTATTTAAACGTTATCTAACAGTAGGAACTATCATCGGGTGAGTCTGTGACTTAATCTGCACCATTAGTTTAATGATGGATATTTCTACTGTATTTTGTTTACATCACATAATCTGCTCTCAGTTATAATATTAGAAGAGATATTTAGACTTAGGTAATTTTTTTTTTCTCTTGGCACATGATAAACATTCTCAATTGAAGTATTACCCATATATTGTGAATCTAGCTCTAGGTAAGTTTGTGTGGTACTAGTTTCTTTGGGCACTATTGTCTCACCATGCAGAATGTAGCTACCCCACCTTTCTTTCTTTCTGACCCGTGCGAACCACCTATGAAGTGGCAGAAATGGAAGCAGGTATTTGAGCGGTACGCTAAAGTGTGTGGGACGAACTTGAGTATTGAAAGGAGGACTACACTCTTATTACATTGCCTAGGGTCAGAAGGCCAAGAGGTCTTTGACCACCTACCTGATATAGATGACTCATCATTGAATGAATATGAGATCTGTATTTTGAAATAAGATAGGCATTACCTTCCAAAAGTTAAATTAAAAAAATTTAATTAAATCCACATTTGTAAAGCGCACAATCACCTGTAAGGGTCTCTAGGCGCTGGGGGCTGTCGGGAAGATTAAGCAAGCTATTGCCCAGAGTCACATGGTGCTGGGCTAACCTGCCGCCGGAGCCGGGGATCGAACCTTGATCCCCAGATTCCAGCGTCAGTCGCCCTGGCCGCGGCGCCACACCTCTCCCAAAAAGTTAGCACTATTCTTGAACGCTACCATTTTGGGAGGCGCAGTCAAAACGATGGTGAGTCTGTAGAAAACTACACTACAACACTCTGGAAGTTAGGATCTTTGCAAATTTGGTTCACTTATAGAAGAAAGAATAAGAGACCAGTTTATGTTGGGTTGCAACATACAAAAGGACAAAAGGTAAGGAATGACATCTGGCAAAAGGATGAACCTTCACTTGATGAAGTTGTAAATATTGTTAAACAAATTGAACACTCGCTTAAGTGTGTTGAAGTTATCTCCAAACAAGAAAGTAAAAATGAGATTATACAAGAAGTAAAATTACATTCTAAAGAAAGAGTGAATGTGAAGGAGAAAAGTGAAAAAAAGGATAATAAAGTTGAACTAGGGAAAGGTTCAATCAAGAAACCAGACTCGCATTTTAAATGTTTTAGATGCGGTAACCCCAATCACTTTGCTAATGACAAAAAATGTCCCACTTTGAAGGCAAAGTGTGGCATTTGTAAAAAAAAGTAGGTCATTTTACTTCCTCTTGCAAAGCAAAGAGTTTTAAGAAAAAGGTTAACATGGTGTGTAAGAGTGAAGATAATGAATGTACGTCGGAATCTGATTGTGACTGTGGGCAAATTCTTTCACAAATTTCATGTACTAAAAAGAAAGGTCCCTTTGATGAAATTCTCGTAGAACATTGCGGCAACAGAGTTCTGTTTGACTAAGGAGCCAAGATTACTATTGTATCCCAAAACTTTTTCCTAAACTTCATGAAGGACAGAGTTAAACTCTTGAAGGCTGACATCAATCCTTACGCCTATGGTGGGGAACCAATAAAGCTCATGGGGTACTTCATAGGGCTGATTGAGTATAAAGGAAGATATGTTTCCGGGAAGATATACGTTTCTCATAAAGGAGACAGTATATTAAGTTGGATACATCAAGGAGATTTGGGAGTAATGTTGGACCCTAATAGTGACCCGCCTATTATTTTGAAGGAGAATTTTACCGTCAGTGAAGTTGATTTTCGCAGTGATTGTGAAAGATTTACCTTGAATCTTAAGAAATCATTTCCTAAGGTATTCAGTGAAGAGCTAGGATGCTTAAGGAGCTACACTCATAAGATCAAATTGATTTCTGGTGCTATTCCGTATGCAAGTAAGGTGAAAGGGGCTCCACTATCAGTAAGGGAAGAAATGCGACAACAATTAGAAAAGCTGAAGTTGGATGGGATCATTGAAAAAGTCGAGGGAACTCAGTGGTTGCCTCTGGTTGTGGCCGCGCGGAAATCTGACGACTCTCTCCCTCTCTGCATTGACCTCAGGGAGTTAAACAAACAGGTGGTTGTGGATAAATATCCCCTTTCCAAGATATCAGAAATATTGATGTTGTTGGAAGGAGCTAATGTTTTCTCGACGGTCGATTTAAAATCGGCATATCATCACATTAAACTTGATGAGGAATCTAGGGACTATACATCTTTCATTACACCCTTTGGCACCTTCAGGTTTAAACGGTTACCTTTTGGTTTGGTCTCAGTGGCCTCTGTATTTCAGAGAGCCTTAGAGAAGGTGTTAAAGAATCAAAAAGGAGTTAAGATCTACCAAGATGATGAATTGATATTTGGTAAAGATCATAAAGAACATGATCAGAGGCTTAATGAGGTCTTGGAGAAATTTGATCTACACAGCCTTACTGTTAGGTTTGATAAGTGCAAATTCAGAAGGTCTTCGATTGACTATCTTGGACACTCCATCTCAGGAAAAGGAGTTGAGCCCAAACGTGATCTGATTGAATCTATTGAAAACTTGGCCTCACCTGAAAGCAAGGAAGATCTTATGAAATTTTTAGGGATGGCTGAGTATTACAGCAAATGTATCAAAGGGTTTGCAGTAAAAAGTATTAATATGCGATCTTTCCTTAGTAAAGGTGTTGAGTTAGCTTCGTTGGTTGAGAATGGTTGGCAGAAAAAGAAACAAGGTACCTCTGAAAAATATTGGAATGTCAAGCATGAAATTTCCAAGTCAGATGGATTGATATTCAGAGGGACGAGGTTAATTCCACCTAGGTGTTTTCGTAAAGAACTTATTGAGTTGGCCCATCAGGGTCATCAAGGTATTTCGAAAACTAAGGAAAGCATTAGACAAAATTATTGGTGGGCAGGTATGGATATGGAGGTTGAGTGTTTAGTGCGAGAGTGCATCCCTTGCATCCCTTGCACCCTTGCACTTTGAGTGAAAATTGTTTAAAACCCATGGTTGTAAGAGAAAGACCAAAAGAGCCTTGGGAGGAACTGGCTCTTAATATTTTAGGTCCAGTAAAATGTAATGAAGGCGATCTATATATCTTTGTTCTGATAGATTTATTTTCTAGATGGCCAGAAATAAAGATTACCAGAGGTATTGATTCTAAAAATGTTATAACATTTTTTAAGTGTTCACAAGAGAGGGACTTCCCAGTTATATACTCACTGATAACGGGGTTCAATTTGTATCTGGAGAAATGGAAGATTTCTCAGATAAATGCTCCATCAGGCATAAACGCTGTTCTTTATATCACCCAGAATGTAACGGAATGGTGGAACGCTTTGTTCGAGTTCTCAAGGAATCGATTTCTCTGTCCAAACAAAATACTGTTGATTGGCCACTTGACTACCTTTGGTGCTTCTGGGAGAGGTGCTGTTCTCATGGAGGGGACACTGAACTCGGCAAGTGTGGGCAGCATGCTCCCAGGTAGGAAGACCTCCGCATTTCACAGCAGTCATAGAAAACAAGATCACCTGGTGAGGCACCCACCAGCAAGTCTCCAGACAGCCTTTCCTCCCATGTTTCCAAACCAAGAACCAGTCACCAGGACTTGGGTCATGGCATTGCTCCTGATGAGGCAGTCAATAACAGCTTCAACCTGATGAGATACAGAACGCACCACATCAGCCAGTACTTTACAATAATCAAGTATTAGATCATCAGTGATTTTGACGAGCATTGCAGGCAGTATCAATGCCATACCCATGATGATCTCATGAGGGAACTATCCTGTCCTTAGATCAGGTATGCTGCGAAGATTCATCAACACAAGAGGCAAAGCATCAGGCCATTTCACTGACATAGAAGCACACACTTTGGAAAGCCTTGATTTCAAAGTTCCATTGACCTGCTGGACCAGACCCGAAGCCTCAGTACTGTAGGTTCACTGCAGTCTCTGTTCCCCTTGCAGTGCAGTACACAGCATACGCAAGGCTTTGTTATTGAAATGGGTACCTTGGTCAGATTCCAGCAGAGTCGGAAAACCAAGCCTAGGTATTATTTCCTCAACAACAATTTTGCAACTATCAAACTATTATTTCTTCATGTAGGGTATGCCTCGACCGACCGTGAAAAGATGCACACCACAGCCAGCATGTATCTCAACCTAATACACACAGGTATCTCTATGAAGTTTAGCTGCATCCTATTGAAAGGACCACTAGACCTCCCAATGTGACTCAATTTGACTGCAGTCCTTTTTCGTACATTGTTCTGTTGACACACATCGCACCTGTAACACAATGCTTCAGCCGTTAACCTAAATCTTGGATTAAACCAGGTATGTCGAAACAACCTCACCATCGCATTCCTTCCTACATGAGTGGAACCATGATAATGTCATACTACCAGTAGTAAAAGACTATTGGGAATCATGGGTCTCCCATCAGCTGAAACCCAAATCTCATTCTCGTCCCTCTTAACACAACCTTTGTTGACCCAACTCTGCTGTCCTTCCTCTGACTCTGTCTGTTGCTTCATTTACATATTCATCATTAAAAGCACAAGCATTAAAGGAGCAATATTTAGCCACTTGGTCCACATACCTATTACCAGTTACATAATCATCGCCCTTACAATCTGCTGAAAATGTGTTAACAGCAATCTGAGCAGGCAATTGTAATACCTCAAGGAGTTTTCAAAGTTGCTCCTCCTTTCGCATGGGTGAACCTGAGGATGTCATAAATCCTCTCTGGAACCATAACTATCTGAAATCATAAACCACACCGAAGACTATTCATATAAATCGTCACTCTCAGCTCGTCAGAGACCCAACATGCTCTAGTAAGAGCAATCAGTTTAGCCACTTGAGCTGAATATACATATGGAAGCCATGAAGCATCTACTACTCCGGAAGCTGTGCAAACCTCATAAGCAGCTCGCAAATTTTCTTTATGGTCTCACAAACACGAACTATCCACAGACAGTGCATAATCAGATTCAGGTAGTGGCTTATATTGGATATCTAGTCTCTGCTTGATGCATAGTTCAGTGATATTGAGACAGTCATGCTTCACTTCATTTTCATCACCATCAGGAATGGGCAAGAATTTAGCAGGATTCAGAATAGAACACCTTTTCAATGTGACATTTTGAGGGGGAACAACCATCGCAGCGCATGCGTCACACGCATGCATTTACGTCGCGTGCCGTCACAACGCACGTGACGTTACAACGCATGCATTCACTACGCACCCCATTACATCGGAGGCGCCATTAGATCGCGGGCGCTTGCAACGGACACGCTGGAACCACGAGAGACAGGTAAGGATGACGGATGTACCCGAGGTGTTTTAGGCTTTTAGGTAGTTGATGGGGACTGTATTGGAGTGGGGGGAGCTTTAGGGATTAGGGTTAATAGTAGTATATGGTTGTGTTTTAGGGGTTTGGGCTTTTAGGGCTTAGGGTTGGATATGGTCATGTTTTAGCTTTTAGGGTTAGGGCTTTTAGGGTTTAGGGTTAAGGGTCGGATAAGGTACTGTTTTAGACATTTGGGTTAGGGCTTTTAGGGCTTAGGGTCGGATATGGGTGTGTTTTAGACATTCGGGCTAGGGCTTTTAGGGCTTAGGGTTAAGGGTAGGATTTGGTACTGTTTTAGGCATTAGAATTAGGGCTTAGGGTTAAGGGGTGTATGCGGTAGTGTTTTAAGGTTTAGAGTTAGGGCTTAAGGTTAAGGGTCGTTAATGATGCACTTTTAGGCTGTAGGGGGTCGTGGTGTGTAGTTTAGGCCTTAGGATCAGGGGGAATGCGCACTGGGGTAAAAAATGCGATTTAGAACCATGCGGGGTGTTTGTATGCGGTGTGATTGTGTTTTACATGATTTGCAATTGGGATGCGACGTGATTGGGTGTGTTGCAATTACTTGCGAGGTGAAGGGACATGTGATCTAAAAAATGCGATGTGAAGGTATGCGGTGTTACAGTTTGCAATGTGCCATCATACATCCCATTTTGAGCCGCTAGTATGATTAGGTCATACCAAGTGACGTGACTGTTTGTCAAATGTTGAAGGCGAGTACACATCAGCAATATCTCTACAGAGTGAAGCATGTACACTGTTAAAGGATGACCCGTGATAATGTCTTCACATCTTTCTATGCTGACAACGGCAACTGCCACTGCTTTTAGAGACCCAGGCAGAGCCACAACTACTGGATCTAAAGTAGCTGAAAAATAGGCAACAGACCAATTAACATTCCCATGTTTTTTGTTAGTACTGAAAGAACATTGCCTTCCCTTTCACTGCAGAAAAGCAAAAACACTTTGTTATAATCAGGCATTCCTAACGCCAGGCATGACAAAGACTTTATCTCAACTCCAGGAATGCAACCAGTCAATGTCCCAAAGTACCGGATCTGACACATCCTTGTGTGTCAGTCTCTGCAAAGGCCTGGCCACCAGGGAAAAGTTGGGTATCCACTGGCGATAGTAGTCCACCATTCTCAAGAACACCCTGACCTCTTTTTGTGTTGTTGGTGGTTTCATTTCTAAAACTACCAAGATTCTGTCTCGTGACACCTTTCTGACTCCTTTCTCAATATGATGACCAAGGTACTGAACCTCCTTCAGACAGTACTGCAACTTTCCAGGGGACACTTTATGCCATTCCTAGCCTGTAGGTTTAGCAGTGCAATTGTATCAACCTTGCATGCTTCATGAGTATTTGACGCAACCAACAAAGTCATCAATATATTGGACCAGGACAGTCAAGTCAAGTCAAGTCAAAAATAAAGTTTATTTAGACCATTTGATCTATAAACCACTGTTCATCATATAAAATCTACATATCACAAAGGACAGAATTACAAGGCATCACCAGGAACTCCAGATTCTTTTTAGGGATCTAGCTGAAAATAGAAGAACTCTTGTGGGACTCGGCACCATGCCAAGACACCATTGCCTAGCTGGAACGAGAAGAGGAACTAACTGTCCTCGTGCAAAGGTATGGAGAAACATATCTGGCATAAATCGATAACAGAAAACCACTCAGCCTTGCATGGATTTTGAAGCAATATTTCAGCAGGATTCTGTACCACGGGACAACAAAGGACCACAATATTATTCATTTTGCATAGGGCCTGCATTATGTGGTACTTACCGCTAGGCTTCTGAAGTCCCATAATGGGTGGTTACATGAATACCGAAGGGACGGGGAGTATTGATTAAAAAGCAGACACCAGATTGCCTCATATTTGGACCATGTGCAGAAGTAATTGTAACATGCACAGAGGAAGCGGAGGATGCCGCCCGGCCTACGGGATGTGGGCTGAATGGCTATTTGTACTAATCCGGTGCGGAGTTGAATAGAGGAAAAGTCTGTACTGACATGATCCAATAATGATATGTATACTGTGTACTTGATCTGCAATAAAAAACGTTTAAAAAAAAAATGGGTGGTTACATGAACTCCCCGTAATTTCTTTCAGTATTCGTTGCTGAATCAAGGACTCAGTCAGTGGAGTTATTCCAGCAATTGTTTTAGGAGACAAATTATATTGTGGAGTTCTGGGAAATTCTGCATTTGACCTTATCTGTATGTGGATAGGCTCAACCCCCTAATGAGTCTGATATCTTTTCCTGAAAAATCCCACACTTTCCCCTTGTCTCTAAGGTCTAATGGCAGATCTTAAATTGTCATCACAGGATACATTGTAACAACTTGAGTTCGATTGTCCATTTTAAAAGCCACATCCTCATTGTGTGTCAAACTCCACACCTCTTGGTGCACAGTAAACAGTACAATTCAACTTGCACAGTGAGTCTTCCCCTAACAGATTCACTGCCCTGAATCACAAACCATGAACTGCCGATTTCCCTCAAAATTCCCTATTCCAACAAGGACTTCTTGGTAATAGAATTTCTCATTTCTTGATTAGCGACTCCACCAACTTGGATAGTTCTTCCCTAGAGGGGTAGGTTCGAAATTTACATTGATCTCACAGTAGAACGGGTAGCCCCAGTGTCAACCAAAAATTACACACCATAGCCATTTACCTCACCATTTACTTAAGGGCCACTCTGGTTTCCCTCTAGGCTTGTGCCAAGTACGCAATCCTCCTTCCCCCTCAGGGACCGTCAAGCTGACTGATCAATACCAAAATTGTCAACTGTCTCGAACATGGGATATTGCTGATATGGATCAGTTCCCTGAAACGAATTCTGTTTTACATTTGGAACCTGATTTGAAACAAACCTAGGTCCCGAAGCAGCTTGCTGCATCATCGCAGGATGCGGAACATTCATTACTGTGGCTTGGGGTATGTTAAAATTTTGGTCTAGGCACATTCTGCTTGTGGATGGGACTGTTAACTTGTTGAGGCACAAACTCTATGTTCTGGCCTTGATTTGCTGGATTAAAACAACATTCTTACTTCCAATGCCCCAACCTATTACAGTAGTGGAATGGATTGGACTTTTTCAATGTAGCCACATCAATTCCAGTACTAGGATCAATAGGGTCTCCTCTACCTCTAACTTGAGACGGATGTCCACCTCTACTCTGTGTGGCAGGGTGTAGGAAGGTAGATCCCTGACTATGGTTGCCCCCAACTTTTTGCCTGGTGTTTTGCTGGTTTTCTGACTTAGTTGACCTGGGGCCCTGCTATTCAGGACCCCAGGCCTACTGCTCTCTCTGTAAAATGGATTCCATGTACCTTAGGTACATATCTAATTGGATACTGAGTCACCTTATCAGTCCCTGTACAGTGTACCTTAGGTACCCAGGGCATAGGTGTACCCAGGGCCTACCAGGGGCTGCAGCATGTATTATGCCACCCCTGGCTGGCCATCCAAATCTGACACAACTGGCTGCTTGACAGCTTGGGCAAGGTGGTGTAATCACCCTTTGCTTTAGATATAGTATACCTATATCTAACCCTAAAAATGGACACACAGATCTCCTATCAGTCACTCCTATGGCAGGCCTTGACAATCCTGAAGGCAGAGTGCTTGGAATCGTGTGAGATGGTGCTCTGGCATGAGCTGAGCCTGTCTACGGCTTTCGGGATCCATCCCTTAGCCGTTTCCATGATATCGCATACCATATACTCTTAAGTGCATTATAATCCTCGCGGTTATATGCCAACTCTGGTATCGCTTTATCAAAACATGTCGAGTAAGGTGTCATACGAATTGGAATACTAACCCCTCGCCAATTCTGGCGACGGGGTTAGCATTCCACCCTTCTAGAGGGACACGACATGTATGTAACCTGTAACCCTGGTTAAAGTCAGACAGAGCCTTAGCATCCACAAAATGGATGCTGCCACCGAGACACAAGTCTGCCCTCCTGCTGCTGGGAGTCCTCCCAGAGCAGGAGGCAAGGACAAAGGGTTTTGTTCTTGTTTTAATGTTTTCTGTTATATAGGAGGAAGATGTGTAACAATGTTAACTATTCTTTAATCTTCACTGTACATAGATGAGAGTTGTTGGTTCCTTAGTCTATGTGTTTTCCTTTAAGTAACTCCATGGAGTTTCACTATGGAGATAGAATGTTTAAGGGGCCTGAAGTCAGTTGCACCTGACTGCAGAGCCTTGATGGATGGGATTTTCTAGCTTCTTATTAAACCCAACTTCTTTACAACCAAATCTACCTCTGGATTTATTGAAAGCGGATTCTACAGTTTCCTTCTCCTTTGCTGCCGTCGCCCAGATCAGAATTCTTTGTATCTTCTTGAATTGCATTAAGGTCACCTTCTCCTTGTGAGATCTCTTGTCGTCTAGGCAAACATTTGCCAGCTGTCACTTACGACTGAACAGCACTAAGCCATTCATCTGTGTCTGATTCATGTTCTGTCTTACGACCAGCTTAGGTTTTCAACCTCAGTAACCAAAACTTCAAGACCCTCTTCAGGCTGAACAAGTGCTGTCTCGAATTCATGCGAGTCCCAACAGCTTGACTAACCTGCTCCCATGGCCACTTGACTACCGCTGGTGCTTCTGGGAGAGGTGCTGTTCTCATGGAGGGGACACTGAACTCGGCGAGTGTGGGCAGCATGCTCCCAGGTAGGAAGACCTCCGCATTTCACAGCAGTCATAGAAAACAAGATCACCTGGTGAGGCACCCACCAGCAAGTCTCCAGACAGCCTTTCCTCCCATGTTTCCAAACCAAGAACCAGTCACCAGGACTTGGGTCATGGCATTGCTCCTGATGAGGCAGTCAATAACAGCTTCACCTGATGAGATACAGAACGCACCACATCAGCCAGTACTTTACAATAATCAAGTATTAGATCATCAGTGATTTTGACGAGCATTGCAGGCAGTATCAATGCCATACCCATGATGATCTCATGAGGGGACTATCCTGTCCTTAGATCAGGTATGCTGCGAAGATTCATCAACACAAGAGGCAAAGCATCAGGCCATTTCACTGACATGGAAGCACACACTTTGGAAAGCCTTGATTTCAAAGTTCCATTGACCTGCTGGACCAGACCCGAAGCCTCAGTACTGTAGGTTCACTGCAGTCTCTGTTCCCCTTGCAGTGCAGTACACAGCATACGCAAGGCTTTGTTATTGAAATGGGTACCTTGGTCAGATTCCAGCAGAGTCGGAAAACCAAGCCTAGGTATTATTTCCTCAACAACAATTTTGCAACTATCAAACTATTATTTCTTCATGTAGGGTATGCCTCGACCGACCGTGAAAAGATGCACACCACAGCCAGCATGTATCTCAACCTAATACACACAGGTATGTCTATGAAGTTTAGCTGCATCCTATTGAAAGGACCACTAGACCTCCCAATGTGACTCAATTTGACTGCAGTCCTTTTTCGTACATTGTTCTGTTGACACACATCGCACCTGTAACACAATGCTTCAGCCGTTAACCTAAATCTTGGATTAAACCAGGTATGTCGAAACAACCTCACCATCGCATTCCTTCCTACATGAGTGGAACCATGATAATGTCATACTACCAGTAGTAAAAGACTATTGGGAATCATGGGTCTCCCATCAGCTGAAACCCAAATCTCATTCTCGTCCCTCTTAACACAACCTTTTTTGACCCAACTCTGCTGTCCTTCCTCTGACTCTGTCTGTTGCTTCATTTACATATTCATCATTAAAAGCACAAGCATTAAAGGAGCAATATTTAGCCACTTGGTCCACATACCTATTACCAGTTACATAATCATCGCCCTTACAATCTGCTGAAAATGTGTTAACAGCAATCTGAGCAGGCAATTGTAATACCTCAAGGAGTTTTCAAAGTTGCTCCTCCTTTCGCATGGGTGAACCTGAGGATGTCATAAATCCTCTCTGGAACCATAACTATCTGAAATCATAAACCACACCGAAGACTATTCATATAAATCGTCACTCTCAGCTCGTCAGAGACCCAACATGCTCTAGTAAGAGCAATCAGTTTAGCCACTTGAGCTGAATATACATATGGGAGCCATGAAGCATCTACTACTCCGGAAGCTGTGCAAACCTCATAAGCAGCTCGCAAATTTTCTTTATGGTCTCACAAACACGAACTATCCACAGACAGTGCATAATCAGATTCAGGTAGTGGCTTATATTGGATATCTAGTCTCTGCTTGATGCATAGTTCAGTGATATTGAGACAGTCATGCTTCACTTCATTTTCATCACCATCAGGAATGGGCAAGAATTTAGCAGGATTCAGAATAGAACACCTTTTCAATGTGACATTTTGAGGGGGAACAACCATCGCAGCGCATGCGTCACACGCATGCATTTACGTCGCGTGCCGTCACAACGCATGTGACGTTACAACGCATGCATTCACTACGCACCCCATTACATCGGAGGCGCCATTAGATCGCGGGCGCTTGCAACGGACACGGGAGACAACGCTGGAACCACGAGAGACAGGTATGGATGACGGATGTACCCGAGGTGTTTTAGGCTTTTAGGTAGTTGATGGGGACTGTATTGGAGTGGGGGGAGCTTTAGGGATTAGGGTTAATAGTAGTATATGGTTGTGTTTTAGGGGTTTGGGCTTTTAGGGCTTAGGGTTGGATATGGTCGTGTTTTAGCTTTTAGGGTTAGGGCTTTTAGGGTTTAGGGTTAAGGGTCGGATAAGGTACTGTTTTAGACATTTGGGTTAGGGCTTTTAGGGCTTAGGGTCGGATATGGGTGTGTTTTAGACATTCGGGCTAGGGCTTTTAGGGCTTAGGGTTAAGGGTAGGATTTGGTACTGTTTTAGGCATTAGAATTAGGGCTTAGGGTTAAGGGGTGTATGCGGTAGTGTTTTAAGGTTTAGAGTTAGGGCTTAAGGTTAAGGGTCGTTAATGATGCACTTTTAGGCTGTAGGGGGTCGTGGTGTGTAGTGTAGGCCTTAGGATCAGTGGGAATGCGCACTGGGGTAAAAAATGCGATTTAGAACCATGCGGGGTGTTTGTATGCGGTGTGATTGTGTTTTACATGATTTGCAATTGGGATGCGACGTGATTGGGTGTGTTGCAATTACTTGCGAGGTGAAGGGACATGTGATCTAAAAAATGCGATGTGAAGGTATGCGGTGTTACAGTTTGCAATGTGCCATCATACATCCCATTTTGAGCCGCTAGTATGATTAGGTCATACCAAGTGACGTGACTGTTTGTCAAATGTTGAAGGCGAGTACACATCAGCAATATCTCTACAGAGTGAAGCATGTACACTGTTAAAGGATGACCCGTGATAATGTCTTCACATCTTTCTATGCTGACAACGGCAACTGCCACTGCTTTTAGAGACCCAGGCAGAGCCACAACTACTGGATCTAAAGTAGCTGAAAAATAGGCAACAGACCAATTAACATTCCCATGTTTTTTTGTTAGTACTGAAAGAACATTGCCTTCCCTTTCACTGCAGAAAAGCAAAAACACTTTGTTATAATCAGGCATTCCTAACGCCAGGCGCGACAAAGACTTTATCTCAACTCCAGGAATGCAACCAGTCAATGTCCCAAAGTACCGGATCTGACACATCCTTGTGTGTCAGTCTCTGTAAAGGCCTGGCCACCAGGGAAAAGTTGGGTATCCACTGGCGATAGTAGTCCACCATTCTCAAGAACACCCTGACCTCTTTTTGTGTTGTTGGTGGTTTCATTTCTAAAACTACCAAGATTCTGTCTTGTGACACCTTTCTGACTCCTTTCTCAATATGATGACCAAGGTACTGAACCTCCTTCAGACAGTACTGCAACTTTCCAGGGGACACTTTATGCCATTCCTAGCCTGTAGGTTTAGCAGTGCAATTGTATCAACCTTGCATGCTTCATGAGTATTTGACGCAACCAACAAAGTCATCAATATATTGGACCAGGACAGTCAAGTCAAGTCAAGTCAAAAATAAAGTTTATTTAGACCATTTGATCTATAAACCACTGTTCATCATATAAAATCTACATATCACAAAGGACAGAATTACAAGGCATCACCAGGAACTCCAGATTCTTTTTAGGGATCTAGCTGAAAATAGAAGAACTCTTGTGGGACTCGGCACCATGCCAAGACACCATTGCCTAGCTGGAACAAGAAGAGGAACTAACTGTCCTCGTGCAAAGGTATGGAGAAACATATCTGGCATAAATCGATAACAGAAAACCACTCAGCCTTGCATGGATTTTGAAGCAATATTACAGCAGGATTCTGTACCACGGGACAACAAAGGACCACAATATTATTCATTTTGCATAGGGCCTGCATTATGTGGTACTTACCGCTAGGCTTCTGAAGTCCCATAATGGGTGGTTACATGAATACCGAAGGGACGGGGAGTATTGATTAAAAAGCAGACACCAGATTGCCTCATATTTGGACCATGTGCAGAAGTAATTGTAACATGCACAGAGGAAGCGGAGGATGCCGCCCGGCCTACGGAATGTGGGCTGAATGGCTATTTGTACTAATCCGGTGCGGAGTTGAATAGAGGAAAAGTCTGTACTGACATGATCCAATAATGATATGTATACTGTGTACTTGATCTGCAATAAAAAACGTTTAAAAAAAAAATGGGTGGTTACATGAACTCCCCATAATTTCTTTCAGTATTCGTTGCTGAATCAAGGACTCAGTCAGTGGAGTTATTCCAGCAATTGTTTTAGGAGACAAATTATATTGTGGAGTTCTGGGAAATTCTGCATTTGACCTTATCTGTATGTGGATAGGCTCAACTCCCTTAATGAGTCTGATATCTTTTCCTGAAAAATCCCACACGTTCCCCTTGTCTCTAAGGTCTAATGGCAGATCTTAAATTGTCATCACAGGATACATTATAACAACTTGAGTACGATTGTCCATTTTAAAAGCCAAATCCTCATTGTGTGTTAAACTCCACACCTCTTGGTGCACAGTAAACAGTACAATTCAACTTGCACAGTGAGTCTTCCCCTAACAGATTCACTGCCCTGAATCACAAACCATGAACTGCCGATTTCCCTCAAAATTCCCTATTCCAACAAGGACTTCTTGGTAATAGAATTTCTCATTTCTTGATTAGCGACTTCACCAACTTGGATAGTTCTTCCCTAGAGGGGTAGGTTCGAAATTTACATTGATCTCACAGTAGAACGGGTAGCCCCAGTGTCAACCAAAAATTACACACCATAGCCATTTACCTCACCATTTACTTAAGGGCCACTCTGGTTTCCCTCTAGGCTTGTGCCAAGTACGCAATCCTCCTTCCCCCTCAGGGACCGTCAAGCTGACTGATCAATACCAAAATTGTCAACAGTCTCAAACATGGGATATTGCTGATATGGATCAGTTCCCTGAAACGAATTCTGTTTTACATTTGGAACCTGATTTGAAACAAACCTAGGTCCCGAAGCAGCTTGCTGCATCATCGCAGGATGCGGAACCTTCATTACTGGGGCTTGGGGTATGTTAAAATTTTGGTCTAGGCACATTCTGCTTGTGGATGGGACTGTTAACTTGTTGAGGCACAAACTCTATGTTCTGGCCTTGATTTGCTGGATTAAAACAACATTCTTACTTCCAATGCCCCAACCTATTACAGTAGTGGAATGGATTGGACTTTTTCAATGTAGCCACATCAATTCCAGTACTAGGATCAATAGGGTCTCCTCTACCTCTAACTTGAGACGGATGTCCACCTCTACTCTGTGTGGCAGGGTGTAGGAAGGTAGATCCCTGACTATGGTTGGCCCCAACTTTTTGCCTGGTGTTTTGCTGGTTTTCTGACTTAGTTGACCTGGGGCCCTGCTATTCAGGACCCCAGGCCTACTGCTCTCTCTGTAAAATGGATTCCATGTACCTTAGGTACATATCTAATTGGATACTGAGTCACCTTATCAGTCCCTGTACAGTGTACCTTAGGTACCCAGGGCATAGGTGTACCCAGGGCCTACCAGGGGCTGCAGCATGTATTATGCCACCCCTGGCTGGCCATCCAAATCTGACACAACTGGCTGCTTGACAGCTGGGGCAAGGTGGTGTAATCACCCTTTGCTTTAGATATAGTATACCTATATCTAACCCTAAAAATGGACACACAGATCTCCTATCAGTCACTCCTATGGCAGGCCTTGACAATCCTGAAGGCAGAGTGCTTGGAATCGTGTGAGATGGTGCTCTGGCATGAGCTGAGCCTGTCTACGGCTTTCGGGATCCATCCCTTAGCCGTTTCCATGATATCGCATACCATATACTCTTAAGTGCATTATAATCCTCGCAGTTATATGCCAACTCTGGTATCGCTTTATCAAAACATGTCGAGTAAGGTGTCATACGAATTGGAATACTAACCCCTCGCCAATTCTGGCGACGGGGTTAGCATTCCACCCTTCTAGAGGGACACGACATGTATGTAACCTGTAACCCCGGTTAAAGTCAGACAGAGCCTTAGCATCCACAAAATGGATGCTGCCACCGAGACACAAGTCTGCCCTCCTGCTGCTGGGAGTCCTCCCAGAGCAGGAGGCAAGGACAAAGGGTTTCCTGCCAGGGGCGGTGCCAGCACCGTCCCAGACAGGGTTTTGTGTATTCCAGGTAGGCAGGGCTACAGAGGAAGGTGACTGCAAGTGGCACCCCGGTGCTCACTGTGCATAGGCCGGCTGAAACCAGTTCCAGGGGCACTCCAGCCCCTGGCCTGGGGAAAGCCCGCCAAAGGAGAGGGGTGTAACCACCCCCCTCCTGGTCCCACCCCTAGGGCAGGACTTAGTCGCGTGCCAGCCCCCTTTTCCCAGATAAAGGTAGGAGCAGGCCCCCTTCCAAATTAGATCATCTTTGGAATCAAGACACGACTTTCTACGAAAGGACATCAAGATTTCTTCTTCAAGATTCTCCCTTGTGGCTAAGGAGTAGTCACCCTGCATCCGCAGGCACCACCTTAAGAACACTGCGGTCTGCTGCAAGTCCTTCCTCCGGAATCCGACTGCCCAGCTCGACAAGACCCGGCTTCCCTGGCACCTCCGACCTCTACTCACCTCTACAGCCAAGCTGAGAACCGTGAGTGCGACGAGACCTCAAGGGACCGACTATTGCCAAGACTGCACGACTTCTTCACAGCAAGCCCGCCGGGTAATCTACTGGCGAGTGCTTTGGGGTCCGAGAAGCCCCGACCCTGAGCAGCTCCAGCACCGAAGATCAGCCCCCCAGCATCTCCACGATCGGCATGGGGCCCTTCTGCTTTTTGCTGCTCACCGCGTTGTTTGGCTACTAGCCCGCTGGCTTGTGGCCTCCTGAACGACGCCCGACGACATCACTGCTGCTGGTCTGGTTGCTCCAGACTGGCTCTTGCTCCCTTCCAGAAGAGGAGAACCCCGGACCCTCCTGGTCCACTCAAGACGCCATTTTGAGTCCACCGCGTGGGCTTGAATTAGCCAAGGCTTTGTTGCCCAATCCTGGGTCCTTCGACGCCGACAGCTTCATCCATCGTGGGACAGCTCGCCCCTCCATCCTGGTCGCCGACAACCCCTCCTGGTCCGTGAGATCTGCAGAGCACAGCGTCGCCCACTCACCTAGTCGAGGTGACTACCCTCCGGTGCCCTCCTGGTGCCCCTGACTACTGGCTAGTAGTCCCGAACTTGGTCCCCTCTGCTTTCAGGTGTCATCCATCTTCAAGATCCAGGCTTGGATCAACTCGAACTCTCTTCACTGGTCGCCTGCCAGCATCTTTCTTCCAGGCTCC
The DNA here is from genome assembly GCF_964261635.1 of Lissotriton helveticus. Classification (NCBI taxonomy): domain Eukaryota; kingdom Metazoa; phylum Chordata; class Amphibia; order Caudata; family Salamandridae; genus Lissotriton; species Lissotriton helveticus. The sequence continues at coordinate 680,204,444 of NC_136073.1, forward strand.
TGGTTCGTCTACGAGGATTCCCGACGTCTTTTGAGACCTATGCAGCTGCAGCCCCTGGGCTAGGTAACTTTGGCATTTCGGTGCCCCAGCATAGCCTCACTATCCAAGGGTCAGGATCCACTGTCGTTTTCTTCCTACCAGGTCGGGTTCGCCCGTGAACACTAACTTTAACTTTACTAGCTATCATAGACTTTGTCCCGCATCCCGCGTGAGAGTGCACACTCTGCACCCGAGTCCCCTGGGCCTCCTAGAAGTAATCTAACGATTCTATAGTCAAGTCCTAGCGATTCCAAAGCCTATTAGTACTGTACTTACCTGCTAGTAATTTCGCATTCCACTTTTTGAGTATATGGTTTCCTGTGCCCCTCGGGCATTTGTATATACTGTGCTAACTTAAGTATTTTTATAAGAGTTTTGTTGTGTGCTTAGCTCCCTGTCTCATAAAGAGCCAGGGTAGTCTTTTTATAAATAAATACACTGTTTATTTTCATAACAACTTGTGTGGTGTCCTTTCACTGGGTGTTCAAGGGGTAATGTGATGGTAAAACAGCTGGCTTAACACGCCCTCTAGAGTCTTAGCCTTAGACTGCTCGTATCCATGCTACTAGGATAGCTAGTCTATAAGGTTGACTTACAACCAATCATCAATAAGGGTTGTTTGGACTGATATATAGTGATCACTAGAATAGTGAGCACTGCACATCAGGCCAACTTCTCACATTGGTGAGCAGCGGTTGGGATTTGAGCTTGCTGTTGTTTTACCACACATATCCTAAGAATATCTTGTGAAAGATCACATAAGTACTAAAGGTACATATAACTTAGCTTAGAATACTCTGAGTTCTACTGAACCAGCTGTTGTAGCTCCTAGGGCCTAGCACACCCTAAACTACAACTCTAGCAAGGGATCAGTAGGTAAACATATAGTGTAGGTAAGTGCACCACTTACACCTCACTAGAAAAGCATGTCTACCCAGGGAGAGTCCTCAGGGACCCCTCTTGTGGTGATTGACCCTCCACAGGTCAGCTCAAGATATGCAGCTCTCAATTTCCAGGAGTTGAGACACTTGTGTACCTCCAGGAAATTGAAACAGGGGGCTAACCCCACCACTCCCTTCCTGTTGGATCTCTTAGAGACCTATGATGCTAGTAAAGCATCTCAGGGAGAGGGGAATATGCCAGCCTTAGAGGGGCACCTTGGTGATCCAGACCTCCACAACACTGTAAATTCAGTTGAGTAGGAGGATCTTGAGGAACTCTCTGATGGTGAGGCAAACAAGGGTCCTGAGTTAGTCAGCAGACTCACTAGGGCCAACTTAGACCTACTTGGGGAAGGATCTGGGGGACCCCCAGTACTGACCCTGATGAGGCCTAACCTTGGAGTTAGGAGAGATAGATCTCTTTCTAGGGACTCCATTAGATCTCTGCACTCTAATGCCTCTTCTCAGAGGAGAAGGAACTCTCCACAAAGGAGATTGACTTCCCCTCAGAGAAGGGAGCATGAAGCAAGGATGAGACAAGCTAAACTGAGGATTGAAAGGAAAGAACTTGCCCTGGCCAAAGAGAAGCTTGCCTTTGCTAGAGAGCAGCAGATGAGTGGGTTAGCACCCACTGGTGGCAGCAATCTCCCAAGAGATAGAGAGAAGGGTTTAGACACTAAACACCTGACAAAAATAGTGCCCCCCTTTAAGCAAGGGGATGACATCCAGAAATGGATGGCTGCTTTGGAGAGGGCCTGCACTGTGCAGGGCATTCCCCAAAGTCAGTGGGCAGCTATACTGTGGCTCTCCTTTGATGGTAAAGGTAGAGACAAGCTCCTCACTACAAGAGTGGAGGATGCTAATGATTACCAGGTCCTGAAAAATGCACTGGTTGATGGGTTTGGCTTAACCACTGAGCAGTACAGGTTGCTGTTCAGAGACACCCAGAAAACTCAGTCTCAGGACTGGTCTGACTTTGTTGATTGTGCCACTAAGGGTTTGGAAGGCTGGCTACTGGGTAGCAAGGTTACTGACTTCACAGGATTGTATAATCTTATTATGAGAGAGCAAGTCTTAAATAATTGTCAGAACCAGTTATTACACCAGCACCTGGTAGACTCTGATCTGACCTCTCCACAAGAATTGGGGAAGAGGGCTGACAAGTGGGTCAGAACCAGGATTAGGCCCAAGAACCAAGGTGGTGACCAGAAAAAGGAATCAACCAAGCCTCAAGAGAAGGGTGGGAATAAATCTCCAGATCAAACCACATCAGGGCCCCAAAAATCCTCTGAGGGGGTGGGTCCCAGAATCCGTCTAATAACCAGAAGAAACCTTATTGTTATCCCTGTAAACAGGTGGGTCATTTAAAAACTGACAGCAGTTGCCCAAAGAATAACAATAAGGAGAACATACCCCCAAGTAACATTCCCAAACCTCCTGTTACTACTAGTAGTAATCCCCCAGGTGGTGGGAGTGCCCCCAAGAATTTGGGTGCATTTACTTTGGGAGTTCCTGGGGACTCTGGCCTAACCAGGTCCCCAAACCTAGATACTCTTGTCTGTGAGACTGGCATGGGGTTTGCCAACTTCACAACTTGTCCCAACACTTTGGGCAAGTACAGACAGGAGCCCCTCATCAATGATATAAAAGTTGAGGCCTATAGAGATACAGGGGCTAGCATCACCATGGTGACTGAGAGTCTAGTCCCCTCAAGGCAACTTTTACCTGGTGCCACATACCAGGTGACCAATATTGATGGAGTACAGAGAGATCATCCCATGGCAGTGGTCAATCTCAGCTGGGGAGGTGTCACTGGCCACAAGAGAGTGGCAGTGTCACCAAACTTGCCTGTAGATTGCCTACTGGGGAATGATTTAGAGCTCTCAGCCTGGGCTGAAGTAGAGCAAGAAACCCATTCTAAAATGGTAAACTCCCATGGTAAGGTTAGTGGGGCAGTGATAGCCACAGCCCCAGTCCAAGATGTCCTCCCTGAACAGGTCAGGAGGGTTGTGCCAGTCACAACCCAATCTCAGACAACTTCCTTCCCAGAACAGGTTGTCAAGGCTGTAATGGTAACAGCCCACATCCAAACTGAGCCCCCTCCTGAGAAGGTTTTTATTTATTTATTTATAATTACATTTGTTGAGCGCGCAGCTACCCGGAGGTTTCCCGGCGCTAGAGCAAACTGAACGGTGAAAGGGAGGGAGGATCATAAGATCATAAGTTAGTTGTTAAAAAGCTAAGTTTTTATTCCCTTACGGAATTTCAGAAAGCACAATTCAGTGCGCAGAGATTGAGGAAGAGAATTCCATAAGGATGGGGCCAGCAGGGAAAACGAGCGTCCTCCCATCTTGGCTCTGTTGATGCGCGGAATCTTAAATTTATTCTGCGTCGAAGACCTAAGTGTGCGGGGGGGGATGTATTGCTGCACCAGAGCAGAGAGATAGCAAGGGGCTCTACCAGTCATAATTTTGTGCATGTAGCAGAGTGCTTTGAAGTTAACTCTGCTTTCAATCCGCAACCAGTGCAGATTCCGCATATGGTGCGCGACCGAGGATCGGGCAGGAAGGTGACAGATCAAGCGGACAGCCATATTCTGTACCACCTGGTACTTCTTGATTACCTCTTTGGCAGCACCTAGGAGCAGGATGTTCCCATAGTCCAGGCGTGAGATGACAAGAGCCTGGACTACGGTCCTCAAGGCGTCCGCAGGTAACATCCAGGTGATCTTTCTCAGCCACCTGATGATGGTAGTACAGGTGGCTGAGACTTTCACAGCGTGTTGTTTGAAAGTGAGTTGGTTGTCGAAGATCACACCAAGATTGCGGGCAGACACAGATGGAATGGGAAGAGGACCCATCTCTGGAGGCCAATGGTGTGGGCCCCAGAGAGAGGTGTCTGGGCCAAACAGAAGCAGCTCTGTTTTATCCCCGTTTAATTTTAGTTTGTGCTTCAACATCCAGTCCGATATATGTTTCAGTCCAACTTGGAGAGAGGAAGAGGGGAGGTTTTTATTGGTGGAGAGAGAGTAATGACTTGAGTGTCATCAGCGTAGGAATAAATTGTGAGGCCAGCTTGTTCCGCCAGGAAAGCAAGCGGCCTCACGTACAGGTTAAAGAAAAGGGGACTAAGAATAGACCCCTGGGGAACACCGTGAGGGGAAGGGAGAATAGATGAAACAGATGTGGAAGAAAAAACTTGAAATGTGCGCTCAAAAAGAAAATTAGCGATCCAGGCCAGGGCGGTACCACCGACACCAACTGCCTCCAGGGTGGACAATAGGATGGAATGGGAGACGGTGTCAAAAGCGGCACTCAGGTCAAGCAGAATGAGTGCCACCGTCTCACCATTATCCACTTGGCGTCTGATGGTTTCTGACACGCCAAGGAGAGTTGTTTCCGTGGAGAAACCAGCCCTGAACCCGGATTGAGAACCATGAAGAAAATTGGTGGATTCAACAAAGGAAGACAACAAAGAATTAACATGCTTCTCCAAAATCTTGGAAAAGCAAGAAAGCAAAGAAATAGGGCGAAAATTGGAAGGATTATTGGGGTCTGCGTTGGCCTTTTTTAGTAATGGTACCACCATTGCGTGCTTCCATTCGTTTGGGACAATCGCTTCTGTTAGGGAAGCGTTCAGGACGTCCAAAATAATGTGGAGTAGGGCTGGGTCAAGGGAACTCAGAACTTGAGGGGGCAGAGGGTCAAGGGGGGAGCCAGATTTGATGTCCTGAAGATACTTTTTTAGAAGCGCGGGGGAGATAGGATCCCAAGCGTGAAGTGGGGTGGTGATAAGCAAAGAGCAAGGAGTAATAACCGGAGGAGAGTTGCAAGGAGCTTGAGCAGCGTGAGTTGAGGCGGCAGGAGTAGAGTTGAAAATCGCATAGATTTTATCAATTTTTTCACGAAAGAAGTTGGCTAGAGCATTACACTGGGCCGTGTCTAGGCAGGGATCCTTAGGAACAGAGGAAGCACCTGAGAGCTCCTTGACTATTTTAAACAAGGCCTTGGGTCTATTTTGAGCTGTGAGTATGGTGCTGTTGGCAAAGTTAGCTCTAGCGGTGTCACATGCCGCATGGTAGGTTTTAAGAGCTGACCTGTATTTTGCTTTATGCTCAGGGTTATAATTTGAACGCCAAATTCGTTCCAATTTTTTGCAGTTGGATTTTTCAGAGCGGAGGGAGTCATTAAACCAGGGTGCCGGGGGGTGATGAATTTGAGATTTGTTTTTTTGTGTAGGGAGGCATGAGTCCAAAGCAGTAGTTAACCATGATCTAACCACAGGTAGCTCTTTGATAGTCAAGTTGGAAACCGAAGGTTTGGAACTGGCAAGGAGAGAGTTTAACTTATTTAAATCTAAGCGTTTCCAGATCCTGCTAGCTTTGTGAGGAGGGTCAGGCCTGAAAGAAACAGCTTCGCACGTTTTAATCGAAAAATTAACAATAAAATGATCTGACCAGAGAACAGGGATAGAGGATTGATAGGAGATGCCAATCAAGTTGGAAATGATGGGATCTAGAAGATTACCGGCCTTATGAGTAGGGTCGGAGTTAAGGAGATGCAGATCTAAGGCTTCAAGATCCTGTATAAGGCGTTTAGCAATAGCACAAGAAACAGAATTAAAATGAATATTTAAATCCCCAACAATAGTGAAGTTGGTAGATTGTGCTAAAAAAGGGGCGATAAGATCAGGAAATGAAGCAGCCCAGCAGCTAGCTGAACCTGGCGGGCGGTAAATCAGGGTGCCAGTTAGGGTAAACTGAGGAGAAAGAGTTAATTTAAACAGGCCAGCTTCACAGTTTGGAAAATCTAAATCTTCCCATTTACAAGAGAGTTCTCTCTTGAAGATGATGGCAATTCCCCCGCCGTCTTTAAGCGCTCGATTTCGTCCCACATAGGTGTAGTCATTGGGGAGAGCCATGGCGATATCGGGGCCAGAGCTATCATTTAGCCAAGTTTCGGTGACAAACATGGCAGCAGGATTAGCTGTCTCCAAAAGGTCGAAAATATCTCTCTTGTGTTTTGAGAGTGACCGACAGTTAATGCTAATGAAGCTCAGAGCAGGTGAGGGATTGTGCAAGGTGGGAGGGAAGGTGCGCATAGGGGAAGGGAGATTCCAAAACGTGGATGACATGCTGTCTGTACATGAGTCAAGGGAGTCCAAAGCCAGAGAGCAATGGGAACAGGATATGGGAGCATTGTTACAATTCAGCACGGTATGTGAGGGGCACAGTGGTCCCCGCAACTGCAGTAAGGCGGAACGTGAGTAGGAGGTAGGAATATGTACAGAGGGGCTGAGCCCTGGGCACGTGCTGGCGCGGACGGGCGCAGACGGGCAGGACTTTGGCACGACTTCGGTGCGAAGTCGGCGCTCCCGCTGCGCTCGTCCGCTGCGCTTCCGCCATTGTGGCATTAAATACACCGGGAGAGATAACCACTACACCGCTAACCTGCCAATTGGGGAGCAGGGCGGAAGTGAGGATGAAGGGCGGAAGTTAGAGTGCGCTCGTGTGGCCACCGCCGCTGCTAATGGCACAAGCCGTGGCGGATCGGTGCCAGGAGCGAAGGTAAGGAGGTGGCAATCAATTACACACGTTGCGCCAGAAGCGGCGATCAAATAACAAACGTTGCGCCAGAGCGGCGATCAGAAGAGGTGCGAATGCGTTATTAAAATCAACACAATGCAAAGTAAAGCAAAGCGCTGAAAAGCGCTCACTCCAACATAAAATAGTGCTTTTAAAAGTTATTACAATAACAGGTAACACACGAAGCCTCAGCAGCCTCTCGTACCAGCAGTTAGCACCGAGCAAACATAAATGCAGGATTTAAATACTGCCTTCTATTCCAACCACTACACCGCTAACCTGCCAATTGGGGAGCAGGGCGGAAGTGAGGATGAAGGGCGGAAGTTAGAGTGCGCTCGTGTGGCCACCGCCACTGCTAACGGCACAAGCCGTGGCGGATCGGTGCCAGGAGCGAAGGTAAGGAGGTGGCAATCAATTACACACGTTGCGCCAGAAGCGGCGATCAAATAACAAACGTTGCGCCAGAGCGGCGATCAGAAGAGGTGCGAATGCGTTATTAAAATCAACACAATGCAAAGTAAAGCAAAGCGCTGAAAAGCGCTCACTCCAACATAAAATAGTGCTTTTAAAAGTTATTACAATAACAGGTAACACACGAAGCCTCAGCAGCCTCTCGTACCAGCAGTTAGCACCGAGCAAACATAAATGCAGGATTTAAATACTGCCTTCTATTCCAACCACTACACCGCTAACCTGCCAATTGGGGAGCAGGGCGGAAGTGAGGATGAAGGGCGGAAGTTAGAGTGCGCTCGTGTGGCCACCGCCGCTGCTAACGGCACAAGCCGTGGCGGATCGGTGCCAGGAGCGAAGGTAAGGAGGTGGCAATCAATTACACACGTTGCGCCAGAAGCGGCGATCAAATAACAAACGTTGCGCCAGAGCGGCGATCAGAAGAGGTGCGAATGCGTTATTAAAATCAACACAATGCAAAGTAAAGCAAAGCGCTGAAAAGCGCTCACTCCAACATAAAATAGTGCTTTTAAAAGTTATTACAATAACAGGTAACACACGAAGCCTCAGCAGCCTCTCGTACCAGCAGTTAGGTTAGGTTGGGAGAGTTGTGATGGCCACAGCTCAAACTCAGACAGATGATAGTGTTGTGAAGCCTGAAACTATGGATCACTCCACTCAGACAGAGAGTATTGAGGAGGAAGAGAAATCTCCCTCCCACCAGACTTTAGGAAAGGATCAGCCTCCTCAGGGAACTGATCTGACCCCTTGTGAAGGAACTGCCCCAGAGGTAGTCAGGCCTAGCCTGGCAGAGCCTCTGATGTCAGTGGACCCTTCCAAGGTGGGACCCAGTCTGGAGCAGGTAACCTGCCCCTCTCTACCCTGCCTCAGTCAGCCCAGGGCTGTAGAGGTCAGGGAGGCCAGTGGTGGACCCCAAAGGGCCCCCTGTCCAAAAGAACTTCCCAATCAGCAGATTAAGGGCACTGAAGCTAGTAGAACTAGCCAAGTGAAAATAAAACATACTCCTGAGGGATCCCCCTTAAAATTAGTTAGGGACCTCCCACAGATGGACACTGTTGGGCACAGCCAGACCTGGGACCTAAGGGCCCCAAACCTGACCCGTCCCTCCAGTAAGCCAAACAGAGGGACCCAACCTCCAGCTGTAGGTAGCCAGAGGTTGACCCTGAGAGCCCAAAACAACTCAGTCTTGGAAAGAAAGGCCTCTATGGTGGAAAATGATTGGAGGAAGCTGAGCCCAAAATTAGTGGAGCCTCACTTCAGTACTCCATTTCAGCACCAGCCTTTTCCTTTGCCAAAACACACCACAGGTAGAGATTCCCTATGGTGGAGACCCTCAGATACCCTTAGGGTGAGGGATTGCTTAGTGGACCATGAGATAGGGGGTAACCATGCCAGTGCTGGTACTTCCTTATATGGCCACTCAGGCAATATAGGCTTACCTGGCAAGGATAGCCTTATCTCCTTTCGTTTGGGGGGGGGGGTTATGTAGGAAGGTAGATCCCTGACTATGGTTGCCCCCAACTTTTTGCCTGGTGTTTTGCTGGTTTTCTGACTTAGTTGACCTGGGGCCCTGCTATTCGGGACCCCAGGCCTACTGCTCTCTCTGTAAAATGGATTCCATGTACCTTAGGTACATATCTAATTGGATACTGAGTCACCTTATCAGTCCCTGTACAGTGTACCTTAGGTACCCAGGGCATAGGTGTACCCAGGGCCTACCAGGGGCTGCAGCATGTATTATGCCACCCCTGGCTGGCCATCCAAATCTGACACAACTGGCTGCTTGACAGCTGGGGCAAGGTGGTGTAATCACCCTTTGCTTTAGATATAGTATACCTATATCTAACCCTAAAAATGGACACACAGATCTCCTATCAGTCACTCCTATGGCAGGCCTTGACAATCCTGAAGGCAGAGTGCTTGGAATCGTGTGAGATGGTGCTCTGGCATGAGCTGAGCCTGTCTACGGCTTTCGGGATCCATCCCTTAGCCGTTTCCATGATATCGCATACCATATACTCTTAAGTGCATTATAATCCTCGCGGTTATATGCCAACTCTGGTATCGCTTTATCAAAACATGTCGAGTAAGGTGCTATACGAATTGGAATACTAACCCCTCGCCAATTCTGGCGACGGGGTTAGCATTCCACCCTTCTAGAGGGACACGACATGTATGTAACCTGTAACCCCGGTTAAAGTCAGACAGAGCCTTAGCATCCACAAAATGGATGCTGCCACCGAGACACAAGTCTGCCCTCCTGCTGCTGGGAGTCCTCCCAGAGCAGGAGGCAAGGACAAAGGGTTTCCTGCCAGGGGCGGTGCCCGCACCGTCCCAGACAGGGTTTTGTGTATTCAAGGTAGGCAGGGCTACAGAGGAAGGTGACTGCAAGTGGCACCCCGGTGCTCACTGTGCATAGGCCGGCTGAAACCAGTTCCAGGGGCACTCCAGCCCCTGGCCTGGGGAAAGCCCGCCAAAGGAGAGGGGTGTAACCACCCCCTCCTGGTCCCACCCCTAGGGCAGGACTTAGTCGCGTGCCAGCCCCCTTTTCCCAGATAAAGGTAGGAGCAGGCCCCCTTCCAAATTAGATCATCTTTGGAATCAAGACACGACTTTCTACGAAAGGACATCAAGATTTCTTCTTCAAGATTCTCCCTTGTGGCTAAGGAGTAGTCACCCTGCATCCGCAGGCACCACCTTAAGAACACTGCGGTCTGCTGCAAGTCCTTCCTCCGGAATCCGACTGCCCAGCTCGACAAGACCCGGCTTCCCTGGCACCTCCGACCTCTACTCACCTCTACAGCCAAGCTGAGAACCGTGAGTGCGACGAGACCTCAAGGGACCGACTATTGCCAAGACTGCACGACTTCTTCACAGCAAGCCCGCCGGGTAATCTACTGGCTAGTGCTTTGGGGTCCGTGAAGCCCCGACCCTGAGCAGCTCCAGCACCGAAGATCAGCCCCCCAGCATCTCCACGATCGGCGTGGGGCCCTTCTGCTTTTTGCTGCTCACCGCGTTGTTTGGCTACTAGCCCGCTGGCTTGTGGCCTCCTGAACGACGCCCAACGACATCACTGCTGCTGGTCTGGTTGCTCCAGACTGGCTCTTGCTCCCTTCCAGAAGAGGAGCACCCCGGACCCTCCTGGTCCACTCAAGACGCCATTTTGAGTCCACCGTGTGGGCTTGAATTAGCCAAGGCTTTGTTGCCCAATCCTGGGTCCTTCGACGCCGACAGCTTCATCCATCGTGGGACAGCTCGCCCCTCCATCCTGGTCGCCGACAACGCCTCCTGGTCCGTGAGATCTGCAGAGCACAGCGTCGCCCACTCACCTAGTCGAGGTGACTACCCTCCGGTGCCCTCCTGGTGCCCCTGACTACTGGCTAGTAGTCCCGAACTTGGTCCCCTCTGCTTTCAGGTGTCATCCATCTTCAAGATCCAGGCTTGGATCAACTTGAACTCTCTTCACTGGTCGCCTGCCAGCATCTTTCTTCCAGGCTCCTGGTTCGTCTACGAGGATTCCCGACGTCTTTTGAGACCTATGCAGCTGCAGCCCCTGGGCTAGGTAACTTCGGCATTTCGGTGCCCCAGCATAGCCTCACTATCCAAGGGTCAGGATCCACTGTCGTTTTCTTCCTACCAGGTCGGGTTCGCCCGTGAACACTAACTTTAACTTTACTAGCTATCATAGACTTTGTCCCGCATCCCGCGTGAGAGTGCACACTCTGCACCCGAGTCCCCTGGGCCTCCTAGAAGTAATCTAACGATTCTATAGTCAAGTCCTAGCGATTCCAAAGCCTATTAGTACTGTACTTACCTGCTAGTAATTTCGCATTCCACTTTTTGAGTATATGGTTTCCCGTGCCCCTCGGGCATTTGTATATACTGTGCTAACTTAAGTATTTTTATAAGAGTTTTGTTGTGTGCTTAGCTCCCTGTCTCATAAAGAGCCAGGGTAGTCTTGTTATAAAAAAATACACTGTTTATTTTCATAACAACTTGTGTGGTGTCCTTTCACTGGGTGTTCAAGGGGTAATGTGATGGTAAAACAGCTGGCTTAACACGCCCTCTAGAGTCTTAGCCTTAGACTGCTCGTATCCATGCTACTAGGATAGCTGGTCTATAAGGTTGACTTACAACCAATCATCAATAAGGGTTGTTTGGACTGATATATAGTGATCACTAGAATAGTGAGCACTGCACATTAGGCCAACTTCTCACACAGGGACTCCCTGTTAATACACTCCCTGCATACGCGGTGCATTCGCGACAAATGGTGGACCTTAATGTCCTCTCTGTGCTGCTTTCACTATGCTACCATAAGTTTTTCTTTCAACTTTTTCTGCTTCATTTCAATATTATCATTGCAGAACTTTGCATAACACAACATTTCATCAAGTGATTTATTTTGTCAGCATATTAAATGCTGCGCTATCATCATGTTAATCTCAGGTCTCAATCCTGACACAAACCTTGACCCAAAATGTCTCATTTCCTTGGCTTCCAATGTATCCATCACACTATACTGCTTAAACACCTCTAACAATTTCTTCTAGTAAGCATGAATCGTTTCCTTGGGTTCCTGATTTGTACTATCAATCTTAACCCAATCATCATCCTGAGGTGACATCTTAGTTTTCAACCACATCATCGCTTGATTGTACTTCCTCATTACTGTATCTGACAGGCTATTAGTCAGCTGATCTCTCTCAGTACATTCTATAGCTATTTTACATTTCTTCCACAAATTACTTGGAACCACAATGTCAAACAGTGTATTCAACTTGGTCTACAATGCCATAGAAATCTACACAAACTGTCCAACTTGCTTGTACCATTTTGCAGGTTTCTCTCTCAACTTGGGGAAATTGTTTGTGAATCATGCAAGATCGCTTTAACTCCATGGTACATAAACATGACCTCCATTAGGCACTTCTCATAAAGGTAAAATCTTAACACCTATTTCTCCATCTCCCAGAGGCGGTAGTTCGCCTAGCAATCTTTTTGTCTTTTCTTTCTTAACCATTTGACTTCCCACTTTTCAAATGTTTCCCAAATTTGAATACCTTGAATTAGTTCTCTTATTTGTAATTTCAACCCTGGTATTCTAATGTTTTCCAGGTCTTGATCAAAGTTTCTGTAAAACTTTAGTCTGTTCTAAATCTACCTTGTATTTATGTGCCAATTCAGGCAATTTCTCATAAGATTGTCTTACTCTTCGAGTAACATCCTTACATATAAACAAATTTTAGTTTGACTGATAAGCATTTGTCAGAATTAACTTACGACTTCCATTTATCATTTCATCTAATTAATTTTTTTACTTAACTACATCTACCATATTAACCTTTGAAGCCGACTGGATTGTCTTTTGACTTATATCTTGTACTCTGAGCCTCATTTGAAGGAATATTACATTCTCTTAGAGGAACACTGTGTTCTCCTAACCACTCATCTAGATTCTGATCTGTCAGTATGTGTGTCGTCTCAGGTGATTGGGACACTGTCTTAACCTTAGGCGTGCACCTATAAACAGTCAAAGGTCTTTCCCATACAAGAGAACTTAATTCTGGCAATCCCACAAATGACCGTATAGGTCCAAATATTCCTTGATTCATTGATGGATCTGCACTCACACCACCAGGAGTAGTCTCATTTATGAGAACTGAGGGAACAAACTTCCCACCTTCTCTGAGGGTCTTGTCTAATTTGAAACAGGAATGTCACATGTGGCATTCTCTGTGTCACTAGGGTTGTATATTGGGACTATGGGTCAAATTGTGACTGGAACAGTAAGAGCATCTGGTATATTTGGGAATGTACAGCCATTTGGGGCTATAGAGTGACTGAGTGCACAAGTCCCTGAATTACCATGTGCTGTATTTTGGTTCACATTTATAAAGGTGTCCCCCACTATATTAGTACTCATATTCATTGGTTCAGTAGCAACCTCTGAATTTCCGCTAATCATTAAACTTCCACTTTCTCTTACTTGTATTTCCTTATTCGGAGGTGGACGCTCTGACAACAAGACATCCAAGAGATCATCCCTATAGTGGCTTTCGTCAGTTTCAGCTCCCTCAGCTACTTCCTTCAATCCGTATCCTCTCATTTTCTTCTTCCTTTACTTCACAAATTATATGCCCATTCATCCTGGATATAATTTAGCTCCTCCTATCACATCTATCTTCCGCCTTTTCTGTTCTACATATCATTTCGAATCTGCATACGTATGTACTGTCCTTTTAGTTTTTACCTGATACCTCTCTTTCTCTCATGTGCAGCAGGCTACCAATCATTAGGCGCTTTAAACTGTGCAGGTCTAGGCTGTGGTTTAATTTTGTACAGAATTTGTCTCAAATTTTCAATAATTTGTACGTTAAATGTACTATAGCAAGGAAACGCTAGAGCACCCTCTTTTTCTGTACTCTTGTGCCCTTGTTTAAGCCAAACACAAGTGTTGAACCCTACATTTAATACCATAAAATTATGAATGCAAAGCCAAAGTAATGTGAGTCAGTCTCAGAAACAGCACATACCAATAGAGATTCATCAAAGGACTTCCGATTCTGAGGACAAAGTTAATTCTAAAAAGCAAGTAACCAATGAGAACTTCAGTAGCAGTAGTCTAAATTAAATGAAACACAGCATTATGAGAAGATTTAATTTCTGCTTCCCCTGTCTAAAATAAAGGAGGTTTTCTAATTCCCTATTCAAGCTACACTAAGGGCCACATGCATCAAGCTGTTTTGCATTCGCAAACGGTGCGAATCGCAAAATTCGGCCATTTGCGAAGGCAAAAACCTTTTTTGGGATGCATCATTTTTTTTTCATTTTTCGCAATTTAAGAAATCGCAATTTTTTGCGATTTCTCAAATTGCGATAGCATTTATGAAATCGCAAATGTTGCGATTTCTTAAATGCTATGCATGATTTTTTTTTTATTTGCGAATTCGCAATTTGGAAGGGGAAAATTACCATGAAGTAAACCTTCATGGTAATTTGCGAAAAGTTTCAAAAATGCAAAAAAATGCATTTTTGAAACGTATTTGTTACACACACACCTGCCCTTGGGACATGTGTGTGAGTAAAATGTACTTACATGATATTTCAGGGGTGCAGGGGGGGGTCCTTTGGACCCCCTACACCCTTGAAATTGCATTCTCATTTTGCGATTCCTTAATTGCGAATTCGCAAAATGAGAATGCCTGCCCATTGATTCCTATGGGCCTCTAGGCCCATAGGAATCAATGTAATGCAATTCCTTAATTGCGATTCGCAATTAAGTAATCGCAAATAAAGAAAATGAAGGAATCGCAAAAACTTTTGCAATTTCTTGATGCATAGGATTTTGCAATTCCTAAATTGCGATTCCTTAATTTTCGCAATTTAGGAATCGCAAATTCCAACAATGATGCATGTGGCCCTAAGAATGCAAAACTATATCCCAATTAGATACATAAGGTGGAAAATGTGTCAGTATGGAAAACTTTAGTAGACATTTTCTAAAGTAAAGTATTGCATAGCATGAAGCTACACAACGAAAATAAAGCTTAGAGAGCAGGGTACTAAACTTCTCCTAGCCTAGAGAAATCTCAGCGTAAGTCTGCTGCTAAGTTACAGATCATTGCCCAGTTATACCCTCTGAGACCCTCCTAAACCATTTTCAAAGGTCCAATTAAAGACCACTTTTAAACAATACTCTCCTTGGCAAACACACTCATAATTCTTCTTTCTTTTGATGTACATTTTGAAAGACACACTCGTAACTCGTCTTCTTTGATCCATATATTTGGAGACAACTTTATATTTGTCCCTTCATTCTGTACAGACAGCAGTCCTTCCTTCTGGCAGGTAATTCTGCCACCCTTGACTCCCTATCTGTTTCATACAAAGAGCCTTTTTCTATTCATTAGGTCATCGTGGATGTATGACATTACAACGCATGCTTTTACCATGCATGCCTTTACAACGCGTTTTTTACAACACATGCCTTTACAATGCATAGTGCTTTGGGGCGCTGGATAGTGAATAGTTTAATTTACTATTCCTAGTCCAGTCCCCGTGGATAGTAGGGAAGGTGTTGGATAGTAAATTAAACCTATTCCCTATCCTAGAGCGCCCCCAGCACAATGCGTTGTAATGGTTTGCGTTGTAAAAGTTGCGTCGTAAAGGCACTGCGTGGTAAAAGTTGCGTTGTAAAAGATGTTTTCCGGTCATCGTACCAGGCACCTGGAGAGAAAAAAAACACTTCATCCGAGGAAAACATTCACATTGAAGGTTAAACACTGTGAACCCCAACTGCTTAAGGCCTTTGGTCAAGTTAGCAAAATCAAGATTCCAATACACGTTATAACTGAGTAAATGCTAATATATAAACAGTCACTTTATAAGAGTAAAGGAATTTCTCATGAATACATGTTCCATTATAACTGAAGGAGAACATCTTCGTATCAATCAATCATACATAGCATTTGTAAAGCGCGCTACTCACCCGCGCGATATAGTGCAACTAATTCTTACTAAAAGAAAAGCATTACTGAACATCTATGTACAAATGTAGTGATTACATAGCATGTACACTTCTTTGTGGTCTGTTGGAGTCAAGAGCCAGGCATGGGCATGGCTTGAATCCTACTTAGAAGGCAGATCTCACGTGATTTTCCTTTCCCCATTTACATTCACTTTCAAACCTCTTGATTGTGGGGTCCCCAGGGCTCGCCCCTGAGTCCTACTCTTTTTAACCCCATGGATGCTCAGCATATTCCCCTGCTGTGCTGAGAAATCGGAAATCCCACCCATCATGACGAGCTGGGCTCGTCATGAGCGTGCGAGGAGGCTACTTCATGACGAGCCCAGCTCGTCATGAGCGTGGAAGGGGTTAATGCCTACCTGACTCTCCTTGCCAGCCTGGTTGAAGCCTGGGGCATATGTGTAATCTCTCATGCTGAGGATACCCAGCTGATGCTGACCCTCCAGAAGAATGGGGTGGAGGCTCTTTGTGCTTTCAAGCATTGCTTGAAGGTAGTCTGGGGCTGGGTGACTGATAATTGCCGTAAACTAAATTCTTAAAAAACAGAAATTCTTTTTTTCAGCACCACCATCCACCCAGACTCTCACAACTGGTGGCCGTTGGAACTAGGCCCCCCTCCTCTATCCTCCTTTTGTAAGAAACCTTGGCTTCAAATTCGATTCTAAACTGTCCTTTGAACCACAGAATAAGATGGTCTTGGGCAGTCGCTTTTTTACTCTAAACTTTTTCAGGAAAATGCTTCATCTAGTCCAAGAAACCAATCGGAAGATGGTGGTTCATACCCTGGTGACATCTAAACTTGATTATACGAACTGTCTGTACCTGAGCTTGCCTTCTTACCTGCTGCATTGTCTGCAGATCATTCAAAATGCTGTAGCACATCAAATTCTGATGGTGCTGGCGCGCCTATCAGTTTCTGCCTCGCTTCGCCAATTGCACTGGCTGCCTATCAGCTGTCGCATCATATTTAACAATGACATGAAAACCCCTGAGAACAGAGGTCAACAGCCTAGCTTATCAGTTACCAGTATTCACAACACTCGCTGGGGTTGGAATAGTTGTGTTTTAGTGGAAAGAAATTTTTTTTTTCTTTCTTGTGTCCCCTCACTCACCAGGGTTTCCCCACGGTGACATGCTTCATCATTGGGGCCATCCCATCCCTCTATGGACTGGGGCGTGCTGCGACTTGCAAACTACGTAGGAGTACTTAAAGTGATTGACTATGTGTAGTGCAAACAGTGTCGTGAAGTGGAGTGGAATTAGTTTAAGTGGGTTAAAACTACCTACCTAGTGCTCTACAAATGATTTATTCTTGCTCCTAGGTGGTAAATTATAAATGGGGTAGAATACTAGGGGTCCTAGTAGCAATGAGATAGGTGTACCTCGTGATTCCTGTCAACATGTTTGGAGCAGTCCCCAAGCTCTTCTTCAGGATTACACAGGGACCAGCTCTGTGTTCGCCACTCCTAATTGTTCTCAAGTGAGGTTTAAAAAACAATTAAATGCTGCAAAAATAAGGCATGCATTAGTACATATGTAAAATGATAGTCACGTAGTATATGGAAGGAGACCTAACTTTGCCCCATGGACGCGGAGAGTTGATGGTATCCCTTCAATTTAGTATTAGGATACTGAGGCAGAATCACCTACACTGCAACCTCCGGACCGCATGCGGAGAAGGAAAGTTTGGAATCTATTAAGGGCAAGGAGGCAAAGATTATGCATTTCTGTCTTCACTTTATGAAATCAGCAGCCTTTAAAGAACATATTTAAAAAAAGCAACCCAGTCTACATATCCCATCAACTACAGGGAGTGAGTCTCCATAGTAACTATAGCCCAATCATAGCCCAAGTCGGTGTATACTGGATGACGTCCTATACTGTTCATCTTTTTCACTGGAGGAAGTTAACCTTGAACGTCTGTCCTGTTCGAATTTTTGATCATTCTCTACAAGAGAGGTTATTCACATTATCCAATTCTTTATAATATTATGAAATTGTAATCACAACCACGATTCCGTCACCTTAATTTCCTTATATTTTGTGAAAAAAATGTAAACCAAATTCCATAAACATCCATTAAAATAGACATGATGTTAACTTTACTTACTGATAACAAAGTATCATTGGGAGGGTCCGAAATCATTCCATGATGTCCTTGGGTGGGATAATCCTAACCTCCTTGTCCTCAATAAAATTTAAACTTTCCTTCTCACTAGCTAGGAAATGTTTAATTCTACGTCTGGACCAGAGGTGAGGATTAGGCTTGTTCAAAGCGTACTTACTACCAGAGTGGCGGCCTTCGAAATGGGTTTAAAGTAAAACTTTTGAAGGTCTACTCGGATGACCAGTCCTCCGCACCCATGATATCCTCAAGACTGCCACCTACCTGTATGGCCCTTGAGACCATAGCCCCTCTCGCGAAGTGAGCCCCAAATGTATGCACATCAACCCCTGCCTCTGCCATGATCCACTTTACCCACCTGGCAATGAAAGGTGATGATACCACCTCGAACTGTTTTTGTATGGCAATTAGAAGTTGCCTCTCAACTTCCAGTCTGATACCCGCTGTCATCTCTTCATATGCCTTAATGTATCTGACCACACATAGTTTAGGGGGTTCCAAAAAAGCAGGATAGGATACCAATCTGGTATTAGTCTCAGTTCTCCTAGATGTGGTAAATGTGACTCTTTCTGGTGTGAAACTCTAGCGGATATATCCAAAGCCCTCCCATCGAAGACCCGTTTACATGAAATGAGACATAGTAATATGGCTAGTGTAGGAAGGTGGATACCTGACTATGGTTACTCCAGATTTTTTGCCTTGTGTTTAGCTGGTTTTCGACTTAGTTGGCCTGGGATCCTGCTAATCAGGGCCCCAGGCTATCTGCTCTCTCTGTAAAATGGACTCCATGTACCTTAGGTACATACCTAATTGGATATTGAGTCACTCTTGTGAGTCCCTGTACAGTGTACCATAGGTACCCACGGCATAGGTGCACCCAAGGCCTACCAGGGGCTGCAGCATATCTTATGCCACCCCTGGCTGGCCATCCAAACTGACACAACTGGCTGATCACTCAGCTGGAGCAAGGTCGTGTAATCACCCCTTGCTTAGGTATAGTATTCCTATACCTACCATTATATATAGACACATATGCACCTATACGTTACTCCTATGGAAGCCTTAACAATCCTGAAGGCAGAGTGCTTGGTTTTATGTGAGATGGTGCTCTAGCATGAGCTGAGCCTGTCTGCAGCTTTCGGAACCATGTCCTTATAGCTGTTCTATGATATAGCCATACCATATACTCTTAAGTGTATTATAATCCTAGCGGTAATTGCTAACTTTGGTTTGGCTTTATCAAAACATATCGTGTAAGGTGTCATACGCTTTGGATACTACCCCCTCGCCAGTTCTGGCGACGGGGGTAGCATTTCACCCTTCTAGAGGGAGAAGACATGTTGTTCCTACTAATCCCGGTTAAAGTTATCAAGAGCCTCAGCATCACAAAATGGATGCTGCTGCCACAGACACAAGTCTGACCTCCTGCTGCTGGGAGCCCTTCCAGCAAGGGAGGCTTGGACAATAGGTTTCCTGTCTTGTGAGGTGCTAGCACCACCCCAGACAGGCTATAGTGTATTGGGGCAGGGAGGGCTGAATGAAATGAGACACTGCCTGGGGCACACAAGGTGTCCCATGCATAGTCCAGTTCAAACCGGTGCTGGGGCACTCCAGCCCCAGCTCTGGCGTGAAACTGGACAAAGGGAAAGGGGTGTAACCACCCCCTTCCCTGGTCCCACCCATAGGAGGGACCTAGCAGGTAATCCAGCCCCTAAATTTGGTATATAGGTAGGTGCTGAGTCCCAAGACTTTAGATTTATCCTGAATGAAACTTGAAACGAAACTCTGGACCTTCGACATTCAACTGCAACTAGAAGACTGAAGAATCTCCCTGGTGGTCAAGGAGTGACCACCCTGTGCAAGCAGGCACCACCAAGCAATCAACGGTTTGCTTTGTTGACGCTCCCGCCGGAGCCCGAGCACAGAGCCTGACAAGACCCGGACTTCCAGACTTCCAACAGCCCGATCCACAGTCTAAGCAGAGCTGAGACCCGTGGAGGCGACGGGAGACGTGGGACCGGCCATCTTGGAAAGCCAGCGAATTGATTTCCGTGCAACTTTAGAGGCACCCTCGAAGTTGTGCATTGGGGATTGAGAAGCCCCAGCCCCGAGCATCAACTGCACCGAAGATCAGCCCTCCACACCCCACGAGTTCTGCGTGGGGCCCTTCTGCATTTTCCTGCTCAACGCGTCTGTACGGTCACTTGCCCGTTGGCTAGTGGCCTCCGTGACGACGAGCCTTTTGATTTACACAGCTGGACTGGTTGCTCCAGACTGGCCCTTGCTTCCCTGAAAAGGAGAAGACCATCAGACCTTGCTGGCCTCATCCGTAAGCCATCTTCGATTCCTGCGTGGGTAGCCTTTGCCAAGGCTTGTTGACTCCAATCTGGAAGCCGACACCGCCGACAGCGTGAGCCTTTGTGGGACAGTCCGTATCCACCTCCTGGTCATCGTCGACACCTCCTGGTCCACGTGGCTGCAGAGACAAGCTTCACGACATCACCTGATTGCTTCGCGACATCGCCTGGTTCCTTCCTGGTTCCTTCCTGGTCACTGGCTAGTGACCCAGACTCTGTCCCCTCTGCTTTCAGGTACTCTCCATCCTCGATCCGCCCTTGGATCCACCCGGACACTTCCCTCCTGGTCGCCTGCAGCATCTTTCTTCAAGGCTCCATAGGATTCAGCGACGAAACCCGACACACTTTGACACCAATGCACCCGCTTCCTGTGGGTGAGGTAACGCGAGTACTTTGGTGCTCCTGTGGGTATTTACTATCTATTTACTATCCTAGTGTCTAACTTTCAAGTAGCTTTCTCCTTGTCCATCCGGAAGTGACCTAAAAGAACTAGTTTCCAATTCTTTCGTTCCCATTCTAACTCTATGGTAACTCGTGTGTGTGTAAAGACACTGCACGCACATCCCGTGGGCCTCCTGCTCCCTATCCTTTGGTAGTACAGCGTAGCCCCAGTGATTCTCCAGGCCCTAGGCCTATCCTTTGTTCGTGACGTGGTTCTTATACCACTATTTTAGTATATGGTTCGAAGTGCCCCTAGGGCATTACTGTATTTTGTGCAACTTATTGTATGTTGATTAAGTATCTTGTTATGTGCTTGTGCCTCTGACCTCATAAAGAGTTCAGAGGATTAATTTAGTAATAAATACATATATTTTTTATATATATCCTGTGTGGTGTCCTTTCATTTGGTATGAAAGGGATTGCATATGGTAAAACAGCTGGCTTCACATGCCCTTTTGAGTTTAGCCTAAGACTGCTTTTCCCATGCTACCACTAGGATAGCTGGTCTATAAGGTTGACTTTACAACCATCACCATAAGGGTTGTTTGGACTGGTGCAAGGTGCTCACTAGAATAGTGAACATCATATACCAGGCCAACTTCTCACAGCTAGTTTTGCAGAAAGTCCCTTTCCTGACAAGTATTGTTTATCTTGCCAACTAACGAGTAGTCTTAAAACCTCATTAACGTTCCATGGGCCCGAATATCTAGGCTCTCGTGGCTTAGAGTGTCTGATACCCTTCATTAGTTTACAGACCTCAGGGGGTGCTCCATTTGGTTTCTTATCAATAATGTTATGTCCGGCTGATATGGCTCACCTAAAGGATATGACTGTGCGACATGCCAGCCCTGACCATGCCAATTATACCAAAAAAGGTAGACTATGAGTAATTTCTGCCCCCAAGGGATCTAGATGTCTCTCCAAACAACAACTATTCAGTTGTCTCCAAGCAGAGCGATATTGCTTGATGGGTCCTGAGGCCCACGCCTGCTGGATAAAGGTTACACTGTCTGCTGAAAGTTGGTCAGCTTTCCAGCGTGCCTGGAAATCCTTCATGCCATGAGGGAGAGGTGTCCCTGTAGGACCAGAGGATGCAGGCAACCCTGTGGGTCTCTGAGTATTTAAGGGGATGAAGGCAGCTCTATCAGTAGGTCCCTTGAGAGCTCCATCAGTATTGGGGACCATGCATGAGACTTCCAGATCGGAATGACCAACACCAGGGATGATGCTTGTCATCTGACTTGAGCCGCAACTCTGGGAATCATCATAAATAGTGGGAAGACATACAGAATATCCTTCACCCAGTCTTGGAGGAAGGCATCCATTGCTATGGCTTGTGGGTCAGGTCTCCACATCACATATTGTGGTAGTTAATGGTTCAACCGAGATGCAAAAAGGTCCAAGTCGCAGGGACCCCATCTGTCCATCAGTGCCAGAAAGACCTTTCACTTCAACTGCCAATCGTCTGAAAACTTACTTGAATTTCAGTCTGCTACTGTATTCTCTATTCCTGGGAGGTACTCTGTTATCACTGAGATCTGTTTCTGGAGGCAATAGTGACAGCAACTTTTTGGTCTGGGGTCTACTCAGCTGACCTAGGATGATATATGTCAGATGAGTCAAACATGTTCAATTGCCCACCATCTGTGTCTAAGGACTCTGAGGAATTGGATCCCGGGCGCTATGGTCTGACCAAGTCTTTATCCTCATCGGAGTAGCTTTCCCCATCTCATTCACCCTCCTCTCTATAGGGAACCACAATATCAAATTTGATATTTTGGGTGACCGCTTTAGAGTTTTCTCCAGGTCCTTCTTCCTCCCGGTAGGGTACATGTTTAAGCATGCATGCACTGTTAACCGCTCAAATTAATTTTATAATCCCCTATTCTAATTCCCCACTTATCCTGTTTGGGTTCCAGAGTAGCGTGCTACCCACTGAAAAGTGCTTCAACACCTCATCAGGGCTAGCAAGCGGTATAGAAATCCAAACCCTTCCCTCTTATATCCCTCCATTATCCTTTTTCAATTCATATAACAGACTAACATGTCCACCTCTCATACCAAATTTACTTCATATTTCCTTATCCTAATTCACCACAAATCTGTTTTGGGTTCCTGAGTAGTGTGCTACTCACCGAAAAGTGCTTCAACACCTCATCAGGGGTAGCAAGCGCTATATAAATGCAAACACTTCTCTCTTCCATCCCTCTACTATCCTTTTCATTCCAAATAACAGACAAATATATCCACCGCTCAAATTAATTTCATATTTCAGTATACTAATTCACCACTAATCCTTTTTGGGTTCTGGAGGAGTGTGCTACTAGCCGAAAAAGTGCTTTGATGCCTTGTCTGGGGGTAATAAGCACTATATAAATGCAATTACAATTACGGAAGGTTTCTCTAAGCCTATCGAAAACTTCTAGGTGCCCCGCATCACGCTTAGAGGCCTTTTCCCGCCTTTGCATTACCACTAGGTCCTGCTTCCAGAGATGAAAGTTCGCTGAATACACATGGAATACATTTAGTCAGTTGATCCTCTTGATCCCTAAAGGAGGGGGCTGTGCTCTGGATATAGCCTGGGACAGCTGTTGGTCCACCTCCACAGGGAGGCGCTGGGAAGGCCATTCTTCCTCAGCCTCCTGAAAGGAGGAATATTCATGATACCTGGCAGAACTCATAGTTTTTGTTAGGGTGAGAGCACAACAGTACTTTATTTCGCCCTTAAAACCTATGCTGGGCAGCCCCCTCGCAAGTGCTCAATTGCCATGTAAAACAGCTGCAGTACCCTCAGTTCTCCATCAAGTGGCATTGTAGCGCCCTGGCCACATGTGGGGAGTCGACCACAGGCAAGTAGTGTTGAGTGCGAGAGTTGGTCGGAAAGAGCCCTGACAGCTCTCAGAGCTTCACTTGGTTTTTCCCCAAATGCTTGTGCTGCTGGGGAAATCGCTGAAGCTGCCTCACTTCGCAGCAATGCGCCTGACAGCACAAAACAGCGCACCTTCCGTACCCACGATGGAGCAGGAAGCGCTCTCGTGAAAAATTGCCTACCGCGTGTATTAGCCTGACTAATAAGCTCAAAATCTCAGGCGGCTCTAGACGGACAACTTACTGCTCGAACCTCCTACCTTCAAAAGGGAAAGATTTATAGCTCAATCCTTCTCTGGTAATGCAACCAGAATCTAGAACTCACTTTCTCCATCCCTCCGAGACCTTCAAAACAGATCTTAAAGCTCTCCTCCTCCATTGGTATTTCCTGGAATAATGTAACCCTTTTCTTAACCCTTAGGGCAATCTTGTACTCAGTAGAGGACAACTTTGTCAATATAAATATGCAAATAGTTGGTGCTGGAACTGCAAACCTACCCTTCTCAATCCAAATAACTGACTAACATATCTGCCACTCAAATTACTTTCATATTTCACTATACTAATTCAACACTAATCCTTTATGGGTTCTGGAGTAGCGTGCTACTCACCAAAAAAGTGCTTCAACACCCTGTAAGAAACTGGCTCTATATATACTACACCAAAATGAGGTATAGTGTGTATAGAGTCCAAGTCTCCCCAGAAGTAGGCAGAGTTTAAAGTTAGATAGAACCTTACTCTCTAATAGTGGTAGCTTGGTCGAGCAGAAAGGCGGTATCAGAGGACAGTGTTAAGCATTTGACGTACTCACTCAGTCAGCAAATGAATTCACACAATCAAGAACTGAACTCTAGGCCAATTGTATTTGTATAAAAAATATATTTTTGTTTATTTCTAGAACCAAGCAAACCTGGTAAAGGAAAGCATTAAATACTTTTCCGTAATAAGTTACTGGATATAGAACAGTTTGAAAATGCAATAGAAATTGCACTTTGTTTGATTTACAGGGGAGCAGTAGTATGCAACACTTAGCAAATAAAGTAGATTGGAATGAATAGGCTTTTTCAATCAATTGCAGGTGAGTTACTTTTACGTTACTTTTTTTAACTCAGTGCTGGATGCCTAGATACAGCACTGGGACATTTCTTGTTAACAGGTGAGTAAATGCGTTTTTGTTATTTGTTCGATTTTCAAAGAATATTTTCAGATTTCAAAACTCCACACTTAGAAACTTTTTGGAGCTGTACATTGAAATGAATAGGCTTTGTCAACAAATTGCAGGTAAGTTACGTTTACGTTACTTTTCCTAACTCAGTGATGGATGCCTAGATTCAGCACTGGGACATGTCCTGCAAACAGGTGAGAAAACTCCTTTTGGTTATTTGTACGATTTTTAAAGAATATCTTTAGTTTTCAAAACTCCACACTTAGTCGTTTTTTTGGAGGGAAAATTGTCAATGTTATCCTATCGAGGAAAAACAGGTTATCGGTTTGCA
The DNA here is from genome assembly GCF_964261635.1 of Lissotriton helveticus. NCBI lineage: Eukaryota > Metazoa > Chordata > Amphibia > Caudata > Salamandridae > Lissotriton > Lissotriton helveticus. The sequence continues at coordinate 680,229,296 of NC_136073.1, forward strand.
GGTAAGTAAACAACTGTGGGGTTTAAAGGTTCTGGGGTTAGACTCGGGGGTCTCCCAGGGTCAGTGATGCACTAGAATTGCACCCTCAATGGCACTAGGGCGGCCGGTTGCAGAGTGTTGAGGCCCAATGTTATCCTATGGAGGATAGGGGGTCTCTGGTTGGTGGCTGCTAGCAAGCAGGCCACGAGGCTGTGGGAGCAAAGCTTCAAGGGTTTAGCTCAGGGCCTGTTGGGGACCAAAGTAGCACCAAAGGTGCACCCTCAGCGGCACTAGGGCGGCCGGGTGCCGGGTGCTATTTTGAGGTCGGGTGCCCTGTTGTTTCCAATGGAGAACCTCCGGGACAAAGAAACACTGCAGGCTCGGGGACGAGGATCTTCCAGGTACGACCACCACTTCGAGGGGTAAATTGGAATGCTGAGGGTTGGTTAGGCACATTTGGTTTGGGCACACAAGGCTGTGGGGCGTCGGGTGCAGGGGTGCCTTGGGACATCGGATTTTCTTCCCCGCTCTGGTTGCGGTAGGTGGGGTTATCTGGATTGAGGCTGCAGGCGTCGTCTGGAGGCTTGAGGCAGGTCAGGGGTCGCCGGATCTCGGGTCATGATCGCCAGGGGGGGGACCTCTTCGTGGTATTGTTCCACTTGAACTCGGTCCGGGTTCGGCGGGTGCAGAGTGGGCTGGATTTGCGGTTTCTGGTTGGCATCAGAAGCTGCAGTTTAAAAAAAGTCCAGTGTTCACTGGAGATTCAGTCTTTGAAGTGAAGGCCGGCAGGTCCTCCGGGGTTTTTGAGGTTGCTGGCTGCAGGACATACCGGGATTTTGCAGGAGCAGGTTCGAGGGGAGACAGGCCTGTAGGGTTGGGGCCAAGTCAGTGGGCGTCATCCTCTTGTTAGAACTGCACGGCTTTGCATCCTTCTTATATTCTTTTCTTGTTGTTTCTGGATCTAAGGAAGGAAGGTTCAGGGTGCCCCCTAAATACTAAATTTAGGGGCATTACAGGTAGGTAAAGGGCAGGGACCAATGGGTCCTTTCCCTGGGGTGGGTACACCCCCTATTCTGCCACTCTCCAGTGGGAGGGAGGCAGGTGCCTGTCCCTGGTTGGCTGAGTCTCCCCATTCTCAAGATGGCGGGGACTCGAGGTTGTGCTTCTCCTCGCCTCCCCCACCTGAGGGGTGGAGTTGACAGAGGTGGGCACAACTCCTTTCCTCACTTGTTTTTCCCGCCGGGGGGTAGAACCAGTGGGGACCAGTTGCTAAAAGCCACAAATGGTCTGGTGAGGCTCACAAAAGTGGCATGCCTTTGAAGCTTCTCCTTCGTGAACCCTGCCCATCCTGGGGGAGGAGGCTTGGCACCTCGTCCCAGGATGTACATTGTTTCAGGCCCCCGAGAGCAGCAAGCTCTCGACCCAGGGGTCCAGAAACATGTCTGGTGGTGGCAGCCTAAGCAGCCACTCCGTCAGGTCACTAGGAGTTGGTCGACTTTCAGGGGGCATCTCTAAGATGCCCCCTGTTGTGCATTTTACATTACATCCCACACTGGCTTCAGTGTGGGTTTAATGTGTTGAGAAGTATGATACCAAACTTACCAGTCTTCAGTGTAGCCATTATGGTGCTGTGGAGTTTGTAATGACAAACTTCCAGCACCATATACTCTTAATGGCAGCACTGCACTTACAGTGCCCAGGAATGGACTTGGGCACTGTAGGGGTACAGGGCTCATGCACCTGTACCCTCACCACTGGCATAGGGCACCCAGCTAGAGGGGTGACTCATGTATGACAAGGCAGTGGTTTGTGGGCATGGCACACAGGGATGTGTGCCATGTCGACTCTTCACTTTGTTCTGCACCAAGTCACGCAGCCTGCAAAGGCAGTGTGTGAGTGTCAGGGTACAGGGCCTCTAAGGGTGGCACAATAAGTGCTGCAGCCCTTAGAGGCCTTCTTTGGTCACAGTGCCTGTGGTACCATTTACCAGAGGCTGACATGTGGCCAGAGATGACAATTGGGTTAGTTTTGGGGAAAGAACACATACCCTGGGAACCTGATTGGCAGGGACCCACGGCGCACCAAGAAAACGTGCATCAGTAATCTGGCAAAAAGTGTGTGTGGGGGGGGGGTTACTGCAACAGAAACCCACAAGCTCTATATAAATGCAACCCTTTTTCCCCTCTTCTATCCCTCCGCTATCTTTCTCACTCCAAATAACTGACTAATATCCACCACTCAAATTACTTTCATATTTCACTATACTAATTTACCACTAATCCTTTATGGGTTTCAATCCTTTATGGGTTTCTGGAGTAGCGGACCAGTTGCTAAAAAAGCGATTCAACAAACGCTATATAAATACAAACCTTCTTTTCCCACTTCTATCCTTCCGAATCCAAATAACGGACTAACCTATCCACCACTCAAATTACTTTCATATTTCACTATACTAATTCAACACTCATCCTTTATGGGTTCCGGAATAGCGTGCTACTGGCTGAAAAAGTGCTTTGACGCCTTGTATGGGGTAGTAAGCACTATATAAAAGCAATTACAATACAGTATATGTAACTTGTTAGCATGTTCAGTCTTTCTTGTGTACCTTTGTGACTGTATATATGTAACTTGTTATCGGATTTAGTGTATCTTGTGTACTTTATGTAACTTTTGTAAAGCGCTCTGACACCTTTGGGTAAAGTTTACGCGATATAAAACTGCATTAAATAAAATAAATATAATATGCTTTAATAAACGATAGCACACTGTAAATCACTATTGCTACAGCAACATATAGGAAGTAGAAAAGACTGAATCAACTGAACAGTGAAGAAAGAGGATCAGGCCTGCCAAGTGTCACGCATCAGGCGTGACATTAGCGCATTTCCGTGTGGTAATCCGCATTACCGCACTGAAATGCATTGTCACGCATAATCGTAGTGTCTCAACAGGTGTCTAACTGTGAAGTGCTACCACGGTAGTAGAAGCTGTGCTCCATTAGGTGAAGCAGCATGAACCTGGTGCGCTGCTGGCAGCATGCAGTTGACAAACTGTGAGCTATCTGACCTCCGCCTGCTGCACACAACTGAAGCATTGCAAACTAATGTATGGTTTGTAGCAGGTGAAAACGGGAGTGGCGGCCGCGCCGTCTTCAGGGCTCAGCTGCAGCTTTCATTCTAACAGCTCTGCTCAGGAGGCTTAGCCCGGGCGGCAGCGGCGGCATGTATCGCACTTGGGTTCAAGGAAGTCAGGATGTTTTAGGTTATGTATAGGTTTTTTAAAGATGATTGTCGTGACATCCCGTCGTTGCGCAGCAGTTTCACTTTAGTGCCTTGCACAAGGAGACTCCTGGGCCCAGGCAGCACGTGATCAGCTTCTTGCAGCCAGTAACGCTCATGAAGGTCTGCCCTGGGCATGGCTGTAGGCTCGAGGCTGCGGGGGTGCGTGCTGGTGTCTGCCGCCGTTAGTTTGACTTCAGCCTAGGCCAGCCAATAGCCTCCTTTACTTGGGATAAGGCAGCTCATCTCTGCGCAGCTCGGTTCTGTGCAGCTCAGCTCTCTGCAGCTCTTCTATATCTCACTGCAATAACAGAAATCACAGCGAGGGGAGAGAAAAACACTTGCAGCACTCTACAGAAAGTATAGATTTCTAGTTCATACACAGGGCACGTCTCTTTACTGGGCTCAGGTGTGAGTGGTGTACGAGAGAGACTGCACACTGGAAGGGAGTGTGTATTCCCGGTGGGTGAGGAGGGAGTTCTTTGTCGGGGCCCCGAGTATTGCAAAGGGTTTCCTTGCCTGAAGGAGGGGGAACATCGGGTAGGAGAGTTGTAAGGTGAGCACACAAGAGCGCATCACGGCTGAAAGTGTTTGAGTTAGTGGAAATGAGGGAGGGGCTTCGGTGCAGAAGGAAAGGGAGCAAGAAGAAAGCAGAGGAAAATAATGGAGCAGTGACAGATGAAAATAGCAGGAATGAAAAATAACCTACAAGACTGAGATAAGAACACAGGAATGGCAGGTTGATTGAAAAAAAAAGCACAACGTGGAATCAAAATGTATAAGCCTTGGTATTCATGAGCCCCTACATTCGGCAGCATGAGTGACAGCCTCTTTAGAAAAAGTATGAGCTCCTTCTGTTTTTGATATAATTGCAAATTAGGCATGGCACATGTATAAAATACCAATGAACTTGGCCTAAATGCCATCAAGGCAAGCTTAATGGCACACCAAAAAATTATACATGTATCAAACAGGGTAATGTAAAGACTAGCATTTGAACATAGCTCAGCAAACCTAAACTATGTAGGATACTTGAAAAAAAAAACAGAACTCAAGCCCAGATGCTCAAATGGATGTAATGTATGATATTGATATGTTACCCGGGTTTTCATTGCTTGAGTTAGTTCACGAGAAAGTGTCACTCATGGTCATTAAAATGTCACTCATAATTGCACTGAAATTATGAACATGTCACACATTGCAATCTGAAACCTTGACAGCTATGGAGGATATACATCTGATTTGACTAAGGTTACTATGGAGACTCATTCCCTATGGTTCATGGGATATGTAGTCTGTGTTGCTTTTTCATTAAAGGCTGCTGATTTAATAAAGTGAAGAAAGAAATGCATAAACCTCCCCTCCGGATCTGACATATAATCGAAAGATAGCAGAGGAACAGACATGATTATTTAAAAACGGAATGGAAGCACGAATGTGTTGCCCAGCCTCAAATAAGTGGAGAGATTGTTAAAACCCATATTACTCATTTATGGATAAGATGCATCGCGTCTCGCTGCTTTCCTCTTAATTGTACAGTTGACAATGACAGCGCCACGGATGTGAACCATTGTCTTCCTCAATTAAACCTGGAGCAGAGGAAGGTGAAACATTGCAAAAGCGCCGAACAGCATGGCGCTAAGTCGGACCCTCTGTATGTGTTCAGTTAGCAGTCTAGGCACGTGTTGGCTCTGTACAGAACCTCCATGTGACATTGGACTTGCACCTGTCAAACGTTACGTGGGGCGTTCACTTCCGGGAGGCGTATTGCCGGGAGGTAAGAACGGTCTCTTCCGGAGCGGTTGGGCCGTCTTTGTGTAGGGCGGGTCATATTCCTTCTAACCAATTAAAGGTTGCATGGGGCGGGGTAGGTGCTGTGCCCCTCCTTGTACCGCCCTGTAGGGTGTCAATCTCCGTAATTGAGCTTTCTCATTGGCTCTCCTTGCCTTCAGTTCTGAAAGTAGTTTGGAGTCGAAGGCAAGGTAAAGCAATCGGATATTTAGATCATAGACCGGGCGGAGAAAGGAGGTGAGAGTGTTGTGCTGGCGTGGTTGACATTTCATTTGGCTGATTGTTATGTCCTGTTTGAAAGAATAATAAGCTGCCTGGACTTCCCTGGTGTGAGCCAACAGTCTAGTTTGGACGTAGATGATGGTTTGTGTGCCTGTTAAGCTGTCAAGTTTACACTGTCCAATTTTCGAGGAGTCTAGATTTTGTAGACAGTGTTGCTGCTGTCTACCATTAAGTTTAATGTTGTTTATAAAGTATCCCGCACTTAAATACTCACTAGGCAAGTACCGCCTTCCTAACCTTTTTAAAAAGTCCTTTTCCAAACGTTGACATGTATGCTCTGTTGCAGTCGTACACTATGAGCGTCAAGTGTCGCAATGAAACGAAGAAATCTGTCACCCGGGGACCCGCACCTCCCACCGAAAAGTGTATCAAGTTATTGAAAATAATGTCCACCGTTTTGAGGACAAATAAACCAAACTCAAACCTAATCTTCATGAATTATACCGCTAAAGGATTTCCAGCTCCTTAGACATTTCTACTAACCCCTTAGAAATTTCCACTAACCCCCCTAGCAATTTCTACTAACCCCCAGCAAATATGGCACTGCAGAGAAAAACGGTCGTTCCAGAAAACATTCCACATTAGAAAAATGTGTCTCCTATCTATAACTGGCCGCTCCAGCAAACATGCAACAGTCTGAAACTGGACGCTCCAGCAAGCATGCTACAAACTCTGCAGCAAAGCCGGCTCTAGACCGGTGCGACCGCACCGGGCGCTGACTTCGGGTGGGGGCGTCGTGTTTGTAGTATATTATGGTTTGGGAAGCACCTGCTCCCGCGTTCCTGGCCTCGAGCAATTTTAAGACAACAATAAAAATGTCAAGATAACTCCAATTATTAAAGTTCTTCCTAGAGAGAGATCTAAGGTTTGTCTAGTGGAAGTTTTGACTCGTGGTAAGGTAGGGCAGTGGGTTAATATGCCTGCTGCTAAGAACGTGTACCATGCAGATCACAAAGTGCACATATTGTAAATAGGTCAGTGAGTTACTGCTTTTTTGGGAGAGATCCTTTTGTTACTTGCTGTTTATAAGTTAAAATCCTAACATAGAACATTGTGCTGTTGTTAACCGTCCTCAAAGAGCTGCATGCAAACTTCAAAGTATAGATAAGAGCTTACTGACACCCCCTACCCCCGGTCTTTCATTATCCTAATGCTGGAAAATTGTTCATTAGGATACAAATCAATTCAGATTATTAAAGAGAACCCCCAACCTTGGTGTTACGTTTTAAATTCTAAGTGTGTGCTTTTCCAAAACAAGCACTATTAAACTATATTGTCTACCAGTAGTGATGACATGCAAATTCTACACTGTGTAGTCCTCTGTCTTACTTAACATTTTCTATACACTGATTTACACACCTATATGTGTGTGAGATGTAAAGTGCTCGGACACCCTACACTGGTATGAGTGGTGCTATAAATCAAACTAAATGCATCTTAAGAGAGAATGATTATGGCGACTTGCGGGGCACTGGTAAACGGTGATAATGACGGAATCCGTAGTGGAGGTGGTCATGGGGGGGGGGGGGTCAACAACCATTGTCAAACTGGGCACCACCAGCGCAAAAGCAGGCCCTGCTCTTGAGTCGTCGTTTTAAGAAATACATCACCACTCTACGAAATGCAGCATGCAGGGAAGCTTCCACATGTGGAACTATACCACTGGCTCCAGAAAGTGTGCCACATGTAGCAGAGCTACCACGTTATGGAAAGATGGCATATGTAGGAAAAAAGTACTGCAGGAAACTTAACACGTAAATAGTTTTCAGGACTAACAAATATGCACCATTATAAGTATATTACCCAAGCAAATATGACTTAATCCTCTCATATCAATCAGCAAGTACATAATTGAATAGAGCAATATATGCCCGCTAGCAAAAATGTTTCGCCGACTACAAATACGAAAACATCAACAGCTACAGCTAACTTTCCTCTGAAAATGGACCACACCATTTAGTACATCAGCACCATTAAATATGTCGTAGATGGGAATTAAAAACATCTCCTGCTAATATAATGCACAGATTAAACAAACCATCACTAACAGAAGTTCTCACCAATAGATCAATGCACAAAACACACCACTAATATAACACCATGCATTAGAACACAACTACAAGTTATATTTATACTTCCTTAGCAGCATGCTCCTACAGGCATAAGCAGCGCCTTGGTAAGCATACCATGATATTTTTGTCTTGAGAGTCCAATATCTGATACTTTCTTTGTATTAAGCACTTATTTGTTTTTGCTTCTGAATGTAAATACCTTCTCACTTTGTGTCTATGTTTTTATTTTGCCTACCTATTGCTAACCTGTACAATACACCGACCTATGCATCCTTTTGTACCACCTTTAGATAAAAAAAAATTAATTTCCAGCAATATATAACACCAGATTAAAATATGCCAGTTATACGCAGGAGGTATATAATTTAGTTGTACACTTGTAAAAAACATTTGCAAGTCCGCTCTATATAGCCTCTTTTGTGTGTTATTTACCTTTCAGTGGAGTGCCTATAAATTATAACCTCCTCTCCGGTTCAAATCTGACTAAACTCTTTATGGCTTTCATAGGGTTTTCTTTACTAAGGAAATTCTTGCATGATTTAAGCAAATGTAATGATATATTTGAACCTTACTTTTCTTAAAAATGTTTCAGTCAGTCACTTTGTTTACCCCAGGGTCTTGTTCTGATCTACTGTTGCTGAAGTGTTGGTCTTGTAAACTTTGCATATGTTGATCGGCCGAGTCAACCAGCTAATGTAGAAACTGCTGTAAATCAAGGGGTCGCACCTTAAAGGGATTTTTGAGACCTTCGGTTATGTCATAATAACATATGAGATGAAAGTCTGGAGGACCTGTTACTTCATAGTTTGGTGATGCAGAATACATTTGTGAGAGTAGCTCTGCGAGTGTGATATACGATTTTAAAACTGATGCTAGTAAATGAGCAATACCAATGAGGGTTAACTTATTTGTGTTTTCCACACTAACATGCGACTTAAACAGTGTTAGCATTGCTTCTTGATGACATTTCTGCAGCAGTTTCTTTATCTGTCCACTATATGTGATATATGTGGAGTATGAATTACCCATTCAGTGGTTACAAACTGTGGCTCATGTCACAGACCTCTGGGGCCAGATGTACGACCATGTTATTTTGTGAGTCGTAAATTGCGCTCCCGCAGGCCACATGGATAGCAGGGTAACCGCTCTGCTCAGTCCTCCACCCCTCCTGCTGCCGCCAAACCATTTTATTACACCCTTTCTGGCCTTTCTACCTGCATGTCAAGCGGTCACTTTGGACAAGTGGTTGTTACAGATTTTGTGGCGGGGTTACAAACGTACCTTCTGGTGCCAAAAAAGGACAGGTGTCCTATTGTAGATTTTCGTCCTCTGAACGCCTGTCTGAAAAGGGGCAGGCTCAGGATGCTCACCATTGGCCAGGTGTTGCTACCCTGGAGACTGGATGGTAGCGTTCGACCTGCACAACTCTTATTTTCATATCCTTGCTCTTGTAAGGCCACAGGCATTACCCGCGGTTCACGGTTTGCTCCGAGCACTTTCAGTTTGTTATGCTCCCTTTTGGCCTTACCAGTGTCCCTTGGGTGTTACCAGAAGTGATCGTAATGCCTGCTGCTCTCCTTTGAAAGTTAGGGATCCCATTATTTTCCTACTTCAACGATTGGCTGTTGAAGGTGAGCTCACCCCATGCAGTCGTGTCCCACCTCCAGACTACGGTGAAACTTTTTAATTTGTTGGGGTTCACAATAAACATGCTGAATTCACAGCTGAATCCTTCCCAAACACTCCCATGCATTGGAGCAGTTCTAAACATGGTACAGTTTTGCGCCTTCTCTTTGGTGTGGACAGTCCACGACGTTCAGGCTATGATCCCGATGTTTCAGACTCCAGCCTGGATTTCGATGAGACTGACTCTGAGGCTACTGGGTCTGATGGTCTTCTCCATCTTGCTGGTGAAACACACCAGATGTCATATGTGGGCTTTGCATTGGGATCTGAAGTCCCAGTGGGCGCAACATCAGGGTAATATCTCTCACCAGGTCCAGATTTCGGAAGAGATCTGAAGTGGTGGCTATTGAAACGGGATCTGGTCAGTGGCAGACCTCTCTCCCCTCCCATAGCGGACAGTGGGAACAGATGCACCACCTCTGTACTGGGGTGGCCATCTGGGAGTGGTGGAGATCAGAGGACTATGGTCTCCCGCAGACCTCCACCTCCACATCAACTTGTTTGAGTTGCGGGCCACCCGCTTGGCGTAGAAAGCCTTCCTACCATCGTTCAAAGGGAAGCTACTTCAGATGTTCACAGATCACTGCCATGCAGTACTGCAACAAGCAGGGCGGGCTGGGATAGTGGTTCCGGTGATAGGAGACCTTGTGCCTCTGCAAATGGCTGGATTGTCATAATATCCTTGTGGTTGTATAACGCCCGGCAGGAGCTCCGAACGCCAAGGCAGACAAACTCAGCTGCCAATGCAACCAATGCATTGTGGATCAAGAATGGCTTTACACCTGGAGGTGGTTCAAGGTTACTTCCAAGAATGGGGAGAAACTTGGCTCAAGCAATTTGCGATCGCCTACAATGCGCAGTATCAGCACTTCTGCGTGCTTGATTTTCAAAAGTAGGTCTTGCTTGGAGACCCATTCCTCTTGGAGTAGAACTTAGGACTCTTGTATGCCTTTCTGGCGATACCACTCCTGACTCGGGTCCTCAAGAAGATCAGGACTGACTGAGCCCAAGTCATCCTAGTGGCTTTGGACTGGACACAACGACATTGGTATCCAGAACTCCTGGGCCTGAGCATTTGTCCTCTGATAAAGCTGCTTTTTCCGGAGGATCTCCTTTCGCAGTAGCAGGGTCAGTTCCTCCACCTCAACCTCTGCACACTCCATATTCATGCTTGGAGTTTGAGCGGTGATAACTAAACGCTTTTGACCTTACTCCCAAGGTTGTAAATGTTGTTTTGGCATCTAGGCGTTCCTCAACAAAGTCCATATATGCCTGTTAGGCCTACTAGACACCGGGCATTTCCCTGGGAAGCTGGAATGGTAGGGGCAGTTTTTAGGTTGAGCTAGACAGTGCATGCACTGTCTCTTCGAGGCCTGCTGTAATCAGTCTGTGGGCAGCAAGGCCATCCTCCTTCTTGTAAATGCTTTTCATTTGTCTGTCAGTTTCCTTTAAAAATCCTTGCTTGCTAGTGGTCAGTCCTGCCTCTTTGTCCCTTCTTCCTCTGTCCCTTCTTCCTCTCTTCCCTTCCTCCCACAGAGCAGTACTGTCTCATTCCACTGTGGTCCTTTATCTGTTCTTTGGAGGACTATTTTTTTCTTGGTTTCCTGCTCTGTTACTGTTTGCCTGTGTTCGGTTTTGGCGCCATAGCTGCTTGGATTTAACTTTTGCACTTCTCCCTCCCACCTCCTCTTAATGCCACAGCTGAGTTAGTGCTGCCTCAAGGGCGTGTGTCCTGCTCCCTTGGTTGTATTTTATTTACCCTCTATGCAATTTTCGATCTTGAATGTGAGGTTGCCTTTTTTTGGTAGGATAATTGTTTGGTTTTGAGCTCCCTTTTAAAGGGGATTGAGTTTGTTTGCTTTCCCTCCACTCGTGACCTCGTGCTCAACTAGGGATGGTTGAGTATTCATAAATGGGAGATGGGACTCGCAAGCCGTGTAATCAAAAATTGAAATGCTGTTCAATTGTAGCGTGCTACTGAGGTATCGCTGTCTGTTCCTAACAGCGTAGTAGAAATAAAGCAGTACGAAGCAACCTCTGAATAGGGGTTGTCCCTCTGTGCACAGCTGAGCAAACACAAAATGTTTGTAATCCGATATACTTGTCAATCAAAAGTTCAACCAAAATTCTTGAAACAAAGTTATTTATTGATCATTCTCCTCATGATCAAATTTGACCAATTCTTTCTTTCTTCAATGTAAAAATCCAGTGTGTATTCTTAAATCCATTATTCACCACAAATCATTTTCCCAATGCATTTTGGGCATTGACTGTGCCCTTCGTCATGGGATATCACTGCGAGCAAAAGTAAATGAAAAAGGTCTTAATGAGGAAGCATCTCGCTACATCTCTAGTCAAGTAAATTCAATGTGACTGGAAAATGTGAAAGACATATATCTTACTGAAAAAGGTGAATGATTCCACATGCGTGTGTCGGATAGATAAACTGAATGGAGAAACGTAATCAAAATGGAGTGACTCATGCGACAGTAAATAATATAGAAGATAACATTGTGGAATCCAACATGTGTTATAAACGTAAGCGTGATCTCATATAGGGAAAAGTACCAATCGATGCATGCGTGGTGCAACCGTGCAATCGTATCGTGTGGAAATTTTTTTGTGCAATAGAAACAGATTAATCCAGTGCATCGTGTAGTGAAAATCGAAAGACTCAGTGCATCGTGTGATGAATATAGAAATACTCGGACGAGAAAAAAAGTGGGTCAGCACTCACTCGGTGAACGGTAAATGGCCGTATCATCTGAAAGTGAGAACGTAAATACAGTCATCGGTATTTAGAATATGAAACTGCATTATATAAGGTCCTCATGGTGAGGTACTTACAGGAATCATAAGGCAGTGAATATTAGGGTTAATCTCGGGGTTCTTCGGTGATCGTGAAGCAACCTGTGGCCGGTGTTCAGTTAAAGAGTGAGTGGCGGCATCTATCGTCGTGTATGAACAGTGAACATGAAAGGTGAAGACGGACTATTGAGATGGCTTCGAGAACGGGCGCCATCTTGAAAAGGTGAAAAGCGGTGAAAGAATAAACGGGAGAAATGTTAGAGTGCGCAATCAACGTGTGGCCAAGGCTGTATGAAAAGAAACTGAAACATAAAATGAAATGTCCTGACTATATCCAACATGATTGAAACATTGAACGAATTTACAAAACCTATGTTATATGAAATGCGTGACATTGTAAATACATCTATACATCATACAAATTATAGATAACATGAGAATTCCATTCTGTCATTGAGCCAGTTAGGCTGCATCGTGCACAAGAAACGGATCCAGTAATTTTCTCTCTGTAACAGTCTATTTTTGTTGATTCCACTTTCCAAGGGTTTGATAACTTCCAAAATTAAAAACTTGAGCTGTGCTACTGTGTGATTGTTCTCCATGAAGTGCAAAGCAACGGTGGATTTAGGATTTTTAGTCCATATGTTGCTTTTGTGCTCAAAGATCCTTGTGCGGATTTTCCTGTCTGTGTGTCCAACATAGCAAGATCCACAGGGACATTTCAACATGTAAATAACATTTGCAGTGTTGCATGTGGCATTGACTTTCAATTTGATCCTGGTACCCTTCATTGGATGACTGGTGTAGTTTCCTAAAATTATATTGTGACAATTGCTACAATTATAACAAGGTACTAGGCCTTTGTACAATGCAGGTGTGGGACTGTCGGTAGGTCGGGTTAGCATTTCTTTGAGGTTCCGGCATATCGTATATGCGAAGATCGGCTTGTTTTCAAATAATCCTCTGAAATCAGGTTCACCACTCAACAGCGGCCAGTGTTTTAAAATGATCTTCCTGAATTTTTGGCTGACAATACAATATTTTGACACTACTACCATCTGTTTGCTGGTTTCTTTCTTCTTTACTTTTAATAAATCTTGCCTTTTGATGGTCTTGCATCTGTTTTCAAAATTTCATCAGGGTATCCGCGTTGCCTGAATCTGTTAAGCATGTCAGTGATTTGTTGCTCACTTTCTGAAGGCGATGAAATGATACGTTTTACTCAGAGAAGTTGTGAAAATGGTAGGTTGTTTTTCAAGCCAGGTCTGTGAAAGCTATTATAATGTAGAATAGAGTTCCGATCAGTAGTCTTACGAAATAAGTTGGTAGACAGTTTGCCATTGGAAAGTTGTATTTCAACGTCCAAGAAATGTATCAGTTGTTTGTTGAAATCCCAAGTGAATTGAATACGTTCATCTATATGGTTCATCCGATGTAGGAAACACTGCAATGATTCCGCTGTACCGGACCATAAAATAAAAATGTCATCTATGAATTGCAGTAATAATTTGCCATGTTCATGCCATGTAAGATTATTCAGAATGTTTTGTTCTTCAAATTGCTTCATGAACAAATTAGCGTACGCAGGAGCTGTGCAATTGCCCATGGAGGTCCCACATAGTTGTAAGTACCACTTATCATTCCAACAGAAGTAACTGTGGTATAGAGTAAACATGAGTAGTTCCATTAATAATATTTGTAAATACGGATCAAGACTGGAATTTATTAGCACTTGTTCAATGGCTTCTATCCCGAGGTTGTGTGGAATCGATGTATACAAGGAACGGACGTCTACTGTACATAGGCAAATTTCCTCTTCCGGAAAGATAAAGCAAGAGTTGAGTTTAGTCAAAAAGTCTAGTGTATCTATGAATTTCCCAACAGGCTCGTGGATGCTGCCTCTGGTAGAAACTATCGGTCTGAACGGTGGTTGCGTGGGATGTTTATGAATCTTCGGCAGCATATACAACGATGGTGCCTTAGGATAATCTTGAATGAGGAATCTCTTAGCTTTTTCAGTGATAGTTCAATTGTCTAATGCTTTTGTGATGATGTTCTTAAGCACCGTGGTATATTCATTAGTTGGATCATCATCCGAAAGCACATAAGTGTTTGTGTCGGACACATGCAGAGCAACTTGTTCCTGGTAATACGAGGTGTCCATGATGACTAATGCTCCCCCTTTTTCAGTGTTTTGACAGGTGATGGACCTGTTGTTGGCAAACTTTTGGAGGATGCTCTTGTCTTTCATTGTGAGATTGCAGCGTTTTGAAGTTTGTAAAAAGGTAAAGGACGCTATGTCGTGCTTTACAAGATTTTCGAAGGTGTCCATGATCTTGAAGCTCACTGGGGCCATGAATGTGCTACGAAGTCTTAAACCTTGAAGGATGTCTTCTTCTTGGATTGTTGTTTGTACCAAGTTCTCAAAATAGTGTCGAAGTCTGATGTTTCTCAATAACTTGAACAAACTCACTTCCAATTCCAATGTATTGGTCATTGTTGTGGGTACAAATGTTTGACCTTTCTGTAAAGTACGAGTATTTCTATATTCATCACACGATGCACTGAGTCTTTCGATTTTCACTACACGATGCACTGGATTAAGCTGTTTCTATTGCACAAAAACATTTCTACACAGTGGAATACACGATACGATAGCACGGTTGCACCATGCATGCATCGATTGGTACTTTTCCCTCTATGCGATCACGCTTACGTTTATAACACATGTTGGATCCCACAATGTTATCTTATATATTATTTACTGTTGCATGAGTCACTCCATTTTGATTACGTTTCTCCATTCAGTTTATCTATCCGACACACGCATGTGGAATCAATCATTCACCTTTTTCTCTAAGATATGTCTTTCACGTTTTCCAGTCACATTGAATTTACTTGACTAGAGATGTAGCGAGATGCTTCCTCCATTTTTTTTTGGGGGAATATATTTTATTGGTTTTATTTCTTATAACATATCAAACACTGTACATTACAACGTTGTCAGCAGTAAACTTATACGAACCATTTCTTCAATCTTTCATTACATTCGCGTATTGCGGTGATACATTTAGAAACATTAGTCACATATTACGTTGCACAGGGTTGATAATGAGGCAATACGATTAGCATACTATATAAACTTAATGAAGCTCTGACTACCCGATCGTTACTACGCTTGTTAAGTGTGTATTCCCACTGCACTTGTCAGTGGGTACGACGCTGGGGGGGAGCTGTGTGATGGTAATATCAAGTTCTCCGCTTTATGGTTCGTGTTTGTAGTAACAGTTGGTGTTGTGTTTGTCAGCTGTGAGCTATTTGCTATGTCTATGAGTAGCGAGGACTGCATGTGGCCCCTGGTCTGTGATTCCCGGTATGTTTGTGTCTTTCGGACACGTCAGTCCCATCGTTGTTACCAGACCTTGGTCAAATGACTCGATATTCCGGATGTTTCCGCATGTATGCGTTATGCTCCAATTACATTCCAGGGTTTAAATGTGATATTCAAAAGCTTATAATGCAAACAATCAAACAAACGTGTTGTACGGTTAAGCCGTGTCGACACCAACATCTAAAGATCTATTATATATGAAGAATTATCAACCCATTAACAATATTGTAGTGTAGTTCCTATATTCCAAATAGGCTCTGCGCATTGGAATAATATAAACAGCAGTGTAGACGTAGGACTGAGGTCGACTAGGTCTCTACTGACTATATTAGACTTAATTAGTTTTGCCAGCTAGCTCAGAGGTCACTAGAAACTTTCTCGAATAAACAAGGAGGAGTTTAACTTCCCTGGATAGACAAGAAGGGATTAGCTTCCGACAACCATATAACATGATAACTTTGCTCCCTCAGACTAAGAGTTTATCTCTAGAGTCGTGTGAAAACAATAGACAGTTATTTTACTCAGTCAATCGTGCGTACTTAGTTTCACCAGAGTGCAGAGAAATAGAGAGACGGGCGTTTTCAATAAAAGGTGTTATTTATTGAGCAGTCTTCTTTCTCATGCAAGAGAAATGAATTGCCACAATTGCAATACTTTTTTTTATTTTTATATATATATATATATATATATATATATATATATATATATATTTTTATTGATTATAACACAAGAGTAGAAATGTACATACCGGGTATCATTTGGTGGAACATATTGTAGTGGTGAACGGGCAAATGAATTGAGATAATAGACAATCAGACTTCTATCTGGCCCCTACGCTCACGAATACAACCCAGCAGAGCCAAAAGAAAGTCACTGTACCGAACTCCGACAGTCAAATTCAGCCCTGGCCCTTACGATCCATCGCACAAACCCCCTCCAGTAGGACCAACATAGTAGCAAAAGAGCCAGAACGGTGTAGAAAAATGAGATCAATATATCCTGAAAGGGTCAAAAACGTTATGTCTCGAAGTCTACCAGAGACACGAAAGTCAGTCCAATAAGTATTAATGGAAGTCTCCAGAAGCGAAGGAAGAAATGAGTCCTGCGCGGGCGATGACTCTGCCGATCTTGCTAGTCGTTCAGGGGCTCCGGTAACGTACCACTGTAGTTGTGCGTAGACAAATGGCACCAGATTCAGATTATGTTTGGGGTTCTCCTCTCGAGTTAGATCAAGCTTCGCGGGGGTCACCGTATGTTGCAGGTCTGACACAGGGCTGGAGTCCGGTCTCAAACACACAGTCTCGATGCTTACAGTCAATTTGTGGAGAGCAGCCTCCATTTGTAGGTGAAGAGCCCCGATGGCGGCCATTACGGTCCCACGTGTTGGTCCACACATCGTCCGATCCATCTCCGCTTGCACGATAACAAAGCGGGTCCCCAACCCCGGAGGCCGGCTACTCCGGGGAAACAGACAGGAGCGGGATGGACGGAGGCGGCGGGCGACTTACAGGCTTGGGGCTCATTACACCATTTCCGCGAGTGGGGGCCCCACCCGCGGGCCCCGAGGGATGCAACAGGGTCCCGGGACCTGGCCCCCCACCCACCGTAGCAATCACGTTCCGTCGCCGTCCGTCTAGTATTCGCCGGGACCAAAGACCGCCACCAGGATCGAGAATAAGGTTCACTCCGATGAGACCGGACTCCGCCAGGTACCCGCGGCCGATGTTGTTCAACTGAAACCCGGCTTGGTCAGTACTCGAGGCCCCGTCTCACACACTGGAGTAGGCCCGAAAATAAAAGACGGTGTAACTTCGTCAATAAGAGCGATAAAAGCTCCGGGATTGCCCCCCTGGGCTCAGCAACGATTCAGACACACGGGAGTCGGGTGGGAGGCCAGGATGAGTTTCAGGATAGGTCCGCCAGCGACGGAGGTAGACGGAGCCGGGAGCTTATGCAGCCATCTTGGTTGCTAGCGTAGCTCCTCCTCCACAATTGCAATACTTAACATGAAGTAAAGTGCATACAGTAAAAGGAGTATTATGAAATAATACTGTAAAAGCATTGATATGGTTTCTTAGCCATATGATACTTTAAAATGGATAAAATATATACATACATAAAAACATTGACTAACTTACTCAACTGGTGCTTCTAATCTACGCCTACCCCGGTGTACCTGACCAAAGCCTAATACGTGGGAAGGAGTAAGTAAGTAGCAGTTTAAGTTAAGTTGGTTTTTGCCAAGGAATCTGAATCAAGAATTCTCCTAAGGGTTTAGTCAGCTCCGTACCTTGGTAATAGAATGTAGGAGGTCTGGTATCTCTCTCTCAGGACTCGATATCCCAGAAACCCGCAACGGCGGCTGGAAACGCCGGAGCTGGAATTTTCTCGGCTGGAGAAAAAGACAGCGTCTTTCTCAGTGCGTCAAAAGGGAAGGGCGGCGTCCGTGGGCTCTCGCATCAGCTGGGCTCTCGGGCAAGTAGATAGCCGCTCTGCTCCAAACCACCGTGTGTTTGCTTAAGGCAACGTTGGTATATTTATACCTGAAAGGTGCCGGGTTTGACGTAAGGTTGGACATAAGACGTCAATAAAAGATGTCACTAAGAACTGGCCGTTCTTTCAGTGCTCGCAGGAGTTCTAGGACAAATCAAAACAAAAGCATGGGGAATTCCCAGGTTGCTGGAGGTTTGTTTTGTTTAAAGAACGCGTTGTACTTTCTAGGAGTCTAGGGGAGTAGCCTTGCCGTAGTTGGACTGCATGGGCTATTACTAAATATGGATATGATTCTTATGCCTTTATAAGGATATTATTTATTATAACCATATAAGGGCATAAATCGGGAATATCGAATTAGGGTCCTAGATAGAAACACAACACCCACTCCACGAATTAATGTCCATCATTACTAAAAACTAAGCAATATTAAACATGACGATGCATGTGTGTTTTCCAACCCACCCCAAAATACATAAATCGCATTTGAAATGGTATATGGTAAATACACGAAAATGAGTATTGGTACTGTACGCTTATTAAGCAGTCGTATCATTCAGTTAAATGCATATATATCAGCTGAATGAATTGCGAAAATTACACATGAAATGGCTCTGAATACAGAAAAGAAGGTCAAGACCATTCCATCACATATTTATACAAATGCTGTACATGTGCTAGAGGCTGAGGTAAAATATTGTCTCTAGAGTTCCTAAAATAGAAGCTCTGTTCTCTAAGAATAATTCTACTTTAAGCAGAGTACTTTGTGCCAGAAAAAAGGGTAAATATTTTGGAAGTGAAAAAAAATTATTTCGCTTTTAGGGGAAAAAATTGTTCTGATTGTTTTCAGTAGCTATGTTTATCAAAACTGAAGGCCGAATACAGAGTTCAGGGAACGCTGTGTGCTCGTTGTTTTAAAAGTTATTCTCGTTATTAAGGGGAGAAGATCATATCAGGCAGACTTGCAATAAATTGGTCTACGACATCAGGTGAAAGTTCGACCAAGTTCGAAAATGCTGTAACAGTGCATGTGTGAGAATGATTGCTATCATCGATGTCCGGATCAGCAATGATCACAGAAGGTTGTACCTGTTTGGTGCTGCTTTCCTCTCGTACTTCACCGCCACATACTCGTAGTGGTGAAGTCTCAACGAATGCCGTCATCAGAATAGGTAGCCGCCGGGGACAACACGATGCATGAGTCGTTACCGGACCTAGCAAGGTATCTGTATCCATTGGTACTGCTCATGGTAGTGTAAGACAGACGTCCAACACGCATTCTTCTCCGCATAGCATACATCGAAGCACAGATAAGATGCAATCTTGCCAGATTGGTCTGAATGAAAGAAACCAAGTTGTACTTAGATCTCTTAGCCGGGCAAATCCGAGGACTTTAATGATGCGGTCCTGGTAGCGTATAGCTAGGATCGTTTCTCCCATTGTTGCTGGAGTCTTGTCTGTGGCTTTGCTTGCCATATCGAAGCAGAAGAATCAAAAATAAAATTCCTGCTACGAGTCCCAAAAGAAGAGGCAGACTGCCAAATAATGAATGCACAAAATTCGGGATAATGCCCAGAACTGTTTCAAAGGGTGCTAACAGTCCCGAAAAAATTGTCTTAAATACATGCGCGATGCCACTGGTATCAGACATGTTTAAGATTTAACTTAACATTTCTACGAAATGCATGGGGCAATTTGTTGATAATAGGGAATGTATCTCTGCCGCTGTCCTTGCAACTTGCAGATCATACGTTTCTTTGGACGAGGTTAAAGGCACAGTTGTCTGTAAAAGAGTAGACTTCATTCTGCTTAAAGTATCAAGAGATATTCAAATAAGGCCATAATGCCGCCTCCATGTCTGAATTGTTGTTTGGATACAATACTTGCATACAGCAAGTGACCATGGAACGAACGCTCACGAGATAGGCTTTTCCTGGCACCATGCCACAACAGCTGTGGTCACTTATTAGAACATAACTGCAGTTGGAAAGCTGTCTGAAAAATGGCTCTATCTGAGTTGTAGGAGTGCCGTGCAGGTGACATGAAAGGTTATTTGAAGACCCTTCGCAGGCTCCATGCAAGTTAATACCTTGACACAGAAGTGTACCACTTAGTGATTTTTTACAGTTATTACCACTAAGAAATACCTCCTTTTTCCCCTCACTATAACATTTGTGTGTATAAGGTAATTTCCATGTTGACTTGATGTATCCTTTACCCAACCTTTCATACTGGCCCGCTGGTATATACTCTTGGCAATATTTAAACTGGAATGTTGTTATCGGAATTGTAATAATTCCGTGTATTATCCATTCAATGACGGGTCTTTCTGACATTGTCAATGGTAATCTCTCAAGTTTTTCAATGCTCAGAATTGTATAGTCTGCTCCTTTTTGTGCCAAACTGATTTGTTTATCAGTAAGGTTAAAGATGGAGAATAATGACGTTACGTTGATTAAACGCCATGGCACGTAGCCTGAACGCAGATTTTGCAACGTCCAGCCAAGCTGTACAATACAACGTAATTGGGACTGACCATGTTGTAACATTAGTAAGTCCTGCTCTATTATATCAATAGCAGATGATACAATGCTGTTCAGTGAATATATTCTGGAGGACAGAGTCGTTAACCCATTGTCCACAACAGAAAGTGATTTTTCCAAATTAATATGATCAATTTCTCGTATTTTTTCTGCTGTTTCAATTTGTGTTTCTTTCCAAGCCTCGTTGTATGCAGCGTATATACCGGCCGCTATGAAACGTTTTTGACGCTCTTTGTGTGGTCCCAGTATGAAATCACGCAAGTCAGCACCGTCTTTAAGTAAAGTCAAGTGTTGCTTAATTTCAGCCAGTGTGGCTTTTTGTAGCCATTCGAGGCATAGTTTCCCTACACTGTATGTTGTAACTATCCCTGGATGTTGTCTCTGGGAGTATCTTGGGTCTGGCCTGTTCAGTTTTAAGCCCTGTATTTTGTTCAGGAATCTATCTTGACAGTTATTTGTGTCTGTGGGCCAGATCAACCATTTTTTCCAATCAGGATTTGTTCTGTTTTGGTGTAAAATATGGGATACGTCTATCTCCACGTCTGTAGTGCTATTACTATCAGGTATGGGCTTCGGAATAGACGGTTTATTCAAGTCTTTTATCTTGGCTAAATCAAGACAAGTTGTTTGCTGAATTGTGTCATTCAGAAATATTATTTGTTCTGGGATCATGCAGGCTCTAAATAATGCTTCTAGACCTTGTACCTGCCATTCTTTTGTACCCCAGATGGTTTTTGTTTCAATGTTGTTTTTCCAAAATTCAAAACCAAATGTAGTCATTTTTTCATAAAATGTTTCAGAATAAATCAATTTAGTATTTGTCAACATTGTTTTCATTCCTGTCTTATTTAACATTTTAAAATAAAACGTTTCTGCATCACTTGTGTTAAACCCTGAGAAGTATGGGAATTTCTCATAAAATGTTTTCGAGCTGCCTTTAGGCGGTGTTGCACAATGTTCCCATTGGTTATAATTAAAAACATTTCTAGGCTGTGCAGATTTATGCAAATAGTGATGACCAAAATGATTATAGCAGTACATTTCTTCATAATTTGATGAACCCTGTAAATAATCATGTTCTGTAAATTTTGCTGACATTACTAAATCTGACATCATATTATTAATATTTTCAAAGTCCCAATCATCAGAAAAAGTACTTGGTTTTACAAAGTCACTTAATGAAATCTTAAAC
Organism: Lissotriton helveticus; assembly: GCF_964261635.1. Classification (NCBI taxonomy): domain Eukaryota; kingdom Metazoa; phylum Chordata; class Amphibia; order Caudata; family Salamandridae; genus Lissotriton; species Lissotriton helveticus. The sequence goes on from NC_136073.1 coordinate 680,250,811, forward strand.
TGGTGTGGATATTTCAAGAGCTCAATCGGGCCATGTTCACTGATGATAGTTCTCTTTTCTCGATGTGAGATGACTTGTGAGGCTTTAGGACCAAGTTGATGTTCTGACTTGCTGTGTCCATTGTACTGTATTTTCCTTCAATGAATTTTCTCAAACAAAGAACCATGATGAGCCAAAGCAGGAGGAAAAGTACACCTAACACAATCCAAAATTCAATCCATGGTGAAATCAGATAGGTTTCTTTGAGTTGATGAAAAAGTTCAGTTACTTTGTCTTTGAAAGTTTTTGTTGCTGGTGTTTCTTCATGTTCACTTGGATCGTCAGAAAAGTCATCGAAATTGATGAAGTAGCCAGATGCAGTTCTGTCAATTGTTGGAATTGCTTCAGGATTTTCTTTAGTCTTTGGATCTTTCTTGGAGACATTAGTATAGTCCGATGCTACATCATTGTAGACAGGTGTTTCTTGACGAACTATTGCAATTTGGGTTTCAAGAGGCACAAGTTCCATGGCTTTGTTGCATAATCCTTTTTTTATTCACTGCAGGTTTATCAAATGTGATTAGTCTCTCAGTTTGAACCTCTTGGATTGTAGCAAATTTTGGTATTCTGCTATTTCTTGGGAGTCCACTGGGCCTACTACTTATTATTGGCCACATGATTGTGGTTTTACCAGGTCGATGGATACAACTCAGTTCTCCTTTTTACCAGCAAGGGGCGGTAGTACAACTGATCTTGTTCCGCTGACAGCTAAGACAGGTACTGCTTTTCTGTAAGAAGGCCCAAATTCCTTCTTCGCCGTGATCTTTTCTCTGACCTGATCCCCAATCTTTGTAATCCAGACAGGTCTTGCTGGGACAGGTGGTTTTTCTTCAGTGGCTGTTTGCTGTTGTTTTAACTTTGTTACTCAGGTTTCTTCTTGTTTCATTTAAGTCCTGTAAAACAGCCAAACAGTCTTTGATGTCAAAGCATTTTTCTTCTACCACTGAAGTGTGACTATCAAGATCCTGAATGTACATTCTAGTACCCTACAATAGTTCGTATGGAGTGAGACCTTTTAGAGAATTTCTTGGCAGATTATTAAGACTATGTTGGACACTTGTTAAATGTTTGACCCACCCATCACCCGAACCTAATACCCTCGCCGTTATAGATTGCTTTATGTCACGGTTTTTTCTTTCCACTACGGCATTTCCCTCAGGATGGAATGGAAAAGAGTACTGCAATGCAATGCCCATGCTGGTCATGGCCTCTTTGTAAGCTCGAGAGCTAAACGCAGGACCCTGGTCAGAATGTAGCATGCCAATTGCGTATATGCCGATAAAGACTCGCAAATCTTTTATAACAGTTCTGGCGTCGGCCGAGCGCTGCTGTCTGCATTTTAAGTGAATCTAGTCTTAAATATTATGGGGACGCATTTCTCCTGCTGGATTTTTGCGTATAGATAGCCTTATGCTTTCTAACAGTGGTGTCCTGGCACTAGTCTGGTCCGGTTCACGACTGTGATCTCTGTTGCAGTCAGGACAATCCTTTGCAAATTTGTAATGTTGCAAGCTCATCCCCGGCCACCAGTATTCTGATTGTTATTCTTTTAGAGATTTCACAATCTCTAGGTGTCTTAGACCCTCTCCCATGTGTGCGTCTGCTATTAATAAGACTCTCCTGTTCGTGTTTGGAATTACTCTATCCCCCACTCCAGGGATTTGAGCAAAAGGAACGGAGTTTGCATCAATTATGTATGTATAACTGAGTGGATAGTTCAGAGGTAATGCTGCATAGTCTCCTTTTAATGAGGCTTTCACAGCTAGCATAGTTTCTCCGGCTATGTATTTTTTAGAATGCTTTTTTGTGGCTACGGAAGCTGTTAAGACTGCTTCCGCTGTGGCTCTGAGAGACAATGAATTCCCTGCAACGTGAACGACATCACGTTGATGACTCAGTGTATGGATCACGCGAGTCTTTTGTGTTTCTTTCTGCAAAAGAACTACCTGTTCCCAAAGCTTTTTATGCTTTATTGTGGCACCTGTTATCTTTGTAACCGTTTTGAATCCAGGTCTGTATGTCATTATTGTAAGACTTGACGCAGTAATGCGAATCGCACACTATTAGTGTGGGGAATTCGCGATCGCCATTTTCAAGCGCCATCTTTAAAGATCTTATTTCAGCTCGCTAAGTTGAACAGTTTCTGAGTGATTCAGTTTTGGTAATTAATGGTCTGAATTTACCAAAGCGCCAGCGACCTTTAACAATCGCGCACGCTGCGTTGTAGGATTTTTTCTCTACATCGTAGTGTTGTGCAAATCTGTCCATGTAGATTACACGTGTATTGTTCGAGAGGCAGAATTTCGATTGACAGAGGATATTCTTCATATTCTAGATCTTCTAGTTTTTTCAAAATAGTATTTCACTATTGCAGCAAGAGAATTTTCCCATTGAATCCATTTTGGATCTAATGCCACAGCAGTCAAATTGCGTGGGCTTGTTAATGCCTCAAGGGCTGATTCTGCTGTTAAAACAGTTAGTCTTCTGCCTTGGGCTTGGGCTTGGGCTCTTTCTTTTGCTACAGCAGTTTGAACCGCAGTTAGAATTTTTTTCAGTAGAACTGAATTTAATTTCAGCTTGTGTGTACAAATGTGATTTGTAAGCTATTGGTACCGTTTCTCCCTCATTAGAGGTTAGGTATGTGAATCCGCATCTTCCTGGGATGACTCGGATTACAAGGTTGCGTATGTTTTCGCGTGTTTGCAAATTTAGTTTTAGCTAACATGTCTGTTTGCAATGATCTTAACATTTCTGTATGTTTCTGAGTCCAATTTATTGGTTTGAAATCAGGTTTTATTAATTCATAGAGAGGTTTAACCCTCTCTGCATAATTTAGAATGTATGTTCTTCCGAAATTCAGGAAACCTAGTATTGATTGTAAATTCTTCAGCGTTTTAGGTGCTTGGAGTACAGCACACTTCTCTAAGAAGTTGTCTGCTAGGCTTTTGCCTTCACTTGATAATTCATATCCTAAAAACAGGACAGTTAGATGGGCAAATCTTGACTTAAGTTGAATTTGTAACCCTCAGCTGCAAACCCAAGTATTATGATGTTCACTCTTTTCAAGTGTGTCTCCAGGTCATCATCTGTGAGATAGATGTCATCGACATAAGATAATGCCTCATCATCATATATTTGTAGTAACTCTGTTACCCTTGCTGAGAATAATCCTGGGCTATTCTTGAATCCCTGTGGGAGTCGACAGAAGTGTTTATGCGACCCCATTATTGAGAAAGCGGTCAAATACCTGCTTTCAGGTGCAATGTTTTGACAAAAGAATCCATTAGAGATGTCTAATGTCGTTTTATATTTGTTGCGCATGATGTTATTCATTAGTGCTGCACTGTGTGAGTTTTGTACTGCAAATGTTTTGCAACAGGAGTTAAGGTGTCTGTAGTCCAAAACTAGACAATATGAATCGTCTGGCTTGGAGACAGGAAACAAAGGATTGTTCATTTGTCAGGTGCATGTTTCAATCACCCCCTGATATTCAAGTTGATCTAAGATCTCCCTGGCTTGCTTTTTAGCTTCTTGTTTAACTGGGTACTACCTTTGTGCAGTGGGTTGATTTTTTTAACTGGATTTTATGGTGAGGAGAATCCTCATCCCATCCTACATGATTTTTGTATAATGCAGGAGCTTGGGCCAATGCCCATTTTCTTGCTAATGTGTATTTTATATAAATTGGAATATGATTTGAGAAGGCAGGCATAATCATTTCTTCGCCATGAGGGCACTCCCTGACAAACTCTGGTGGCCAGTCTTTCTCAGCTAACAGGATGTCATAGTCTTTCGAAAGGTTATCCCAAAAGAGACCCCTTACTTTCCTAGTCTTGTCCCCCTCTATACGCAGTGTTATTTAGTATATTTTATGAGGTTTGCTAACTCGGGTATCTGCAGTTTCCACCTGAATGTATTCATTCGTGTCCACTGTTTCCAGAAGATTCATCAGGATCTTGCGAGCTATTGTCACTTCTGCTGCGCTGTCTAGCATTGTCTGGGCCCACTCTCCGTTTTTCAGTTGTGTCCTCAGTATCCTCGGCATGTTTTATTATTTTAATACTGGCTACCTTCTTTCTTGGAAATAGTAATTTTTTACTTTGATGAGCAGGTTCCTTGTCTTTGGACTTGACGTGCTCTTCCTTGTGTTCTGACCGTCCTCTTCTTTCCGATTTCTGTGAGGAAGTCTGAAAAGATCGAGAGGGACGTGTATCAATATCTTGATATCTATCAGGTTTTCTCAATTTATCCCTAACCCTAAGGTTGTATCTTTTCTCCGAGGGCTCCCTCTGGGGAGACTTGTGTCCTCGGTCCGGAGATCTTTCTCTCCGTTGAGGAGACCTTCCTCTGGACTGGAATCGTTTTTCTCTGGGAGTGGATTGTTTATTTCCATCCCAACTCTTTTTAGGAGTGTTCAGATTATTTTTAATAAAAGTTTTTTCAGGATTTTCAGTTAGTTGGGGTTTTACTGGTTTCCCACCCAAACTATCTCTACCTAGTTCTTCATAGGATTTGTCGGACTTGGCCCTCCTGGCAGGTTCACCCCTAAACTTTTTGCTTTTAATGGTGACCTGGTGATGGTGATTTTTGGTTTCTGCGCACTTTCACTGTGTCCCAGTGGAAAGTGCGTGCGCACTTTGAGTGCATGTAATGAGATAGGCCTGCCCTCCCATAGGAATGCATGGGGAATGTATGTGTCCCTGGTCGTTCCTGATGTGGGGGGTGTACAGGCTCGAGTCTGGTATGTGCGGACTCGTGTGATTGAATGCTGCAAAATGATGTATGCAGCGTGTGTGTGTCTAGTATGGAAGTGCCACTTCTAGACATTGATGTGTGTGTGCAGTGAGGGTGATGGAGCGTGATTCGCTGGAGCTGGCTGGCAAGCCTGGCTCCAGGAAGTCTGGATGGGTCTGCCCAGGAGTGAGTGGAGAGATCAGCCTGAGTGATCTGAGGGAGGGCTGCACCTGGTTCCTGATGGGGCTGGGCTTTCCCCACACAATGCTGGCTCTGCCCCCTGTGGTGCGTCTAACGACCCTAGCCCTGCCAGTGAATAGAGCGAGGGCTGAGCACATCAAGGGTGCTCCAAAACCAGCTGCAACTGGTTTCTCCCCCACCCTGCACCTACAGACAAATGATTTACTAGTATAAGAAGAGGCTGTGTCCCCTCACAATTTGTTCTCTTCCAGGATCCTGAGGGGGCTGCTGCTGTTGCTGGGCCAGAGGACCGCCACTTGGGCTGCCTCCCTGCCTGGAGGCCCAGTGAGCTGGCTCTGGGCCCAGCCTTGCCCCCTGCCTACCTAAGGACTTTGCTGGAACTCTGCCCTGCTGAGGGCACCTGGGAGCGCTGTGCTTGTGCTCCCAGCGCCTGGGAGCGCTTTGGACTTTCCCTGTAGCGCCTGGAAGCGCTTGATTTCCCCTGTAGCGCTGAGGGAGCGCTTTATTTGCATCTAGCGCTGAGAGCGCTTTATTATCCTTTTAGCGCAGGGAGCGCTTTATTTGGGCCCACAGCGCTTAATTGCGCTTTACCCTGCTTATAGCGCCTGGAGCGCTTTATCGATCTTTAAAGCCGGTGCCCACCCGGCATTGCCCCGCTCATTGCCGCATTTTGTTAGCTGGCCAGGATCAACAATCGCCGCCCGGCCCGCGACCAGGAAGTCAGGCAGGCCGGGGGCTGGCCTCCGGGACGACCGGAACCGGAAGTAGGAGGGCGGGAGCCTACCCCGCCTCCCACGGAAGAGCCGCTGCTGTTCTGAGCACCGGAGCAGGCAGGAGCCTACCCTGCGCCCCGATGCACTCGCCCTGAGAAGGAGGGAGGAAGAGTCCTGCTGCCAGCGCCTTCCACGGGGCTCCCAGGAGTGAGGGAGAGCCCCGTGGTAACCGGTATAGAGGAGCCCTGCAGCTGCTGATGAGAGGAGAGCCGCCGCACCAAGGAAGCAGGTGAGTGGGGCTTCGCCTTGGTGGCTCTCGGGGGCATTCTCTTGCTGTCTCGAGTCCGGGAGGGACTCCAAGGAAGGCGCCATTTGTACTAGGAGCCCTGAGAGGCTCCCTGGCCGCAATATTGAGTCTGAGCCACGAGGGCTCCGGGGGCCATTGTTATTTGGAGCCTGATAGGCTCCACCACTGTTTGGCCCCGTATATTTGTTCAAGAGCCCGGAGAGGCTCCATAGACGGCCGCATTTTGTGTTTGAGCCTGAAAGGCTCATGGGGGCATTTTGATTTACTGAGAGCCCACGAGGGGCTCAGGCGCCACAAGTATCTTTGAGAGCCCAGAGAGGCTCAGGGGCCATTTATTTACTCGGAGCTCAGCGAGGCTCCAAAAAGGGGACAGTCATTTCTACAGAGCCTGCGAGGCTCCCACCTTGGCCTCATCATTATATACAGCTGCCCAGCACTTTGTGGGCAGCTGCCACGTTTAGCCCCCCCCCCCCTGACACTGGGACACAGGGCGTCCTAGCCCCTGCAAGGCCAGTTGGCCTAGGGACAGTCACAGGTGGTGACTAATGTGATTTTTGTGCAATTGTGTTCTTGGATACACCTCTGAATGTTTGTGGGCATCATGTGTTTTCCTTCCCTGCACCTCTGAATGTGTTGTTGATGCATCATGTGCTTTGTTCTCACACCGCTGAATGTATGTTTATGCATCATGTGTTTTGTTCCCAGGCCTATACCCCTAAATGTATTGTGATACTTAGTTGGTTGTTTTCCTCCTAGTACAGGTGGTGCTAGGGTGGTCCTGGTTCCCTGCGCAATATTTTCCTAAGGTGGTTAGGGTTGTGTAGGAGGTACTTACCTGGTTACCAGTAGTTACTGGTTGTGTGCTACAGCGATTTACATTTTATCTTCTATGTTCTAAGTACTACTTCTACCAAGTGCTAAGTTCTAAAAGTGCTGATTCCTGACAGTGGTCCTGGTGGCCCTGTCTTGTACATATCCCCTGTAAATTCTGCCCGTGCCTGTTGGCACATTGTAAAGTGTGTGTTTTTATTTAATGTGTTTTGGTGTAATACAAAGGCTATTTTTACATATAACCTTGTGTGGAGTTTCCTTTGTGGTGGGCCTTGGGTGTTGTTGCTGGGGGTGCGTGCGCAAACACTTAACTCACATTGCCTCCGAGTTTAGCCTTACTGCTCGTGCTACGTTACCAAGGGGGTGAGCAGGGGTTATCTTGGCGTGTAACTCCCTTGCCCTGACGTGGAAGTGGTGGTCTCTGACTGACTTTGGCACAAGCCCTGGCCAGCCAGGGATCCCATTTCTAACAGGATTTTTCTATGATTCTGGCAAGTTCAAAAGGTTGTTCTGCTATATCTGTTTCTTTCAATTTCTGGCGGATCGCCACAGATGCTGCTTCTCCTTTTATGTTGGCTAATAATATAGCCGAGACCTGCTTGAAGTCTTTCAGTAATTTCATACCCAGAGTTAAAGCAGGTTCTGGACCGTATTCATTTTGAATCTGTCTTAGTACATCTGGTATTGCCGCCATAGACGGAACACCGTGTGTTTTTGTGTAAATGGAAGCAAAGACTGTGCCCCAAGTTCACAGTCCTCCACATGTGGTGCGCTCCCCATTGGAAGACAGTCAGAATTCTGTGTTTCTCAGTGGGTGTAGTATCAGGAAATACTGCCTCTATTTGAGTGATTTTTTTGTGCTAACCAGAATGGAATTTGTTCCCGCTTTGAGGGTATTTTACCAAGACATGATTGTATGTTCTGTGGTGTTATTTTGTTTGTGTTCCCCTGATGTGGGGGTCAGCTGCGGAATGTTAATTGCTGGTTGGACTGTTGAAGTCCGCATTACATATTGGACCAATTGTCTATGTATTTTAATTAATAGTTTTAGCTGTGCTAAAAGTTCCCGGTCTGATATTTTATCAATGTCTGGATTTGGTGTGTAGCTGGCTAGAACCGGCCACGTTGCTCCTGGTCTACCTAATGGACCGAGCCTGGTGATGTGATTTTAATGTTTTAGGGCGCCTTTAAACCAGAGCAGATGCTCTTGGTAATTTAGTGGGATTTCAACCTCCTCGAAAGGAGTGTATTCATCCGGAGGTTCCTCTATTTTGTAATAGTGGAATTCTTTTGTTACAGCGTTTGCTGCTGGAAAGTGTATCCATGAATAGAATACCTCTGTCTGCCGATATTCATGGGCCTCTACCACGAATATGACTGTACCACCTCGTGATGTTAGTCCATTTTCTATAAGTTTAAGAGTTATAGTTCTTCTTATATTTGCCGGGATGATAATTGCATCCGGGTCATTCTGTTGAAGATTCGTGTCATCTAACAACAGTTGAGACGCTGTAACATCTCTTTCTTCGTCACCGTCCGGCATTTTACTGACAGAAAGTTTTGTTGCAGATCAAGTTTCAAGGGAAACAAAGATTAGGTGCACAATATTTTGGAACACTGTATCCTTCAACGTTGACTAAACCAAAAACTATACATAGGAATCTCTTCCTACTAAGTTCCGGCAGATTTTTAACCTTTTACCCACTCCAGAAGTCTATTGGAGTATTTACGGGAAAAGGGTCTGTGTAAAAGAGCACGACTGAGTTACTCTAATGTCTTACATTAGATTATCACCTTACCAAAAGTTGGGCGCCATGAAGTGTAGTTCCTATATTCCCAATAGGCTCTGCGCATTGGAATAATATAAACAGCAGTGTAGACGTAGGACTGAGGTCGACTAGGTCTCTACTGACTATATTAGACTTAATTAGTTTTGCCAGCTAGCTCAGAGATCACTAGAAACGTTCTCGAATAAACAAGGAGGTGTTTAACTTCCCTGGATAGACAAGAAGGGATTAGCTTCTGACAACCATATGACATGACAACTTTGCTCCCTCAGAATAAGAGTGTATCTCTAGAGTCGTGTGAAAACAATAGACAGTTATTTCACTCAGTCAATCGTGCGTACTTAGTTTCACCAGAGTGCAGAGAAATAGAGAGACGGGCGTTTTCAATAAAAGGTGTTATTTATTGAGCAGTCTTCTTTCTCATGCAAAAGAAATGAATTGCCACAATTGCAATACTTAACATGAAGTAAAGTGCGTACAGTAAAAGGAGTATTATGAAATAATACTGTAAAAGCATTGATATGGTTTCTTAGCCATATGATACTTTAAAATGGATAAAATATATAACTACATAAAAACATTGACTAACGTACTCAACTGGTGCTTCTAATCTACGCCTACCCCGGTGTACCTGACCAAAGCCTAATACGTGGGAAGGAGTAAGTAAGTAGCAGTTTAAGTTAAGTTGGTTTTTGCCAAGGAATCTGAATCAAGAATTCTCCTAAGGGTTTAGTCAGCTCCGTACCTTGGTAATAGAATGTAGGAGGTCTGGTATCTCTCTCTCAGGACTCGATATCCCAGCAACCCGCAAGGGCGGCTGTAAACACCGGAGCTGGAATTTTCTCGGCTGGAGAAAAAGACAGCGTCTTTCTCAGTGCGTTAAAAGGGAGGGGCGTCGTCCGTGGGCTCTCGCATCAGCTGGGCTCTCGGGCAAGTAGATAGCCGCTCTGCTCCAAACCACTGTCTGTTTGCTTAAGGCAACGTTGGTATATTTATACCTGAAAGGTGCCGGGTTTGACGTAAGGTTGGACATAAGACGTCAATAAAAGATGTCACTAAGAACTGGCCGTTCTTTCAGTGCTCGCAGGATTCCTAGGACAAATCAAAACAAAAGCATGGGGAATTCCCAGGTTGCTGGAGGTTTGGTTTGTTTAAAGAACACGTTGTACTTTCTAGGAGTCTAGGGGAGTAGCCTTGCCGTATTTGGACTGCATGGGCTATTACTAAATATGGATTTGATTCTTATGCCTTTATAAGGATATTATTTATTATAACCACATAAGGGCATAAATCGGGAATATCGAATTAGGGTCCTAGATAGAAACACAACAATATGGTTGAAATAGAGACTGGTGAATGTGGGGGGGAGAGAAAAAAAATAATAATAATAAAATGGAAAAGAAGAGGGCGGTGGGTGTAGGCAGTGGGGTCATGTCTCTCTCGTGGCGTGTATCTCGGGTGCGGCCGGCGTAATGTTTCTGGGGTGTGGGGAGCATGCGGGGGTCCGTCGCAACCGTGTTCCTGTTGTGGTAGGTCTCGTGCGCAGTTAGGGAAAAGTGGGATAAGCGGCAGTCTCGCCTTAGGGCGGGGGCATCACCATTCGTCTGGAGCGTGGCGTATTGTGTGTCAGCATTAAGAATCCTCGTTACCTAGGACCTGATTCTCGTCACCATCGCTGCTCTGCTCCTCCCGCCCAAGAAGAGGGGGGGTTCAAGTAACTCCCCGGTCTATACATGCCTGGTGGAATGTTCCCAGTATATCATCCCAGAGTTGTGCAATGGGGAATTTCCTGTGCCCCACTGTCTCTTCCCTATGTAGGACAATGCTTTCTGCCCTTGCCCGGTTATCAAACGAGGTGTGCCAGTGTTTGACGTGTGGGGGTTCATTGCGCTTCCAGTGTTTAGTGAGAAGCCTTTTGGCCGTAACCAGTCCCAGGTCCCAGAATCTGGAGAGAAGATTATTGTTTTTCGTCCTTTTATAAAGGCCTAGCAAACATGTTTCCCATGTGTGCTGTAATTGCATGTCAGTCCCTTTTGCCAATAGTGTCGTCACTGCGTGCCAATATGTATGTATCCTCGGGCAGCTCCACAGCATATGGAGGAGATCCGCGTTAGCTAGCTAGCATCTGGGGCACTCGGCGGCGGCCGTTGCAAAGTATTGGTTAGTTTTATTCGGCGATAGGTATGCCCTATGCAATATATAGAACTGTATGAGTTTAAAGCGGGAGTTACGTGGAATATAGGTGGGACTTTTAAGTATCATTGCCCATTCCTTGTCCGTCCATTCTTTTCCCCTATCCACCGCCCATTTATCTCGCAATGGCTGTAGTGACCTGTGTGTGTGACAATAGGGCCTGTGCCAACCAGTGTATCACGTGCGACCCGTTCCCCATGACATGCAGGTATTGCACCAATTGGTGTGTTGGTAGTCCTTCCGTGATGTCACCCCATGCCTTCGTGTATGTGTGTATTATGGATGCGTGTTGCAAAAACTGTCCGGCAGGAAGGCCCGTGTCTTCTGCCAGTGTCCCAAAGGGAATCAGGGTACCATCCGCATATAGATCCGCCTCGGTATCCACACCAACCCTTGTCCATTGATCCAATGCAGCTTCCGTCACTACTCCCCCAGTCCGTGGTGTGCCCAAGAAAAGCAGGACCGGGGCATAGGGCTTCGTTTCGCTTGTTAACATTAGGCTGCGAGTGTAGCATTTGTGGGTCACCACTAGGTAGCGAGATGCTTCCTCATTAAGACCTTTTTCATTTACTTTTGCTCGTAGTTATCCCCTGAGGAAGGGCACAGTCAATGCCCAAAATGCATTGGGAAAATGATTTGTGGTGAATAATTGATTTAAGAATACACACTGGATTTTTACAGTGAAGAAAGAAAGAATTGTACAAATTTGATCATGAGGAGAATGATCAATAAATAACTTTGTTTCAAGAATTTTGGTTGAACTTTTGATTGACAAGTATATCGGATTACAAACGTTTTGTGTTTGCTCAGAGGGACAACCCCTATTCAGAGGTTGCTTCGTACTGGCTTATTGTTGAGTATTCCTCATTTTGTTTCCATGAGGATCGTCATGTATGTACATTTTTATTTTTTATTTTAATGACAGTTGTAAAAGAGATATGACAAAGATACAAATGTCTGTATGTATACTTAATACTATTCTATAAAGGAATATTTAGTATTAAGACAAAAATTATTTTCACGTACTTTAGTCAAAAAATGGCTTTACTTAATCATTGCTTTGGGTCTTGTATAATCAGCATGCTTTAAGTTGCTCACATTGGACAGTGCAGGAGTTCTACCATTCAGTAGGAATACTTTGATAGAGGCGTGAGGTGTCCCACGCGGAATCCTGGGGAGCTCCTAAAAGGTCTCAGCCTTAGGGTTTTCAAAAAGATACTCAAGTGGAAGTTCGAAAGTTTGCAAATCAATTTAATCCATGGAGTCGTATATTGGAAATCATATAGACAAGTACACGGGTTATTCAGTAGGTTCAACAAATGGATTTCAACAAGCGGTAAATCCCATGCGGTTAATCCCTATGCATTTCGGGACCACCGTCCCTTCATCAGGGGATCAGAAACCACATGTAGTAAGGAAACCATATTTCCAATATACGACTCCATGGATTAAATTGATTTGCAAACTTTCGCTGAGACCTTTTAGGAGCTCCCCAGGATTCCGCGTGGGACACCTCACGCCTCTATCATATTGTTCTTCAATTCTGTCTCTATCAGCCAGAAGAGACACATTCCTGTGGCGCCCAGAAATCCCCTCCAACTACGCTTTTGTATTACCTTTGTGATTACACACACACAACCCAGGAGTGCCACACCACCCTCTTGTTAGTAGTAATACTTTGGCCGCCATATTCAAAGGTGGCTGTGTGTGTTCAATATAAACGGTACAATATGCCAGTCAAATTACATATTTAAAGTCTTAATTAAAATATTACTATATTATGACTCCGCGCTAAACACTACTTTTCGCCACCACATATTCATAAAGGTCATTTACGTCACGCAGCTCGGATTACTTTGGGCTCAACGGTACTTTCTTTTGTGTTTATGACGCACCAACTCTAGTATTGTTGTACATTATCTATGTCTATGGAGTGTCTGCCAGCGAGACTGTATTCAGAAGTGGCGGAAGTGCCGAGGGCTGAGAGCTGGACGGTCGTGAGGCTGGTTAAAATGTGACAATATTCAACTGCTGTGCTTCTATCCACTTATCTTGCTGCTGCCTCCTTATTCCTGCACTCGCATTGATCGCCCGGGCAGCATGAAGGTAACTGTTGATTTCGAGAAGTGCCTGAAGGACTCTCCCCGTTTCAGTTACAAAAGGGCCCTGCTGTCCTTTGTATTTCTCACACTTCTCACCTGTACACTATTGTGGAAGACCGGGGGTCCCTACCTCTTCGGAAGAACGTTGTAGTCGGGGGGGCCAAACCCCCACTCCGGGAGGAACAGCGTCCCTTGGTCACCGGACATCCTCTCTTCACCCACAGGATCCGCTAAGCCCCAAGGACCCGGAAACAGAACAACAGGAACCCGGAAGCGGAACTCCTGTCGACGAACCCGTCCCATCCAGAACCGGAAGCACGTCCACTGAGGTCCGCCGGGAACACAGAAAAGACGGCAGGAACGGGGAAACATTGTTCAGCCCAGCGGACTCGTGGCAGGAGACAGCGAACGGCGCGGAACCCCCGACGGAGAGCAGAAGGAAGGAGGAGAGCGGAGAAGAGGCGGAGATCGGAGAAGAGGACGAGGAAGAAGACCTGTGGACGGAGGATTGGTGGCGACCTCCGGAGGTGGCTGGAGAGCGGCCGTAACTCGGATGAGAGTTACGGCGGGGCACGTGAGTACATTCTATCCTTCTCCGTGTCCCATAGTGTAAATATTGTGATTGCTTGTACCATACTGTATATAGAGCCTCACGAGCACCCTGCACTCGCCTTAGCCTTTAAGAAACGTATCACGAGCACTGTAATTACCTCCCTCGCACTCACCCCGGACACCCCCCTCACACTCCCCTCCTGCTTGCGGATTGGTCTTGTCCCTACCTACCCTTCCCACCTTCCCCACTTTCTTGACCTGGCCCCTCACTTCCCGGTGACGTTGGTAGTACTCAGCAGTCCTTACTGGACGGGACTAACCCCTGTACTCTCTCTTACTTATCTCCGAGGAGACCCATCAACCGGCCGTACCCTGATGACATCAGCCCCGCAGAGGACCACAACCCGGAGATTCCCACAACAACCACCCCCTCCCGGCTGGGTGCTTCTCGGTGGCGCTTCTTCCCTGGAAAACTCTTTGAACCCAGACATTGTGTACAATATCAATCGAATAAATCCTTGAACATAGCTCATTACATTCGGCCTCCCAGCCTGTTATTCCGGTCCGCTCAGCCCACAGTCTCACAACTATTTATAGCATTTTTTGTGTACCCGGGCTAATGGGCAGGACTGCAGGCTTAGCGGTTGACTTTAAGACATTGCTCTGAAATGCATGACACTCGTGTATTAAACTTATTAAAAACGTTTGTTCAAGGGTAGTGCACAATATCATATTAATAACTCGTCTATCATTAACACCAGAAGCAAGTCTTGTAACATTGATGGTCCCCTGGGGCTCAAGAATCGTGTTTAAAACGTTCTAAAAATGTATTTGGTTTACTTAAAATCAGGCTATTGATCTGGTTTGGTTCCGGATGAAAGGCAGTCCTTACTTAAATGAACGGTTTCATAGGTTTTCAACCATGCGTGTTTTACATGCCAGTAACTCACTTGAAAATGCAACGCGCATGAGGTAGTGCCATTTAGTGTTTTAATCTGCCCAGCGCTAGCTGCTTGACGCCCACTGATGCTTTTTAACTTTCACAATCTAATCTGTGCACGCAATGTTTTAAAATAGCACTTTCTTTAGGAATTACGAGGAAAATACCTGTTGAGTGCATTCTTCGTCGGACTCGCTTCCGGTTCTGTCTCCCCGGTCCACCGTGGGTCCCAATCCCGTTTGTGTGGACGGAGGCTATTTCCGGGTAGACAAGGGTTGGCGGTCTAGCCCCCACCCTCACTTCTACATAAATTGTTATGCAGAGTGGAGCGCGCAGCGGACGCGCCGGCGTCTCGCCAAAGGCAAGCCCGTCTGCGCCAGGACGTCACCAGGAGCCAGGGACCCTGGCCAATTGCTCGCTCACTGAGGCCCTCCTAAGCATATATACTACACAAGACAACAACTAATACATTTACAGACTAATCCCCTTTCCGTGTGTCGGCGGGAAACTTGGCCTTACCTAGAAGGCCCGTTTGCCTGCCGAGGCTGTCGATTTCAGGCAAACCATCCCTCATCTGACCAGAATATAGACACTTCTGCTAAATCCACACGGAAGGGATGGAAAAATCTCCTATGTAATATTCGATCTTTGCCTAAACATGCCATTGAGGTATGGGACCTCTTGTCCTCGGTCCAACCTGAATTGGGTTTTCTAACCGAAACCTGGCTCAAACCCCACTGTGTACCCGCTATAACACTAGGACTACCGCAAGGGTATAAGATCGTTGGACTAGATAGAACCACGAAAACTGGGGGAGCAATTGCCATTGTGCATAAAGAAGAAATTAAGATTTCCATTTTTGGACCAACGTGAGGATGCTAACATGGAGATGCTGGTCTTCAGAATTGAATCCTCCTTGCAAGCTAGTTGGAAAGGGACGTTAGTCTATCGTCCCCAGGACCTCTTGCCGACTTTTCTCTGCAACTGGTCGAACTACTAGCTCCATACGTGAACATGTGTAAACATTTCCTACTCTTGGGAGACTTTAATGTTCACAGTGAATGTCTTTCCAACCCAGATGCACAGACGCTTCTGACTGACCTATCTCTGGTAGGCCTGTCCCAGCTCAACGAAGGTCCGACTCATATAGCTGGACACACCCTAGATATTATTTTTTCAAACTCTTCTATGATTTCGTGTGAACCCCCACAACAACTTACTTGGTCTGATCATTCTGTTATTGAATTTGCTATTCAGGACCCCATAGACTTGGAAAAACCCAAACCAACCATATGCTCCTTTCGCAGACAGTGGAAGAAAGTTACGGAGGAGAACTTTAAAACCATCTGTCAGAGGCCCCAAATTCTGATATTAGATAATATTGAAGAAGCCCTGTCCAAATATAATTCGGCAGTCTGAACAGCCATTGACTATATTGCACCCTTGAAATCTGTCCATAGCCATCCCAATCCACCACAGGCAGTTTGGTTTTCAAACCAACTGCGAGTTCAAAAACAACTCTGCAGGAAGTTGGAGAGAATCTGGTGTCTTTCCCATAGTGATACAAAGAGCAGTTTCAGTCTGCTCTATCCAGTGATCATAAAAATATAAAAATATCACGGAAAACGTACATGACGTCTCAACTAGCCCAGTCTGGCAATTCCTCCAAAACTCTGTACCAAATTCTACAATCCTAGAGCCTGTGAAAGCCTAGAGGCCCCTCCTAATCACTATGCAATGATATTGCTCTTTACTTTGCTCAAAAGATAGAGCTTATTTATGAAAAAATCACTGGAGCAGGATGTATGTCGCAGACCCAGATGGTTCGGGATTAGCTTAATCTTACTGATCCTCAGATGTTAGAGAACTTCCCTGCAATTTCGTTAATGGAGGTTGAATTATTGATTAATAAAATTAAGTCTGGTTCCCCTGCTGATTACATTCCTGCAAAAATTCTTCCATCCATGGCTAAAAATCTGTCTCCTTCAATGCAATCTCTCATCAATCTCTCCCTAAAAGATGTACATGTACCGCTAGAGTGGAAAGTCGCACAGGTTAGGCCAATCCGTAAGAATGATGGATCTTTTCAACCTCTGCCCTATCTTGCTTCTTCCGTTTACAAGCAAACTAATGGAAAAACATGTAAATGCCCACCACTCCAATTTTGTTGAACAAACTGGATGTCTAGATCCTTCCCAGTCTGGGTTCAGGCCCAAATACAGCACTGAATCAGCATTACTAGCGGTCACAGATAAAATCAGGATTACCCTAGACCATGGTCTTTCTATGATTCTGGTGCTGTGGGACCTATCCGCAGCGTTCGACACAGTCTCCCATAACATTTTGACTAAAAGATTGGAAGAGGTTGGGCTAAGAAAAACAACCTTGCAATGGATGAGGAGCTTTCTATCTGATCACTCTCAGATTGTCAACCTAGGCCTGTACCGATTGACCCCCACAAAATTGTCCAAGGGAGTTCCTCAGGGCTCATGCTTGAGCCCTACATTATTTACCATTTATATTGCTCTCTTGGCCAATCTCTTGAGGTCCCATGGGTTTATCCCCATATCATATGCCGATGATACCCAACTACTTTTCCCATTCAACAAGTTCACCTCAGCAGTTCGGGCGGCCTTCTCCAATGGGATGAGAGCAATATCACACTGGATGAGGAATACTTTCCTCCAGTGTACTGTGGGAAAAACAGAAATCATGCTCTTTGGAGAGGCTCCCCTCCTATGGACACCCAACTGGTGGCCGACAGATCTAGGTCCCCATCCTGCCCCCAAGCTGTCAGTCCAAAATGTTGGGATCCGGCTGGATCAAGCACTTACTCTGTAGGAGCATGCTGCTCAGACTGCTGGGTCTTGTTTCCATGTAATAGGCCTACTCCGCCAAGTTTTCGCTTCGCTTCCTGATTCCTCCCGGTAAACCCTCGTCCAGGCGCTTGTACTAAGTTGCCTTGACTATCGTAACGGCCTGTTAGTTTCCGCCAATGATTCCTCATTTGCTAGATTACAGATAGTTCAGAACACGGCGGCACGGATGGTCCTTAATGTTCCCTCTAGGACTCCCTCCCGCCCTCTTCTAATAAAACTGCATTGGCTCCTCATTCGTCAAAGGGTCAAGTTCAAAATCTGCTGCACCATCCATAAGGCATTGATTGACTTGGGCCCTTCTTACCTTTCCGAGAGATTCATGCCTTATGCTCCCTCGAGATCCCTCCGCTCGAGTACCAAACATCTGTTGGTGGTGCAGGGAGTAAGAAGAGCAAGATTAGAAGGAATGACTCTCTCTCATCTTGGCCCCCGCTACTGGAATGAGCTGCCTCTACCTCTGAGACAGCGTTTAGACCATCTACAATTCAGGAAGCTGCTTAAAACCACTCTTTTCCGCACCTGTTAACTTGCTGGAGCACACATTACCCTCCTGTTCCGTTTAAGCGCAATGATACCCCTTCGGGGGTCGATTCTAGCGCTATATAAGCAAATAAATAAATATATACTTATAAATAAGGTCTCCTTTTGTGCGCATTTAATCACGTCATTAACCCATTATCAAAATAAACAAATCTATTATTTCGATCTAATAATATGACCTTAAATCTTATTACATTTTAGCAGACTTCAACAATTTATTAATACAATGTGCCAACAGGCTTTGTGAAAATAATTTTTAAAACAATGTGCCTCCATGCTCCGTTCTCAATAAAATGGTCACTGTTTCTGTACTAAATTAAATTAAAAAAGAAAACTATATTCTGGTTACATTTGAGTTTTAATGTGGCACTAATATATAGTTGTTTATGGTACAAATTTGCACTAAAAGGCAAGGTTATTGTAATTATGCAACATAAACACCAAAACAATGCTGTGGTGTTGAAGTAATTATTTGTCGATACAAGGTGAATTATCACCTTTTCTATACGCTTAATTTATTTAACATTGCACCAATTTTTTGTTTTCCATGCTGCATAATTCCAATGTCCCTGGTGTTTAGAGTGATTTTGCACAATGGTGCCAATTTGAAACAATGAACCAGCAAAACCAGAAAAAAAATAAAGTGTAGACTCAAGGAACGCACTTGGCAAGCCTCCTATAGCTCTGAACATAAGATAGAATATGGCTTAGGACTAAAAGAATATAAGGGAGCAATAATAGCTGCTAAGACAACCTATTTTACATCTAAAGCCTCAAACTCCCCCAAAGAACTGTTTAAAACAGTAACTGCTCTGTCTCGATGTCCGAGAGACGCTGTCTTTGCCCCTGACCAAGCCTTTGTGGATAACCTTGTGGTTTTCTTTCAGACAAAGGTCAAAATGGTGTATGAGGAACTTTCAATTTCAGCAGAGGTCAACAGTAGGAACTCTATTGAGACATGGTAAAAACACTCTCGTCAAGGTAGTCTAACCCAATTCACTAGTCTGGATGGAAAGCAAGTGGTAGACCTACTTTCACAAACTAAGTCTGGTTCTCCACTTGATCCCTGCCCCCCATACATCTTACATCTAACTAGGGATCAGGTAGGCACTTCACTGACCCCATTACTAAATCTAATCACTGGAACGGGTTGTTTTCCTGCGGGATGGAAAATGGCCTGTATTAGGCCTATTCTAAAAAAACAACACTTGAACCGTTGGAGGCCAAAAACTACCGCCCTATCTCTTGTTTACCTCTGCCCTCTAAGGTCTTGGAGAAAGCTATCAATCTGGAATTGACTGCTTACCTTGAGGATAATAACATCCTCGATTCCATCCAGCATGGTTTCAGAGCTCGACACTCTACCGAGACAGCTCTGATCATGGCTACAGAGGAGATTCGAAGGGTGCTCGATGAGGGAGGCAGGACGGCCTTAATACTGCTAGACCTCGCGGCAGCTTTTGACACTGCAAACCATACAGTGTTAATAAATAGGCTGCAGTATGTGGGAGTCAGTGGGAAGGCCCTGACCCTTCTTGCCTCTTTTCTTGACTCCAGGGAACAAATAATATTTTGGGAAGGCCTCAGATCGGTACGGTTTACCCTCCCGGGTGGAGTCCCCCAAGGTTCGGCATTTTCGCCCACCTTGTTTAATATTTACATAACCCCATTGGCAAGACTAATTAAAAGTTATGGTCTTGCGCTCGTATCTTATGCTGACGACACGCAATTGGTGGTGTCGGTTGCTCAAAACGATCGTGTAGGAGAGTAGGGTCTGCTATCCTATGGTCACCCCATTTTTTGCTATTTGCTTCACTGGTTTTTGACTTAATGTGGCTGTGGGCCTGCTAATCAGACCCACAGCCCTGCTGTTCTCTCTCTAAATTTCACACCATGTACTTTAGGTACATCACCAATTTGGATTTGGGTCACTCTTATGAGTCCCTGTACAGTGTACTATAGGTACCCAGGGCATAGGTGCACCCAAGGCCTACCAGGGGCTGCAGCATATCTTTTGCCACCCCTGGCTGGCCATCCAAACTGACACAACTGGCTGATCACTCAGCTGGGGCAAGGTCGTGTAATCACCCCTTGCTTAGATATAGTATATCTATGTCTAAACCTATATCTGGACACATATACACCTATAAGTCACTCCTATGGCAGGCCTTAACAATCCTGGAGGCAGAGTGCTTGGTTTTATGTGAGATGGTGCTCTAGCATGAGCCGAGCCTGTCTGCAGCTTTCGGAACCATGTCCTTATAGCTGTTCTAGGATATTACCATACCATATACTCTTAAGTGCATTATAATCCTCGCGGTTATTGCTAACTTTGGTTTGGCTTTATCAAAACATGTCGTGTAAGGTGTCATACGCTTTGGAATACTAACCCCTCGCAAGTTCTGGCGACGGGGGTAGCATTCCACCCTTCTAGAGGGAGAAGACATGTTACTTTCCTTAATCCCGGTTAAAGTTAACCAGAGCCTCAGCATCACAAAATGGATGCTGCTGCCACAGACACAAGTCTGACCTCCTCCTGCTGGGAGCCCTTCCAGGGAGGGAGGCTTGGACAATAGGTTTCCTGTCACAGGGAGGTGCTAGCACCACCCCAGACAGGAGATAGTGGATTGGGGCAGGGAGGGCTGAATGAAACGAGACACTGCCTGGGGCACACAAGGTGTCCCATGCATAGCCCAGTTCAAACCGGTGCTGGGGCACTCAGCCCCAGCTCTGGCGCGAAACTGGACAAAGGGAAAGGGGTGAACCACCCCCTTCCTGGGTCCCACCCATAGGAGGGACCTAGCAGGTAATCCAGCCCCTTGATTTGGAATAAAGGTAGGAGCTGTGACCTTAGACTTTAGATCATCCTGACTGAAACTCTGATACGAAACTCTGACCCCTTCGACATCCTACTCGACGTAGAAGACTGAAGAATCTCCCTTGTGGTCAAGGAGTGACCACCCTGTGCAAACAGGCTCCATCAAGCGCTCAACGGTTTGCTTTATCGTTGCTCCCGCCAGAGCTCGAACGACAGAGCCTGACAAGAACCGGACTTCCAAACATCCAACTGCCCGATCCACAGCCACAACAAAGCTGAGACCCGTGGAGGGGACGAGAGACGTGGGACCGGCCATCTTGGAAAGCCAGCGAAGTGCTTTCTGTGCAGCTCCTGAGGCACCCTCGAAGCTGTGCCTTGGGGATTGAGAAGCCCCAGCCCGAGCATCCTTTGCACCGAAGATCACCTCTCCACACTCACCAAGTGCTGCGTGGGGCCCTTTTGCAATTTCCTGCTCGACGCGTCGGTCCGGTCACTTGCCCGTTGGCTAGTGGCCTCTGTGATGACGAACCTTTGAATTTTCAACGCTGGTCTGGTTGCTCCAGACTGGCCCTTGCTCCCCTGAAAAGGAGCAGCCCATCAGACCTTGCTTGTCTGATCCAGAAGCCATCTTCGATTCCTGCGTGGGTTGCATTTGCCAAGGCCTGTTAACTCCGAATCGAGATCCGACACCGCCGACAGCGAGAGCCTTCGTGGGACAGTCCGTGCCCAGCGCCTGGTCGTTGTCGACACCTCCTGGTCCATGTGGCAGCGGAGACCAGCTTCACGACATCACCTGATCGCAACCCGACATCGCCTGGTTCCCTCCTGGTTTCTTCCTGGTCACTGGCTAGTGACCCAGACTCTGTCCCTTCTGCTTTCAGGTACTCTACATCTTCGATCCACCCTTGGATCCAACCGAACTCTTCTCTCCTGGTCGCCTGCAGCATCTTTTCTCCAAGGCTCCATAGAACTCCACGACAAAACCCGACACACTTTGACACCTATGCACCCGCTTCCTGTGGGTGAGGTAACGCGAGTACTGCGGTGCTCCTGTAGAGATTTACATCTCTAGTGTCCTAGTTTTAAGTGGTTAAGTTCTAGTCCAGTCGGAAGACTTCCAAATCTGCAACTTTCTAACTTTACGCACCCATTGACTTCTATAGGTGCACGCGTGTGCATTTAGTCACTGCACCCGCATCCTGTGGGCCTCCCACTTCGTAACTGCTGTTAGTCCAGTGTAGCCCCAGCGATTCCCAAGGCTCTAGGCCTTACCATTGTTCGTGACGTGGTTCTTATACCACTATTTTAGTATCCTTCTCGACCGTGTCAGAGGCGCCGGCCTTCGGGGGTCGGCTCTGACTTGGCTCACCTCTTTCTTAGCAGGCCGAACTCAGGCTGTTCGACTAGAAGGTTTTCTTGCACCTACCCGCTCCGTCTCCTGCTGGGTACCCCAAGGTTCCTCCCTGTCCCCCCTTCTGTTCAACCTTTACATACACCCCCTTATTGTTGCTTTACAGGACATGGAGGTCACGGCGTTCAATTACGCTGATGACCTCCAGCTCATCTTCAATCTCTCCTCCTCCCCTGACTCAGTCTCCAGGGTAGTAGAGCGCTATACAAAACCCTTCAACTTCATATGGTTTAGCGGGCCACCAGGGCCTATCCATATTTGTGCAACTTTTGTATGTTATATTAAGTTACTTGTTATACGCTTGTGCTCCTGTGCTCATAAAGAGTTAAGGGGATCTATTTAGAAATAAATACATATATATTTTGAATATATAACCTGTGTGGTGTCCTTTCATTTGGTATTAAAAGGTTTGCATATGGTAAAACAGCTGGCTTCACATGCCCTCTTGAGTTTAGCCTAAGACTGCTTTTGTCCATGCTACCCCTAGGATAGCTGGTCTATAAGGTGGACTTTACAACCATCACCATAAGGGTTGTTTGGACTGGTGCAAGGTGCTCACTAGAATAGTGAACATCATATACCAGGCCAACTTCTCACAGATAGTATGTCAGCATAACGGTTCCGTGACTGCCTTTCCTCTGTGATGTCATGGATGAATGTCAACTTTTTAAAACTTAACACCGAAAAGACCGAGATTCTGGAATTTGGCAATAAACCTTCAATCTGGAATCAGTGTTGGTGGCTCCCAGAAGCCGGCACTTGTCGGTCGCCGGTGTCTAAGGCCAGAAACCTTGTTTTTTTCTTTGACAAAGATCTTACTTGCGCCCCTCAAATAAATCAAGTCGTCTCCGCCTGCTTTTTTACACTCAAGATATTGCGTAAAATCTGTTTACTTATCCAGTTTCCCTCAGGAAAACGGTGGTGGGCGTGCTTATCTTATCGAGGATCGATTATTGCAATGTGCTTTATTTGGGCGCAGGAGTAAAACAGCTTAATAAGCTTCAGTCACTTCAAAATGCTGCTGCTCGAGTGTTGTATGGTCTAAGTACCACTCCACCTCGGCTAGCATTAAACTACTACACTGGCTTCCGGTTAGACGACGGGTGGAGTTTAAAGCCCGATGCTTAGTGCGTAAAGCCCTCTATGGAGGAGGGGCGGAAGATGTACAATCACTATTTCCCCAATACATTCCTTAACGCTGCTTAAGGTCTAGGGACACTGGGTTGGTTCTTCCTTCCAAGATGAAAAGAGTTAGTTAGGGAGGTAAACGTTTTTCATTCCTGGCGACCAAACTATGGAACTCTCCCTTCCCGTCTCGCTCCGTCTTCAGTCTTCTCACACTGTCTTTAGGAAAGCTATTAAAACCAGGCTCTTTACACAACGCTAATATTTAGTCTAGCTCTCAGTTCACTCTACCCAGCGCCAAGACGCCTCTGCATAAGCGCGCTCTATAAATACCCTCAGTCAGTCAGTCAGCATGGTCCATTTGAGACATAATAAGACGTTTTCATCCATAAATTAATTAAATAGAAATCCATGCAATCTTTCATAACAATCTGATCCTACCGGGAACTTTTTTGCCTTTGCAAAATGGTTGATATATATCTGTTGGGTACATAAAGAAAGATATTGAGCCGTAAATAAATAATTTACTTAGAAATCCACGCCACATCACACAATTCCACGTCATATAATTCAACAACAAACAAATTCAATACAACCCATCTCTCCATTGCACTTCCCTATCATCTCTCCACAACACACCAACTACCCCTCTCATCTCTCCCTTACACTCCCACTACCCCCTCGTCTCCCAATTCCAATTCCTTTCTCATCCCTCCCTATCTATAATACCTGCTTACACATGCTAACTTATACCTCCTTGCCAGGGCCGGTCATAAGATTTGTGGGGACTCGAGCAAAATAGGAACATGCGAGGCCCCTATAATTTGCATAAGATTTAACCTGACCGCAAGTGACCTCATTGGAGGTAATATCAATTAGACATTAATTATATGGCATTGTTTGAAGCCGCTTTGCAAGAAGCTCCTTACCCAGTTTGCATGTAAGTAAAATGGTTAGCAGTAACACTAATAATCCTAATAAAATACATACATACATTTTAAATCTCTCATAAGTGGAAATACATTAAATGAATTTAACTTAGTTATTGTTCTCTTGAATGGGATGAATGAAAATGATTTGCAAATCAAGCATTCTGGCACAAAGAAAGCTCCAAATGAGAGGTGTAGACTTTACTAATGTGGAGAAAGGACAGTTTTAAGTGTTTTTCCAAAAGATTGGAGTCACGCCATAGCTCAAGAGGGAGAGAGTCCCAGTCCAGCACAACTAGAAAGAAGAAGGATCTGTCCCCAATCAGGGCCATCTAAATTTTAGGATGGCACACGAGTTTGGTTGGCACAGAGTATAGGATTATGGAATGAACAGTACGGAGTGTTGTCGAAAGAGAGAACCTTGCAGATGTAGGGTTTCAAACCAAAAACACAGCAGACAGCAGAAAGGTGAGAAGAAATAGCATTGCAATGCTGCAGTCTCAGATGAGGAACCTAGCACTGTCCTGAATGATTTGAAGGCGTACTGAATGCTAAAATGCGGGAAGCCCAAGAGAAAGGGCATTTGCATAATCTAGTGAGAAGATAACTGACTGTACAACAGCTTCACTGTAGTGAGAGGGGAGAAAAGGGAGGATTTTATGTTGCTTATGGATGTAGGAAAAGCAAGTGGATGAAACCTGGTTAATCTGTTAGAAGATGATGGAACATGAAGCCAAGATTTTTTGCTGACTCCACCAATGTGAGCGATTGACCCAGCTCCACCAGCCACTAAAGAGAACACCATATGGTATGAGATCCTTTAAAAATGAGAACCCTTTGTTTGTCACTATAAGGTTTTAATGAATTTATCTTCATTCAGAAATCAACTGTTAGCATACAAATTCAGATAATGGGAAACTGAATAGGAAGGATGCACAGCTGTTGATTACCAAGAAGTGGTCACCCACTGGCGGTGATTTTAGGGTTAATTTGCTGGTGCTCCGCGAGGAGACGTCGAGTGCCTAACGGCGTCAAACATAATGCATTAAAAAGTGAGGCAAGAGAGTCTCTGGCTTCATCCCTTAGCAGGCACACATATTTGTTGTCTTTTGTGGTGAAAAAAAAAGACTTCCATACAATGGTTTTGCTTTTAAATCTCTTTCAATTGTTTACTTATAGACCGAGTACATGATATGGTGTCATTACCTTTAGTCATTTGTTGATGTGTTTATTTTTACCCAGTTATACAGATATTAATTTCACTAATACTCATTCATATGGTTGTTTCACAGTGTCAATTCCCTGATGAAGGGCATGTTACTAATGCCCGAAATGCATTGGACATTTTCAAAGACATTGCCTGAAATGAAAATCATCTGTTAAAGTCTATATGAAATCATTTTGAAAAATCAAAAAAATGATTATGAAATACAAAGAGATTTAAAAGCAAAACCATTGTATGGAAGTCTTTTTTTTTCACCACAAAAGACAACAAATATGTGTGCCTGCTAAGGGATGAAGCCAGAGACTCTCTTGCCTCACTTTTTAAAGCATACAAATTCAAACATATTTTTGGGCAAAGACCAGATTGCCACTGAGGGAAGAGATGTTTGGGTATCAGTATGCGCAGGATATCACCAAGAAACCAAAGCACTGTATGAGTAAGACTAACTGGGAATTATATAGATTGAACAGTGGATACCCAATAACTTCCACAAGTCAGAGGTTTAGAACATAATAGACGTAGGTGGTGAGTGGAGTGTTTCAGATTTCTCAAATCAGATAGAGGACAACCACAGAGGGGGATACTTAAATTCCAGGTTGTACTAAATGATTTATAAGCACTGGCTGGGAAACAGTGTCAAATGTGGTGCTAAGCTTCAGAAGTATTAAGGCTGCTCTAACTCTACAATAAGAAGTCGGACAAAAATCATATGATAGAGCACAAATGCTAATTCAAACTCCTAGGGTTGTCAGAAGCCGACACATTGTCAATGAGTAAATTACTTTTTATGAAAGAGATTTGGAAGTTGACTTCTTTTTTCTATGATTCAAATTTCTCCTGCTGGTTCTGACCCTTCTAACTTCCCCCTCTCCCCTCCTGCCTCACCCGCCCAACCTCTGACATCTTTCAGTGGTCCTGCTTTCTTCCATCCATCTCGCACCAACACTTCTCTCTCCACTCTGCTTATGTTCCCTTGCTGCTTCTGTCTCTCTTATATCCACACATCTTATCCATACACTCCGCTTCAACTCTCATCTCTCCCCCAGACTCATTACTTCTTTCCTTGTTCTGCTTCATTTACCTTCCATCCTCCTGAAGCATCTTATCTTTTTTTGTTGATGCTGACCCTTTTATATCCACCTTTCCCTAAATGCTTTACTCTTTTTCTCATCTTTCCCTCAGCTTTCAGTGATTGAATCCAGAAATATAATACAACAACTGACTTACATCTAAAAACAGCGAGGGGTATTGGTTTTTTCAATGGCTGTTAGCTGATTAAGATAAATGAGTAACAATTCACACATTTGCACAGAATACCAACTGCAACTGGAAAACCGGACCGTTGCTCTGTGTGCTCTGCAGAGATGCCATGTTTCGAATGATCATGTATTCTGGACACCATTTTGACCCACGGACAGGCACAGTGTGAAAGTTGTACTGCCATTAGCCTCAACTCCAAAGCACTCAAATGTAGCCTGTTATGAACACCTTGAGGTGACTCGCTACGATGTGTGCCCCATACAACAGTAATATGCTGTGAAATGAAATACAGAAACACACAATCATGGACATAGCTAACACTCTTGGGAAATCCAAGATTAAGTAAAGCAAGTGAAATATAAATAGATCGCTGCCATGGATTACCCTATCATGCAGTGTGCGACTGGGTCAGGAAATAGGCCCTGGCATCAAAATAAAAGTGGCCCCCATTAGTGAATTAGTTAGCTAGAAAATTGACCCATGTTTGCAAATTGGGGCAGTTTTTGTAAAGACATGATGTTTACGTTTTGTGTAAAGTATGGAAGACTGCATTGATTTGATTTCGAAGCAGGCAATGTGTGTGTTAATATCCTAAAATTCAACAGTAGAAATTTGCTCACCTGACCATAGAGCAGGCCAACACACAGCCCACAAAACGGCCTACATACTAACCTGACAGATAAGACCATCAAGCACTGCCTGATTGCCCTATAGGCCAGTCCAACCCGGCTACTGTGTTATACATTTATTTTGCAGACACTGGATCATTGTTTTTGCAGGTAAAGTAAAGGACATGAATAGGGGGTCCGATAGGGGCCCGTTTCAATGTCCGTTTTAATATACCACCAGGTAAAGACTCGAGGGACCCAGCACACTTAAAGCCCTAGTCCCTCCTCTTTTACATTCTGATTCTGCTCCTCTGTGAGCACCTCTTGTCTGGCTGCTGTACTCGCACCTATCTTCTCGCCTCCTCCTATCACTTTATTCTGTTTGTCGTACCCCTTTCATTCACCTCTGTGCTCCCTTTCCCTCATCCTGGGTGAGCTGAGCAGTTTTAATTGTGATGCACCGTCGTTCTATCTTTTGTTCTGTGCCCTTCAGGTTATCCTGCTTTTCATTTATACAGGGGCAGGGCGCACTTCACACGTAAGGGCTCTTTAATTACCTGTCTAATCTCTGTTCTCCTCATGCAGATGCAGCGATTAGGCCCAGAGAGAGGGGCCGGCTGGGGAAATTGATAAAAATAGAAAAAAATAGAAACTCTTAGGGGGCCCCCCCTATGCCTCGAAACTCAGCAGTTTTTAAATGTGCGAGGCCCCATGGCTGCGAGCAAGCGCGGGGCCCTGGGCAGCTGCCCACAATGCCCATGCCTAGCACTGGCCCTGCTCCTCACGCTGTACACTAGTCCACCTCTTGCCTCCTCACCCACTCCGCCTTGGTACCCCACCCATTCGTCCCTCTAGCGAGAGATTTTATACCATATATTTCACCCCTCTCTCTCTCATGCACTCTCCCCACCATTCTCAGATGGTCACTTCAGGTCTTCAAGCACATCATTTTTCCTATACCTGTTCAACCCTTGCTCTCCTCTCTTCTTTGGGTGTCTTCTTTGTACACATATGCTGCCTCTTTATATGTTTAGGGCCTGCTATCCACTTATTTCTCAGACACTTTTTCTGCACCTCTGCCTTGAGTTCATTCACCTCTTTGTTCACAAACTAGCTATCCCTTTCTAACTAGCTATCCCTTTCTAACTAGCTATCCCTTTCTAGCTTCCTTTCTATCTACTCTCTGCCGCTCTCAACCCTATCTATTCACCATGCCACATAATTCCACTACACAAATATACCACACAATACCACCCCCACACAATCCCACAACTAATAATTCCAATCTAACTCACATAATTCTACTCCACACCACATACGTCCAGAACACTCAAAAAAAAAAAAGCATAGGTGTAAAAGACATTATCATTTACAACACCAATATCTCTAACTCTCGCAAATGCGAGACCTATTGCCAGGCGCGGTGCGTCCATTGGGGCGTAGGGGCGAAGCCCCACTAAGCCCCATGGACCCACAACGTTGTCACTAGAAGCCAAACACAATTATTTTTAAAAATCGCGCTATCTGCCGGCCGGGAAACCGGGAGACACCCGACCTTCCCGGAGTGCGCAAGGGGGGGGGGGGGAAAGGATCGGGCTGCTGCAGCTGCGCAAGTGTATTTTTGGGCACAAACATGCCCGCGCATGCGCAGATCGTGTTCTTGTGAATTACCCCTTAGAGAGAGGACCAGGGGGCGGGCCGCAGCCCCCGGGATTACACAGGGCGACTGGGCGAGGAGTCATGGTGCCCCCCCAGCCAATCCTGGCGCAGGATTGGCTGGTCACTACATAGCCCGGTTACATAACCCCTGACGGATAGCACGGCCGACTTTGGTGCTGGGAAACCAGGTTCGAGCCTCTTATCGAACCATAAAAATGTATACATGACTTACTTTGGTGTTAAATAAATAGATATTTTAAAAAACAAATAAAAATTATGTTCCGACTAAGGTGTGAAATTGGTGTTGAATAAATACATGTTTTTAAAAACAATTAATATTAATCATGTATCATTGGTGCTGGAGTACAAGGTTCGAGACTGGTATTAAACACTGACAAGCTGTGTGCTAAGTTATATGGTCATAAAAATACATGAATGATGGATGCAGGATGGGTGGATGCATGAATGGATGCAGGATGAATGATGGGTGAATGGATGGGTGGATGCATGAATGAATGATGGATGCAGGATGGATGCAGGATGGGTGGATGGGTAGATGAATGAATGATGGATGCAGGGTGGATGGATGGGTGCATGAATGAATGATGGATGCAGGATGGGTGGATGGATGGATGATGGATGCAGGATGGATGCAGGGTGGATGGATGGGTGCATGAATGAATGAAGGATGGATGGATGGATGGGTGGATGCAGGAATGGATGCAGGATGGATGATGGATGGGTGGATGGGTAGATGAATGAATGATGGATGCAGGATGGATGCAGGGTGGATGGATGGGTGCATGAATGAATGATGGATGCAGGATGGGTGGATGGATGGATGATGGATGCAGGATGGATGCAGGGTGGATGGATGGGTGCATGAATGAATGAAGGATGGATGGATGGGTGGATGCAGGAATGGATGCAGGATGGATGATGGATGGGTGGATGGATGGGTGGATGGATGGATGCATGAATGAATGAATGATGGATGCTGGATGGGTGGATGGATGGGTGGATGAATGAATGATGGATGCAGGATGGATGGGTGGATGGATGGATGGGTGCATGAATGAATGATGGATGCAGGATGGATGGGTGGATGGATGGGTGCATGAAGGAATGATGGATGCAGGATGGGTGGATGGATGGGTGGGTGGGTGGACACATGAATGGATGCAGGATGAATGATGGGTGGATGAATGGATGGGTGGATGCATGAATGAGTGATGGATGCAGGATGGGTGGCTGAATGAATGATGGATGCAGGATGGATGGATGGGTGCATGAATGAATGATGGATGCAGGATGGATGGATGGGTGGGTGGATGCATGAATGGATGCAGGAATGGATGATGGGTGGATGGATGGGTGGATGGATGGATGGGTGGATGGATGGATGGATGCATGAATGAATGATGGATGGATGGGTGGATGGTGGATGGATGGGTGGATGAATGAATGATGGATGCAGGGTGGATGGATGGATGGGTGCATGAATGAATGATGGATGCAGGATGGGTGGATGGATGGGTGGACACATGAATGGATGCAGGAATGGATGCAGGATGGATGATGGATGGATGATGGATGGGTGGATGGGTGGATGGATGGGTGGATGGATGGGTGGATGGATGGATGCATGAATGAATGAATGAATGATGGATGGATGGATGGATGCAGGATGGATGGGTGGATGGATGCAGGATGGATGGATGGGTGGATGGATGGATGGGTGGATGCATGAATGAAAGATGGATGCAGGATGGATGGGTGGATGGATGGGTGGGTGGATGCATGAATGAATGAATGATGGATGCTGGATGGGTGGATGGATGGGTGGATGAATGAATGATGGATGCAGGATGGATGGGTGGATGGATGGATGGGTGCATGAATGAATGATGGATGCAGGATGGATGGGTGGATGTATGGGTGCATGAATGAATGATGGATGCAGGATGGGTGGATGGATGGGTGGGTGGGTGGACACATGAATGGATGCAGGATGAATGATGGGTGGATGAATGGATGGGTGGATGCATGAATGAAATGATGGATGCAGGATGGGTGGCTGAATGAATGATGGATGCAGGATGGATGCAGGGTGGATGGATGGGTGCATGAATGAATGATGGATGCAGGATGGGTGGGTGGATGCATGAATGGATGCAGGAATGGATGATGGATGGGTGGATGGATGGGTGGGTGGGTGGGTGGATGGATGGATGAATGAATGAATGATGGATGGATGGGTGGATGGGTGGATGGATGGGTGGATGAATGAATGATGGATGCAGGGTGGATGGATGGGTGCATGAATGAATGATGGATGCAGGATGGGTGGATGGATGGGTGGACACATGACATGAATGGATGCAGGAATGGATGATGGATGGATGGATGGGTGGGTGGGTGGGTGGGTGGATGGATGGATGCATGAATGAATGATGGATGGATGGATGGATGCAGGATGGATGGGTGGATGGATGGATGGATGGATGGATGCATGAATGAAAGATGGATGCAGGATGGATGGATGGGTGGATGGATGGATGGATGGGTGGATGCATGAATGAATGATGGATGCAGGATGGATGGATGGGTGAATGCATGAATGAATGATGGATGCTGGATGGATGGGTGGATGCATGAATGAATGATGGATGCAGGATGAATGCAGAATTGGTGGATGGATGGGTGGGTGGGTGGATGGATGGATGGGTGGATGCATGAATGAATGATGGATGCTGGATGGATGGGTGGATGCATGAATGAATGATGGATGCAGGATGAATGCAGAATTGGTGGATGGATGGGTGGGTGGGTGGATGGATGGATGGGTGGATGCATGAATGATGTATGGATGGATGCAAGGTGGTTTGGGCTCGCTCGCTCGCTACGCTCGCTGCAATATGCAAAGTAGTTTACGCCCCCACCACTTTCAAATGTCACCAGCCACCCCTGCCTATTGCATTGCAAATGCTTGTCTGTTGCTGGGAGCCGAATGTACAGCCTTATCGGCCCACAGTAACAAAATTAGCAGGACAGCAAGTTCAGTAGTCTGGTTCAGTTACTTGTGTTTCCAGCCTCCCGGTGCCAGCGCTTCACAAGGACACTAATGTGCTGCTATTTTGAAAACGTTCTAAAATGTAACCCCAATCCCAGGCCGGGGATGGTGTTAACTTTGATAACGTTAATCACTACAGCTCCAGCGTGTGTTTACAGGGCCGTCCGTCTATAGCAGCGTGTGGCGGCCCAGGTATAATTACATCAGAAACAGAAGGACGGAGACCCTGTCATGAAAAGAGCGGCTAAATGAACCGAGCGAGACAACGGCAACAGCGCACTCACTCGCCTGAATTGAATTAATTACTTTAGAAAAAAAACATGGGTCACCCAACATTTAAAGATATTGAAAATGTTTTTTTTTTAAAACGCAAAAAGATTCTCTTTGCGTGAACACATTGCGGATTTCCCTTGCCAAGGAAATGGAACTGTGGTATTCCATAGGTCGACATGTGAGGTGCTTAAGGATGTTATTTGCCTTGATCGTGTGGCATATCACTGAGAAGGACCGGACGTTGTCTTGCAGTGGGACATCAAATCGTCCTGTTGCTTTTCACGGTCTCCGAGCACAGTATTTAACTGTGTCCTCGGCCACAGAGCGCTTCAAGTACCTGCTTCTGACGATAAGTTTGCCTCGCATCACCGGCGAGTTAGCAATGACTTGTCATTGTCAACGCACCACAGATGAAGTTAGTCCCGCACTCTCACAGAACAATCTCTTTCTGGGAATTCGCCTGCCCTACTGCATGCCGGCAGCGTACACGTCACACCTTCACAGACGTCATGCAATAGGAAGAACTAACACACAAGTGAAACGCAAAGTTTATGAGAGGCGCTTCGAAATTCAGCCACCTCCCTAATGCTTGGAGCGTTTACTATCTTCTTCCAGCATCTCTGAAGTTAGCATCTTTATTCTGCAAACCTGATATTGCTTAGATCCCTCATCTCACACTAGGGTGGCTGCCTATTGTGCCAGAGTCCCATTTGTGCAAACTTGGAGATGATGTCTGGGCAATCCTACAATCTCCTCGATCGTTCAAGGCTGCAGGGTTCAATGGGCCACTTTTTAGGAGCTTCTGTATTTCATAATGAGCTGATAGGGCCCTCATTCATTGGAACCGTCTCCTTCTCATCTCATAACTTAGTGCCTGAACTGTAAGTTAAACCCATTTTCTCACCATGGTGGTGGTGGTCTGCATTCACAGCGACGTCTTTTCGAACATTCGTGGGCGTGTGTTTGTATACTAATAATGGTGTATTTTCTTACACTAGTAGTTTGCATTTCTCACACTGATGGTGGTTTCTGGATAGTAGTGTTTGTGTCTTTTTTCACTATAGCAGTGGTGTTTTGTACAGTATAAGCGGTGTCTTTAACATTGGTTGTGGTGTTGCACAGTAGTTGTGGTGTCTTCTCTAAACTGGCGGTGGTGCCTTTTCTCACACTAGTGATGTCTTTTCTCACATAGGCAGTGTTTGTGTATACTTGTGATAGAATCTTTTCTCACACTGGTGGTAGTGTCTGTGTACACTAGTTGTGGATTTTCATTCACACTGGAGGTGGTGTATTTTATCACAATAGCGGTGTGTCTTTTCTCGCACTGATTGCATATTTGCACACTACTTCACATTAATGGTGATGTATTTTCTCACATTGTTGGTTGGCAGTTTCTTTTCTCACAGCAGAAGTGTGTCTTTTCTTGCACTGGAGTCTTTAACATTATACATCAGTTATAATGTATTTTCTCACATTGGTTATGGTGTCTGTACACTAGTGGTATATCTTTTCTAACGTTAGTAGTGGTGTCTCTCTTCTTGCACTAGGGTCTTTAACGTTATACGCCAGTGATGGTGTCTTTTCTCACATTGGTCATGGTGTCTTCATTCACAGTGGTGGTTGTGTCTTTCTCACACTAGTGACGTCTCTTTTCTTGCACTGGTGTCTTTAACGTTATACGCCAGTGATGGTGTCTTTTCTCACATTGGTCATGGTGTCTGTACACTAATGGTGGGACTTTTCTAACCTTTGTAGTGGTGTCTTAGTTCACAGTGGTGATGGTGTCTTTCTCACACTAGTGGTGTCTCTCTTCTTGCTTGCACTGGTGTCTTTAACGTTATACGCCAGTGATGGTGTCTTTTCTCACATTGGTCATGGTGTCTTCATTCACAGTGGTGGTGGTGTCTTTCTCACACTAGTGGTGTCTCTTCTTGCTTGCACTGGTGTCTTTAACGTTATACGCCAGTGATGGTGTCTTTTCTCACATTGGTCATGGTGTCTGTACACTAATGGTGGGTCTAGTCTAACGTTAGTAGTGGTGTCTTAGTTCTCAGTGGTGGTTGTGTCTTTCTCACACTAGTGGTGTCTCTTCTTGCACTGGTGTCTTTAACGTTATACGCCAGTGATGGTGTCTTTTCTCACATTGGTCATGGTGTCTTCATTCACAGTGGTGTTGGTGTCTTTCTCACACTAGTGGTGTCTCTTCTTGCTTGCACTGGTGTCTTTAAAGTTATACGCCAGTGATGGTGTCTTTTCTCACATTGGTCATGGTGTCTGTACACTAATGGCGGGTCTAGTCTAACGTTAGTAGTGGTGTCTTAGTTCTCAGTGGTGGTTGTGTCTTTCTCACACTAGTGGTGTCTCTTCTTGCACTGGTGTCTTTAACGTTATACGCCAGTGATGGTGTCTTTTCTCACATTGGTCATGGTGTCTTCATTCACAGTGGCGGTGGTGTCTTTACAGCGCTGGTGGCAGGGTTTGTTCAGCAGAGTTGGTGTCTTTTCACATTATAATGGTGCTGTCTTAATTGACTGGGCTGTTCCTGGACCCTCCTTTTCTCTAACATGTCATTCTGTAGTAGGGGAATCTCTGTTATAGTCATAATCTAGTGAATAGTCCCGCCCATGTGCGTGGACCCCGGAGCAATCAAAAATAATCTCTTAAAATGTCGAAAAATGCAGAACTGCACAGACGCTTAAGAGAGAATTAAAGACAGATAATGCAGCCTATATCCACAGGCTACACTGTCCACTACTTCAACTAGAAATTCCACCAAAAATCCACAAACAGCAAAGCCTGTCCAGATTTCCCTTGCTTTAACAGCAAAAACCCTCTGGAATGATAGAGAGAAAGACCTGGGCAGACAAGCCCCATAGGCTGCCATTATGTGGCTCAAAACAGGATGCTGTGCCTTTAAGAGAACCTTCCAGAACTTCACAGTATCCCAGAATGCACTGCAGGTCCCTTTTACTTTCAGTTCTTTTTTCCGGCTCCTGCTAGCAGGACCCTGGAGCATTGAGCTCTCCCTTTTGGGATTTATGTTTGTGATTTCTCACTTTTTCAAGTGTTTTTTGGTACTTTGTTCGAAGTACTTTGGTTAATTCTTCTTTGGTGTGCTTTTGGG
Source organism: Lissotriton helveticus (assembly GCF_964261635.1). Taxonomy (NCBI): domain Eukaryota; kingdom Metazoa; phylum Chordata; class Amphibia; order Caudata; family Salamandridae; genus Lissotriton; species Lissotriton helveticus. Next base: position 680,286,134 of record NC_136073.1, read on the forward strand.
GCAGTCCTTTTGACGAATATGCCTGCATTATTTGACAAATGCCCGGAGTGTTCCAGGAAGAAGGCCAAGACTGACCCACATGAAGTGTGTATCCTCTGCCTTCCCTCCTCTCATAACCCTGATGAGTGTGAGATCTGCCAGGGATTCACAACCAGGACCCTGAGAGACAGAAAGAAGATCAGGCTCCAAGGCATGGAGGAGAGAAGACTGCAAGCACAAGGTGGGTCTGGAGGGGCTTCATCTGCCCATGCTGAGGCCTCTGGGGGGCAGGAAGTCCAGCAAGCGTCCCCATTCTCCGTCGGCGTCGATTGCACCGACTACGGCGTCGAGAGGGATGAATACAGTCTGTTCCCCGTCTCCCCAGGGCTCTGGGTCGAAGCGGCGTCGACGTTCGTCGTCGAGGGTGCTGAACAGACCGCCGTCGACGTCACCGGTGACAGTTTCGTCGTCGAGGACTCGACGTCGTTGAGGACGTCGACGGGTGGCCCGGCGTCAGCACTCGCCGTCGTGGCGACACCGCCGTTCGCCATCGGCGAAAAGGAAAAGATCGTCGTCGAGGGGATCCTCGGCGTCGAGGGGGCGATCGCCGTCGAGGCACAGGAGATCGCCGTCGAGGAAGAGATCGCCGTCGAGGCACAGGAAGCCGTCGAGGCAAAGTCGATCGACGTCGAGGCGATGGAGATCGCCATCGAGACGGAAGCGTTCGCCGTCGAGGGACAGGCGTTCGCCGCCGAGGAAGCGCAGTTCGACGTCGAGGGGCCGACGCTCGCCGTCGGGTCACCGTTCTTCGACGCAGGAACGGCGCAGAAGGAGTTTGGGCGCCAGGAGTCAGTCTGACAGGCATCCAGTGCCTAGGAGAGACTCTCCCACATCCCAGCCTGATAAGGAGGGCGGGTCACCGGGCTCGGTGTACTCCCTTGTTTATACCCCTTCTAAGCCGGGGACAGTGACTCCTCCTCCTCTGCCTCCTTTGCCGAGAGGGCTTCCTCCGCGGGTCCCTACCCCACCACCTCTGCCACCTCAGCCTCAGCCTCAACCTCAGCTGCCGGTTGACAAGCCTCCACCGCTTCCTCCGAGATCGGTTTCCCTGCCCAGGTACCCGACTCCTCCGAAGGGGACCCCTCGGCCGAGGGGACCACCCAAGCCACAGTCTCCTGTCCCGGTGGAACCGGCAGGACGACCTAAGCCACGGAAGTCGCGATCCTGCTCCGGACGGAGAGGGAGGTCGCGCAGTCGTCACAGATCCTCGACTAGGTCCAGACGGCGCCACAGGAGGCGCGGATCACGGTCCCGCACGGGCTCTTCCAGGACGAGGTCCTACTTCCCGACCTTGTCAGACTCCCCGGGGACTAGGGTGTCTCCCGTGGATGACATCAGCACGTTCCAAGATGTTCTCCTGAGGGGTGCGGCAAAATTAGGAATCACGGTGACGGCTCCCACACCTACGACGTCCGTGATCTTTGAGACACTTCACAAGAAACATTTATCTCGCCCTCTGCTGCCGCTCGTGCCAGGCTTGGTGGAGCCAGCGGAGGAGCTGTTCCTTACGCCTGCAGTAACGAGAGCTGCTCCATTCCGTCTGCTGAAGAAATATAGGGCTCTGGATTCCGACCCAGCTTTTCTACGGTCTGACCCGGTTCCGGATTCCGTTATAGTGACGGCGGCCAGAAAACAACATTCTACCTCTCCGTCGTCTACCGTGCCTCTGGATAAGGAGAGCCGATGGATCGACTCTAATGGCAGGAAGGCTTGTGGGACAGCAGCTACGGCCATGAAGACCGCTAGCGATACGGCTCTGCTGGGACGGTACAATCGTTCCCTGTGGGAATCTCTCCAACAGTTCACGGAACTCCTGCCACGTGACAAGAGGGAGGATTTCCTGGAGATCCTAAAGGAAGGAATGCTGGTTTCGAACCAGGTTATCAGCGCGGCTGCGGATGGTTCCCTGTTGGCGGCCCATGGTTACTGTCATGGGATCAACCAGCGACGCCATGCTTGGCTCAGGCTCACATCGCTCAAGCCGGAGGCCCAACAGCGAGTGGCTAATCTGCCCTTCTCGGGGGAGACCCTGTTCGGGAAACATGCATATGATGAGATGGCCCGCATGAAGGCAGAGACTCTGACGGCTGTGGGCTTGGAGAAGCCCAAAGAAAAGAAAACCTACCGCCCGTTCCAGAGACGGTTCGGGGCGCAGGGCCGAGGGCGAGGACAGGCTTCGGGACAGCAGCAGCAGCAACAACAGCAGCAGTTCTGGAGGCCCTTTCAGAAGCGCCAGAAGGGTAGAGGAGGTCAACAGTCCTCTACAGTGAACAAGGGCGCGGCGGGGTCTCGACCCTGAGCTGTTACTTCCCCTTCATCCGTTACCCGCTCCGGTGGGGGGAAGCGTCCAATTTTTTCTGGCAGAGTGGAGAAAAATTACTCAGGACAAGTGGGTGCTGAATATGGTTTGCAATGGAAACAGTCTTTGGTTCACCGGCCCGCCTCCATCAATTCCACCGGTCAGCTCGCAGTTTCAACTGCGCGAGCTCCAGGCGGAGGCCGATATCCTGTTGAGGAAAAAGGCGATAGAAGACGTACCTCTGTCTCAAAGAGAAGAGGTCTGTACTCCCGGTTCTTTCTGGTCCGCAAGAAGGACAAGAACGAGTTCAGGCCCATTCTGGATTTGCGACAAGCAAACAAGTGGATTCGCAGAGAAAAGTTTCGCATGCCGTCGTTGCATCAGATTTATCCTCCGCTGCAACAGGGAGACTGGCTGTGTGCCATAGATCTACAGGATGCATACTTCCATGTGCCCATTGCACACAAACACAGGAAGTTCCTGCGATTCCAAGTCGGCGCCAATCATTATCAGTACACATTACTGCCATTCGGATTGAAGTCTGCGCCCAGGACATTCTCGAAGTGCATGGCAGTGGTAGCCGCACACCTAAGGAAGAACAGGGTGTTTGTCTACCCATACCTGGACGATTGGTTGATCAAGGCCTCCTCCTTCTCGGAAGCTCAAGCGCACTTCCGGAAGACGTGCGTTCTCTTGAACAAGCTGGGGTTGCACATCAACATGTCCAAGTCTGTCCCGACTCCGGTCCAGTGCATACAGTACTTGGGAGCCTCCATCAATACGCTGTCAGCAAGCGTGTCTCCTTCGGAGGAGAGACGGTTATCACTCCTTCGGAAGGCTCAGGCTCTTATGACCGCTCCATCTACAACAGTGAGGACGGTGTCTTCTCTACTGGGGTCGATGGCCTCCTGTATCTTCCTCACACCACACGCACGGCTGCACATGAGACCGCTGCAGGAGTGCTTGGAGGATCAGTGGGATCAGAGGAAAGGATCTTGGGACGACAGGATACGACTGTCTCTGCATGCTCTTCAGTCTCTGAAGTGGTGGTGTTCAGCGGAGAATCTCCTGAGAGGGGTTCCCTTCCACAAGGACATTCCCACGCAGACTATTGTGACGGATGCGTCTCTCCACGGCTGGGGGGCGCACTCCGGAGACCTACAGATTCAAGGGACGTGGTCCCAGATGGAGTCCACGTACCACATCAATTTCCTGGAACTCAGAGCTGTTCACTTGGCACTGAAGGCCTTTCTTCCGTCCTTCCGGACCAACTCGTTGCTTGTTCAGACAGACAATACGACCACGATGTATTACCTCAACAAGCAGGGGGGGTCGAGATCGCGCACTCTGTCGCAGGAGGCGCAGGCGATCTGGCACTGGCTTCTGGCCAGAGGACTGACGATAACGGCCACCCATCTACCAGGTGTGCAGAATGTTCAGGTAGACGCACTGAGCAAACTGATCCAGGAAAACCACGAATGGGTCATAAACGACGAAGTACTAGGAGAAGTCTTCGCAAGGTGGGGGACTCCAGAGGTAGATCTGTTCGCCACCGCCGAAATCAGCAAATGACGCGACTTCGCCTCCCGGTACTACCAACCAGGGACTCTGTGGAATGCGCTATGGATCAACTGGTCGAACAGCTTTCTGTACGCTTTTCCACCCATTCCCCTGATTCCGGCGGTACTCATCAAACTGTCCCAGTCCAGGGCACGGATGATCCTGATTGCCCCGGAGTGGCCCAGCCAGTGGTGGTTCACGGACCTACTTCACCGGTCTCTCCTTCCTCACATACGGCTGCCGTGCAGGCCGGACCTTCTCACGAAGTTCGGGGGGCAGATGTTGCACCCCAACCTCTCGTCTCTGAGTTTGGTGGCATGGCTCCTGAGATGGTGCAATATGGCCATCTGAATCTACCAGAAGATTGCTTGGACATACTGAAGGAGGCTAAGCGACCTTCCACTAGCACTTCTTATGCTTACAAGTGGAAGAGGTTTTGCATCTGGTGCAAGTCCAAGAACTATGACCCAACGACGTGTAAGGAAGATGTCATCCTTCCATATCTTCTACATCTGGCGCAGTCTGGCCTTAATGTCCATTCCATTAAGGTTCATCTGGCTGCTTTGACTGCCTACAGGAAATGCCCTTCACAGACTTCCTCCTTTCAGATCCCTGTGATCAAAGACTTTTTGGAAGGCTTGAATAAAGTGTTCCCTCCTGTCCTGCTTCCTTCGCCTTCATGGGAATTGAATGTGGTGCTGTCCAGATTGATGAAGGAGCCTTTTGAACCAATTCATAAGGCTTCGTTGCAGCACCTATCCTGGAAGGCGGCGTTCCTCGTGGCCATTACATCGGCCCGCAGGGTGAGTGAAATTCAGGCATTGTGTTGCCAAGAACCTTATACTGTATTTCATGCTGCTAAGGTTGTTATGCGTACTCACCCTAAATTTCTTCCTAAAGTTATATCTGACTTTCATGTTAACCAGACCATAACTTTACCTACGTTTTTTCAGAATCCTTCCTCTCCAGCGGAAAGGTCCCTGCATTCCCTGGATGTCAGGAGGGTGTTGAAATTGTATCTGGATAAAACCAAGGATATTCGTAGGTCAGACCAATTGTTTATCAATTATGGATCAGTCAGGACAGGTCTTGCTACCTCTAAACAGTCCATTTCTAGGTGGATTGTGTCCTGTATACAGTTGTGTTACCAAAAAGCTGGTAAGACCTTAGGGGGTAAACCTAAGGCTCATTCCACCAGGGGCAAAGCTGCCACGACTGCTTTGCTCCGTAATGTTCCAATTGCAGAAATCTGCAAGGCGGCCACTTGGAAGTCGGTCCATACCTTTGCTAAGCATTACTGCCTGGACACTGATGCCAGGGCAGACGCTCAGGTTGGGCAGGCTTCGCTGCGAAATCTGTTCGCACAGTAGTGGTGTTAATTCTCTTTTCTCCACCGCCGCTTTGGTGTGGGGATGGGCTTGCCATTCTATTCACTTGATTATGACTATACACAGAGATCCCCTACTACAGAAGGAGTAGTTTCTGTCATGTAACTCCAGTTCTGTAGTAGGGGTATCTCTGTTATAGTCATAAGCGCCCGCCCTCCTCCCCGGTGGAGAGAGATATTCATGTAAGGAATGCTACAGGTCTGGCGTGTTACGCCTTCAAAAAGAACTAAAAGTAATAGGGACCTGCAGTGCATTCTGGGATACTGTGAAGTTCTGGAAGGTTCTCTTAAAGGCACAGTATCCTGTTTTGAGCCACATAATGGCAGCCTATGGGGCTTGTCTGTCCAGGTCTTTCTCTCTATCATTCCAGAGGGTTTTTGCTGTTAAAGCAAGGGAAATCTGGACAGGCTTTGCTGTTTGTGGATTTTTGGTGGAATTTCTAGTTGAAGTACTGGACAGTGTAGCCTGTGGATATAGGCTGCATTATCTGTCTTTAATTCTATCTTAAGTGTCTGTGCAGTTCTGCATTTTTCGACATCTTAAGAGATTATTTTTGATTGCTCCGGGGTCCACGCACATGGGCGGGACTATTCACTAGATTATGACTATAACAGAGATACCCCTACTACAGAACTGGAGTTACAGGACAGAAACTACTCCTTCCATGAGTTGAGGGATGAAGGCCTTCACTAGGGAGCAGACTGGACTAAATGCAGGAAGTATTTGCACTGGCACAAGCAGAGCTCCATTCAACTCAGGCTGGCATGTGGAGGGCTCAGAGGGGCCCATATTCACCCTCAGTGATAGTGCCATGGTCCCCCTCCACCCAGCACTTTTCTGCTCAGTGGTCAGACAGGCGAATAAACGTCCCCGGGACTATTTTACCCTTTTACCCTTTTCTGCCAAGCGCAGAGGAGCAACGATAATGAAGTGCATTGAAGATTAAGAAAATGCGTTAATTAGTCACAACATGGCCGCAAAGAATGTGCACAGTTTTTGCTGGTCCCGAGACCCTTTATGTAGCACTGTTGAGAGCTTTGCGTCTCCCCCACACTGTTCACTATGCAAGTGCTGCTCTCAGCACAATGCCAGGACCTCTTGTATACTATGCTGATTTGAACAACAGTGGGTAACCTCCTTTTCCACCAGTTCTTATACTTGTATAGAATCATAAGGTCTTACACACGTGCTTTATAATTGTAAACGATGCCACGGTCTTGCACAAACTCGTGTTCCCCTCTCTGTGTAGTAATTGAGGAAAATGGCAGACAGAGGCGGAATGATGGGTACAGCAGTGTGTGGAGAAGTAGTGGGCACTGCTGTAAACAGGTGTTTTTGCACTGCTGGAGGGCAGGGCACGAGACCAGGAATCTCCAGGGAGCTTTTCCTGAACATATGCAAGATGATGTCAGGCATCTGTAGGCTGTTCAACTGAGACACTGCACCCTCCTGGTTTCCATTTTAAAACTTTGGTTAGTTCATTGCTGCGATTGGCACTTCAGGCTGAAATCCAGGAGGGGCCCTTTGTGCCCTGGGCTAGAATTTTCTGCCTCAGTTTTGTGCATGTCTCTTAAGGGCAGTTGAAAGAGTAAAGGCAACCATAATTCCATGGCAGTCCACTTTTTGTTCTCTGCCCCCACCTCCAACCCCTCCTTATTTCCCCTCAAGCTTTTTCAGCCTGGCACATACCTTCGGTGTGGTTGGCGTGATGCTTCTGTTGTAAAATGCACAATTTTTTCAATTTTTTGTTCCATGTCTTTTTTTAGTGGAGCCCCCCGGACTTCCTATGCAGTGGTCAGCCTAGATCTCTACGCTCGCTCGCTATGCACAGTATGTCTACTGGTCAGTCTTATTTTTTGGGTTCTCTGATACTACACCCTCTGATCTATCTTTTTTTGGGGGGTTCTTTGTAAGAATGTCTGTGGGTATGACTGGGTATCCTGGTGCACTGTAAAGTCCTAATTTACTATGATTTAAAAGTCCAATATATTTGAATATATAATGGAAAATGTGTTTTTCCCCCCCCTCATTTCTAATGGGAGAACCTCTTCAAACCCCCTTGCAAGGCCAGTCTTGCTCTAAACGTACTGAACCGGGGATGGTTTGGCAACATTTGCAAGGGCTGCTTTTGGTTCCTAGTCCGGCCCTGGTGCCTGCTGTTGGAACACATTTGTGACTTGTTCAGATAAGTGCCTTGACCCACGTCATGCCTCTCTGCCTGAGGGGTTGCTGTTTATGTTGTCCTTGGCTCGGCAGAACCTGGCGATGGGCACTGTTAAAGGATATTTGGTGTCTCCTGGTTTCCGTTTTAAACCTTTGGTTAGTCGATAGCTGCGATTGGCACTTCAGACTGAAATCCAGGAGGGGCCCTTTGTGCCGTGGGCTAGAGTTTTCTGCCTCAAATTTTTATTTTTTTATTTGTTTTATTTTCATACAAAGAGCAAGGAGAGGGTCTAGATATACACAGCACAGGGCCCACAACCCTACACCGGGCCAGCCGCGCAAATCAGAGGGTACACGGGTGATTTCAAAAGAGTCTACCGATGTAGACTGTACACAGCATGTCGCCTATAACCCTCAGATGGCCGGCCGCGTAGTGCATGTGTCATAACATTAGATTGCATTTGTGGGAGAATTGCAAGACCCAAAGTTAACATATGCAACATCATAACGAGAGAAAAGGAAGAAGGGGTAGGCACGCGGCCTACAGAAAGCGGACAGTAAAGAGTGAACTGGTAAAGAGTGGCAAGGGAGTAAAAAGAGCAGGGGAAAGAGAGGAGCCCGTGACAGGGGGGCTATGTAAGACGATGGTGACTAGGAGAATACTGGCGGGCAGGGAGGGAAGTAAGGGGAGCCATCAATGTACACTAATCAGGCCATGGACCGGTGTATGCGTCATGTGTATCAATGGACAGGGCGGTTAGGGTGGCGCAAGCAGTCTGTTGGGCTCAGATGGAATTACAGCATCTTCAAATAGACATAAGGCCCGGAGTTTCGGGGGCAGGAGATGCGCAAGTTCTAATTTGAAGAGGTATGTAACTAATGCTTGGCAAATTTTGGTGAATCGGGTGTCACAGGACTGTAGGCACGCTGTGAGGAGCTCCATAGTCACTACGTGCCATAAGCGCACGAACCAAGCGGCAATGGGGGGGGGGTCTCTGCCTTTTTCCAGTATAGCGCTATGAGTTCCTTAGCGGCCCCTAGCATATGGAGTGCAATGTGATAGTCACTGCAGGTGAGCGCTCGTAAGTTGTCGGGCTTAAGGCCTAAAAGGATCGTGGCTGTGGATTCAGGCAGAGGGAAGCCAAGTACCTCCTTGATATGACAAAGAACCTCTTTCCAGAACAGGGCCAGGAGAGGGCATGCCCACCAAATGTGAATGAAGTCCCCAGATGCATTCGAGCGTCTCCAGCACTGCGGGTAGGATGTGGGGAACATCCTGTGCAATCGCGCAGGTGTATAGTACCACTGTGTCATGATCTTGAACGCGGTTTCTCGTTGTGAGATGCTACGATACACCTTCAGTATGTCCCGCCACAATCGGTTCCACTGAGCATGCGTAATTTCTGTAGGGGAAGTAGATTGCCATTGACGTTGGTACGGGTGGGTGGCTATCCGCGGGGGGTTTTGCAAGATCTGATAAGTCCGGGAAATAAGACCCTTCTACTCATCAAAGGAGCATACCAGCCGCTCAAAAGGAGTGAATGGGCGAGTAGCGGCCTGTTGCATCTCGGACGAGGACAGTCAATGCCGCAACTGTGCATACTGGAGCCTAGCTCCTTCTAGGAGTTGAAACCCCTCCTTGCATTGGTCAAAGGTTTTGAGTGTGTCCCCGGCGTACATATCTCGGATCGTTCTACATCCACCTTCCAGCCATTTTGAGAACGCTTGCGGATTGAAGGCCAGTGGGAATAACGGGTGTTAGATTTGGGGGTCTCTAGTTGGCACAGGTAGGTACTTGTGACAAATAGGGACCCTCGCCTCTAGTCAGGATAAGGGGATTACACTCCTAAAATAACCCCTGCTTACCCCCTTGGTAGCTTGGCATGAGCAGACAGGCTTTATCTCAGAGGCGTTGTGTGTTAAGCATTTGTGACTACATACAGTAACCCAGTGACAACACTACAAATGGACACCACACAGGTTTTATATAAAAAATAAGTAGACTTTATATAGAGTTACCACAAGACCATAAACGACAAAAATACACAATACTATTACTTTAAGATTGTAGATTAAGCTTAGTTCAGTTCAGTTCTTAGATGTGACACTTTGCGTCAATGTACCTTAGGTTGCGTAGCGCTTCCACTACAGGCAATGTCACATCGAGGGAAATGCGGCAAAGTTCAAGTGCAAAGAAATAAAGACGTGAAGATCTTCCACATGCGGCACCCTTCTCAGGGATGCGAGAAGTTCTCGGTTCGATGTGTGGACTGCAGCGGCGACACCCTTGTTCCGCGATGCGAAGGCAGCAGCTCCAGCGGCAACACTCTTCTCCCACGATGCGTGAAGTTTCCGCACAATGCGACAACTACAGCGGCGACATCCACGATGCGATGGCAGCAGCTCCGACGGCGGCGCACTTCTCAGGGGATGCGAGGTGCTCTTCGATGCTGTGCAGTACGACAGTTCCAGCGGCGACACCCTCCTTCGGAGTTGCGACGGCAGGCACAGCGACGGTGACACGCTCCGACCTCATTGCGAGATCCTTCTCCTGATGTGGTGCAGTCTGACAACTACAGCGGCGACACCCTCCTTCGGAGTTGTGCAGCTGCGACGGCGACGCGCTTCCTCTTCGTTGCGGCACGCTTCAGTGCGATGCAGTGCGACAGTTCCAGCGGCGACACCCTCCTTCGGAGTTGCGACGGCAGGCTCAGCGACGGTGACATGCTTCATCTCATTGAGTCGCGCTTCCAGCTCCTTGCGACATGCAGTTCCTCAGAAGGCCAAAAAAGCAGCAGGCACTTCCACACGAACTCTGGGGAGCTGGGGGTTGAAGTCTGTTGTCCCTGAGACTTCAGCAGGATGCAAGCTCTTTTCTAAGCCCATGGAGATCCTTCACAAGTTGAAAGCAAAGTACACAAAGTTCCTTTCTCCTTCCTTTGGCAGTAAGGCAACCACTGCAGGCCAATCCCCCAAGCAGCACTTCAGCTTGGGAATAGTCTCTCCTCAGTTTCTTCAGGTTCCTCTCCTCCGTAAAGGTTTCTTCTTATAGTCCAAAAGTGATCTAATTTCATGGGATCAGGGTCCCAATATTTATACCCCAAAATCCTTTGTTCTCTGAGGGTAGAGGGGCCTTTGCCCAGTCCAAACCAGTTCAGAAGCTCTCTGTTTACCAGACTTCTCCTTTCCTTTCACAGTGCAGGGCAGGCACATCCGACGCCCCACAGGACGTGGAGCCAGCATTGTGGAAGGCAAGCACAGTCCTGGAGCACTTTGTTTACAGGACGACTCCTCTTCTTTCAGTGTGCAGGGCAGAGACATCAGACGCTCTCCAGGGGGTGGAGGCAGCATTGTGGAATGTAGGCACAGCCCTATTCAAGGTTCAGGTGCAACTCCTCCCTCCCATCTAGATGCAGATCTCTCTATTCACCACTGGGTGACTCAGCCTGTCTCTTGGAATTCCCCAGCCCTGTCACTCACAAAACCAGACAAAGGAATACACAACCTAGCAGAGGCAGGTTTGAATGGTTAGACAATCAAATACTTACTTTCTAAAAGTGGTATTTGCAAACACAGAATATTAAAATCAACTTCACTAAAAGATGTATTTCATTATTCTGAGTTCAGGCATACTAAACTCGAATTTCTACCATGTTCCCTGAGACAGTTAGGATTATAAACGTAATAATCTAACAGCCGATTCTGGCCTATGGAGAACAGGTAGCCTTGCAATAGTGAAAAACGAAAATGGCTCTAATTCACTATTAGGACATGCCACACACATCAGGGCTTGTCCTACCTTATACTTACAATGCACACTGACATTGGGCCTACCATAGGGGTGACTGATATGAACAAAAGGGAAGGTTTAGGGACTGGAAAGTGGGTGCACTTGCCCAGTCAGCATGACAGTACCAGACTGCACATAGCCTCTGCAATGACAAACCTTAGACACATTTTACAAGGCGGCTTCTGTGGGTGGCACAACCAGTGCTGCAGGCACAACAGGTTACCTGCAATGAGGGTGTGGGGAGTGGGAAAGGTGGTGAGCCCCTTGGATATTGCTGCTTTGCCCCATATATCCAGCACCGTCCTAGTGGGCACTGCAATATAGGTGCTGCAGGAGCGTGCATTTCTATGGCGCCAGGAAAGATCCCAAATGGTTCGTCTGGTTCCCGCCCTGTCCATATGGAACCAGATCTTCTCACTCTCAAGCGCTGTCCACTACGAAACGATGCAAAGGTGAGAGGCCCAGTAGTAGTCTAGTAGGTTGGGGCATGCTAGTCCTCCTCTGTTCCGCTGAAGCATCAGAACTTTGTTGGAGAAGCGAGGTCTACGGCTGCCCCAGATGAAGGCGGTGATATCGCTCTGAAGACTCTGAATCTGGTTTTGCGGGATGGGAGTGGGCAGGCATTGAAACAGGTACTGAACTTTTGAGAGCACCGACATTTTAATAGCGTTCAAACGCCCCAGCTAGGAAAGGGTCAGGGATTTCCAACCCTTCTGGTCTTCCAAGACGGTTTTCCTTCACTCCCGCCAATTAGTTTGGGTACATGTGGCAAGAGAGGGAGTCAACTGAAACCCAAATATCGAATGGAGTTAGTGGCCCACTGGTAGGGGACAAGTGTTCGCAGGGTCGGTATCTCCTCCTCTGGGATCGTGAGGTTCAAAGCCCAGGATAATCCATGATTGATTTTAAGATCAGAGGCCAGCTCAAAAGATTGCAGTAGGGAGTGTAGCGCCGGAAGGGAAACATGGGGGCGAGACAACGTTAGGATAAGATCGTCAGCAAAGAGCGCTACTTTGTTCTGCTGACCCGCGAGGATGATGCCATGTATGTCCGAGGCCTGCCTAATCATCATAGCTATGGGCTCTACCACGAGGGCAAACAACAAAGGGGATAGGGGGCAGCCCTGTCGCTTGCCCCTGTGTATGGAGATAGGATGCGTGAGTTGGCCATTGACTCACACCCGAGCCTGCGGGCAGAGGTAAGGGGCCATGATCCTAGCAATCATGTTCTGGCCCAGTCAGATTTTCGTCCGCACCGCTCGGAGGAAGGTCCAGTTGACCCGATTGAACGCCTTTTCCGCGTCGAGCGATAAAGGGCCTGCCGCTATATTCCAATGTTGCGCCTTCCCCACGAGATGGTCAGGCTCTATAAGGCCGGGCATGTGTGGATCAAGGCGTTTGGCCAGCATTTTAGTATAGTATTTAAGGTCTGTGTTCAAAAGGGCTATGGGACGGAAGGATGAACACAGGGTGGGGTCCTTCCCTGGTTTGGGGATGAGGGCTATTTCTGTCATTCCCATAGATGATGACGGCTCCTCTTTATCGGAGAAGGAGTTGAACAGCCTTAGGAGTTAGGGTTGGAGTTGTGGTAGTAGCAGGGGATAGAAGGCCAATGGGAGGCCATCAAGGCCCGGTGATTTCCCCAGGGGTAGGTCCTTTAGCGCACTCGCCAGCTCCTATTTTGTGAGGAGTTTTTCCAGCTGCTCGGAGTGGTAGGGACTAAGTGGAGTCCAGGGGCAGCAATGTAGGTTATCTTTAGCCCGATCTGGAGACGGCTGTATACAGGTGTGAGTAATATGCCTGGAAGGCCTCGCGTTTAGCCCATTCTGTGGTGACCCTCTCGCTATTAATGAGCTGGATGTTACCTATGTGCGCTTTGGCAGTGGGCGCTCGCAGGCGTCTTGCCAATATCTTACCCACCTTGTCCCCCCCCCCCTCAAAGGGTCGCTGTTTCAATGCCAATAGGGCTCTCTCAGCCTTGTTAGTGCGGAGAGAACGGATTTACCCCCTACGATTAGCGTGGCGGTGTTTACGGGCGAGTGTGGGGTGGTCCTGATCTTGTCTCTCTAAATCCTTAATGTCTTTGGAGAGGTTATCCTCCAAGAGACGGGCCTCACGCGCCCGTGCAATTGCCAGAGATGTGATGTGGCTGCAGATCGTGGACTTGAATGCATACCATACTACAGGAAAGGGAGTTTTGGGAATATCATTGATCGCGAAGTAAGGGTCAATAGCAGTCCGTATGCTCTCCACATCCAATGGGGTCCCGCCGAGTGTGCAGTGGGAAACGCCATCTTGGGGTACGGGAGGGACAAGCGGCTGGGTCTTGCAGGTGGAGTTCAACATGTACGTGATCGGAGAGCGAGATAGCAGACGTCGAGGCCGAGACCATGTCGCGGACCAGGGTGTGAGATAAAAATATAATCTATGTGTGAGTACGAGCGATGTGTTTGTGAGTAATACGAAAAGTCGCACGTCTCAAGGGAGTGGTAGTGCCAGGAGTCCAGTAAACCTAGGTCCGCTATTTGACTCTGGAGGGTCGAAGACATAGCCCCCATCCCGTGCGAGGATGTCTCACTGCGGTCCATTTTAGAATCCCATGCCATATTGAAGTCACTCCCTAAGATTAGTGAGGGGTCGTCTTGGGGGACATGCTTCCGCAAGGTCGTCTGGAGATAGGAGTCCTGCGTCTGGTTGGGTGCATACGCATTGCAAAGTGTAAAGTGGCGTTGTTCAATCCGGACCCCAGCCCTGATGAAGCGGCCATCCGAGCTACGGAAGACTCTAGACTCCCCCTGCCTGATGCCAGCCCTGCAAAGGATTGCCACCCCAGCCATTTTAGTGGCGCCGAAGCCCAGAATTGGAGGGGTTATAGCAGATTGGCCATGCAAGGGATATCTGCTTTTAAAAAGTGAGTTTCGTGTAGAAGTATAATGTCTGGGTTATGTTGTAGAAGATAGCACCATGCTTGATGTCGTTTGTTGGAGGAGTTAAGTCCCTTAACATTAAGGGATAAAATCTTCAGGGGGCAGGGTGCAGCCAGAGTTGTGTCAAGATCGGGGGTAGTCCGTCAAGCCACTTTAGAGAGCAAGGTGGGATGATGGGAGGGAGGCGCAGGGATTTGTCACTCTTGCCACGGGCAGGGCACCGTCTGGGGGGGTTCCCCACCTGCCATAACGAAAGATATAGAAGAGGAGGGAAAAAAAAGAAAAGCAAGTACAGATAAGTATAGGCAAAGAGTGTAGAACCAACATTGGCCAACCGGGCCACAGTGTCCTGTTCCAGTTGCGGGTCAGCCCAGATATTAAGGCTAGGGTGATCCCAGAGATGTCACTCTCTCAAGAACAGGTAGGGGGCGGGTCATCGGCTACCTGCGGGATCGTCCGGATGGGTAGTCCAGGACCTACAACACTGCTGATAGGGAGCTGGGTTATGTCCAGTTTCAGAGAGTGAGCGCCACCCCCAATGGGGTCTGAGACAATTTCCGAGGTCAGCATGTTCGTGAATTTGTGGAAGCATGTTTTCAGTCAATTAAGGGGACGAAGGTCGGGAGTTTGTTGTAGATCTTTCCCCCTCCAGAGACCGGATATGTTGGATAATGTCATACGTGGCTTGCAAGGATGATTGTTCATCTGGTTGCTGTGAGGGCTGGTGACGGCATACAGTAGACCATGAGGGCTTGGCGGGTGCCCGTGTGAAGGGCGGCAGACGTGTAGGGTTGGAAGGTGGCGTTGAGGAGAGGTGGATAAGCTGTGCCGCTTCTTTAAAAGACCTTACCATCCGGCGCTTGGACTCTCATTGAAAAATGAGAGCAAATGGGTGGCCCCATTGGTATGGAATATTCAGAGTTCGCAGTTTGTCCGTCACAGGTCTAAAATCTCGACGTCTCCGGAGGGTGTTAGGTGCGAGGTCCTGATAGATCTGAATCTTGACCCCATTGTAGGTGAGGTCCGATTTGGCGCGCGCCGCTTTAAGAATAGCCTCTTTTTCTGAAAAGAAGTTCACCCAGGTCAGGATGTCCGGGAGAAACCCTGATCTACCAGCGGGGCCAGTGACTCGATGGGCCCGATCCAGGGCCGGTGGAGAGGCATCATAATCTCCCCAGACCTCATGCTGGAGCTTAGCTGCGCCACATAAGTCATAATATCGTTCCCCTCCGCCCCGAGGGGGACCCCCCGGATGCGGCGGTTGTTCCGGGGACTTCTATTCTCTAAATCGTCTTGCTTCAGTTGCAGCTCTGTGTTGCTCCTCCAGGGTGGCCAGGCACTGCCAAAGTTGTCCCTAGTCTTCTGTTCAGTCTTCTGTTCAGGCATCTACAGTCTTCTCCAGGCCATCCACTCTTTCCCCGAGGTCCGTGACCTCCTTTTTCAGCTCCCGGTCACATGAGTGGACCTTGGTTCGCAGGGAACCTATCTCCGTTTTAAGCTCTGTCATTAAAGTAGCTATAAAAGCCTGTGTGACAGGGGGCGAGTCCCCTCCAGTCTGTGAGGCCACAACTCCAGGCGTTGACATGCCAGCCTTACTCCACATTGGGGCAACAGGATTGTCTTTTGGGGGTGCCGCTGGGTCCTTCCTGACTTTGGTACATGTCATCTTTTGGGTGCGACTGTCTCTCAACGGCGCCAGGCGTAGGAGCTAGTGTGTGGAGGAAGGGTCGTTGGAGAGTAGGTTTGGTTGCCAAGTGTACCTGTGTCGTCTCAGTTGATGGAGATCAGAATGTGTCACACCTGGCTCAACAGTTGATAGTGCGACGGGTGCCAGGAGGGGTAGGTAGGGTCTCTGCATACATGAATGCTCTCTCCTCCACTCCCTACCTGTTCAAGAGGTGTGTTGTTGTCCAAGAATCCAGCAGGGAGCAAGATACCTGGGGCCGAGAGAAGCGCAGCGTCGCACTCAGCCACACGCCTTCTAGGCCGGGAGATTGCCACCCAGAGGCTGGGACCCCCAGCGGGTTCACCCAGCCTCACCAAAGACCAGCCGCTCCTAGCCACCTCTGCCAACCCTCTAGCCAAAATGCTGTCTGGGCAGGTTGCGTGGAGATCCCAGCCCCCAAGTAGGAGAGTCGGGCAACGGGGATTGAGCCAGATGGAGCCCCAGTGATCGCAGGCCTTGCGTCCACCTTCGGGGAATGGCGCTGGGCGTATGGTGTGGGGACCTGGATATGCTTGTACTCAAGTGTCTTTTTAAGAAAGTGAGCGGGTCGTGCAGGTAGTTCAGGGGAGACCATGGGGACCAACCTCACCAGCAGTCGTAGGGGAGCCACCAGTGGCAGGGAAGCCAGTTACCAGACGTTCCTTGTTTTCGGGCCGACCTAGCCTTCTGTTGCCGGTAGGGCAGTTTGCCAATGTAGGCCTCAGGCAGGCGCAGGGCAGCGGGGTTGCGCAGGGTCAGTGAGGTGCAGGGGCTCGGGGGTAGGACGTGAAGAAGTGGCTCAGCAGGAGACGCCCCCACCCCGTACACCTCACCTTGGCCCATTACCAGAGCCCGGGGACCGGGCGCGTGCAAGCATCGGCTCACACCAGGCCACAGGCCTACCAGATCAGGGAGCCGCCGCCTCCGGGCCAGATCGCCCCCCAGGGCGTCGCTGTGTCCTCCCAGCGTCCGCTTTCACTATGCGTGCCCCCACTTAGCCTGCTGCTCAACCAGCCAATACAGGGCGGGACCTCCGCCTCAGGGGTCCCCGCTTGCCACCCCCTGCCTCACGCCAGCTCCAGGGGGGAGGGAGAGGCCCAGGACGACGGTCTCACCAGCCCGGGATGTACCACAGCTTATCCGCGACCTCTGTGCAGCTGATCCTCCACAGGGCCCTCAGCGTTCTTGAGAGCCCGCAGTCCTCCAGTCACGACAGACGCCCACAACACCAGACTGCCCGGGACCGCTGCAGCCAAGATGGTGGCCGCCTCCAATTGCAGCCCCCAAGGGCAGGGTGCCCACGCTCACAGCTGAATCGATCCCGGTCACCTCTTGCACAATCTCGGGCGGTGCATATGCCCCGCTGCTCCGGTCTGGGGGGGGGCAATCCGCAGCACACGCCGCCGGAGGGCGCCCGGGGCTCCACAGTTAAAATGGCGTCCCGAGTGAGAAATCCAAGCGCCGTCCAGTCCTGCAGAGGCACCCCAGCCACTGCGCTGTCAGTCCCGAAGC